>NW_023425357.1:20717179-21967179 GCF_014108415.1 Molossus molossus
CCGCTCTGTGGGGAGGGCGGGGGTAAGCAAAGGAATGAGGCAGGAGAGGGTGGGACCCTAGTGTTGCTGTCCTGGAGAGGGAGGGGACCCTCCCACCTAAGGCAGCGCCTGTACACAGTAGGCACCCTATAAATGCTCTGCCTCTGAGGGCTCTCCAGACCTGCCCTTTCAATGGCAGCTGAGTGGCGCGGGAACGTTGCAGCGCCCCCTAGGCCTCAGTTTCCTTCTCACAGGGATCCATCCCAGGCTGTGGAGAGTAAGGGAGTAAGAGGCTCCACACTAGGTGCCAGGCACACAGGGTATTTGCTCTCCACCCTGCTGGCCTGTTATCACTTAGATAACAGCTTCGGGCCTGCCAGAGGCCGGGGAAAGCAAGCTGGGAGAGGGGAGAGAGTTCTAGAAGGACACAGAATCACTGAGAAGTGTTGGCAGAGGCAGCCCAGACCTCTGTCCTGTGCTCTAGACCTTTCTGTTCAGAGTCTGGATGACCGGGGGGCGCCCAGACTCATATGGCCCACATGGAGACCTCCCCTCAAAGCCCGTTCATTATTCCGTAGCAAATGCTTCCACCCAGCTAGGAATCTGGGAGTCTCCCTGGACGGGCCCTCGCCCACATGCAGCATGCTCACCAGCCCGACTCTGCTCCTGGATGTCTGGGGCCTGATCCTGGCTTTGTCCTTCCACCACCGGGAGTCAGGAGGCACGGGAAGGGCAGGCCGGGGTGACGGACCATCATTCAGGTTCCATTCCTTCGGGTCCCACAGTTAGGATGAGTGAGCTCCAGGAGAGCCTCTGGTCAGTTCAGTTCAGGGCTTATGCCTGTCCCCCCGTGTGGGATGGGGCAGCCTGAGGGACAGCTCCTCCGGGACCACATGCAAGTAGGGAGCAGTGGTTCCCCTGGAGAAAATCAGGGTGTTGCTTGCAACATGGGCATGGGTGCTAAGGAGACCCAAACAGTCCACCACCCTCTAGGGCCTGGTCCCTCGGAGGCTCCAGGCTGAGCCCAGGCAGGAGTTCGGGGAGGTGTTTGTTGAGTGAGTACCTATGGGGGGCAGAGGTCCAGAGGTTGGGATCAGAGACCAAACCTTCGAGTTCTGGGACCCTCTTCTTCGGACTTCACTCCGGATCTCTCCAGTGCCCGGCACAGAGTAGGTGGTTGGGACAAGCCGTTTGTTCTGGTTTTTACTGGGGTAAGATACACGTAGCATAAAGGGGAGCACTGTACCTAAGTGCGCGGGGCAGCGGCACTGAGCACATTTGCACTATTGTGCGACCATCACTGTCCCCTTTGAAAACAAACTCCCTGTCCCCCCTGCCCCAACCCCCGGCGCCCACTGTCCTACTTCTTGTCTCGGGATTGACTGCTCTGGGGACCTCATGTAAGTGGAACCATGCAGTAGTTCTCTTTCTTGTAACTGGCTCATTTCCCTGAGCGTAATGTCCTCGAGGCCCATCTGTGTTGGAGCCGGTGTCTGCCTTGCCTTTGTCAGGCTGAGTGACACCCCTCCGTGTGTGTAGACCACGTTTCGTTGATCCATTCATCCCTCCACGGGCACCAGGCTGCTGTGTCGGGACATCTTTGACAAAAAACAAGCCCCTTAAGGGACCTCTGGGGCAACGTGGAGATACCCAGGAGCTGCAGGTGCTGAGAGTCCCTGGGAGATTACCCCCACCCGCCACCCCCCATGACTGAGAGTCTGAGCAGCAGGCTGAGTGCCCCTGGGCCGCGAGCTCCTGAAAGGGCCTCCTTCCGGGCCGGGCCCTGGAGGAGCTAAGTGCCGGAACTGAGCCCGAAGTACCAGGCAGGTTTGCTCATACATTTTTCATTGCCAGCTCTCTGGGGCCAGCCCACCGCCCGGCCCTCCCCCCAGCCTTGGCAACACAGGCTTGGGTGTGCCTGGGGCGGGCAGAGCGTGGAACCCCTCTCTCTGTGCTAAACCCAGACGACCCAGGCCCGCCAGCCCTACGCCCCAGCGCCCTCTGCAGAGGCTTATTTTCACTTTTCTCATTAGGAATTTGTCGCATTCAAGGAAACCTCAGCACAGGGGACACCCTGCAGCCCTGTAACCCTCCCGGTTGTCCGTGTGCCTTCTCGTCCCTGGTTCTTAGGTGCTGCCTGGTGCCGGGCGCAGCAGGCGGGTTCTGTGCGCGTCTTTTACTCCCAGTTACTGTCTCAGCGTCCTGCTGTCTTTCCTGAGGTGGTACCGTTCTCACGGGGCTTCGGTGCCTCTCTCAGGTTCTGTCAAGAGTTGGTTTTTGGGTTGTTTCCAACGTGTCGCTTTTGTAGATAATGCCACTTTAAACGTCTTTGCTTCTGGAATTTTTAAAAATGGTTATTTCTTTGGAATGAGGTCCAGCGATCAGGAAGCAGGTCAGATAATTAGGGTAAATGGTGAATTCTTGCTGGGGGGCTTCGCCTGGGCAGGGCCCTGTTCTCTGCATTCTGTGCGAGCCACTAACTCATCCCCGCCCTTCTCCATCGCTGGGTGGATTTGTTGTGATTTTCAGTTTCCAGATGAGGGAGCTGAGGCACAGAGAGGCAGTGCAGTTTGCCTGGGGCCACATACTGGGGCCCGTGTGGGGTTTGAACCCAGGGAGGTTGGCCCCAGAGGCCTGGCTTTAACCACCATCCTTACAGCTTTTTCAGAGGAAAACATTTTTTTATAATTTTTTTTTCTTTATTGATTTTAGAGAGAGAAGAAGGGAGAGGGAGAGAGAGATGGAAACATCAGTGAACCAGGCCAATGTGGCTCAGTGGATTGAGCGTCGACCCATGGACTGAGAGGTCTCAGTTCGATTCCAGGTCAGGACACAAGCCCAGGTTGCGGGCTTCATACCCTGTGGGGGTTGTGCAGGAGGCAGCTGATCCATGTTTCTCTTTCACATCGTTGTTTCTATCTCTTTCTCCCTTCTTCTTGCTCTAAAATATCAATAAAAAACATATTAAAAAAAAAAAAAAAAACCTTTGAGAGAAAATAAAATAATAAAGCTTTTAAAAACAAAAAAAGAAACATCAATGAACAGAACATCGATTGGCTGCCTCCTGCATGCCCTCTACTGGGGATTTGGCCCACAACCTGGGCACATGCCCTGACCAGGAATCGAACCGGCGACCACTTGGTGCATGGGTCGATGCTCAACCACTCAGCCACACCAGGAGGGCCTGAGGAAAACATTTTTTTAATTTATTTTTTCATCCTCACCCGAGGACATTTTTCCATTTTTTGTTCAGATAGAGTGGGAGGGAGAGAATGGAAGAGAAAGAGAGAGAGAGAAACATCGACGTGAAAGGGACACATCGAGTGGCTGCCACCCACATGACCAACCAGGGCCGGGTACAAACTGCAACCGAGGTACGCGCCCTTAGTGGGAACCGAACCCGGGTCTTTCTGGACCGCAGGCCGACACTCTAACCACTGAGCAGAACCGGCCAGGACCAGAGGTAAACATTTTAATTTGACCTTTAAAGTAGCCACTGCAACCAGAAACTATCCACACAAGCTCTTTTTTTGTTTGTTTGTTTATTGTGGTACGTGCCCCTAGCGGGAACCGAACCCGGGACTCTCCAGTCCGCAGGCTAATGCTCCAACCACTGAGCCAAACTGGCCAGGGCCACACAAGCTCTTAAATCTTTACATTAACCCTGTAAGATGGTGTCTCAGTGTCCTGGGGCCGCCGTCACGTGGCTACAAACTAGGGTGGGAGTTGCTTAAAACAACGGAAATGTATTCACTCCCAGTCTGGAGGCTAGCAGTCCTAAATCAAGGTGTCACAGGGCCGTGCTTCCTTTGAAGGCACTTGGGGAGGATCCTTCCTGCCTCTTCTGGCTCTAGGGGGCTCCAGGCGTCCGTTGGCTTGTGGCCGCATCACCCCAGTCTCTGCCTTTGTCCCCACGTGACCTTCTCCCCTGTCTCTGGGTCCTTCCTCTTACAAAGACACCAGTCTTGAGACTTAGAACCAGTATCAAATCCAAGATGATCTCATCGCCAGATCCTTAACTAACGACATTTGCAAAGACCTTATTCCCAAATACGGTCACATTCCGAGGTCCTGGAAGGACTTGAATTTTGAATTTGGGGGGAACTCGGTTCAACCCACTACAAGTCGCTTTGCCTCTGAGCCTCCTGTGTGTGGGACAGGAATATGCTTCTGACTGGCAGTCAAGACTTAGCTGAGATGGGGGATCATGAGAGGGACATTAGAGAGAGGGATACAATTATGCCTAAATCTTTCTGTGTCTGGTTCCAAAGGAGAGTGGGCACAGCGGGGCACTTTAAGTGGGGTCCCTGTGCTCAGGGGCCTGGCCGTAGCAGCTGTGACATATAGGGACGTTCCATTGTCCAAGAGCACCTCCCTGTGTCCTCTCCCATACAGGCTGGCGTGTGCTGGGTGAGCATCCGTGTGAACCTGGTACTGCTCCCTAAGCATGTGCCCCCAATACACCCATGTCATCCTTATGCAGCTGGACGACGTAGGTAACTTTACAGACAGGGAGACCGAGGCAGAGGGGAGCTCTCACTGGCTCAAGGTCACATGGCCTGTCAGGAGGGGCTTGGTTCCACAGATGGCAGGGAGAGGTGGTGGTTTCCCTGGTTTGTAAGCACGTTCTCTACGGGTCAGCAGTGGGTGGCACTGCCCAGGACACAGCATGGTGGGCCGTGTGGTTCTCAATGGGCTCCTCAGACTTGCACTCTGAGCATCACCTGGGAACTAGTCAGATGTATGAATTCTCAGGACCCACCTGGTCCTACTGAGTCCAAAGCTCTGGAGGTTGTTAACAAACAATCCCTAGGGGGATCCTGGTGCCCACTCAAGTTTGAGAACCAAAGTGGCTCAGGGGTCAGAGAGATCTGAGTTCAAATGCCATTCTGCCCCTGACTAACTGCAGCCCTGTGCAACTCACTTCAGATACCCAAGCCTCAGTTTCCCCATCTGTAACATGGGAACATCTCCAGGGCCAGGTTTCAAGAGAGAGCTGAGATGAGCACGGAAATGGATGTCCAGGGAACAGGATTTCCTGTCCGTCCTGGCCCCTTGCACCTTCCCTGTCTGGACATAGCTCCAGGTGTGTGGAGACCTCCACAGGGGAGAGTTAAACTGGAGGCGGGGGGTTCCCACCAGGACCACCTTGGCGGTCTGTGTGGTCCCCCGGGCTCCCTGGAGGGTGCCTGCTCCAGCCCCAGCCAACTCCAGCATCACCATGGAGACAGGCCCCTGAGACAGGGCTGGTCCCAGCCAACTGGCTTTCTGGGGCCAGGAGATGGAGACTTTGTTCTGGGCTGGTGGTTGGTTCGTTTGTTTAATAGACTTTATTTTTCAGAACAGTTTTTGATTTATAGAAAAATTGGGAAGGTAGCACAGAGCTCCCACATACCCTCCAGCCACTTGGCCCTGTAGTCAACCTCAGACATTAGTACGGCACATTCATTCCACTTGCTGAATGGATGCAGACACCTTATGTTACAGTCCGTACGCTATTCAGATTTCTCCGTTTCTACCTCGTGTCCTTGTTCTGTCCCAGGAGCCCACCCTAACATTTCGTCATCACGTCTCCTTAGGCTCCTCTGGGCTGTGACAATTTTTCAGAAGTTCCTTGTCTTTGTGACATTTTTGTGTGTGTGTCTCTGTGACAACCATTTTGAAGACAGCTGGTCAGGTGTTTTGTAAAATGCCCTACTCTTGGGGTTCGGCTGATGGTGGTGGGTTTTGACACTCCCTCCTGCTGAGTATGTGATGATGGTGATGGTGGGGACCAAGAAGGATACATAGAGTCCCCCTCACCCCTGGCCACCTGAACTGGGACCCCTGACTACCCAGGCATGTCTCCTGCTCCCCTCCCAGGGCCTCAGAGCCTCTCCTCCACTCGGCCTGTGACCTGGGTGGGGCTGGGGGGGTGGTTAGGGGCTGGCAGTTATGACGCCTATTTTTCTGACTGGTGTTGAAGGTCCCGGTGAAAATGAGAGGCACACCGTATTGCCCCATTCTAGTGTGGACACTCGGTTCCTGCTGTCCCACTGCTGTAGTCCAGAGTTGGTCGAGATTATTCATAGCACAAACATTGCGTCCCTCCTGTGCACCGGCCCAGGGCGAGGTTCAGGACTTCGGGGATGAGCAGGGCAGCCGTGGTTTCTTACCCCCACGAAACTGGAGACACTGGGGGAGGGATGCTCATTGGAACTGTTGCCTCGGTGCTAACTGCTGCATGCTAGGACGGAGACCAGCATCCTGGCCCACCCTGGGGAGAGGTGGCGTCACTGAGGAGCAACCAAGCCTGGAAGAGCGGGCCTGGGACAGAGCAGGGCAGCAGACAGCAAGCATCCAGGCAGCGGGAATAGCAGGTGCAAAGGCCCTGAGACAGGAACAAGCTTAGTGAGCTGATGAGCATTGAGGAGGCAAGTGTGGCAGGAATAGGGGGTTGAGCAGGAGGGGCTGTGGGACCTCAGGTGTGATATCAAGAATTTCTCTTCAGAGTAACAGGAAGCACCATGATCATCCCAGAGCAGGGGTTGCCACCTCTGCTGCACACCAGGGTCACGAGGCAGGCTTTCGAAAAGGTGCAGGCCTGGCCCACTCTGCAGGGTAGGGATTTGGTTGGTGTGGGTGGGTCCTGGGCACGGGTGTGTTTATGACGCTTTATGCTGCCCAGGGTACAGACTGATTGCCCAAGGTAACAAGGGGGCAAGTTAGCTTGGCTGAGAACCCAGGTATGTAGGCTCCAATCCCGGGCTCCTTCTGCAACCTTCTGAACAGATCTCTGCTCAGGAGATGGGGGCTGGGGGGCCTAGAGGACCCCCAGCCTGCCTGCTCAGAGAAGGGGATGGATCATCCAACCCTGTTTTAAACACTGAAGCAGATGGTGCTTAAATTTGGCCTGCCCTGTCCTAGAGAGAGCAGCCTCTGGCTCCCAGCAGGGACTTAGCCCTTGTCTTCTTAAGCTAAACCTCCAGCACCTGCTGTCTTCCCTAAGGAGGGCGGAAGGGAGGGAGGGCAGAAGGGAGGGAGGGAGGGCAGAAGGGAGGGAGGGTGGGCGGGCGTTGAGTGTGAAAGTCAAGTGTCACAGCAGGTAGGAGACAGTCCCTACCACACCTGGGTCGGAACCAGCCTGAGCACACAGCGGTTAGTACTCAGGTGACAGTTCCCCCTTACCCAGTTCCACAGGGTCACAAACCACGGCTGCCCTGCTCACCCCCAAAGCCTGTCCTGGCCCTGGGTTGACGCCCAGTAGGGACACAGTCAGTGTCTTGCAGACCGGGACTTGTCTGTGGCCGGGGCAGCTGTGCTGTCACTCGGCCCAGGAGGGAGTTCAGTGCTCACCAGCCAGGTTCCACTCCTGTCCCCCCCGTACTGAGGAGAGTTGCTCGTCATCCCCAGTGTGCAGATGAGGAAACTGAGGCATCAGGCAGTAGAACTCCCTGTCCGAGGTCACACAGCTAGAATGTGACTGAGCTGGGGCCCAGAGGGTGTCAGGAATATGACTGGGCACCTAGACGTGTGCCCCGCCCCCACCCCCCCCTTCTTGCCTGGCAGGTCCCTTCTCGCCTTGCATGGAAGTATTTAGAATGAATGAAGGCTGAAGAGCGAGCCTTCGAGGAGGGGTCGGGAGGAGGAGAAGGGACACAGGGACAGGGAGACGGGTGCTGGGGGCCTCCCCGGCTTTATGTTGCTCAGGACTCCCCAGTAAGGTCTGTGCTAAGCAATAATCGCCTGAGCAGCCTGGCTCTCCTGGCACTGAGGAGTTGCCCTTCTCCCTCCTGGGGACATCGTTTCCGGGGAGCCTTCAGATGCCGGGGTCGGGCTGCAGACTTGGATCTGGACCCGGGAGTGATGTGCCCAGGTCCACCTCTGACCGCCCCAACTCCCCATCTTTTCGCTTTGTGCTTTGCAGCCTCACGGTGCCCGAGACGGGCCAGTGCAAAGCGAAAGGACTCTGGTCCGACAGATCCAGATCTTGTGCGGCTTGGTCGTCAGCTCCCTGAATCAGAGCCTTTTGTTTTTCACTGTAAACCGGGCATGGGGGCAGGGCTGTTGTTGGGATGGCAGGGGGCACGCCAGGGGCTGAGAAGGGCACCCGCGAGCGGTGGGAATACAGAAATCACTGCTGAGGCCTTGGTGTCGCCACGATCCGTCCATATACTTTCTGCCCTGTCGAAGTGTCTTTAAAATTGTACTTATCATTGTGGGCCCCGCCCTCCATGCCCAAGGCAATAATAGCGAGCAAGCCTGGTACCCACCTTGAGAGGTCACTAACTAGGCCAGGAGTCCAGCACACAAGCTGATAACTGTCCTCGGCTTGTCCCAGGTGGCAGGACAGACCCATGGCCTGGGAGGGCTCGTGGCATCAACACCCGCCACGGACAGTGGAAAGCCAGCTGGCGGAAGGGGAGTTGGACTTCTGAGCATTGCAGCTGGGCCTCCACAGTCCCTCGGGGGGGTTCTCCGGAGCTGGTGTGGCCCTGCAGGGGTGTCCTGGACTGAGGGAGACAGTCGTTTCGCCTCCTCATCTACAGGACATGGGGGAGGGACTGAACCCAGAGGGGACATCACCTCGGGCAGGGCTGAGACTGGATTCTCCTTGCCTGACGCCCTGAATTACTCCCACGTCCTAATGAGAGGGCCCCGCTAAGCCCTTGCTGTCGGCCGGGCTGCCCCACACACCTTCCACGTAATGCCATGCGTCCTTATGAGAGCCTTGCAGGTTTCGAGTTTATGATCGAGGGCGCGAGTTCGAATCTTCATTCCAGCAAGGGGCCAACCATGTACCGCCATCTATAACTTAGTCCGTTTGCAGCCGAGGAAACAGGGGCAGAGAGGGTAAGAGACTCGCTCAGTCCACACAGCTGGTGAAGGGCAGACTGGAGGTGCCAGTTCTCCGGGCTCAGCCATCGGTAGTTCCCGCCACGCGGGCGTGCAGAGGGGCCGCGGGGACGGGGGAAACAGCAGCTCCTGGGCCTCGCTAGGAAGTGCCAAGCTCTTGTCCATATGGTGCTATGGTTGCTGTGACTTGGTACCTCCCAGCTGGTAGAGTTGCTAGATAGAGGAGGGAAAAGTACACAAAACAGGATGCCTAGTTACATTGGAATTTCAGATGAACAAGGAACACTTGTCTAGCAGACATATGTCCGAGATAGTGCACGGGACGGACTTTTTCGTATACTCAAAGGGATGTGTCCTGGATTTTACCTGGCAACCTCACCCCGAGGGGACGTTTCACAGTGTCTGGAGACACTGTTTTGTTGTCACAATTGAAAGGTGCTACAGCACCTAGAGGCCTGGGATGCTTCTAAACACCCTACCAGTCACAGGACGGCCCCACCACAAAGAACCATCGTGCTCCAAACCCCGACAGTGAGGAACCCCGAGTCACCCGCATCAAGCATCCACCACAGGCCAGGCGGGTGCCAAGTGCCTTGTTCATTTTCTTCGACTTCAGTTCTCGCAGTGGTCTTGTGTCGATTTTAGAGATGAGTAGACTAAGGGCCAGGAGGAGGGGCAGCTTGCCCAAGACCACACTGCGGTCTGAGCCTAGCCCGCTGAACTGTGGCCGAGGCCCTGAAGCATCCCGGAGGGCCCCGGGGCTGGGCGGAGTGTGGTGCGCCATCTGCTGGAACTGGGAAGGGCTGGCCGGATGGAGGGGCTGCCAGAGTCCCTGCTGAGGGGCAGCAGGTGGGTGTTGGACAAGGACTGTCGGGGAGGTGAGCACATTTCCCCACCTGGCTGTGCTGGAACCTCTCAACCGCTCTTCCTCCCAGGTTCTTTCCAGCAGCTCATCCCTGACGCAAGCCAGAGCTTTTCCCTTAATTAAAAAGAGATTTAAAACATCCACTGCCATCTCCACTGGGCCTGCTGCCTCCAGAAGGTAAAACCACCCACTGCCCTGGCCTCATCCATAATAATGCATGGCTTTCCCTTTAATTGGAATTAAAAAAAAAAAAGATTAAGTGCATCTGAAACCCTCAGAGGCATTTGTCGGTTTGGTTTTTGAAAGATCTGCACTAAATCCAGACGCTGGGTCATCTCTGAGGAATTAGTGCTGGCCCCAGCACCCCATGTCCTTGCCCCAGGGCCTTGCGTCCCTGCCCCAGGGCCTTTGTGCATGCTGTGGCTGACTTGAGTGCCCTCTCCTCCATCTTTCCTGCTGCTCTCAGATTGGCCCCCTCTGGGAGGCCTTTTCTGAGTCCCACATCTGTCCCATCCTGATGCTCCCTTCCATCATCTCGCTCCTCCGGTCATTGATCCGGCTCAACAGAAAATCTCACATGACTCTGGGTAAGGCCCTGGACTTCTTTGTGCTTCATTGTCCCCATCCGGAAGATGGGCTTCTCACGTTGTCAGCCTCGTTGGGAGGAGCAATGATGGATTCCCACAAGGTGCTCACACGGCCCCTGGCCTGGCCTCCTGGAGTGCCATCCTCACAGCGTGGGCCGGTCCCAACAGCTGCCAGGATCACCAGGGACCCTCCCTATTTTTTCCCAGCTGACCCTGCACTCTTTGGTCCCAGTTCTGCTGCTGGGGCCTAGAGGCATAGGAAGGCACAGTGCGGGGAAGGAGGAGAGGGACATCTGTTGAGACTGTTTTGTTCTCTGCTGTGTTCCCAGCCCCTGGAACAATGCCTTACACATAGTAGGTGCACAAGAAATGCCTGTTGACTAAGCACCTCCCCTGGGCCCGGCTTGGTGCTGGGCTTCATACCTGTGCTGCAAGGCAAGGGAGCAGCAGACTCACCGTGCGGTGAGAACGCTGAGGCCCGGTGGGGCAAAGTCACAGCCAGGAAGCAGGAGAACTGAAAATTGAACTGTTTTTCTTCCTTCTCGAGCCCATGGCCATTCCACCCCAATAAGGAGAACTGTCTGGAGTGTTAAGTTGGAACCAGGAGTATTTTGCTGGAGTCAGTCCACAAACGGTATCCAGCCCCCGTTCCAGCTGTGTGACTGCAAGAGTGGGACAAGGTCCCTGACCCAGCTCAGGTGGCGGGTGGCACCCAGGAGGTGCCCCGTACTGGCTGAATCAATGAATAAGTGCTAAGATTGGAACCTCGTGCTTGCTGCTGATAACAGCTCATGTTTACGTGTGCTGCTGTGGCCAGCTCTGGTTTTCCCACCTGCAGAATGCACATCATGATGGCGCCCAACTGGGCTGGAGTGAGGACCTCAGTGTGGTTCTCCATCCACTTCATGCCCCCTGAAGGTGGGAACTGCTATGCACCCCATTTTGCAGGTGAGGAAAGGAAGTCCAAGGAAGCGGAGCCAGTGCCCAGGTGGATTGAAGCCCAGGTGTACGTTCTGGCCTCCCACTGCAGGCCCACTGTGTGTGAGATGGTGTCTTGGAAAGGAGTGGACGCTGTCCTAGGGCAAGGTCACAGGCAGGGTCTCAGAGCTGGCACCAGAGTGCCAGCCTGAGCATCTTTTTTTTAATGAGCCAGCAGAGGGCGCCCTTGAGCCACGATGACTGCAGAAGGGCAGCACCTGCTCTGGGCTTCAACCACCATGGCCTCTGGGTGGTGGTGGCCTGGGGATTGTTGAGAGCAGGCATAGGGAATGGCGCCCCGTCCCCAGGGACCTGAGGCGTCCTGAACAGAGGATAGGCTTGTGTGGCTCAGGGCTTCTGAAGGCTGAAAAGTGTTAGCTGATCCCAGAAGGGGCAAAGTGGGTGCTCAGGCCTGAAGCCACCTGGCCTCTGCATATTTGGGGGCGCCTTTGGTTTTCTCATCATAGCCATTCTCCAGGACTTGGTTTTCTCATCTGGAGAATGGCCATGATCTTAGTTTCCACCACAAGGGGGCATATGAGGATTAAGGCAATAGTGAAAATGGCAGGCTCAGCCCAGTGCCTGGCGCCAGGGATGCTTCCGAAGGGGTGGCTGGTCTCAGCAGGAGGAGGCAACAGTCCTTGTATCCTCCCAGGATCCCTCAGGTCCTGGTCAGCTGGCTCATGGTGATCATTTCTCCCCCACTTGGCAGCTACACACCCCACACTAGGTATTTCATTCCTACAAGATTGGTGCCCTAACTCCATTTTTACATCCAAAGACACTGAGGCTTATAGAGTAAAACCACCTGTTCCCACTCATCCTACCGTAGGGGTTCCCAGTCCTGACTAAGAGACTCCCCTAGAAGCTTTTAAAAAAAACAAAAAACCATATGTTTTTTGTTGTTAATTTTCACCTGAGGATATTTTTCCATTGATTTTTAGACAGCGTGGAAAGGAGGGAGGGGGAGAGAAAGAGAGAAGAGGAACGTCGATGTGAGATACACATTGACTGGTTGCCTCCCACATGACCCAGGCCTGGGCTGGGGATAGAACCTGCAACCCAGGTACGTGCCCTTGACCAGGAATCAAACCCGAGACCCTTCGGACCGTGGGCCAAAGCTTAACTGCTGAGCCAAACCGTCCAGGGCTTAATATGTTTTTATTGATTTTAGAGAGAGAGGAACATACATATGAGAGAGAAACATTGATTAGGCTGCCTCCTGCACGCCCCCTACTGGGGATCGAGCTGCAACCCAGTCATCAAACTGGCAACCTTTTCATGCAGAGGAGGATGCTCAACCAACTGAACCACACCAGACAGGCCTCCTGGGAGCTTTTAAAAGTTCTGGTGGTGCCCTGGCCAGTTTGGCTCAGCGGTTAGAGCGTCGGCCTGCGGTCCTGAGAGACCCGGGTTCGGTTTCCGCTGAGGGCACGTACCTCAGTTGCAGTTTGTCCCCGGCCCTGGTTGGTTGTGCGGGTGGCAACCACTCGATGTTTTTCTTTCACGTCGATGTTTCTCTCTCTCTCTCCCTCCCACTCTATCTGAACCAAAAATGGAAAAAAATGTCCTCGGGTGAGGATTAAAAAATAAATAAATAAAAAATAAAAGTTCTGGTGGTTCCCTGGCCAGTTTGGCTCAGCGGTTAGAGCATCAGCCCACAGACTGGAGAGTCCTGAGTTCGGTTCCCCCTCAGGGCACGTACCTCCGTTGCAGTTTGTCCCCGGCCCCGCTTGGGGTCGTGTGGGTGGCAACCACTTGATGTGTCTCTCACATTGATGTTTCTCTCTCTTTCTTTCTCCCTCTCTCCCTCCTGCTCTATCTGAAGATAAATGCAAAAATGTCCTCAGGTGAGGATAAAATCAATCAATCAATCAATTAAGAAGTTCTGGTGGTAAGCAGTGACATCAGGCCCCCTGGGGTGGGGTCCCACGTTAGTGTTTTTATTTATTTTTTATCTTCACCCGAGGACATTTTTCGTTCAGATAGAGTGGGAGGGAGAGAGAGGAAGAGACAGAAAGAAACATCGATGTGAAAGGGACACATCAAGTGCCTGCCACTCTCACGACCAACCAGGGCTGGGGACAAACCGCAACTGAGGTACGTGCCCGTAGCGGAAACCGAACCCAGGTCTCTCTGGACTGTGGGCCGTCGCTCCAACCGCTGAGCCAAACCAGCCAGGCCCACGTTAGTGTTTTTAAACTTCCCAGATGATTGCATTGGTCAGCCAACATGGAACACCACTGCCCTCTAGCAGCGAAAGGGCAGAGCCAGGTTGCAGAGGTCAGTCTGACCTTATGTTACAGCATTTCCCCATTTCAACCGACAGAAGGCCAGCTGGCCAGAGTCTGGCTTGCTTTATCTCCAGGGTCCAGAACCAGCAGGGCCCAATCAAAGCCGGGTGAAGTCTTCCTGCACAAGTTTCCCATCACACCCTGAAATCTCTGAATAGCTCGGGGTGCTGGGATCCCCTCCCTGCCCTCTCCTCCTTGGATCCCAGTGCCCTAGAACCCCAGCCCAGCCCTTCCCTTCAGGAAGTGAGCTCTTAATGGTCCAAGGTGGACAGGTAATTAACAAATAACAATTCTGGCTTTAGTACAAATGAACTCCTTGTCTGGGGCAGGGTTGGCATTTGTTGTTAATCCCCAAAGTTGGCTTTATCTCTTGAGAGCTTTTCCCTCCTGCTCAGGCAGCCGGGGATTTGAGAGGAGCTGGAGTCCCGCCCTCCTCTCTCCTCTTTCTCCCTCCCTCCTCCCTCCTCTCCCCTCCCTCCCTCCCTCCCTCCCTCCTCTCAGCCTCTAGCATCTCTCCAGGGCCCACTGAGTGACCTGATGCTTCTCGATTAAGAATGTGGCTTTGTCACCGAGCTCCCAGAACATGTTAAAATGCAAATGTGGGGCCCTAGGAGGAGTGTGGCTTTTCTCTATTAGCATTTTATTTTAAGAACTTTGGAATATTCACTGAGGCAGGGCCTCAGAGACTGACTGAGCAGAGAGGCTCCCTCCTGTCGCAGATAACAATAATCAGAGCTTCCTTTTGTTGCGGGGGCTCCACGAGCCGCTCTTGATGGATGATTACAGAGGAGCTAACAGGGACTGAGCACCCCCTGGGCCCACTAGCAGGGGAAGGGCTTTGCGGGAATTCACGCATCGCGTGTGCCCACTGCCCTTCAGAGGCGGTGCGGTCACTACCCAACAGCTGCCAGGTTCGGGATTTTGGTCTTGTTTTTGGCATTTAGGAGCCTCAGGTTTCTGAGGGTCTGTGATTGCTTGTTAGGACCCCACGCAAGTCCCTGACCCAGACTCCACCAGGATGTTACAGAGCTGGACTGGCGGACCGCAGACATCCGGCCTGCCATCCTTTTCTGTAAATAAAACTTTATGAAATAAATGGAACCTGACATGCTGTCTGTGGCTGCTTTCCAGCGACAATGGCAAAGCGGAGTAGTTGTAACAGAGACTGCATAACCCCCAAAGTGAAAAAGAATTGCTATTGATAGGAGGAAGGGCTCGTAATAGGAATAGGACCACCTTGTGTAATAATCATCCACCTTACTGACTATAGATAAGAGGTTTCTTTTTTTTTTTTTTAATCCTCACCTGAGGACATTTTTGCATTTATCTTCAGATAGAGTGGGAGGGAGAGACGGAGGAAGTGAGAGAGACACACCTAGTGGTTGCCACCCACACAACCCCAACAAGGGCTGGGGACAAACTGCAACCGAGGTACGTGCCCCTAGCGGGAACCGAACCCGGGACTCCCTGGTCCGCGGGCGGAGGCTCTAACCGCTGAGCCAAACCGGCCAGGGCTATAAGAGGTTTCTTACAGACCCTGGGAGATTGGAGGCCGTGCTGCAAGAAGACAAACAGGGCTGTAAACATGATAAGATGCCTCAAAGCCCAGATGGGTCCATTGCTCAGAAAACAAAATACATTTTGAGAGCAAAGGACAGGACACACTTGGACTTGATTGTTGTGTCTGGACCCTGACCCCCTCCAGGCATTTGCTTCAGGCCTGCGGACCATTCTCCAGTCCCAGGAGTGGGAGGAGCTGCTTGTAACATCAGAGACAATTAATTACCTTGTTATTGGACGTCAGGATCCTGGAAGGAGACACATGGATCACAGGCCCTACAGCTCTTACCCTGCCCCCCTCCCCCCTGCACACAGCCCCCTTGTTACTTATCTTCTGTAATCAGCTGGCTGTTAGGAGGTGGGAGAGCAGAATTTCCAGGGTGACCTGCCACTCTCCCGTACTGCCCGCATTATTGGAATAAATGCTCATAGATGATTCACCCCTGTCTCTGCTCAATTTGGCTCAAGTAGTGACAGGCGGCCTCGGACCGGTGTGTCCGGTATCACCATCTGGCCCTTTTCATAAAGTTTCCCAGCTCCATCATATAGGATTATGGTTCTAAGAAGCACCAGTTTATGGAATCAGATAGACTTGGGTTTGGGTTCAGATCCTGGCTTCACCACACACACTGTTCAACTCTAAGTTCTCTCTCCCTCTGTTCCTCAGTCTCCACATCTGAGACATGGGGCTGATTGCACCTCTCGGGGTGGCCATGAAGGCTCTCAGGGCTGTGTTGTCCACGTGGCAAATGATCTGTAACTGTCCACTGTTACCAGTAATAGTAGGAAGGCCTCCTCCGAGCGGCTCCTTTTACTTGATGTTCTGGGCTTCTGCGTAAGATTGCAAGGAGAATGTCCCTGCTGCTTTAAAGATGGTTTGAAAATCACTGCTTTACATCAAGTTGGCAGAGGCCTTGGTGGGTGCCCTTGAGGGACTCACAGTCTGAAGGGGCCTCTTCCTGCAGAACTAACCAGCCTGGTAGATTCAGGGCGCTGCAGGGGCTCCCCAGGAAGGAAACAGGATTGGGGTTCCCAGGACAGGCAAGCTGTATCAGTTATCTATTTAGGTTTTTATTTAATTATTTTTTTTAAAGCACAAAGTGCTGCTTTTTTTTTTTTTTTTTATCCTCACCCGAGGACATTTTTCCATTCTTTACTCAGAGCGGGAAGGAGAGAGAGGAAGAGAGAGAAACATCGATGTGAAAGGGACACATCGAGTGGCCACCACCCACACGACCCAACCAGGGCCGGGGACAAACTGCAGCCAAGGTACATGCCCTTAGCGGGAACCGAACCCGGGTCTCTGTGGACCGCAGGCCGACGCTCTAACCGCTGAGCCAAACTGGCCAGGGCGAAGTGCTTCTTTTTTTAAATTGATTTTGAGAGAGAGAGAAACACTGAAATGAGAGAGAAATATCGAGGATTGGCTGCCTCCTACATGCAGCCCAACCTGGGATCAAACCCGCAACCCAGGCATGTGCCCTGACCAGGAACTGGACCAGAGACCTTTTGGTGCACAGGACGACGCCCAAGCAACCGAGCCACACCGGCCAGGGCTCAGTTATGTATTGCTGCATTACACATTACCCCAAAATGTAGTGGCTGCAGCATCATCTCGGTTTCTGCGGGTCGGGAATTCAGGAACGTCTCAGCTGGGAGGCTCTGGCTCAGGGTCTCTTGCGAGGTAGCATTCAAGCTGTTGGCCTAGTCTCAGTCTACCTGGAGGCTGGACTGGGCAGGAGGACCAACTTCCTGGGTGGCTTCTTCACATAGCTGTTGGCTGGAGGCCTCGGTTCCTCAACCACGTGAGCTTGTCCACAGGCTGCTTGCGTGTCCTCAGACACGGCAGCTGGCGTCCCCAGAAGAAGAGCAAGGAGGAATTTGTAGTATCTTTTATGCGCTCCCCTTGGAAGTCACACACCTGCCCTTCAGGTCTTACTCCAGTCATTAGAATTTATCCTAAGTCTGTCTCACACTGAAAGGGAGGGGACTTAGACTCCACCTCGTGGGCACATACCTGAGGACCAGCACACAGAGCCTGTAGCGGTCTTTCGGGAGCACTGGGCCAGTGGTGCTCAGGGTTGGCTCGAGAAGCCGCAGGGATCGTAATCATCCCATTGCTCAGCTCCTGCTGTTGGCCGGGGCCTCAGATTCTTGAGCTAATACAATCCCAGTCTGGGGCTGTTTGGGGAAAAAAAAACAACCACCAAGTGGCAAAGCATAGAGAGAAGAATTTGAACACCCAATCCAGTGGTGCCTGGAATTGTTTTTCAATTTAAATTTAAAGCACCCCTCCTGCTCTGTCCCTGTGACTGTGCTAGACTCAGGTGAGGTACTGGCTCCCCTCCAGATGCTCACGGTAAAGGGAGACAGAATTCAGAACTGATCTTCAGTACCGGTGATCAGTGCTGGAGGATTGATGAATGAACCAGTGTAGACGAACAGAGGAGGGAGGGATCAGGTTTGCTGGGGCATCTTCCCCGAAGAAGCTATTGTGATGAGCTTTGAAGGATGAGTAGGAGCTCATCTCCATGTTAAAGGAAGAAGAACTTTGGGGGGCGGGGATAGCCTATAGCAGGGCATGATGTGGCTGGGAGCCCAGTGGATTTGGGAAACTAAGCAGTATGGAGAGTGTGGGCAGGTGGCAGGGAATGAGGCTGCCAGTTTGGGCTCAGAGGCTGACTTTAATGTATGATCAATAGTATATTTTATGCCCTGGCCAGTTTGGCTCAGCAGTTAGAGCGTCGGCCTACGGACCAGAGGGTCCCGGGTTTGGTTCCCACTAATGGCACGTACCTCGGTTGCGGTTTGTCCCGGGCCCCAGTTGGGGTCGTGCGGGTGGCAAGCAGTCGATGTATCTCTTTCACATCGATGTTTCTCTCTCTCCCTCCCGCTTTATCTGAAGATGAATGCAAAAATGTCCTCAGGTGAGGATAAAAAAGAAAACAGTAGTGTATTTTGTGACTCATGGTTCTGTGAGATGTTAACAGACTCTAAGTTTATTTAAGTTCAAGGAGCCCAAGGTTTAGCACAATGAAAGCGGCGTCCTGACTCCAGGACTTTAACTCTCTCCAAGAGAAGGCTCGAGTAGACGGGATCCCATCAAATAAGTTTGGCAGGATTCCCAAACTTATTTGATCATGGAACCCCCTTCCCAAGGTAGCCTTGGGAGTCCGGTGTTCCACGTAACACACTTGGGAAATGCTGCCTGTAGGTATTGTCAAGAGTTCGTGAGTGTTCTAATGAGGTGGGTGGTCTGATCAGATTGGCTCTGTCTGGCTGCTGTTAGGAGGGCAAAAGCCAGGAGATGGAGGAACTAGGTCGGGCCGAGGGAAGGTTGTCAGATAGAGACGGGGTGGGATCTGCAGGCTTGCAGGTTGATTAAATTGGCTGGGGGGTTGGAGGGTGAGGAGGGGAAGAAAGAATTCTGGCTGACGTTCTGGTTTCTGGCAGATAGGATGGTATTGACCAAGATGGAAGGATGGCGGAAGGTATTTGGTGGGGTGGATGGAGCGGGAACTTCTGTGTCAGGTGGAGATTGGTAACTGGGCGTGGCCAAATTACCTACACTTAATTTATGGGGGAAGTGGAACGTGACATTTAACACCCTAGAAGAAATGGACTCGTTCCTTGAAAAGCACGGCTTACCCAAACTGACACAACATGGAAACGGAAAAGCTAACGAGCCCCATGTCTATTAAAGAAGCCCAGTGTGTCATCAAACGTCTTTGCACAAAGACAGTGCCAAGGCCAGACCGTTTCCCTGGTGAATGCAATCCAACGCATAAGGAAGAATCAACACCGGTCTTACACAAACTCCTCAGAAAGTCGTTAGTGGGAGAGGTAACGTCACGCTCGGCTTCCACTCAGACAGGTGTGGCTCCCCATTCAGGCTCCGTTGCTTTTCTCCGTGGAGAGTCCTGTTTTGAATACCTACGACGCGTCCGACACCGTTCTAGGCACTGAAGTTACATGAATGAACGAGGCAGATACAACTCCCTGTCCTCGCCGTGTTGTGCAAGGTCGTGGGGTGGGTCCTGAGCCTCAGTTTCCTCTTCTGTGAAGTGGGGACAGCAGTGTCCTGTTTCCTGAGCGTTGTCAGGACCCCTGGTGATGGCGAGGGGAGGGAGGCAGGCAGGCAGCCAGCAGCGGGCAGTCCCCCAGCGGCCACTGATGCTTGTCTCTCTGTTGTGTGTGTACGTGTGTGTTCCACGGCCTGCCCTCTCAGGCTTTAAAATGTGTGTCAGCAGCAGCAGCAGCCACGATGAGGCCCCCGTCTTGAATGACAAGCACCTGGATGTGCCCAACATCATCATCACCCCCCCGACCCCCACGGGCATGATGCTGCCAAGGGACTCCAGGAGGACAGGTGAGGCCACCCTGCCCCGCTGCCAAGCCAGGTTGGACTGGGGCGGAGTCTGGCTGGGGACAACTCCAGGGGTCCCCACCTCCCTGGATTTATTTATTTATTTGTTTGTTTGTTTATTTTTATCCTCACCCGAGGACATTTTTCTTTATCTTCAGATAGAGTGGGAGGGGGAGAGAGAGAGAGAGAGAGAGAGACAGACAGACAGACAGACAGACACATCGATTGGCTGCCTCACGCACTGGGACCGGGGACCAAACCGCAACCCAGGTACGCGCCCTTGACTGGAATCGAACCCACAACTCTTGTCTGCAGGCCGATGCTCTAACCCCTGAGCCAAACCGGCCTCCCAGGGCCTCCCTGGGTTTATTAAAAATTGACCCTCGGATCTCCACGGTGGGCCCCTCTCCGTGGCTCAGCCTCAGCAAGATGTGGCATGTTAAGTAATTAGCCAGACAATCCCTGCCGGCAGCGGAGCCGGAGATGGACGGGGCCGGGCAGGCTCGCCACGGGGATTGACGGATGCGCCCTCCCCTGCTAGCCAGGCGACTGATGCTCCATCTTGCCGGCTGCAGAGGTTCAGCTGGACAGGACAGGCTCGGAAATACCCCCGTGCCAGGCTGGGGCTGATGGCTGGGCCTTCGGGGCGCGGCTGACTGCAGGGAGGGTAGAGAAGATGGAATTGTTCCCAGAGAGAAGGTGAGAGGGAGAAGCCCAGACTGGTGCCTCTAAGTGCCCCTCTGTCGACACCGTTGAAGCTGGTGGGACAGATTGTTTATTTATTCATTACACAGATTTATTGAGCCAGACCTGTGCTAGGTTCGGAGGCTGCTGTTGTGAAATAATAATAATAATAATAGTAATAGTAATAATAATAAATAATGATGCTGATAGCAATAAATGAGTCCTAATACTAATTCTGAGTTAGGTCTAGTTTTCATCCCCATTTTATAGATGGTAAACTGAGGTTCAGAGAGCTCGAGACACTCACCATACAGCTGGTAAGTGGCAGAGTTGGGATTCAGACCCGGGCGGCATGATGTGGAGTTCACCTTGTGGGCCCTTAGTCTAGAGCCTCCCAGCGGCCAGCGTCATTCAGCCAACCAGCCACCGAAATGTGCGTCCTGCCAGACGTGGGCGGGGGACACAGGCTGACAGGCTGATGTGGAGCTCATGGAAGTCTGGTGGGGGGAACGTTGGCACACTTTTCCTGACATGTCAGGTTCGGATCTCAGCTTACCCAGGAGGGTAAGATGCTAGAGAAAGATGCTGGATTCTGGGCCACGCTCAGTAAGGATTGTAATGGGTCACCTTCCTATGTCACATTCCCAAGTGGTAGGCGCTGGGCTAAAAGCTTTTCATAAATCTTATTTCTCACTCCGACCCTGTGGGCTGTAAGTACTGTCCTCATCTTTAGTTTACAGGTGGGGAGTCTGAGGCCCAGAGAGGGAAAGGGACTCACACGGGCACGCAGCAAGGTGGCAGAAGGGCTGGGCTCCTGTTCCAACGTCTAACCAAGAGCTCAGTCTGGGCAGTGGAGGCCTAGATCCTTGGCTTTGCCATTACACTCCCATCCCTCTCTGAGCCTCAGTGTCCCCATTTGTTAAATGGGATCCTAACCACCTTCCTTGCTTCTGGGGCCACGTGAATAAAGGGGAGGCTGGTGGATACACTACAAGGTCTGTGGGGTGAGAACCTGGAGGCCCTGGGCCCCCAGGGGGATTCCTGACCCTGGGAGCGGTTCCTTTTAAACATAAGCAGTTCAGCCCTGGCCGGTTTGGCTCAGTGGTTAGAGCGTCTGCCAGCAGACCAAAGAGTCGTGGGTTCCATTCCGGTCAAGGCACGTACCTCAGTTTCGGTTCAGTCCCCGGCCTTGGTCGAGGTCATGTGGGAGGCAAACAGTCAGTGTGTCTCTCTCACATCCATGTTTCCTCTCTCTCTCTCTCTCTCTCTCTCTCTCTCTCTCTCTCTCTCCTTCCCACTCTATCTGAAGATAAATGGAAAAATATCCTCGGGTGAGGATTAAAAAAAAAAAGTAAATGTAAGCAGTTCTTGGCACAGATTAGTGCAGAGGGACCAACACAGGGGTCCCCTCCTGCCGTGTGCGGAGGCAGCGCTCAGGCCTGACCCCCGCTTTCCCATCCAGAGAAGGGAAGCATGGGAGAAAGGGTGCAGGTGTGGAGTCCGAAACCCCTGAAGGTGGATCCTGGCTCTGCCACTCATCGGCATGTCGCTTTCAACCGGAAGCTTCACCTCCCTGAGCCTCAGAGTCTCCATCTGTAAAATGGAGACAATAATAGTGCCTCGGAGAGGTTGTAGAAGTTAGAGGAGGAAGACCAAGGGCTGATTCCTGTGGCGTGGTGTGGATATTCTTGCCAGTGACATTCAGGGCGGAAGGAAGGACCACCAGCCCTGGGTGGCACTTCCTCCATGCCGCAGGGCTCAGGTGATGATAAGATACCTGGGACTTCCTCAGGCACAAGGAATAGGAGAGAACCCCAGAACCCCAGAACCCCAGCCCTGCCTGGCCACCTGCTGACTTGGAGCAGGACTCTGCTCTCTGAGCCTCAAATTCCCATCTCTAGAACCGCCCAGCCTTGGCCTTTAAGAGGCTGAGCCCAGTGTGGGCCTAGGGGTATCACAATGCTAGGAACCCCGGGAGCTCAGCACTGAGTGCGGGATGATGGGTGCATGGGAATCCGATGAGACCCAGTGTCCCTGGGATCTCCTCTTGACAACCGTTGATACCACTGCCCGTGTATAGGGGGCTATCAGGGAGGTGGTACAAAGCAAGGAGCCCAGAGGCACTGGCCTGGGAGCTCCCAGTGGAAGGGGGGCATAAATGGGGTGGGGGATCCGTCCACATGTTGATCCCCCTCTGTCTCCTAGTCTGGCTGGAAGAGACGGGGTCATGTCCGGAGGATGGAGAAATAGACCCTGAAGCCTAAGAAGGAGGCACAGTCAAGGATTTGTTGGCACCAGCTCCTGCTCTGGCCTCCTCATTCCACATGTTCCCAAAGGGGTGTAGCTGCCTGGGACAGATGTGCTGTTGGGAGAGTGATGTCAGCACTTGACCAGAAGTGTGGCAAGATGAGCAAGGAATCAGCCCTGCACGCTTCCAGAATGACGTTTCCCTGGCCCCACTGAGTAGACCGGACCTCTAATGCCTACATATTCTAGCTGACCCCAGGGCCACGGTGATGGCCATCAGGGTGCCAGGGAGAGTCTTTCTTCTGGACAAATACATTCCCAGCACCCTGGGCCATGCAGACAGTGCCCAGGAGATCAGCACTCACAAGAACTTCTTGCAAAGGAGTGGCTACATTTTTTTACAAGTTGTTTTACAGATATCAAAACAGTCCAAAAGTGATTTATAATTCTTTTTGCATTATAAATAAAGATCCTCTGTAATGAATGGTGAACCCTGCTTCTTGGGCTGGGTGGAGGAGATGGAGCACACTCCGATGCAGAGGTGGGTTTAAGAGAATCGCTGATCACAGAGGTCTAGCTGGTGATGAACCTTTGGACGGTCTCAGGCCCCTTGATTTGCAGATCGCTGCATGAGCCAGGACATGGCCAAGGACACGGGCTCATAAGTCACATAGATCTTGTTTGAGTCCTAGGTCCATTCCTGCCAGCCGTGGGATCCTGGTAATAATACGTCTCTAGGATGGGAGGCAATGGTTTTGTTTTAGTTTAAAGAACATCAAATTGTTGGTGTCCCCCTCTCCCCATAGACTGTCTGATCATGGCACATGTGTTTCTGTTCTTTTCCTTTGGTTTCTGTCAGAGGCTGTGTGGCTTTCCCTGACTTTGGTTGGTCCACAGTCATCATTGGGTTGTCCCAGAAGCAGAGCCTGGGCCATGCATGGCTTTAGGAGCAAGAGGTCTGTGTGGGAGGTGATCCTGGGACACATGGGTAGAGGAAAGGCAAGTGTCGTTCCCGGATCCCCAAGGCCACACTCGGATTCAGTACCTTGCTGGAAGGACTTAACTCAAAAAAAACCCATCATAGTCACGCTTGTGGTTTATTACAGCAAAAGGATACAGAGCGAAATCAGCAAAAGGAAGAAGCCCAGAGGGTGGGGTCCAGGAGAGACCAGAGCATCCAGGAAAGTCACACCCAGACAGAACTTCTCCCAGCAGTGATGGTGACACACACACCCTCGGTGTGGCCCACCAGGAACACTCACCTGAATCTTGGTGTCCAGAGTTTTCCCTGGGGGTTGGTCATGTGGACATGTCTGACCACCCACGTGGTGGCCTCAGTCTCCAGTCCCTCCAGAGGTCAAGGCTGATACCATGTGACCCAGGCCCCACCATTAACCACACCGTAGATGTCCCATGTGGCCCAAGGTCCAGGTAAACAAAGACACTCCTATCAGGTTGGGCATGCCAATGTTGAGAAGTCTTCTTTCAGGAACCAGAGGCCGAGGTCAGCTCTCTGGGCACAGTTCATTCTTTTTTTTTTTTTAATCCTCACCAGAGGACATTTTTCCATTTTTTCTTCAGATAGAGTGGAGGGGAGAGAGAGGAAGAGAGAGAGAGAAACATTGACATGAAAGATACACATCGAGTGGCTGTCCCCCGCACAACCCCAACCAGGGCTGGGTACGAATCACAACCGAGGTACGTGCCCATGATCGGAATTGAACCCGCGACTCATTGGTCCGCGGGGCGATGCTCTAACCGCTGAGCCAAACCGGCCAGGTGGGCCCAGTTCATTCTTCACTGCACAAGAATTGAGGCTGGGAAGGGAAGGGGCCATAAAGGAGCTGCAGCCAGTCCACACACACCTGGACACACCAGACCACTGAGTGCCCAGGTTTATGATGGACCCCACATTCAGGACCAGCTCCGTGGGCCTGTGATGAGCGCCTTCCAACAGAACCCACACTCAGAAGGACCCCCACTCGGCTGTTATTGCCTAGAAATTCTTAATCCTTGTTAAACAATGGCCCACATGTTCATTTTGCACCCGGTCCTCTGAATGATACAGTGGGTTCTGCTTCCTACAGAGACACACACAGCCTCTTGATGGGAGCGACGTCACAGGCACATTGTACGAAGAGCACGTGAGATGGAAGATGTTGCTCTGGCCATTTTTGGAACCGCAGTCCACCACCCCATTCATGCAGTTTTCTGTCTCCAGAATGCCTTTGCACCCCTTTCCCAGCCCAGCCCCCTGGCAAAGCCCAGATCCATTGCTGCCTGGTACTGCCCCACACCGGGCCATGCAGCTTGAAGTCTTTTCTTTCCCCCCCGGCCCCCACAGCACCCTCTTCTCTGCTAGGGCAGGGCACCCTTTGATTGTTTCATAATCACTGATGTGCAAGTCAGCAGAAGAAGGGGTGACCCTGTCAGCTGGGGCTCAGGACCTAGGGCTAATATACCCATACTCAACCCTTGGGTGCCTTCACACACTACCCTTAGAAAATAAAGCTAAGTCCTGGACCTCACACTTAAGAGGTGCTCAGGACTTTTTTTTTTTTTTTTTTAGTACGTGTCCCTAGTGGGAATCGAACCTGGGACTCTCTGGTCCGCAGGCCGATGCTCCAACCGCTGAGCCAAATCGACCAGGACAATGTGCTCAGGACTTTTAATTGTTTAGCCCTCCTATCCCTTGCTGTGTGCAGGACTGTTCTAAGCACTTTGTGCATAGTTTATCTCATGATACTCTTGGAAACTGAGATATAGTGTATTAGTTTTCTTTTTGCTGTGTAACAAACAACCGTTGCTATAGACTGAATGTTTGTGCCCCTCCACCCCCCTTTTCATAGCTTCAAACCTAACCCCCATTGTGATGGTAGTAAGAGATGGGGTCTCGCCCAGCCAGGGTGGCTCAGTAGATTGAGTGTCACTCCCATGAGCTGAGGGGTGCCGGTACGATTCCCGGTCAGGGCACATGCCCTGGTTGCAGGCTCAATCAGTCCCCAGTAGGAGGCGTGCAGGAGGCAGCCGATCGATGTTTCTCTCTCACATTGATGTTTCTCTCTCTCTCCTTCCTCTCTCTCTAAAAAATCAATAAAAACATATTTAAAAAATCTTTTTTAAAGAGGTGGGGCCTTTGAGAGGTGATCAGCTCATGAGGGTGGAGCCTCCCTGAATGGGATTAGTGCCCACAGAGAGAGATCTCTTCCGTGTGAAGACATGGCCACCTATGAACCAGGAAGTGGGCCCTCACCGGACACCAAATCCACTGGTGCCTTGCGCTTGGGCCTCCAGCCTCCAGAACTGTGAGTAAAACAATGTCTGTTGTTTGTATACCAGTCTGTGGTATTCTGTTACAGCAGCCCAGTGGACTAAGACGTTCCACCCTCCGAACTCAGTAGCTTAGAAAACAAGCATTGATCCACTCCGTGGTCTCTGGGTTGGCCACGGCTCTGCCGAGTGGCTGCCAGGAGTTGGGCTTTGTCAGGCTCTAGCTGGGTTCACATCTGCCCCTTGTGTCTCCTCTTGTGGCCAGCAGCTATCAGAGTATGTTCTCGTGGAGAATGGCAGAACCATGGAGCACGGGCCAGGCCAGTGCACTACAGCTCCTGACCATGACTCGTGGCCCCAGCCCCGTTCCCTCTGCAACCCAGGGAGATGCTGGGCCCGGGGCTGGGGCTGGGTGCTCACTCTGATTGCCGGCTCCGTCCACAGGCTGGAGGGAGCCCCACATCTCCCTGGGACCTGCACAGAGGCCTCCAGCCCACTCGGCAACCTGCCGTGGCTAATCACTGCTTCGTCCAGGCTTTTAGTGCCCATGGCAACAGAGAGAAGTCCAGGCGGGAAGGCCAGCCTCAGGCCGCATAGGACACTGGGCTTGGCTTTCTCACAGGGCCTCTAGATGTCAGCAGTAACGCTGGTGTTTGCAAAGCTGTGCTTGAGGAGACCCACCAGGCCCACCAGCGCCGCCAACCTGTCGGGTCGTTGTGTTCTATGTGGACTCGACCCTTCACGAAAGGTCGGGGTGCTGTCTAGGTTGGGGTGGGGGCCTCTGTGGGCTGGTCTAGAATGACGATTGATTTTGAATTCACAACATGGCTCTTTGATTTTTATTTTCTGAGACAGTTCCTCCATTTAAATACATCCTGGGGGATGGTTACTAATGTGTGCAGTTTATTTTTCATTTATTTTTAATGCCAAAGCTGCACATACTGATTACAACTAACAATAAAAAAGCTTTGTAAATGGCTCCCCCCGAAGTGGGGGGTGGGTAGGGGGGCAGGGGCTGCAGTAAATGGCAGCTAAAGAGGAAATGGATGGAGGACAACAGCTCTGGCCCCTGACAAAGCCCCTCACCCCTAACCCTGGTGTGTCCCAGAGAAGTTCCCAGTTTCCAGGAGGCCAGCAATGTCCTATCCGAGACTTGGGATTTGTGCTATATGCTTCCAGGAGGGGAGGCTGGGAGGGGACAAGAGTGTGAAAACAGATGGAAATGTAATTTTTTAATGACAGCAGCAGATGGCAAAAAGACACAAGAGTGTGTTCGCACCATGTCGGAGCCACTTGAGAGAGCCCAGCTCAGCCGTGATGTGCGCCATGCAGCTGGCATGATGGTTCCCCTGCCAAACCCTGGAGGCCAGTGAACTGCACGGAGGAACCTGCAGGCCCTCCGGGGGGGGGGGGGGCAGGGAGTGCTGCCAGGCTGTGTGGGGCCACAGGTAGCTGGGGAAATACCTGTGGCCACCTGGGTGGGGTCCGGCAGCAATCAATGGGCTCTGTTTTCAGACAGCCCCTTTTTGTGTCCCCGTGCCCGCTGTCCTGGTTCAGGCCATCGCCGCTGCTCACCTGGACTTCTGCTCACAAACTCCAGGTGAGTCTCCTGCTGCTGGTCCGTGTCCCACCCCCACTCCATCCACCAGAGTTGTATTTCTGCATTGCAAATCTACTCGTGTCACTCAGCCTCCATCCCTCAGGTGGCCTCCCACCTGACAAAGCCCCTCACCCCTAACCCTGGTGTGTCCCAGAGAAGTTCCCAGTTTCCACTTGGGATCATGTCCATGCGCTCAGAAGGGGCTTACAAACCAGGCCCTCGAGAGCTGGCCACTGCATGTGTTTCTTGCTTCACTTCTTGCCACACTCAACAGGGATGAGAATGCCTCGTGGGACTACCATGAGCAAAAGAAACCACTCCTTCCTTGGCCCAGTACCTTGGTTGGTTAGAGCGTAGTCCTGATATGCCAAGGTTGCAGGTTTGATCCCTGGTCAGTGCACATACAAGAATCAACCAATGGCCCTGGCCAGCATGGTTCAGTGTTAGCGCGTCAGCCCACGCATTGAAGGGTTGCAGGTTCAATTCCCGGTCAAGGGCACATTACTGGGTTGCAGGTTCGATTCCTGGACCCAGTTGTGGTGTGTACGGGAGGCAACCAGTTGATGTGTCTCACATCAATGTTTCTCTCTCTCTCCCCTCTCCCCCATCCCTTCCACTCTCTAAAATTCAGTGGAAAAAATATCCTCCAGTGAGGATTAACAACGAGAATCAACCAGTGAATGCTTAAATAACTGGAACAACAAATTGATGTTTTCCTCTCTCTCCCTTCCTTTCTCTAAAAATCAATAAATAAAAATTCAAAGAAAGAAAGAAACCACTCCTGTTCAGAGCAGAAGCCACTATCTGCCATGTTGGACACAGCTGAGAACCTCACAGGCTCAAGGAGATGATGACATTCAGAATAAGTAGAGCGGAGGCAGCCAGCCGGGTGGCCCAAACCAATCAGAGCCACCAAGGTCAGTCCTGCAGGAGGTCATATTATCACCTCCACATTAGAGACTAGATGCAGGCAGGGGCTCAAGTCACAGTGTGAGCTGTGGCTCTTAGCCTCCTGGAGCTCCGTGGGGGGTCTAGTTAGGGAAGCAATTGCATCCTATTATCGCAGAGCTGCTCTGAACCACACCTGCTGGCGTGTTGCAGCTGAGGCGAGGCAAGGACGTCACCCCACCCCGAGGAGGTGTTTTGCATTCTGCATTTCTCTTATGCTGCCATCACTGTAGTTTGAACCCCTTTCTTAGATGGGTGACGCCACTAGCTGGAAGTCAGTGCTTTCCCTGAGTCCTCCCGGAGACCACAGGGGAGAGGCTTTTTATCAGAGCAGCGGCTCTGAGCGTCGGCCCAGGCCTGAGCCCCACACCAGAGGTTCCAGCTCCTTGGGTCCAGGTGAGGCCCCAGCGTCGGGTAGATGACACAGGTGGGGTATACACATGCAGCTTCTCACCCACCTCCTCAATTCTTCATCGATTCATCGCTTTCCTAAGCCACTGGTCTCACTACAAGAACATCACTTCCACATAGCAGAGGTTCTAACTAATCTAAGAGTGAATGAACTCACTATGCACATAGACCACAGGTTTTTCCCAAACATGCTCAACCCAAGATCGCAGGTGGGGATGCATCGGTGGGCTGCTGGCCCAATGTCAGACACAGACGTAAATGACCCTTCAGAGCATCCTGGGTCCCCAGTCAGTCACTCATAATGCAAATGCTTAATTTCTACCTGTGCCCATTGTACTGGCCAGAAACGTGTGGGGCATTTTCATCACTAGAGAAAGATCCATTGCCTTGGAGTCAGAAGCCCACGTTGCTGGCTCATTTTGGAGCACCGTTCTGCTGGCCTAGATTCTGTGTGACCAAAGCTATTGTACTGCCAACTACCCTGAAGGGGGCAATAGGTTCACAGCTTCGGGGGTGTTCTTAGGTTTCCGGTAGGGAGCCTGGGGAGGCTTTTTAAAATAAACTTTTTCTTGGTAAGGATAGCTCTAGAGTCACAAAAAAGTTACAAAAATAGTACAGATGGTTCTCATATACTGCCCACCCAGGTTCCCCTGGCACATTTGTCACAATTAGGGAACCCATTTTGATACATTATTATTAACTAAAGTCCATTCTTTATTCACATTTCCTCAGTTTTCCTCTAATGTCCTTTTTTTGTTCTGGGATCCCATCCAGGATCCCACATGACATAGAGTCACCATGAATTCTTAGGCTCCTCTGGGCCGTGACAGTTTTCTAGACTCTCCTTGTTTTTGATGACCTCGACAGGTTTTTCATTTTTGGTGTTTTTTTTTCAGAGAGATCAATTTGTTGTTACACTTATTCATGGATCCACTGGTTGACTTTTGTGTGTGCTCTGGCCCTGATCCCGCATCAAACCTGCAACCTTGGTGTATCAGGACGGTGCTCAACCAACTGAGCTACTCGGTCAGGGTGACCTTGACAATTTTGAGAAGTGCTGGTCAGGTGTTTTGTAGAAAGTCTCTCTACTGGGATTTGTCTGATATTTTTCTTGTGATTAGACCAGGGCTGTAGGGTTGGGAAATAAAGTGCCCCCCATCCATGACATCGGGAGGGGTGCGTGCTATCACCATGGCTTATCACTGCTGATGTTGAGCTTGGTTACCTGGCTGAGGTGTTGGTCAGGTTTCTCCACTGTCAAGTTCCTCTGTTTTCCCTGTTTCCATCCTGTTCTCTGGACCGCAGGCCGACGCTCTTACCGCTGAGCCAAACCGGCCAGAGCACCATCCTGTTCTCTTTGGAAGGAAGTCGCTCTGGGCAGTCCACACTTCAGGAGTGGGGTGTTGTTGAAGGTGGGCATCTATATACATCATTTGGAATTCTTTGGCATGAAGGGTTTGTCCCTTCACGCCATGAATTTTATCATCAACTCTTAATTCATTACCACATGGGGCATTCTAGCCTTCTAGGGGAGGCATTTCTTATAACAGGAAATAATGGTATGAGGGCCTGCCCACCCCATCTCAGGTAGCAGCCCCACTTACATCACTCCCCTCCTCCCCCTCTCCAGTTTTTCTCTTGTCTGTTTACGTCTCATTCCCCCTGCTTTAAGAGGCCAGGCGCGAGGCGGGGTATTTAGAGCCTCTCTGGATCCTGGGCATGGCTCAGGGCTGGGCTAGGTTGGGGCAATCATTCTCTCCATTTTCCCCACCATAAAAACCTCCTGGGGAGCATGTTAAGTGTGTGGTTTCTGAGTCAGAAAGTCTGAGCCTGGAGCGCAGGGAAGGGCATTTTAAAGAACAGCTTTATTGAGGAATAATTCACTCTTTTAAGTGTACAAGTCAGTGGTTTTTAGTATATTTACAGAGTGTGCAACCATCACCACTAATTCCAGAACATTTCCACCACCCAAAAAAAGAAACCCCATACCCATTAACAGTCACACCCACTTCTCTCTCCCCTTGCCCTGGCAACCACTAACCTCCTTTCTGTCTCTGCAGACTTACCTATTCAGGATGGTTCATATAAATGGAATCATACATGGTTTTGGTGACTGGCTTCTTTCACTTGGCGTGTTTTCAAGGTTCACTCACATTGTAACAGGTATCAGTGCTTCATTCCTGTTTATAGCCAAATAACATTCCATAGTACATATAGATCATAATTTGTTTATCCATCCCTCCGTTGATGGACGTTTGGGTCATTTCCACCTTTTGGCTGTTGTGAATCGTGCTGCTATGAAGGGAAAGTCATCTAACAAGTCCTCCAAGTGATCCTGATGTACACTCGAGTTGGAGACTCTCAGACACCACCATTTTGCAGTGTGTGATGCTGCACACTATCTCCTGTTCTCCCAACATTCCAGTGAGGTCAGCAGCAGCACTGTCCCCATTTTACAGATAAGGACACCAGGACTCCGGTGATGTGGACACTGGACTCTGCTCGCCCTCCTACTCACCCTGCTGTGGCCTCTCCGAACCTCGGTTTTCCCCCCCAGTTCTTTTCCTTTGCTCTTTTACAGGCTGCAAAAAGCCGGGAGGGAAGCCTCGCCAACTTTGGAACACAAATATTTGCCAGTGAGGAAAACATTCTCCCATCAATCAAAACCCAGACAAGTTGGCATACACTCTCTGCAGATGTCTGAGGGAGTTTCTATTTTCAGGAGGGGCCAGGTGGCCCAAAGCTTCCCCTCCTCCTTACACACCCCAGGCTCCTTCTCTTCCTCTCTTTTGCAGATGAGGAAACTGAGGTTCAGAGTGATCACTTGCCCTGGGTCACACAGTATCCAGAGGGACTTTCATTTATTTTCTTTGGAAGTATTTGTATTAATACATGACACACAATGAAGGTAATCTCCAGGTTCTGCAAATGACAATTTCCAATGCAGATAAACAACAGACACAGCTTTCCATGCCATGTGAGTGAGCAGAACTAAATTACAGTCTTAATCTTCCCAACAACCCTAAAAAGGGGCAGCTTCAGGGGGCTTAGAGGGCAAAGCATGGGGTTATCTGGAGTGGGGTAGCTTTCCCGCCAAGATACAGAACTGGAATCTTCCTGTCCCCTATGTTTTTTCCTGGGGCTTAAGGAACAGGATTTCAAATTCAAGTCCAGCCCACTGCCTGTCCTCACCAGTACTGCACTGGCTGCCTTACCTCCCTGGAAGCTTTCCTGGCCTATTAGAATCCCATCAGAATCCCCCTGGCTCTGGTTAAAATCCAGCTTTCTGTTCCCATCCCAGACGCCCGTAACACAATTCCCCAGGAATGTGCACATGAACTCAGAATCTTCTAGGAGTTCTTGACAGCGGGGAGATTGAGGGCCACTGCTTTCAGGCTTCACACAAGCCCACTGTAGAGGGTGCCTGTTCGACGAACGGATGAGCACTTCGGTACTTACTTGCTGCAGTCTGCAAACTTGCACCTTCATAAGCCTCACCTGGGGTGCTTGCCAACGAACAGATTCCGAGCGCCCCCCCCCCCGCAGTTTCCGAATTGGAAGATGTGGGTGGGGTAGAGGAATCTACCTCTTTATAGATTTTTGACCCACGTGTATGCAGAGAGCAGAAGATTGTGAAATGAAAGGAAGCGACGCCTTCCCCACTCTCATGGGGTCGGTCGGGCTGTTTCAGGTAATGCTGTGGCCCAATAAATGCATTTACTCCTGACCCCAGGAGTAAGGGGGGGGGTTGATTCAAGGTGTCGACGAGTGGGCGCCCAGGGCAGGTGCAGGGACACGGAAGCGCAATGCCAGATGCAGGAAGGCAGGCATCACCAGGTAGGAGTGGGCTCCTGCTTGTGCACGAGGGGGCGGGGCCGGAGCCGGGACAAGAAGGGGGCGGGGCCGGAGCCGGGACAGGAGGGGCGGGGTGAGCGCTTAGCCTCCTGTAAGCTCACCAATCCGCGGGCTCGTAGCAGCCGCGCGCCCCGCCTCCCGCCGCCCGCAGAGAGCGCCGCGTTTCTATAGGCCAGCCAAGGGTTCTTCCGGCCCGGGGGCGGGCTCCGCGCGGTGGCGGGAAAGCGGCGGCCGCAGCACCTCCTCCGGGACGCTGAGGGGCCGCTCGCTTCCGCCCCCATGGACGCGGCCGAAGTGGAGTTTCTGGCCGAGAAGGAGCTGGTGACCATTATCCCGAACTTCAGTCTGGACAAGATCTACCTCATCGGGGTAAAGGCGCTGGCCGGGCGTTTGCCCGAGGCTCCGGCCAGTGGGACTGGCGTCTGGGAGAGGCCAGGCCGCTGGGGCTTCTGCGGACGCCGGCTCGCCCCGCTCTGCTCCCACCGCCCGGATGGGCAGCCAGGCGGCGGACTCGGCGTGCTCCGCTCGCGGGGGCCTGCCCGGACCCCGGTGGGTGAGGTTCGGAGCCGGGAGACGTGGGCGGGCGCAGCTCGCGGGGATACCCGCGCCTCCCGGGTGTTCCCGCGCTTCGGGGAGCCCGGCGCAGGTGTGCTGCCCGGTGAGGCCACCCCGCCGCGCGAGGGCACACGCGGGCCGCCTCCCGCGCCTCCGCGCCCGCCGGGGCTTGCCTCCGCTCCGCCCTGCCGTTCGCCCGGTGCGCGTTCTGTTCCCGGGCAGCGGCGGGCGCCCCTGTCGTGACTCACCGGGCTTGTTCTCCTCCCGCAGGGGGACCTGGGGCCCTTTAACCCTGGCCTGCCGGCGCAAGTGCCTCTGTGGCTGGCGATCAACCTGAAGCAGAGACAGAAGTGTCGGTTGCTCCCGCCGGAGTGGATGGATGTGGGTAAGGATCCGGCGAAGGGGCCGGGGTCTGCCACCCACCCCAGGATCCACCGAAGGGAGTGGTCCCAGAGGCACCCCCGAGAGTCAGCGGACCGCTCTGAGCAGTGTCCCGTCCGTGTGGGGGGTGTGCGTCGCTTTTAGTTCAGTTTGTTTTGAAAGCTCTTTCAGCCAGCTTTGAAATCAAAAGCGTTGGAAGACCTTAAAGAAGAGCCTGGCCGGTGTGGCCTAATGGTTGAGCATCGACCCATGCACCCAGAGGTCATCGGGTTCGGTTCCCCTGCCCAGGTTGTGGGCCCACTATCCAGTGGGGTGCATGCAGGAGGCAGCCAATTGATGCGCTCTCATCAATGTTTCCCCCCCCCTCTCTCTCTCTCTCTCTCTCTCTCTCTCTCAATCAACAAAAGTAAAAAAAAAAGACCTTAAAAAAGCATTTGTTTTAATTTTAAAATATAAGTATGTAGACTAACATATTGAGGAACAGTCATTACATGATAGAGAATGCATGAAAATAACGCATCATCCATACAAGGGAATACTATTCGGCCATGTAAAGGAATGCTGTAGTGTGGATGAACCTTGAAAACCTTGTGCTAACTGAAAAACAAACAAACATGCAAACACCGTATTTGTATCAATTCATTTATATGAACTGTTCAGAACAGGCAAACCCACAAAGTAAATTAGTACTTGTCTAGGGATGGGGGTTTGGGGGTGATGGAGGGATTGTGGGGGGTCCTTTTTTGGGGTAATGAAAATGTTGCCCAACTCTGAATATACTAAAACCCATTAAATTGTATACTTTAAATGGGTAAATTGTATGGCATGTTAATTATGCCTAAATAAAGCTGTTAGAAGAAGCAAAACAAAACAAAAAATGCATCAAAGATGCACAGACTTGACGCTGATTTTATTCTTTGCAGTCTCTCCCCCATCTTGGAGATGTGAATGCCTCATTATAGCAGAGAATCTTTTTTTTGTATCCTCACCGGAGGACGCTTTTGCATTTATCTTCAGATAGAGCAGAAGGGAGAGAGGGAGAAAGAGAGAGAGAGAGAGAGAAACATCAATGTGAGAGAGACACATCGACTGGTTGCCACCCACACAGCCCCAACCGCGGCTGGGGACAAACTGCAACCAAGGTACGTGCCTTTAGCGGAAACTGAACCCGGGTCTTTGGTCCACAGGCCGATGCTCCAACTGCTGAGCCAAACCAGCCAGGGCAAAGAATCTTAATTTTATTGGTGGTGGTAATAGGTATGCATGTAGAATTGAAAAGCCCTGAGTGAGTTTGATTGCCCCCGTCCGCATTGGGAACCACTGGGGATCCTGCCTCCTAGAAGAAAGGACACTTCCAGCCAGGCACTCTCAAATGTAGTTTAAGAAAGACTGCTTAGGCGTTTCCTCCTTGCTCCCTGTCCTAACGGGGTGAGTGGCTCTGGTGGTCCTGAAACAGTGAGAAACTCCAACTCCTTCTGCTTTGAAAGGCTGTTTTAGTCCCACCAGACCTGGCTCTGTTAGGGCTGCATCCCCACAAGGCTCCTCATTTAAGATCAGCTCTGTTCGTTTTGGCCCATCTAAACCCCAGCCCGAGTTTCTTCGTAGTCCTGGGCCACACTGGTGAGAAGTAGTGAAACATCCCTCATCAGTCAGTAGACATTGCCCAAGAACCACCTGCTCTTGGACTTCATGTAAATGGTATCATCTAGTATGTCGGGTGGTCTCTGAGTTCTTATTCAGTGTGTTTGAGATTCACCGCTGCTGTCGCATGTGTCATTACGTTCTTTTATTGCTGAGTGGTGTTCCAGTGTATGAGTATGCCACAATTTGTTCACCCATTTTTATGTTGGTGGGTAGTTGGGTTATTTCTCATTTTTGGCTATTGTGAATATGGCTGCTATGAACAGTCTTGTCCAAGTCTTTTTGTGGATATGTTTTTATTTCTCTTGGGTAAATAAATGCCTGGAGGGGTGGGATTGCAGGGTCATATGGCAGACTGTGCTTAACTTTGTAAGAAACTGCCGACCAGTTCTCCACAGCCACTATTATGATCCTACCAGAGTTGTTCAAGGGTTTCCAATGTTCCATATCCTGGCCAACATTGGATGTTGTCAATCTTTCTCATTTGTTGCAGGGTTTGAACAGGTGTTTTCATACTCTGATGTAGATTTTAAAAAAGAATGAGTATGCTGTGCAGAGAAGATGTGTGTGGGGAGAGAGCAGTAGACAGTTACCCTGGCAAGAGCTGAGAGTAGCTGCAGCAGCTGATTGGGGTGGGCAGTGGTGGCTGGAGATTAGGCATAGTTTGAAGGAAGAGCCAGCAGGATTTGCTGAAGGACTGGCCGAGGGGTATGAGAGAAAAGTTAAAGACTAGCACCAGAGTTGTTGGCTTGAGCTCCAGAAGGAGATAGAGCTGCTGTTTTCTTAGATGGGGGAGATTGCTGGAGCAGTGTGAACACCAGGGTGGGTGTTCGAATATCTTACACTGGAGGTGCCTGATAGAAATCCACGTGGAGGTAACATGGGCATGGGGTATCTGAGCCAGGGATTCAGGGGAGGGACTGATCTGGGGATGAGCACGTAGATAGTATTTGAATGACGCGGGAAGAGATCTTGTGGGATGTGGGTTGAGGTGGTGGAGAAGGTCAGGGAACTGAGCCCTGCACCACAGTGTTGAGAGGTCAGGAAGGCCAGGAGGAATTTGTGAGATGAGAACTCTGGTGTTCTAGAAGCTAAACGATAAATAGATCCCAAGGAAGAGGATTGACCCTCGTCAGATGAGGAGACTGAGATGTATGTAGCCATCGGGTTTGGCCTAGTGGAGGATGTGGGCCTGGGTGAACTGTGTTGGTGAAGGGGTGGGATAGATACCCATCTGAGTGGTGGAGGAGGGGTTGTGAATGCCAATGTCAGACAGCTCTTGAAGTTTTGGTGTAAAGGGCATGAGAAATGGATTGGTAGCTGGAGAAGGATTTGATGTCAGGGGAGGATTTTCTTTTTAAGATGGAAGATGTAGTGTGTTTGATGGAATGGTCACATAGTGAAGGGAAACAATGACCATTCAAAGGTGAGAGTCATGTTCTATGCTGGGGTAGTGTTCTGTGCAGGTGAGAGGAGGGTCCAGTGCATACCCGGAAGGCTGGCCCTTGCGTATGGGGACGACGCAGGGAGGTTAGGAAGATGTGGCAGGAGCACGCAGGCACTCAGCAAGGCAGCGGCTGAGAGCTCGGGCAGTGAGATGAGAGAAGGCGGGACGAGGGTGAGCATGATCGACAGTGAGGGTGAGTGGATCGGGAAGTTTCACAGGATTGCAGGGTACGGGCCCTGGAGATGGGTGGTCAGGACTTTAAGGTGAGACTCCACAGCACAGTTGTGTCTGTGTGTCCCTTAGCCACAGTGGGCAGTCCAGATTTAGGACCGGAGGTTTTCTCAGGCCGTTAAGTCAGGGGGAGAGGGGTCAGGCAGCTGTAGCATGTGGAGAGGAGTGCGACTTCTGGATAGAATTGGCCTCAGCTGTTTGATTCCAGATGCTCGGCTTTCTTTCAGCCCCCGTTATTATCTCACCCCAGTATGGAGTGGCTCTAGCTGTAAGTTGACTTGCTCTTCTGAACGAGGTTTAGTAACCACTGGTTACTTTTGTCACTTCTTGCATCAAAGGTAAAATACTTTGTTTTTTCACTAAGAAGAACTGACTGACATTCTTTTTATTGATATATTGTGCAGGCCACAGCAACAATAATAATAATTTACACCTTTTTGAAGCGAGTTTTTGAGGAACTAGGCCCTGAATCATCTAGTTAGTGATATAAATGATATTCCAAAACCTGTTTATTAATGTATTTGTTAGTTGATTGAATAGGTAATAGAGGCAGTTGGTAAATTTGGAAGGTTTAAAAAACTATTTTGGTTATGGTAATGGTAAAATGTGTTTCTACATTTCAGAAAAGTTGGAGAAGATTAGGGATCACGAACGGATGGAAGAAACTTTCACCCCTATGCCTAGCCCCTACTACATGGAACTGACCAAACTCCTGTTAAATCAGTAAGTTGTCTCCCTTCTTAGAGCCTGCATGTAAGATTGAACTCACGGTTTTCATCCCTTAATCCCTGCCTTTCCTTTCTTGTTCCTTGCTCATTACCAAGGTAAGTGGTATCCCTGGCTCCCTGGTTCCTCAGATCAGTGGTCTGGGAGTCCTCTGTGTGCACGCACACTGCCTGGAGTCTCTCCCTCTCTCCTTTTTCCTCGCCACCCCTCCCTCTCCCAGTAAACCCCTTGGTTCTCTTCATTCTGCCTCCTAATTAGCTCTCGACATTTGAACCCAGTATGATCCTCCATCATCATTTCCAGCAGTAGCCTTTTTCTTAACTATAAATATGTTTTATTAATAAAGCTTTACCCCTTTTTATCCTCTAGTTATGTGTATTTGAGTTCTTGCATGTCTGTCACATGAAAGGCCGGAGGACTCACATTTGCCTCTGACCCTGAGCTATAAGAAATGCCCACTGGTGGCAGAAATGTGCTGTAGTAAATTGTTTCCCTACATCCAGTTATGGCTCCCCATCAGCTTCTAACTCACTCTCCACGTTGCAGACACAGTGGTCCTTTAAAGATAAAGCTGTCATGTGATTCCCCTTCTCCTCGGAGCCTTTCCAGGGTTTAGTCTCAAGTCCTGGTCATGGTATTCCAAGCACTGCATAGGCTGGTTTCCTCCTCTCTTACAACTCATACAGTCTTCCCTCTGAGTCTTTAAGTTTCTGGGTCATGTTGGCTTCTTTTACTTCTTTATACATACCAAGATCTTTAGGGCTTTGCATATACTGTACCCTGTGCCAGGAAGTTCACCTATTCCCTGCTTCCTCCTTTGGTTTAACCTGACAGGTACTCCCTCCCTGTCTTACCTGTCATCTTGACATCTCTGTACACCTCCATGGCATTTGTCAGTTCAAATTTTCTAATCGCTTGTCTGGCTATGCTCGTCCCCCCACCCCCAGTTCTAATGGGCAGCGACTGTGTCTTGTGTGTACTAGCACAGGGTCTGGTGTTCACATGTGTGCGTGAGTGAGTGAATGAATGAAAGAAATCAGTGGAGGGGGCAGGAAAGTGTGGATACATTTGCTAGGGACATAGTTGAATGTAATTTGCAAAGTGTCAAGCTTTTGACACCTTTTAATTGATATATTCAAGAGCAGAACTATAACAAAACTTGGGGAGCTCTCTTCACCTGCTGTAGAGCAAGGGCCAGGGGCCCACTAAATGGCATTTCTGGATGCAAATGAAAATTCGAGGCACGTAACACAGACTCGTCCTTCAGATGGTATGAGGCTGCAGTTAACAGCTTACCAAATGTTCCACCAGATAGTGATAATAGGCTTGAGTTCCTGGTTTAGTGGGGGACAGATGTGACCCTGTTACCCAGTGGTCACAGTGCAGTGATAAATGCTGCTCCAAGTATGTTGGGACGCAACCCTAATGCCTAGTGGTGCCAGAGAAGAGATCTTAGGCTGGAAAGATGTGGGGGAATTTACTGGGGAGAAGGCAGAGGTGAAAGGACATGGTGCGTTTGGGAAGCAGAGCTGTTGGGGCACATGTAGACTGTATGGGGTGGGGGAACTGAGGCTTTTCTCCTGTCAGTGGAAGGCCCCAGGGGGGCGGTGTTCAGGAAGGAGGGTGCCACCTGTAGATCTGAGAAAGCCTGCTGTGGCAGTGGAGAGAGTGACCTGGAGCGGAAAACCTGGAAGCAGAGGTGAGGAGCCTGTCTTTCATTTTTGAAGTTCATATTACGTATGCAGTTCCTATTGAAAGTCTTGTCTAGAATTTCTTTAGAATTCATTTGGCGAAGGGCACTAATTGTACCTTTGTTCTGCTGTGCAGTTAACAAGGAGCTGGGGGTTCTTTGTTCTTTAACCTGCTGTTCAGAGCAAAGGATCCAGATGTTTGGGCTTTAGGTAAAATCCACTACATAAATTTTATACTGATTCTCCATCTACTAATTACGAGCTAATTTTAGCATGTGAAGAGATCATTTCCAGCTTATCCTAGACTGCTTGGTGATGAATGATGTCGGCTTCTGCTTTTATCTTCTACTGTGTCTTTTCCTTCAAAGATTAGTTTTTAAAAATCTCACACAGTAAGACTGTGATCACCTGTCACTGACTCTAGTTCAGACTTTTACCCAGAATTCACTACACATAAGTGTGCTCAGATTGTGGTAACTTGCACTTTCTTCTGTGATTTTTGTAAATATTGATTTTCTGATATGTGATTTTCAGAAAATGTGATTTTCTGATATTTTTGTTTTCTCTGTAGAGTAGGGCAGTATCTACCCTTCAGGGCTTTTGTGAGGATAGAAATGCTGTGTAGTGCTGGGCACAAGGCCTGGCACAGAGCTGCTGTCTTCTTTCCCTGGTGGATTATAAGCCCTTTGATAGCCGATGGGGTATGAGCAATAGAAGTCATGACCTTGGAGCCAGCCTTGAAACGAGCTCATTCTAGATGGAAATTCTATAGCACAGACCACTCAATTATCCTGAGACACAGGATGTCCAACGTGGAGCTTACTCTCCAATACTTAATTATTTCAGAAGTCCTTATGTCGCTGCCTGCCAGAGGACAGGTAACATAAGCATAAATGTCTGTGTGGATCATGGCTGCATTTTCTTGGCACAAAGTTTAACTACTAGAAATTCTTACATTTTAAAATTGAAAACAAAGCAAAACAAATTTTGAGTCCAGAACAGCTTGTATATTTCACCTGAATCCAAGCAACCCTTTCTTTTTTTTAAATCCTCACCTGAGGATATTTTTCCAATGCTTTTAGATGGAGTGGAAGAAGGGAGAGAGGGAGAAAGAGAGCAGCACATCGATTGGTTGCCTCCCACACGACCCCCACCAGGGCCAGGAATCAAATCTGCAGCCCAGGTGCGTGCCCTTGACTGGGAATTGAACCCTTTGGTTTGCAGTCTGACACACTAACTGCTGAGCCAAACCGAACAGGGCTAAGCAATCTTTTTTTTTTTTTTTTTACAAAAGCCACTTCTAACTGAACTGGCTATTGCTTTTGTTTACTGAGTGCTTCCTTATGCGGTTTATTTCACCTTTGCTTCCTTTAGTGCTTCAGACAACATCCCAAAAGCAGATGAGATCCGCACTCTGATCAAGGATGTGTGGGACACTCGCATAGCCAAGCTCCGGGTATCTGCTGACAGCTTCGTGAGGCAGCAGGAGGCACACGCCAAGGTAGGTGCACCGCTGGCCTCTGCTCTGGTGGCTGCCTCCCCCAGGGTCCGGGGATGCCCCATGCTGCTGAGGGATTCCTACAGCATTCCACCTGCTTAGGCTGTCACAAGCAGGAATTACTGGTTATGCTTTTAAAAATTATTGGTTTCTTATTTTTGTTCAGATTTTACCTTTTTCTCTAAATCAGAAACTCCTTGACCAACCCCGTCTGTTTTCTTGTTTTAGCTGGATAATTTGACCTTGATGGAGATCAACACCAGTGGGGCATTCCTCACACAAGCTCTTAATCAAATGTACAAACTCCGCACAAACCTGCAACCTTCTGCAAGTGCCCAGTCTCAGGACTTCTAGAGAATGACCTTTGTAAAGGCCTTGCTGTCTGCCGGCAGGAGGCTCGCCAGGTGGTGTGCGAGTACTCGGGACATGAGAGATACCCGCAGTTCTGGATTTCTAGAACCATTCGAGTCTGGGAACAATATGTACTGAAGCAAGGAACGGATTTGTAACATTGTCGGAAAGCAACAGGTTGCACTTCGTTTTCTCAAGGTATTTTTTAATTCCACACCTGTCTCTGGAAGCCAACTGTTCCTTTGTGGAGGAAAGAAAAAGCTTTGGCAAACAAGCTCTTCTCCCTAGCAGTCACAGGTCTCCTGCATGGAACTGTTGTGTGTGGGTGAGTGTTCAGTGACGTTACACGTTGCTTTGAAAAGACACACATACAAGTGGCGATATGGCCCCTAGGGCTTTTTAATTTTGATACGGATCTCTTGGGCTAAACTTAGAATCTAGAGATTGCTCACACAGAGAAGGATGGCAGATATGGCTTGTGGTGCTGACCAGTGTTGGTCATCTAAACCCTGATACGTAATAAAGATGGAATCAACCCAATCTTTGGGTTTATTTTTTCCTGCTTAACTACCAAGCAGAAGGAGTAAGCCATGTGGCTAAAATGGTCTGATTGACCAAACCGAGGTGTGTAGCAGGCTGTAGACTTCAAACACTCTGGTTGTCTCTTGTTTTCTTTGCTACTTCTGGTTAAGATTTGAAGGGTTGTTTTTGCTTATCAAGGGGAAAGTCAGGGAAAAACTAATTCCATGTTATTGAGTGTGTACATGAAGCTGAAGAATGCTAGGAAAAGTTGAACCAATAACACTGATCTTGGATTTCAGCAAAAGACTGTCATAGGTAGCAGTGGCTCAGATAAGGGTCAATTCTTTCTCTAAGAGAAAAGTATTTTAATTGCAGCATTTTGGGATTGCTGAATTCCTTATAGAAATTATCTTGCCTCAAAAGGGGACAAGATTGTTTAGAGCAGTGATTATCAACTTTTGTCATCTCGTGGCACACGTAATCTACTAAAATTCTACGGCACACCAAATACTCTTTTGCCAATCTGACCAAAAAAAACGTATAATTCTGATTCATTCACACTGTACAGTTATTGTTGTGTTGGCTGTTGTCATTTTTATTTGACAATCTAAGGGAAAAGAGGTCAGTGTCCCTGACTAAGTAGTCAGGTACTGCATGTTTAAAAAAATTCTTGTGGTGCACCTGTTGAAAATTGCTGGTCTAGAGTCACACAGGAAGTGGTAGTTTCTGTAATCAGCTGGGTTCATGACTAGTGTCGCTGGTTAAAAGCAGTAGCGTGCTATCTCGAGGGTTTTTAGAAGAGGGTATGTGCATGATCAACTGAGCCTGGAGACGATCTGCTGGTATCTATCTGCTCGTATGTGTTTCACGTCCAAAGTTACTTCAAGTTACCTGAACACTGTTTCTCCATTGCAAATTGCTGCCCGTCTAGCTGTCCCTCCAACAAGCAGCTGATGGTTATTTGAACACTCAAGGGCCAGACACAGAGGTACTTGTCTCTATCAGTTAAGGTGACTGGTTGGTTGCTTTCCTATGACAGGACTTGTCTTTTCTTCTCACTCTTATTCAGACCTTCACATTTAATCTGGGGAATATTCTAGAATGAAACCACATTATTGTGGAGGGTCCAGAGTCCTGTGTATCTCAGATCTGCCCCTTAATACTTCTCTCTTAAAACCTGACTGGGGTACAGTTGAAGCCATCTTCATGTTTTACCAATAAAGCTATATAGTTGTTGAGGTTTTTTTGGGGGGGGGGGGGCTTGTTTTATTATAGCATAAAAAAGATTTTCCTCTTAACGTGATTTAGGAAGATTTTATTTTTTTGGATGTTGTCAGAAATTACAGCAATATATCATAAATACCTAATTACTACATTCAACAAATAATATTACAATACAATTAATCCAAACAAGTACACTTAGAACAGGTTTAATTTCACAGCATCTAAACTGCCCCCAGAGTGACCGAGGCACTGTTCCTCCTCCCTCCCATGTACTGGTTTACTGTTCTAGCAATTAAGCACAGGGTACATACAAAGTAACACAACCAATTAGCATGGTCTTCCTCAGGTCAAGGCAGAGTTAAGGAGTTTAAGTTAAGTGCTGGATCAAAAGTTGGGGACAGGCTACTGCAAGTAGTAAAGTCAATAGCTTGGTTACTTGAAAGAGTATAGGGATTGCTGCTAAGTGGCTAATATACACTTAAGAGTAACAGAATCGGCTTGTGCTGACCATCTCCATCTTGTGGTGGATCCTTGGAATTTTCTACACTTTAAAAACACACGGTTCAGAGGGAAAGGGAGTATCTCGATTTAATTTTTGAGATTTGGCAGCATTTAGGAAATACCATCCCATGTATAAACTTAAGATTTCCTGTGTTATAAGTCTTCACTGCTGAAGTATGGGCTCCTTTGAATATTCTTTGAATTTCCATAAGGTATAATGTATTAGAACGTTCTGCCAATTTAGTGTTTTATTTCCTTTACAATATATAAAGACTAAACTGTTGAAAATCCTACCTTGGTCATTTATCTTAGACAACAGATTAATATGAAATTTTTTCATGCCAGTCTGCCTCTGATTATATGAAACAAAACCAACTCGTTTTCAAACGATCAGTTGTGCGGTACCGAGTTTTGGGGAAAGCTCTGGCTTGCTTCTAACTATCTGATTAAATGTGGAGCCACGGGGTTCAGCTTTGGAAGGTGTCCCTCACGAGTTTAGTGAAATCCCCTTCAGAGGACAGATGGCAGCTGTCTCCTGGTGCTGTAGGAAGCACATGAGGTCGTGAAGGACTGAGCGCTTCACGAAAATACTGACAACACAGAGGTTGCAAAATCAATTCTAGAGTAAATCTGGTGTACTTCTGAACTCTCTTTTAAACGCAACTTCAAACAGCTGAACAGAAAGCTTCAGAGAGTGCATATTTGTCAATTTTTAAGCCCAAACAGAAAAGAAAATGAGATGAGATGGATGGAAAAACCATTCTTGGGTACTATGTCTTAGTGGTGCACTTGTTTTCAAAAGACACTTTAACTTTTTCTTGGTTTATTATGCTGCCTTTTCTGGTTTATGTTTATATTCTCTGATTGTCATTACTTCTTGAGTCCAAGAATATTCAGAGATCTCCGGAGATGGGTGGGAGCTTGGTGAGGCAGAGTGACAGAAGCTCAAGTGCTGGGTAAACGTGATGTTTTCGGTGGAGAGGAGGAAGGGCAGTTATTACTAGCTCAGTTGAAACATCTTCCACCCCTGGCAAGAGACCTCCCCTGGAACGGCCCAGTCCCGCATCCCGTATGCCATGACATCCTCCCCTAACAACTCAGCAAGCCCAACCAAGGGAGTTCCCCTTGGCTAGTGGAGGCATGGGGCTGTGCTTTTCTTTCCCATCAAGTTATTAGATCTACATTTTTTTTTTTTACTTTAGCCAAGGCCATTACCAAAGCTGATCAGCAAAAGGACTCAGACATTTTCTGTGATGGAGGAGGACTGGGCGTGAAGTGCTAAGGTGTAGCTCCTCTTAAGCTTTCAGACCAGAAACAGCAAGCAGGTTTTACATAGAGAAATTCTGTGATATTTTGCCCTGATTTGTTGGCAATAGAGCTCTCTCTAAACACCTGTCCCCACCTGTGGAACATGTTGATCTCTCAATGTCTTTGCAGGGGAGGCCCACAGAACAGCCCTTAGTTCTCGTCAAATCATTTCTGTGGAGAGGAAGGCGCTTGTTGACTGCTGATAATACTGGCGGCACTTTTTGTCTGAGTTTGCTAATAACTAGAAGATTCTTGGCAGACATACAAAGCAAACTGTGTGGGAACAGATAAAGCGACACAATGCCATCTGCCAGCAAGCTGTTCTGCACAGCTAAGGTCTGGGGCTGAGGGTGCGGCCACTGATCACAGTGAGTAGCCTTCATGAAGGTCAGCCAGCCCTTCCCCTGGGTGAAGGGGAGGCGTGATCACGCTCAGGACTCCTCCCTTTCCCCTTTCCCCTGGCAGACCAACCACTGGCTGCTTTGGCCTCTGGTTCAAGCCCATTCAGGCAAGAGATACTTGATCTAGATTAAACCCTGCCTGAATGAGCAGTAACTGGGACAAGAAGGAAAAATTTCCCCATTGCTTTGCATTGATCTGATTATCCCAGTTTCTAGCTGCTCCTGTGCTTGTCACAGTCAGTTCAAAAGGAGAAGTTCAGCTCAGACATTGTTTATCCTACTTCCAGGCTCTTACAAAGCTTTGCATCTAAAATAAAAGCCTCTAAAAGTTTCTACTTTGCACCTGTTCTCAGACTGCTGTAAGACACCTTAGAATTCTATCACAGAAACTGCTCACTTCTTGAAAAGTTTCTTTTACAAACACCCCATGTCTGCATGTGCACGCACAGGTGCACACCCAGGATCTATCTTGTTCACCATAGACTAGCCCCTCCTCACTGACAGCAACTATGCATCACTGCTATTTGCTGTCCAGAGCTGGGGGGACGGGGTGGAGGAGGAGGTAAGAAGTAACGCATGGCTTTCTACATCATTTTCTGGTGCAACTCAAAAATGAAGTGATCGCATAGGCGCCAGTGGTAAGCTCTTTTACTTTTCTTCTTCTTTAATTTTTAAAAACACTTCAATATTTAATGTCCTGACCAGCAGCAGTACAAACACTAAAAGCAAGTTTTTTTTTGCCCAGAAAAAAACAAAAAAAAAACACAAACAAAACCCCCAAACAGGAAAACAAACAAACAAAAATCCCCCAAAACCACATATTAAAAATGGCAGGCTTTTTATAACAATAATTAAAGTAATAAAAACATACAAAACTTTTTTTTTTAATATATATACACAGTACAAGGCTGAAGCACCTTTGACTTTTCTCTCAAAATTTGTTTATATGAAAACACCGCCCACTGCAGCAACAATTTGGTGGGTGTGAATATATGTATACATAGAGCTCTGTACATTTCCCCCACGGAGTAATAAAAAAGGTACCTTCAGTTTGTCGATTTGCTTTATCTTTTAGGTAAGAGCTTTTCCAGGGAAAAGCCTAGAGGTGAGGCTTCAGTACTGTTGCTTTGTGTGCTCCTAGGACCTGTTGCTTTGAAGAAAATTTTGCAGAAAAGTAGTAACTGAAACAAATAAGCCCTTTACTTAAAAAGCACCCCACCTTCATTCAGCTGAAGCAGGCCTCAGTCCCAGGGAGGAGTGAGACCGACCCCAAGCCGGAGCAAAAGCAAACTTGGGTCTTCAGGCATAGTAATATGGCAACACAAGAAACAACACAAGCGGCTTGATCCAATCTTATGCACCCAGGGGCTATGAATGATAGAGTTTTAGTGTTGGTAATGGAGCCTTCGTTTTCAGATTTTAAAATGGTGACATGGGGAAAGAAAACAAAAACAAACGCCTTTTAAAAAAATATATGGGCGTCATCCTACATTGGTTGCTCACTGAATTACAAAGGTGATTTCAATTGCATTGAAGTCAAGGCGAGTTCGTTCTTTCTCTGGAGCCTGGAATCCTTTGCTTCATGCATGGCACATTCTTATTTTTTTTTTAAGCTTCAAACCTCCCAGTGAAAAATATTAAATATTCAAGGTAATAAAATAGATAATATTTCTATACTATAGGTTCGGCCTAGTGCAAGGGAAACCGTCACCTAGGATATCCCTTAAAGTAACCCCTAGGCCAATGCATTGCAGGCAACGCAAGGCACTTCCGTAAGTGATCCAGTTCCGCCTGGAGTCGCTCCCGTTCTGAGACAATCTTCTGTTTCTGGCTCCTCAATTCCTGCAGAGAGAGAAATTCACATGAAACAAACTGGTTTCACAGAACTGTAAGAAATGTGCTGGAGGCCACTTGGGAAAGCAAACCTTCGGCACTTTGAAAACAGCCTCCTCCCAGTGGCTTCCAGGGGCAGACAGACTGGTTCTTCCCAAGTCGTGGATGCTTACAGTACCTGCTCTCCCGGAACCAGCGCCCACTGCTGGCTCAGCGTCAACCCTGAGATTTTAAAAATGAAGCCCTGACACTATAAAACTTTTTGCTGCTTCAGGAGTGGCCAAGATGTGCAGACCTGATCTGCAATAAGTCCCATATCCCCATGAGGAGGAAGCCCTCGGGGTCGGTCACATGTCACAGTTGGAAGACCTGTTGAACCAGGCTGTAAAGGAAGGAGGTGGTTTGTTTTCCTCAATAACTTTACTCCTTCAGTAAAATCCTATTCCTTCCTCCTTAGCAAATCACAGCAGGGGAGGCTGACAAAGGCAATAAATAATTTCCCCAAAAGGGATATATATACACACACATATATAAATAGCACCTTCATCCTTCTAGGATCAATATTCTGCAAATTAATGATGCCTTTCCCCCACTTTATTGATTTGAGAGAGACAGAAACATCAATGAGAGAGAACATAGACTGGCTGCCTCCTGCATGCCCCCCACTGGGGATTTGTCCCACAACCTGGGCAGGTGCCCTGACCGGGAATTGAACTGGCACCTCTTGGTGCATGGGTCGACACTCAACCACTGAGCCACACTGGCTGGGCGATGCCTCCTTTCTTAGCTAGGGTCATTAACTGATCCCTGAATTTTCTCCCTAAGACAGTTTTAAACTCTTAAAAGCAGGATTTTCCCTCAAAACTTGTCTGTGTGGGTGTTCTTTAACCCAAACTTGAAAGGTTAAAAAAAAAAACAGTGTGTTTTGCCCTGGCCGGCTTGGCCCATGGACCAAAGAGTCACGGGTTCGATTCCGGTCAAAGGCATGTACCTTGGTTGTGGTTCAGTCCCTGGCCCTGGTTGGAGTTGTGTGAGGGGCAACCTATCTAATGTGTCACTCTCTCATTGATGTATCTGTCTGAAAATACATGGAAAAATATCCTTGGGTGAGGATTAAAAAAGAAAAAAGCTTTGTGATTTTCAGAGCCCTCGCCCCCGCAGCTGATTTGCAGTCCTTCCCCGTGTGGTGCCCCAAGCCTCACCACCATGCTGTGTGAGAGCTGCTCCGCTGTGACACTGAGGCTGTAGTGCTGGGCCTCCAGCCGTCTGCACTGTGCCTGTAACACCTGCCGCTCCAGGTTTTGCTCTGAAAAAGACAAGCCATGTTGATATATTTTCTGTACACAGGGGCCACGGGCCCTAGCAATTGTTTTCTTCTCTCTAATGCAGCCAGCACACTCCTCTCCTTTGGACCACAATGCTCCCAGCTCTTTGTATCACGTTGGTAAATATGTCCATGTTACTAAATAAATCCAGTCCCGTGGAATCAAAGACAAAGGATTAAAGCATCGAAAGGCAATTTAAGAGATACAGATTAAGAAACAGTTAAGGGTAAGTTTATGGCCTTAAGATATATTTTTCAAAAAAAAAGATGAAAAAATAGGAGTTATCCTTGCAAGTTTTTAGGCTGCCATAAAATGGCCAGAATAAACTTAGAAATTCAAAGCGGCATTTTAATTAGTAAAATAAAATCTCTGCCTTTCCAAAAGATTCCAGGCCTGGTTTTAACAGAAGCATGATTGCAAACTTTCAAGGATAAACCCTACTTTACATGAAGAGTTTCTGAGGATAAAAACCAAGGAAGCCCTGACCAGTTTGGCTCAGCAGTTACAGCATCAGCCCAAGGACTAAAAAGTCTTGGGTTTGATTCCTGGTCAAGGACACATACCTCTGTTGCAGGTTTGATCCCTGGCCCCCATCGGGGTTGTATGAGAGGCAACCAAGTTGATGTTTCTCTCTCTTCCCTTCCTCTCAATTCTATCTAAAAAAATCAATGGGAAAATATCTCAGGTGAGGATTAACAACAAAACAGGGAAGGCTATGCTACCTGATTAATTTCATAGAAGCTAGAACAGTTATGATAGCAAAGAGGTTGCCGGTTTGATTCCTGGTCAGTACGGATGCCCAGGTTGTGGGCCCGATCCCAAGTGGGGGGTATGCAGGAGGCGACCAATTAATGTTCTCCCATAGATGTTTCCCTCTCTCTTCCCCTCTCTAAAATCAACAAAGGAAAAACAAACAAAAAAACATGTGAAAATCTTAAATGTACTAAAACAAGTCAAATGCAGCAAGGAGGAAATAACTTTAGAAAACAAAGATGAAAAAAATCGGGTCATCATCTCAATGGGTTAGAAAATGCATTAGTTAAAACCTTTGACAACCATATACCATAAGCTCAGCAGCAAATGGGATGCTTTAACGGACTACTTCTCAAGTGTCACAAGATGAGAGCCCTGTTGGTGCCTCTACTCAATGGCTAGAGGTTCTAGGCAATACAGTATGATGAGAAAAAGTTAAACTTCAAAAAGCAAGAACTAAAATTTAATCCTCACCCAAGGATGTATTTTTTTATTTATCTTCAGATAGAGTGGGAAGGAAGGAGAGAGAGGGAGCAAGTGAGAGAAACACTGACATGAGAGGGACACATTGACTGGCTGCCTCCCGCACGACCCTGACCGTGATGAACTGCAACCAAGGTATGTGCCCCTGACTAGAACCTGCGACTCTGGTCCCCGGGCTGATGCTCTAACCACTGAGAAAAACCGGCCAGGGCAAAAGAACTAAAATTTTAACCTTCAGAAAGTCTGATCATCTGTGATTATCTAAGGAATAAGGGACAACAAAAAATTTTAAATCCACGATAACAAAATGGTATCTAAACTCATACAAAAACACTGCTCATGGAGAAAATCAGCAAACTTTATTTAATAAAACTTACTACTGCCCTGGCCAGTTTGGCTCAGCGGTTAGAGCGTCAGCCCACGGACAAATGAGTCGTGGGTTTGATTCCAGTCAAGGGCATGTGCCTCGGTTGCAGTTTGTCCCCAGCCCTGGTTAGGGTCGTGTGGGAAGCAGCCACTCGATGTGTCCCTTTCACGTCGATGTTTCTCTCTCTCTTCCTCTCTCTCCCTCCCACTCTGTCTGAACAAAATGGAAAAGTGTCCTTAGGTGAGGATAAAAAACAAACAAACCCAAACTTACTACCATATTCATAAATGGAATAGCCATTATCAAAGATGTAAATTCAACACAACTGGAAATCCTAACGGGGATCTTTTGGGTGGAAGAAATAAGGTGATCCTAAAAGTCATGGGGGAAAGCCCAGGGCCAAGAACAGCTGAGCTGTTAGAAGAACAAGTCGGCGGGTTACCCCCACAACAGAGCTGCAAAGACATGGTGTGACAGGGTGAGGACGCTGCATGATGGGGGAAGAGACACCCCGTAAACCACCAGGACAACTGGTTGTCCAGGCGGGAAAGATGAAGTTACATGTCTACCGTATTTTGTGTACAGAAATGAATTCTAGGCACAAGAGAAGCAGAACTTGAAGACTTTCAGAAGGAAATGCAGACTATTATGTCCTAGGGGATAGGGAAGAAATTCCCAAACAAGGCACCAACAAACAACCCAGAGAAGGCAGATACACTTCACTCCACTGAAATGAGGAATAATGCTATACACTGCTTTCAGATACATACATATGTAAAGGAGAACATGTAAGTGATGGACAATTCAAGTGAAGGGTTCCATCTGAAGGAGGAAAGGAAGTAAACTATAGGACTCGAAACTCGGGTTGTGGCTACATGGGCATCCCTTTGTTAGTCTCTGGCTTTTCAAAGTATTTGAAATGATTATGATATTCATAATCAAGTATCTATATTTAATAATATTTTTTTATTCTCACCTGAGGACATTTTTACATTTATCCTCAGATAGAGTGGGAGGGAGAGACGGAGGAAGAGAGAGAAACATCGATGTGAGAGAGAGACATCGACTGGCTGCCACCCACACAATCCCAACTGGGGCTGGGGACAAACTGCAATGGAGGTACATGCCCTTAGCGGAAACCGAACCCAGGACTCTCTGGTCTGCGGGCCGATGCTCTAACTACTGAGCCAAACTGGTCAGGGCAATAATATTTACAACACATAACACTTGGTAAAAGTCTTCTATGACACAGTAATAAATAAATTAGGAGGTGGCAGCCCAGGTTTGCTAGTTGTCGCTGGTACTTCCCAACTCCTATAAACTGGGCCAGGGCTCACCATGTCAGTGGGACCAGTTTCTCCACGGACCTGTCGGTGCTCTGCTCCTCGCTCTCCCCAGTAGCCCACCTGCCTGTTTCACTATGGAGGGAGGCTGGGCACCTTCACCTCTCCCTGCGTCAAGTTCACAGCGCCCCCGTCTCCATCTAGCAAGGCGCCCTTGCAGCCGGCTCAAGGAGAGTGAGGCGAGGAGAAGGGCGGTCGTGTGCTAGAAGCACAGTGATAATGCACAAGCCTCGGACCCCACCACTGGGTACACTGGACCAGGGTAGGAGGGTGTACGTGCCAGAGTTCCCCCAGGATGTGTTTTGCCAGGCGGGAGTGGAGTGTGCACTCAAAGCTGAGAATCAAACCTCCGGTGGCTAACGGGGAGGAGAGGGGGACGGGACGGGACTGGGCGGGGGCTTGTCTCCCTGCACCAAGTGCTAGTCCAGGAGAATGACGGAGCCTGGGAGGGAAGCTGCCGCTGGCACTGAGTCACTTCAAACGTGAAGCAGGCTCGGACAGAGTTCAGGCCTGGCTACTTGGAGCTCAGCTAAGTGAATGTTTTCATTTCCCAGGACCCTTGTATGTGCTGGGGGGTCAGGACTGACAAGACAAAGTACAGTGGAAGACAGCACAGAGAGCAATTCCCCTGGGACTTAAATTTCTCCAGTGAGAAGGGTCTCAAGTTTGTCCACGAGGAGTCACCACTATAAATAGGCCCGGGCACCTGCAGAAGCCTGAAGAACAGTTCTTGAAATGGGCAAACAGCTGAGGCAGATTTACCGTATTAGTACCTAGCTGTGCCCCAGAAGACGTGCCGGTGCTATCACCTAGAAACAGTCCCCGATGCTGGCGGTGAATCCTGCACTGACTGGGCTATTACACTCGTGCTCCCTTTCTGCACTGGGCCCTCGTCCTGCCCCCGCTCCCCTGCGTACCTTCTATGTGTTCCTGGTACGCTTCAAAGATCGCCTCAATCCCTTGCCACTTGCGCCTGGGGGGTTCCTCGTCATCCTCGTCTCCATCCTCGTCTCCATCCTCCTCCTCCTCCTCCTCGGAGTCCTGATCCGTCTCCTGTGCGAGGGGGCCCTTCCTCATGGCAGGGGGCTCCTGCTGCCCGTTGTGCTGGGGCAGAGGGAGCCGGCTTGAGGACTGCAGCTCGGGAATGTTGTAGTGGACAGACGTGTCGACCTTGTGGTTCTGCTCTGCAGACAGCACGGCTCCATTCCCTGAGGGGGAGACACAGCGGGAATGCAGTGCAGCAAACCCTGCTCTCCGCCCAGCAGCGACCCACCAAAACGCGGGAGAGGAGGGACTCTGGGGGCTCCCACGTGGGGCTCGCACAACCGTTAGGGTACAAAGTGCTCGCCAGGCCCACTGAGTAGTCATTACAGGACGGAGAGATTTCCAGGGGAGCCTGTGTGGGGGACACTGGGAGAGCCCTCAGCTGTAAGGACACGTGGTACTATTTCTGCACCTCGTCTAGCCTTACTAAAAGCAGCGCCCTGAACTCAGAGGGCACCCCATGTTACATTTCCTCCAAGTGCGGTGCGCAGACCGGCAGCATCAGCATCACTGGGGCACCTGCCAGAAATGGAGACTCCGCCCCAGACCTGCTGAGGGAGGGTCTGCCTCTAAAGACCTCCAGGGGGCCTCGTGCACTCAGGTTCCAGAGGGGCGAGCCCACGCCTGCTGCCTGTGAGCGTCAGCCGGCAGCCTCCTTACCTTTGTGCTTCTGGAGGGCCTTCTGCGTGGACTGCAGCACGGACTCGTGGAACTGATGTGCAAACTCTTCTGCCATGAAGGGCTCCCACGGCTTGCTCTTCCCGTTGATGCTGTGGGACAGTGGCACGGGAATGTCCTTGGGCGCGGGGCCCCTGATGTAATGCAGCATGCTCAGGCTCTTCTTGCCCCCAGGGCCCTCATTCAGCCTGGCCTTCTCGCCACCGGCAGGAGTTGGCTCCTGGACTCGCGACAGCTCCTGTGGCCGCAGCTGTTCCAGTCTCCCAGGCTCCGTGGCCTTTGGGACGTCACACAAGGAAGCAGCAATACCCACAGGTTTTTCCATATCCAGAGAGGTTGGCTGCGTGGCTGGTTCTTTTAGAGACAGAAAGCAAGGAAAATAGTAAGAGCTACAAGAGACCAGGTGCACCCTGACCTCTACAGCTTATATTTAACAACGACCTCGTACAAAGGACCGAGACTCAGGGGGGTTGTTTAATGAAATGTCAGTGTACGTTGTATGGCCTGAAGACAGGGTGTGGTAGCAGCAAGTCCATCCTTGGAAAGTGCCCCAAGAAGACATCTGAGAAGAAGAAGAATCTGAAGGAAGAAGCAAGTCGCTTCGAGTCATCCAAAAGGTAGGAAGTTCTGTAGCCCAACCCAACAAGAAGGACTGCGTTAGGAGTTAAAAACTGGGCTGGATAATAAAGATCTCCTGGCTCCATTCAGCAGCACAGCGATGTATAATCGAAGCCATAAAAGAGAAAGAAGGTCTGAAAGCAGATGTTGGAGAGGCCTGGCAGGCAGAATGAGCAAGACAGATGCAGGAGGAAAGTGCCAACGAAGGGCAGACAGTAGCAGCAGAGCCGAAACAGTGGTGCTGAGACCTGGATACCGGGCTTCGGTGGCTCAGGCCACCACTGGACTGATGGACGATGGCTACAACTACACTGACCGCCAGAGTTCTGCGGAAGCCGAGACCCTCCCCCCTTAACTCTCCGAGCCCTGACTTCCAACTCTCGTGTTCTGGCCCGAGGAGATCTGTCAAAATCACGGAGGACGCTTGTATGAGAGAGAGAAGCACACTCTGTCTCCAGGAGGAAAGATTTGAGATGAAGACCTTGAGCCGTCGTTTCTGACCCTGGGCAGCCCACAGGACAGTCCTGGGCAGCGGCGGATGGGGCTGTTCTTCCCGCCCTGGGCCTTACCGCTCAGGGAGACAGCAGGACTGTCCCTCGGAGAGTTTCTGAGCGAGTCTGCCACTGCTGCCGACAGGGCCTTCTGCTTCATGGCATGGAGCATTTCGACAAGTTTCTCTTTGTCTGTGAGAAAAGCAGCCTGAGATTAACAAGACAGTTGCATCACGTCTGAGAGGGAAGGGGAGCAGGATTCTAGCCCAGGCTGTGACTGGCAGGTGCGAGTCCTTTCAACCAAGAGGAACACAAAGCAGGCACCACAGGGACAGGTGGCGTTTAAAGGAAGAAACCTTCACGTTAGAGAAAGCCCAGCTTCCTCGCGGCTTTCGCTACGTAACATTTCAGACGTGTTCCAAAAATAGCTGTGTGCACGCGGTGATGACAGCTACATGAAATAATGGTACCTATGATCTTCCAAGGTGACTTCTGAGGATGCGTTCTTATTGAAAAGACAAAACACAAGGCAACAACTCGGAGATCCACGCGGCACCTCTGGAAGCACAGGCTGCTTCCAGGCGGTCTCTTCTCCCTACTCCTGGTGCACGGGCGCAATTCCCATGATGGCTGCCAGTTACTGAAAAGGAACCGACTCCTGTGATGCTCGACGCCATGGGTTCCCGTTGCAGTGGCACTTCTTGCTGAGACTTAAGTGGCCACATCACTGGTAGCTTCCTCGAGGAATTAAGTCAGGTGAAAAAATACCTTTTTATGAACAGAACTATGCGTGTTCCCAGGGATTTATTCTGTACTGGTCAGCAACAGGTCACTGCCCCTTCTAGGTGAAAACGAGAATTCTAGCTTATTGGCTAAAGACAGAAGAGTAAAATGCTACACCCTAATAATGAAGTGAAGTAAAAGCAACTAGATGGCCAATGCACACTTTTGCTTTCTTTCTGACTTCCTTCCAGAAGAGGTGACCAGGTGTGTCAGCAAGGGGTCGTGGAAGTGTGCAAATGGACACTCCAGACGGGCCAAGTCCTCACACCGGCCAATATCCTGCAACTGAGTGTGTGCGTGGGGCAGACCGAGGAAGTGGACATCCCCAGGAAGTTCAGACCACACCGTGTCTTCTCCACGACGTGTTTCCAGCTCCGTCAGCCCCAACATGGCCAGTGGTCTGGAAGCTCTTTCAGGGCAAGCCACCTACTCACAATGTGTGTCAGCTCTGCCTGGTGGCCACAGACCAAGCCTGTCATCAGAGCACAAAGTCCATGGGCCATGTCAGCGGCCCAGCAAGAGGAAACACCCCTACCATGGAGCCCGCAGCACTCCGCCACAGGAGGGCGCACCTGTGCCTCATGCCCAGGAGGGTCTCTGAACCCGCCTTCTCAAGGGACAGCTGACAAGAGCAGGTTTACATCCAGAACAGACACTAACAAGTCTTCTTTTCCACCCCAGATCAAAAGAGAAAACAGGCTTTGAGTGGGACAGTCTGAGTTTCAGATGGAAGAAGGCAGAGGTGCCAGGGCAGGTCTGCGAGAGCAGAGGGACTGCTGCTTCCCTGAGGAGCCAAAAGGAGTTAGGACAGCCCCAGGGTCAAAGTGTTTGCAGATTCTGCCTGGAACATGGGTCCCCGATACCCCCAAGAGTCTATGAACCCCACCCCCAGAAGGCCCAGGTGAGACCCTACCTTTCCTCTTCTCGGCACTGATGTGGGTCAGGTTGAAGATGGTCAGGAACTTCTTCTTCTCTTCGAAGTTGGGGCTGCTGTTCATCTCGTCGGGACTATAGCGGGTGAACAGGGCCAGCCTCGGGGAAGGCGTCTGCCGTTTGTTCTGAATCGTCGGGGGAGACGGGCTTCTCTCTCTCAGCATCCGCCGCCGCTTCCTCCGCTTCTGGGTCAGCAATTCCTCCTTCTGCTGTTGGGTGGTCAAGCCAAAAAGTTGCAAAAACTCTAGCTTCTGGATTGGGAAAGAAAACAAATGTGTTTGAAACCACCAGCAGTGGAGTGATCCCACTGTCCCCAAAGCCCCCGTACCATGGCCCACTCTGTGCTGGGCCTCAGAGGACGACCCTGACCGCATGTCCAGACACCTGCAGTCGGTGGGGTCTACTGGGACAGTGGGAGAGCCAAGAGGCAGGCGCTGACGTGGGCACCAGAGGCCCCGCCCGCAGCCTGACACAGCAGTGACAAGACCCCAGGTACCTCGGAGGACGTGTCCAGTTTGAGGGGCGGCTGCTCGGCCACGCAGCGGAGGTGGGCCCTGACCTCCTCTTCATCACTCTCGTCATAAGAGTCATCCAGGTCATAGTAGTATCCTGATGACAAGAACAGATGTGTTCAGCTGGGCACAAACACTCGGTTCCCCAGTGGATGGACACCCCTATGATCTGTGTGTGTAGACCCACCCATCAGGTCTGGCCCTGCTGGCCACTTTTAGCACCCCCAAACCTTGATTCCTTTCAACTCAGGAGAAAATGTGCATTAACTCCTAGTCCTAGAGCTTTTTCAGGATGGGAGGCGGGGGCAGGAGGCAGACACCGGGCCTGGCTTGGACCCATAGCCCCTAAGTAGCCAGGCAGTCCTTGGGCTGACACGGATCCCCAGCAAGGGACCATTTGTCACACAGGTCTAGGGCTGTGTCCATGGCAACCCAAGACTGTGCACATCCACTCCTCCTGCTGTGGCCATCTGGGCCCATTACCCAGGAGGGGACAGGCACACTCAGACCCTGCCGTCTCAAAGGCACAGAGCACACACGCGATCTCACTGTGCAGAGGACAGCAGCACAGTCCCTGCACCCAAGGGCACCAGGGCCTCCTCACTTTTCCTTCGGGTGAATGGAGGAAAAAGTCCTTGGGTCCTAAATCTGGCCTAGATCAACAACCCAGGAAGACTTGGCCTCGGCCCCAGCTTCTGGCTACGAGACTAAATTCAACACCGCACAGGACCCAAGTTTCCAGCAGGAAAAAAGAAACTGGTCTGGGGCCCCTGATCCTTCCTGATCATATGGGGGTTGCAGGTGGGGACAGTCATTCTCACCCTGGGCCTGCTCACCTGTTCTCCTTGGCTCTCTGGGAAACCCAGGGAGCTGCTGAGTGCCCCCCACCCCACAGACCTCTCGCCCTTGCCCCTGCCCAGACCTGCCTGCCTGCAATTATGATGGCAGCTCCCTATACAGAGCCCGACTGGGCCCAGACCCAATATCTCAGCAGCCTCCTCCCCTGCTATGATGCAGTTAATATTTAAAACTGTCTTATTAGCCTCTGTTCATCACTTATTAATCATGCATTTCTGTGGAACCGTCTCTACAGACAGGCTTTGATTTGGCTTTTTGAGACACTTTGTATTTCGGCAGCATGGGCGAGGGCCCGGGTCTATCTCCCCAGCAGAGGTGTCAGGTAGCTACACAGAAGCCAGTGACCTTGCTCCCTGGAGTTGCTAAAACCCCAGAGCGGGAGGCAGAGATGGCAGGAGGGGCCGAATGGCTGGCACTACAGCTCCCTCATCCCGGGAGGTCAGGGGCCACCTAGGGAAACCGGACCTTTCTCCTGGGCCTCTCGCCGCCTGCGCTCTTCCAGGTCCAGCTTGCTGACCAGCCTCCGGCGCTGCTGCAGGAACTCATCATAGATGTAGGCGGGGTCGGAGACCCGTGGCGCCGGGGGCCGGTAGGGTGAGCCCGGCTTCAGTGGTCCAGTGAGTTCCCCAAAGGGGGCGGGCTGGGTGAGGGAGGCCCGCTGCTGGCCCAGGATGCTCTGGGTGGACTTCTCGAGCTCAGCCAGGAAGGGCCCAGGCCCGTGAGGAAAGGGCTGGTGCTCTAGGCCCCCTGCCTCCCGCGGTGGCGGCTGGTACTTGTCCAGAGGGGTGGCCTCGCGCTTCCGGGGCCCCTCCTCCACCTTCACCAGCGGGACAGCGGCCTGGCGGCTGGGCTCAAACGGGGCAGGGTGGCTGTGCAGAGGGTGGCTCTCGGGGGCCCGCCGTGTCTCCAGGGTGCTGTCCATCAGGGACACCGGGTTCCAGAGGGCTGTGGGCACGGAGTGGTGCTGGGGCTTGGGCGAGATGAGGGGCGGGGGCCCGCCAAAGTGCTGCGGGGGGTCTCGGCTGCCCGGCTCATGACGGTTTGGTCCCGGCCTAGAGAGTGAGCAGACCAAGCCATCAGTCACGAGAGAATGGGCACGCTAGCCACCCACCCAAGGGCCTCCCAGGCTGCCTGCCAGGGCCTGGGTGTGAGAGGCAGCTTCAGAGGGGGCCCAGATGGGAGCCCCCTTCGAGAGCCAGGTGCCAGAGGGGTGTGAAGGCCTCCTTCTCAGCCACATGACCAGGGGCCGGAGGGAAGGACACAGCTTCCACTCCTCACCTGAGGGCTGGCCGTTCCCCACGGCTCCACTTCCTCTTCAAACAACTCGAGGCAAGTATGTGCAGACCTGCTTTCGGGAGGACATGGAGGCTGGGGGTGGGCGCTGCTTGCTGAGGGCACAGGGACGCTCTCAGGCCCGGGCCAGACCCTCCTCCTATCCGAGCTCTCGCCTTGCCAGTTCCTGCATCCCTACGACCTCCCGTGAGGACAGACCCTGACTTGTTCTCCACAGCAGTCCCATTACACACAGAACAAACAGGCCTCCGGCGCCACAGGGGTGGCCCTGCCGCCGGTACCCGCCTCCAGATGTGCCAGGCAGTGGGCGGACGGAGGGGGCTGAAGGCGGCCTTAACGCCTCCCTCCACACTGTCCTTGCAGACAGTGCCAGAGAGGCCAGCTTGCGAGGCCAGCCCAGCGGTGACGGGGAGAGACCCTGACAACCAGGGTGGGCCTGTGCCACTGCTGACCCCCAGTGGTCCCCATCAGAACTGCAGCAGCCCACGCGGCCCCGAAGCAGCATGGGGCCTGACCAGGATGGCCATCAGACCAGCAGCTTTGCTGGGCAGTCTTCCTAAACGACTCTTCAGAGCATTTAAACAAGATGCAACAGAAGGCTACTTGGGTGTTGTTTTTTCAGAGAGAAAGAAAGAAAGAAAGAGAATATATATTTTTTCTTTTTTCAAACACAGGTGCTATGCTGCCCAGATGACCAGGGCCAGGTCTGAGGGGATGTAAGGGGAAGAGGCAGAGAGCACTGTGGTACGTGACCAGGCTCTCAGACCTCTCCTTGCCTGGCCAAGGAAGGAGACATTTAACCACAGCCAGAAAGACTCCTCCTAGTGTTTCCGGGACGGGCCTCGGGCTGGGAGATAACCCTGAGGCTGCCACACCACTCTGATCCGAGCACAAGGGAACCACAGCAAGCTGTGTGTCCCTAAGTAAACAACAAGGGAATAAAGCTCGTTAGCAGAATAAATATGTCAAGCACCGGAGCCAAGCACTGAATGGTTTCCTAGCTCCGAGCACAAGGGCCAGTCAGAATGTCAAATTCAGGCTGCGTGTGCCACCTGCTGCCGTGGGGACCGCTGAGGCCAGGTGGGAGGTGGGAGGCCTGCGCACAGGGCTGCTGGGCCCTGGGGTGAAGGCCACCCCTGCTGGAGCCCTGACGGCGGCACCAGGATGCTGGGCCCTGCGCTGAGGAAGACGTCCGAGGGAATCAGAGCTGCAGATTTTATCAGGACATGTGGACGTGCACTGGCTGCGCTCCAGTCCCCGGGCACGAGGGGAGTCACCGGAGCAGAGAGCAGCTCAGAAACACAAAACCAAGCCTCTGTGTGGCGCCAGGTGGGCCAGAGCAGCAGAGGGTCGGGAACAGAGAGCAGACCTGAGGCTGCGGAATACCCAGCCAGAGGGTTTGCCTCCAGTTCACTCCTAGTCACACCCCACTGGCCAAGCGAATCCCTTTCAGACCTACTCAACAACGGACGCCAAGGCAGGGCTGCTGGACGGGCCAGCCGAGCCCAGGACACAGCAAGAAAACCCATCGGTCAGCCAAAAGCTGGTGGAAAGAGAGGGAGCGAGTGGGCATTTAAAATGCCCAGGCACCCAAGTGCTTCTTATCCCGGGGCAGCACGATGGGCATCAAGAGCTGGAAAGACGCTCAGAAATCTTCCTGCCCAGACAGAGCTCTGGAGGTTTGGCCGGGCTCTCCAGCAACTCCGGCTGAGGGTCTCAGCTAGGCCCTTTGGAATGAGCTCTAGAGAGGTGGGGGTAAGGGAGGACAGCAGAGGACTGCGGGCCAGCAGGCAGAAGCAGGGAGACGAGGGGCGCTGGGGCCCAGGTCACAAGCACGTGTCGCGGCCGGGGGCCAGAACCGGCACGAGCACCTCCCGGGAATTCTTTCATAGTGAGACCAGAAAATGGGTATATGTTCTCTTACCAAAGCAATCAAGTTCACTTTTTACCTAAAAATGAACGGTGATCCCTTTCTCACTCAAGTTTGGGCTTGAAAACAGAGGGAGAAAGAAAGAACAGACTACAGCGATCAATTCAAGCTCCTCCCTCCCGCTCTGCACATGGCAGGCAAGTCTCTCTGGAGACACAGCTGGGCTGCCGCAGGGCCCCGGCTCTGGACACTGGCTTGTGGGCTTTGCTCCTTAGGGACAGGGCGCCCCTGAGCACCTGCTCTCCCTCCTCAAAGTCTCCATTTCCTCGTGGGCAAATAACAGTCAGAGCATGAAAACGAAATGCAAGTGAAGACATTCAGCAGGATGCCGAGCAAACCTCAGGTGCTCGAGAAACGCTGGCTGACTACAAACCAATTCTGAGCGTGACGAACGCGCTCCCACACACCCTGACCCGGGGAGCCCTACCTGGCGCTCTCGGGCCTGTGCTCGGGCTCGGTGGGCACTGGGGGCCGGCCCATGTCCAGGTGCTGCTCTAGCACCTGCTGCCGGAACTCCGACACCTGCGACTGCCGGTCCTCCTTCTCCTGCCGCAGCCGCCGCTGCCGCGCCAGCCACTTCTCCTCCTCGTTGGTGCGCTGGATGAGCAGGGCCGTGGCGGCGCTGCTGCCCGGCAGAGAGAAGATGCCATGGTTGGAGAGAAGGCTGGGCATGGTGTGATGGGGGGTGGGCGCCGGGTGCAAGGGGTGCTGCACAGGCTTGGGTGCCTGCAGACCTACGTCCTTCAGCTTATCTGTGGGGGGAGAAAGGCCGTCACACCACAGCAGGTTCCCAGCATGCCAGGCCCACCTCGCTCCTGCCTCCTCCTCGCTTGCCCCTGACTGCCCAGAGCATGCCACCCCATGGCCAGGACCAAGACAACCAGGAGGGGCCTCATGCCGAGGGCAGTGTAGCCGCTGGCAGGTGCTGCTCCTGCCCAGCCCAGGGCCAGCTGACCTGAGGTGGGTGCTGGCAGGCTCACAAGAGCAGACTGTTACATTTTTTTAGGAATCATGCCAGCCAGTTGTTAAATGAGCTCTTACTGAAAGTTGGATAAGGCCCTGGCTGGTTGGGTTCAGTAGTTAGAGCATCAGCCCGAGGACCTAAGGGGCTCAGGTTCGATTCCAGTCAAGGGCATGTACCTGGGTTGCAGGCTTGACCCCCAGCCCCAGTCAGGGTCATGTGGGAAGCAACCAACTAATGTCCTCTCTCTCTCTCTCAAAATCAATGGAAAAATATCCTTGGGTGAGAATTAACAACAATAAAAAAGTTATATAGGTGTACTTATAATGAAACAAAATGTTTTAAAAAAACACAAAAAAGCCGTGGCCAGTTTGGCTCAGCGGTTAGAGCGTCAGCCCGTGAACCAGAGTCACGGGGTCAATTCTGGCCAAGGGCATGTTCCTCGATTGCGGTTCATCCCTGATCAGGGTCATGCGGGAGGCAGCCAGTCGATGTGTCTCTCTCTCCCCCTCCCACTGTATCTGAAGATATTTGAAAAAATATCCTCGGGTGAGGATTAAAAAAACAAAAAAACACAAAACATGCTCAAAGCTCATCACGTCCTAATCCCTGCACTACACTGTATTACTGTGCTTGTTCTTGAGGTCATCTATGTCTACCGTATCTGTACCGTGTCACCAGGCATCTCTTCCCAACCTCTTGTCCAGTGACCTTGGGTCTGAACCTGGGAAACAGCCAGGTGGAGTCTCTGCCGTGGAGTTTGCAGAAGCTACAGAACCGGGCCTTCCCCCAGGCCTGTCCCACCCACTGCAGCCAGCCCACCCACGGCCTAGGCCTGACCCTCCGGGTACCTGCTCGGGTGGGAGTCAGCTGCTCCGAGGACTTGGCCCGCTCCTCTGTGGCATGCCCACGCAGCCCGTGCAGCTCGGCCACGGGCAGGAAGGCTGGCTCCAGCACCTTGGCGGCCAGCAGCTCCTTCTCCCGGGCACGCTGCTCCCGCTGGCGCTCCAGCTCCCGCTCGCGCTCCTTCTCCCGCTCGCGCTCCAGCTCCTTCTCCCGCTCGCGCTCCTTCTCCCGCTCCCGCTCGCGCTCCTTCTCCCGCTCGCGGTCTGCCTCCCGTTCCCGCTCCCGCTCGCGCTCCCGCTCACGCTCCCGACGCAGCTCCTCGTCCATCTGCAGCCTGTGGGAAGCGGAGGGGGAGCCTGAGCTCCGCGGGGAAGGGGAACCGGGACAGTCCGCGAAGGAGAATTCCCAGCACAGAGAAACGGACAGCCACACCCAAGGCTTTCGTGGAAGACCCCAGCACTGTGCCTGAGCAGTGATGGAACTGGAAACAGTGTGAGATACAAGCCGTGCACTGACTCCCCGAGCCGCTGAGAGCTCAGGCCAGGAGGCGGCGACTGCAACAGTCACCAAAGCGTCAGCCGTCACCGTCCGTTTACTGGTGAGCAGAGGGCGCCGGCCCAGGACGGGACTTACCTCTCGGCGCTGAGGCTGGACATCCGCTCCGAGTGCAGCGCCACCAGGGACGAGTGGGACAGCTCCGGGGGGTAGCGGACCCCAGAGAGGTGAAGATGCATGGCCGATGGGTGCAGCGGAGGCAGGGAGCCGGGGGTGGGGATGGGGTAGAAAGGGGACCGCAGGGCAGACAGGCAGTAGGAGTCGTCCATCCTGTGCCAAGAAGACAGGCCAGTGAACACCAACATTAACGGGAAAAAGGCAGGACCTGGTCCTACAGCCTCCACGAAGGCCCGGCTGGGGCCATATCCAGGGCCAGCCCCAAGCCCCTTGCCGACAGAGGTCCCTAGATGCCGACAGCTCAGGGCTCCAAGGCCCTGCTGCCACCCAGAGGCTCAGCCAGGCCAGGACCTTTCCAGGTCTGACCAGCAGGCCCCAAGCGCACGCAGCCCACAGAGCAACCACAGCCCCGTCAGGCTCCTACCCTGGAAGCTTCACAGAGCAGCGACCACACACACTTCCAGTGGGGGGTTACGCAACAGAGTCCCCCTTGTCTACACGCAAACCAGTGCTCTACCAAGCATTCTGCACTGACAGTGAGACCGTGACAAAGGGAGGAAGTGGGAAATGCCAGCCCAGACAAGGGGAATTTCTACCGGGGCAAACCCCTAATGGCTAATCCGGAAGGTTGGGGGGCTGCTCCGGGCTCACTGGGCGTCTGCCCCCAGGGCATAAGAAACATTCCTGGCCAGGCTCCATTCTGCCATGAGCAGACCAGTGCCCGAACAGGAGAGCATGTGGGTGCCGCCTGGCACCTCACTGGGGACCGTGGAGGGCATTCTCGGACCCCTCACCTGAAGGCCGGGTGGGGGAAGGGGTGCGGAGCCAGGTAGCTGGGGTGGTAGTAGGCAGCGGCGGTGGCAGGGTCCAGGCCGAGGGGCGGCAGGGAGGACATGCGGAGGTCCTCGGTGGTGTGGTAGGGCCGGAAGCTCCTCAGGTAGTCCTCGGTCACCGTGCTGGGGGGCACCACGTGGTGCACAGGTCGCTGGAGGCTGCAGGCAGGGACAGGGAGACGGAGGTGAGCGGGCACCTGCTCCAAGCTGAGAAATGGGTCAGTCCCTCCACGCCCCCCCTGCCACCACCCCCTCAGAAGGACGCGTCTCTGGGGACAGGTTCCAGCTCTCACTAACGAGATGCTGGTGTTGGCAGGAGGCCCAGGGCACGGAGGTGGGCAGCGGCTGCTCCTCGCTGCCCTCACCAGCAGGCACATGTCTGCTATCTGCAGTCCGGAGGGACGCCTCGCCCCAAGAACCAGGACAGGGGTTCAGGCAGACCGGGGGCGCCAGTCATCATCTCAGCGTGCAAGCGGACAGCAGGCGCAGACGGGCTGCGGGCGAGGGCTGAGCCACCATCTGGCGGCCCCCGCCTCCGCCGGTGCAGGCTCCAGGCTCCCGGCTCCGCCCCAGGGACCCAAACCTGAGCGGCCGAGCCTGTGTCCCAAAGCCCCAGCCTGCAGACTTACTTGAGTGGTGGGAATCGGGAGTCCTGCACGACGGAGCTGGGGGAGATGCCGAAGGGATAGGGGGTGCTGAGCAGGTGGGAGGGGATGGCCGGGCCCCCTGCCTTCTCCTGGGGCAGCGGGGGCTCCACGATGAGGCGCTCTCGACCACTGCTGCTGCCCCGCGAGCTGGTGTCCTACGGGACAGAGCGGTGGGTCAGCGTGGGGACGGGGGGACTGCCACGAGGATGCGGCAGTTTGCCCCCAGACGCACAGAAAAGCCAGAGTGGTTCAGTGCCTGTTCTAGAAATACCCTTTCCTTGTGGTGTATGTGGTGCTGAAGGCAGAGTGGCAAGAAGAGAAAACATGGGTCCCAATGAGGGACAGGTCCAGACTGAAACCCACCTGGGGACCCGTTCCCTCCTCGGCGCAATGGGGAAGGACTGAGCCTTCCCCCCAGATGAGCACCCAGTGTCCATGAGGGGACTCGGCAGGAAGCAAGGGCTCCCCACCCCGCACAAACGCCCAAGCACGCCAGCAGGAATTTCCCGCAAGGTCACATCAGCTCTGCACCCAAACCTGAGCAGTTAGACGACGCGGCCCCCCCTGCCCCCCTCCCCGGAAGCGAGCTCTGCTCAGCAGCAGGCAGAACAGAACCCTGGGGCCCCGCCCACTGATCTCCAGATGCTCACAGGCATCCCCCAGGGGCCAGGGCGTCCGCGGTGCTGACAGCCTCGGGCCTGCAGCACAGATACCTTGACCGGAGGTGCCCAGAGTGACTCAGCCTCGAGAAGCCGGTGCTGCTCTGGAACTCAACATCCTGGTCTGTCCCCAGCTGACCCCTGGGGTGGCCTCGGCAGCAGCCGGAACAGAGCTGCAAGGTCTCGACTGGCCAGACCTGTCTGGGGACACCTTCACACACCGGAGGGGGTGATGGCTGCGGTCCGAGGCCCCACCTGCCCAACCCCTGGACAGACAGCGGGTCAGGGCCTGGCCGGGAAGGTAGAGCCCAGGGGCTGGCCCAAGGCATGAAGAGAGAGCAAGAGGTCTTTGCCAGGACCGAGGGCAGGCATGCCATCCCAGCCACACGGAGGGGTGTTCTGCATGCCCACCCACAGAAGCCTCCAGCCCCAAGTAGCCACACCGTCGGAAGGTTCCGATTGTCCTTGTCTGTGTGGCCGAAAGGAAGCCGCGTGGCCAGGCTGAGAGCACAGACAGCAGTCAGAGGGCCCTGCGGCTGTGACAGCCTCCGCCCCGGGCCTGCCCTGCACCAAGCCCCCGTTTCCTAGGCAGCCGTCCTTCCCGTGGCCGGGTCTGTGCGACGTCCGGTCTGACCACTACTGGCCAGGCAGCAACCAGGGCTCAGAGAAGGCAGGGGGCGCTCCCAGGGCGCAAACCCAAGTTCATCTACCCCAAATCCGTGGTGTTTCCACCTCTGACTACGAGCACATTCGGAATGACCGCAGAACGTGTGGCGGCATGCCTGGACCCGAGGGCAGGGCGCGGGGCCGGGGCCTGACCCCCAGAGAGACCTTGGCTCCCTGTCCCTCCGGCTGCTGCCCTCCCTGCTCTGCTGTCTGCATCGATCAGGAGGTGGGGGTTCAAAGCCCCCATTTATCTAACCCGTGTGGGAGGTGAGGGATGGATCACTGTGGCTGCCTATCCCTCTCCACACTGGCCAATGGGACACCGCGGAGCAGGCCGCTGACGGCGGCCGAGGCTCCCGGAGAGGGCCCACGCGTCCAGTCTCGCAGGCACGCTCACCACACACGCCCGGGCCACCGCCGTCCTCCGGAAGACACAGCCGCGGTAATTAACCGAAGGAGACAGGCTGCTGATTGGAATTTCTAATGAGCAGCAGCATCTGTTCCTTCCCGCGTGCTGGCAGGGGCCCTCCACTCACGGCGCGGCCCTCGCAGGTCACGAACCCTGACTTGCCCTTCCCAGAGGGTCGTTCACAAGGCGGCGTCAAGGACAGGACACACACATGCCCCAATGCCCTGGGTCGGAGTTGGGAGCCCACAACCCCTGCCTCCCAGTTTTCCAGAGACGTCTATTCAGGGGCTGACACACGGCCTCAGATAGCTCCTGTCCAGTCCTGGACACCCCTAGAGGACTCCCTTATAGAACTGCCCCGTGCCGCAGTTTCCCCATCTGTCAAGTGTACCGACTGCAACGCCAGCTCATAGAGCATCGACGTTGGTGCACAAGTGCAGACAGGAAGTGAGAGAAACCTGGGGGTCGGGGGTGGGGGCTCACACACAACAGTGCACCACCCCCAGCCTGAAGTCACCTCCGCTCCCGCACTTTTTTTTTTAAATCCTCACCCGAGGACATTTTTGCATTTATCTTCAGATAGAGTGGGAGGGAGAGAGAGAAACATCGATGCGAGAGAGACACATCGACTGGCTGCCACCCACACGACCCCAACCGGGGCTGGGGACAAACTGCAAATGAGGTACGTGCCCTTACCGGGAACCGAACCCGGGACTGTCCAGTCCATGGGCCGACGCTCTAACACTGAGCCAAACCGGCCAGGGCTCCACTCCTGCACTTCCGTCCACACTACCGACAGAGAGGCTACCTCCAGGTGGGGGCTTGCTGGTTCCCTCACACCCTCACCCTGCTGGGCACAGGGCCGGACCAGCCCACGTGCAAATGTCTGTCCCAAGGAGGTACCATGGCCCCACACCCACCAGCTCCAAGGGTCCACCACGGGGTAAAGCTCCTTCTCCCCTGCATGGGACAAAGCCCTGCTGAAAGGCAGCGGAGCCAGACGGCACCGTGTCCCAGCCTGGCCGACACCAACGAGGAGCTGAGAGGCCAGGGTAGGGGGGAGTGGCAGGCAGGGGGCTCACTGGGCCAGACCCACATGCCTTCTGTCTGGCTGGTGCCTTGTTAAGCTTGTGACAGGCACCTGGGAATGAGGTCAGCCCAGCTTGGAGGACACACGAGGGCTGACCAGGGTGGGACAAGCCCAGGCAGCAGTCCCCAACCGGGGCCTGGCCTAGGAGGCTCAGCCAGCCACCCCCGGGCACCCACCCGAGCCAGCCGGGCTCCCGCCGCCGTGCCCGCAGCCAGGCACGCGCTAAGAGCATCTTCGGGCAGCTCTTTATTCCTGCTCCGCGGCTGCTGCGTGGCTGCGGGCGCAGCTGTAGCGGTGGAAGAAAGAGGATGAAAGGGGGGCAGGGAGGGAGGAAAATCCTTCATTCTCCGGTGATCAGAGAGGTTTCCAGGCAGACAGACAGGACATGCCCTGTTAGCTTTAAAATAGACTATTTTTCATTTCATCTGTCCTTCCGAAGCTCTGACTACCTGGGAAATCTCAATGACCCCAGCGGAGGGCCTCCCCAACCCCCAGCACGCAGGAGGGCACCCCCAGGACTCCTGGGCTACCCCTTTAGGAAGTGGCTCCCCTCTCCTGCCCTTATGCCTCTCCCCGAGCTCCCCCCTCCCCAGAAGGATTAAATTCTCCACTGAGCCTTTGTGCTGAGCTGATGAGCCATACATCAACGGCTGATCCAGCCCCTCCCCCCCGCCCTCCCCGGTGGCATTAGGGTTTCATGAACCGCTGATGGCTGGAGCGGAGCTGGAGCTGCGGCCGGCCCTCTCTCTGGGGTCAGCGATGCTCTGGGCGAGGAGCCGCGGAGGAGGCCTGTGGCCGGAGGGGGCTGTTTACAAGGCACCCTGGGTCCTGCTGGGTGGGGAAGAAGCCCCCTTGGGCAGGAGCAACAGGGACAACTGGGGCCGTGGCAGCCATCACCAGCCAGGGACACAGCAGGACTCAGAAACCGCCTGGACCCAGCGCGTCGGGAGAGGCAGCTGCTGGGCCAGGTGGCGGACAGCAGCCCTCTCCGGAGGCAGCAGGCTCTGGGAAAGACCCCTTGTCCTCCCTCCCTCAACCCAGGACTCGGGGCAGCTCCAGCTGCTCTGCTCCCCTCTGGCCCGAACCCCCCTGCCAGGCCCTGCCCCGCTGCCCCGCCCCAGTCTCCAGAAGGCACACAGGGTGGAGCAAAGGACGCCACGGCAGAGGCTTCTGGGCAAACACGAGCACAGGGGCCTCCGCCAGGTGACAGACAGTCCAGGAGGGTTCGTCCAACATGGAGGCCAAGTTAGGGCCATACCCAGGGGGTTCCCAGAAGTCCCACTGGGTGCCTTGGGGACCTCACCCTAGGTCAGGACCTGCCTGACAGATGCGTCCCACCCTAGGGGGGCAGAAAAGAGACCCTGAGTGATGCCGCTGATGCCCACCCCCACCCAGCAGAGCGGAGCTGGGAAGGGGCGAGGTGGGAGTTCCCCCTCCCCCTCTGCTTTCTTTGTGGTTTAATTAGTATTTCCAAGTGTGCCATCCCTCAGGGAACTTGGCAGAAACACCCAGGAGAGAAGCACAGCGACAGTGTTCTTAATTAGGAAGGGCTCCCCGGGCTGGGCGTACCAGGTGCGGCGGGGGTGCAGCGGGAGGGGTCAGCCCTGGGCCGTGCACAGGAGTGGCCGCTCCCAGGGCCACCAGCTCCTTCCGCACCGGCGGTCACCTGGCAGCGGCCACGCACACAGGCCCCAGCGCTGGGGAGGGCCCCCTCGGCGGGAGTCAACAGGACAGAAACATAAAAATGCGATGTGAAAATGTGGATTGGCGCTTTCCTATTCCAGTCCTTTGAGCAACAGCTACAATAATAGCTATTGTTTATTAAGTGCTCGTGCCACGTAAACACCACTCTAAGTACTACACCTGGTTACGTACTGAATTGTCGTATGCCCCCACCCACAAATCCACGCTGGAGCTCCAACCCCCAGGCCCCTCATCCAATAGGACCGGTGTCCTCGTGAGAACAGGTTAGGACACGGTCGTGCACAGAAGGAAGACCGTGGGAACACACAGGGAGAACACGCTGTCTCCAGGCCAAGGAGAGCGATCTCAGGAGAAACCAGCCCTTCGAACACCTTGATCTCAGGCTGCCAGTCTCCAGAGCTGTGAAGACACTGGTAAGGGCCCAGGCTCCGGTGCTCGGTGGTGGCAGCCACAGAGGACACCCAAGAACGCACTCAACTCTGCGCAGACCCTGCTGGTGGGTGCCGCTGTCCCCTCACTCTGCAGAGAAGACGGAGGCTCAGGAGAGCACGAGTTTGGGGGTGAGGGATTTGCACCCTGAAATCCAGTCCTCCCCTATGGAAGGCCACCCTCCCCACACCTGTGGCCTGGGGTTCCCCCCGTCCCGTCCCCCCGCTCCCCCTCGCGGCCCAGGCACTCACCTGCCTGCTCTCGCTCCTCCAGACTCCATTGACAGTCTTGGTAGGGGCGATGGTCACCACGGGGGGCGTGCTAGGGACGCTGTGGCCCCCGGGGGGCACGATGATGGGGCCCATGGGCACCCGTTTGGGCGTGCTGGCAGGGGAGCTGTGGTTGGTGGCTGGAGAGGACACAGGGGACGACTCACTGCTCAGTGAAGACCCTGCAAGAGAAGGACACAGGGCCTCAGCGGTGGGCTCCGACGGCTCCCGCTTGGCTCATGCTCCCCGGCCCCCAGCCCAGACCCAGACCTCACGGACAGCACCCAGGGCCCCGTGTCCAGTGCAGGCCAAACAGGCGACCCCCAGATTTATCCCATCGCAGCAGAGATTCAAGCAGTGCCAGGCCCAGGCAGTTGGAGGCACACCTCTGCCCCCCCACTGGTGCCGTGAGGCCGCCCACCTGCAAGGTCACAGGGGTGCATGAGCTTGGCGGCTGTGTGCTCTGCTGGGCAGGGGGTGCAGGGCTGGCACCCGAGCACTTCTCGTACAGACTCGGGGTGCTAGCCTTGGTCTGGGCGGATCTGGCCTGGAAGCTCCTGACAGTCCCAAGTAGAAGCCCAGAGATGCCCATCTCACTCCCAGACTCAAGGGCAAATGCTGACCCCTCCAAGGGGTACAACTGGGCACCTTCTGTCTCCGAGGGCCCCACTTGGGGCACTTGCAGCCCAAGGGAGGTGGCGGAAGCAGACGTCAGCATAGACCTTCCCTTTTGGAAGGAGAATTCCATCAGCTTCGAGGCATCGTCCCCGGATTTTGTTCAGAACTGGTGTTGGTCCCAGGGACACCCGTCTCAAGTGGCCACTCCCTCTCACGTTACCAAATAACACCTCTCTGCCGGGCGGCCGGCAGCTCGCGTGTGCCGAGGCACCGCTGAGATGAAGGGAGTGGTACGCTCCCTTCTGACCCCAAGGCCCGGCCCAGCGCGGCCTCAGCAGCGTGACCAGGAGGCAGAACAGCCAGACATCAAGGCCCCACGGAAAGAGACAGCACTGTGCCCTGAGCCCGGTGCTCCCACCCCAGCCAGGCCTCTCCGGGTGGCCCGGGACGGTGCGCAGTCTGCACGTGTGGCCTAGGGCAGCCCTACAGGGAGACACTACACCTGCCCAGCGGCACCCTCTGCTCAGCAACCCCTCACTCCCAGCTCCCACCCGTCAGGGCCCGGCCAGGTGGGCAGCAAGGAGTCGTGTGCAGGACACTGTCCTGATTCTCCAGATAGCCCAGTCAGCCACAGCTCACACCCTGGAACCAAGGACTGGGTCTAGATCCCAGCTCTGCCACCCACCAGTGGGACAAGCTCCTAGCCTCCTGGTCGGATGCATACGGCCAGGCGGCAGCTGCTAGGGGAGGACGGAGGGGCCCTGCTCCCCCAGCGGGGAGGCCTCCGAGGTTCTGGAACAAGCTGGGGCTGCCCACATCAGCGAGACCAGCCAGGGAGGCAGCTTTAAGACCACTGTGGGAGGGGTGCTGGCTGGGGACTGACCCAGTGGCCCCCGGGGACCAGTGGGCTGCCATCCACTCTGACAGCTGATGGAGGCAAATCCTGGGGGTCAGCTGGGGAGGGCTCGACACCCAGACACTCATTCAGGTTTGTGCAACTTCGGGAAACTGCCTTCGTCACCTCAGGCTGTTATCTGCCAGGACCTGGCCTGGCCTCCTGCTCCTGGGTCTGTACCCGGCAAAGCAGGGCTGGTGTCCACCCGAGTCACAGCCAGGGGCCCCGGTAACTACCCCGAGGCACACCAGCAGCTGAACGGTGGTGTCAGGGTGGAGGGGGCACACGGCGAGTCACACCAACCCCACCACACAGCACAGGGGTGGGATGCAGACAGCTGTACCTGCTGGGGGGGGGGGGGCGCCTCACTGTTTCCGGACCTGTGGGTTCACTCTGCAAACTCGTCCTGCTGGAGGCTTATGGTCTGTGTACTCTCCTGTAGGCATTTAGACTTTCATAAAAAGCCCATTTAAATTTTGAAAATAAATAAACACTAGGCAGGGATCCTCCTCGTTAAGAAAGGAATCTCTGTCCTGGCCAGTTTGGCTCAGCAGTTAGAGCATCGGCCCACGGACCAGAGAGACCCAGGTTCGGTTCCCGCTAAGGGCACGTACCTCGGTTGCAGTTTGTCCCTGGCCCCGGTTGGGGTTGTGTGGGTGGCAACCCCTCGATGTGTCTCTCTCACATCGATGTTTCTCTCTCTCTCTTCCTCCCTTTCTCCCTCCCGCTCTATCTGAAGATAAATGCAAAAATGTCCTCAGGTGAAGATTAAAAGAAAAAAAAGGAATTTCCACGGACATCTCTCCCAGTCTCCATCTTCTGGTGCGTGCCCTCTTTACTGAGATGTGACTCGCACATCACTGAACTCAACCCTATCAGGTTCGTGACTCAGTGTTTGTAGTACATTCACAACTGTGCAACCATTAGCACAATCAATTCTAGAACGTTCTCTTCACCCCAAAAAGAAACCCCATACCAGTTAACATTCTCTCCCCTCCCCCTGGCTCCTGGCAACTACCAACCTGCTGTCTGTCCTCACGGATTTACCTGCTCTGGACATTCCACGTAAACGGGACCACTCAGTACGCAGCCTTCTGGGTTTGGCTTTGCTCACACAGCAGGATGTTTTGATGGTTCACCCAACTGCAGCCTGTGTACAGGACTGCATCCCTTTTCGGGGCTGAATAATACTCCACTGGATAAAGGGACTCTATTTTGTTGATCCATCATCATCAGTAGATGGTTGAGTGTGTCACCTCGTGGCTACTTGTGAGTGGTGTTGATGTAACCACTGCTCACAGAGCTCATGTCACTCGGCCTCAGGTGCTTGGCTGCCCGGAGGACCTGCTGTGTGCCCAGCCTGCACCCTGGGCAGCCCTGTCTAAACACCGTCTATGAGTGGAGGGAGGGTGGACATTCGTGCTCCGGAGCCAAAACAATAAAGAAATAAAACACACACACCGAGAGGCCCCACCCATCAAGGCAGAGGCTACAGCTGCCCGGAGGCCACGTTGGGGTCAAAGGCCAGATGGGCTCTGGTCCTGCAGGAGTTGGGGAAGATGAGAGCAGACACTGTGAGCCCCATCCTGCACCAGCTTCTGGGCCTCACCTTCCAAACTGGAGCCCCTGCCAGCCCAGGGGGCGGTTGTGAACCGCCGGGGAGACAGGGCCACCGGGCCTCTGCCCGCTCTCTCTTCCCTGCACACTACCTACGTCATCCGTCTCTGGATTAGCCTCCTTTCAAAGAATGAGGGAGCTGGGGGGGCACCTGGGAGGCCATCCACAATTAGTGCTTAATCCCTTGGGGCCGGCTGTCAGCAGCCAGCCAGATCACTCCATCGATCCCCGACCACGCACCCGCCAATTAGCAAGCGGCCGCCCGACCCGCGTTCTCAAGGCGGCGCAGCAGCGGAAGGGCCGTGACCGCTGTAATTAACTGGAGGCATGCCGCGGAGTCATTGGACACATGTGGATTGGGGACGACAGGAGGCAGAGTGCTCAGTGTCACCTCTGTTGTCTGACTTCGAGGATTAGCACCCGAGGCCGCCTGGGCACATGTAATTAACAGCTGAGACCCCAAAGTTGCCGCGAGGGGAGGGGAGTGAGGACTGGAAATAAAGCTGCAATGCGGTAGCAGCCCTGTCAGCGTCCTAGACGGGCACGTCCCCAGCCACACACACAGTCATGAAGCGCCAACCACACGCTCTTGTCAAGGACCTCTTTGTCGCGACAGGACCACCCTTGCCGGGGACACTGTGGAGTGCAGAGGGCAAGCACGGGTCGCAGTCACACCAAACAGCCCTTGTCCACCCCGGGCCTCATCCTGCACTGAGTCAGGCCGCCTAGCTTGGGGGAGTGACACAGAGAACAGAGAGGAGGGTGGGGACCGTCGGAAGCATTTCCCTACAAAAGGACCCTTGGGACATCATCCTGAAGGGTATGCAGGGCTGCAGGGCGCAGCACTGCATGGACAGCTCGGTTGCAGCTGCTACGTCTGCAAGCGATCTAGAGACAGAGCAGCAGGGGTCCCCCTGCCCAGCTGAGCTTTGTCCCAGGACAGGCACTGACCTGAGACCCACAGCCAGGCGGGAGGGAGCCCAGATCCTGTGCTCTGCTCACCCGGCCCCTCCCCTCTCCCCTCTTCTGCCTCTGTTCTGTCCCAGGTCACCCCAAATTGGTCTCTGGGCCAACCTCACACAGTGAGAACTTTGTCAGGCCGCCGCGACCCTGGAGACACCAGGACTCGGGCTGGCATCGGCAGACCCTAAGGCAAGCCCTCGGACTGGTGTGGGCAGTGTTCCCAATGGGAGACAGTTTCCCACAAGCTCACATCTCTCCAGGCTGCTCCTCCTGCACCCCCATTTCCTACCAGGATGTGGGAACCCGGGCCTCGTGGACTCATGCCATTTGGACCTGGAACGTGGCCTGTTCAGTGCTCAGTCCCGCCCCTTCGTGTGGGAGTCCCAGAGGGGCTGTGGGACCCGAAGGATCCTCCCAGCCAGCAGGCGGCTATGGGTCCCCGAGGGAACAGGAACAGTGGACCCCGAATCAAAGTCCAATCTGTGCCTGGTGGGAGTGGACGCATGCGGGTCAGGGAGATGAAGCCCCATGGAAAGCCATGGCGGCGGGAACGAGGTGGGAAACCCTCTGGACGCACACAGGCCTGGCCCAGTGGCGACAGCCGGGCCTAGGGCACCGCACAGCTGCTGAAAGACCTCAGGGCCTCTCCACCTGCCTGCCAGCTAGAGCTTCTCCACAGGGTCAGGGTGACAGTGGGGTGGGGGTCGGAGCCCTGCCCCACTCCATGACCCCAGCATGCTCCTGCGCCTGATTTATTGTCACGTGACGGTCACCAAACCCACACCGGCAGGTTTTTATTAGCAAATGCACTCCCAGGGACCAAAGACTTTGAGCAGGACTGGGAAGGACAGCGGGCTCCCAAATCTGAGGGGCAATGCTGCTGTTAGAAGAAGCCAAGAGGGACGCACCAAGGAGCTGAGGGATGTGGGGGCGAGGAGGAAAAGAAGGGAGGCAGAGAGGGCTTTAGTGGGTGGCAGGGAAAGTCACTGTGGCATCATCATGGGCAGGGGCGGCCTCACAGTAGTGCCCCGCTCAGGTCAATTCCCCTGTGCCCACCCCACCTTCCCTCCCATCTCACCGGTGCTCAACTCCCAGGCATGCCGGCTGCCCCTTCCCAGGGCCTCCCCTGCCCACCGGCCCCCACAACCCTAGCCCGGCAGACAGAAGAGACGGGAGAGGCGCATAGGCGCCCCTGCCCGAGCGCACATCTGTGCGGAGACAGACTGGGCTGCCGACACCCACAGGGAGAAGCCGCCTCGCCAAGCCTGCCAGCCGCACGGCTGACACACACAAGCGGCGAGAGTGCCAAGCGGAATCTTTCCTCCCCTTGTTTGTTCTGCTCCGTCTTTGAAAGAGGCAGGTTTCACGTGGCAGCAGAACAGGAGCGCCCACCCGCAGGCAGTCGCCCGTCCGAGCTCAGACAGCGGGAGGGATGCTCCCAGGCTCTCGGAGACTCAGGGATGGGATCCTGGTTCCAGGAGGCTCCAGGGGCTTGTCGGTAACCAGACCCGCCTGCAAAGCCAGTGACAAGAGGAGGCAGGCAGCCAACAGTCGCCGGGGAAGGAAGCTGGCTGGGACTCAGTGTTCGGGGCCCTGGACCTGACGAGAGCTAGAAATTCAAGCCCAGCTGCCACCATCTCCACCCTTGTCGGCCTCCCTGTGTCCGATTCAAAGCTGGGGCCGCATGGTCGGTTCCCTCACAGGCAACAAAAACGGGGCCTGGTGCCTGGCTCTGTGCAGATGCCGGCTTGGTGAGCCGCTCGGCTGCCCCACAGGGCTCAGGGTGGCAGCGCCACACATCCAACCCGCTCTGCTGGGAGGGCCGGACAAGGGCTTTAAATGGGCCCACGCGGCTTCACAGCCCACCCTCGCTCCCTCCACCTAGTCTAGCACGCTGGCTACCAAGAAGGCCCCTGGGCCAAGCTGCCTGGGGAGACGCCGCCCTGCACAGCCCAGCCGCCGGGCACCCTCCATGGGTCGAGGAACCGCATGGACGACCATCAGCCTCTGAAGGGACATGCAGATGCCAGAGTGGATCCCAGTATCCCCGGCGGTGGGGGTTGCACAGGCCCCAGGTGTCTTTTTTTTTTTTAACCTCACCTGAGGACATTTTTCTATTTTCTGTTCAGGCAGAGAAAGAGGAACACAGAGAGAGAGAGAAACATCGACGTGAAAGGGACACATTGCGTGGCTGCAACCCGCATGACCAACCAGGGCCCGGGACAAACTGCAACCGAGGTATGTGCCCTTAGCGGGAACCGAACCCGGGTCTCCCTGGACCGTAGGCCAACGCTCTAACTGCTGAGCCAAAGGGCCAGGGCAGCCCCAGGTGTCTTGAGCATCTTCCCCCAGGGGCTGAGAACACAGCTGCGGGCTCTCTGCAGCCCCGCCTCTCAGCACGCGGAGCCCCGCCTCCCAGCACTCGGAGCCCCGCCTCCCAGCAGGCGCAGCCCCGCCTCCCAGCACGCGGAGCCCCGCCTCCCAGCAGCGCGGGCGGGAGGCCCCACGGAGGGAGGCTGGTGCCCAGCGCAGACGAGCAGATTGCCACACAGCTTGTCAGAGCCGCCGCCTGGCAGCAGCCCCTGCCGTCAGCTCGGGCCAGCAGCGGGGATGCAGGCAACCAGACTCGTCCTCTGTGGGGGTACAGAGGGAAAGGGCCAGGCTCCGGAGGCCCCTAGGGCGGGGTGGCAGCTGTCGGACCCCCACCAGGGCCAGGCAGGTACTGAGCATGCACGCACTGTCTCACACCCGCACTCAGCTGTTCAACAAGCACCCTCAAACCCACAGGATGATTTGGGGTCACCCGACCTGCCCTGCAAGCCCTGCAGGAGGCTGGGAGGCTCGAGGAGTCACAACCTGACAGCACTTCTTGAGACTCTTAGGCTGGGACTCGTTCCAAGGTCCACACCGGGCGTCAGACATCTATGGCGGGGGAGGGGCGACGGTCTCTGTCCACAGAGGGCGGGGAGGCCAGGCCAGCCTGGAACTGGTCTAGCAACGTCCAAGGCCCAGGGCGGAAGAAGGACAAGTAGCCCGGGGGACATCAATCTGGTGGCCAGGGTAATGAGGAACTGGCTGCAGCAGCTGACAGCAGATGCCTGGAGCACTCGCTGCCTGCGTGACACCTCAGTTCAAGGTGGCCTGTCACCGACAGAGGGTCCCAGGGGTGCACTGAGGTCAGATCAAAGCCTGCAGCCCGAGGCTCCTTCCAGAATGTGTGGTGTGGGCTTGGTCACCCCTTGGGCCCCCGTTCTCCCGAGGAGTCAAGACAAGGGGCTTGCTGATGGAGAGAGGCCGCCCTGGGCCCGGACGTACCCCACGCCACCAGCGGCAATGGCCAGTGCCAGCCCACACGGCCAGGTTCTCTCCCACCCAAAGTCAGGCCCAGCTCGGCCAGCCCAAGACCCAGTGCGCAGCAGCCAGTGTCCAGGAGCGCCCCCACCCATGGACGCGCCCTCCCAGCAGGGGTCCTCAGGTTCCTGGCTGGCCTCTGGAGGAGGGGAGTTGAGGGGGGCAGAGAAGACGGTGGTGGTATTAGAGGTGGGGGGGAGGGTGGCAGTGGTCAGGACAGAGGAGGACATGGCATTGGCGGCCGTCCTTCAGGGCACATGGCTGCCGTACCTGAAGCCAGTGTGTTCTTACTGAGTCACTGCAACCTGTGAGGTAGAGATGTCACCCTCATCGAGAGAAAAGACAGAAGCTCACAGGGGGTCACACAGCCAGGACGCAGCGGAGTCTGAGAATGCCCGAGCGATCGGCCCAAGGAGCACCCGCCCCGGGGTGGGTGAAGGGCCAAGCGGTCCAGGTGCAGCAGGCATCCGGCCCCCAGGGACGGACGCCGGCCACACTGGCCACCGGGGACTGATCGGGCTGGTTTTGCTGCAATGAAAGGAATGCACCTCTGGGAGCCTCGGGAAAGATAAAACTTCCCACCGAGGCCGACTCGCGCAGCCTTTCTGGGAGCAGAGCAGCCGGCAGGGCAGAGGCTGACTGCCTCTGAACCGAAGTCTTCAACAGCACCCTCGGGATCCATGAAGAAAGACATTATTAGCCGGAGAAGCAGAGGGGACAGCTTAGTCCATGGCTCAAAATAAGATGACACTTCTCCAGGGGAGGAGGGGTGTGGAGGTGGAGTGGAGAGGGTCAGAGGGGAGCCGGATGCCCGCCAGGCCAGGCCCTAAGGCCGCTTGTGGCTGCCCAAGCCACAGCAATGCAGCTTTCCAGGGGGCCCATGGGGGGGGGGGGGGGGCTGCAGCCTCCCCTCTCCACCACCAACCTGTGCAGGTCTGGAAGCTGCTCTGGCCCAGGTGGGACCTCTGCCCGAGAGGATGGGCTGCTGGGATTAAACTATGGGGCCCTAGGCAACCTCAATCCATACATGTTGAGAAGCCAGCACCTCCGGGGTATGAGAGCCCTTCATCCCACCTTCCAGGGGGCCCCCTTCAGGGACAAGGGGTCTGGCCCTGGTGGGAGAAAGAGCAGCCATAGCATCCTGGGATGCAAGTCCTCAGAGTTGCCAACCTGCCCCTCATGATCTGGGAAGCGTGAAGCTCAGGCTTGTCCACCAGCGAAGCGAACAGAGAGCAGGGCCCAGGGCTGCGCTGAGCACCGCGGGGAGACCAGGACGCAGACGTGCTCAGCACAGGTCCCTGCCATGCAGAAGGAGGGGAGCCCGACAGGTCTGCCTCCTCGCACGCCGGGAGCGGGCATGTGGGGCCCTCCAGCCACAGGGCGGTTCAGTCATGGGGACGAATGAAGTCCGGCGTCGCTGCACCACGGAGGGACCTGAACGGCGGTCACACAGGCTGTGTGACCCCACAGAGGGAAAACATCTAGTACTGCACACCCGTGGCTGCAGGGCAGGGGGGACAGGGTCGGGAGTAACTGCTACGGGTCCAGGGTTTTCTTTTAGGGATGATGAGAACATTCTGGAATCAGTGGTGATGGTTCCACAACTCTGCACACACTCCAGATCGCTGAACTGTACTCCTTTTAACGGGCGAATTTTATGGCACGTGAATTACTTATTTTATTTTTAATCCTCACCTGAGGATGTTTTTCTATTTATCTTCAGATAGAGTGGGAGGGAGAGAAAAGGAGAAAGAGATAAACATTGACGTGAGAGAGATACATCGACTGGTTGTGACTCCAACCAAGGTTGGGGTCGAACTGCAACCGAGGTACATGCCCTTGACTGGACTCGGACCTGCAACTCATTGGTCCACGGGCCGACGCTCTAACTGCTGAGCCAAGCCAGCCAGGGCTATGGCACATGAATTATGTTTTTAAAAATTAACAGGTCTATCCCTCTCCCCCATTGCCAAGCCTACCAAGAGTCCCCCTGTGGTTGTCTGGTTAGAGAGGAGAAACAGAGCAGGGAGCTGGGGCACGCTGCCCCTTGTATCTCCCCCACACCCTCCAGTGGGGGCTGGGGGCAAAGGGGGCTCCTTCCCTGCTGAGATCGCCCGCCCGCTCAGGTGTGTGCCCCGCTCTCCAAGTGTACCTGGAATGCCTGAAGCAGCAGCAGCAAGGAGCACAGGGCACATCCTCACCAGCTGTGTGACCCTAGCTGACGACCTGAGCCCTCTGAGCCTCAGCTTCTCCGGCTGTGCCTGAGGCGGGCTGCCAGCCAATTCTACAGGCGAAGATGGCAAGGTCAGAGCCGGGGTGATTCAGTGAGAAAAATGGGGACCAGGCATGGGGTGTGACCCAGAGAATGTACCAGAGGCTCATTACGCATCTCATTTCTTCAAATCAAGGCCCCAAATGGGGCTGATCGCCAATGGACCTCATCACCATGGCTTCAAACTCTCATGTTTTGCTCGTGGCCACCACCACCAGATACAAGGTGACAAGGCCCAGACTCACAAAGATTCTCAAACACTTGAGAATCAGGGTCCAATTACTGCTCCATGGCCCATGAACATCGAGCCCCCCCCAAACCTCAGCTTTCTCAGCAGAACGAGGGGGCTGACCTCGGTGAGCCGGCAGCAGACACCACGCTTTGCCAGGGTGAGGGCTCAGGCCAGGGTGGCTCAGCCCTCGACTCCCTCTCCTGACATTTCCCAGGGCGTCACACAAACACCCTGGTTGCAGCCGCAGAGCCTGACCCCGCCAGCAGCACACTCTGTTCCCAGCCGCGAGGCCAGCCGCCTCTGGCACACTGGCTGCCTGCTGGCCCGTCACGCGAGCCAGACGCCGGGCCAGCCTGGGGCAGGGAGAGGAGACGAGGGCCACGGAGGCAGCCCTGCTGCGTGCTCTCAGCCCACACGTGGGCCGGCACCTGCAGGCCTCTCCACCACCTGCCTCGGCAAGGAGGGGCCGGCACGTGCCCTCTCGTCGTCAGATCTCCGCAGACGCGGCGTCACTCTAGGACTCGAGCCCAGCGGGCCGGGAGTGGACACAGCTGCCTGATGAAGCCCTGATGCTGGGGGGACTCGGCATCCCCCCACATGCTGCTTGGGAAGCCCTGCCAGCCCCGTCTCTGCCTTCTGGAATGCTCTTCGAGAGGACAGCCAAAGCGGGGAGCTGCTGGGCAAATTCTGCCCCAGGGGCTTCTCGTGAGCTCTGAGGAGACCCCGAGCCTCAACTCCAGCTCAGGCTCCCACCGAGCGCGGCTCACCAGGGCACTCTGCAGCTGCCTGGGCTGCCTGCCTCCTCTGCGCACCTGCTCCTCCGCTGGATGGTGCACCGTGGCCCGAGGCGGCCGGACTCCTGCCGCCTGCTGTTCCGAAGTGGCCACGGAGTCCCCAGGTAGGTGTGGAGGGGGCGGGGGGTCCATGCAGGGACGTGGAAGGTCAGCTGGCAGCCACACTGCCCAAGTGGACAGAGCAGCCCACAGCAGATGGACACGAAACCAGGCCCAGTGGTCCTCCCTCTCGGGCCAGTGACACCCTGCCCATCAGTGCTAAGCTCATTCCCCTCACTTTCTCCTCCGTCCAAAACCAAAGCAGCAGAAAGGGCCTGGGAAGAGGCGAAATTCCAGAGATCAGAAGAACCCAGGCACACCCGTCAGGGCGAACGTCTGCTCCGCTGGGCCGAGGCTGCGGAGCCCTTAGAAGCCGACGCAGCTCCTTCCGGCACGCGCGGTTCCTGGGTGCTCCCGAGGGCCCTGGGGCCCCGATGTCAAGTCTGAGATCTTTGGGGCGAGGCAGATGGCAGGCAGAGGCACCCGGAGTACCCACTCCCTAGAGGTAAGCCCAGAGGTGTCTAAGAGGCCTGCGCCAGAATGCGCATGGGCCGGGTCTTCTGGCAGAAAACCACCGCCGTCCTGACTCGAAGAACCAGCCGCCCTTGACCAGCACGACCACAGGCAGCCGGACGGCAGGAACGAGAGACCGAAGCCCAATCTGAAGCCCAATGTCGCACAGCGTGTCACCGACACCAACCTCTGTCCACGCCACCAAGCACTTCCTGCTTCAAGGAGTTAGGCAGTGGGGGGCTGAGCTGCCCCAGGAACCCCTTCCGGGACCGTTCGAGTTTCCAGAGGCTGTTCCCTGTCCCGTCTGAAGGGGGTATCAGAGCCTGGAGCCACATGACTCTCTGGGAAATGGGCTCCCCAGGAACAGGGTGTTCCCTCTGCAGCCACTCGGGGCTCCGGTGGCCCAGCTGTCCACCCTCCTCAGTCGGGTGCACATCCCCACTGCGGACGCCCCCACGACGGCTCCCGGGGCCAAGAAAGGACAGAGGCGGGGTCAGAGTGAAAGCAGAAGCCAAGCAGGGGTGCCCATGGCTGGCCGGGCAGGAGTACGGGAGGGGCTGCGGCTCACTGCGCTGCTCCCACCAGACAGAACCAGCACGAGAAAACCAAGAGTCGCCTGGAGCCCCAGCTCTTGCTCACGGGGACCAGCTGCTTCCCCGGCCACCCTCGCCCCTCAGGTGGAGGTCTGGCTGCGGGCTGGCGGGGGCTCCTCTCCCTCCCTCGGCCGTGCGCCTCTTACCTCTGGGTTCCTCCGCCTGTTTGGCGAGCTTGCGCAGCGCAGCGGCAAAGCTGGAGGACGGCGCGGCCTGGGCCGACAGCGCACTGCTGGTGGCGGGGCTGCCGCTGGGCACCAGGGCGCCATTGAGCGGCGAGGGGGTGAGGGGGTTGACGGTGGCGGTGGTCCTGGTCGCGGTGGAAAGCATTCCTAGTGAAGGGGACTTGGGCTCATGGCTCATGCCTGAAACAGGAAGAGAAGAACCAGAGGTCACCCAGAGAGCAGGAGGCCAGCACCAGAGCGGGGTCCGGGGCTCAGGGGTCTGGCCAGCAGGTGGCATGCAGGGGGCAGGAGCAGCCTGGGTGGCCCCAGAGGACAGGCAGGCAAAGCAGACAGAGCCAGCGCTGCAGAGAGAATGGGCAGGAACCCAGAGTCCAGCCAGTGCCCCCGAGGGTCCAGGGGCACCCCCACCCTCTTGAATCTGTAATTACAGAACAAGGTATGCCCAGGGCCCCAGTGATTCTAGAGGCTCAATGCCTTGGCCCGCACAATCCTACAGCCTCTCCAGGGCCACTGGGCAGGCCTGGGAGACCCTGGCAGCGTCAAACACCATCCCCTACCAGGCCTGAGGATGGAGATGAGCTGGGGTGGGGCCAGCATCCTCGCAATAAAGAGAAGAATGCCAGCAAAACTAGCCACGATAAAGACAAGCAGACCAGCAGCTCACGGTTAACACATTTCTGCTAGGCCTCCGGCACATTCAGAAGTGGACGCGGAGGCTCAGACAGTGCAGACCCGGTGTCTGACCCAGGCAGGCGGCCGGGAGCCCTTTCTGTGTCATTATGCGCTCCCGAGACCCAAAGCCACCCAGGAACCCCGACTGGTCTCCAGCTGAGGTGTCTCAGAGAAGAGCCGCGGGGGGTCGGCCGCGCCAGCAGTTGAGGAAGTGCAGGACAGAACACAGCGTCCAAACCCCGCGTGGCTCCTGGCCAGGGCAAGCAGCTCAGGACACAAAACTGCAGATCTAACCACCGTTTGTGGGGAACCTCCTCCTCACTGGGGGGCCAGGGTCAGGCCAATCCCGCCAAGGAGCTACTGTCCACCAGGGTGACCTCAAACACCCCAGGGGAGGACTTGGCCACCGTGTTCAGAGCCCCCAGCCTCTCCAGTCCCATTCCAGTGTCAGCAAGGCAGCTGACCCTCCCCCGCCCCGACACCTGATCAATAAAGGCCCGGCTCTGTGTTGGACCACAGGAGAGGGGCGCTGTCACTAAGTTGTCCGTGAACATTTCCCACCCTCGGGGCTGCCTGCCCAGGCCCTGCTCCCTCCCCATGGTGCAGTCCCAGGGGAGTCATTGAGGCTGACGGCCTCGGAGTTGGCAGGGGCAGCAGGTCACGTGCAGGGAGGAGCACACGAACTCCCAAACCCCCAGACAGAGACCGGGTGATGGGCCGCTGTGCAAACACCTGGGAAAGGGGTCCTTGTCATCGTGGGGGTGGGCATGCACAATCGCAGAACATCCAAGAACACAACAGAGCAGGAACAGGGGAGCAAGGCCACGCCCGGGCTGTGACCCCATCCCAGAGCCCACCTCACCTCCTGGGAATTCTGTGTCAAGTCCAAAGGGGTCTACCTGCTTCCACGCCCACGCCCAGGGGACCCCACAGGGGCAGACCCCAAGATCTCTGCCCACTCACTGCCCGCAAACACATGTCCTAGCCCTGAGTCCCAGTGAGCCAGGCCCTGCTGGTGACATCAGCCCCTGATGGGCAGAAAATAAATCTTGGGGGCTCAGCCGGGTGCGGTGGCAGCCGGGCAGAGTGTGGGGGGGGGGAGCGGAGCAGCTGACGCATAAAAGACAATATTGAAGCAGGCGCAAGCTGGAGGGAACACCATTCTTTCAGGCGAGGGCTTGTACCTCGGGAACAAAGGACCCCCACAAGCGCCCCCGCGCCCACAGCCGGCAGGCTGGCCTCCCAGCTGCCGGCAGGTCACGTGGGCACCAGGCCGCGCGCCCACAGCCGCAGCCCCACTGAGTGGCCAGCACCGACCTGCGGCTGACCCCTGCTGTCCCCCTCTCCCTGGAAGGGCCGGGCGGGGAGGGGCACACGTCTGTCCACAGCCACCTAGAACCCAGCAGAGAAACCCAAGAACTGGGGGCACGCGGGGCCCCTGCTCCCAGCAGCTTGATTGCCACAAAGCACAGGTTCCTGACAAGAGTCCTTTCCCAGCCAACCTGGCACCCAGCCAGCCCCTCAAGGACTCCCAGCCCGATGGACAACATGCTCCGGAAGCCTGGCCCCAGGCTGTCTTGAGTGCCCTCCTCCTCCCATGGCTGGCAGGGCCGAGAGCGGAGGTGCGGCCAAGGCCAGGAGTCAGCAGAAAGGGCCTGGAGGTGAGGGCTCAGCCTGACTCAGCACCTGGGGCCCGGCTTTCATCCCGCAGCCGCCGCGTGACTTGCCTGAAGTCACCACCTCTCTGAGCCTCAGTCTCCTCGTCTGTAAAATGGAGATAAGGAGAGAGTCTACCTCACTGGGGTTAATCCGTAAGGAATCGAGGAGCTAATGTACGCGCGGGGCTTCGGAGTAGGGCAGACACACACTAGGGGTCACTTGTCACACAGGCCGTCCGTGAACTGAGGCAGAAACCCTGGTCCTAGGTCCTGAAGGGCGAGGGGTCTGGCCAAGGCCACACAGGACGGACTCAGCAGACTAGACCAGAAGCTGCCGGGTTTGTGCCTCCCGCCTTACCCGCGGCGTCGAGGGGTAGAGGCAATGTGCCGTCGGAAGTCTATGCAGTGCTGCTTGGGGTGGGCACCCCAACACTCCCCCTCCCCACTGCTGCCTTCCCCAGGCCTGGGGACAGCCAGGCCCAGCCTGGCATGTACGCCGCAGGCGGAGGGCCAGTTCCATGTCCCTGAACAGGCAGGGGCGGCTGCAGGTGAAGGTTGACACACCCGACAGCCCAGGACGGAGGGGACCAGGGCTCTCGTCCCGTTGCCCCCCACACAGGAGCTGACGGGGGTGGTCCACACGGACTCAGGCTCCTGCTCGGCACCCACACTCAATGGGTCAGTTGGGGTGGCGGTTGCCTAGAGATGCTAAATGGCGTAAGATGAAGGCCTGCCTTGTGGGGCCCCAGACAAGACATCAGGTTCACCGGGTCCTGACGAGTGTTCAGAGGCAAGTGTCCCTCCCAGGGCTGCTTGGCAGATGAGGTGTGCGGGCCCTAGAGCTCCCTCACCCAGGGGACATCTGAGCAATCCTCAGAGGTCACACAGTTCCTCGGGTCACCTCTCCAGATAGCCAGGGAGAACGATGGGCCTGGGAGAGGCCAGAACAGCAGGGCCGCCACGTACCCACCAGCCTGTGTCCACTCCTCTGGGCCTCGGACGACACTCGGGGACTGGCAGAGTGCAGGTGGACCCAAGGCCGGGAGCAGCTCGAATACCGTGGTTCAAGGCCACTCGGCGATGCAGCCCGCGGCTCAGACGGCCTCCTCACCGCCCAGCACGCCACCAGCCAGTCCGAGGCCCGACCACGAATGCACCAAAGGCGCAAACACGCACAGAGCTACGACGTGTCCGGCTACGGTGGGTCCACCTAACACAGTTTCCCCTTCGGAGGCTTCAGTCACCCACGGTCACCCACGGCCTGAAAACGTTAAATGGCAACTTCCGAAAACAAACAATTCTGAAGTTTTAAACCGTGCGCTGTTCCACGCGGCACGATGGAATCTCTCGCCATCCTCTTGCCATCCGCCGGAGACGTGACTCATCCCTTTGTTCGGTGAGTGCAAGTGGTGCACGCTCCCTGCCTAGTGGTCACCTAATAACCAGCTCTCAGATCGGCTGTCTTGTAATCTCAGTGCCTCTGTTCAAGTGACCTTGATTTTACTTAATAATGGCCCCGGAGTGCAAGAGCAGAGATGCTGGCGGTTCAGACACGCCAAAGAGAAGCTGTCAAGCGTGTATGCGTAGGATTCAGTACTATCCATGGTTTATCCACTGAAGGCCTTAAAGTGCATCCCCTGCAGACAAGGTGGGATGGGGGGGGGAGGGTGCTGCTGCTGTGTAGTGGTTTAAAAAACGTCCACAAAGTCTTTGTCACTCATCCCTTTATGCGGCGGAGACTACTCCCAAACTGCTAATGAACAGTGTGTGGCGGGAGTGAGTGTGTGTGACTTCTGAGACGTCGTCAGCCAAAGCACCTCGGCAGCCTTCTCTCCGATCCCTTGAGCGGAGGGTGGTCAGCAGCCATGTTGGGAGGATGCTCAAGCAGCCCGTGGAGATGTGTTTCGGGGAGCCGAGCCCTCCTGTCCACAGCCGTGTGAGGTGCCATCTCTGCAGCTGCGTCTCCAGCCCCGGGCCAGCCTTCAGATGAGACAGAAGTCCAGGCAACAGCCTGATCACAGCCTCATCAGGGACTGAGCCAGAACCACCAGCGAGCTGCTCCGAGGTCCCTGAGTGCTTTCTACGTTGGGGATAGTTTGTTATGCAGCATCAGAGCGGATACAGCGTCCCCACATTCCTGTCTGATCGAGACCCACTCTCTCCACCTGTCCTCATCTCCCTCCCTCCTCAGGGCCCGAGAAGTTCAACCACCTAACTGCCTGACCACTATGCTGTATACCAGAAGCTCACACAATTAATACTGAATATCAGCTAGAGCACGAAAAGAAGTTCAACCATCTGCACAGAAGTACTCTGTGCCTTTACCCAGAGTCCCCTCTGATGCCATCATCCCTGGACCTTTCCCCTGTTCCTTAGAGATGTGGCCACCTCTCTTTAAAGCCCAAATACCCTAAGACAAAGGGGACTTTGTGCCCATTCTACAGATGGGCGAGGGTAGGCTTGGATCCAAGGGCTAACAGATGGTCAGCAGCAGGACCAGATTGCTCAAACACAACACCTACATCCCATTTACATAAAGCTGGTCAGGGCCCAGGCCCAGGCCCATTCTGGCGCTGTGTGTGTGTGTGTGGGGGGGGGGGGGGGCAGGGAAGTGAGGATGTGCCATGTAACTGTTGTACTTCCCGGTGACCAGCCCCAGAGGTCTGGGGAGTAGATGCGAGGTCACTGCCCAGTGGCCATGTGACAGGGTGGCCAGCTGGCAACTCGGGTGAACATGCTGTGACCACCAGCTGCTGGTGATGGGCAGGATGGCTCAGAGGTGCTGGATAGGCAGGTGGTGGCCACAGGGCAAATCCCAGACCCCAAAATGTCACATGGCCCTTATGGCTGGTGGTGGGTGTCTTCAGGTGGCAGCCAAGAGGAGCAAATCTCTTTTTCACCCTTTTCAACCTTTCCATGGTCTAGTATTTCTGCAGCGAACCAGGTTTAAAAAAACAGGGGCCTTCAGCAAGATGGAGACTTGGCTGCATGAAGCTGGCACAGCCAACAGGAGCACAGGGGTATCCCCCAGACTGGGGATGCCAGCCAGCCAGCCAGGTGCAGACGTCAAGGGAACTGGGGTGCCCCTGCCAGAACCGGAACCCAAACCCAAATCTTCACCTACGGCCCCCAGCCCCTCCCCACAATGGTCAGGTCCCCCTCTGCCCCCACTTCCTTTCTTGGGTCAGTCACCACCTGATGTCATCGTCAAGCTCCTGCTGGCTTCCAGACAGTGACACCTGTCCTCCCCCCATGGAGCCTGCCCTCTTCATCCTCAGACAAAGCCTGGCACCTGTTCCCCAAGACCCTGCCAGCAGCACGTACAGACCCCGTGGGTTCCTGGGGTCCCCCAGAGCCTGCGTCCCTGCCCTGGTGTCAGCCGCGGGCTCCCAGAACTGTGCGCCAGGGAAGCTGCTCTGCGGGTGTCAGGACACTTAAAATAGAATTTCCAGCCAGCAGCTCCATTAGGAGCTAAAATTAGCACCCTCCTCAGCAAGTGTGCATCAGCAGGGGGTCCGGGGACACCCGGGCAGGGCTGGCAGCTCCCCACACCTCGGACACAAGGACAGGGGCCACACTCAGGGGACCCAGAGACCCTGCAGGGGGTCACCCTGGATCTGCTGTGGACTGACATGGCTGAGAACCCCCACCCCTGCCTTGCCCCTTAGTCACAGGCCGGGAGTCACTCTGGGCCGCTTGCTGCTCTTGCCCCCCAGGCCCTGCCCAGAGAGAAGGGCCTGGGCCTCCCGCACACAGGTGTTCCTGACTGAGGCCAGGCGCTGTGATTGTGGAGGCCCAGGGGTGGGTGCCGGGGCGCCTGGGGGCGGCCCCTGCACCCTCAGGAGGCCCTGGGACGCCTACCCCCCTGCCCTCATTAGAGAGGTATTTATTAACTTCTGCGCTTCTGGCCATTGACTGAATTCTCGTCTACATTATCAGCTCATGTAAATTCATTATCCTAACAGCTGGGAATAAGCTCTGCTGCGCGAAGGCCAATGATGGATGAGGGCTGGGGGCGCAGGGGAGGCAGGCGGACTCCCTCTCCGCCTTGTACCTCTCCGCCTTGTACGAGCTCTCCTGACATATTTGACTCAGCAGAAGAACGAGCCGGGCTCTGTGGCCTCCCGGCCTTCTCATTTGCATCACAGGCTGTCTCCAGACAGGGCCTCCCGCCGCCATCGGCTGTCCCCTCCACTACCCACGCCCCACAGAGAGAAGAGCCAGCACAGCCCGACCTCCAGAGACAAAATGCAACAGTTCCCGGGCCCCTTCAAGCTGCCAGGACCCCTCTGAGCCCCAGCTTTCTGCCCCCGCGGGGCCCTTCCAGGACCAGCCCAACAGAGCCCAGAGCCCATGAGCTTCTGCCAGAGCCGAGGGCAGGCAGAGAGGAAAAGCCACTGGCTAACGGCACCCACAAGTGACCAGGCCCCACCATGCCACGGAAGGCGAGGGCCCAGAGCAGCAGAGATGGATGGCCTGCCCGGTCTCAGACCCTGGACGACACCCTGGCTGCTTCCGCTCCTTCTACCAAACTGTGGGGTCTTCCATCACTACCTCTTCTCTCCTCTGCCTGGGTTTTTAGTATGACCAGAAGCAGTTCAAATCTTAAAAAAAAAAAAAAAAAAGACTAAGAAGAAAGATCCAAGTGCAAGGGGCGGGCCTGGCTGGAACACCCAGGGCGTTTTCAGGGAACCCACCTTGCTCTGCGTTCTACAGAACAGGCCCCCATCGGGGTGCGTGCTGCCCAAAGGCTCCCAGCAGCAGGGTTTAAAAAGTGGAGGAGGCCCCGAGCCCCTACCCCTCCATTACATGTTGTCCCGGCTCCTGCTCCCTCCTCTGTGCCACAGTGGAGGGGCCTTATTAATCAGCACTCAGCCTCCCTCCCTCTCTCCCTCTCCCTCCCGGCCTCCCGTGGACCCCGTAATTACCACTTCCTTTCATCCCTGCTCTTCCCGGCTCCAGACCTCAGGCCTGCTCCCTCCATGCTCTGTAATTACAAGCTAATAGCTGAGATGAATTTTCTGCTGGCTCCCGGTTCAAGCACCAATCCGCCCCTTCCCCCCGCCGGCTCCCCCTGGGGTAATTACACCCCGTGAGGCTGGGCCCAGCGGGCCTTCACTTTCAGGCCCCGTGCGCAATCTGGACTTGCATTCTCTAATCACCCCTCTTGGTAATTTTTCATTACCGCAGAAAGAAATGTTTGTGAACAAATAAAGGGCGTCCCCCCCTGCCCCCACCAAAGGGGGGATGCTTCTGCAGCCTTCACAAGGCCGGGTCACCCTGTACAGAGACCCGGGCGGGAGGCTGCAAGGGGCCACGTGATCCCGGAGCCTGAGCGGCTTCATAATAAATTTATTATTATATTTGCCTTTGGGTGTTCTGAGCTCACTTGCACGAAGCAATTTTTCTTGGGGGTGGGGGCAGGGGAGGTCCTCCTGCTTCCAGATGCACAGGGGTGGCCTGCTGAGGCCTTACTGTTCTTTTCCTACTGAGGACACCCCCTCAGGCTGTAGGCTTCTAAGGGGATGAGGGTCTTTTTCTGGCCCGAGTCCCTGAACTAGACGGACTCCCCAAGGCTATTGCCCTGAGTGGCTGGCAGGCCGAGCCAAAGCCTTTGCTAATTGCTGCAGCAGGAGAAGGCCCCAGCAGATGGCCTGGATCCTGACCTGGAACCAGAGACAGAGCAGAGAGAAGGGCCCAGAGAACATGGGGGGGGGGACAGGCCGGGGGGAGGGGGAGAGAGGAGACAGGGAGGAGAGGCCCGCCTGGGTGTCTGCAGGGACCCTGGCCCAGGAGTGAAATGAGGAACAAGGCAGGCTCATTTACAAGGCTGCCGTCCTCCCCCACGGTGCAGACCTGTCACTCAGCGGCATTTATTAAGTCACTACAGAACGCTGAAGGCAGGAGCTCATGAGCAGACAGTGTCTGCCAGACCCTAATCAAGGAGAACGGGAGCCCACCCCCAGGGGCACGTCTACCCCCACGGAGCTGGCACCACAGGGTGAGCTGTTTGCAGAGCTAATTCTGGGGTGACCCGGCAGCCGGGAGTGGGTTTGGCCCAGGTCCCACGATGCCCTCACAGCTGCAGCCAATCGGGGTCTCGGGGGCAATATTTAAGGTTCTCCCCAGCCTTGCTGGCCCTCTGCCATGGTAGTAACTCGGGAAGCTGAATCCAGGTTCTGGGGAGAACACGAGCCAAGAGCTTTGAGGAGAGACCCCTCCATGTGTCCCAGTGCCAGTGTCCCACACCGCGGGGCAGGTCCTGGGGGCTCAGGCCCCAGGCTGCTTCACCAGTGGGGGTGTCCTGGGTAGGAGCTACAACGCGGGCAGCAAGGACAGTGATAGGCCTAGGGCGGCCCGCTGACAGAGCCCTCCAAGGACAGTCTAGGGGTTGAGGTTCAAGGCCACAGATGACCGGGAGTCCCGGAGGTTCCGGTGGAGGCGAAGGACGGAAATCAGGCAACAGATGGCAGTGGCATTTGACCGAGATTATTCTAAGCTGTTCCGTCTGGAGAGGCCTGGGCGGGACAGAGGAAGGGCTCAGAGCAGCTAGCGGGTGGCAGGGCCATCCTGGGAGGGGCGAGGTGAGGCAGCCAGGGGGACTGGAAGGGGCCGGCAGCGAGGAAGAGAGCAATTAAGATAAAAGGCTGAGAGACAAGATCAAGGTTGCAGCCCAGCATCCTGGACCCCAGGAGCCATTCCCTAACAATAACAGTGGGGACCGGTTTCCGAGCTCATTCTAGAACACTCTGTAGGGGCTGCACTAACCGCTTTGCCCAGAGCATCAGCCGCCCTCCGCAGAACTCCATGTAGACCAGGAGGTCAGGCAGGCCACGCAGAGTCACACTGCTGAGCCAAGAGAGAGCCAAGGACTGACCCCAGCCAGCCCCTCCATCATCCCTGCACCCAAGGCACTGGGCTCAGTGGTCCAGGGCCAAGGAGCGCCCTACCATGAATTCATCCAGCTTCGCACCCCCACTCTACAGCTGAGTAAACCGAGGCTGGGAGAGTCACACTCCGAAGGTTGCACGCTGAGAGGCTGAGGAGCCGGGATGGGAACCCAGTTTTCCTTGCAACTGCACTGAAAATGTCCCCTTAAAAATGAGAGGGCAGCCCTGGCTGGTGTGGCTCAGTCGGCTGGGCACTGTCCCATGCAATGAAGAGTTGCCGGGTTCAATTCCTGGTCAGGGCACATGCCAGGGTTGTGGGCTGGATCCTTGGCAGGGGGAATGCGGGAGGAAGCCAATCGATGTTTCTCTCCCCCTCAAAAACAGAATCAATTTTAAAAAAATCCTTAAAAAACTAAACTAAAAAGAACGAGAGGGCACTGGGAAGGAACCCGCCCCTGCCCCCCCACCAGGGGTAATCTCCCATTCTGCAAACCCCAGTCCTGTAACTGCTGGAAGACTGCCCCCATGTTACAGATGGCACCAGTGCGGGTCAGAGATAACCCAAAGCCAGGGAGTAAAGAGGAAGACCTGGTGTTGGGCCCTCCGCTATCCCGAACCCCACTTTCCTGCAGGGAATTCATGCTGGAGCCACAGCAGGCCCAGGACATAAGCCGGCGGCGACCCTTTGTGTGCCTGGGGCACCTGAGCTAACCAGGCCACTCCACGCGCCGAGCCCCGCTCACAAAGGGGCCCTTTCAGTGACTCCGGAGGTGCAGAGTGTAGGAAGCGGGTGGGGGTCAGAGGTGTCCAATGCAGCCGAGAGGAACCCAACCTGGCCAGGAGGCAGACACTGAATGCCTCCAGGCTTCCAAGTTTCCACAGAGTGGCAGGCTGGGGCCAGCAGGTGGGGAAGCAGGCCAGGAGGGCAGGAGTCAAGGCCAGGTCCTCACTCCACATGGATACAACCTGACTAGGGGGAACGAGCAGAGGCTGCCGCCTGCCGGGTCCCAGGAATCTGAGTGTTCAAACAGCACCTGCCTTACCCCTCAGGGGAAAGCCACTCTAGAAGAGGAGGGAGGGAGAGAACGTAGGAGCATTTGTGCCTTCGACACAGAGTGCGGGCTGACAAAATCTGTCTGTGCAGGTGTGCTGGCTCCCCAGCCCCTACGGGCACTCCAGGTGCTCAGCGGCCACATATTTACAGGTGACCAGACTCAATGTGCAAAAGGGTAGCACCTGCACCCCTGTTCAGGCAGGTGGGGAGCTTTGGAACAGCAGGTACCACCAGGGGTGAGGCAGGAGACTGGATCACTGGTTGGAACACCAGCCAGAAGACCAGTTCAAGCCTGGCCCCCAACTCAGCTTCTCGGCGGGGCCCTGCCTGGTCACTGTATGGGCCAAGCCTCTGTTTCCAGTACTCCAGAGGGGAGGAGACTAGATGGGAGAAGGTGGAGGCTAAGCAGGCCTCCTTTTAAGAATAGATCTGTTTATGCCCTGGCCGGTTTGGCTCAGCGGTTAGAGCGTCGGCCTGAGGTCCAGAGAGACCCGGGTTCGGTTCCCGCTAGGGGTGCGTACCTCGGCTGCAGTTTGTCCCCAGCCCTGGTTGGGTCGTGTGGGTGGCAGCCACTCGATGTGTCCCTTTCACGTCGATGTCTGTCTCTCTCTCTCTCTCTCTCTCTCTCTCTCCCCCTCCCACTCTGTCTGAACAAATAATGGAAAAGTGTCCTCGGGTGAGGATAAAAAAAAAAAAAAAAAGACTAGATCTGTTTTTATCGGGCCTGAAGTCGCGCAGTGTAAATGCAAATCAATGGAAAACATTTTAAAACAAAATTTCAAGTCACGATGAAGATTTCCAGTTGTCCTTTAGCCTGTCCCTAAGTCTCCAGCTAGCCAGAGTCCGTCCCCACCACCCGCCGTCATCTGCGCCTGGTCCACTTGCTCAGTGCCGGGGGGCCTTCTCCAGCTCTGAGAGCCCTCGTGGGCTCAGGCAATGAACAAGGTTTGGAGGAGCTTAGGAAACACACAGCAGCCGGGCCCCTCAGCTCAGATGCTGTCAACATCTGAATTCAATCCAGATGCAGCAGAAGAGGTCAACCCCTCCACCCTCAGCCTGGAGGTTCGGGGCCATCAGACAGGAGGCTGAGGTCCTGGCACGTGTCGACCACAGGTGGGCCTTGCCTGAGTCACAGCCAGTTCACTGGGGCCAGGACTGGCCTCCAGTTAGAGAACGGTCGTTCTCACGATGGTCTGCAGACAAGACACTCCGCCAGAAAAACCCACCTCCTGAATTAATTCAGCATATTAACAAGTTCACAGAACCTACCTGCAAACCCGAGGGATGTGAGGCATCCGTGAACCCAGGTTACAACTCCTACAGCATAGACTGCTTCTTCTTTTTTTTTCAATCCTCACCCAAGGACATTTTCCCATTTTTTGTTCAGATAGAGAGGAAGAGAGAAAGAGAAACATCAACATGAAAGGGACACATTGAGTGGCTGCCACCCGCAGGACCCCGACCGGGGCCGGGGACAAACTGCAACCGAGGTACGTGCCCTCAGCGGGAACCAAACCCGGGTCTCTCTGGACCGCAGGCCAACGCTCTACCACTGAGCCAAACCAGCCAGGGCTGGCATGGACTTCTTTACCTATCAAACCCCAAGTATCAGCAGCATCCACCAACACGTTCTGCCCAGGCCAAGGGGATATGGGATAACAAAAGTAAGATCCAAAAAACTCACAGTTCTCATGATGTTTCCTCACCCGGGCTCATCTACCACCTTCAAAGCCCTGTGTACCATGCCCACACATCAGTAAATGCCACACTAAAGAAAAGCCAACTACCCTCCAACCAAAATGGACCTCGGAACAGAGCCACGAGGACAAAGTTTGCACAAAAGTCACAAATGATTCCCCAGTCCCAACCGTGCCACAGGCCTGGCAGGCTGGTCGCCTTTGTCTGGCCACAACTGTCCGTCATCGACTGCTGAGCTGTCTACTGCCTACATCTAAAAAATTCTTGACTCTGCTAAAAAACAAACACCCCCCCACCCCAGCCCCGCCCAACTCCGATTGGGAACTTGTAAGGTTCTAGTAATCCTGCAGGATATTCCGATCCAAACCTGGCTCTTAAAGGTGCCAGGCTCCCCACCCCGGGAGGTGTAACCAAATTCCCTTGAATCACATCACCCCAGACCTGTTGTGGATGCAAAAAAGACCCCAAGCACAATCCTTACTGAATGTAGGTTTTCTTCCCCCCATGTGGTCAACGATCATCCTTGGAGGCCGAGGGTTCAGGGTGCATAAAGAGATCCCAATTAGCCAGAAAGGGGCAGGTAAATAAAGGTCGGGGTGGCTGGCTGTGGGTGGGCAGCCAGTGGGTCCCCACAACTCCTCCTGGAGCCCCCCGCAACTGCCTTAAAAAACCCAAGCACCTGTTTCCCTTCCCGGAACCCGTGTGAACGTGCCCATGGGGGCTCGTGAGGACGCTGCCATGCACGCTACAGACACTGTTGGTGGCTGTGGCGTGAAACCCCAAGGTCCGCTGACGGCCCTGGAGACAGAAACTCAGCCACCCCACTGACACCCTACAAGACACAGTACAGCGCAAGGAGGAACGAAGTTCTATCAGTTGCAACTCGGGAACCAGCTCTTCAGTTAAAACACACTCGTGGTGCCCAGGTCTGGCGCCCCTGCTAAGGAAGCCCTCCCTCCGTAGTCCATAGTCTTCCCAAGTTTCGTTAGACATGTATCTAGGTCTAACTCTTCGCAACTGGCTGTTTGCACTTACATGTTACAACAAAAGAGACCTGAAGGTCAGTCTCTTTAAAATATACAATCTCAGCCCACACCTTGGCTCCCCGTGAGGGCCCATGCAGGGTCCCAAGAGCCCAGAGGCCGAGGGCAGAATGGGGCCACACACTGGTGAGGTGGCAGCCCCTCATCCTCTGGGCGGAAGTCCCTCTGGTGTCCCACCTGGGAACACTAGTGACGCTTACCTGTACCAGCTGTTACGACGCCCAGCACAGACAGCAGCACCACCGGCTAGTGACTCCTCACAGTTAAGCGAGTAAGTAGTAAAAGGCCACGGGTCACATGCAAAAAGGTTACAGAGCTGCACTCAAAAGAACCCGGGAAATTCAGGAGGATGAATCCGGGAACTCACATCCCTTGGTTTTCTGTTCTCTATTACTACTGGCTGCATGACTTCAGGCAGGAAGAGGAGCCCCATGGGACCCCCACTTTCCCTAGCTCTAGTGGTTCTGGGGATGAACACGACCTTGAAAGTCTAGGCCCATCTCAAGGGAGGACAAATTAGCGGGGAGAGACCACCACCTCCATACCTGGTGTGCACGCAACAGCCGGGCACTTCTAGGTGCAGAGAGGGGCACGCCCACCTGGTCACTGTACCGCGGAGACAGCTCGTTAACCCAGATCAAGACCTGCTTGGCATATACCGCCGCACCATGGGATTGTGCCACACAAAGACGTTTGTCCCTCTTGTTACCAAAGGGCTGGGTGGCATGTCAGGTGGAGCCCTGGGACCTCAGGAGTGAAAACTGACGTTAGCACACAGGAGGTTCCTGCCTGCCCCTGCCGGCAGGTCTCGTCCTCGTCAGCTTGACACACAGATTTTCCTTCGAGACAGCTTAACCTGTCCAACATCAATACTGCCCTGACCAAAGCTCACAGATCGATTTCTTTTATTGCTGCCGGTGGCCACAGACCTACCATCTGAGCACAGGAAGGGCAGGGCCGGGGGAGGGGCAGTCGTATGAAAAAGTGCCTCCCTCCTCCCAGACCCAGGGTGCAACCAACCAAGGGAGGCAACGAGGTAACTGACAAGGTGTGCGCATGCACGTGTGCAGTGTATGTGTACATGTATGGTTTTGAGACCCTGGAGCAGGAGAGGCCCCAGAAGGACACACATTTGGCGACTGCAGCCGGGGCTTATTTGGCACCTTGAGCCTTTGGGTTTTGGTGGAAAAAGTGGCAGCAGCCCCTCCTGACCTCAAGCACTGCAAGGTGCAGGGGCACCGGCAGAGTCTTCTGGGTCTCTTGAGTTAAAATCCCAGAATACCAGTGACTGGGAAGGAAGGGATGAACTGTCGGCCCTCCGCACGGCAGAACTGGACCCACGGATACTGAGAAGGCCTCTACATCCCCATCTTCCAGATGGGGCACAGCCGGGGGGACCATGACAGTGGGAAAGTCGATGTCATCCTCTGCCCGCGTGGGATGCCCCCACCTAGTCCTGGCAGCCTCAAAGCCACCACGACGTGCAACTCCTCAAACACAAGTCACGTTCTCCAGCTGGAGGAACCGGTCCCAGAATTAGAAGGCTTGGCCCGCACTCCAGACAGACACAGAAGCCTCCCATCCAAATATAACTCTGCACTTGAAGGCCCTTCAGAAGAAGCTTCAGCTCACCTGGGCCAGGTAAGGAGAATTACCAGCAGGATTTTGCCTCAGGTTCCTACAAAGCCCAGAGCCATCCAGTGACCTGGTGATGGGACTGTGGGTAGTCGGAGGCCTCCATGCCCACTGTGTTTTCCCACCGCCTCCCCTAGCTCAGTGAGGGTGCCTGGTCCCAAGGGGACGTTTGCTCTGGCTCCATGGAGTGCCACAATTCTGGGACCCACAGGGCCGATTCCGGCTTCCCAGGTGAGACCCCAGTTCTCTCTGAGAAGCATCGCCCACCTTCCGCAGGGATTGGAATTGCTAACTCACTGCCCAAGGGAGAAGGGCCTTCTAGATCAGCTTTTGACAGCACACTGCGGTCACCTGGGGGAGGGGCTTATAAAACAGATGTCAGTGCCCCACCCCAAAAGATCTGGGCTTAATTGGTCACGAAGTCCAGCCTGGGGGTTCCCCAGGTGATTCTGAAGTACAGCCAAGAATAAACACTCTTGTTTCCGTTAAAACCCACCCCTCAGAAACCCCCAGGTCCCACTGGAACTCTATCATAAAGCCTCAGGTTCAGCCGGGTCTCCTCTTCCACAGATGCTCACAAACTCTCTGCTCCTGCCCTCCCCTCCATCCTCCGTCCCCAAGGCTGCTCTCACTTCCCCTGCGGTAGCTTCCCCTGTGAACTTGGGAACCTGCTAAAAGCATCAAGCAGGGAGGGGCAGGACGAGGACCCCTGGGATTTGGAGCAGACTGGAAAATTCCAGGCGGAGAAGCAGCCTGAGCAAAGCCACAGCCGGCACCAGGGCTATGAACACCTGTGGTTTCATCCAGCAGGTGAAAGTGACGAGGCTGGTGGGGGCAGAAGCTGCTTGGGCGAGATTAAAAGGCCCCCAGCACAGTCCTGGCAGGTGTGCAAAGGGCCACCCTGGACGCACTCCTGTGTTATCTGTCTGTACACCTCCCAGCAGCCAGCGCAGGCTGGGTTCACAGGAGGCACTCGATAAATTCTCACTGACAGGAACACTGAAACGTCACCTCCCGCCTGTGGCCTCAGCTGGGGAGGAAGACCAGCACCGGGAAGTGAAGCCAGCAGCTCGGGGACCCACGTGCTCTCCACGAGAGGGGACAAATTAACGACAGAAGGGGGGGGGTCTTCAGCACAGTGACTACACTGAAATGTCACCCAAAAGGAGGATCCCTGCAGGTTAAAAAAAAAACAGCTTTCCTAGCACCAGGGGAGGGGGCAGGTGGCCTCCTGCAGCCCTGTGGCTGGGAGGCCGCTCTGTTGCCATAACAGAGGTAATTAACGTGCTACCACCCAGCCCCAGCCTGGTGCAGACTTCGAGTAACCCAGGCTGGGAATTCCAGGCCCTCAGATGCGGCCAGGAAAAACCGGCCTTGCTAGCTGACTCCACAAGCCCCTGCGAGTTCCCGGGGCAAGGACAGAGGCAGCAGCCAGGTCCTTCTCACCTGCGTTCTTCTGGCAAAGTACAAAGAAACTGCCAGTGCCCATCCCTCAGGTAGGGGCTCAGGGTCCAGGGGCCTCTGGGGAGGGTGGACACCATGGCTCAGAGGGCTAGAGAGGAGATGCAGGACACCGGCTGACCACAGAGAGGCGCTCTATAGACTCTGCTCTGGGTCATCAGGCCAGACATGCAGAGCGCAGGGGCAGGTGGCTTCTGCTCTGAAACCACAAGGCTCTCTTCTATCTGCAGTCCCTGAACTTCCTTCCCCCAGAGATAGGGAAGTTATTGGTAGCTAGAAGACTGCCCGCGGGGACAGTTTTGTAAAGGCCATAGGAGCTCCCACAGGGGTCCAATTCTTGCTGTGAGCTCTGGTGCTAGGGCCCCCCCCTCCCGCCGCACCCCACAGACTCAGCTTACTCATCTGTCAGGGAACTGGTTCTAGCCCCAATCTGTGCATTAGAGTCGTCTGGGGAGCTTTGACAACACCCCCTTTCCCCTGGCCCCCAATGGGACCAGGAACACAGCAGCTCTGGTTTAACTGGGTTTGGGGAGATGTGGCCACCAGCAGTTTTAGAAAACCAGGCTAGAGGATCTATAAACCCTTTTCAAGTCTGACAAGCTGGGATTCTGAAAGCTGTCCCCTACAGGTCAGGACGTGCACTGTAGAGGACAGCCTGTTGCCTTGTTCAGAGCCTGGCCCCACAGATATGACTGTGCCTGGAACCCGGACAGGCCTTCCAAAGGCGGGGCTGACCCCAGGTCCCATCTGGCTGTTCACCTGCCCCAAGGCTCACACAGAAGGAAAACTGCCAAGTGTCAAAACCCTGGTTGGCTCCAGCTGCCCCCCTTCCCCTCCTTGCTGCAGCTTCCTGCTTCCAGACAAAGCGACAAAAGCCAGTCCCGAACAGGCCATCAGAGCCCTCACACCCCCTCCCCCCAGGTCAGGGCTGCACTGATCCAGGCCTTGTGAAGTATCAGTGTAGTTGCTCTGGTAGAGCCAGCCTGCTGGGTGCTTCCTAGTTCTCTTGGGCAGGGCGGCGACTCCCCTGCACAGCCAGCAGCTGGGATGACACAGCTGGGATGACACACGGCTGGCTGCTGGAGCCCGCACCCTGGGCCCCCTCACCTGTGGCGTGGCCTGGCTGAGTCAGGTGGCAGCCTGTGCCTCAGGTTCCACCATCCCTATGGGTGGAGGCAGCCTGTAAACACAGGGTGGGCAACACCTGTGTGCCCCAAGCTTAAGTAACACCCAGGGAGGTCCTGCTCACCTGCCTGCCCCCACTTTCCACTCCCACCCAGTGCCTTCGAAGAATCCCAGGGGAGCATGCCCTACTAAACAGCCAACCAGGGGACAGATTTCAAAGTGTCCCACCAAGACCTTCAGCCCCTCCATCCCAGCCTCCTGGAAATCGGCTTAGGCCAGGAGGTTCCCACCCAGAGTCCGCTAAGCCTTTTGTTCCAGCACCTTTCACAAAAGGAGCTTTTTTTTTTCTTTTTCATCTGGTCTCACTTTTTGTTTCCAAATCCCAACATGTGTGGGCCCCAGATAAGGCACTGCAGGGGTTAACAAGGGTTTAAAGCATTTTAGACGCACTTAGCAGACAAAGGATAGTTTACAAACAAGAACCAAATCTACTCAACACCGGCTGGTCTCCACCAACCAGCTGGGGGCGGGCAGGTGCTTGGGGGCCAGGCACACAACACAGCCCTTGAAACTTAAAGGGCAGTGCTCCTGCAAGGGGCCCCCAGCCCACCACGTGAAGGGGACCAGGGCCCTCCACCCCATTAAGAGGGGGTTGAGGACCTCTCTTCTCCCAATCCGGGGAGCGTTTTTTCCCCCACGACCTGAGTCTGGAGCCTAAGTGGTCCCCTTATCCCCCTCCCCAAGCTCCGAAGGGGGAGGGGAGCGGGAGCCGGAAGGGGAAGGTGGGAGGGTGAGCCCAACGCCCGCTCCGCCTCCACGAAGGGAATTTAATTAGCCTGCTGGAGAGGCAGGCGGGCGGCCGAGGAGGTGTCTCTGGTGCTGCAATATAATTGAATCGGCTCCACTCGGTCGGGCCATTCGCCGCCCATCAGCACCGCCGCCGGCCCAGGAGGGCTGGGGGTGGGGAGGCGCATCCAGGCGGAGCAGGAAGGGCTGGGAAGGGAAAAAGGGCAGCGCGAGTCGGGGGCGGCGGATGCAATCACCCTCCCACCTCCGAGGCCGGGGCAGCCATCTTCGGCAGGGGAAGGGGCAGGGAACTGCTCCGAAGAGGCGGGGAGGAGGGAGGAGAAAAGCGGCGGCCCCGGGGCGCGCCCTTGGGAAGCAGGGCGTGGGGGTCGGAGACCCGGGAAGCTGCAGTCCCGCCCTCCCAGCGATCTCCCCACTTCGAGGAGAGGGGGAGGGGAGCAAGACAAAAACCTAAACCGCGAGGCCCCAGCGGGCAAGCCCTCCCCCCGCCCCCCCCCACGGTCGCCGCCAGCACCTGCCGCGGGGGGCGCACGACCGCCCCCTTGCTCCCTCCCCCACCGCTGCCGCAAAGTTTTCACTCCGGCTGCGGAGCGTCGACAGCTCCCCCAGAGCCTCCCCCCACTAGCTGCCCGCTCGCCACCCGCCAGCGCGCACTTAACGCGCCGCCCGCGTCCCTGCCTGGAGCCAAGCCGCCCTGGCTACGACCCGCGGCGGGAGGGGGCCTCTGGTCGCCTGCCCGCCCGCTCGGCTCTTATCATCGCTCACACTCCAGGGGAAGTTGCCCGGGAGCCGTTGGCGGCCACCCCCGCGGAACTCGCGAACTTGGAGAGCAGAGGCTGGGCGGACGTGGGCGGACGTGGGGGGGGGGACGCCCACCATCCCCCTACCCCGCGTCCCCTGCCCCGCGCGCTGCGCTCACCTTTCATGCCAGGGCCCCGCATCTCTGCCTCGGCTGACACATGCTGGAGCCACCGTCGTCCAGTGTTTGTCTAAACTGCTTATCTCACCCCGGGCGGCTCGGCGGCGGCGGCGGCGGCTCAGGCCCGCTGGGGAGGTGGAGCTTCCGGGGCCCAGGCCAAGAAACACCTGCTGCTGTCGCGGCCGCCGAGGACACACCCAAGCGCAACACCCGCCCACTCCGGGCCACAGGCTCCCTCCTGGCTCCCTGACCTCAGCCAGCGGGAGGTGTCGGGTTTCAGCCGCAAACACACGCGCGCGCGCACCGACGAGCGCCGGGTACACTCGCACGGGCACACGCCCCTCCCCACCCAGGCCGGCCAGGTGAGCCGAGGACACCAGCCGGTAGGGGGAAGTGCCACCCTCAGGTTCCCGGAGCCCCTGGCTCGACTGCTCAGAGGTCCGGGATACACTGGTGTCCAAGACCAGCCACTTGATTCCAGAAGTAGAGAGCAGCCACTTCCAACAAGCCCGCCACTCGAGCAGAGCCCTTGCGCGTCTTGTGACCGCTTTCCCGGCGTCTACAACAGTGTCTGGCATAGAGCAAGCCCAGTGATCGAGGGGTCAACTCACGTGTTCTGGAGTGCAACTTTCTTGGAGCCTGTACGCGTGTTGGGGGGGAGCACCAGATAGGCGGTGTGCATTTACGCCCCCCCCAAATGTGTGACCTTATTGCCCCACCATGAAAGGGTTCAATGTTAAGAACTTGGGCCTCTGCGCCCTCCTCCCCAAATTCTAGGAACTACCCCCTCCCGTTTTAAGTAACTTTTGAGAAGGCCACACTGCGGGAGGCGGGGGTAGTTGTTTAAAGAACCCACGTCCCCGCGGCCGGAGAGTCCACAGAGGCGCCGCTCCACCAGAGATCATTAAGTAGCTGGGGTTGCGGTCAGAGGCGAGGCAGTCCGCCTCCAGAAACTGGCACGACCCACTGGGCCTCCGGCCCCGGCGCAGCACCTCCCCATTCCTGGCACCCCTCCCCACCCTACCTCACCCGGCACTTGACAGACTGGAATGACTCAGGGAGCGTCCTGAAATTCCTAGGCACCCACAGGCGGCACAGCGAAGGACTGCGGGCCCCAGCCTCCCACCCCCACCCCCCGGACTCCGCCCCGCCCCCACAGCCGGCGGGCGCCGACTGAGCCAGGAGCCCACCCCGCGCGACGCCCTTGTCTCCAGGAAGCGCCGGGTTAATCAGACTGGCTTCGCCTGGCGCCCCCGACCCCACCGCATCCCGGCGCCCCGAGCTCTGACCCCGCGCGCGTCCAAAGCTCCCAGCGTTGCTCCGATGTCCCGGGGTCTCTCCCCGTACATTCTTCGAAAGCCCTCTACTCTACAGCTTTCATATTTTTGAACGAGGAGGCAAACAAGTACATCCTCGCCCCCCAAGCGGCTGCCCCAGCGCCGCGCTGAGGGTTTCAACTTTCCGCGCCCGGTGCCAGCCCGCGCTTCTGCCAGCCCCAAGCCTGCCCCAGGACATGCCCGCGCTGCGCTTGGCAGGCGCACACAGCGCTGTCCCCGCGGGCCCAACCTCCCCCGCCTTCCTCCCTCCCTTCCTCCCTCTTTCCTCCCCGCGCCAGCCCGGATTGCGATGGGAGGGAGCGCTGGGCGCCTGCCACCCCCCATCCATCTGTTCCTGATGACGCTGGCGGGCCTGGTGCATTGGGGGCCCAAGCCAGCGGGGTGCAGAACCCTCCTGTGTGCCCGCTGGGGGGCGACGGGCAAGCCCTGACGGGCGTCCACAACCCACCCACTCCCCTGGGTCCACCTTAGACCAAGCGCACGCTGGGGCACATGGAGTGGGGGCGCACACATGTCGGCCTCCCGCCTTGCACAAGGCTCCTGGCCGACCACAAACGAAAAGGGAAACAGGCCCGCGAGGCCGGACTGGGGGGCCGTTACTAGCTCCTACCTGCGGGCTCCGGCCGCCCTGGCACCGTGCGGCAAGGGCGCTTCCCCTTCACCACCCGCCTCGCTCCTGTGGGTCTTGGCCTTCTCTTGATACTTTAATTTACCCACCACACGGTGTCTCCGCAGCACGGCCTCCGGTAATTTATACCCTGCAATGGCCGGCAGCTTAACCGCAGCCAGGGCGTGGGGGAGGGGTGCCTCCATCCCCGCGGGGAGTCTAGCGGAGGTGGGGGGGATGGGAGGAAGGCGTTAGGAGGGAATTCAACCACTGGCCTAGGGCTTTAAAAACAAAATTAAAACCCTGTGGGTCGGTTCCAATCTTTTTCCTATTGGGATTACGGTCCGCGGGGGGAGGGGTGCAACATGCAAATGAACAACTCGTACCTGGCGGGTGGCTCCTCTTTGCCTAGTCCCCAAATCAGGACACCTAGGCCCAGCCTCCCCCTCACCTGGACAGGATGCTCCCGCTTATTTCCCTTCATCCCTGGGGAGGCCTTGGTGGGGAGAAAGTTAATTCTTCCACCTGTTTGAGGAGGACCACAATGGCCAAACAAAAATTTGTGTATGTGGAGAGGGGGGATGGCGGGGCTGCTGCGGGTTATCATTTAGCTAATTTTTGGAGTTGGCAGATCCCTCGCTCCCTTGTAGACATCTGGTTCCACTGGATTGCTAGACAGGTGGTCGGATCCGGTTTCACAGATGAGGAAGTTGGGGTCGAGAGTTGCTCAAGGTCACGTGCGCAGGGGTACCCTGGGAGCTGTGCCTGGAGCTATTCACACCTGGAGTCTCCCCTTCCCAGCACAGCTGCCAGAGGCAACGGGGTGCTGCGGGAAACCCAAGAGACCGCTAGGGGGCAGTAGCGAGCCGGCTGTGCGCGCCTCTGCCAGAAAAGGCTGGCGGCCAACAGGCGGGCTGGCACAGGGGCGATGGATGACACTCACTGTCTGAGCGCCAGGCACAAGGAAATTAGTAATCCGGGAGCACGGCCTCTGAATTTAAGGGTGGGAATTGCTCCCCTGCAGCCCGCGTGCTCCCTGCTAACGAGGTTTGTAGCATACCTCCTGATTTCCCTCCACTGGGGGCTCAGGCTGGCTGCCCTCCATTTCCCTCCAGGCGTGTTCCTTCCCCTCTCTCCTCAGCAGCTCCCACCTTGCAGCCAGCCATGAGTCCTTTCTGGGCAAAGCACTCCCTCCTACACCTCCTCCATCATTCCCATTTGTCTGGAAACCTGACAGAGAAACAGGTTCTGGGTGAAAGGGCCAGGTACCTGGGCCAGTCCTATGGGGGTGGGGGTGGAGTGGGACTGTATGGGGACATCTCCAGGAGTAGGGACACCTGTATACCAGGGTCCTGCTTCCTTTATGCCAGGGGCAAGAGGATGCTGGTGGACGCTTGCCCGAACCCCCAGACCCCTGCCAACCTGAACAGTGCCTCCTGGAGCAGGAGGCAGGAGTCCAAAGGCCCTCACCTGGCTCTGACCACCTCCTCAGGGGTATCCCAGCAAAACCCAGCCCTGCCTCCATGAGCCCTGGGACCTGTGAAACCTGCAAGGCCAAAGGATGAGAAAAGCCCTCTGGATAAGCCCCAGGAGCCCCACGACACCCACCCCCTTAGGTTGAGAACTGAGAAAGGGGTCTCTCACGTAGCGCCCAGAAGGGATCTGATTGGGGATGCCTCTAACCCAAACGGTGGGCTTTCAGTCACTCAACAAACAGCAAGTGTGGGCACGGCTGGCACTAGCTTTCCCAGATACAGAACCGACAATGTTGACAGGCAGGGCCCTGCAGTGGTTCTCCACCTTCCTGGTGCCACCATCTTTAATCCAGCTCCTCATGTTGTGGTGACCCCCAACCATAAAATTATCTTCGTTGCTACTTCATAACTGTAATTTTGCTACTGGCTGCCACCCGCACGACCCAACCAGGGCCGGGGACAAACTGCAATCGAGGTACGTGCCCTTAGCAGAAACTGAACCCGGGTCTCTCTGGACCGCAGGACAACGCTCCAACCGCTGAGCCAAACCGGCCAGGGCTACTGTCATGTCTTAGGCGACCCCTGTGAAAGGGTCATTCGACCCCCAAAGGGGTCGTAACCCACAGGTTGAAAACTGCTGTCTTAGAGGCAGCAAGACAGACAGAAGGTGAGTTGGCAACTTAATCCATCACCACCACCACCTGGGCATCTACCTAGCCAGGTAGGTTCCTAGGAAAGTAGACACAATCTGTGACTGCTCCCACTGAGTCCCAGCACAGGTGCCTCCCCCCAGGTCTACGATGGGCCCTTAATACCAAGGAACGGGAATCCTGCAGCCCTGTTCTTTATATCATTCTGCGTCCTTTGGGGATAAGCAGGACTCACCCACAGCCTGTGTCTTCCACCCTCACCAGTTGTTCCTAGCACCTAAGGACTGGCATGTCACCTTTACATCATGACCCCAGACAAATAAACATCAGGGACCTGGACTTCAGCATGGGTAGGAAGGGAAGATCATCACTTCTGCCATTTACCAAACATGTGCCAAGGCTGTTCAATGCATGTCACTAAATCCCCAGAGGCCCTGCAAGGAAGCCGGCATGACCTCCATTACAAGCTCAGCGGGGAGACCTGAAAAAGTTAATTAACTTGCCCAGGGCACACAAATTCGAGCCAAGCCCAGTCCAGACCCTGGCTGTCTACCCACCCCTGGAGCGACTCTGTAACGACCTGCGACAGATAGACCTGGTAGGGGCGACCTGCGACAGATAGACCTGGTAGGGGCGTTACAGGTCTCAAAGTGCTTTCAGGTCCAAGGCCCTCCTCAGGAACATGTCCAGCAGCTGTCCCAAGCGTCTGAAAATCTCTCTCTTCTGGGGGGTTGTGGGGACCCATCACTCAGAGCCGGGTACCCTGACATTTTCACAGCCCCTCTTCATGAGTGGTTCACCAACCCCAAGGCTACCAGCCTCACCCAGGGGAGCCACATCCAGAGAGGGCACCACTGGGCCCCAAGGGCTGACCAGCATCCCCACCGTCCCCAGTCCCTCCTGCCCAGCCCTGCCCTGTGGCCAAACCCCCACCACTTAGACTCCTGGGTGCTCTTTCTCCTTCCAGCCACTATCACTGGCCCAGAAATCCTCTCCATTCTTCAAAGCTGGGCTTAAATCTTATCTCCTCCAAGAAGGCTTTTCCCGTCCCCGCCTCTGGAACTCATCTCTCGAGCCGCTGTGTCCCATCCTTAGATAGTGATCACACAGTGCAGTGGGTCCCACGAGTCTTAGATAATGGTGTGTGTGCACGTGAAACAGACTCTCAAGCCACCCTAGTGAGTTACTGCCTGGGTGCGGGGCCAGGAAAAGACATCTTTAACAAGCGGGGGTGGGGTGGGGTGGGGGGGGTGGGGGGGGGTGTCCAGGCCTGGCTGTGATTGTAGGAGCCGCAGGTGCCACCCACCCCCAGGAGACAGTGGGTGCCCTGAGGGGAAAGAGACTCTAGTCTCTAGCTGTGACACAACCCCAGCCACCAGGCAGACCTGCTGAACGGATAAACGGAGGGAAAGAACCATGGCCAAGGGGGGAAGAGAGGCCCTTCCTCGACAGGCCTGCCCTCCTTTGGGAGGCGCCAGACCCTCCAGCAGGTTGGGGGGCCATGACCAGGCCCGGCTTGGGGGAGCCCCCACCCATACCATCTCAGCCACTCTCTAGTGGCCAGGGTCACCTCTAGGGGAGCAGGCATGGTTCAGGCCTGGCGGGTCCCTTGGACGAGGGAGGGCACAGGCGTTTGCCTCTTAACCCCGGGCTGCCCCAACACTTCCTGCCCTTTCGGCACTGCTCCCAAGCTGCACCCAGCACACAGCTGCACTCCTTTACAATCAGTTAACAGCTGTTTTGCATAGATTTTCAATTCTAATTGCCTTGCTTTGTGAGCACCGCCGAGCCGGGTGAATGGGGAAGCCGGCGCTGCTAGAAAGCAGGCGGGGAGGGGGAGACACTCGAGAGGCACTAAAAGGAAGCCGTGTGCGCCGGGCTGGCTGCTTTTATTTTTTTTTAAATAAGGAAAGAATACCCCTGCCACTAACTGCCCCTGTCCCAGCTCCTGCTCCTCCTATCGGAGCCCAGCATCTTGAAAGGTACCCCCAACCTTGGGAGGGATGCTACCCTCCCCACTTTGACCCATGCTCCCCAACCACCGCTGGGGGCTTTGCTCCCCTCCTCCCTCCCCTCCCTTGCCCCCTCCCTCCCAGCCCCCCAGGCTCTCCAGTACCCAGATATGGGAAGCTAATTGGACAATAAAGTTGAGCGGCGAGGAAACGTGCTCTCTGGAGACAGCTGGCATCTATAAAAGAGAAATATTTGCATTTAAAACCTTTAAACTTTAAATGCAGGGCCAGGCCAATGCAGGGGGAGTATGGATGAGGGGGTGCTTGGACCCTCAAGGCGGGCAGCGACTCCCTGGAGAGGCCGCACAAGCTGCGGGGGTCCACACGGGCCCCGAGGATGGTAGTTCTAGACATTTCTGCCACCAGTGACCCCTGCCCATGTGTCCGCGGCCATCTGCAGGGTTCCGGCCGGCCAATGCTAGCCTGGCGGCTTCACCCCCAGTGATGTACGAACCCTCCCAGCTCCCCGCCCACCTGAGATCTCAGGCATCTGCAGATTCCCAAGATCTTTCCAAACTGAGTCTGAAGACCGAGGTCCCACAGCCTCAGGGTGGGCCTGGCTGAGCTGATGCCCATTCCCCTGCTGTCTGGGCAGAGCCCCAGGCTCCTCTCTACAAACTGCCCCTCCCCCTGGCTGCTGGCTTTCCCCCACTCCCTGCTCCCTTGACCCAGTCCCTGCACCCCTTCCATATTCAGTGACACCCCACTGCCCAGGTAAGGAAATGGGGACTCGGAGTCTACCCATTTTCCAGGGGCTCCCAGGACACCTCCTCCTCCATGATGCTGTCTGGGGTGGGGGTGCCCAGTTTTCATTTCCTCGCATGCCTAGTTCCCATTTTTCATGTTTGAGAGAAACCTGGCCCAATTTCCTCCCTGTCAACATTCGTGATGTAAAGTCAGCAGAGAACAAGTCCCTAAGTGGTCTTGTTTTGGCAGGCTTTAGTGAGACCGCAGAGGTCTCCGGGCTACACTGCCCACCCTCCCTGCGCTGCCTCCCAGGGTGGGGGAGGGGGAGGGCGAGAAGAGTGGCCCAAACCACAGGGCACACGTGTGATGTTCAACAGTGTCAGCCAAGCAGAAACCACGCCAGAGGCCTCTCCTCACCTAGTGTCAGAACACAGCATCCTCTCCTTCAAAGACGTCGATTCCCTTCAGGGAACTATCTCCAGTCCCAGCAGTGCCCTCTGACTCCTGAGCCATGATGCCCGGCTTGGCGGTCATACCAAGATCAGCTGTGAAACGTTCAGTGTCCTCTCCCCCTCTGCCTGTGGCCCCACCCTCTCCACACCCTCAGGAGGCTTCTCACCATCTCTTCCTAAACAAAACTGCCTGGGCATCTGGGTATGAACCTCACTCAGTGACCATCCCGAAAGCAAACATAAAGCATCGCTTCCAAGAACACACGCTGCTGCCTCTGGGAGGGAGCTGAGGGGAGGGGACAGGGTTTAAGGACAGTCACCTGGGCTGAGCCTGTCTGACCACCGCCTGCTGTGCACCAATTCTGCTAGCTGTTGAGCTGTAAGCAACACACCCCCTCCCTCGTTTTAGTGAGGACTACACAGATAGGAGACTGGAAAGACCCCTGCACAGGGCCCAGGACATAGTTGCAGCTGATAGAGAATTACTTCTACGTAGTGTGGGGAGGAGACGGTCCGTAGGATGGCAGCACATAGAAAGGGTTTATGAAGACATGCTGGTCAGCGCCACACCAGATGGGCAGGGAGGCCCGTGAGTCCGCGTCAGCGCTGGGGTGTCGGGCCTGGGGTGAGGCCGAGGCGGGCTGGTTTGCTCCCTCTTTCACATATCCTGGAAGGAATGTCCTTCTGTCCCCTCCACAGATCACACACACTCCAAAAATCAGGCCAGCACTTTCCTGAGCCCAGTCCCCTTCTGGTCTATGTCGCCAGACAGAGGGGAACAGAGACAGAAGGACCCAGCAGGACATCCACATCTCTGGCTTTTGTCTTTAGTGTAATGTTGACAGCATTCAATCAAGGCTTCCTTCTCAGAGACGGCTTAAAACTATCCAAATGTCCCCCTACTGATGAACGGATGGACAACTGTAAGTCGATCCATACAGCATAATATTATTCAGCCTCATACACAGCCCAATATGAATGAACAGGGAGGCCTGAAAACAGAGGTCTACACACAACTGTACACGAATGTTCACGGCAGCATCCTCCCTAACAGCCCAAAGTGGCGACAACCTGGATGTCCAGCAACTGACAATGCGTTTTAAAAACCCATAGTCTATCCACGCAACGGAGTATTATGTGGCCATGAAAAGGAATGAAGTACTGATCGTGCTACGGAATGGACGCACCTTGGAAACTGAGCGAAAGAAGCCGGGCAAAAGCACGTACCACAGCATTCTCATTCCATCCACAGAAAAGTCCAGAACAGCCCGGACAGTGTGACTCAGTGGACTGAGTGTCGTCCCGTGGACTGAGAGGTCCTGGTTCGATTCCTGGTCAGGGGGCGTGCAGGAGGCAACCAACTGATGTTTCTCCCTCACGTTAATGTTTCTCTCTCTCTCTCTCTCTAAAAACTCAATAAAAACATATATTTTTTTAAAGTCCAGAACAGATCAATGCAGAGACAGAGTAGATTAGTAGTTGCCAGGGGCTGTGGGGAGGAAGGAGTGGGGAGTGACTACTGATGGGTATGGGGTCCCCTTTTGGGGTGAGAAAATGTTCTGGACCAAGACAGAGGTGGCTGTGTATAGCTTTGTGAATATAACACTGAATTATTCATTTTGAAACGGTTACCTTCATGTTATGTAAATTTCACCTCAATTTTTAAAAAAGATACCATGTGAAGGCCCCCTGCTTGTCCTGGGAGGGGTGGGGCAGGGCCTGAAGTTTCTTTGGGAGCCCCAAGCAGAGGCCCTGAGAACAGCGTCCCCTGGAAACCCCCTCACACACTGCATTGTCAGCTCGGGGACCTCAGAGAAACTAGTCACGTTCGTTCAAGAGTATTCTGCTTCCAAGGCATTTTCCATGCATGGCCACCCACCCCTACACACACACTCACTCTCTCTCTCTCTCTCTCTCTCTCTCTCTCTGCTGTCTCTGCAGACCTGACCTCTGAGCCCTCCAGGTCGGGGGTTCACAGTGTCCCCACCCCCGAAGCTGCAGGCCTTTTCTGCCCTCATCAATAGTTCTCTGGCTCCAGGGGGAGGGCAGGCCCTGCCCCCGTGAGCACCGAGCAGCTGGAGGTCACGACACCTAAAGGTACACACCTGTCTCTGAGCAGAGCTGCAGCCGGCTCCTGCCACCTGGCCACTGGGCTGGAAAGAGGCCAGCTGTGACCTAGGCAGGCCTGGGGGACAGGGAGGGAGTGGGAGGGGGGGCACCGGGAAGTTAGGCCCCTCAGAGGTCATGGGTGGCAGGGGAGCCAATGTGGCCCCTTAGGTAGGGGGCAAGGCAAGAGTTGCCTCCATAACCCCGGCCTCATCCACCACTGTAGTGGGTGCACTTCCACCTTCTGAGCCTGGACACCCGTGGACACAGAAATCGGGGTGGTTCCCGCAACAGGGAACAGCATTCTTTTATAAAAACATAAATTAACCAGGCACCCTCATGCTGGCTGAGGGGTTTTCCTCTCTCTTCCTGGTCTGTCAGTCCGCTCGGAGGACAGTGTCCCCATGCCCCCACCCAGGCCACCACAGACAGGCCAGGTTCCCGGAGGGCACCCAGAGAGGCCGGAGGCAGCGAGTCACCCCAAGGTCCAGGACAGATCTGGGTGAGACAGGGCTGGGGCGAAGTCACAGGACCAGGAGCTGTTTTAGAACCTCAGGTTGGCGGGTCTCCATTTACACCCACAGGAACTTCAAGAGATCCCCAGGAACTTATTGGGGGGGGTCCATATTCCCCAATATTCTTTAACCTTCACAGGTTAAAAGCCTTAAAAGTTTGTTAAGTATCCAAGACCGCTGAGGCACACACAGATACATACACAGACATAGACATAGACACACACACACACACACACACAGGCCTGAGATTTGCACACATTTGCATGGTGTTTCCACCCCTCCTTGCACCTCAACCCACAGCCTCGGAGCCACGTGCCACGAATCCGGCCCTGGCAGCAGCTGGGGTCTGCTGAGTGCTTACTGTGTGCCAGGCATTTGAACCCAGGAGTCCTCATCCCAGAACTGCACTAGCCCACCCCCATTCTAACCCTGCTCCTGACAACTTTCTGGACCAAGTATCTACTACCTGTCATTAAAACCCCACACTGTCACTTGGACAATCAAATCCCAGTTGCCTTCATGGCTCGCTGACTGGACAAGCAACGCACACGGACAGCGAGAGCAGAGGCCTGGCCCCCGCCTGGCCTGGGCCCGCCTGCAAAGCCAGCCGAGGGCCCTGGGACTAGAGGTCAGTTTCGGGACCTGGTCTTCGCTGGCTCATGTCCGCTTCCAGGAGCCACTCACTCCAGCTTGTGTTGTATTTCAGTCTTTAGAACTTGGTCTCACAAATGGAAATAATCAAACAGAAAGGATTACATTAAAAGCATCATTTTTACCCTGGCCAGTTTGGCTCAGCAGTTAGAGCGTTGGCCTGTGGACCAAAGTCTCGGGGTCAAGGGCATGTTACAGGTTCGATCCCGGGCCGGTCAGGGTCGTTCAGGGGGCAACCAATCAATGTGTCTCTCTCACATCAATGCTTCTCTCTCCCCCTCCTTTCCCACTCTATTTAAGAAAAAAAAAAGTCAATGGGAAAATATCCTTCGGTGAGGATTAAAAAAATAGTAACAGTAAAATAAAAAATAAAAGCATCCCTTTCACTGTTGGGAGTTCTTGGTGCTGAGGTTATGGCTGGCTGCCCTAAGATTCTCTGGGTGTCTGCAAGGCCCCGAGTTGAAGATCAGCATGCAGGTGCTATTATATGGTGCAACCCCTCTGTCCATTTCTACCTGTTTGCTCCAGGAAGGGCCTTCGTTTTCTCTGCTGCGTGGCCCTTCCAGCCGCGGTCTGCTGAGCCCCATCCTGAGATACCTCCTCCCCAGGGTGGCGAGCGAGCTGCTCCTAGCTGCAGCCTCCCTCCTGCCACCAAGGCCCCTCTGCAGGCCCAGCCTCTGCTGCTATACCCTGGGCGGTGCTGTCCCACTGTGACGGTGCCCCCAAAGGTTCCCGGGGCCCTCCATATCACCTCATCTCTTCATTTTACTCTCAAGTCCTCAACCCCCAGTGGTGGACACTAATGGCTGCACCACTTCCTCCTGCTTCCCTTCCTGTGGGGCTGCTCCCCTCTTACCCCTCCATCCCCAATGGGGGGGGGCTCTTCTCCTGTTTTAAGTCTCCCCCTTGGCCCCTCAAATCCTGGTCCTCCCATCTTTCCTGTCATGACTTGCAAATGCATGCACCAGCCACCCCGCAATTCTAACCTCCCACACACAGGCTGTTCTAGAAGTATCTGGTGGTCTCTTCAGCCCCACAGGGCCCCCGCCACACTTCCGGCTCTGCCGTGTCCTCCCTGACAGGTTAATTTAGATTAAAGCCTCCCTCCTTATCTCTGTTCAGGCTGTACCCCATGCCAGGTGCGCCCTCCCCAGTCCTTCCCAAACCCTCCTTGTTTGCGGCGTACCTCTTCCACTCAGCCCTGGCTTAAATTCCACCGCCTCCAGGTAGCCTTCCCAGATGTGCCTCTGGGGCTCCAACCCTGCTCTAGTGAAGCCGACCTTCCCTCTCCTGTGGGGCGACAGGGGGGACTTCAGAATTCTTTCCTTTCTGCCCTGCACTCAGGAGGCCCAGCCACCGGTGGAGCGGAAACAAGCCTGTCTTATTCCTGGACCTTCACAAACCCAGAGGTTTGCTGAACTGATGGAAATGAAATGAACAAGACCCTCGGAGGACACAAACCCTCATCAGCAACAAACGCTGCCTGCATCCCCCTACCCCCAAATAAACGCAGCCACAACCAGGACGCACGAAGCCCCTGGAATGTCTACAGGGGGCCTCTCTCTTCAGAATACTGAGCGCCGGTCCAGCGCCCAGGGTGGGCTTTCCCCCAGCAGCCGATAGAGTCCTTAGAGTCCTACGTCTGCGATGCCTCACCAACCCCTCCCGCAGCGAGCAGAGTGTTCTGCAAAGAGTCACCAGGAAAACAAATGCTGGGCTTCTGCTTTCACCACTCCGATGATTTAGAAGAAACACAGAGACAGGCACACCATGGGAGCCCGGCAGCTCCGAACTCAGCCATCCGCACTCGACACCAACCTCTCGCCCCGAGTTCAACACAGTCTCCTCTCCCAGGAAGGGCAGTGGCAGCGGGGAAGGCGCTGGGCTGGCCCTTCACCAGCAACCAGGGATGACAGCGCCCCGCCCCTCCCCTTGGCCCACATAGTACAGGACTCCAGCTCCCTCCCCTCCCGGCACAGACCTGCCTGGCTAGCAATTTGAGCCCAGGGTTAGCGCAGCCCAGCTCAGGAGTTCTATTCCTGGCTCTGCGGACAAATTGCTTCGTGACCTTGGGAAAGTCTCCACGCTGCCTGACCCCATCTGTGAGCACTGCTGTTATAACCCGAGGTAGAGGTGGCATCAGCAGCAGGACCTGCTGGAAGCCACATTGTTTGAGGTGACCCCGTGTCTCTCTGAGCTGCGGGAGGACATGCTCAGGACACACCTGGAGCCCCTCCTCAAGCCCAAGGAGCGAGGGGGTGGTCACAGCTCCAGATGTTGCGGGGGGTTTGGGAGGGGCTGGTCCAGCACCAGCCAGACCACGGTCTCAGAGCAGAGGAAGGCCACCTCCCATCTTGGGGAAAGGGCAGTCTCAGAGCCCTGCCACGGGCTGGGGTGACAAGCTCACCTGTCTTACAGGTGACAGGCCTGTAAGCATCACAGATGGTCGGAGCTGGCTGGGACCTTAGAGGAAGGGAGAGGAGGAGGAGGAGGAGGGAGGGGCCTGTGCTTAAGTCTTTCTCCAACTCCTCCCCCCCCCTCCTCCGCCCATTTCTGGCAGTTTTTCAGGTGGAGAGCAGGCCAGGGACGTGAAACGCTAGAGCCTGTTGTCACTTGGCCAGGACAGATCGTGGACAGGAGGCCAGTTCTCAAGACTCACCCCACCACTCTATTAACCCACGATCCCCAAAACTCACCTCTACTGGAAGCGCCTGGTTAAAACAGATTGTCAGGTGCCACCCCCCACCATATCCATCACCCACATTCCAAGTTGGGGGAAGCCCAGGAATCTACACTGACAACAGGCAGCCCGGCCCCCAGGGTAGGGGTTCAACTTCCCCCCGTTAGACTGGCTTGCTTCGTCATCTGACTTGTGGCATGATCCTCTTTTAAAAATTAACTTTAATTTACTCCTTCCCTGCCTCTCTCCCCAAAAGAATTCGCAGCAACATTACCAGCCTCTGATGGAGACGAGTTTATTATTTTACCGTTTCTTCAGGAAGCTCCCAGTAACTCGAAGGGGAATTATATTCAGAGAGAACTGGGTCCCCAGCGTAAGTCAACATTATTCATTTAACGACTTGTATTGGCACATGAGATGTGAGCAGGCCTCACCCAGAGACATCCCCTGTGGGTTAATGGAAGATTTAATTCAAGAAAAATAATTAGGGGAGCAGGAGGATGGAGGGGTGGGGAGGGGCTCAGAGGCACCACCCACTGCCAGGTTACCCCGTCAGCTTCAGGGTTGATCCCGACACAGGGGGCTGGCAGGTCTCCCTCCACCTCTCGCTTGGGCACGACACATACAGACGGGCCCACTTGGAGGGAACTTTTGGGAGAAGAGACTTCCAAAATGGGACCTTCCAAGCCATCCTTTCCTTGCGCGGGGAGATGCCCAGGAGCCCCTTCCCTGCCGCCGGCCGTCCAGGACACTGACTCCCCTAGTCTTTGCGGTGGTGCTGAGATGGCCGAGGAGGGACCGGGGGCCACGCGAGGGGTTAGGTGTCCAAACTCAGCTGTTCAGAGTGCTGGCACTTTCTTGAGCATGTTGTAAACGACACTGGCAATCCCTGAAAGATCAAAATTAGTTTTGATCTTTTTACTGTGCACTGTCTGGAGGTCGGACACAGAGCACAGAAAGCCAGGCCCCACCAGGATGGCGGTGTGGGTGCTGCTGGGCCTGTGGATGGGCCCTGACCAGCCAGCCCGCCTAGTGGTCGGGGCCGTCACAGTAGACAGTAGACGGGTACGAGAGGCAGGGCAGAGAGCCCACCAGAGCAGCGCTGTGGAGATGGGTGGCACTGGCCCAGGCCCGGTGCTGGCAAACCCAGGTGCGGCACATGGGGTCCCGAGAGCAGGAATCCAGTACAAAGAACCTTCTGGGCCATGGTGTGCAGCCTTCCCTCGGATGACACAGTGAAGAAACAGGAGATGTCTAAGACACATGACGAGGGGGAAGAAGGGAGAGAGAAACATCTTTTTTGCAGACAGTTTTAGCAGAACGGATGAACTGTCCCCCGAACCTGTCCTGAGCCCGGGTCCGAGGAACCACATCTCCAGTGCACCCACCATTTTTAGGTTTACGTTTTTGTTTTTTTTTTAAATATGTATTTATTGTTTTCTTAGAGAGAGAGGAAGGCAGAGGAGATAGAAACATTGGTATGAGAGAGAAGTATCTTTCGGCTGCCTCCTGCACGCCCCCTACTGGGGATCCAGCCCGCAACCTGGCCATGTGCCCTGACTGGAAATCCAACTGAGAGGATGCTCAATCCACTAAGCCACACCAGCCGGGCTGTTTAATGTTTTTAACAAGTACAGTGTCTCCAGGCCTCTGGACACTACAAATCTATTTTGGCCCATGTCACACTTTCCTCTCTACCATTCCAAAAGACAGAAAGAAACCCCATCTTCCAAAGGTCCCCAAATCTGATCTCTACAGGCCAGAGAGGTTAAGTGATTGAACCAATGTCACACAGCACCATGGACAAGATGAAAATTCAAATCTGACTCCCAGCTCAGTCTTCCCTCCCCTCCTGGGAGCAGGACAGCTGAGAACAGCCCATTTTTTATGTATTTAAGACTCTGCATGGCCCTGGCCAAGTAGCATTGTTCTGATACAACAAGGCTGCGGGTTCGATCCCCATCAGGGCACATTCAAGAATCAACCAATGAATGCATAAATAAGTGAAATAAATGGTGTTTCTCTCTCACTCGCTCTCTTCCTCTCTCTCTCTAAAATCAATTTTTTTTTTTTTTATCCTCACCCGAGGACACTTTTTCATTCTTTGTTCAGATAGAGCAGGAGGGAGAGAGAGAGAAACATCGATGTGAAAGGGACACATCGAGTGGCTGCCACCCATACGACCACCCAGGGCCGGGGACAAACTGCAACCGAGGCACATGCCCTTAGCGGGAACCGAACCCGGGTCTCTCCGGACCGCAGGCCGATGCTTTAACCGCTGAGCCAAACCGGCCAGGGCTAAAATAAATTTTTTAAAAATTATTTTAAAAAGTAAAGACTCCAGCCCCAGCCAGTTTGGCTCAGCAGATAGAGTGTCGGCCTACGGCCCAAAGAGTTATGAGTTCAATTCCAGTCAAGGGCACGTACCTCGACTGTGATTCATCCCCAGCCCTGGTGGGGGTCGTGTGGGAAGCAACCAGTTAATGTGTCTCTTTCACATCAATGTTTCTTTCTCTCTCTCCTCCTCTTTCTCCATCCCACTCTATCTGAACATAAAAAATAAAATAAAAAAGACTCTATAAATAAATGCTTAGAGTAGCATCGTCAGATGGAACTTTCTGTAATGACCAAAATGTTCTCTATCTGAGCTGTCCCATACGGTTGTCACCAGACATGCGTGGCCACTGAGCACTTGAAACTTGGTCAGTGAGACCAAGGAACTGAATGTTTTATTTTATTTAATTTTACTTAATTTAAAATAAAAATGTTAAACTGAAGTAACCCCATGTGGCCAGTGGCTACCGTACTGGACAGCACAAACTTATAAAAATGACCCCGTTTTCTGAGCCAAAGGTGGAGCTATTTGGTCTGAGAGGGCTCATGGAGAAAACGAGACCGAATATCTGAAATCAGGGTTTGGGGAAAATCCAGAGCCATGGCTATGGTGAGTCAGACCCCCAGTCCCATTAAGGGGGGTCTCGAGGAAAGCGGCAGTCTAGAAAGCAGTCTGGAAACACTCCCCCCAGGGAACTGCTTTGAGGCCTCATTTCCCAAGTTCCTGATAAGTCTGCAGCAGAGGTTCCCCCACTCCCTTTAGGGGGACCGTCACGGTGGTGTCGGGAACAAATGCCCCTCCTGGGAGGTGTGACACAGCCGAGTCTCTGCCGGAGGGAAGAGCCAGCCTGTAGACTGAGTACAGTACAGACGGACGGATGACGGGTGGATGGATGGCTGGGAGGACGGATGATGGGTAGATGGAGGAAAGGAAGGTAGATAAGGGATGGATGGATCCACAGAAAAACAGAGAAAATATCTGACGTTCCAAAGTTTCAGCCACAGGACACTCCCGAGTCCCCCCCAGGCATCAAGTTTCCAGGAAGGAAGATACAAGTGTTTTCTGGTAACTGAGGCCAGCAATCTGCCCCGAGGGGTTCTCAGCCCGCGGGCACAGCCTTCCCTCCCCTGCTCGGTCTCCCGTCCAGGCCCGGGAAAGAGGCCTGGAGCTCCCAGGCTTCCTTCAGTCCGGCTAACAAGGAGAAGCTGAGCCACCAAGGGTGCTTCCCGGATTTCTGCAGATGTGAACCCACAGACCAGGGAAACAGAGCCTGGGGCTGCTTGTGAGGTCCTCGGAAGGCCTTCAGGGAGAGCGCGTCCCGGAGGACTCAGGGGCCTGTCCGTCCCGAGCAGAAACACAGATGCCCTGGAGGGAGGGACGTCTGGCCTGCCTTCGCCTTCCTCCCCACACCACCTGTGCTCCTGTCCACGGCCCCTCCTTCCGGGAGCTTTCCCACCACAGGTGTCTCCTCTCAGCACAGCCTCACAGGCCTCCATCGGCCCCACCCCCATAATCAGCCACCACAATTAGCAGTCAGACACCCCGTGAGCACAGGTCCTGAGCATGTATTTCATGCAGGGTCACTGGATGGACTTCATCCATATCATGCCCTCGAAGGATCCAACAAGCCCACACGGCAGGGATCATTATGGTCCCTATTTTACAGGCGGAGTAGCAGGCTATTAGAGGTCACGACACCTGCTTAAGTCACACAGCAAAGACTGACTCACAGGGACGATTTCTAGAACTTGCACTCATGTAGGAAGACGCTCGCCGCGTGTTTGCCGAATGACTGGATGGACGCACGAATGAGTGCGTGAACAAAGGACAATCTCAGGCAGTTCCCGGTGGTCTAGAGGACTGTGGCTCAGTGGAAGAGAAATGAGGAAGGCAGGTGGCCCCTGCAGAAGGCCCCGGGCCAGACAACCAGGCCAGCCTAGGATCCCCGGGTCCCCTGGAGACTCCTGGGCTCACAGATGGGGCCTGGGATACGGATAACGAAGGCCCCTCCGGTGAAGAGCAGATGGAGAAGCTGACTACGATGGGCAGGGAGATCTGAGCGTTCTAACCTTTGCCCACCTGCCCTGCCAGCCCCCCTCCCTTCCCCTCCCCCCCGAGATTGAGCCCAGGCCCTCCACAGCAGGCCTCCGGCCCTGGCTGTCAGGGCCACTGGACAAACTGCAGGCAGGCCAGGTCTGGGGCAGCCCCTGCTGCTTCCTTCCTCCCCTGTGCCCCTCTCCTCCCTCCCTTTCTGCAAAGAAGTCAAATTTGCCACTCTATTGCATTAACCCAGCCGGGTGATGAATGGCGACCGTGAGTGCACCAGCTCGGGGAGAGGGAGAGAGAGATACACCCAGGCCAGGCGGGACCCCAGCAACTGGGAAAATTTCCATGCTCTGTTTCCGAGCCCCTCCATTCAACCCCCTCTGCTGGCTCCTCCTCCGCCCCCCCCCCCCCAAGAGAGAAGCAGCGTGCCCTGTCATCAGAACCGCATTGTTCTGGCCAGAAGAAAACCGGGTCCAGCAGATGGCAGGTGTAACAAAAGCAGCTTGCTGTGGCCAAACCAATTATTTATCTAATTATGATTTACCACTTAACCACATGATCTTTCTGCAGAGTTGTGGGCAATTAAAACCAGGGTGACTATGTGGATTATGCAAATGGGCTAGAGCCCAGCGAATAAAATTGGAGATTAGACATTCACACAGGCAGGAGCTGGCACAGGGCAGCCCCGGGTGGGGGTGGGGGTGGGGGCCTGAGGGAGGGGAGGCTAAGGGAGGCAGGAAAGATGGGGAGCAGGAAGGAGAGAGAGAGTGGAGGGGACGGGGCTGGGGGGAGAGAGGGAGGGAGGGGATCTGGCTATGGGAACGCCCCTCCCCCTCAGGCTGCCAGGCTGCCCCTACTCGAACTCCCTGGGACAGGGGAAATCAGGGTTGGGGGCGGCACCTCTAGGGTGACTTGGGAGGCCAGGCTGGATGTTATGGCTCCAAGAACCACGGCCACGGGCAGCCACACTCCAGGACTGAGTGGTGGCTGGGGAGTCGGGGGAAGGGGAGAGAAGGCGACTTGGTGCCCCCACCCAAGACCCCCTGGTAACTTTCCCAAGGTTCCCTGCAGCACCAGCCTGGTCTCAGCACGCGGCAGTGAAGTACCTCACTCCCTTCACCACTGCCTCTGAGCCACACCACCAGTGGCCTCCTTTTACAGATGAGGAAACTGAGGCTTAGTGAGGCTAGAGGACTGGACGGGGCCAAGCCAGGTCAGCCTCCAGAGCTGCACTGAACCCCAGCCTGCCAGGGCAGTGTCCTTGCTGGAGGGGCAGGGCAGGGCGTTCCCGGCTGTCCCGAAACCTGTCCCTCCAGAGGGTTGCCCCAGAGGGAGCAACTCCTGGGCAGGTGGCTGTTGGCAGAGCTGCCCAGTGAGGACAGGTCTGTTTAGGTAGGTGACAGTCATCAACAACGACCCACCAGACCGAGACACCCAGGATCAGCCCTAGCTCTCCATGACGGACCACGTAGCAGCTGTGTGACCACAGCCAGGTCGCTTGGAGTCTCTGGGCTCAGTTTCCAAACAAAGTGACTAGAGTTGATGACTGCTCCACTTCCCTGCAGCTATAGAAGTGGAGGTGACACTCAGGGATATCCACACGCAATCCGGGTCTTCCCAAGGCGGTGGGGCAGAGGAAGGAGGGACGAGAGAGAGGTGGTCTGTGGAGATGCTCAGGAACCACACTCAGAGTGGTCCCCTCTCTTACTAATAAAAGCAAAAACTCAGAGCGCCCTTGCCAGACCTGGCTCCCAATGCGTTGGGTGTCCTGCCCCAGAAGCCTCCTGACAACCCCATGAAGTGGTGCTATTGTTGTTCTCCTTGACTGAGGCACAGAGAGGTGAAGTAACTGGCCCAAGGTCACACAGCCAGCACGTGGCAGAGCTGGGATTGTCATTCATTCACTCACTCACTCACTCACTCACTCATTCACTCAACAGATATTTGAGCAGCCCCTGAAATGCCAAGCTCTGTGCTGGCAGTTAAACATAAAAGCCAACGTAAGAGCAGGTCCCTCTGCAGGGAGCTGTGTTCTGGTGGAGTGACATTTTGGCATCAGCTGTGTTGAAGCAGAGGAGGGGGCTTAGGGTCAGAAATGCTCCTCCCATGCAGGTGCCTGGAGTGAAACCCCCTCACAGACACCCATGAAGGTCCCTGTGACTCGGTGAGGGGGTCGGGAAAGGAAAACCATGTAGAGGACCTGCTCCTACCACGACTGTCCTTCCCGCTGGAACCGTGCCGTCCGGGTGTGGCCACCGGCCACAGGTGCCACACAGTTAAATGGAAAAGCATTCAATGAAAACTTCACTTTCTCCTTCACACCCGTCACATTCCGAGCCCTCAATGATCACCAATTTGGGCACCACAGATCTAGAACCTTCCATCACGATAACGATAAACCGGTCCGCGGGCCCTCGCTTTGGGCGGGTAGACTTGTCTGTTTCGGTCAGAGATACCTGGGGGCACCTAGGGCAGCGCCTGGCTGCTCACTCGGGAGGGACGGATGATCGAGCGGCCTCTGCTGGGACAACGTGTTCCGTGGAAAGAAGCGGACCGAGTCCCGGTGAAGTCAGGGCCCACCGCACCGCTGCCAGCTGCCAGGAGCCGGGAGCCTGTCGGCATCACCGGACCGAGCCTGCCAAGGCCGGCCTAGGGCCCGCCTCAGTGCCCAGGCGCACAGTTCCTGCCGGGCCCGGCAGGGAGGTTCTGCCCGTCACTGACAGCCCACCCCGTAGCACCTGGAGGCCCAAGAAACCTTCCCCTGGACCCTCCCCAGCACCCCAACCCTGTGAGTCTGCAGGAGGAGAGGTAGCTCCCTTTACGAAGAAGCCGGCTTCCTAGCGAGACTGCGGCCCTCGGGAACCAGGGAAGAGTGAGGGGCAGCCTGGTGCTCCCGGACTCGGCCCAGGTCCGCACTGGCCATCCTCGCCTGTCCCTTTCAGAGTCGGGCCCTCAGTTCCAAGGTCTATGTGTGAGTGGGGGGGGGGGGGGCTTAGCAAGTTCCGGGAAAACTGGCAGCTCCTGGGATAGCTCCAGGAGCCCTGGAATCAACCAGCCCAGGGCTCTGCACTTCGCGGCCGGGTGCTCTCTTGAGGATCTGATGAAAGCAAGAGACCTGCTCGAACTGTCAGGATCACCCCACTTGCACCATCAATGTCAGAGGGTCTGCACACATGGGGGGGGGTCAGGGGGACGAGGCAGAAAGGGCAGCTGGCTGGGGCCCCTCCTCCAGCTGGGTGTCGGGTGGCCCTTGTGACACAGGGTGTGACCTGGCTCTGGCCTTAAATACCAGGACAAGGGAACTGTCCCATAGGCCTGGCTAAACTCCCCCCACACACTATCCCCAGAAGGGCACCCGGCCACGCGCCATCCTCAGTCCAGTTCTGTGAGCCTGTCCTGTCCCCCGAGTGCCATCCCAAGTCCCCTCCCTGCCGAGCCATGCAGTGCGTGCAGTATTATCCCTTGTATGCCCCCGTGGACCTTCGGGGGATAGCAGTGTCCCCATTTTACAGGCTGGGACACAGGTTCCGAGAGGAGAAGTGAGCTGCCGAGGGCCACGGAGCAGTACGGTGGGGCCAGGGCACGGACCCCAGGGCACGGACCCTGAGAGCTACTGCTTTCCACTGAGAACAGCCAGTGCTGGTGTTTGTGCTCCGTGCCCTACACATGCTGCCTGCCGCGCACGCGTGCACGCGCGTGTGCGCGCACACACTCACACCTACAGACAACTGCACCTACTGTCACAGGCATACACATACTCTCCCACACACTGTCACTCACTCACACACTCTCACACTGTCACTCACACGCTCATCCACCCACTCACACATGACGCTTCGTAAGTGTCGTTCCCCCGGAAAACAAACACACCAGGTTCTGCCAGGCTCCCAGAGTCCTTCCGGGATGACCATCTCAGGCCCACAGCTCTCTCTTTTGCACCCAACTGAAATGCACCCAATTCAGCCTCCTAAGCAGGTCCGCAATTCAGTGGGGGCGGACATGGGCCCACCCACCCCTGCCACAGATGAATAGGGCACCGCCTGACCTAGAAGCCACCCTCAGGAGGCACAGGACTGCAGCCTGGGTCTCACAGCCTCAGGGCAGGCACCAGCAGCCTCCCAACCCCAAACCCCAAGATGAGATGAGACATCTGGGGCAAACCGCTCTCTAAGCCCTGGGGAGGAGGGTGGGGGCAGGGAGGAGGAGGGAGGAAAGGGTAGGAGGGTGCAACCCAGGAGTACTGGGGGAGGGGAAGCCAGTGGGCCTGGAGGTCAGGACAACTGTGCCCCTCTTAGGTGAGGGTGGGCAAGGTGGTGCCGGAAGCCCCTGGCCCCCTCTCCCCCCCTTCCCCAGGCCCCGTGACACAGGCCTGTCTACCTCCAGGAAAGGGCTCGTGTTAATAACGGTGGCGGCAGGTTTCCCTGCCTGCCTGAGTTGATAGGAGATTTATGCAGCCTGCAAAGTCGGGAAATACAGAAGTATTCCTGATAATACTTCTTGTCCTAGCAAAGGTCACCGGCAGGGCCCATCAATCCCGAGAAATAAAGAAGGCCCCGTTTTGCTTGTTCCTCATCGAAGGAGGGGAAGAGCCTTTTAATCGCCTCATTTGGAGAGCTGGCCGGGGTTGTATGTCATCCAAATTACAGATTCAGCATTAATTGACCAGATGTGGGGGGCTCTCTCGGGGCCCCGGAGGACCATAAAGCTGTTCCCACACTGGTAATTAGCAGACAGCGGGGCCCAGGCTGGGGCACTGGCCCCCAAAGCACCAGCAGGGAGGGGAGAGTAGTGGGACGATGCGGTGGGGGGCGGCACTGGTCATCCACTGGGCATGAGCTGTGTCCCCTTCAAGTCCAGGGACCCGAGGGGCTCAAAGGCCCACCCTCAATGCAGCTGGACTGAGGACCCAATGCCCCATAGGGGCCCTGAAAAGTGGGCAGAAGGGGCACCTTTCTCCCCTGGCAGCCGCGGTGGGTACATTCTGAGGGCAGCGTGATTCTACCCACCTGACGGAAATAAGAGGAAGGCAAGCAGCCAGTGGGGGAGGGGTCGCCCCAGCGAGCAGCCCCTGGTGAGGGCACTGTCCTGCCACCAAAGGGGTGGGCTCACCAGTTATTCTGACCGCTGGAAACGGTTCGATGGACAGGAAGGCGGACTGCCTCCTCTGTGGAGAACCAGGAGGACCTCCGGTGACAGGTTATAGAGGGACAGCTACAGGGATGACATTAAAATATCGAACAATCTGTCCAGCAAGGCCAGAGGCCGAAGCAGGGTGCGTGTGGGCTGCCTGTCCTGCCAACCCTTAACTCTTGACTTGCCAGACATGAAACGGTCTTGGGGAGGGACCCCAAGGGAGAGTCCAGGAAGCTTGGGTGGGGAAGATGGGGGACCACCAACCCAGATGACTTGGTAGGACTGACTCCTTGGGGACAACTATAGCAGGAGTGGGAGACCTTCCTGGGGTCCTAACTGCTACCCCCCACTGTCACAGCTCTGCTTAATGATGGGGCAAAACCAACAAGGGGCCTGACCTAAGGAGCCCCCACTGCACCCAGGTGCACGGGAAGGTGGGACGCACACAGGCTTGTCCCCAGGACCCCGGCAGGTGCACCCCCACCCCCTCGGAGCCCGACCACCCGGAGCTCCACACGCACACTGCTGCTCCATCAATTCTGCTGTAATGTATTTTATGAACATGCAGATGGCATGGCTAGGGCCAGGGGGAAGGTTCTACCTTGGGATAAGAAATTAACACTGGCAAATAGCAAATTTACTGCATGTATTTTCATTTTCCTAATACCAGTACCATCTGCTAGCAATTGGGGCTCCACATTGCTGTTTTCCCCTTTATTTCTCCAGCCTGCTTTTATTTTATCTTATTTTTTTCATTTTCTGCAGCCGAGCTCTGCAGCCTCCCACAGAAGTGGGGTTTAGTCATCCCACCAGAGCTTCTAGGAGGTGACCAGCAGCCTGCGACCCCCCTGGGCCGAGGGCCACCTATCTCTCTGGCTTCTCCAGGCAGGGAGGGGTGGAGGGTGCTCTCCCAATCCCATGCCTTGGAGGGTGATTTGAGCCCAGGAAGAATGACAGACTTGCATCGACGCACACTGAACTCAATAAAAACCAGCTCAATCCAGACCCCTGGCAGCACCTATTTCTCCCTTGCCGCTTAGGGGAATTATTTAAAAAGTTAGCTACTGTGCCCCCCTCCCCCGCCCCCTGCCCCGAGCAGGAGAGTGATTTGGGGCTGGGGGCTTCAAAAGGGCCTGGGGAATCAAATGACTCACTTGCACAGAACGGGGGAGGGGGCAGAAGCTTGAAGTTTCCTTGCAACATAAGGAGAAAGTGGCCCCTTCACAGACATGGCCAGGGTTGTGTGCACACTGGTCTCAGAGGTGGGTAGAGGGGATGTTCGCATATGTGAAGCCGTGGAGTAGGGCAGTGGGCATGAAGACAGAGCCCAGCGGGACCCGTGAACACCTTTTGGGAGTAGCTGTGACACGCAGCCTGGTGGTGGGACAGCCAGTTGGCCTGGCTCTGAGGGAGGGAATCCATGCTTCCAGGGAGCCCCTGAAAGAACCCCCAGGGCCAGTGGGTGCAGAGCCCACACAGGCAAGACCACAGAAAGGAGCAGGCAGGAGAGAGGCGGGGGGGGGGGGGGGGCGAGGAAGGTCTGCCCGCTCCCAGCATTTGGAAAAGTGTCCTTGGCCGGAACCCACTGAGCCCGGGGCATCTGCACTTTGTAGGGCTGGAAGGACCTCCTGGCTGAGGCAATGGGCGGAACTGTAAGCCCTAGCCCCCAGGACCTCAGAATGTGACCTCTTTTTGGAATAGGGTCTCTGCAGATGTAATTAATTACTTCAGAGGAGGTCACACTGAAGTGGGCCCAAATCCAACATGACTGAGTCCTTATTTAAAGTTAGGCACAGCCCAGCAGGTGTGGCCCAGTGGTTGACAGTCAACCCATGCACCAAGAGGTCACTGACTCAATTCCCGGTCAGGGCACACGCCCAGGTTGTGGGCCCGATCCCCAGTGGGGGGCACGCAGGAGGCAGTCAATTGATGTTCTCTCTCATCGATGTTTCTCTCCCTCTCTCTAAAGTCAATAAAGAAAAAAAAAATGAATGAAGTTAGGCACAGACATGCAGAGGGAGAAAGTTGCCATCTGCAAGCCTAGGAGAGAGGCCTGAACACATGCTTCCATCATGCCCTCGGGGGGGACCCAGCCCGAGGAGAGCCACCTCGATTCTGGGCTCCTGCCCAGAGGGGGTGACACAACACAGTTTTGTTTTTTAAGCCACAGCAGCCCCAGAAAACTGTCGTCATTGGCCAGCCCGTTTCTTGCCATCCATTCGAAACAAATGAACAAGCTCAGTAAGCCTTGGGCCCCTCACCTGTAAAATGGGGATCATTACTGTCTTACCTCCTAGGTAACAGACGGGAAATGTATTACTGAGAGTAGGCTATCCCATTCTAGGAATTTTACATTTAATCCCTGCAAAGCCCCAACTCCCACCATGAGCTAGGTTCTTCTACTTCTCCCAATTTACAGACAAGGAAACTGTGGCACAGAGAGGCTAAGTAACTTGCCCGAGGTCACACAGCTGACAAGTGGCAGAGCCAGGAGTGAACCCAAGCAGGTGGGCTCCGAGTCCGTGCTCCTTATCGCAGTACCACATTGCACCCCTAAGCCAGAAGAGGTGTCGCTCAGGGACCCGGCTGGGTGCGCGGCTAGGAAGTTCTCGGAAAGGACTACTGCTGGTGCCATCACCTCCAACTCTACAAATGAGGCACCTGAGGCCCAGCCAGGGCAAGTGACACAGGAGGCAGGCGTCAGAGCCAGGACGGGCTTGCCCTGATGCCAGACTGAGGCTGGAGCATGGCGAAAAAACTGCCTTCTGTCCCAACCCCAAATAAAGATTCGGCTGGGCAGCAAAACACCCCCAAACTAACAAAGTGGCCGAGCAAGTACTGGAGAAACTGCCGCCAACACAGTAGAGAACCCTGCTGTCCTCAGCGTCCCTAAATGTGTCCCCTGGCATGGTCTCCCTGCTCTGGGCTCCATCCCTGGGTCTCCTGAAGATGCCACCTTGGCCACCATGCAGGAGGGCCACCAAACAGGGGAAAGGGAAAAGGAAAGTCCCAGGTGGAGCAGGCCCTTTGGAGAGCCAGAGCAGGAGGGCAGAGCCCAGAGCATCCTGGACAGGCCTCTGATCTCTGCGGCCCTTGGGGACAAATGGGTAGAGACCTTTAAATCCCGGGATGCCGGCATCACATGAACTGGGCAGGCAAGGGCTGCAAAGGATGGCGCCCTGGAGACCGAGCATTTTCGTGTCCTGTCCTCCTGAGACAACAGCAGGTGGAGGCCGGACGGCTTTCCCCTCTTTCGGCAAAGCACTCACACAGTTCACCGCGCCTCCCGCACCTTTGAAAAAATGCCCTGGAAATTTTTCTTTCCCATCAGCAAAAGGGAGAGGAGAGGATGCAGCCCCACAGGAGGAACACTTCCTGGTCCATCCTGGGCGGGTCTGTCATTAGTGACAGCCGGATCACCGGACCCCACTCCTGACTTCCAGGAGGGTCGTGGGTGGATGCTGGCTTGGGGTGGGGGAGGGAAGAAGTAAGGCAGCCTCCACGCTGGCACAAGCTTCATTCAAACAGAACCCCCTGCTCAGCCAGCGCTGCCCCCACCAACTTTTCCGGCCAGAGGGAAGCCAGAGCGCGAGATTGGAGAATAAAATTTGATTTGAAAGAATTTTATTGCTTAGCCCAATGATGGCTTTAAATATTAAAAAGGCATAAAACGAAGGGGGAACGGAAAAGCAGTACCAAGTACCAGCCTCAGACGGCTTCTGCCAAATACGCTGCCATCTGAGAGGGAACGAGCGTTCGGAGAGGAAAGGGCTGCGGTGTGGGGGGGGGGTCGTTCTGCCTCCCTGATCATCCTGCTTTGCAGACATTTTCAAAGCAGCATCCTGAATCTCCCCCACCTTACCCGGAGACAGGTAATACATTCATTATTGATGGATCAATACCCAGAGAGTGTAAATTACTGAAACAAACACGGCATAATTAGGGCATTAGAGGGAGCGTGGAGGGAAGGCAGGGTATGCCACGTTTGGCTGTGGCTTTCATCTTTGCAGGTGTTCAACTCGGTGGCAGCCAGCATCCCAGCCTGCTTACCATATGCACATCCCGACTAGCCAGTTCTCAGCTGGAAGGTCCACTGGGGACTCCCTCCTGCCCAAAGAGAGGGAGCCAGAGGCCCAGACAAGCCCGGCATCTTGGGGGACCAGCCGGGGGGGAGCACACAAGTGGGGGGAGGCACACACGTGTACACACCCACACCGGCGCGCACTCACGAGCACACACAGGCGTGCACACACACGCAGGCACGCACACAAAGACCCAGACCAGTCTGCGGGCTGTGCAGCTGGCGAGCCTGTGTCCCCATCCCCATGCATGCCCTCAGGATTTCACGACAAGAATGAAACTGATCAGGCAGCCTCCAGTTCCATAATTAGGGCCAATTGAAGGAGACAAAGAAATCTATGGAGATCACAGTGGGAAGTGGTAGTGATGAACGCTGGCTTTGAAATAGCATTTTGTACTCACTGGACCATCACTGTCTTTACATAAAAGCTGCCTGGCTCCTTTCTCTCCCTCCCTCCCCTGGGGCAGAGGCGGCTGGCCAGGAGGCAGGCTCCAGACAGCCCCCTCCACCAATTTTGCCTTTTCTGGGTCAGGCCACATTTCTGGTGGCACAAGAAGGAAAATGGGGAGGGGGTTAGGCCTCCCTTTTTCTCGTGTTTTGGCAGTGGAAAAAGACAAAAGGCAGGCATGAAAAGCACGCCTTCTCCCAGACGCATCTGAATTGGAGGGAACTGGGAAAGGGGACTAACTTACTGGCTTTTCTGAACAGGACGGTGGTTGTGTGCACGCACACGTGTGTGACTGTGTGTTGCATGTGTGTGCAGCTATGCCTGTGTGTGAGGGCAGACGTGACCATGTGTGAGTGAGCGTGTGACCGCATGTATATGCAAGGGTGAATGTGTGTCCACACACACGTGTGCTGGGAGGAGCCCCTGGAGACGGAGAGCCTCGGAATCTGAGGCGTCCGCAGGTCCTTTCCAGATCTCACTTGACTTCCTACAAAGTTAGGACAACAAAAACAGCCCTGGGCCCAGGACTGGGAAACCCTGGAGGCAGGCAAGGAAAGGTGAAGTTAGGGTGAACGGGGGCTGCTGGCGGAACTGCCAACTTCAGGGCACGTGTGGGGACACATTGTCACTGGTGGGGATTCTGGAAAGAAACCCTGGCTGAGGACTGGTGCCCGATGCCCGGCACGGGGATCATGGGCAACATGGGGTGGGGGTATCGGAAGGCTGGGCCGGCCTCACCTGGTATCTTCTAGAATTCCAACTGGAGACCCCCATGACACCGCCCTCCCGAGGTGGCTGTAGGGCAGGGGGCACGCCCGCTTGGGAGGAATCAGGGGCTCCAGGAAGCGGCCCCAGCTGGCATCCCCACGACCGTGCCAACCTGCTCATGCACGCATGTGTGGCTCCCCTCCTCCTGCCCGCAGTAATCCTCCAACTTTACAGCAAATTATTAAAACTCACTTATATTTAATCTGCCTTCTGGAATTAATTGAATTTTTATGCTCGGCAAATGCCACAGTTTGTGCTGCCTCCCGATTGCTGGCTCGGAACAGCTAAATGACAAGGCAGCCGACCAACCGCAGGCTCTGCAGACGGGCTCTGGGGGTAAAAAGGCATTAACAGGCATGGGCGGGGGGGCTGTGCAGAATGGCCTCTCCCCATCCCCCGAGCCCTGAACCATGGAGAACAGCAGCTCTATTTACCAGCACAGAGAGGCCTGGGCTCAGGGTGCCCCTGGGCAGGTACATGGGAGTGCTATGCTTCAGGGGGCCCCCGAGAGGCAGGAGCAAGCCTGGAGGGACCCCTCCCCTAACCAAGGGGGTCCTCTTGGCTGGTTTTGGGCCAAGGAAGCTTCACCCTGCCCAAGTGACAGGGCTCTGGCCAGCCTCCAAAGAGGCCCAAAGAACACCACCTCCTTTCCTGCACTTGGCACCGGCAGCAGCCCCACACGTGGGGGCTTCCCGACCCCCCTGAACCCCGGCCAACTTCTGCAGCACAGTTCCACCCCGCAGGCGCCAAGGATCCAAGGTCACACGGAATCCTGGCACGTTCCCTTCTTGCCGGGACACATTACTCTGGGGGTGCTGACACCTCAGGGGAGGGGGGCCGTGTTTGCAGAGCCCTGTTTGGGGTGCTAAGTGCATCCTCTTACGTCTGCCAGGTTCAGAGTTCTAAGTGAGATGACACCAGGGCTCACACCGAAGAGGCTGTGTGTGACTGCTCTCCCTGCCCCCGCCCCTTCCCTCCCGATCTGTGCCAACAGCCCACTAATAAAAGGGAGGAGATGGGTACAGGAAGCCAGGGCTGGTTTAAAGATATTGAGCAAAGTCCCCATTCCAGCCCAGGCATCCCCACACGGGCGGTATCTGCTTCCTAAATCTGACTGATCCTCTACCTGGGTGGGGGGCTTCGAGAAGTACAGACCCCAGGGCCTCAGCATCAGATTTGCTGGGTGGTAGGGGACCTGGCGGGTACAGCCAGCCAGGGCTGGGAATCTCAGCTGGTGACTCCCACAGGGCTGGAGGGGCTGGATCCATGCCCTCTGCACCATGTCCAGTGTGGAAAGGTCTAAGCAGTCTGTGAGATCCCAGACTCGCTGCCTTCAGTCCCTGCGATCGGAGACAGGAAGGAAAGCAAGGCTCAGTTCCCACTGGAGGCCAAGTCGGCCGGCCGGTGCCTGTCCCTGTCCCCCTACATGCAAACGTGCACACATGTCTACGAATTCAGGGAACAAAGACCCCACAGGACCAGGCTCTCCAGCGACCTGCCTGGAGTCCTCTTCCACAACAGTGGCTCAGAAACAGGAGAGGGCCCATCATCCCAGCCCCTCGCAGCTCCCCCAAATCCTACTACCAAAAGGCACACCCCAAGGTTTATCCTGGCCTCCATGAATGCCATCTCACCCAGATTCAGCAGAGAGCTGGGGCTTCCCTAGCTCCTGGGCCTCTGGTCCCAGCCCCCAGGCTCTGTGGGCTCCCGGGACACTGGCCCGGGCCTGGCCAAGACGGTACTGAGTCCACTCTGGCGTTCCCTGTCACTGAACATCCTGGACCTCAGCAACCTACCTTCAATGATGTGACCTCGAAGTCTGACTTCCTGCCCCACACCCCACTCGAAGGGGAAGGGCAAGGAGGCTTCATCTTCCCCTTAAGAGACCCCTCTCAGGGAACTTCCTCCATGTGCCCCCCACTCCAGTTCCTAATGGAGAAGAGAGAGAGGCTGAGAGGAGAGGCCTCATCCCCACTCCCCAGATCAGGCCAGAGGTGTTCCACCAAATCCTTATTGCAACTGTTCTCCAGGTCAGCCAGGGCCCAGCCCTGCATGGAGGCAGAGCCAGCAACACACACACACACACACACACACACACACCCACACCCACCCCCCCCCCCCCCCCCCCCGGTGGTCGGACAAGCAGAGAACTCAGTGTTATACCCAGGCCTCAGTGCCTGCCTTGGTCAGCTTAGGCTCCCGTAACACACCACGAACTGGGGCAGGGGCTGAGACAAGAGGCATTTGTTTTCTCAGTCTGGAGGCGGACGGGTGTAGGATGAGGGCTCTCCCCTTGGGGTGCAGAGGCCACCTTCTCGCTGTGTCCTCACGCAATGGGGAGAGAGAGCGAGCTGTCTGGTATCTCTTCTCAGAAGGACACGAATCCTATGGAATCGGGGTCCCACCCTTATGGCCTCATTTAATCTTAGGGGCAGAATGGCAGGAAGACCCAAGTTCAACAGGGAGGCAGAGAGACACTGTCCTCCCTGCCTGGGGTTCGGCCACTGTCCAGTTTCCAAGGTTTACCACCTGCTCCTCAAGGCCTTCTCGCACCTCGAGGGAAGGCCCTCCAACAGTTCCTGCACTTAACCTACTCCTCGCATGCCTGCTCGCTCTGAGCTCATCTCCTTCTGCTTCTCACCACAAATGTTTCTACTGTGGGGCTAGAACACCTGTGTAACCCAGAACTGCTGCCTATTCGTCTTCACTTCCCCAGGGCTTCTAGAAGCTCTACGAACAGCTACAAAAGGGACAGTGTGAGCAGAGGATCTGGCAACATTCCAAGAGCTGGGCCAAGTTTTAGCCACAGGGCCTTTGCACCTCCCTTCATACAGCCTGTTCTTCCCCCAGAAACCTTTCACCAAGCCTCCTACTCAGAGATTCCCCTGGCTGTCCTGTCAAAACCTCCACCCAACCATCTCCCACCCCCTCTCCCGGTTGTATCTCCTCTGAATCCTACCTGACACGTGTCTTATTTATCTTGTGTATGGTCTACCTCCCCCACTACTATGTCAGGTCCAGGAGGTCAGGAATTTTTGTCCACTTCGTTCAGTCCTGGATCCCCAGTGCCCACCATATAGTAAATGTTCAATAAATATTTGTCCGCTAAATGAAAGGAGCTCCCTATCCATGGAGGTATTCACACCGAGCCTGGATGACCTTTCAGGGCCAGTTCTGACCTAAGATTTGGTAGATCTATGACTTTCTTCCTGGCCCAGACCACACACAAACCTGCCACAGGAACCCTGGGCAAGCCGCTGAGATGGGGTTCTTTGGTGCCATCCTCTGCACCTGGATGAGGGGCACGGGGCCATGCCAGAAACCAACCCTTAGTGGGTCTCCCACCCTTAGGTCTGGGGAAATCCCCCCAACCCCAGCCCCAGATCTTGACACAACAGGACCCTGCCAGACCCCTACTGTCCCTAGATCTCCAGGACATGTCACTTTGACCCTGGCCGCCATGCCCACAGCCGACCCAGGCTCACAGCTGACACAGGCTGCCTGGCAACAGGGCAGGCCGGATTATCATACATTAAGACATAATTACTCTGTGGAAATTTACAATACAAAGCGCCCTTCCCAGCAAGTTGGCTTCAGAAGGATTCCAAGCATACAAAGGCTGCAGTGTCTGTGACTGCTGCCTCCCCCAGCTGGCCCCCACCAGAATTTCTAAGTGGGTACATTAGATTTGGTAAAGACCCTCATTCTAGTCTGGCTGCTGTGGCTCAGTGGTTGAGTGTCGACTCATGCACCAAGAGGTCACCAGTTCGATTCCCAGTCAGGGCACATGTCCAGGTTGTGGGGAGCACGTAGGAGGCGGCTAATCGATGTTCTCTCTCATCGATGTCTCTATCTCTCTCCCTCTCCTTTACTCTCTCTCTAAAATCAATAAAGAAAAATTACTTAAGACCCTCATTCTACCCACAAAGCAGAAGCCCTACCCCCAGAGAAGGGCTCTTTGGTTCTCTAAGTCCCACCCAAGGAGAGGGTCTTCCTACCCCGCAGGCCCAGTCTGGTTCCCCAAACCCAGGAGGTTCCCAGCTGGCATCAGTAGGGTCCCCCTTCTTCACACAGCATTCTCTCTGCTTGGGCTGCCTACGAATAGGGAGAACCACAAATCTGGAGCCACATACTGGCTGTGACCTGCAGTGAGGCGGAGCCTTCAACGAACACATTCACTGCACAGCTACTGCTGGCCAGGCACTGTGTTAGCACCGGGTGCTCTGTGAACAAGAAAAACCAGATCTCTCCCTGCTCTAGCAGAGCTTGCATTCCCACTGGGGAGACACCAAAATACATAGAAAATGCAAGTCAGATGTGTGAAGGGCACATGCAGAGCAGGCAGGAGCAGCGTGTGCAAAGGTCCTGAGGTGGGCAGGCAGGAGCAGCGTGTGCAAAGGTCCTGAGGTGGGCCGACGTGTGCTGAGGGGCGTGAGATGGGGCACAGCAGTACCCACTGAGATCGTTGGCTTTTATTCTAAAGAAGGTTTTGGGCAGGGGAGCCACCCAATCTGACTAAAGGGTTGGCTTAGCCTGCTTTTCAGGGAATGGCAGGCCTGGGTTTACATCCTGCTTCTACCACTTGCAGGCAGTGAGCCCTTTAAGCCCTTCTAAGCCTCTGTTCCTCTCAGCAACATAAAACAGTAACGGTGACCACATAACCTGCTGTGAAGAACAAAAGAGAAAAATGTAAGCAACACAGGGCAAGCACACAAAGGAGCCAGTGGGAGGAAGCTCTCCAAGTCTCAGTTGGCCTGTTTGTAAAATGGGCACCAGTCCTGGTTAATGTCTACCTGGCACAGAGGGACCAACGGCTGGGTAACCTGTGCCTTTGTTTGTCATCTGGGAACTGAGGTGCTCTCAGCTGTGGCCCCGAGTGAGTTCACAGCTGGTCTATACCGGGCCGGCGGCATTAAGGTGAAAAAACTGATTAGGGTTATTTATCCTCTGGCCATAAAACCCAGGGGCAGCTGTGCCGGTGCAGCTGTCCCAGCTACCCTCCCAGGTGTCAACACACAGTATCTGGGGCTGCTCCGGCAGTCCTGGGAGAGGTTCCTGCCAATCACCGCGGCCCGCTGGGTGCCAACAGGAGCTGGGGCTGGGAGCAGGCGGCACTTATCTGAGGAATCGCAGGGCCTTTCACCAGCCTCTTGGGCCTCAGAAGAACAAAGGCCGGCAGCCTCCCAACACCAGGTGGCTGACAGCTAAGAAAGAGAGGCTCAGAAAGGGGAAGAGACCTGCCTAGAGTCACAGAGCACAGCACCGGGCGTGCTAACCCCACACTCGCCTGTGAAAGGGAACGAAGCAGAGGGCAAACTGGTCTTCCTGCCGCCAGCGGTCAGCCCACGGGGCTCCAGACCAGCTTGCAAGGCTCAGCTGAGAACCACAAAGTGCTGGAGACCCCGGGGGTCAGGAGCAACCTTGAATCCCAGCCTTTATCCAATCTGCTGGGGGAGGAGGGTGCGTGCGTGCGTGCGTGCGTGTGTCTTCTCCCCAAAACTCTTGAGCAAAGGGAAAAGAAGCATCAGTTCTGACTCAAACAAAGGTAGTGCCTGCCCCTTCACTTGCCTTCCGAAGGGTGCCGTTCTTTGAGCTGGCTGGTCTGAACCTGCCAGTGACCCTCGACCTCTGTGCCACTATCACACCCCAAACAGGTGACTTCGACCCCGCGGGCTCAGCTCCTTCCTCTGTGCAGTGGAGACAATCCCAGGGAGGTGAATGCACAAACTGAGTTAACAAAGGCACCGCTCGGCACGGGACACACAGGAGGTGCTCAGAGGTCCCCAGACGGGGTCCTTCCCACAGCCCACCCTCCTGCCTACTCTGCTCTCTGGCCCTGAACCATTTCCTCCAGCCCCTCAGAGGGCCTTATGTCTGTGACAACAGACAAAAGCGAAAGTGCCTTGACTGCACAGCCCACCGCTCAGCGAGCACCTTCTCCACGGGCCTGCCGTCCCTGTCCCGAGGCCCTCATCCCTGGGCAGGCTGGCATCTCTGCTTCCCACCGTGTGATGGAAAGAACCTCAGAGGGGGACGTACGTCTTTGACTAGCTTGCTTCCTGGCTGGAGCAGGCTGTCCCACCTCCAGGACCTTTGATTTTTTTTCCCCAGGACACCAGGCTGGAGTGAGAAGCCTCCACGCAGAGCCTGCCATCAGGGAAGGGCCGGCCCATTCGTACACACCAGGCAGCATTGCCCAAAGGGGTGGGGGCTGCAGTGGTGGCCCAGTGACAACCCAGGGGCCCTGTTGCATGTCCCTGGGGGTTTCAGTGGCCAAGTAGGACAGAAGCACGAGGTTCTCAAGGTCACAAGGTCACACCAGGCATGGCCAAGGCAAGCCGGGAACTCAAACTGCAATCCTGGGACACAGCGCCATTAGATCTCTTCCTACTTTAGGAAGGAGAGGGGCTTTAAAACTCTGCATCAGCTCTGGCCAGTGTGGCTCAGTCGGCTGAGCGTCATCCCGTGCACTTGGTCGCCGGTTCGATTCTTGGTCAGGGCATATTGCCGGGGTTTCGGGCTCGACTCCCAGTAGGGGGCGAGCAGGAGGCAGCCTATGGATGTTTCTCACGTCAATGTTTTCTCTCTCTCTCTTCCCTTCTCTCTAAAATCAATAAAAGACTTAAAAAAAAAACCCAACCCTCTACATCAGGCATCAAAACTGCCATCATACCCATCACATACCCCTGTTGTTGGAGCAGGGGCGGGAGGGGGGGGTGTCTAGGGTCAGCTCAGGACTCTGCAGGTCCAGCCCCCAGCGCTGTGCAAATGCAGCCCAAGGCTCAGGGTGTCCACAGAGGGAGGGTCGGCACCTGGCTTCTGCTTGCTTCTGCACTCATTTTCATTCAAAGTCCTTTTTAGAAAGAGGAACCCTTTCCTCTCGGATTTGTAAAACCCATTCATTTGTTTGCAAATTCCAGCTCCATCTGAGCCCACGTCCCTTCAGACATGCCTTTCATTCCGGAATCCACGCGACTCAGATGCATTCGGTAATATTGTGTATTAAGGATGTGCCATAAAAATAAATTGCATTGTAAAAGCGGCCCCTTAACAGACAACCTTGGCTCTAGGGTTAAATGTCTAATTTCATACTGTGATCCTCAGCGAGAGCAGATAAATCAAAGGACACCTGGGACCGGACTTGCTCCTTAAGGACCCAGTCTGGCATAGAGCAGGTTAAACACGGCCCGGGGTAAGAACACTCTTTCAGGTACCCCCCCCCCCAACACACACACACATCGCTGCTTTAATACTGGGAGATTCCTTGGGACCAAATGCTCCCAAGACAGCTGTCAGACACATTAAAAAACAGGAAGGAAAAAAAAACAAAAACCCCACCACACACGACCACACAAACGAGGCTACACACCAAATGCTAAAATATCATGAAAATTCAAACAGCTAAAACAAATATAACCATAAAAAGACTGGAATCCTAGAAAAGCAATCTCTGCAATTAAGCAGTTTTCTGCTATATAGTGATAATCACCTAATTATACTATTAATGACAGTTCAACCTGCTTTGAAATAAAAGGACATTCTTCCATAACAGGGTACCAGCTGTTAGTTACAGATGTCAAACATCTTTAAAGCATTATTATTAAGGGGGGGAAAAAACCTATAAAAGGAACAAACCATATTCCCACCCCCCATGGAAAAAAAAAATCGGCAGCAGCCGTGTTGGTTCAGTGCCCCGCATGAAAAAGTGAGCGTGCCAGGGCCCAAGTAAGGGATCAGAGGGGACAGCACAAGGGCACGACTCTCTGGCTCACAACCACATGCACTTGCGGCACCAGATGATAGAAGGAGGGTCTGTATCTATTTCAACAGCATCTTCAGTTCCTTCCAGGGAAATAATCTCCTGAACCAGGATGTTTATGCGGATAATGGATCTCCCTGCGGTTCTGCCAGAGCTCCCCGGAAAACCCACGTCGTGGGATCCCTGGTGGTGGAGAGACGTTAGCGCAGCCAGACCTGGACGAACTGCAGGTCACCCGAGGTGGCAGCAGCCTGCCCGCCTTGGACCCTGCAGACATATGTTCGGCTTATTCCTGCCAGTATCTCTTCCAACTGTGTGCGCCTTTGACATTCCGGAGCGCCAAGGTGTAATAAATATCCAACTTTGTCTTCTGACAATAGTCCGCCACATTTAATTAACTGGAGCGTAAAAAGCTGGGGAGGGGGGGAGGGGACACCAGGAGCAGCCACAGAGGGAGGGGATTAACCTTTTAAGCAAGCTGCAGGCAGGCCTCGTCAGGAGGGAGCACACTGATAAATCTAAGGGGGGGATTACATCCTCCCCCCACTGCAGGTCCTGATAACCTTGTCAGCTTGCGGGGAGCGGCGGCAGGTCTCCAGAGCGACAGGGACAAATGGCAGGCGGCCCCCCACTCAAACTGGAGATGGGTGAGGAGGACACCCTGAGGGGCCTGCCTTCTAGGAAGCACGAGCGAAACCCACCCAAATCTCCGCGAGCTGCAAAGTGCGTGCTTTCTTTCTTTTTTTCTATCTCCATTTTATTTAATGGCCCAGAAACCTTGTGGAAAGTGCTCTCTAAAAGAACATCTGCCATGTTCTCAGCCCTGCTCGCCAGTGGGCTCCTGGTAGCATGGCCGCGGGGCCCTTTGGGGGGGGGCCAGGATGCCCAGAAAGGAACAATGGGGTTTCAGGATCTCTTCTGGAAGGTCACTCCGTGGTCTCCTGGCCCCAGGGCTGTGTCAGGAGGAGCGAGGGGCAGCTTCGTGGACTTGGGCCACTGCTGACTTGTGGGGTTGAAGTCTCAGCTCTTAATGGGATAGAAGAGGCTCCCTCAGAGGCAGGAGAGGATTTTGGAGCTGCTAAAAGGCACAGGCTGGTGGCAGGAGGAGCTCCCCTCACTGGGCTCAAACGTGTGACCCTGGGTAAGTCACTTTCTCCCTCTGGGCTACAGCTGCGTAACAGACACCGGGATTTTCCCAGGCTGGCTTCTCACAGCAGAGCTGAGGAACAGCGTTCTGGAGGGCCATTTATCCCGTTTACAACTTCCATGGCCGGCCTTCAATAGCTTCCTTTCTCTCCCACAAGAGCACAGGGCCAAGCCAGCTCTGCACTAGCTGGACACCCTCCAAGAACAACTCCGGCTCCAGGCTGCCTGTCAGAAGCAGACAGGAGGCCTGGGTGCCCCTCCCCCCACGCAGACTAGTCCTCTTCAAAACCAGCCCTCTGGAACCTGAGCCCCTGGGGCGACCTACTCCTGCCCTGGCCAAGGAGACAACACCCCGTCTGCCCAAGTTGTCTAGAAAATCCCACCCAGGAGGGTGGCAGAGGTCACTCGTGTGTCCCAGCCTTCATCCTTTTTTCTACGGAACTGGACTCTGGAGGAATTTCCCTGAAATTCCCAGAAGTTCCCCAGAACCACATGAAGGATGACATTTACAATGAGTCCATTCTGAGCACTGAAGCCAAGGGAGGGAAAATGTTTCCCGGGCAGAGACAGGCAAAGCAAGGGTGCTGCTGGCCACTGCTCTGGCCTCCCCTGTTGAGAGGGCCCTGGTGTTGCTATTAATAACAGCAACCAAAGTCTTCCCTTAGCTTCTTAGTGTTTCCAGTTAAGATGTCACTTGATACAGAAAAATAGCAGGTCCAAGAGACATGGCTCCATTTTACAGCAGTGGAAACTGAGGATCAGGAAAACGGTCTGGCAGCCCCTCAAAAGGTTAAATGTCAAGTCATCATCTGATCATGCAACTTCCCTCTGGGGTATACACTCAAGAGAAATACAAACATACATCCACACAAACACTCGCACGTGAATGTTTACAGCAGCGTTATTCGGACAGGCAAAAAGGGGAAACAGTCCAAATGTCCATCAACAGAACAGATCAACAAAATGTGGCCTGCCCTAATGATGGAATATTATTCAGCCATGAAAAAGAATGGGGTCCTGATTCACACTACACTATGGGATGAGCCTTGAAAGTGTTAAGCCTTAAAGTGAACGAAGCCAGACACAGAAGACCACGTACTGTATGTGGCTCATACCCCTGCGAACTGTCAAGGACAAGCAAATGCACGTGATGGAAAGTGCATTTGCAGATGCCCAGGGCTTGGATGATGGGGTAAAACGGGGAGGGATTACCAGTCGGTATAGTGTTGCTTCTGGGGTGAAAAAAAAAGTGTCCTGGAACTGGAGAGGTGATGGTTGTAGAACTTTGTGAAAACAACTGAATTTCACTTTATTTTGCTTTATTGTTTTTAAATTTTTTTCTTTATTGATTTGAGAGAGAGAGGAAGGGAGAAGGAGAGACAGAAACATCGACGAGAGAGAACATCGACTGGCCGTCTTTTGTATGTCCCCCACTGGGGATTTGGCCCACAACCTGGGCATGTGCCCTGACTAGGAATCGAACTGGCGACCTTTTGGTGCATGGGTCGATGCTCAACCACTGAGCCACAATGGCTGGGCCAACTGAATTTCACTTTAAAGAGTGACTTATGCCCTGGCCGGTTTGGCTCAGCATTTAGTGCTTCGGCCTGTGGACCAGAGAGTCCCGGGTTCAGTTCCCGCTGAGGGCACATACTTTGGTTGCAGTTTGTCCCCGGCCTCTGTTGGGATCGTGTGAGTGGCAGCCAGTCGATCTGTCTCTCTCACATCGATGTTTCTCTCCCTCTTCCTCCCTCTCACTCTCCCGCTCTATCTGAAGATAAATGCAAAAATGTCCTCGGGTGAGGATAAGAAAAAAAAAGTGATTTATATTGTGTATGAATTTCATCTCAATAATTTTTAAAAAACCCAACAGAGACTCAGGAATGAAAGGAGCTGTGCAGGGTCAAACAGCTGGGGGCCTCCACACGTGGGGGGGGGGTACACTCGCTGCTACGTTATATGTGTCTTGAGCCATGATACTGGGGTGGGGGTCATGTAACTGAGAGGCTGGAAAACGAGGGAGACGTTATTACCTTTGAAATCAGGATGCCGACACTCAGACCCTGGCTCTGCCACTTACTAGCTGTGTGACCTTGGGCAACTCACTTTACCTCTCTGTGCTCAGTTTCCTCTTCAGCAGTAGGGGATGGTGATAACAGTACTAGTTTGATAAGAATGATCAAGGTTGGATGAATCAATCTACACAGAGCCCCTTAAACTCCTTGCCTAGGTTTTCAGGTACCTCCATAAGCAGACTCTGTCACACCCCAGAACCCCGAAAGTCTCTAACACAGTGAAAACCTCGTCTTCACAGCCCAAGTTTCCCCGACATGCAGGTCTTTGCTTGTGTGGAATGCCCTGACATGACAGGCCCCACACCCCTTCCAGGGAGCCCCCCAGATGGCCCACAGGTGTCCTTTCCTGGATCTTCTCTAGCACTGGGAGGGTGTCACTGGGATCTTGTGGTCGTGGGGATCCCTAGCATTGGGGAAGCCCCTGGAAACCGAGGAAGAAGAGCTGGGCTCCAGAACAGCTTCTGTCAGGTTGGTGCTCCTGACCTCATTTCTCCTGCTCTGAAAAATAAAGGAAAGGGGCCCTGTCCTGTGGGGTCTCCGGGGGTGCTGTGAGAACTGAAGTGTGCGTGTGCACATGAGTGAGATAGAGCATCGGTTTGGAGACCTTCTCAGACACCCCTCTTCGGAAGACCGTGCGTGTCCACACATACACGTATGGGCCACCGGAACTGGGCTCCAGCGTCTGCCTGGTCCCCCAAAGGCAATGCCATTTGTCCACAGAAACCAGTCTTTCCTTCATCAAACTGCCACTTGGCGGTTTCTGTCCCCTGCCCCCATCCCAGTTCACTTCCCCATTTCATCGATGGCCACGGACACCCACTCTCCATCTTCCACGCGTGTCCCTCACTTTCACCTCCTCCCCGGCCCTCGTCATATGTGACCATTAAAACATAAAATTCAATAGATCAAAATGAAACAAAGTGAGAACTTCCGTTCCTCATCCCGCTAGCCCCATTTCGAGGGCTCACTTAGTGTCGTCACCCACACAACACTGCTAGCCTGACCTCCAAAACGGCTCTGGCCCTGGCTCCCCTGTGTGGGCTCTTGTCACCTCTGAATTGTTCCTCCAGTCCTTCCTGTGTTTAATGTTACAGGTGGGACCAGCCCCTGCTCCAGGGGTTCCCTATGGCCTCAAACGCAATATGGTGGCCCCCAGCCCCGCACGCTAATCGAGCACTCGAAATGAGGCTAGCGGGAGGAGGAATGGAAGGTCTCATTTTGTTTCATTTTTATTTATTTAATTTTATGTCTCAATGATCACATATGACCTGGGTCTAGCCCCTAGATACTCCAAGTACAGCCCATGGACCAACCACATCAGTGCCACCTGGGCCCAGGGAAGGTGCAGATGACCTCAGCGGCCTAAGGGAGAGAAAGTCCCCATGTGGCCTGTCAGGGCCCACCTCGAGCCACTTGAATCAAAACCTGCCCCATAACATCCCAGGTCATTTGAGTGCACGGTACAATTTGTGTCTCCTCCCTCCAAACTTCCCCCATCTCCCCTTTTCAAAACCCACCAACTCTTCAGAATCTGCTCCCAATACCACCTCCTGCAGGAAGCCCTCTCAGATTGTTCCAGCCAAATGGGAACTTTCTATCCTCCAAGCCCCGGGAGCTGTCTGCATCTTCCCAAGGCCCGGAAGCGTGTAGTCCACTCATGGCTGTGCCCTTCTCCTCCTCGGGTGGCCAGGAGGGCCTCGAAGGCATGACCTGTGACTTACTTTCGGTCCTCCTCTCAGCCCCACCCGGGGCCTGGCACCCAGCAGTTGCAAGAAGCCAACGTCTCTTTCCAAACCAGGGCAAGGAGAACAAAGTTGGTTGTGGGCTATTTGCTTTATTAGTCCCTCCCCTCGGCTTGCCCCACCGGTCTGACACGCTGGCTGCCTCTCTTCTAGCCTGAGCACCTGGGAGGTGACAGAGCCCTGAGTCAAAGGCATGAAAAACCAAGATGAAAAGCAGGCAGGTGGAGTTATTGGTTTCAATAAGCCAAGTAAAACCTCACATGCTTTTCATGAACCTCTCTGCAGGCAGGGATCAAGTGCCACAGCTTTGTCACACAGCAGGTGTCAGTTCTCCAAGAGCCTGCCAACGGCCCACCTGCAGGACCCTGAAGGCCTCCCAGAATCACTGGCAGAGGTGGGGTCAAGTGTGAGGCCTCTCTTCCCCCTGCACAGGCCCTCCCACAACCACACACTTGGCAGCCTCCCACAACCCTGGGCTCTGAGGATCTCCCCGGATGCCAAGGCCTCGAAGGCAGACACTGACCAGGTGCCAAGGCCATCCAGAACTCCTCCAACCTGGAGGAGGCCTCAGAACCAGCCTGTGAGTCTGGGACTCAGACATGCGACAGTGAATCCCATCTGGCCGCCCAGCTTGCCCATGCGAGCCGTTTCTCTGAAAAGCTCACTGCAAGGAATAGTCTGTTCAGCCAGGGCCACAGTTCATATCTTGGCTGTAACCCCGGAAGCTGCCAGAAACCTCATTTTTCGGTGTCCTCCTCTGCTAGGCGTGGAGACCGAAACCTCTGCCTCCACCCCCAGGGCTCAGGCAGGAAGTGGCCTCAGCTCCATGCACAGAGGCAGTCTCCAGGGGCTATAATACAAATGGGCCTGTCCAGGCTGAGAACAGGTGATAAGCCCCAGGAGAGACCCGCCAAAACCACACAAGGCCAGTGCAGCTCAGAGACCCTCCGATGGCAGCAGGAACTGAAGTCATCAGTTCCCAAGAAGCAGGGAAAACACACATGAACCCAAGACTGCGGTCATCAGCAAATGCCCTCTGTGTACCTGGGAGGCCTGCCCCAGAGCTCTGATCCCAGAGGGAAATCAGATGATGATGACAATCACACTAACAATAATATCGATAGCAGGTCAACACTTACGCAGAACCTACTGCATGCTACACGCCCTAAGGACGTTAAATGTACAAAACCCTTTCAATTCTCACAGCAACTGCAGGAAATACAATCCTCTACATGTTACACATGAGTAAACTGAGGCACAGTGCATTTAAGTACCCTGCCCAAGATCTCACAAGAAGTAAATGGCTTCTGAGTTCATGAACTCAACCACCACACTATGCTCCCTTAAAATTAAAGAGCTAGGTGGCAAGGTTGTTCCCGATTATTATAACCTGGGATTGCAGAGGAAGGAATAACCAGTCTTCAGAGGGTCAGCTCACAAAGGCTTCCAGACCTTTGAGCTGGCATCCTAGGCAGTGGAAACGGCCTGAACGCAGGCGTGGAGGAGGGGCAGAGGTCAGGCCCCACGATGGACAGGGCACTGGCTCCCATGCTTGGAAGTTGGGTTCTGTTAAGGAGACGCAGAGCCCAGCAGGGCCATGCTGGACATGCTCCCTTACTATGTAGAACAGACTCAGATGTGGGGGAGGGCCTAGTACATCCCACCAGAACCGAAGGGTGTTCATCAGAGGGAACCCCTGCCTCTATGGGGTCCCCAGCACTGAGAGAGGACACTTTGGAGAGGAACAGCGGCAGGGAAATGGGGGACCTCGGCTCTTTTCCTACAGGCATCACCATCTTCAGTAACTCCACAACACCAACAGTCTGTTGTGAAACTTGGGGGTTGAGGAAGCGCCTGGCTAATGCTCCCCTCTCTCAAGCTGGTCCCGGGAGGGTCTGGATGCAACTGTGCTCATGCTTCGTGCGTTATCAGCCCCACCTCCAGACCAAGAAACTGAGGGAGACCAGCGGCAGGTTCCCCCTCCTGCGGAACTCGCCCGCATCTGGGTCAGGAGTCTAGCTGGCTGTTCTAGCCACTGATCCACCCCACGAGCTAAAGTCCAGGATGAATATTCATGAGCATATCTAGTTCCACACTTTCATTTCTGGCACAAATTAATAATTTACAGTGGAGTTTCATAAAAATCAGACATAGCTCATTAGCAGCTCCCCAAAAGGCACCCTGGCCTGCTCATTGATCTGGTGAGGAAGCTGGTCTTTCCTCAGCGACACGTAACGAGGCCGTTATCTTGAGAGACAAACCCCTATGTGTACAGGGCTGGCGAACCTCACATTGAGGGACCTCACTGCCATGGGAGACCATCAGAGGGCCAAGGCCTGTGCTCGAAGCCCCCCCTAAAACACATCTTCAGGACACTTTTTAAAATTAATTGATTTATTTACTTATTTATTCCTTTATTGATTTTAGAGAGAGAGGAAGGGAGAGGGAGAGAGAGATAGAAACATCGATGAGAGAGAACATCGACTGGCCGCCTCCTGCACGCCCCCCACTGGGGATCAGGTCCACAACCTGGACATGTGTCCTGACCGGGAATCGAACCAGCGACCTCTTGGTGCCTGGGTCGACGCTCAACCACTGAGCCAGACTTCAGGAGACTTTAGAAGCTGTGCCTGGGAAAGGATGGAGCTTTCCACCTGGTAAAGGCAAGGTCACTCTCCACCTGGAAATGGAGAGGGCAGGTGGGTGGAGTGTGTGCCACAGACCACTTTCCAAAGAGGTGACATCACCGCCATCTCCCACCCCACATGCTCTCCGAACACCTTGCTTCTCCCCATCAAAGGGTAAAGCCTAGCTGCTCTCCAAGAGAGCCTGGGAGGGCTTGTCCTCACTTGTAATGAACGGACTGTGGCCTGGGTGACACCATGTGACTTCTGAGGCTGGGTCCCACAAGGTCATGTAGTTTCCTCCTCGTGAGCTGGGACAGCTGCCTCTGGAGCCCTGTGCTGCCGTATCAGAAGGACAGGTTCCCCGAGGCCCATGTTGTGAAGGAGCCCAAGCCCCACGGAGGTGCTCCGGCTAACGGAGGTGCTCCGGCTGACGGCCCAGCTGAGGTTCCAGCCAACAGCCCGCATCGCCTCCAGCCTTCACATCTTCCTCACCGAGGCCCCAGGCATCAGGGAGGCCCCAGGCATCAGGGCGCAGACACTAGCCGGATCCCTCCAGGCCCTTTCTGAATTCCTGCATCCGTGAGCATTACTGAATAACGCTGTTTTACAACCACGTGTGCCTATGAAGTCTCCCTCCATCCCAGGGTGTCCTCGTCCCCTGCAGACCCACCCACGAGCCCGCAACTGCTCATGCAGGCGGGCAGTTGCGGCTGAAGTCAAGATTCGCTGAAATCCGCCTGTGAGCGAAACTTCCCAAAGGGGAAATGAAGGGGAAGGGGAGTGACACCTTTGTCCCTGGGCCCTTAAGATCCGACATAAAGGCTGATGATACTTCTGACACTCATTCCCAGAGCTGGTGAGAAGCCTGTGTGAACTGTCCCCCTCTCCACAGCTGCGGCCCTGCCTCACCTCTTCCAGGCCTTTCCCCAACTGCTCTCCAACAGGCAGCCCCCCCCACCCTCCCAGCCCCCCCACCCCGCGCACCGCAGCCCCTCCAGTGCCTTCAATTAAGACCCAGCATTATCTCCTCCTCCCCTTCCTTTCTGCTCCCTGCCTGCCCCCCTTTCTCTTGTCAGATAATCAGGGGAAACCAGCAAACGGTTGACACAGTTACCAAGACAACAGAAGTTAGGACTGTCGAGGAGGTCTGAAAGCTAATCCTAAATGAATTATAGGACAAGAGTGACAAGGGGGTGGGGACCAGTGTCGGGCAGCTTCAAAGCGGGCCCCAGTGTATGCGACAAGGTGCCGTCTGCCTGGGCTCTGGCGGCGGGGTCTGCGCTTGCTGGAGGGTGACACTGGAGTCCTTGGAGGGGTGGGGAAGTTGAAGGAGGAATTCATTAAAATGAAACTCTCTACTGAAGACGGTGGGGCACCGCCACCGCCATTCACTAAGACTCAGGGGCAGGGGCTCACCCCATTCAGCTTTGATGACGCGGGGGGCAGCGGGAAAGGGGCCAGGCCGATCTAATCAAGGCGATTCCATTTCTTCTTTACTTATTTAGAACTTGCCATCTTGTGACCGGGGCGCTGTGCACAGGCCCGCTGGCTGCCGGCCATTTCGGGAGTCTGAGCAAATCGACCCTCCCTGGCCTCCCGGCCCCATGGGCATGCCTGCCCTGCCCCGGCCATCCCACCCTCCACCCCCGTCAAGAATGACTCAGCCAGGTCCCTGGGGAAGGGCTCCCTCTCCTGACACCAGTCCAGAATCCAGGACACGGGCAGCAGGAAACCCACAGCTGGGAACTATTAATCCAAACAGTAATCCAAGCTAATGGTCCTACAGGGCTTGGCCTGGGCTTCTGCAGATTAACTCAGCAAATGCTCGAAAACAATCCCAGGAGGGAGGCACTACCACTGGCCCCACCGAACAGGCAAGGAAACTGAGGCCCAGGGAAGGGAAGTAACCTACCCCGAGCCACCCAGCCAGTGGGGAGCAGACGCAGGACAGACTGCAGTGCCGAGTCCCTGCCCCTACCAGCACTGCAGCAACGGAGCAGCTCGCTGACCGGGACCTGACAAGCCTGCCGGACAGACCCTGCAAGGGCACCCAGAACCTCGGCCCATTACCTACCTCTTCCTGGAATGCGGACCTCGAAACCCCACTTTCCACTTTCTTTCTAGGGGACTTTCCCTGCCTCTCCTCCCCCCTGCCTCCTTGGCCTGAGGCCTCACAAGCATCTCACATCCCTGCTCTTTCACTCACCAAGGACTTCTCTGGAAATTACAACCCCCTTCTCAAACTTCTTAGAGGCTTGGTCACCCCAACAGTTTCCGCAGTCAGGCCAAAGTGTTAGACGAGTTTTCACACTTGCTCAAGCGTGAGAATCCCCTGGAGGGCTTGTGAACACACAGATTGCCGACCCCACCACGGTTTCTGCCTCGGCAGTCTCGGGGGAGGGGGGGGTCCCGTGAATTTGTACCTCAAATGGCTCCAGCGGCTGCCGGTGCTGCTGGCCTGGGAACCCCAATTTGGGAACCACCCGAGGTGTAAGCCCACACTCGGCCTCCACTTTCTACCTTTATCTCCACTCGCTGCCCCAGGTCACCAGTCACGACAAGCACTCATGCTCACAGACCCCACTCAGGCACCCCGCGCCAGCCCTCCTGCAGGACTCAGGCACTATAAGGGGAGCCATCTTTTTAACACAGATAGGACAACCCATCTCTACCTCCAGACTCCCACCCACACCCCCACTCCCACTGCCAATCTGGCCCAGCCTGCATGTTAGTCTCCCTGCTACCCCCTGTCTACCTGGAATCTATCACAGCCAGACAAGGAGTCCACTGAAGTCCCCCTCCTCTGTTTCCAGCTTTCTAGTCTCATGTCCTACCTGTCTCCCCATGGCTCATACCCCTGCGGCCACAAGGCCACACAAACATCCTGGGGCCTCAGGGCCTTTGCATATGCTTGACCCTCTGCCTGAGCACTTTCCCTCAGATCTTGTCAGGGCTAACACATCCCTTTCTTCCAGGCTCTGGCCACCCTAGAAAAAATAGCCTCTGCCCACACTCCAGCTACCCCCACTCCTCCTCCACTCTCCTCTTCTCCAGGGCTTGCTTCATGGGATAAAGCACAATGTGCTCACTGCTGGAACAGGTGCTCCACAGAAGCATGGCCCTTGGGGGTGTTTCAGCTACATTTCCATGTGCCTGGGCCAGTGCCTACATGTCATAAACACGTGTTGAATAATCAGATGAACTTGGCTGCTTTAAAGCCCTGGATTCCCACCCACTTATAACAGAATCAAGTGTATGTCACTGGCCTTATAACATTCAGAATATAATTCACACCCATCCATGATCTTCATTTCCTACTCTGGCTGAGCTCTCCTCCCCCCCTAAACTATCCTTCCTGCCTCTCCTGGGAGGCCCAGTGTGAAGGCCACTAACTTCCCACCAGCTGGGCCCTGTCTGCCCTGCCTACACTCTGAGGGCAAGGACTGGTCCTGATGCATCTGTCTGACCTCCAGGGCCTGGCACAGAGCAGGCCCAAGAGCCCACAGCTACCGATGGCAAGTGATGGCTCTTCTGCTTGAGGCATTATCCTGGGTGCTCCGTGCCCGGAAAGGGCCCTGCTCTCTGGACACCCCAGACTCTTCCAGATGCACGGGCTTCAGAGCCCTTCCACTAGGAGGCGCTGCTGAGAAGCAGGGCAGAAACAAAGGTTTTGCTTCTCCAGTGCACAGCAGGGGTGACAGGCCTAGGTTTTCCCTCCAGGTCACTTCCTTTCTGTGGCCTCTCGGACACCACCTCCACAACCTCAAATCCAATCGCTGCCTCCTCTGCACTCCCAAAAAATTCTACAAAGGCCCCTTACACCAGAATTTGTCACCCTGGATCACTCAATCTGCAAACCCCACCCCCCAGGGCAGGAGTGGCCCAGCACCAAGCTCTCAACATGCTTGAGGCGAATGAAGGTAACATGCTAGGTATTTTCAGAGTGGCGTGGCTATTCTCATTCATCCCTCCTCACTGTACTGGCCTCCTTCCACCCAGCCTCACTCCCTCATTTCCAAGGCCCACCTCCAATGCCACCTCCTCCACAGAGCCTTTCTGGATTTCCTCCATCAAGGCAGATCCCAGGACTCTTCCTTCCTCATCTCGAGCCCAGTTGGTTCCTGAAGCAACCTGAGGATGAGACACAAACCTCCTTCACTGCTCCTGCCTGGTCCACACAGAGCAGGGCCGGGCACCCTGTGGGGCAGGCCTCGCCCAGCTCAGGTGCTGATATCTAGGAGGGGACGGCCGTGCTCTGTGTCCCAAGACAGAATGATGTCAAATGCATGTGCTTGTTCTGTGTAAAAAGCAACATTCAGCCCAACTGGTGTGGCTCAGTGGTTGAGTGTCGATCTATGCACCAGGAGGTCGCCAGTTCGATTCCCGGTCAGGGCACATGCCCAGGTTGTGGGCCCGATCCCCAGTGGGGGGGGCATGCAGGAGGCAGCCAATCAATGTTCTCTCTCATCGATGTTTCTATCTCTCTCTCCCTCTCTCTCAAATCAATAAAAGAAAAAAAAATTTTAAAAGCAACATTCTGACAACCTATGGTAGCATAACAGGTCTGTCAGGAAGGGGACCCCCTAAGAGACCACCAAATCAAGGGAGGGGTTGGGCCACCTGACCTCTGAGATCCCTTCCAAGCCCAATGTTCCATGACTTCCCAACCCCACAGACCATTAAGCAAGTGGCCAAATGCCCACTGGGCAGGAGTCCAGGCCTGGTCAGAAGGTGCTTCCTGTCTCGCTGCGGGAAGGAGCAGGAGGAAGACAGGGCAGCACAGACCCTTCAAGGTCGTGGCTTCAGGTGTGGCCTGGCCTCTGGGACTGGGTGGGCTCGGGCTACGGGGCTGAGAATAGGGCCTGGCTCAACTCCAACCCTGCCAGCTCCCACCCCAACACCCCCTGAGCTTCCAGCACAGGCTCCATCCAGGTTCAGGGCAACTACAGCCCCCGCCTGAGCTGTGGAGGGCCTGGCCTCGGTGGGAAAAAGCCGAAAAAATGCATTTTCCCCTAAAGGCTTGTAAAAAAAAAATTCTCACTGATTTTTTTCCCTTTTACCCCAAGCTTTCATGGCTCTAAATATGCCACACTTAGTAATTTTACGAGCAAACCAAGCTATACATCACACGGTTTTATGTTTCTAAATTAACAAAAGGACTTTAAATCTATATGGAGCTCTTTTGTAAAAAAGCTGCGTCTGTTTTTATTCCCTCACCCCCAAATTCCCTTTTCCCTTCTAATGTACTCCCCCTGGCCCCCTCCCAAGCCTTCAAAATTTCTGATTGTGTTGCTAGACCACCAAGGAGAGACAGTTCCAATATGGATGAGAAGCTGCTTTGCTGAGGACCCCCTATGAGGGGAGCATCCACTGCCCTGTGGGAAAGACTACTTTCAGGAGTTATAAAAGCCTGATTTTTTTTTCCCCCTGCAAAGTAGAGTATAATAGGATGTATCCTAGTAAATGAAAAGGCCACATCTACCAACACACCAAAAATCTAAGGAGAAGAATTAGAAGTCCACAGGTCCAGCAAGGTCTCTGTCTTCTTAGCTGCAAAATGCCAAGGTAGACCAGATGACTAGAGAGGCCCATTTGCACTTGACATTGCAAAGGAGTGGGGCTGCTCCATTCGTACATGTCCACGTCTCGGGGAAGATGGACAAGTGACATGGAGCACTGGCCTTGGAACAGGAGCCCAAGTCCAGACACTTCCTCCCATTACTGGCTCTGTCTCTGGGAGCTGGGTGGCCCTGGCCAGCTGCCCCTCCAACCCCCCACTTCCTCCTGCACAGAAGGAAGAGAACCATCCTTGCCTCATTCTAGGGCAGGGATCCAGGTATCATAATGACTGTTTGCTCCAAGAGCTTAAAAGAAACTTCTCCTGACTCCAAGAGTCAAGAAGATAAGGAGCAGGAAAGTTTCCAATGGGGTGATATCAGATTCCCACCCATGAAGTAAGAACAACACATTTAAGCAAGAAAAAAACCTTAATGAGAACCAAATTGAGCAGGGGGGTGGGAACCAGACCAGGCCCATCGGAGAAGGGCTGGGCTGAAGCTGGGACAAAAGGGCCCCTGGCTTTCCCAGCCGACAGATGGAAATGTGGCGGCCCCTCCCCATTTCTCAGGGGTACCCGAAGATTAATTAGTGACTGCCTGGAAAGTGCTAGATGAGAGCCGAAATGCTTGTCCCCGCTGAGTTTCTGAGCTGTAAATAAGCGGCTTTCTCAATCACAACTGAAATAGCAATGCTGTCCTTTTATCTGACTCAGATCCCATCGGGCCCGACCTGTTCCCAGAGCAGCCCCGGGGTGGTTCCGGAGTCCTCCCAAAGCCATGGGTTTCTTATGACCCAGCAGCTTCCCAGGACAAGCCAGAGCTGGGCATGCTTGGTCACAGCTGACAACCGCTGACAAGCCCTCCTAGCTCAGCTTCTGAGGTGTCACCAGGGGACCTGAGAGCCAGTAGCTGGAGGAGGTCAATGATTCTGGTCTGTACTCACCTTCAGCCACCCAGAGGGGCCTGACCAGAGACCCACACCCAGCCTTACCCTGGGGCTTTCTGGAAGCAGTCTGAGGGGGTGAAAAGTAAAATCTAGACAGCTCCCCGCAGGCCATCTGGGCCAAGGTTCACTTCTCCAGGGCACCCCCAGCTCCCGGCCGGGGAGGGCCAATGCTCTCAAAAGCAGGTCAAAGACGGTGTAGAGACAGGCCCAGGCCAGGCCAGGCTGACCTTTGGGAGGCAGCTGGGTAAAAAGGAAAATGTTCTGGGGAGACCCAGTTTCTTCAAGAGCAGCTACAAGCAGGCTGTGTGGCTTTGGGCCAAGCCCCAGCCCTCTCTGAACCTCAGTTTCCTCACTGAGGATTCCAGCAGAGGATCGTCCCTAGGGGGGACTGGGGTCACCCAGAGTTCAGCATGGGACTGGGTGGGGTCAGCTGACAGCTGAGGAGTCCACCCTCACAAACTCCAGGAACAAGATAGGGGACCGGCAGGGCACCACCGCCAACACCAGCGGCCAATCCCCTCCCTCGCTAGTTCAACAAATATTTATTAGGCAGGGACTCTGGAGCCAGACTGCCTGGGGTCAAAGCCTGACGGCAGCATTTACTGCCTGTGTGACCTCAACCTCTGGGCCTCAGTTTCTTTAGCTGGCAAGTGGGATGACATTAACAGCATGTCAGGTACGGAACGGGCACCATATAAGAAGTAGCCACTTCCTCCTCCTCATTATTTTTACTTTTAATATGGTTATTATGGGTCTGGCGCTGAGCCAAGAATGGAGGAACCACACAGTCCCCACCCTCCTGGAGCTCAAAAACGGGAGGAGTTCAGGAAAAGGGGTAACTGGGCGCAGGGACCCAGAAGGAAAGTCCGAGAAGATTCACGATCCCACTCATCCCAGCTCCAGTCACAGATGCCTGTGCCTCCTTCTGGGATACCAATTCCCTCTGCCCCCCTACCAGCGCATGAGCACACAGACTAGACACTGTGTCCTGGGGCCCAGGGCCCAGTCTAAAGACCTGAGTTCAAGCCCTGGCTGGTTTGCTCAGTGGTTAGAGAGTCGGCCCAAGCACCAAGGAGTCGTGGGTTTGATTCCAGTCAAGGGCATATACCTTGGTTGTGAATTGATCCCCAGCCCTGGTCGGGCTCATGTGGGAGGCAACCAATCAATGTGTCTCTCTCACATAGATGTTTCTCTTTCTCTCTCTCCCTCCCTCCCTCCCACTCTATCTGAACATGGATGGAAAAATATCCTTGGGTGAGGGTTAAAAAAAAAAAAGACCTGAGTTCAAGTCCAGGCTCAACCACTAAGAAGCCTTATAACTTTCTGCAAATAATTCCACCTTAATGACAATAATTATTGTAACTACCACTTGCTTAGTGTTAACTTCATTTTAGGCACCATTCTCAATGCCTTGCAAGGATTCATTCATTTAATCTCCTAACCAGAGGTCGGCAAACTTTCCCTGTCAAGGGCCAGGTCATAAATATTTTAGGTTTGGCAGGCCTTGTTGTAAGGACTTAACTTTGCTGTTGCAGCAGGAAGGCTACCACAGACAATGCATAAAAAAAATGGGTGTGGCTGTGTGCCAATAAAACTTTATTTACAAAAACAGCAGGATGGCCAACCCCTGCTTTGCACTAATACTGAGATGGATACGATTATGGATCCTACTTCACAAATGGGAAAATCAAGTGGGCCAGAAAGCTCAAGTCACCCTAGGTCATTCATGTCTTAGAAGAGCCAGAGCTGAACTTTAAACCTCCACTGTCCAGCCTTAGTCCTGTCACCTGTCAAACAGGAAGAGCCGTGCCTGCTGCCAGCCCAACTGAACCACTGGGATAACGACCGGATAGGCAGGTTCTGGGCCCTCACTCCCTGCAGTTATAGACACTGTGCTGTGATCTGGCTTCGGGGACAGAACCAGGTCCCAGAGGCTGGAGAGCACCTGGGCATCAGGCCTCCAGACAGGCCACAGAGCCACAGCACCTGGACTGGCCAGTATGGTGGGCAGCAGCCAGCTTCATGTCCTAGCTCGCCACTTCCAAGCTGGGCGAATCACTGAGCTCCTCTGGGCCTCCCTTTCCTCCTCTGTGAAATGGGCAGACACCCATCTCAGGGAGGGAGTCATTTACAGGAGATTCCTGTGAAGCCCTTGCAGGGGGGCAGACAGTGATCAAGCGGAACAGTTCACCCCTTTCACGATTACAGCTACTCCCCTGATCTGAGCTGACCGAAGCCCGGGGAAGCGACAGTACTTGACCATGGTTCTTCCAGGTCAAGCTTTGACACCGGTGATTTTCAACTGGTGTGCCGTGAGAGTTTTTAAAACATGCAATACCTGACTGTTGAGTCAGGGGCACTGACCTCTTTTCCCTTAGATTGTCAGATAAAAAAATGACAACAGCCAACACAGCAATAGCCATCTGGTGTGAATAAATCAAATTATACTTAGTTTTTGTTTTGTCTTGTTAATCCTCACCCGAAGATATTTTTTCCATTGATTTTTTTCAGAGAGAGTGGGAAGGAGGAAAGGAGCAGGAGGGAGGGAGGGAGAGGGGAAGAGAGAGAAAGAGAGAGGCATCAATGTGTCTCACATCTACTGTTTGCCTCCCGCATGGCACCCACAGGGGCAGGGATCAAACCTGTAGCCCTTGACTGGAATCAAACCAGAGACCCTTCTGTGGGCATGCCAACGCTCTTACCACGGAGCCACACTGGCCAGGGCAAAATTATTATTATTTTTTTGTCAAATCGGCAAAAAAAAGTATTTTTTGGTGTGCCACAGAATTTAAAAAAAAAAAAAATTTTTTTTTTCTTTATCGATTCCAGAGAGAGAGGAAGAGAGAGAAAGAGACAGGAACATTGATGAGAGAGAACAACATCAACTGGCCGCCCCCTGCACGCCCCCCACTGGGGACTGGGCCCACAACCTGGGCATGTGCCCTGACCGGGAATTGAACCAGCGACCTCTTGGTGCATAGGTCCACGCTCAAGCAGTGAGCCACGCTGGCTGGGCAGGTGTGCCACAAAATTTTCGTAGTTAGTTTATGTGTGCTCTAAGATGAAAAAGGTTGAAAATCACTGCTCTACACAATTACATCAAAATTATAAAGTACAAAACCCTAGTACAGAGATTTTAAAAAAAGACTCTAGCGGAGGACAAACCTCTTTCCTTGGTGGAGACTGAATTAGGCCCTGACCTTCCACACTCCTGACCTCCCTAGGGTCCAGTACTGACGCTGAGGGTTTTCGCCAGCCAGGACTGATTTCCCTTAATTGCTTTGAATTTCCTAGCCTGACACTTCCTCCTTTTCTTACTGAGCCTCCCAGTGTAAATAGAAAATCGGTCACCTGATGAATAAATATGCGCCAGCAGCCACCCAATGGCAGGTGAAGTGGAGTGTAGATTACAAGCACCTGTGCTTTTTAAGATGCCCTGTACTTAAGAAGATTCATTCTTGCCACAAACCTGTGCTGCGTGTCTGCAAGGCAAGGCAAGCGAGTGGGGTGGGGGAGGCAGTGCTGCAGATGCAAAGAGGAAAGAACTGTCCCTGCTTTCCAACAGCTCACACTCCAGGGGGGAGGCTGACAGGGAAGCCGCGGATAGCAGGAATGGTCAGCTACATCTTGGGTTCGAAGGGCTCTGGAGCATTTCACCAGGCACCAGCTCCCATGGATTCGGCTCTGAGCCCGGGAGGACTGGGCCCTGTGTTGGTACACAACCCTTCTGTCAATTGGGGATTCTGGTTCTAATTTGGATGGGATGGGTTAAGTAAGGGCAGTGTGGAGGGAGTGGAAGTGCTGGATTTGCATTTCAGGCAGTGAAGGCAAAAGAAATAAAAAAGAAAGTGGAAAACCCTGGAAAATATTCTTCCTATAAAAGTGATTTAGACAGGAACTGAAATGCAGACCCTATCAGTTCCTGGGAAGGGTGGGGGACCTAAAACAGCTACAAGGAAACTCAGACAGAGTACTGCACAGATTTCACACAGAACAAAGTCCTTCCTACACTCTCCCACGCCCCCCCCCCCCCTTGCACTCTACTCTCAACTTGGGGGAAACGTTTGCCCTAATTCAGGGCAGCCAGGGCCAGATCCAGCAAAGCTGGGTCCTGCCCAGACCCATTCCTTCCCCCGGGGCTCCAGGGGTTCCAGGGAATCCAGGGCCTGTGGGAGCCTCAGCCAAAGTCAAGGGGCTTCTGAACACAGAAGAGAAAAAAACAAAACCCAACACACGGCCACGTGCACCTTCCCCAGCAAAACAGTTCAGAAACAAACCTCCACCGAAGCCCCTTCTGCAGAATTTTAAAAGCCCTAACATGAGAAGCCCAGGGACTTCCTCTCCTCCCAACAGCACTCTAATGTCTCCCCAACCCCCAGATCCATGGATGCCCTAACTTCCATGGGAACTGTGTCAACGCCCAGGGAAGATGGAACTCTCAAAGGAAGGAAGGGAAAATAAAAACACAGCTCATTTTTGAACAAGGTCGCATGCAGACCTGCCTTCCTGACCTGCAGGTCACGTGGCCCTGAGGGGGCATGCCTGGCGAGTTGCTCCGGACCCCGAGGGCGAGGGAGGGGCCGCCGGGCGGGGGGGGGGGGAAGGGGCGGGAGCAGCGCGGTGGCGAGTAGGGTGCTAGGGATCCCCAAGGCTCCCACCTTCCTCGCCAGAAACCCCTAGCTCACCAGCTTCCCTTTAGCCTACATGCAATTATTTTTAAGGTTTCAAAGTCCAAATAAAATGAATTCAAGAGAGGTTCCCCCAAACCCCCTGCTGTCACCCCCTCCGCTCCCATTTGGGCTGAAAACACGACTTGCCCCGAAACAGAAAGTTACTGGGCAGGCTTCTGTCAGCGCGCAAAAAGGTTAGGAAAACAGGAAGCCACGCCAACCACCCTCTAGAGCTTCCCCCGGCCCCCTCCTCCGACCTCGGCGGCCGGCAGACACAGAACCTTCCAGGGAATCCCGGCAGGAAGGGGGGCGGGTTCGCCACGCTCGCGCAGAGACCGCGCACGGGGCTGGCTGGAGGGAGAGGAAAATAAGCCCCGGGACTGCGGACGGGGGTGGGGGGTGGGAGGGCGCATGCCACCCGATCGCGTCGGCCTGCAGGAAAGTAACTTCACACCCACTCGGTGTTTAATTCAACTCGGAAGGTTTGAGTGCCCCAGCCGCTCGCTGCGCCGCCGCCGCCGCGGAGCCGGCTACGGGCAGACAGACAAAAGGAGCGAGACGCACAACCCCCGGCGGCAGCGCGGTGTGGGTGGCGGGCGGGCGCTCCCCGCCGCACGTAGCACACAGACCGCCGGCTGGGGCTCGGCGGGAGCAGCCGGGGCCGCGCGCGCCAGCCCGCGAGGGGCTCGGCGGACCCACCGCGCTGACCCAGGCTGGCTGGAGTATGGCGGGGGTCGGGTGGGGTGGGGTGGCTGTCCGGGACGCGCCGGCGCCGCGCGGGGCCCGCGGAGGCGCACGGCTCGCTTACCTGGTAAGTAATACAGAGGCGGCTTCAATCCAAACATGATTCAAATTAGAATTCCATAGTGGCCAGAGAGGGATGAAGATGGAAAAAAAAAATCTTAAAACCCAGCAATGAGACAAAAAGCGCCGTCCAAGACACGGCGCTCAAAAATGTCCAAAACAATAAAATAAAGGCAGAAGAGCGATCCCGACAGCGATAAAAAAAAAAAAATCAGTTTCTTTTCTTTTTTTTCTTCTTCCCTCCCTAAGATGATCAAAAGGCTCTCTCTGGGCCAGCGCCGGGGCAATTTCGGCCACCTTGGCCCTGGCAGATCCACAATGAGGTAATTGACGACCAAGGACGGGCCGGAGCCTCCACGGCTGCCCGGTGTCTTCGCCGCGTGTGTATTTCTGCCTTTTGGACTTGAGATGCAAATAAAAAAGGAGGGGGGCGCACAGCGGAGGGAAGCAGGCGGGAGAGCGGAGAGGAGCGCGAGAAAAATAAAGGGGGGTGAGGGTGATGAAATTGGGGGGTTAGGATCTTCAGGGATTACTCATTTGAAAGAAAAGAGAGAGAGAAGCAGCCCCCAAGACGTGCGAGTAGCAATCTCTCCTCCATTCAGCCATTTGAATGTCAAGGGCGAGGGTCAAGGGACCTGTTTCCAACAGGGTTTCACGTTCAGAACCAGAAGGAAAAAGGAAGGGGGGGCGACGGGAGGGGGTATCTCTTGTTGCCAAGGAGAAATCGGCTTTGTTTTCGTTTCCCCTTAGCTACTGGGTGAGGAGGGGCGGGGTGGGGGGGAGAGGCAAAGGGGGCAATCAGGAGAGGGGAGAGGAGAAAATTAATACCCAAACAGCACAGAAGTACCGAGGGGGAGATTTCTTCTCGTAAATAAAAGAGGCAGCGATTGCAAACAAGTCTCAGGCTGGAGGAAGCTGGCCGAGAAGCTGACTCCCCTCCCCCTCTTACCACCCCCCTCCTTTTTTTGTTATCTCCTTGGCCCTGCGTCCCACTACTGACTCAGAGAGCAGGGGTGGGGGAAGGAGAAAGAACTCGCGGGGGGCCCGGGCAGAAGGAGCAGGAGAGCAGGGAGGCGAAAGCGCACGGCGGTGGAGAGCCCCTCGATCAATTTTCATGCAAGAATCATTATCGGTAAATTGGAAAGCTGGCTGCCTGACAGCAGATTTGTCTCCCCTAATGAAAGCGAAAGGGTAGGGGCGCAGCGGCGGGAGGCTGCAGGCGGCGGCGGCTCCTTCCGTCTCTACGCGGCATCTTCCAAGAGCTCCATGCTTCGCAGGGCGATAATAATAGTTTCACTTGCGAGCTTACCCCGGTGCGGCCGCCCAGCCGGGCAGCCGATCCGGGCGCAGAGAGCAGGACTGCCCTCTCCAAGGTTGGGGAGGGTGCTGCTACTGGTGGCGGGTGCTCCCCTCTGCCCTAAAGCGGTGACCGCTTGCAAACAGTGGGCGGCTGCGGGCGCCGGTTCCCCCTCCCGCTGCCCTATTCCGCGCTCTGGCTGCTCGCCCGCCCCCCCCTCCCCACCCACGTCTGACAGCTGCGGGAGCCCGGAGTTCACTCGCCGCCTGGGCCTGGGATGAGGATCCCAAAACCGTGCCGGGGGCTCTGGCCCGCCTTTTGTGAAACCCACATGGGGCTACGGAAACGCAAACACCAGCGGGCCGGGGGTGAGTTCCTAGGGCCAGTGGCTTCCCACCTTTTCCTCTCACCTCTCACTCCACACCCCATCCCTTAAAAACCCCTGTTGCAAGTGTAATCAAATGTTTGATACCATCTCCCACACTCTCCCTGCACTGGTGCATTATCAGATCCGGGAAGGCATGCTTCCAGGCAAATAGACCTAATAAATGCTATTACTGGGATTCTGCAAGCCCCGGCTGCACCATAGTAACGAGAGCCCTGGCTAATTTGGTTTAAGAAAACGATCAACTGTACTGTGTGTGAGCGTGGAGCCTGTATCTCTCCTCCCCACGCCGCCTCTCTTTCACACCAGCTCAAGAAGGCCCCATGTGATAATTCCCCAAATCGAAGGGGAAAAAACCCTGCCGCCAAACGCCAAACCACATCCTGTGCGCTCATTGTCCAGCCCAGCAATTTTAAAGAGACAGGATCCATTTACCCACGAACGGCGCGCGCGCACACTCACACACACTCTCTCGCTCTTAAACGCTCGCTGCAAAGCTGCCTCTCCATGTGACCATTTATTTTCAAGCCCTTTTACCTTCTGAAGGGCCCCTGGGTGGCACAACCAGCGGAATCGCGACTTGGTGACACTAAGGGGTTGCCTTTTGATCCCACATACAATCATCGTGGTTTGAGGAATAGACCTGAGCCTGTAGGTACGCACGGCGGGGGGCACCGCGGTCAAGCTAGGCTTGGGTTCCTGCCAACGCTTCCCAACCACTGCGTAAATCAGGGGTCCCCAAGCGGCAGCCGGGGGTCCCTGCTAAACGCGGCGGCGGCTTCAGATGACAATTGAACTCCCGGAATATGATACTCTAGAGGAGAGCTCCAGAGAGCAAACTGGAGGAGATGGGGGTACCGGAGTGCCTTCTGACCCCTCCGTGCCATTCACCGCCATCCCCACCCCGCCTGAAAAATCTTAAATGGGCTGGGCGGAGCACTTGAAAGCCAAGGGAGGGGTGGCGCTCCTCCCTGCCGCCACCAACGGCTGGGTGGGTGCTGCGCGCAGGCAGCTGCATTTTCAGCCGGCTCGGCCGCCGCGGTGGTGGGGGGGGGGGGGTCGGCGCGAGAAGCATCTTTTAATCCCTACCCTGCCCCCGCCCGGCGCCCTCTCCCCGCGGGTGGCGGAGCGCGCGCAGGCACCCTGGAGGACGCAGGGGCTGCTGACCTGGAGGAAACGGGCTGCTCAGGGTCGCCCGCGCCCGCCGCCAGCATCTGGCCGCTCAACCCCGCGCTGACCCCGGAGGTCGCGCCCAGCCCTCAGCGGCGGCGGCCCTTTGTTTCCCCGGCTGCGTGGCGGCGCTCCCCGCACCTCCCCCTGCGCCGGTTGCCGGCAGCGGCCTTGCAAGGGAGAGTACGCGCCCCCACCCGCGGCGGGGGTGGGGGGGGTCCAGCACCTGCCCGCCCAGCCCCGCCCAGAACGTCCTCCGCTTCAACTTCGCTTTCTCCGCCCACCTATTTGTCGCCCATTTATCACCCACATACTTGATAATCTGCGCCCCTCTGGGAGTGGGGGGCACCAGGGCACGAAGCTGACCTCCCCCGGAATGCCTCATGTGGTTGGAAAAATTTCTGCTTCTACTTGGGGAAAAAATAAAACTATTTTTTAAAGATCCTTAACTATCAGTTTCTGTTGTCATTCTTTTATTGGTTTTTAATTCTCCAGGATTGCACGCACAACAGTAGTAATTAATACTAAACCTTCTTCTACTGTATATGCTAATGGCAGGAACCATAAAAATTAATTTGCAAACATGTCATTACACAATAGCTGTACAGGCAATAAGCCTGCAATTATGGGCCAATCACAGGCAGGGTACAGAGGGAGGGTGCTCCCCAATCTGCTGGGTGCCCCTCTCCTCTGCTAAAGTGGGGAAAAGGTGCCAAAAGGAGTCTGCCTTCTGGGAGCCACCTATGGGGGATGCACCCAGCTGGGGGGGAGGGGGTGGTAAAGGGGGTATCTAGTCTAGAGTTCCTTCCACTTGGCCTGGCTTCTATGCAAGGCCCCCTGGACAGCCACTCCCCTCACCCCCATCAGGGACTGAAATTGTGGGAGGAGAAACAGCCAGAACCTCAGAGAGGTCCCAGACCTGGCTTGCTTGCTGGTGGTGGGTGATAAGTAAGAGGAGTGGGAGTAGAAGAAGAGGGGACCCCACCCTTTGGGCCAGAGCTGGCTTATCTTTGCTTCATTGTCAAAGGCAAACATCGTCCCTCTAAGTATTTGAACGCCTGCATCAAATTATCTCAAAGTGCTCAAGCCAAGCCCTACTTGCTTTTAGCCACGCCCTTGGGAAGGAGGTGAGCTGTTAAGAATCTAGTGATACCTAAACCTCCTTTGGCCCTGGGTTTGGGAGGCTCAAAGTAGGTTAGTGACATTTCCTGGTGACAGGGACGTTTGTAGAGGAAAAATTGAGATCCAGTATGGGAGGGTGGCTGTACCACAGCTCCCAACCTGATGCCAAAACAGCTGAAAAATATAAAGCCACCCCTGCCATGCCAAGCAGCCTGCTTAACGGCTGACTCTCCACTGAATGGCTAGGTTGTTTGCCATAATGTGGCTGAACGGGGAGCTGGAAGGATTTTCCCTTTCCCACAGGCCCTTGTGGTTTGGCTGTAGTTTTTGGAACCCATCACTACGGCCATTCATTCCCAGGGGAGCCACTCCTCCTCTGAGGGTGCCTATGGCCTGGCTGGGGGTGGCAGGGACAGCCAGTCTGAGCCACACCCAGATCAGCGGCCAGATGCCCAGGTGAGAAGGCAGGGCTCTTCAGGGGCTTTCACCCCAGTGGGACTCTGTGCCAGGACAGGATGTCTCTCTCCACCCCCTTCTCTTAAAGCCTGATCTGGTCGAAAAATACCTTCTCCCTCTCTCAGCTCACCTCTGGAGAGGAGTCGGATATTCAGAGTCAGGCTGAGCCCCCAGTGCCCCTTCTTAAGGGTAGGACCACCAGAGGGCAAACTCGCCCCTTAAACCCCCTTTGAGACCCCTGCTTACTCTGCACATCAACCCAGGGTCAGAGGGAAGCTCCGGGCCGTCACTGGCAGAGTGGAAGGAAAAAACCCCACTTTGTCTCTCAATGGGAAAACAAACGGAACTGGGAGCTGGCCGCGTCCCAGGAGGCAGCACAGAGCCCACCAGACCCCCACCCTGCCGCTGCAGGGGGCCCCCTTCTTCCCATCCCTCCCCAGCTGCTGCTTCCAAATGGAGAGGCCCCCGACTCCCTCTAGTGGGGCTGCCATTGCCACAGCACAAAGCCTAGCGGGCCAAGAGCATCAGCTGAACACAATAAAAATAGCCCTGCTAGCACATGCTGAGAACACTGAGGCTACAGACCGGTCTGGGGGACACAGCGGCGAGGCATCTGGCTTCAGCCTGTGTGTGCCCACTGGCACTCTAGGTGGCTGTAGAGGCCAGGCTGAGACTTCACCTTCTGGAGAGATCACTGCTCCCCACGGATGCCAGGAAAGGGAGGAGAGGGGAGGCTGGGAGGCCACATGACTAACCTGAAGTGCCCCTTTGGGTCAGCCCCCCCATTTCCCTCTTTAGGATAATCGTGCCAGCTGATGCTTCCTGAGCACTCAGTCTGTGCCAGTTGCTGTTCTAAGCACTTTTCACGGATAACGCATTGGATCCTCATGACAGCCCTGTTCAAGGTCATCATTAGGAGCTCCGTTTTCTAGATGAGGCACAGAGAGGTCAAGCACCTTGCCCAAGCACACACGGCCAATAGGTGATAGAGCTGGAGTTTGAACCTGAGCTGGTTCCAGAGTCCATATTCATAACCATCAGTTTGGAGTCAGACAGACTAGAGTTCAAATTCCAGCCGGGGCCCTTATCCACTGTGTGCCCTCTGGCAGTGACATCACCATTTTGAGCATGTTTCCTCACCTGGAAAATGAGATGAAATCACCCCTGCATTCCAGAAAGTCACAGGTGTTTAACCCCTCCAGTGCCTGGCATAAAGTACTCCAGAAATAGAGCTGTAATTACTCCTGTGTTTTGGATAATGGTGGTAATAGCAGCTACCATGGATGAGACCTTAATCCACCACTGTTCCCTCCTCCCTGCTTTGTCTTGTCTGGAACCTGTGCCTAGCCCGAAGAGGCAGAACTACAGTGACCATCCCCCACTTTGTACATGAAGACGCTGAGGCCTCAAGAAGTGAATCACTGACCCAAGGGCACGCAGAGAAGGGACACACCCACTCTCTCCTCCCCCCATCTGGCTCCAGTGCTTAGGTGACTGGACAGTGTGGAATGTTTGAAGTCTCAAGCAAGTCTGAGGTCAGAAGAGAAAGGGGTTAGAACCTCCATCTGATCACACCTCACCGTGAAGTCTGTATCCCCAGGTTTTGTCCCCATCTGTGCATGGTTTACTTCTGCTTTCCTTTTACCCAATGGCTCCAGGATGCACCCCACCCATGGGGTACTGCCCTGTCTCAGGGGGTCTACCCAGGTCTCCCGGGTCCTCCTCCATCTGCACTTAGGTAGCGGGTTGAATGGTGGCCCACCAAAACATGTACACCTGAAACCTGTGAATGTGACCTTATTTGGAAAAGGTATCTGTGCAGATGTAATAAAGTTAAGGACCTCGAGATGAGATCATCCTGGATTATCAGCGTGGGCCCTAAATCTATTGACAAGTATCTTTATAAAAAGAGAAGACACACAAGGGAAAAGGTCATGTGAAGAGAGAGACAGAGGTTAAGACTGATGCAGCCATAAACCAACACTGCCTGGAGCAACCTGGGCTGGAAGAGGCAGGAAGGATCTCTCCCCGAGCCTTCAGAGGGAGGGCGCTGGGCCTACTGACACCGTATCTCAGATTTCTGGCCTCCAGAACTGGAAAAGAATACATTTCTGATTGTTTTAAGCCGCCCAGTTTGTAGTCATTTGTCACAGCAGCCCCCAGAAACTCATACATCCTATCACTTCCAGAAAAATGGAACACCCTCTGTCCTGCCAACCCAGGTAGGCCCTGGGCAATGTCCAAGGCTGGACGCCATGGCCTCGGGCCAGCTGGGTCAATCTCTATAGCAAGGGCTTAAATGAAGCGTCCGGGGTCCCTGGATAGCTGTGTTCAATCTGCCCATCCTTCATGAAGGATACGTAAGTCAACACCCCACTGGCATGGGAGGGCTTGCCTGTGACCTGCCCAACCACCCTCTCACCTCCCTCTCGATCTTCTGTACCCACATTTGCTGGCTGGGGTTTGGGCAGCAGCCTGGGTTGCAGGAGGGAATGGCCAGACTTGCCAACACAACCTATGAACCATAGGTTCTGCTGCATCTCGCCCCACCAGTCAAAGCAACACTAACAAACAGCTCGAAGCCACGGTGGTCGGTCGCCTTTTCACCAAATCTGTCTTCCTTTCCTCGTGGGCTCACACCCACAGCACATTTCTCAGCCTCTCAGGAAGATGTGTGGGGCCAGCTGACCAAGTTCTGGCCAAGAGCTTGCGGTGGAAGTAATAAGTCGCCTCTTCCAGGACTGGGCCAGGAAAACCTCTGCAGGAGCCTCCATTTTCTCCTTCCAGGGCTGCCCACCTGATATCAGCTCCCAGGGTGACCTTTGGTCCATGTATAGAAGACACAGCACCTTCATCAACCCCCTAAATGTTGAGAGCAGAGGCCCCTGCTCAGCCCCCTACCGATTATGTATTATGTGGGCATATGATTGAGAAAGACCTATCTACTGTGTAACTTCTATTGTGAATGTGTATAAGGTGTAATTCTAGTGTGATGAGCCTCTTTGTTACAGCAGCCAATTAGTTTCATATACCTACTAAAAGGACCCTTTTTACAGATGCTGACTTAATGCCTAGCATTGCACCGGATGCTTTAGGTACATTATCTTATTTCATCCTCACAACAAAAATAAGTCTATTATTATCCTCGCTTTTCAGATGAGCAAACTGAGATCCAGAAGTAAAATGACTTGCCCAAGGTCACACAGTAAGAGGCAAAGAGTAGATTTAAACTGCTTTCTATGGTGCACCCCTCACCTCCTTCCTATAGAAGCTGGCAAAGAGGCTTTAGCCCACAAACCTATTTTAATTAAAAGCAAAGCAAAACAAAACAAAAACCCGAGGAAAGGCAAGAACATTGCATGTTGCAGTCCAAGCAACATGACCTTCAGTTTGAGTCTGCCGCTGGAGCGGGCTGCCGGCAAGCTCAGGATTTGGGAACTCTTCAAAGTAATGGCTTTACAAAACATAAACAGTGATATGGTCAAAGGGTTTCCTTCCCGTGGGCTGCACGAATGCCAGAGAAACCAGACAGAGACTGCGTCGGGGATCGCCGGGGCCACACCGCTCATTGCTAGAAAGGGCCTCTCTGCCTGTCCTCGCACGCCTCCCGGGATGCAGGCGGCCACTTCTGGAGGCGGTCTATTCATAATCTCAGACAGCTCTGGTTGTCAAGGTCCTGCTTTGTGCAGAGCCAACACAGGCCTGGCACACAGCTGTCGTAGTGAGCACTGAAAAGTCCTGCGGAAGGTCTCCCGGGGGAGGGAAAACACAGGCTTCAATGCGGCTCCCACAGTCCTGGGCAGGCCAGGCGGCACCTTCTGTGGACACAGTGACAGCCCGTGTGTGGCCCGCCTGCTCAGATCCTGCTCCAGGCCACTGTCCTGCTCTGCTGCCTGGAGGCAAGCGACAAGGCTTTCTTCTCCCCTGCCTGTGCCCGCACACGGGGGACCAGGCTAAGGCTGTTCAAGGGAACAAGGCATCTGTGAGCTGCCCTTCCTGCTGCCGGCTGCTGGTGTCTGCTGGGGAAGAAGTCACTGCAGGGACATAATTACCCGTTTGTGGATGACACGCAGGCCTCCCTGTCTACCCCTGGGCCTAACTGCTTCAGGTCTGTGTAGCCCTCTGGCCAACAAGATGTGGTTCTTAAAAGGTGGCTTCGTGCCTGTTTTTCCTCTCACACTGGGCACTGGGTTTCAGTGTGACAGAATCAGAGTGGGGAGCCTAGGGCCCCTTTTTATCCTTCTCTGCCTTTACCTAGCAAAGACAGCCCTGCCGCTTCCTCTCCTGCGTCTCCCTTGCCCACTCCCTCTCTGCTATATATATATATTTTTTTTTTCCCTATCCTCATTTTTGTTCAGATAGAGTGGGAGGGGGGGAGGGAGAGAGAGAGAGAGAGAGAGAGAGAGAGAGAAACATCGACGTGAAAGGAACACACTGAGTGGCCACTTCCCGCACAACCCCAACCAGGGCCGGGGACAAACTGCAGCTGAGGTACATGTCCTTAGCGGGAACCGAACCCTGGTCTCTCTGGACCGCGGGCCGACGCTCTAACCGCTGAGCCAAACCAGCCAGGGCTGTTTTTAATATATTTTTATTGATCCTTTAGAGAGAGAGGAAGGGAGAGAGAGAGATACGTCGATTGGCTGCCTCCTGGAGGCCCCCCCACTGGAAAATGCGCCCATGTGCCCTGACCAGGAATCGAACCAGTGACCTTTTGGTGCGTGGGTCGACGCTCAATCCACGAGCCACACTGGCCGGGCTCTGTCAGGCCGTTTTTAAAACATGGCTGTGGCAGGGGTTTCTCACACTCGGCAGGATTGACTCTAGGGCCAGATCACTGCTTGCTCTGTGGGCTGCCCCGAGCACTGGAGGATGTTTAGCAGCGTCCCTGGCCTTGACCCACTGGTCAAGGACCCACTGGATGCCCACTGGATGCCAGTAGCAGCCCAAGCAAGCTGTGAGCCTGCAAATGTCTCCAGGCATGGCCAGATCCCCCTGGGGGAGGGGGCAACAAAGTCAACCCCATGAAGAGCCACTGCCGGAGCACAGCGATTTTCAACCTTGTTCATCTCATGGCACACATACGTTAATTATTAAAATTCTGCAGCGCACCCAAAAATGTATTTTTTGCAGATCTGACAAAACAAAAAAGAGGTCTTACCTTTGATTCATTCACACCGGATGGCTACTGTTGTGTTGGCTGTTGGGCATTTTTTTATTCGACACTTAAGGGAAAAGAGGTCAGTGCCCCTGACTAAACAGTCAAGTGCTGCCTGTTTTAAAAGTTCTGGCGGCACCGCAGCTGAGAATCGCTGATGTGGCATAAAGGGTCAACCCAGTGTGCCGAGCGACTGCGTTTCAGACCTCGTTCTACCATCAGCCTTGGACAAACACCTGCCCACTCTCGGCCCCAACTGTACCATAAAAAAATTAGAGGGGATGAATAAAGGCGCTATGGTCTTCTGGTTGTTTCTGATTCTCTGGAAACAGGACCAGAAGGGAAAGAATCCAGTGATGTTGCATTGCTCATATGGAAAAAAAGGGAGAGGAGCCGACATGTTAGGGCGCTGGGCCTCTCGGTGTCTCTCCCTTTTCTCCAGTCTTCTTTCACTGCAACCTACGTGAAACCTGCTCTGGGAAAAGTATCAGTCAATTACACGCTAGTGAGATCTAGCCCCACCTTACTATCTTCATAGAACCAAGCCTATGGCCCTGCTTGGAGCCATCTCCTGGCTACCTGGAGCAGCTCTAGGATGCATTTGGAGAAGGCAGGACAAAAGAGCCATTCTGCCCACTTGGGCTTAAACAGTGGTTTCAATTTCATAACATCATGTGACGAGGTGAACTTCCGGGTGCCCTGTGTTAACAGTCCGTTTCAACAGCAGCCACGGGAGAGGAAACAGCACCAATCAAGAGTTGGAGCTGGGAGGAGTTACGTGGCTCAGATGAACTGTGATAAAGAGGGGGGTCCAGTAGGGCCACCAGCAAATCAGGTGCTGAGTGGCCAGGTCCCCAAGGCTTCACAGCCATCAGTTCACTGACAGCACCTGGCAAACACCAGCTTGGGCTGAGCTGAACAGAGCACAGAGGCTGGAACGTCCTCAGTTGGTGACCACAATCCTGACCCACGTGTCCCCAAGACCGGATTTCCGGTGGTCTGTGGGGGTGGATTGTCCTAGAATCTGCTCTGCTTCAGCTTTTAATTGGGAGGCAAGATGACTGTTCCCGGGGCGGGGGGAGCATACACCTGTTCAGTTCAGCAGAGTGGGAGGTGTGTGGGTTCGGTAGAGGATGCTGCTGCAGCGTAACTGTGGCCTTCTCTGGCCTTCAGTCTCCTCCTTGATAGGATGCTTGGACTAAATGATCCCCCAGGCCTTCCAGCTCCACAAGCCCATGATTAATAAAACTCAGACACACCATCTGCTCACTCTGACATTTAAGAAACAGAACAGGTTTCCAAAGAGAAAGCTGCCCTGTGCAGCTCGCTCTTCCTCCTTCGCCTGCTGATCGAGGGTGGGTTCACACTCTCCCCGCATCCCAGTCCTGACTTGAAAAAATCTCCACACACTCTCTCACACAGCTCTCTCCCTCCTGCCCACCAAAGGTGAGAAACGGTGGAAGCTGGCTGATGCTCTGGTAAATCTCTGGGCTAACGGACCCCATTCTGGGCCTCCCACCCTCCAGCTGGGGAGACAAGGCGTCCATCTGATAACATGTCCCCAGACTTCACAACTCAGTCGGGGCTGATGTGTTCAGCCCTTCCTCGGTGGTGGAGAGGGAGAACCCCTGCCCCCTTTACAGATGGGGAAACTGAGCTCCAGAGGTCAAAGGTCAGGCCCAAGGTCACACACATGACAAGCAGGGAGACAGGGACGTCACCACAGGCACAGTACATGTATGTGGAATGTCAAGTTTCCACAGCACTGCTCATCAACATGACCCCCCGACGGCCCTGTCCTACAGATGGCCCTTTACTGTTCGAGGGGACCTCATCTCTAACGAAAGGTGCTAAAGAAAGAGGGTAAGGTCTCAGGCCCCCTCTTCTGCTAGATGTAGAACTTGGACTTTACGTGCCATGCCGCCGGCCCTGCTGTGTCCATCAAGTGGCTTTACAACTGCAAGGACTTGGGACCAGGCCAAAACGTGGGAGGTGGGGGAGACATTCTGGGCCAAGTGAAACCCAGCCAAACTCCAGAAGTGGTTTTAACTTTGCCCAAGAGCTGAAGCTGGACGGGGGGGGGGGGGGGGGGGGGGGGGGGCATGGTCAGACTACTGATGCCTGAGATGCAGCCAGGGGTCCAACTAGGGCAGCTCTGTGACTTCCTCCAACTGCCCGGGTCCTGCCTCCAGCTGGGCCCCTGGCCCAGGGTCTGGCACTCCATGCTGGCTGAGTCTCAGAAGACCCCCACTTAAGCTGCCCTCTTGCTGCTGGTTGCTCTGGTGGGGTCAAGTGGTTTCAGATTCTTTCTCTGTTAACTCTCTCCTGAAGGCTGGACTTGGCTGCCTGCTTGTGACCTGACCACTGGACACAGTGGCTCCCTCCCACTCCATGCAAAGCATGAAAGTCCTTCTCATGCTCTGTCCCCTGGCCCCCCTCCACTGCTCCTCCCACACCACCCTGCTTGGAGAAGTGGACTGGACTTCCTGTTTCTCATAATAGCCTGTAAAACGAACCCAAAAAGTTGGATAAAAATATACCCCGAGCCCTGGCTGGGTGGCTCAGTTCGTTGCAGTGTTGTCCCGTACACCAAAAGGTCACCAGTACAATTTCCGATCAGGGCACATACCCAGGTTGCTAGTTCAATCCCTGGTGGGGCGTGCATGGGAGGCAGCTGATTGATGTTTCCCTCTCACATGGATGTTTCTCTCTCTCTCTCCCTCTTCCTCTCTCTCTAAAAAATCAATAAAAACAAAACCTCAGTGAGAACTAAATACATATGCGTGTGTGTGTACTCTCCAAGCTTCTTAAAAGAACCAAGAGCTAACAAAACTGTAAGGGATCACCAGGCCAAAAGGAACAGGGCAACCGGAACCCCTGGTGCTGACCTGGCACAGAGGCCACATTGACTCCAAGGGCATCATCTATGGATCCTGTAAAATTTCAACTTCCATTTTTATGGCACTGAAGGTCAAGGGGGACAGAAAGCAAAGCTTGAGGCCTCTGTACAAGTTGGGGGATCTAACAGGAGACTGTCCTCATAATAAGCGTGGACCTCAGAGGACTCCCCAGTCCGGCAGGCTGAGTGAAGGGGGAGCCAGCCAGCCCTGTGCAGAAGCACAGCCAGGTTGCAGTCTCCAGTGCTGCCCTAGGAAGATCAAGTCCGGAACTGGATTATGAAGGTTCCAAAGTGATAGTGTCTCTAGGCACCAGCTAGAAACAGATACAAGTCCCCCTGAAGGAAAGCACCTTCATCCTGAGCTTTGAATTATGCCTGCAAATTCCACCCCCCTGCCCAAACATAATGGCCAGCACACAGCTGAAGATAACCAGACACGTGAGAAATCCACACGTCCTGGTTGAAAGTCAGCAGTAACAACAGCCGATACAATCAGATCTGCAATGACTCCAGAGGTGGAAATTATGGAAGCCTCTGCAAATCTGCCGGCGTGGATAAACAAATAAAAGACCAGCCTGAAGGGATCTGCAGAGAAGAGGAAACCAGAACAAGAGAAATGGTACAGTTTAACGTCTCACCAGAACGTACTCTCCATGAAGGCTCTGCCTGTTTACCACTATGTCCCCTAGAACCATGCCCGGCCCACAGTGAAAGCTCAGTAGATATTTGTAGACTCATTAAACACACACACTCGGCTTGAGACCTTCAGGCAGGTGAGCATGCAGTGATTAGTGTGTTCCAGGTAAGCCTGGTGAATCATTCTACTCAGTGAGTAGATAGGTGAGAGGAGGTGATTAACCCCAAATTTCCCTTCAATGTGACATTTTTCTGTGCAAAGGCAGGCGCTAATGAACAAACAAACCCAGCCACAAAATGGAAAAAAAACAACCCAGAGGTGTAATGGCTGCTGCAGAAAGCTGAATCCTTTAGGCCAAAACAAGCACCCGCCCCCCCCCCCCCACGGCTATAATTTCGAGTTCTCCGTTCTTTATTACAATTCATGGCCTTGGCTCTCAAAGCCTCTACCAGGGATTCTTTCTGTGGGGGCAATTTTGGTGCCTGCAATTAGCTGAACAGGCATCTTTTGTCCCTGTGAAAGCACTCAATTGCAGGTGTAATTAGGTTCCCTCACCCCTGAAATCTGCAGAGAGCCGCCCGCCTTGACTAACTGCACCCACAATTAAGTGCTTACGGGCATGTGGCTGGAGCCGGCAAACATGTGCACGCGGCTAATAGCGGGGGCACCGAGCAGGCTTTCGAAAATAGACAGTGTGTTGGAGAAATCCAGCCTTTTTGCATTTGTTGTTCAAACGGCTCTGTCCAGCTGGGAATAATGAGGAAAGACAAACACGCCAATTAGGCTAGGTCCATACATAAATAAACCACACAGCTCCTTAATTAAGCCACTTACAGGAGTGGGCAAGGCTGTGAGGAGGAGGAAGGAGCCAGGCCATGCCGGGGACACCATTTTGGCCACGATGGCGGAGCCAGGTGGGAGGTCTAGGTACACCAGTGTGGACTGTGGGCCACTTCTGTCCAGGGACACTGGTGGGCCTGGGGGCGGACTTGGGGGTTCGAGGAGGGCTGGCAGGGCTGGGGTCCCCAGGACCCCCTAGGGTGAGAAGGAGGTTGGGTTAGGGAAGGCAATTAAGGTGGCTAAAATCCTGTGTCCGTGGGTTGGCACTACAGGATGGGGCCTGTCTCCTTTGTCCTTTCCCACGAGCGGGCTCAGCCTGGCACACACCCTCTTCCCTGAAAGAAGCCACATCTGCTCTGTCCTCCTTTGTACCCTGGGGCCTGGGAGGGTGGAGTCCAAAATCAAACCACCTGCCTGCTTCCAAGGTCGGCTCCTTCAAGGCGCCTTGAGCTGAGACCCAGACCCTTGCCCAGCGTCCCCAGCTGCAAGCTGTACACATGCCACCCGGACATGCAGTTAAAAATAAATACAGGACACATGTGGCTGGGGATGAGGCCGGAATATGCCAGGGGCATAAATGGCCAGGAGGGGTGGAGGGTAATTCCTGTATCTCTGCTCGCCTCCCACCCCCAACCTCCACTTTCTGAAGTCCCCGCACGCTGCTGTATTGTTTCTCAACAATAAAACCCGGCAGATTATAGTCTCGGGAACCAGGCGAGGGAGGCAAGCTGCCCGCTCCCCCCGCCCCCAGTTGAGCTACTGGAAGCTACTGGCCTTTTGCAGAGCTCAGCAGTCCCGGCGGCGGCGGGAGTAAAGGGCAAAGGCAATATTTAGATAATTAAAAACCCATTGCTGACAGGCGGCCCCAGCCACAGGTGGCTCAGGGTGGACCAACAGCGGCTCAGCTTGGCCCGTGTGCCTTCTCGCCACCCTTCCAGCTGTGGTGGAGGGGGATGCGAGGCCTGGGAGGCAGGAAGGTGACTTCTGGAAAATTCTACCCTGAGAGGACTCAAGCCTGCCATTCTCTGGATGACTGGCCCCCGGCCTCATCCCTACGCCAGCTGCCTCTTTCTGAACTGTGCCCTTTGCCTGGAACTCTCTTGCTCCAGAGAGCCAAAGGGCCCCCTCCATCCTTCCCTCCGTCCATCAGCTCCTCAGGAAGACCCTCCCTGACTGCCAGGTCACTAGATGCTTCACAGAGCCCTCCCCAGCCACCCCAGCCCCTCCTTCAAGGTGGAGTTTCTGTAGCACTTAATCCCTGAATGTACTTCCGCCTGACATTCTTGTCTGGTTCACCTTTCTCGGTGGTGTTTCGCTGGGCTCCACTCCTGGCGCGGCGGTGCCTCTGCAGGGGCCTACAGTGGGGTGGGGGCTGCAAAGTGAATGAATGGATGATGCCCAGGCTGGATCCAAAGCAACCCAGGGCACACACAGCCTCTGAAGGGTGGCTGGGCAATAAGCTGGTCTGGGAATGCGGTTCTAGAAGCTTCTGAGGAGAGGGTCCCTGCTCCATGGGAGCTAGAGTTGCAAGGTACCCCGGTCTGCAGCCTTCCCCCTGTTTTCAGGCCCCAGGGGACCCGGGGCAAACAATGTGACCAAAGGTCTGTCTGGCCGGGCAGTGTGTGACTTCTCACTTAGCCTTTCAATATTTAAAGCTTGACTTGGTGCCAAGAATCATTGAACCCAGGCCTTGCTCCTCCTGACCCTCCCTCCCCCCCCCTCCACCCCCCCTCCATCTGACCCTCCCCCTGCCCCCTGCTCTGAGCAGATGCCTGTGAAAACCAAAACCAAGATCGGTTCCTCTTCACAAAGGCCAGACCTCAGGGATCTATTGTCATGGGGACAGTGAGAGCAAGGACCACTGCGGCGCGCCGACGATAACCTGAAGCCCCGATTTTAGGCCCTGGGTCATCAGATGCCATGTGGCCTGGAGCTGCTGCTGAGCCTCCAGATGAGCGGGCTTGCATTTCACCCCCTCCTTCGTCCCCCCGGCCCTGCTTTAAAGGGCCTTCCTTCCCCATCAGGAGATGGGCACAGGGCTGGTCCCCCGCCACCTGCTGGGATGGGTCCTGCTGGCTGGAGGCGCACTCAGTGCGTCAGGCCCCCCTCCTCTCTCTTCTCCAAACTCCTGGAGTGTGTGCCCCTCGCTGGCCCCCACCGTGCCCGGTCTGAATTTCTGCAGCCTTCCCCTGTTGGGACTAACGGGCAGTCTTTTGTTGTTGTTCATCCTCACCAGAGGATATTTTTCCATTGAGTTTTAGATACAGTGGAAGGGAGGGGGGAGAGAGGGAAACACGGATGTGAGAGAGACACACCGATTGGTTGCTTCCCGCATTGCCCCCAACTGGGGCCGGGGATCAAACCTGCAACCCAGGTATGAGCCCTTGACCAGGGATCGAACCCGAGACCCTTCGGTCCGTGGGCCAATGCTTTAACCACTGAGCACACCGGCCAGGGCTCATGAGCAGTCTTGCCAGTGCGGTCTCTCTGCTTCTCCTTGGAGGCCCCAAACCTCCGCGCCCTTCCTCCCAAGCCGCTTTCCCTGGTCCCTGCAGGCGGTGCTGGATCACTTCTCGGACGCAGGAAATGGCTTGAGATGGGCCATTCCCAGCCAGGCAGCCTCCGTGGAGGCGTAGGAGCCTGGGGGCCAGATGGCCTGGGTTCAAACCCACCTGCCACTCAGGGCCTGTGGCCTCTCTCTGCCTCAGCTTCCTCCCAGGCCCGAGTGTGGGAGGTGGAGCTATTACCTGAAAAGTATAGAACATTCCAGGCCTCGAGTGAGGCTCTCACATTCCCTTATTTTAAGGTGTTGCAAATGTCCCCATGTCACAGACAGGTCCCTGCCCGAGGTGAATACCAGGAGGGGATGTATGTTGGCCGGTGGCAGACACCTTGGAGACACCCTCTCCCTAAAAATGGGGGTGGCTCCGCACCCCGGCTTTAGCAAGGGGCCCGCCTCTCCCAGCCCACGCAGCCCACGCCATCAGCAGTAAACCGAGAGGGTTTTGCTTCTCCTTTTTTGAAGCAGCCCTGATCTAAACCTTGTCAGCCCACTTCCCTAAAGGAAACAAGTCAGTGAGGCCCCACTGAGAACTCAGAGCATTCTGGCCTCCAGCCAAAGCCACGGACGCTTGGCTGGCGACCTAGCCAATCCTGCTCATCCTTGGCAGCGGCAGGGCCTCCCTCCTTGGGGCACTTCCCCCTTAGACACCCCGACGAGTCCGAGTCTCCTTCTCGTGGCCCTTAGTGTCCGCCCTCGTCATGCCCCCCTCTCGCGGGCACTGTCCTGCTGACCCAGCGCTTACCACACCATCTTTTAAAAAAAATTTTTTTTCTTTATTGATTTTAGAGAGAGAGGAAGGGAGAGGGAGAGAGAGAGACAGAAACACCGATGCGAGAGAATTTCATTGGCCGCCTCCTTCATGCGCCCCACTGGGGATCGGGCCCACAACCTGGGCATGTGCCCTGACTGGGAATCAAACCGGTGACCTCTTGGTCGTGAGTCCACGCTCAACCATTGAGCCACACTGGCCGGATGTCTTTTTTTTTTTTAAATCCTCACCCACCTGAGGGTATTTTTTCCATTTACCTTCAAATGGGGGGGGGGGGGTGATGAGAGAGAGAGACAGAGAGAGAGAGAGAGAGAGAACATCGAAGTGAGGAGACACATGGATTGGCTACCTCCTGCACAACCCCGACCAGGGCCGGGGACCGAACTGCAACTGAGGTACGTGCCCTTGACGGGAATCGAACCCGCGACTCTTTGGTCCATGGGCCGATGCTCTAACCACTGAACAACTGGCTAGGGCACATCTTCCATCTTTAAATCTCGAAGCCCAGGCCTGGGGCCTGGTATACAGCAGGTGCTCAATAAATGCACATCAGGAGACCCCATGCAGCAGAGGCAGGGCTGTGCCTTTGAAGCCCACGGCCCAAATCTGAGGGAACTTGGACAGTTGATGATCCTTCAGGCCCTGAAGTATTTCAAACAAGCCAAGTGGGGACTGGGGGGAGGGAGGCGAAAAAATGGTTCCCAAGGGGCCCCAGGCAAGGGGCTGATTTGTTTTGGTCTCTCAGCCCCTGGGCTTGGGGCTGGACCACATGCCCCAACAGATTACTGAGGGTCCCACCCACTTCTGCTTTCACCCCAAACCACCCAGCTAGTCTTCCTCTTATCAGCAATCTGTCCCGCTCAGAGGCCCCTGGTGGCTTTGTTTGTGTTTATCCTTCCCTCCAGGGAGACCTGATAAGGAGGCCAACCTTTACCCTTTGCTGCTTCCCAGGGTGTCCTGGAAGATCTTCCTGTTAACAGAAGGATGGGGCCTGGCGATTCTGGATGTTAGTTCCACCATCCTTCCCCCCACCCCCCAGGTCTGGTGAGGGAGGGCTGGTCACCCATTTGAGACCCCCTTCCTTAGGCCTTGCTGTGGCCCCGTGCAGAGGCAGGCGGTGCTCCAGCTGGAAGCCAGGTCTAGAAGCTGGTGGGCCTCCCGAGGAAGCCCTGTGTGTGTGTGTCTAGCTTCTTTTTTTTTTTTTTTTTTTTATCCTCACCCGAGGACATTTTTTTTTGTTCAGATAGAGAGGGAGGGAGAGAGAGGAAGAGAGAGAGAGAGGAAGAGAGAGAGAGAGAGAAACATCGACGTGAAGGGACACATCGAGTGGCTGCCACCCGTACGACCAACCAGGGCCGGGGACAAACTGCAACCGAGGTACATGCCCTTAGCGGGAACCGAACCCGGGTCTCTCGGGACCGCAGGCCGACGCTCTAACCGCTGAGCCAAACGGGCCAGGGCTGTCTAGCTTCTTGGTGTCTGGTCATCTTGGCACCATCAAGCGGGAACCACAGACACAGGTCAGGTCTTACTGTTCCTGGTCTCCATGCCTGGATCCCTTTGGGGCACAAGGGGAGGCCTGGCCAGGTGGCTGCTCAGAGGGACACTGGTTGCATGCCGAAGTGGGGGTCCTGTGTCCTGGCCGATGTGTCTCAGTTGGTTGGGCATCATCCAGTGCACCAAAAGGCTGCGGGTCGGTTCCCAGTCAGGGCACATGCCCGGGTTGTGGGCTTGATCCCCAGTAGGGGGCGTGCAGGAGGCAGCCAACTGATGTTGGTTCTCACATGGATGTTTCTGTCCCTTCCCCGCTCTCTAAAAATCAATTTAAAAAAAAGAAGTGGGGGTTCTGTACTGTTAGCTCTGAGAAACACCATGCACATCTGGTTCTCTAGGTCATGCTCCCGACTCTCCATTCACAGAACAACCCAAACAGCTGTCCATCAGCAAAGGAATCCACAGCTCGGCCGAATGGCACGAAAGAATATCACTCAGCAATGAAAACTATGGACACACGTGACCACCGGGAAGAATGTCACAGACTGACCATCAAGCAAAGACAGCTGGACAGAAGAGCACACACTGTGTAACTCCATCTACACGAAGTTCCAGAGCAGGCAAAACTCCCCTAGTGAACACTGAAAAGAACTGACAGCAGGGACTCGAACGGGTGTTTGGACACTGCACTCACAGCAGCGTCACTCACAACAAAGTGTGGCAGCAACCCAAGTGTCCATTGACAGATGAGTGGATAAACAAAATGCAGTATATCCATACAATGGAACAGTACTCAGCCATAAAGAGGAATGGAGCACTGACATGTCTTATAACATGGATAACCCTTGAAGACATTATGCTGGTGAAATAAGCCCATCACAAAAAGTCAAATACTGTATGATTCCATTCATATGAGGTCCCTGGAGCAGTCAACCCCAAAGAGACAGAAAGTAGAACGGTGGCTGCCAGGGGCTAGGGGAGGGAGGATGGGGAGTTACAAAGATGGATGGTGGTGAGGATTGTACAACACTGTGAATGTACTTAATACTGTGATGCTAAATTTTATGTGTTGTGTATTTTACTGTAATTTTCTTTTAAAAGAAAAACTAACCTAGAGCGATGGAAAGCAGATCAGTGGTCACCCAACTGGGGCGGAGAGAAGACTGGGAAGGGAAGACACACCAGGGAAGGAACTCTCTGGAGCCATAGTATCAGTGTCAAAAAGTAGTGAGCATAACTCTTTAAATGTCTGCATTTTATTGAATGCAAAGCAGACCTCAAAAGTTGATTTTAAAAGTAAAAAAAACAAGACTTCGAACACTCATCTCTCAATATGTTGTTTACAAATTGTTCTTATAGACTATATATTAATAATCTCTCCATTTTAAAGTATATGCGCCCTGGCTGGTTTGGCTCAGCGGTTAGAGCGTTGGCCCACAGACCAGAGTCTCCGGTTCAATTCCCGGTTAAGGGCACATACCTGTGTTGCAGGTTCAATCTCGGGCTCCAACGGAGGTCGTGTGGGAGGTAACCAATCAATGTGTCTCTCGCACATTGATGTTTCTCTCTCTCTCTCTCCCTCTCTTCCTCCTACTCTTATCTAAAAATCAATGAAAAAATATCCTCAGAAAGGAATTAAAAAAAAAAAAAGTATACGCAAAAGAGATTTTTTTAAAAATATTCGGAAAAAAAGAGTTCTAGCATATCCTTCCTGTGTTATTGGGTTGCTGTGTCCCCCACTTTAGCAGACGGGAGTCACTTCAGAATACATTCTGTGGAAAACATCCCACACGTATAAGAACAGATGTGACCCCCCCCCCTCCCCAAAATACTCTCGTGGGCCAGTATGCCAGAATTCTGGAGAGAGTCCAGTCCCACACCAGAGAAAGGAGTGCATCCTACCATCCCTGGGGTCACAGCTGTAAGCAGTGCTGGGGAGGGGCTCACCCCAGGCAGGTGGTGGGTAGAGAAAGATAGGCAGGAGCCTGGCTTCAAAAGATAAGACAGGCCCTGGCCGGTTTGGCTCAGCAGGTTGGAGCGTCGGCCTGCGGTACAGAGAGACCCGGGTTCGGTTCCCGCTAAGGGCGCGTACCTCGGTTGCAGTTTGTCCCCGGCCCTGGTTGGTCGTGCGGGTGGCAGCCACTCGATGTGTCCCTTTTACATCGATGTTTCTCTCTCTCTCTCTCTCTCTCTCTCTCTCTTCCCCTCTCTCCCTCCGCTCTATCTGAACAAAAAATGGAAAAATGTCCTCTGGTGAGGATAAAAAAAAAAAAGATAAGACAGGGCAGCAATAAGAAAGAGGGTCTGAATCAAGAGTACCCAGTTTAGCTGTGTGGCCTTGGGCATGGCCCTCTGTGCCTCAGTTTCCCCATATACAAAGTGGGGATGATGCTACTCCCTTGTGGGTGGTTTTGAGAAGGAACAGCTAATATACACAGCCCTTAGAGCTCACGCATTCTCTCTCAGGCCACCATCTCCTACCTCTACCCATTCCCCTCCAGCCCCTTCTCCCCCAGGCTCCTGGGGGCATCCAAGAAGGTCTACAGTCTCAGCCAACTTCTCTACTGCCCGAGTTCAAGTCCACAGGCGGGTCTGTGTTTATCCTCAATTCATCCTTTTCCTGCCCTGGGCCCAGCACCTGGCTCCTCCCTGGGTCCATTGTCTCAGGACCTAGGGCCATCCGGTCTGTCCTGGGGGAAAACAAGGGAGCCCCCCGCCCCCATTTCCTTATAACCACTCAGCTGGGACTCCAAGTCCCTGACCCAGCCCTTGGCCGAATAAACACAACTGCACACAAAAGACATCCCAGCAAGGGCCTTAGCAGCGAGGGGCGGAAGGGGTGGGCAGGGCACAGCTCCCAGGGCATTCTGTTTAAGATGCCACAGGGGCTATCCTTGGGTTCCGGTGCCCCCACCCCACCAGCCCTTGCGCCCTGGGACTTGGAACCCATCCAGAACAGTCGGTTTTAGCCCAGGCCCTCCCTGATCGGTCCTTTCTCCCTCTCCTACCCGAACCCACACAAAGGCCTCTGCAGTCCCAGCACACACTGACTGCTCCGTCTCTGACGGTCTACAGACCAGATAGTCTGTGCTCATTCAGGCAGGAGAACCAGGGCCTGCGCCGAGTAAGGGCTCCCCCAGCCCCAGTTTATAGAGGAACAGGGGTCAGAAGCTCCCCACTGGTAGCCCCTGCACCCAAGGTGGCCTATGGTGCACCTGATGCTCTCCACCCCAGGACTGTAGGGACAATAGAGGAGCACCCCCACCATCTCTCAGCTCCCCCTCACCCCCCCACACACAGCAAGGCTGAGCTCCAGCTGCCCACACTGGGTTTGAGGAGGCTCCTTCTATCAGCTCCTGTGCCGGTGTCTGCTGGGATCAGCTCCCAAATAAAACCCTGCCCCCAAGTCCTGACTCCAGGCAACCCAACTTGGCAAAGGGCAAACAGCATTACTGTGTGAGGGTCAGCCAGGTGACAAACCCCACAGGCCCAGGGACACTGTATGCCCTCCATGCTGGAGGGGAGGGGCCAGAGTGGCACAGTGCCCTACAGGGGAGGCTGGGGCTCGGGCCTGGGGGCAGAGGACAGGGACAGAATGGTCCACACTTGGACTCTGCTGCCGATGGGTTTGCATTTTCTCTCCTCGGATTCCAACTATTTCCAAAGGCACAGCCTACCACAGTGGTGGCTGTAATTGTTTCCTCTGTATTCGATCCATTAACAGGAGCTCAGGTCCACAGGCTGGCTGCTCCCTGAGGCTTCAGGTAGCAATTTTCCATTTGTGTTTCAAATTTTAATGAACGTGCCTGTCCCCTGGGCCCTCCGCGTGGGGCTATAATCCTCACATAGCGGGGTCGAAGGCGTGCCACCCAAGGCTGGGGCCGCAAGGGGATTTCTACAAGGGCCTGATTTCTCCAGGGAATGGCTCTGACAAAAATGGTCCTCACTGCCGCAGCCAGCCGGCCCCCACTGTCCCTCCCTGCTGGCTCAGTGTTGAGCAGGCTGCAAATCATAAGATTATTATTTCTTTCCGCCATCCCCAAAGTATCCTATATCCCAAGATGGAGAGGAAAGTTCAGCTCTGATAAGATTGCATCACCAGGGAGGAGATGGATTCTCACCCTTGCTCCCTCTGCCTCCGGCTAACATAATTCCTTTGTGATCTTACCCAGGGCACCCAGTCCGGCTGGGAGGCAGGCGGGATAATCCATTTTAGAGAGGTTGATCAATATCCTTAGGAGCCTTTTAAATGGTTCCACAGGCTTCTAGGAGCCAAGGCAGACAGCTGAGCTGGAAATTTGGGGGCGAGGGGTGACAGGAGGGCAGGCACAACCGGCAGGGATTTCCCGACAGTCCTCCCGTGTCCTACCCGACTTCCAGAGCTGGTTCCAGTTGGGGCCAGGAGACGGGGTACATGCGGGCAGGCTGTGCGCTGCACACGGGGCTGGGCCAAAGGGACTGGCAGGCTGCGGTCTAGTGGGTCCCACATTCACGACACCGGTGCCTGGAGCAAACAGGACATGTGCAGGCCCAGCTCGAGCAGGGGCGGCCCAGCCCCCACTGGCAGGTGCCACCAGGAAATACAGACCCAGTGTAAAAAGCTTCACACTTTTTAAAGAGAAGCTAAAAATCTGAGAAGCTAAAAAGGAATTATTTGTTTGTTTATTTATTTATTTTTATCCTCACCCGAGGACATCCTTCCACTTTTTATTCAGACAGAGCGGGAGGGAGAGAGAGGAAGAGAGAGAGAGAGAGAGAGAAACATCGACGTGAAAGGGACACATCGAGTGGCTGCCACCCACATGACCCAACCAGGGCCGGGGACAAACTGCAACTGAAGTACATGCCTTTAGCGGGAACCGAACCCGGGTCTCTCTGGACCAAAGGCCGACGCTCTAACTGCTGAGCCAAACCGGCCAGGTCGAAATCTGGGGTTTAAAAGAAAATCTACCGGTGTGGCTCAGTGGTTGAGCGTCGACCCATGCACCAAGAGGTCCCAGTTCGGTTCCCAGTCAGGGCACATGCCCAGGTTATGAGCCCGATCCCCAGTGAGGGGCATGCAGGAGGCGGCCGATCAATGTTCTCTCTCATCGATGTTTCTGTTTCCCTCTCCCTCTCCCTTCCTCTCTCTCTAAAATCAATAAAGAAAAAATATTTTTATAAAAAGAAAAAAAAAAATCTACCAGTTTTTAAATACTGGCAGTAAGTTTTGAAAATAATTTAAAACACTGTGTGGGGACCGAGTAAAACATAGCTGCAGGCCCAATACTGAACTGTCCAAGGTCTTTCACCAGCTCCAACCAGGAGGCTCTGCTCCTTCTCCCAGACCTCCACTCACCTCTGCTGAAAATCTCCCAACAGCCTGATCCCCCTTTCTCTCATACCCCCAACACCATCCTCCTGCCTGTCAGCCCTACCTTCAAAACATGATTAGAACTGCACCTCCATCTCATCCAGTATTCAACCGCGTGGACTATGGCAGTACCTCCTCTCTGGTCTTCTGCTGCCACCTTCACCCCCTGCAGTCTATTCTTGGTACAGCAGCCTGAGGAAGTCAGTTAAAGGCCAGGTAGATGCTGGTGCCTCTGCATAGAACCTTCAATGGCTCCCATCTCATTCTGAGTAAAAGCCAAGCTCTTACAACCCTCTCTGGGATCTTGTACTATCTGCCCTCTGCCTACCTCCTCTCTCCCTCGCTGGCCTTAGGGCCTTTGCACTTGCCCTTCCCTTGTCCCCTGTGTTACCTCTTCTGCCAGATAATCTAACTCACATGATCATGAAGGGACTCTATTTAAAATTACACAGAACAAAGGTACAAACTGGGTCTGCCCACGGCAAACAGGATGTCCCTGTCATTTCTTCTGGATTCTGCTAAAGGGTATCAGAAAGGCCTTCTCTGACCACCCAATCTCCACTTGACTGCCCCAACCCCCCCTGCCCTGTTATATTCTCTCCATATCACTTTCACCATCAAACCTACTGCTTATTTATCTGTTTGTTTAGACCATACACTTCATGAGGGCGGGGATTTTTGTCTGTCCCGCTCACCAATTGCTATGTCCTGAGGCTAGAACAGCGCTAACTGGATGAACGTCTCTCCACCGCCTTCAGAGTCTCCGCAAGCTGCTCAGCATGATGTTCAGGGCCCCTCACACCTTTACCATCTCTCCAGCTGTATTCCCGATTCTCCCTCCATGATGAACCACCTGCAGTGTTCTCGGCACAATTTTAGGCACTTGCTTTTCTTTTTTCCCAGAATGCCCTTCTCCTCCTCATCTACCAGGTGAACTCCTATTCATCCGTTAAAGCCCAGTGGGGAAATCCCCTAGTTAGGAAACACTCCCTGACTCTGCCCCCACTCCCAACTACAGTTACTCCTCCTCCCACTCGCACTCGCACAGGTGTTCATGTTGCCATTTACAGCTTCCACACCTGTCTTCAAGGGCAGAGTCTGTGTGCCTGTGCCTTCCGGTCAGTCCACTGCTGTCACACCGAGCTCTCCACCACTCCCTGCGAGGGCAGCTGATGATCCCAGAACTGCACTGTGGCCATAATCCCTCCCCAGGACAGCTTGATTTGGGGATGGAAGGGAAGGACGTGCCTTCCAGAGGGTCTCCATGCTCTCCAGCACTGAGTGAACCCCTTCTCTGAGACTCAGTGATGCTGGCAGGGAGGGTCAGGAGCCCGGCTGCCGGCGCCAGCTCTGGGCACGCTGCCCTCACACTCACCCCACGCTACCTGCCCGCCCCCCGGCCGGCTCCCCCCTCCCTCTCTCTGGGCCGGTCCTTCTCACAGCAGATCTTTCACTTGGGTTCTGTCCTTTCTGCTTCTCTCTCCCACGACACGGGCAGCACCTCTCCCATAAGTCTTCTGTCAGGAGAACAAGTGGCCTCCCCTACTGTCCTCCATGTGCATGAGCACACCTGTGCACGTGCGAAGGGCTGGAGCAGGGGGAGGTGGGGAGCCATCGGGAGCCTGGGCATCTGTCCTGGCTACAACCCCCTGGCTCGAAGGGCACCCGTCTGCTCAGGGAAGAAGAGCAGGTCAGGGCCTCCGCTGGATCCATCAGGGAGAGGGTCCCCCCCCCCCCAGATTCCAGATGCACCCCTCCCCAAATCCCCGCTCCGCCTGACAATAGTTCTGTAACACTGTTTTGGCACGTCCGCTGTGAACTTAATTTAACATTCATATTGCTGCTACTTAATTAAATAGATGAACTCATTTTACATGTACAAGTCTTAATTCATCGCGAACAAAATTGGCCATGTTTAGTTCTCTATACGCCAGCAGCTCCCTGGAACAAATGGTGGCCTTTGCGAGTTAACGGCGGGGACAGGTTAAAAGCTAATGACGGGCTCCGGTCGCCTGTGTGAGAGCGAGCAGACGTCTTTATCCATCATCAGAAGCGAGCGGAGGGGCCGCCAGGCTCCCTCTCTCCCGGCAGCAGCTGGGACTGGCAGGCCCCGTGCCTACCTGGGCCTGAATCCCGGCTGAGCTACGGTGTGTGCTCCCAGCACCCCCGCCCTGACTTTGGCCTCCACTTGGGGAACCCTTTCTGTCCCCACCCACCACTCTGTCTCCCCAGGATCCTCCACTCTCCCTGTGCTCACCTCTCCCCGCATCAGCCCTGGACATCGCACCACTCCACAGGGGCTCTGTCAGTCTGTCTGGGCCGCTAGCAGTCTGAGAACAGAGGGTCCGTGGCCTGTACTTTGACAGCTCCCGGAGGGCTAGGGTTGGCAGGGTGGAGGCGGGGCCCAGGCCGCCTAGGGAGCTAACCCCAGGGGAGTGCCTGACATCAGCCCGGCACACAGCAGGTGCTCAATGCATGCAGCAGATGTTCGCAGGGCTCCTAGCCTGGTGCTGGGCACAGGGTGGGGTGCAGAAAAGTCCAGCAGGAAAAACTGGAAGTCAAGTGATCAGCTGCTCTGACTAGGGGGCGAGCGCAAAGCCTGGGTTACAGGGCAACTCTGCCTGGTGGGGACTCTCCAGGACTGTCCACACCCTGGAGCCAGGCTCAGGGGGACAGAGGCAAAGTGGCATCATCCTGGGACCCTGGGTGGAGATGTCCAGCAAGTCACCACCCTTCTCACTCCAAGCAGAGTCAATCAGCCACCCGTGGGAGGGACATCAAGAGACTGAGGGCCTCTACCTGTGGCTGCACGCCGGCCCCTAGCCCCCGGTTCTCACCTTGCGGGCTGCCTGGGTGCCATTCTACATGCTTTCTACGTACTTACACATGTCAGCCTCACAGCAACCCCCTGTGGGTCGCCTATTCCGATCCCCAGTTTAGGAAAAGAAATCGAGCCCAGAGAGGTAGCCGTCCAGGGTCACACAGCTCGTAACCAGGAGATGAGATGCGAACCCACACACTCCAGCAGCAGAGTCCACAGTCCAACCACAAACCACGCCGCCCTCGAGAACAAACGGAGCCCCCAGAGGTGTGTGACTCTGGGCTCCGTTGGGGACTCCAACTGACCCCTGGGCGTGTGGACAGGCCTCCCGCACCATGAGGAACGGCTCTGCCCAAAGGAAAGCTTGCTGACCCACCACGAGCTCTGAATGTTGGCCAGGAGGGACCAGACTATGGAACAAGGAGTCTGGTGTCAGCCTGGACACCTCCCTCCTTCCCAGCCGCCAGGACGCACTGAACGCTGGCAGGCAGCTGGGCCCGAGCTGGTGGTCGGATCTCCTCCAGAGCGTCCTGCCCTCTAGCTGAGCTGGCCACCACTCTGCCCTCCGACCCTGTGGGTGGGAGAGGGGAGCTAATCCTAGTGGAGGGGCCGTCCGGGTCCCTGAGGCGGATGCCCCACCAGCCTGGGGTGGAGAGAAATGTGACGGGTCCAGCTGTGGGCAGGGGTGTGGCTCCCTCAGGACTCAGCTCCCCCAGAGGCGGCTGCCCCCCGCCCCTGGCCCAGGGCCCCACGCAGAGGCCAGCAGGCGGTGACGCAACCTCGGGGCTGATGGCAGAGGGAGCAGCCAGGTCCCCCGGGAGCCAGTTGTGTGTTCTGAGCCGGGAGAGAGGAGGCTCCCTCGCTGCTGTGGCCCTGCAGTGGACTCCCATGCGGCCTCTGGCACCTCCGGGGGCAGTGGAAGAGCCTGCAATGTGGAGGCGGTTCCAGCTGTCTTGGCCGTGCCCTGTGGGGGAGGCTGGCTGCCTCAGTTTCTCCAGCATGGACATGCCCTGCCCCTGCCTCTCACATGCACAGGATGTCCTGTGGCCATCAGACCCCCAAGGGAGAAGCTGACTGGCCCTTCTGCCCCCCAGGCTTCCCAGACTAGGCATGCGAACAGGTTGGAACCATATCCACATACCTGGCATCCTGGCCCATGCCATCAAGTCACCGGGCACAGTCCCACCCCATCTGCTCCAGACTGTCTGCCAGCCCCGCTGTGGTACCACCCCACCTTTAGCTCCTCCTACCAGGACACGAGGCTGTCTCAAACAGGTGCCCCAGGGGGCCTCAGCACCACCAAGGCATCCCCCGGAGCCCCATCTAACAACCCCCACAATCATCGGGGCCACACTAATATTCCTGAGTGCTGCTGATATGCCAGAAGCCTCTTTAACTACAGGTCATCCCATTCTGTTTCACAAGCAGCCCCCATTTCTAGAGGAGCAAACAGAGGCCCAGAGAGGCTAAGTTCTTTTCCTGAAGCCACACAGCCAGCAAGAGGCACTACTGCGATCGGATCCCAGGTGTATCTGGTCTCAAGGCCTGAGTGCTCACCATGCCTCCTGCCCCTGCATCACCTCCTCTGCTGACCCAGGGGCAAAGACCCACCAGGCCAGAGGAGGGCACCTGCTGGGCCAAGGAGGCTTGAAAATGTGGGTGCTCACCCCCAGGGAAATGGCCCAGGATGTGGTAGGGAACCAGGAGGGTGGGGCTTCTTGTAGGTCTCCAACCCAAGTACTCAGGTGTGAGGGAAACAGTGTCACCCCCCAAAAGCCCCAGGGCCCTTGTCACTGGGCAGGGAAACAGTTAGCATCCTGGCCCCTTGCCCTTGGCAAGCAGCACCTCAGAAGCCTGACCCCAGGCTCAGTCTGCGGCTGTTTACATCCAGCACCTGGTCCCGCAGGTCCCTGTGAACAGGGGAGTGAGGAGGGGGCAGGCCTCTCCCCTGGGGGTGATATCTGGAACCCCTGGAAGGTTCTTGGGTGCAGGAGGCCGAGAGTGAGAGGCCCATCCCCCGCCTTATTGGCTCCCCTTGGAACTGCACCTGCCCCAGCCCCCAGGGTGGGGGGCCAAAGGAGGGCTGGGACAGCCCCCAGGATACCCGCAGCCCTGCTTCCTCCCCAGCCCCCACTCTGGCTCCTTAATCAGTCCCTGGAGACGCTCCCCACCAACTCCTCCCAGCCCAGAGGCTATTTCATCAGACAGTCAGTCAGTGAATATTTACCCAACACCTTCCTGAGTGTGAGGAGGGCAGAGATGGGGTTTTAACAAAAGCAGAAGACAGAGCCAAAGACAGGTGACACACACACACACACACGTGCACGCACACACACGTGCACGCACACACACGCACATGCTGGTCCTTGTGGTTTCAACGCTCCCTTCTCACCCTGTCGCTGGGAGCCTCGGAGTGTCTCAGCCCCTCATCCGGAGGGTGGGAATCCCCATCCGCCCGTGAGCTCACACACATGCCTGGGCAGTGCTCAGACCGTGCGGCCCAGAGCCCACGCTCCAGGGCCACGGCTGCTGCCATTGCTGCGTGCAGCACACCACGCGGATGCACGTGGGGGCACCTGAGGCTGGCAGGGAGCCCGGTGGACTGAGGAGGCCAGGCAAGCCTTCCTTCTGCCAGGGGAGGGAGTCACGCTGACCCGGGAAGGAAGGCGGGCAGGGCCCAGCCAGGCACAGAGCACAGGGAGGGCTGCACCCTCGGGACGCGGGGATGCGGTGGGCCCGGGGCTGTGCTCAGCTTTACACCTGCTGACAGCCCTGACCATCCGGACCACAGCTCTTAGGCAGGTGTGGTGAAGGGCACCCCTAGTGGGGAAGGCCGGCCCCACCATTTTCTCCTTTGCAGCTGACCTTAACCGTGAGAGAAAAGAGAGGATTAGCGGATGAACCACTTCCTGGCAAATCCCACCGCTCGCCCGGGGCCTTGTGGGAGGTGGAGGGGGTGATGCTCCTTCCTAAGGCGTCTCCCACAGCCAGAGCCGTGCGGGCTGAAGCTGCCTAATGAAATCCTCGCAGCGGCCACCTCCCGGTCCCCGTTTAGTCACCCCCCCCCCCCCCCCCCCGTCACAAGTGAGGGAACTGAGCCCCAGGGAGGGCAAGGCCGCCCAGATGGCAATTGCCGGCCTGACTTCCAAGTGTGCTCTCCCCGCGAGGGCTCCTGGACATTTCAGGAGGCCCTGGAGAGACTCCACAGGCAGGGGGCCAAGGGCCCACTCCTCCACCACTCCCACCAGCTAGAAGATGCCACTCACTTCTGTGAGCCGTGCCCGGTTTCTCGTTGGCACACACAGGCACGGGAACACTTGGCATTGCCAGGGCCCTCATTAACAGAGGATCTTAAAACAGTACATGGAAACCCTTCAAGACCCCCTGGGCCGAGCGCCAGCACGCTCCGGATTTTACGGGGTGAGAACGCGGAGACAGAGAGGCTGGCCGCTCTCCGGAGCTGCAGCCTGCAGCCAGGTCCTGCAGGGGTGGGGCTCAGAGGCCGAGGAGCAGGAGGCTGCGAACACCCCCCCCCCCCAATGCCATGGGAGGATGCCTGAGGAGGAAGCGGTTTTGGGGACACACCTGCACAGAAGAAACTGAGGTCCACGGAGGTCCCAAACATGCTCAGAACTAGTTTGCAGCAGGTGAAGCTGGGCCTGGAACCCAGGCCTCTCCAATGTCCACGGGCACCACTCCGGGAAGGACCCTGCACCAGGCAGGAGGGAGGGCCCAGGCAGGATGGGCTTGGAGGACAGCACAGGACCCAATCCTGGCTGTGTCACACACTTCCTTCAGGCTCTAGTTCCTTTAAGGCGAGCTTGAGGTGAAGAGTAGGTGTGGGGTCCCCAGCCAGGTGCGGATGCTCCCATTTAAATCGATGAGCATTCAATGAGTCCTCACTCGCAGGAGTCACATTTTAAGCGATCAATAACCACAGGTGACTGGTGACTGCTGTCCTGCGCGGGACAGATTGAGAACATTCCGTTGTCACAGAAAGGTCTAAGGCTCTTCCAGGGAGTCAGGGAGGGAGAACAGAGCTGCACGAGGGGTGCTTCCCTGAGGTTCCAGCCTCTCCCATCCTGGCCTCGGTTGGGACAGGAAGCGGTATTTCCTGAGGGCCTGCCTGGCCCATCCTGGTGCAGAGACCAGGTTCTCTATTCCCACAATCACCGGCTGGGCAGGCACGCAGAGGGCACCAGGTGGGTCCTCACTACATGAACGAAGGAGCGCCAGGAACTGACTGATGGACACACAGACGGGGTGACAGGCCCTCCGGCGAGCTGGGAGACGAGACTGGCACTTCCTGGGTGAGCACCTCAGGTGGGGGGAGCGAGTCACACGTTTAATGACGACAGGTCCTTTTTATACCATGTGGGCTCAAAATACAGCCCCCCACCCCCCCGGGAAGCGTGTACCCTGCACACAGAGCAACTGAAGACGAGGTCATACACACCAAGTGTTGCCTTTACGATGACTCTGAACTCACCCCTGCGTGGTGAGTTACTGCCACTTTACAGCTGGGGAGAGGGAGTCTTAGGGCAACAGCTGGTCTGAGGTCGAGCTGGGGCTCGAACCTGAACACAGTCACCCCGGGGGCTTTCCTGGGCAGCCAGGTGTTGGCTCCCAGCTGTGTGACCTTGGCCAAACCCCTTCCCCTCTCTGTGCCTCGGTTTCCCCTGGTGCAAAATGCTGACGGTCACATCTGTGCCACACAGTTCATGAGATAACATGGAGAAAGCACACGGCGCAGCCCTGGCCACGCAGTCAGTGTACTGCTGCCAGTTTTCCGTGATTCCTTCCATGACCCACTGCTGTGGCTCATCCACGGCGAGCGTCCTCATCACCCAGAGACCCCCCACACTCTCTCCTAGACCCTCGCAGCCCATGAAACAAAACCCATTGGTCACTCCCAAAGCCCCCTGCACAGCCAGGGCAGCTGCCCGGGGTCACCCTGGACCAGAAAGCACAGATGCCCAGGTGGCCAGGGACAGCGGGGCCAGAGCCGCAGCCTCTGCAGGGGACAGATAACCCGGCTGGCATGCACGCGGCGCCCGGCTCCGGCTAACAGGACCCTGCAGGCCGGGAGCCCGCCGCAGACACCCGGCTCGGGGACGGTGGCAGGAAGTGACAGGGAGGCAGAGCAGAGAGACAGGCCCTCACAAAGAGCGCGTCCCCTGTAAGTGGAGATAAACCTTGGGAGGAGAAAGGAGCACTAAATCAGTTGTTGAGCAGATGTACCACATGCTGACAGGGCAAATGTGCAGCCTTTCACGACCACGCCGCCTTCCCCGCCGTTATTCATGGCCCAGCCGGCGCTTTATCTCCCGCAGGAGGAGAGGCCGCGAGGCAGACACTGGCTCCTGCCTGCGCGGGCTCCCTCGGAAAATATTAATATGTAAATGTCACTCTCCGAAGACCAGAAATGAAATGGAATGACTGACTGGAAGATGCTGGCAAGATTAAAAAAAAAAAAAAAAAAAAAGCTCCTCAGGACTGGAGGCGAGAGAGCTGGCCTTGGGGACAGGGCTAGCGGGGGAGCAGAGGATGTTTCGGGGGTATCGGCCATTTCCTTTCTCTGGGCAAATGGCTTCAGTGTGAGGCCTGAGAGCAGAGCTCTGGGCTGCAGCACGAGGTGAGGATGGCGTCACCGGTTCCCAGACACACAGCCCAGAGGCTCATGTGCGCTGGTGTCCATTCTGGGCCCAGGAATCTCCGGGACGTTTTTACGCACATAAGCTCTTTCCGTCCCTGCCAGCGCCGTGGCCCCGTCTCACAGACGAGGAAACCGTGGCACAGGGAGGGTGAGTGGCTGGGCCAAAGCAGTAAACCCGGTGCTGTGCCCGGGCCTGGAGGGGTCTCTGCTTCCTCCTGCCCCCAGGAGTGGGCACATGTCAGGCCCTGTGCCAGGAGGCTCACGTACAATGATCTGTCCGCAGGCAGGGACCACAGGTTCGGCGCTGAGGACATTCTGGCAGGAGGGAAGGACCCGAGGGAAGACAGGTGATGCCCACTGGGCAGCTGTCCACAGGGCTGGCACTCTGTGGCCTCCCTTCCCAGCCGTACCTGCTGTCAGGCGCTGGGCATTTCGTTTCTCCTCCCCTCTCTTCTCTGCATCCAGCCCGACTGTCCCCACCTCTACCCCATGTGTCCAGTGGTCAGAAAGCTGGGTCGGAAGTGGAGTCCTGGGCGCTGGGGGGGGGGATACCCAGTAGCCACAGCACCAGCGGGGTGCAAGTTGGCTTAAGGTCTTGGCAGAAGAGAGGGGAGGAAAGTAGCTCTCTCCGCAAGGTTTTGGGGGTGTCTAGAAAGCCCTACCCACGATGCCGGGACACCCAGGGGACCACTGAGAGAGTGTCACTGTGGGCTCCGGTGGGTCCCCTGCCCCACCTGACTTGATTCTCAGAGCCTAGCTCTGCACGGCCGACTACAGGGCACCCCGGAGGAACACAGGGACATCCCTGGACCCCTGCCTACTGAAGTAATCTCCCCCCACAGGAAACACCGCCCTGAGCCCGGAGAAAAGGCAGGTGTGAGCTGGAGCAGCCTCTGGCCCGTCGTTCTGAGGCCGCTGCCCTCCTTTCATGCCCCACCCGCCTGCCAGCTGCCAGAGCTCATCAGCAAATTCCAGGGTGACCCCAGGCCACAAGCTAACAGGAGCAGTTGTATTTCCTCCCTGCGACACCAGCTCACTGCTACTTAACCCTGTCAAGCAGGAGTCTACAGAAGGCCTGCAAGAGGGGCCGCAGGAGGCAGTGTGGGCTGAGACCAGGCGGCCCCTGGCTCCCTGGGCACCTCCAGGCTGGAGCGCAGGCCCCTGGGGACAGGGACAGGCGCAGGACAGAGGTAGGCAGCGCCTGCACATGGAAACTATGACTTCAGGAAGCTGGAATGCTGCTCGGGGAACATCGTCAATGGGAGGCGCCCTGGGAGCAGAGGGCGGAGGGTGTGCACATACAAACATACACACGTGTTCTCACAAATCACAAACACACAGACATACACATGTGCACACACACATGTATGCACACACATACTCAGGTGCACTCACACATGGGTGAACACCCACCCACCCATGCTCACAAACATACATGTACACACATACCCATGTACTCATCCATACATACATGTGTACAGACATAAACGTGCATGCACACAGGTGCACATGTGCCTACACATACAAACACGTGTGTGCGCAGACACACATCCCTGCCAAGCCTCTGGCTCCCCTACCCTGACCTTGCTCCCAGGATCCCCGAAGCCCCAGGGCAGACACAGGCGGACGGGAGGGGACAGGAGGGAGAGGGAAGGGGAGCAGCTGCTTGGGGGGGTGCTGAGGACTCAGGAGCCTCAGGAGGGGATTGGGCGCCCACAACCAGGCCCTGTGGTCTGGACTTGAGAAATCTGCATCCTGCATGATGGATTCTGGCAACAGGGCCCTTCCCAGGAACAATGCTCTGGAGTCTCTGCTCTGTGGGCGCCTGTGTGTGAGGAGTTTGGGCAAGTTAAAGGCGAAGCGTGTGTGAGAAACGGGCTTGGCAGCCTCTCGGGGGACTGCGCCAAGCCCCCAGTGGGCGCCGCTCCCGCCAGGCCCAGGCCCCGGGCTGCAAAGCCAGGCCTGCCCGCCCCTCCCCAGGCCTGGCTGCCTCTTCCCCCCTCCGAGCAAGCGCCTGGAGGCTCAAGGGCAGGGGTCGCCCTGGGGGCAGGATTCAGAGGGCACAAGGGAGAAAAGGGGGCTCTCCCGAAGGGGGTAATGGGAGCAGCAGTTGGGCCTGTTCCCAGGGAAGCTGGCAGGGGTGCAGCTGGGTCACTGGTCTCCTCTGAGCCTGGAGGGAGGGGGAGAGGAGTAAGGGGGGGGAGAAGGGGGAGAGGAGAGAGGGAGAGGAAGGAGGTGGAGAGGACAGGGGGTCACAGGGGAGAAAAGGGAGGCAGAGGAGGGGAGAGGGGAGGGGCCGAGTGGGCAGAGGACCCTCTCGGGGGTAGTGTTAGGAGCAGCAGCCCCGTTCTCTGACCACAGCTCTCCAGGGCTCCTGATAGCCCTGGCCACACCCTGGAATCACCTTTGGACCTTGAGGGTCTTTTGATTTTTAGGGAGCCCCCAGGGATTCCCACATGTGCTAGTTCTCAAAGTGGGGTCCCCACAAATCCAGCATCAGCTGGAAGCAGAAATGCCGATCACAGGCCCTCCCAGGACCTGTGTTACCCCACCGTCCATGTGGGGTGGGGGTGTTCGAAGCTCAGTAGAGGGTGGGATTGATACCCCCCCAAGATGTGCACCCTGGGGCCTCCGAGAGCAAGGGGAGAGAGCACCAGGCAGGGCAGCTGTGGGCGTCCACACAGGAGAAAGGTCCCCTGCTTCCTGGAGAGGCGGTGAGGCCGAGGCCTGGGCAGCAAGGGCCCCCAAGTCCTTCTAGAACCAGACAGACCGAGGCGATGCCCACTGCAGGGAGGCATGGGGACACCTGGGGAAGGAAGAACAGGGGTAGAGCGATGCAGCTACTTTGTCCTGAGAAAGCAGACAGGCCAGGGTTCAGGGGTATTTCACAGGCTTCCAGAGGTCCCCAAGGTGACCCCCACGCCCGGCGCTGGGGTTTGGGGTCAAGAGAAAGGTGAGATGGACATTCTGAAGGCCCTGGCCAGCGACCTGCCCAACTGTCCCCGTGCTCGAAGGGGACAGGTGAGATCGGGCCCCTCTGTCCTCCATCCTCTGGTAAGGTTTGTAATTAAATTAGCATCCAGTCTCTGCCAGCATCACACGGCTCGTCAGCCCCCACCCTCCCATTCCTGGGTAATGGGAACACTTTGATATCGGGCTGGACTCTAATGCGTGTGATGTGAGGGACCCTAATTTATTACGTGCCGGTAATTGATGTTTACATAAAGTAGCTCTTACAGCTACTCAAAGTAGGAGATGAAAAGCAATCAATCAGCCATTTGCCTCAAAAGACAGGGAGAAACACCACACATATCAAAAGCAACCCCCCCCCAAACACTGAAAAGGGGCTGGATTAGCACATTGACACTTGAAAGCGTGGGGTTCCGATCTCACAGACAAATGGGGACTGCAAGGATGTGGGGAAATCATCCCCAGGCTGTCGGTGGCCCTCGGCCCTCGGCCCTCGGCCCTCGGCGGGGTGGGTCCAAGTCCCACCTGGAGGACCCAGGCTGCCGTGCCGGATGCTGTCCTGGGGCCCAACAGCCTTCCCTCAGCCACCTGGCCCTACCACCTGCTCTGGTTCCTTCCCGGTCACCCGTTCTGTTCCCTCTGGGCCACAGGAATGTGGCTCAAGGCCCAAGCTTGGTTTTGAGGGGCTCTGCTGAGCCCCAGGGTGGGTTCGGGGCTGAGTGAGACCCTCCTGCACCCTTGCTTCATGGCTCAGGGTTAAAGATTCTCACGGTGGGGCCGAGCCAGGCTGGGGACACGAGGGACAGTGCTCCCTGGTGCATTCTCTCCCCCCGTCTCCCACCCTGTGTCACATCCACCCTCTCTGCCACTCCACCCACAGAAACCACCCCACTCTGTAGCTGCTGGTGCCCACAGAGATGCAGACTCAGCCGTTGGGGGAGCCTGACCCCTGCTGCCTATCTGCCCCCTGCCCTGTGATGGAGCTTATCTCTGCCTGTTGTACTGAACAGCGCCAGACGCCGCGTTAGCTTCCTGTGGTTGCCACAACAAACGCCCCCTGGGCTTGGTGCACTAACACAACACACCCTATTCTCTCGCACCCTATTCTCTCGTGGTTCTGGGGGCCAGAGGCTGGAAACTGTGTCACTGGGGTGCAGTCAAGGTGCGGGCAGGGCCGTGCTCTGCAAAGACTCTAGGGAAGGATCCTTCCTTGCTTCTCCTAGCTTCCGGGGGCTGCAGGTGCTTCTTGAGTCGTGCCCACACACTCCCCTCACCCTCCCCCCCCCGTCTCTGCCTCTGTGGTCACATGGCTTCTCCACTTTGTCTCCGATCTCTCTGCTCTCTCTTATCACACACTTGTGACTGCAGTGAGGGCCCACCTGGATAGCCCAGGGAGCTCTCATCTCACCATCCTGAACTTAATCACACCTGCCGAAACCGCTTTTCCAAGTCACAGGCTGCAGGCAAGAGGACACGGGCTGTCTTTCGGGGGCCACTTTGCAGGCTACCACATGTAGGAAGGGAAAATCAAGCCAGGTCCCTGCTTCTTTTACGTCCAGCAAAGATGCCCATGGACACCAGTCACTCATCCTGCAACCTTTCGCCCGGCTGACACCTCCTGAGTGCCGGGCACTGTTCTGAGTGTTGGGGACGCGGCGTAAGGAGGACAGAGCGATCCCTGTGTTCACGGAGCTCGCGGATGTATGCGGTTAAAGAGGGAGCCATCCAAGGGCAAACGAACAAAGCCAGGAGAAGAATTCGGCGTTCAACATCCACAGGACCGACCTCATGAAGCAGGTGGCTTGAATAAAGGCCTGAAGGAGCCAGGAGCGTGAGCAAGTGAAGATCTTGAAAGAACATTCCAGAGGGGGCACAGCAGGGGCACAGGCCCTGAGGCTAAGAGCGTGCCTGGTGGGGTCCCAGAACAAGAGGCCCTGTGGCTGGAGTGAAGCAGGTGGAGGGTGGGGTTGGAGATGGATTTAGGAGGAAGTGGGAGGCTTTGTGGAGGGGGGGGGCGGTCACAAAGGGCTTCCTGCTTCTAGCCGTGACTTCCCACACGTGGGGTCCCGCCTCCCTGACCAAGGCTGGTTTTCCCCTTCCTCGTGTCTTCTTTAGCAGTGACCATCGGAGGTAACCCCCCGCCCTTGCTGAGTATCCAGCTTCGGGTACCTAGCAAGACCCCCAGTTGTGGTGTGTGCACCCCAGCTGTGCAGGCCACACACACGCGCACACACACGCTGGTCCTGGGCTTGGGTGCACCTGGGAAGGTGCTGTGTGCCTGCCGGAGCCGCAGCTCCATTACGACTGTATCAGCCCAGGGGGAAGAAGTCTTTAGTTCTGGGTCTCCCACGGCGGGGTCCTCAACAAAAGCAAAACTTTGCTTCTGGGAATAAAATGGAAATCCGGGCCCTGGAGTATAATGAAAAGCCAGCTCACAGGCATTTCCCTCTGAGCAGGGCTGAGCAGCCCCCTAATGACAGGAGAGCTGGGGGACAGGTGGGGGGCCCCAGGGGACCCCAACGCAAGCACACAAGATGGTGGCCACGCTGGAGGCACTCACTGCCCCCCCCCCCAGGGCCCCACCTGCTCAGGGCTGCCTGGCCTAATAAACCCTCTCTCTTTGGAGTCACATTCGATGCGGTTCCAACAGGGAGCCATACGTCACCAAATCCAGCAAAAATTTGTGCTAAATTGAATCAATCCATCTTGGAAATGGCTCTTGTCAGGTTCTGTCAGAGAGACCGTCTGCAGGGGACAGAGAGATCAGGAGGGGCAATCAGGACGTGGGGGCTGGGGGGCTGGGATCTTAAAACCTCAAAGCCTCCGGCTGTCTGCGTTTGTGGGAGGGAGGGGCTGGCACTCACCCATGAGTCCTTGTGAAGGAGGCTCTCCGAAAGCTGTGTGTGTGTAAGGGGGGTGGGGGGCAGACAGGTGGCAGCGGCGTCAGGCTAGCAGTGTGCCCCCAACTCTGCAGCCCGGCCAGTCTGCCATTGCTTTATCTTAGATGGAGTCTTCTCGTTTCGTAGTTCAGTGGAATTCCACACCTATTAGGCACCCACTCAAAACCAAGTACGCTGACGGCACAGGAGGGCCTGGGCAAAGCCAGCCAAGTGGAACTATCAGACCCAAGGCTACAAGACGCAGAGTCTGGGAGCAGCCAAGGATCGGAGCCCAGGTGCCCCCTTGGGTGAACAGCTGTGGAAGGTGGACCCTTTCAGGAGGGTTGTAAGGCTCGCGATAGCCTGGAGTGGCCCTGGGGCTCCGCCTTGGTAGCATGGGCCTCCCTCGTTCACCATGATTCTGGGCATCAGGACCCACCTCTGGAGCTCTGGGGTCCTGAGATGGACAAGACATGGGCTCACCCTGCCAGCCACCGCCCTGCAGCCTCAGGAGCTCTTACAGAACGTGGCTCAGGGCCCTCAGGGCCCACTGGCATGACCTCCCCAGAACCAGAACTCTCCATCTCTCTCCCCAACGTCCAGCTCTCAGAACTGCCCATGGTACAGACCCAACCCTGCTAGCCGGCTTCGTTTCCACGTGCGCCCACGCCAAAGCCTGGCTCCCATCACGTGGGCTGGCCACGTTCCCCATCTCGTGGAAAGCCTGCTGGGTCCAGCCCTCCAGCCTTCGTCCATGCGGTACCCCACCCCAAGCCCAGCCTTCTTTCTCTGCTGAGGGCATCCCCATCGCCTCCTTCCTTCCGGTCCTGGCTCAAGTCCCTGTCCCCTGCTGTGGCCATCTTCCCCCCAAGTCCCCCCTTCGTCAGATCTAATGCCTTCTAAGCAGCCAGCACTCAGCATGTGCCTGTCCCATCTACATACGCCAAGCGTCAGCGCCCTCAGGTCGCAGACCCAATGTGCACACAATATTCCCCAAAGGACGCGACACAGGCGGGCACGCAGATGTTTATGAACCGTTCTTCTGAATGTCACGTTCGGGGGGTGCCAGGGTGCAAGTAAAAGACAAAAGGCACTGAAGTTTCTGCAAATTTTACCGTGGATACAAACAAACCAAGAGCCCTGGCTGGTTTGGCTCAGTGGGTCTCAACCTTCCTAATGCCGTGACCCTTTAATACAGTTCCTCGTGTCGTGGTGACCCCCAACCATAAAATTATTTTCGTTGCTACCTTATAACTGTAATTTTGCTACTGTTATGAATCGCCATTGGAAATATGTGTTTTCCGACAGTCTTAGGCGACCCCTGTGAAAGGGTTGTTCAACCCCCAAAGGGGTCGCGACCCACAGGTTGAGAACTGCTGGGTTAGAGGGTTGGCCCTCAGACCAAAGGGTCTCGAGTTTGATTCCCAGTCAAGGGCACGTGCCTGAGTGGCAGGTTCAATTCCCAACCCGGTCAGGGTCGTGCTGGAGGCAACCAATCAATGTGTCTCACATCGATGTTTCTCTCTCGCTCTCCCCCTTCAACTCTATCTAAAAATCCATGGAAAAAGATCCTCGGGTGAGGGTTAACGAAACAAAAACCGAAAACACCCCAAGAAATCAACTTCCCTCAGCACATCGAGTTTACAAGGTGACCTCTTTCCTCCGGCCTGTGTTTCTGGGTATCCGCGGTCCTGTGCCTGTGAAGCGGCTGCTGGGAGCCTCGCGATCAACCTCACCCTCAGGCACACCCAGGGGACCGCCAGCCAGTGGTCAAGGGACCAGCTGGACCAGCTGGACCGCCTCTCCTCTCACAGGCAGCCCACCTGCAGCGCCCCCAGATGGCTTGACCCCCGTCTTCAGCCGCCTCTGCTTCTCCGTCTTGCCCCTGCTCGTGCCGAAATGGAGCGGTGATTCGGCAGAGACCACCCAACAGACGTCACTTTAGAACATCACCAGTTCTGAAAAATTACCATATGGGGTTAGAAGTCAGGGCAGCGACCACACCAGGGAGACAGTGGCTGACCAAGGACCCAAGGGGCTTCTGGGAACCGACCCGTTTCAGTTTCTTATCTTGCGGCTGGTTACACAGTAAGTCCAGCTTGTCAACATGCAAGAGGGGTACACTTCTATATACTTTTCTGATGACTACCGTACTTCAAAGGCAATTTTAAAAAATGGTACCTGTTATGAGCTGAATTGTGCTCCCTATAAAATCTGTGTGTTGAAGTCCTAACCCCCAGGACCTCAGAATGTGACTGTCTTTGGAGTCGGGGGCCTTTCCTTTAAAGAGGTGGCCCTGGCCGGTTTGGCTCGGCGGTTAGAGCGTCGGCCTGCAGTCCAGAGAGACCCGGGTTCGGTTCCCGCTAAGGGCACGTACCTCGGTTGCAGTTTGTCCCCGGCCCCGGTTGGTTGTGCAGGTGGCAGCCACTCGATGTGTCCCTTTCACGTCGATGTTTCTCTCTCTCTCTCTGTTCCTCTGTCTCCCTCCCACTCTACCTGAACAAAAAATGGAAAAATGTCCTCGGGTGAGGATAAAAAAAAAAAAAAAAAAGAGGTGATTAAGCTAAATGAAGTCATTGTCAGAGTGGCCCCTATTCCAAGGAGAGAGGCCTCGGAAGAAACCAACCCTGCCGACACCTTCCTCACAGACTTCCGGCCTCCAGGACTGGGAGAAAGTAAACCTCCGTTGTTTAAGCTGCTTGATCCGCAACACTTTGTCCCAGCAGCCGTGGCCAAGGGTACGGCAGGCATTTGATGGCCAGGAACAGCCCCGTGGTCCCCACTGGGAAGCCCAGCCAAGCCCACACCCGCATCCCGGCAGCCTCAGACGTGGGGGTGGGGGATGGGAGAGATGGCCAGGGTTTGGCTTCTTGAGTTGTTTTCCCTCGGACTCACCACAACCCCCAACTCAATTTCCAAACCAGATACCAAGTGAGTGGAAGGCGGAGGCCAGAGACCTACAGAGGGATTTATTAGCAGGCAGAGGAAGACAAAAGCAATCTCGCCTGACACAAATATAGATGAATACGTGTATAGGAAACCCACAGACTGGCAAATTAAAACGTGGTTCGGGCTGGCGAGCGACGAGGACGCCAGCTGATCGATCTCCCCAGCCAGACAGCCAGGCCGACCAAATATGTCACCACGACACGCTCTCACAGAACCGCAGCCCCCGTGCATGCAGCCCCTCGGGAAGGAAGAAGAGCCCCCTGCTCCAGCAGGGCTACGGATTCCGAGTTTGGGGGACGGTGTGCATGCAGAACTGGTCTGTGACTCTGGAGGAAAGGGGGCGCTGGCCCAGGAAGCTTGGGCACGTGGGGAGAGTGGGGGGACTGGAGACAGTGTGGATGCAAGGTTTCTGCTGCTCCCTCTCCCTGAGCTCCAGGCTGGGGAGAGCAAGGTGGTCTCTGCCTGCCTCTCCCAGCAAGCAGCAGGAACTCTCAGAACAGCGGATGGAGGGATGGATGGATGGATGGATGGATGGACGGACGGACAGATGGATGATATGATGCCTGCAGAGGTCAGCACAGTGCCAGGCACACAGTATTATCAGTCTTGCTGTACCACCACCAACTCCCCAGGTTCAAAACCGCACTGACATCAATTATTTCAACCCAGAAAACACTCGCCCCTGAGAACGGTGCTCCTGGCTTTTCCCACCTGGGCCAACGTCCTGCTCCCTTCCTCCATCCCCACTGCTGCTCCAGGAGCCTCCCTGACGCCCGACGGGCCCTGCCCTCCTCACTTCTTCCTTGCTGGTTTCACCCCCTCTTCCTGGAATAATCCTCCCTCCTTCCTCTGGTGGGTCCCACCTTAGTCCTCTGGGCTGAGTGCAGACCCAGCCATCTGCAAAGTCCTCCCTCCACGCCTGCTTCCTCCCGTGTCCCTCCGGGGCTGTGCCATCCCACAGGCTGCCCCATGTGGCTATTTACATTAAAATACTAAAACAAAATAAAAGGAAAAATTTAGTGCCTGGGTCTCACTGGCCACACTTCAAGGGCTCAAGAGCCACAGGTGGCTGGTGGTGACCACGCCGGGTCATGCAAACAGATGACACTTTCCCTCCCTGCACAAAGTTCTACTGGATGGTGCTGCCAGGGGGGCCCTCACGTACAGGGGTGAAGAAGACCATCCCCCCCCCCACCTGCATCCCCACTGCTCTCTGGCACACCAGCCCCCGGCACCACCCTTCGCTCTGGGCGCCTCTCACATCCTGCCCTGCTCCCTGCACCCAGCGGCAGGTCTGGACTCCGACCATGAGCGAGCCCAGGGGGTCTGTCTATCCACAGGCACGAGGATGGAGTGGTACAGAGCAAACACTAAAAAAAACCCAGGACCCAAGGAGAATGGGAGAGGGGTGTATGTTGTTTGTTGTGTGTGTGTGTGTGCGTGTGTGCATACGGGTATGTGTAGAAGCAGGTGCAAATGGGTGTGTATACTTACAAGTGTGTGTGCAAGTGGGGGTACTGGTGTGTGCACATGGCTGTGTATGTATGTGTGTATCAGTGGGTGGATACTTGGGTACAGAAGGAATTCTCCATCCAGCGATTTAATAGCTGTACACTGCTTCCAGGACTTCATCTTCCTAAATTCTTCACTCACCTAACAAACCACCTCAAGATGATGCCCAGAGAAAGGCAGAGTGAGGCTCCCTGGCCTGGGGCCCAACTGACCTACCTCTGCTCCCTTGTTCTGGGGCATTAAAATCCCCGACTGTTTAAGTCAGTGAGAGGCCAGGCTTTCTGTTACCTGCAGCCTCAGGCCCTGGGCAGACGGAGTCACTATGTATTTGTCTAAATGGCCATGCTCACTACTTAATGCCCTCATCCTGGGCCCAGGTCCCAACACCCCACGCGCGGACTACATTCTCCGGACGCACATTAGAACGGCCGTCGCATCACCGTACGCTGGACGGTGCACATCTGTGCAACATCTGTGACCGCTTTGTGGTCAGGGCTGGTCTTCGCCCTGCGCTTGGGGAAAACAGGCCTCCGGGGCCTCAGACGGCCTTTCCCAATCTGGCCTCATAACTGCACGAGGGAAGGGGAAAGGCGGCGGCTGGCAGCTGGAATGCACTCAGCCAAGCAGGTTTGACAGATTGTCAGGCGCTGTTCTACGCCCACCCTCCCAGAGCTCGGACTTCGGGGGTGGCCACCTGGGAAGGACCCAGGCCCCTCCCCCCCGAGACGCCCTCTGCTGAGCTGGTGTCTGCTCTGCCCACCACCCCTTCAGCCCCGGGGTTCGCACCCAGCAGGTCTCCCCAGCCCTGTCGCCCCATCGGGATCAGTGTGGTCAACTACGGCCTGGAAGACGCGTGGGCAGCATGCAGAAGGCAGGGGCCTGCTGTGGACGGAGGGGGCGGGGCTTTCTGCAGGGTCAGCAGCCTAGGCTCCCTTTTGAGACCACAGCCACACCTGACCCTGCCTCCTAATGAAGAGGCGGAGAAGGTGCCCATCCATCTTCAGCGCGGCTGGTCCTAATAAGCGTCAGCGAATTCCCCAAAATGCCTGCTTTCTGTCCCCGGCACAATATGTTATTTACCTGCAGCTAATAGGTTCGTGGGTAATGATAGTCTTGTATCAAATGACGGCCGTTTGGCTCCTGACAGTTTTAAAGACCAGTCTCGGGGACACTCCAGTTTCTAATTACAGGGTCTGTCACCTGTGAGGTTCAGTCCAACACCACTCCTTCTCCCGCGGGTGACACTTCTGTCCAGATAGGAAATTTAAGCTCAGCTGCGACAGTTAAGGTTAAAAATACTGCTCAGTATGAGGCAAGGGATCATAATTTGGGTCGCTGCCTTGTTTAATTAATTGGACTGCGGCAATCTGCACTCCGTGGGCCATAATTACAGGCAGGGCGAGAGGCCCGCTCCCCCTTACCGTGTCTTACAGCTGTAATTTCACGGGGGCTCTGACCTGGCTCGAAGCAGGGCCCCGGAGCTCCTTCAAGGAACTCCATCAGCCACCACGACGGTGAGCAGAGATGAGCAGGCCAGTGCGGGGCGGCGGCAAGCCGGGTAGCCGGGCGGCTGCCTTCCCCGGGTCACCCTGGCAGCCATGTGGTGTCACAGAAAGCCACGGGGAAGAGAGAGTCCTGGATGCAGACATTTCCAGCTCCCCGGGCAGTGGTTTCTACGCCTCGCTGTCCGGCACCCGGGCCAGGCCAGCCTCTGCACGTCCTGTCCCAAATGCCGTCCCCAGAGGCCAGCACGCTTCCTCTCCCTCTTTGTTCGGGTGCCGCGTGTGTTCAGTCACCTCCTCGGCGGGGACTTCCCTGATCTCTTCGCCCCATCGCCCGGCCCAGTCCCGCACCCTCCCTCTTCCCTCTGACCATCTTTGTCACCACCCGAGGCGACCTTCTAGTGTATGTCCTAGCGCGAGTTTCATCTTCCATAAGGACTCAGGCCTGGCCGGTCCTGGAATGAGTGGTTCTTGATCACTCTGCTTCCTGGTTTCGGTCCCGCAGAGGCACCGCCCGTCTCTGTACCAGGCTGATCTTGTTTAAGCTTCAACGAGGCCCCCACGGGCAGTTGGGCTGGAGGCGGCCCGTCCCGCTCCACAAACAGCCCAGGTGTGGGACCTTGTTCGCGAATCAGGAGCGGCCTCACCTCTGACCATTCATCCCTCCTTCCCCAACCTCTTTTAGAGTCTGAGGCTCGCCCTGGCCGGTTTGGCTCAGCGGTTAGAGCGTCGGCCTGCGGTCTGGAGAGACCCAGGTTCGGTTCCCGCTAAGGGCACGTACTTCGGTTGCAGTTTGTCCCCGGCCCTGGTTGGTCGTGCGGGTGGCAGCCACTCGATGTGTCCCTTCACGTCGATGTTTCTCTCTCTCTCTCCCTTCCTCTCTCTCCCTCCCACTCTATCTGTACAAAAAATGGAAAAATATCCTCGGGTGAGGATAAAAAAAAAATAATAATAAAATAGAGTCTGAGGCTTGCGCATAACCTTGAGGACAGAGGACCCACAGCCAGGACAGCGGACAGGATGAGAACTGGACCACAACCTGGAAACCTCTGGTGAAACCTCAGCTCTGGTCAGCCCCAGGCTGACTGCAAGGAAGGCCAGTTCCCCTCCGAGCCTCTGCGGAGAAACAGTGAACAGCAGGGGATGCGGGGAGGTGGGGCCGGAGAGCTCTCTGCTTGGATGTCAAGTGCCAGAATCCTGCCGAGCCTCAGTTTTCCTCATCTGTAAAATGGGAATAATCCTAGTTCCTCCCCGCAGGGGGTGGTTTGTGGGAGCAGATGAAATGAAACATGTGAAGTACTTAAGAAACACAGACTGGAGGGTGCACCCGGTTCCCTTACCCCGGTACGTCAGGAAGGGTCAGGGTGACCTCTGGGCGGCTCCTGAGGGCAAAGTCAATGATGCATATCCAGGTCCTCCTAACCTCGGGGCGTAAGGCTCAGTGTGGCTCTTCTGAACCCAGCCCTCAGCCCCCAAGCCCACACGCGCATCTGCCTCTCTGGCTGCCGGGGCTACAGGCGGGGGTCTCAGTTCATCCTGCCCTGGCTGCCTTCCCTCAGGCTTGGTGTCTCCAGAGTACACACCCCTTCCCACTGTCGCCCACTGAGCCACCCCCCACTTCAGTCCCTTCCCCACCTCCTGGGATTTCCCTGCCAGAGACAACTCCCCACTGAGCTTCCCATGCTGAGTGTGGCACCCTGGCTGAGCTCACGGACGATTTTTAGGGACACTGAACAGGGCCTGTGCCAGGTGCTGCCCCACTGCTGAATGGCAGTCACCTTGCCCACCCTTCGCTTCCCTCGTGTCCAGCCCCATCCCCACCCCCGGGCCAAGCAGTCCTTAGGGGAGAGCTTTGCCAGGGCCAGATGGAAATTCAGAAATAAAACTACTCATCTGAAGGAACCTAATCTCCAAAGGAGGGAGAAGCGGGGAGAAGTGGGGAAAAGGCAGGGCCACACGTTCCTGGAGCACCACGTCAGGGATGGGGTCCCACTCCCACCCACATGCAGAGGGGACGGCAGCCGAGGCCCCCATCCAGAAAGGGGATGGTGGGCTCAATGTGTTCCCCCAAAATATGCCCAAATCCCAGCACCTTTGAAAGTGGCCTTCTCTGGAAGTAGGGCCTTTGCAGATGTAATTAAGATGTGAGCTGAGGAGCAAAGGGCTCCTACCCCCATGTGACTGGGTCCTTGTAAGGGTGGAAGAGACCCAGAGACAGACACACACAGGGAGAAGGCCATGTGACAAGGGGGGCACATGGATGGATGCGGCCACAAACCAAGGAACACCAAGGATGGCTGGCCACCACGGGGGCTGGGAGAGGCAGGAAGGATCCTCTGGGGGTTCAGCGGGAGTGTGGCCCCGCCGACCCCTTGCTCTCAGACTTCTGGCACTTTGTTAGGCAGCCCCAGGACACTCACGCGGGGACACAGGGAGGAGGACTGGATGCCAGACTCAGGTGACCTTTGTGGAGTGGCCAAATCCATCACTGCCACACGGTGCCCCTCCTCCTGGACCCTCGGTGTGCGGTTCCCATGGAGCTCGGGGACCCGGGGGTGGGGACCAACGCGCCTGTTTATTAAGAATCGAAGGCTGGGCCGCTGCATCTCAGCGGAGAGCTGCTTTTGAAGTGCCGAGTGATTTATTTTAGCCAATTACTGGTGCACTTCCCCTTCCCAAGGACCCCACGTAATTGATTGAAACCTATTGAAAACAAATTAGCCAGCACCAGGATGCAAAGATCTGTTTATCACTTCTCTGGAGGTTTTCAGGGAACCCACGTGAACTACAAAACACATTCCAGTTTGTTTTTCCCTTCTCCAGAGAACAGGGGAAGAAAGAAGAACATACCTTTTCCAGGCTGCGAGGACCCCTCTGTGCACCTGGCAGCCTGTTATTTTCCCCCGCGGTCCCTGGAATTACCGTCTCGATGCCCTAATAGTCTGCCTCGCTCAGACAGTGGCCATGGCCGGGGATTTTCACTACAGCAACACACATCTCCACATCTACTGTTTTCTTCTTTGTTCTGACCTACTTCCTTAGAATAAACCCTAGCGTGGGGTTTCGGGGATCCGAGTGAAGCAGCGGCTCCGAGGGTCTGGCTACGACCTGCCACTCGCCTTTCCAAAAGGGGCTCTTCCCACGCAGAGCTTGTCGCCAGGCTCCAGCCGGCTGTCCATCTCCCCACAGCTGTGCCAGCAAGGCTTATCCTCGCTTTGCATCTGGGAGGCTGAGTTCGCAGGTACAAAAATGAGACCGGGGCCCTGGCCAGTTTCGCGTCAGCCTGCGGTCCAGAGAGACCCGGGTTCGGTTTCGGTTGCAGTTTGTCCCCAGCCCTGGTTGGGTGGCAGCCACTCAATGTGTCCCTTTCACGTCGATGTTTCTCTCTCTCTCCCTCCCGCTCTATCTGAACAAAAAATGGAAAAATGTCCTTGGGTGAGGATAAAAAAAAAGAGAGAGAGAACGGGGGTGGGGTGGGGTGGTGGCTTTAGAGGCACGTTTAAAAGGTGAACTTTTAAAAAATGGTTTTTAATCGTGGCGAAATACACGTTACGAAATTTATCAGCGTAACCATTTTTAAGCGTACAGTTGAGTGGCACTGAGTACATTCACGTTCAACTGCATTTAAAAAATCACGTTCTGACCCGTGTGAGGACCGCGCTGTGATGGCTAGCGGGCACTCTCTCTCTAAGGCCAATTCTGAGTGTCCTACACTCGGCAGCATGTGCCTTCACCATGCCCACCTCCCCTGCCCAGGCCTACCTCTCAGGGGCTACCGCCCTGCATGTCCTAGGCCCACTTGTACACGGGGCTCAACAAGGGGGCTTCTTTCCCTGCTCAAAACCCATAGTGCCTCCCTCCACCTAGCCCATCAGGACTTAACTACTAAAAAAGCATCCCCTGTCCACCCAGTGTGGGTCACTCCGGGCTCCCTAGACCCGTCCGCCTGCCCGCGGACGTCAAGCTTCCGGTTGCTCAAGCCGGTATTTTCTACCCCGACCCTCGCAATACCTGCCCCTCCCGCCCCGTCACCCAGCAAGCTGCGCGCACCAACCAAACTGACCCTCTGCCCACAGGTGAGAGAGCAGATGGCTGTCCCTTCAGCTGGAACTAAAACGAGGCATGACCAAGGCCGTCCTGCATCCCTGGCCAGCTGCACGGCCTCCCTCTCCTGGACTGCCCCAAACCAGAGGGCCCTGCTGGGGCTTCTGCCACCACTGTCACCACTGCAGGGCTCCTGCTGCCATTTCTGTAACCCCTGGCAGCTGGCGAAGGAGCAGCCAGTTAAACACAAAGGGCTTCTTGAGGCTCGAGAGGCAGAAGTGTCCCACAGAGCACCTGCCCAGATGAGTGAGCTCCCCTGCCACGGGCGATCGCCCGATCTTCACTACGTGCAAGAGCTGGTGAGGGTGCAACCTGCTGGCAAACCCATGCTCCTGCCCCTCGGGCTCACATCCATGTGTGTACAATGTGCATGTGCACATATGCGTCTATGTGTGGACGTGTATACGTGTGTATACATGCATGTGCATATTTGCATGTGCGCGCTTGACTGTGTGTGTGCGTGTACATATCTGTATGGGCATGACGGGGCTGGACAACGGCCCAGCAGGTTGGTGCCGCAGCAGTGAGGTCAGTGCTGTGCAGTAGCTGTAAGACCCCAGGAGGGGAATCGCTGTCTGCAGGGCGATGGAGGTGAACAGGCACTGTGATCCCTGTCCCTGCCTAGCTATCCAACAGCTCGCCTCTCCTCCATCACCCCGCACAGCCCCTGCCCATGCACCCCTTGGTTTCTGAACCAAGCTACTGCTGGCTCCCACCTCCCGCTCACTGAAATGTGGCACTCCTGAGCTGCAAAGAGACATAGCAGTCAGGAGCATGAGTCCCAGAGCATGGGTCACCTGGTTCCTCCCCCTCTCAGCTGTGAGACTCTGGGCCTCAGTGTTGCCAAGGGGGATAACCAGAGCACCGCCCTCAAAGGGAGGCACCACACTGGTGCCGAGACCATGCTGGCACGGGGCGGGCATCGTGGGAGAACAGTGGCGCGCTATCCCAGGGCTCCCCTGCCCTGCGTCCATGTGCCAACCCCCAGAACCCGTGACTGGGACCTTATTCAGCAACTGGGTCTTTATAGCTGTGGCGAAGATGTGGAGGTATTGCCCACCACGCCACCCTGCCTCCAAGCATGGCTAGAAGGTTCCTGCTCCATTGCATTAAGAAAACAATGTGTTTAACTTAGAAATACTGATCAAAAGTAATAACGAGATGCCTTCTAGAAGCACTGCTGCTGTGCCAGGTACCGGACTGACGGATTTATGCACGTGACCTTGTTTGTCCTAATTATCCACCCGCCCCTGGAGAGCTCCACAGCCCCATTTCACAGATGAGGAAACTGAGGGCCAGGGCTGAGGCCTCTGGTTCAGGTCACACAGCTTTGGCAACACAGGCATTCCCCAGTCCCTGCTGTAACACGCTTCTAACACGAGCCACAGCAGGTAGACGAGGGAGGTTTCAGGCCAGAGCCACACTCACAACTGACATGTCAGTAGGCCCACAGGCAGCGCTAAGTGACAGCTTCAGTGGAACCAGAGAGGTCGAGACACCAGGTGAGTGGGCCATGCAGACACTCCACCACGAGGACGACCCTGAACCCCCAGCCAGCTGGGTGACAACAGGGTGAGGGACGCTTCCCAGCTGTGCTGTCCCGAGTCTGCAAACATCAGCCTCTCTCTGCTCCTGGCCCCCCCGGCCCCCTGCAGCCATCCACTCACACACCCTCCAAGAAACCGGACTTTCAATTATAGGTCCTGAATCTTTCAAACACTCGGGCACTATTTGTCATGACAGCAGGGTCCTGGCTCTGCCCCAAATAAGTCAACTTCTCCCCAATTCCATGTCTGCTCTCGACCGGCCCAGATTACCCAGCGCTTCCTCCTCCTCCCCAACCTGCAGCCACTGACTCGCACACAGCCCAGGGCCCAGCCTGCCCACCCCGGCGCCCCTTCCCCCCTAGGGCCCTGTGGTGGCCTGTCAGTCTGGTAACAGCTCTCTCTGAAAACCGCCTGAGGTATTTATTGTTGTACTGTCTGTGAAGGCTCATCCCTGGCACTGTCGCCCCTGTGGCGCCCGGCGTCAGTGGTGCAAACACCATCACTCACGCGGCATAAACCTGTTGTAGTAATTCCCAGCCTGGGCCCTCGAGAGGCGCCCATCATTCATCCCCGTGATGGCACTCGGAGGCGAGGGGCTACGGGAGATGGATGGTTCTGGGAATTACCGCTGGCTGCAAAGTGGGGACCTTTCACCTCTGGGGAGCGGGGTCAAGTCACTGTCATCGTGGGCCCGGCCCCCCGGGAAATGAAGCAGCAGACCCCTGCCCTGGGCCATGCCCCCAGGCCCCTCCCCCCAGACAAGCGAGGGGCCGTGTTCCACACAGGGATCCAGCTCTGGCCTCGGGAAGATCGATCGATTCACTGGGCCGCTCGATGATGTTCAGAGGCAGGTGCTGTCTGTGGCTCTTGACAAATGAGGAATCGGAGACTCGGGGACCTTGAAAGAATTACCCCAGGTCGCGGGGCTCCTGGATCCTTTCCAGCAGGACAAGCTGCCCCTGTAGGGCCACAAACTTGGTATCCCCTCCCACAACGTCCTGGAGGCCTTGATGAGGTCTTAACAACCTCTCACCAGTTTAAAGATTTCAAAGCATGGTCTCATTTGAGTCTCAAAACCCAGTGAGACAGGGCTGTCTGTTGCCACCCATCTGAGAGCAAAGCCTCGAGAAGCCCTGAGGGTTTGGGTGACTTACCAAGAGTCACGCAGCCAGGACAGAGGCCTGGACTCCAGCTCCAGTGCTCACCTTGCCCGATGGTACCCCTCTGCCTCAGAGCACATGGGGGAGGTTCTCCTTAATTAGCCTGATGATGGCTCAAAGGCTTCTGGGGAACAGGCCACTGTCATTTGGGTCCGTTCCCTCCCTCCGCCAGCAGGACCACGCATCACCGGAGTGGCCACATTCTAAATAACACAGTGCTACAGAGTGATCACAGCCCAGAGGAAGGCTGCCGGCTTGACCTGGATACACCAGAGCCAGCTGAGCCAGGCCAGGCTGAGGCTCTGCCGGCTCACCCGGCAGTTGGTCGCCTCCGCCACCTACCCATTTTCAGGCAGGGCAATGCTGAGAGCAGACTGGGCGGGGTCTGGGCCCAACCTCCTTGCCCACTGGAGCTGTCTCCTTCATCAAATGAGAGGGTCTTGCTTGGTGAGCCCTAATGTCCCTTCTAGCAATCTGAGTCTGTAATGGGGTAAAGAGGGACCTCCCCACAAATTCCCATCAGAATCTCCGAACGTGACCTGATTCGGAAATAGGGTCTTTTCGGATATAATTAGTTGAGATGAGGTCACACTGGATTAGGGTGGGCCCTTCATCCAATGTGCCTGGTGTCCTTAGAAGATGGCCACATGACAGAAGCAGAGACTGGAGCCACGCAGGCCAAGGAACAGCAAGGATCGTCAACAGCCACCAGAAGCTGGGAGAGGCAAGGAGGGATCGTCCCCCTAGAGCCTTCGAAGGAAGCTCGGCCCTGCCGCCACCTTGATCTCGGACCGCTGGCCTCCAGCACTGGGAGACAATATAGTTCTGCTGTTTTAAGACACACCGTTTGGCTCAGCGGTTAGAGCACTGGACCAGAGAGTCCCAGGTTCAGTTCCCGCTAAGGGCACGTACCTCGGTTGCAGTTTGTCCTCGGCCCCGGTTGGGGTCAGGTGGGTGGCAGCCGGTCAGTATGTCTCTCTCACATCAAGGTTTCTCCCCCCGCCCCCACTCTGTCTGAAGATAAGTGCAAAAAATGTCCTCAAGTGAGGATAAAAAAAAAAAAAAAAGACACATCATTTGGGGTAATTTGCTATGGCAGCCCAGGTCAAACCAGGTGTGCTGGGAATATGCTGAGGTAAGGACCTGCCTCAGGGCCCTTGCACCTGCTGCCCCTGCTCACTGGGGCACTCTCCCTGGATATCACCAGGTTCATTTGCTTTAGGCCTGTGCTCACAGTCATCTCCACATAGGCCTCCCCTGCCCACTCTGTCGACATTAGCTCCTGACTCCCTATCCCCTGAGCTGGCTGCATTTTTCTTAGTAACACATATCACTACACAAGCACCTATTATTGGTGTATTTACAGTCACTCACACACACACACACCATAAGCTCCTCCGGGGTAGGCATCTACCTTGACCACTGCTGGGTCCCCAGATCCAAGCACAGAGCCTGGCACACAGCAGATGCTCAGCAAACACTTGTAGGATAAACAGGCATCATTTGGGGCCAGCACCAGGCCAGGCAACCTCAGGAAAGGCACTGTGAGGTCACATGTCATAATCCTTCAGGGACACATTCCTCCAGGAAGACGCCTGAGTGAGCTTCCTGTCTGAGGCGGCGTGGCAGGGTGCTGAAGACGGGGTGTCTGGCATCTACCAGGGTTCATCCAGCTCTGCCACTTCTGAGCTGTGCAACCTCAGGCAAGTTGCTGAGCCTCTCTGGGCCTCAGTTTCCCATCTGTAAAGTGAAGCTATAAAAGTACTTGCCTCACGCAACTGTTGTGCACATTGCGAGAGTTAACGGGGTGAGGCCCCGAAACAGGGGCAGCCATCTCTAAGCACCCGGTACGCATTCAGTAGCACTGTCCTCATTGAGGAAATTCCTGGGAAAGGCCAGTGAGGTGAGATGGGGAACGATGGATCTAAGGAGCAGGGCTTGAGTGGGAGGCATCCACTAGATTCCGTGGGTGGGACACCCTTTGAAGTGCTGAGGACGGGGCTGAAGAGACTGCTGCCCAGACGGGCAGCTCTCAGGGAGCAGCAAACTCATTGAAGAGTAAGGCAGTTTATTTATGGACCAAATATACTCGCCATCAAGATCCAGCATCCCCAAGCCCGCCCGGGCCGTGGCCTCCACGGAGCAGGTGTGGCACTGGGTGGCCAGGGGCTGCCTGCTCTGAGAGCCCGGCTACCTGCCCAGGGCCAGCTCTCCAGCGATCAGTGGTGCCCGCAAGCAGAAAGATGCCCCAGCCCCCGACGGGGTACTCGGAGCTGTCTCTGAGACGGGTGTGGGGACAAAGGCAGGGTGATAGAGGCACCTCTTGTCTACATGGGCCACAGGCCACAGCCACCACCGAGCTGCAAGACATAGCCAGGGACTTCGTCCCCCAAGTAACAGACACTGTCCAGGCTGCACGGAGCCAGGCCCAGTGGGCCGCTCTGCGCAGATTCTCTGCTTCTGCTCAGTTCATACCTGGACTGGGGCCCGGGCACCACACTGCCTCATCCCAGGAGACCCTGCTCTGCCTTTTTCTCACCTCCTCCCTCACTAGCTCTCCCTGCTCCTACCCCTCCCCCCCCCCCCCCCCGCACAACAGGCACAGCTATGACCCAGCCTGTGCCCCCGCCTGCTCCAGGTCGCTGCACTGGCTGCCTCCCCTTTGTCTGGCACCAGCCTTTGCTCTTGCCGTTCCCTCTGCCTGGAGCACCTTCCTCCAGACAACTGCTCCTTAGCTCACTCCCTGGCAGCCTGCAAATCACAGATCAAAGCCACCTTCCCAACCCACTCTCTTCTAGAACTGCAGCCCAGCCCCCTCCCTCAGCACCCACATCTGCCAACACCCCGAGTCTGCTGTTGGCGTACTGGTCTACCGTCTGTCCTGAGGGCACTAACTGCTATCTTCTTGGTTCCAATTGGTCCCAGGTGCTCCGCGGAGCCTGGGTCCCTTCTCCGGCCCCAGGGGCAAACCCAGAGGAGGCCTCGACCAATGCCCACTGCCTCCGTGAACACAGCAGGGGCAGCCCGCCCAAGGCTGTTGGAAAGGGAGGGGGCAGGGAGGTGCCACAAAGGGGCAGCTGTAGCAGAAGTGGCTGAAAAAGCTCTTTCCAGCTGCACCAATGCTGCCCCGGGAATGATGGGGGCACGTGGAGCCCAGCTGCTCCCCCTCCTCCTGGCACCCATAGGAACCACCTGGAGCAGGGCGATGGGCATCCAGGCGGATGGAGGGAGGAGGAGAAAAGCCTGCCTTGTGGTCGGGGTCCAGGATGTGGCCCCCACCCCCCCCAAGAGTGTGCAGGCGCAGGCAGGAGCTAATGGCTGCGTCCCATCCAGCAGACTTGGCCGGCATTAATTTGACCATATATACACACGCTAATCAGCTGTAACCGTGGCACCCAGCTCAATTCAAATTGATTTACTGAGCCTGGAAATGGATACAAATGTGATTAAAGGCTTTTTATTTTACATAGGTTCTCTATAAAATGATTTAAATCAATTGCCCGGCAGGCCCCACGCTATTACTGCACAGAGCCTCCTCTTATATTGATGGATACCGTGCTCCCAGCTAGAGCCGGGTGTCAGCAACACTCTCCTGCCCAGCCCTGGGACCAGCTCGAGGCGGCCACAGCAGCTACTGGTCGTGAGTCCCCCTCCACCCAGACTGCCCCTCTGCGGCGGCCGGGCTCGCCTGGCATCCTCAAGAGGGCAGCCAGGCTTGGTGGGTGAGGTGTGTAGGCTGGGGAGCTGGCTGCTGTCTCCATGGCAACAGCCTCAGCACCATCTCCCAGCCCACCTGCCTCCCGTCCATGAAGTCTAGCTCTGGACGTCCCAGAGAGCTGGCCCTGAGCGGGGAGGTCAGGTTCATTATCTAGGCCTCTAAGGAGGGTGCTGGACTGGAGGCTCCCGCAGAGCCCATGGCCCCTTTTCACAGATGAGGAAACCACGACCAAGAGCTGAGTTCATAACTAGTGTCAGACAGGCTGGTCACAGCTGGAGGAGATTTCAGGCCTCCTGGCTCCCAGGCCACGCTGAGTGAACACCCTGAGTGAACATCGAAAGGCTGCCGAAGATTTCCAGCACCTGGGCTCGTCCAGCTGACGTGGAAATACAAGGTGTTCCTGGAAGCTCCGGGGGTGGAGTGCTCAGCACGGAGCCAGGGGCACAGCCTGACACCAGCACAGGGACACCGAGAGACGTCCAGCAGGCCAACGACAGAGCAGTGCCACCATGCCCTGTGGGTGCTGCCAGGGCCACACACTAACGGCTTCAAATAGAAACTCCTTCTTTCATCCCGGAAGCCAGAAGTCTGAAACTGCTCTGCTCCCTCTGGAGGCTCTAGGGGAGATCCTCCCTGCCTCTCCTGGCTCCTGGGGGCTCCAGGCATCCCCTGGCTTATCACCGCGTCACCCCAATCTCTGCCTCCATCTTCACGTGGCCTCCCCCTTTGCCTGTGTGTCTCTCCTCTTATAAGGACCCCGGTCATTAGATTGGGCCCGTCCTACTCCAACATGAACTCGTCTTAACTTGATTACATCTGCAAAGATCCTATTTCCGAATAAGGTCACGTTCTGAAGTTCTGGGTGAATATGAATTTTGGGGGAACACTCTTCGCCCCAGCACAGATGGTGTCTGAGCCACCACACTGGGGATACAGCTGAGAAGGGTCCATCTTCTTGGTAACTGAAGCGGAGAGATAAGACTCAGAGCAGGGTGCTGGATTCACACACGGTCCCTGCCCCCTGGAGAGGTGATGTGTCACCCCGTCTCTGCCCCGGGGCTTCTGCAGCCTGTTCCGAGCCCCGCAGAGGCCGGTGCTCCGCTATGAGCCACTTGGAGGTGGGCTCCTTCGGCGGCTAGGATCGGCCTGCCGAGAAGCCAGGGGACTAGCGGAAAAGGACGTCAAGATTCCTCCTGGTGGGGTCCTTGTTCAGAACAATCCCATCAGCCCTGCTCAAGAGCCCACGGCAGGTGTGCAGGCGGTGGGGGCAGGGAGGTGGCTTCGTTTCCACTCCAGGGCTGTGCTGCCTGGTATGGTGGCCGCTAGCCACAGGAGATGATTTAAATTCAAAGTTAAACTAATTAAAATTAAACAAAATCTCAAGTTCCATTCCCCAGTCGCATGAGCCACATGTAGCAAGAGGCTACCACATGGGACAGTACAGATGTAGAACAATTCCCACCTTTGCAGAAAATTCTGCTGGATGTGGCCACTCTATTTTCTCCATTGATTTTTTTTGTTTCCAAAGAGAGAGTGAAAGGGAGGAAGGGCAGGAAGGGGGGAGAGAGAGAGAGAGAAACATCAACATGAGCAACACATCACACACTGACTGGCTGCCTCCTGCGCCTGATCAGGCCAGGGATCAAATCTGCAACCCAGGTCCATGCCCTTGACCAGGGATCAAACCCTCAACCCTTCGGTCTGCGGGCCGGTGCTCTAACCATTGCACCACACTGGCCAGGGCTGGATGGCCACCCTGGACTCATTTTCCACCGTGTATTTTGTACCCTGGGCAGAAAAAAAATCAATGCCCAAAAAAGTAACAATTAAAAATATAAACATACAGGGCTGTTGATTTCCCATCACACCAAATCCGACCCCTGGCGGGGGGGGGGGGCTTCCGGAGTCAGGCGTCTCCTGCTGCCTCACCCTCTCCACCATCACTGACCAAACGGTATACATTCTCCAGGGTCCAGCCCCCATCTCGGCTCCACCACCTCTCCCCACTCTTCCCTAATTCTCTGGTCTGCTCACACTTCTCCCAGGGGCCCCACATGGCCCTCCTCCGTGGGCTCACTTCGTCCTCTGTTCTCCACCTCACAAACTCCTACACATCCCTCAAACCCCAGTCCAACTTCATCCTCCAGGTGGCCTGCTCCGACAGCATCTTCTACTTCCTTCTCTCGTGGTATTTTCCACCACGAACTTGAATTGCTTATGCATCTGTGCTTCCCTGCTTGGCTGTGGGCATTTCGTAACCACACCAGCCAGTTGAATCCCTGGCAGGGAGCGGGTCATCTGGGCGTGCTGCCGGAGGAGCGAGCCACAATTCCCCCTCAGCTACACCCTAAAGGTTAACCCAGTGCCTAGAGCCCTGCAGACCACGGTAGGTTTCAGCTGCATGAATAAATGAATGAGTGACGGAGACCAGGGGTCAGGTCTTTTCCTCCCTCCATACTCTGAGCACACATGTAAGCACACAGTAGGAGCTTAATAACCAGAGCTGAACTAAGTAAAGAAAAGATGGGAAGAGGATGAGGATATTCTGGGAACGACAGGACCATGAAGGTGATGAGGCAGACTGTGTCCTCTGGGTGGGCAGACGCCCCTGCGGAAACCCACTCGAGTTCTCTGCTTCTCCTCTGCCCCCTCCATGCTGCAGATGGCAGGGTGGCCACCTGCCAGGTCACTGTGAGGATGGGCACTGGCTGCCTGGATTCTTTAAGGCCATTCTTCTAGGCTCCCCTTGCTAGAAGCCTCTCTGGCCCCGCTGCTCTGCAGAAAGCGCAGAGGAGGGACAGGGGACACAGAGGGACATCAGTGGTGGGTCACTGCAGCCTGAGCCGCCCTTTGACAGGCCAGCAACCACAGCCTTGGGGTTCCTCCCTCCCTCCTAAAGGGACCAACTTCGCTCCTCAGAACACCGACACCGCATCTAGGGGTTTCTATAACAACCACTGGCCAGCGCTCTGCACTCACTGCCTGGAGCCGGCACCGACTCCACAGGTCAAGGGCTCAGTCCCACGAGGCGGCCCCACTTCACACGCCAATCGCAAGTCCCAGGCCTCCGTGCTTCCGGCTGACCGGCTATAAATCAGGGGTTCCCACGACTCCCTCCTCGGGTTCAATAATCTGCTAGGCAAGCTCACAGACCTCAGGAACACTTTACGTGCGTTTATCGGGTTTTTGTAAAGCATACAACTCGGGGACTGTGTAGGCATGGTCAGTGATTGGCCCGATCTCCAGCCTCTCTCCTCCCTGGCTGAGAGTTCGAACCTCTTAATCATAGCTTGCTCTTTCTGGTGACCAGCCCCCCACCCTGAAGACATCCAGAAGCGCACTCACCCAGAGTCACCTAATCAGAACAAGGACAATCCCATCCTATCACCAAGGAAATTCCAAGGGTTTTAGGAGCTCAGGGTCAGGAACGGGGGGCAGAAAGCAAATATGTAGTCCTTGTTATAATACACCGACCTGCTTCCCCTCCCAAGGGCACGGCCCTGGCCTCCGAGGGCCCAGGTCCCCGCTTCTGTTCTAGGCTGCATGGCCAGGAGTTCCCATGTGGACTTGGGGCCAGAATGCTGGTGTTCAAATCCCGGACTGCCATTCCCAGCTGTGTGACCTGGGCGAGTGGCCTAGCCTCTCTGTGCCTCCGTTTCCTGTCTGTCACACGGAGATAAGAGTGGAAGGCACCATGCGGTTGCTACAAGATTTAAATGAGCTTCTGTTTGTCTGGCTCGGCTCCCAAGCAGTGTTTATTAAGTCAACTTGCCCAGGCTACCAATACAGATAGCATGAGGACTGTCAGGCATCTCAGGCATGACCTGTCGCAGCTGGGGGGGAACGTGAGAGTCCCCAGAACTCAGGTCTGCAAAGACAGCACTTAACTTCCCCTGTGTCTACATGGGACTCAGCCCGCCAGGAAACAGCAGCACGGTAAAGCCCAACAAGGCAAGCTCTGGGCGGAGAGCGAGGTCTGAGTGAACACGGAACTTCCCTGCGGGGCAGAGGTGGGGATGCAAATGTGCTGTTGACACCCAAGTTCTTGTAGGGTGGGGCAACCTGAGCACGCCCTGTCTGTTTCCATAATCTCTTTCCAAGTGGCCAGTCTGCTGGGGTGGGGCAACATCTGGGACCTTGGGAGCCTCTAGCCCTGTCCCGCCCAGCGCTAGAATCACCTGGGGGCGCATTTAGCACCACACCAGATGAAATCAAGGTCTCACCAGTAGACGAATGGATATAAAAGCTGTGGTACATGTACACAATGGAGTACTATGCAGCTGTTAGAAAGAAAGAAAGATCTCTTATCCTTTGAGACGACATGGAGGGACCTGGAGAATATTATCCTAAGCAAAACAAGCCAAGCAGAGAAAGACAAATATCACATGATCTCACTTATTTGTGGAATATAATGAACATAACAGTCTGAGGAACAGGGTAATCCCAGAGACGTGGAAGTGGGGTACAGACTGACAATCCCCAGAAGAGGGGGTTGGGGGGAGAGATAAACCACAGAACTTATATGCATGTATGCATGAACAATGGACATGGACAACTGGGGACAGGGCGGGGAGGGTGGGGGAGGGGGTATCAGTGGGGGGAAAAGGAGAAACATCTGTAACAAAAATAAATTAATAAAATAAAATAAATTTAATTTAATTTAACAAAAGAAAGAAATCAAGGTCTCTGCCTCCGTGGAGGTGAAGCAGCACTAGGCACAAGGCAACCACAGCAGACACTGGTAAAAAAAAAATTACAATTTAGCTTTAATTTTGTTGCCTGTGTTTTAGCATCTAAACTTATTCCCACAAATGCGTACCGGTCAGCTAGGAGCAAGGACTGCAGGCGAGGGGGCGTGAGGGCTCCTCCAAGTTGGGAACCCAGGAATGTACCCCCAGTTAGAGGGGGTGGCAATTGGGGGGTGGTGAAAAAGGAACTCGTAGAGGTGGTGTGGAGACAGGACAAGACATGGGGGAGACAGGGATGATGCTCCTGGCAGAGGGCCCAGCCTGGCCCTGCACAGTGGTGGAGACGGGTCCTGAGGGGGCTCCAGAGAGCGGTCTGTCCTTGGGGGCAGCAGGAGGAGGTGAGGCCAGACAGGAGGGCGAGGGGCTCCCCGCAGACGCAGAGGGAGCCCTCCATGCCAAAGCCAGCTGGCCACAGGGAGCCACGGAAGGTTTTGCACAGAGGCAAGGCCACATCAGTTCAGAACCGTGAGCGTCGAGGATGGGAGAGATGCTGTCCTCCTGAACCGAGCCGCCAACACTCGAGGGGAACTGTGACTCCACGTGGTGCGGGCGCTGTGAAAAGTGGGGGTCGTGCGACCCTGGGGGGCTTCCCAGGACTCTTGTGCATGAGCGTGTGTGAATATGAGAGAACAGACATATGGGGATGAGGGCCTGTGAGTCTGAGCATAAGAAGGGGCACGTGGGAGTGTCCGTGTTTCTGAGCAAACGTGTATGCACGTGTGAGACAGTGGGGGTGACCTGCGTGAGGACGTGTGTTGGTGAGTACACGAATGTGAGGATGTGAGAATGAGCGTGGGGGGGGAGTGTGTGAGAATGCACGAGTGTGCATGAGTGTGCCGGGGGTGTGCATGACTTCTGTGGACGGTGAGTATGCACACACATGGTGTGTGTGAAAATGGGAGAAAGCAGGAGTGTGATGTGGGTCCAGGTGTGGTAAACGCCAGCTGCACGGCGCACACTCCCAGGCAGCCCCCACCCCGCAGCCGCTCTGATCATTTCCCCATCTGCAAGGGTGGGGCTCCGGGAAGGGCGGCAGTCCCCGCGTGCAGGCCCAGGTGAGCCCCGAGCAAAGGGGCTCTCCTCCTTCCCAGCAGGTGTAAGCAGCAGCTCCCCAGGCCCCTGAGCCAGGCTGGGCAGGGGTCAGGTGGGCAGGAGAGGCAGGGCAGGGGTGGGGACCTGGAGGGCAGCTCCCACGAGGCTGCGGTCCCCGGGGAGGCTGGCATCAGGCTCCCAATTACAGGAACAATTAGGTGCACTGATGCACAGCCAGCCGCCGCGGCGCCACCTCGAGAGTGACAAGCCGGCCCGGCGGGCTGCGCGAGGCTTTAATCCCGGGAAGGCTCTCGAGTGTTAATGGTGCAAGCAGTCTCATTAGCTGTAATCCATCTGTCCTTAATGCGGCGGTGGCGGCGGGCGGCGGCGTGGGGCTGCAGGATGAAGGATGCCCTCCCAGGGACTGCGGGCGAGCACAGCACTCGGCGGGGCCAAGCCTGGCTCCCTCCTTCCCGGCTCCGAAAAAGGAAATGAAGGTGGGGAACAGCGGAGGGCAGAGCTTCCCACTCCCCTGATCTGAGCACTGGCTGTGCCCAGGCTGCACTGGGAACCTGGCCGCGCCCTGCTGTGTGGCTGCAGGCAAGACGCTTTCCTTCTCTGGGCCTAGGCTGTCGCCTGGGACACAGCAGAGGCTGGAATGGCAGACTCCAAGGTGCAGGAAACCATGAAGGGGTGGCCCTGCGGTGCTGTCCCTCCACCCGTCTGGGAAGGTTGGTGGGGTGAATCATGTCCACAGTGTTTCAGGTAGTATTCTGACAGCTGTGAGCCCCGCCTGGGTCTGTGGGGGCGGAAACGGCCCTACCACACCATCTGGGCAGGGGGTGACCTGGCCCGGGGCCGAAGACAGGAGCTGAGGAATCAAGACTCAGTGTGGACTGAGCAGGTAGATACCTCAGGTTCAACTCAGGCACAGCCGTGCCCAGAGCAGCTACAGGTGCCCTAGACCCCCAGAGACAGGCACTGGGGAAGTGGCAACCCCCCCCCGCCCCCCGCCCCTGCATGCTGCCCAGAGAGGTAGCAGGAGCAGGAGAGCTGGCTACAGAGAAAAGAGGGGCTTGGGGGATGCAGGGAGGTCCGGGTGAGAGTCCTGACTGTGCTGTGGGACACGGGGAATTGATTTAGCCTCTCTGTACCCGTTTCCCCATATGTAAACCTTTTCATTTTTTTAAAGCATGTTATTAATTTTTGGGAGAGAGAGATAGAAACATGGATATGAGAGAGAAACATTGACTGGCTGCCTCTTGCACACCCCTCATTGGGGATCGAGCCCACAAGCCGGGCATGTGCCCTGACCGGGAATCGAACTGGGACCTCTCAGTCCATGGGACGACGCTCAATCCACTGAGCCACACCAGCTGGGATGCAAACCTGAGGGAAGTAACAGCCCTCCCTGAGAGCTACGAGAAGACCAGGCAAGCACTGTGCATAAAGCCATCCCAACAGGCCAGGCACTCCAGCAAAGCTGCTCATCGACGTCGCTTCTCCCTGGCTGTCACCTGAGGGCCACTCTGATTTCCACCGCGTCCGTACACCCATATTATTTACTTGCCACTCCTTCCAACCAACCAGTTGTTTTTGCTTCTGGAGGGGTAATTTACATAAACTAATTTAAAAACAACAGCAGCTTACGTCCAGAAGGAAGCCAGCGTCGCCAGCAGACATGGAAGTGTAACACCCCGTCCCAAATCCTCCCGGATCCAGAGCCCAGCGCCCGCTCCCTTGCTCAGGGGGACAAGCGAAGTCTGGAGAGGGGAGCGGGCAAAGGCCCCTGCCAGCCTCTCACTGCAGGGCCACAAGGAGCAGAGGACGGGGACACGCCAGTTCCGTCTGACTCAGAACAGTCTCGAGCTCCCCCTGAAACTGCACCCACTGCAGATCCACGGGCCTTGGTGGGTAAAACAGCACAATCCCCGAGGGGCTTCGGAAGTGGGGTCACCTCTTCCCCTTGCAGGAAAGAAAACCGAACCGGCTCCACCAAGCCTATCACTGGAACCTGGACCCGAACTGTCCCAGCCGTACTCTCCCAGTCTAGGATCTGGGGGCACTCCCTCTCCCCCTGTCCTGAAGGCTGCTGGGGGGTGGGTTTCAACCAGCACACAGGTCTGAAAGCTGCTCCTGTCTGTGGGCTAAGGGGCCGCGGGCAGCAGAGTCTGTGCCCGCGGGGCCAGCCCAGAAGCCAGCTGGCCAGGGACGGGAGGACGCTGCCGAGGCCTGCTGTCTCCCCGACGTTCTTCAATTATTCAAACAATAACCGCACCCTTATTTAAAGTCTAGTCTTGCATCCGCTGCATCCGGCGGCGCGCACCAGAGCCTGCTGGTAGATTTACGCGGGGAGAGGCTCCCTCTCACAAAGTCAATTAATTAAGCAAACACTTTGCCAGCAGGTTCTCAGGTGTGCAGCTGTGAGGCCCACTGGTCTCAGCCTGCCGCCTCTGGGACACTCGATCCCACAGGGCCTGCCAAGCCGGTGGGGACAGCAGCTGCTGGAAGAGGAAGGGCACACAATCTACTGTTCACGGCGGGGCACCTGCTGTGGGGCCGGCCCAGAGGGGCTCTTCCAGCCCTCACAACCAGCCCCCTGCCATTCCAACTTACAGATGGGGAAACCGAGGCACAGAGCCAGGGAGGGACTCCTCCAGGGTTCAAGGTCACAAAGAGGGGGATTTAACTCCAGACACGCCCCTCCAGGCGCACACCTGTCTCCCCTCTCCCATTACCCACCCTGGCGGTGACAGCAGCAGCTACTACACGGCATTTACAAGAGTTGGGCATTGAAAAGGGATGTCCCATCCACGTACCACTATTTTCGTATCAACCCCATACGTAAGAACCACTGTTATCCACATTTTATGGAGGGGGAAGCTGAGGCCCAGAATAGTTGAGTGACTTGCTCAAGGTCGTTCGAGCGGTCAGTGCTGGGGTCGGGATCTGAACCCAAGCTGCCTGGCTCTGACGTGGGCTCTTCGAGCGAGGGCCAGTCTTTCTGGATATCCACGCACCCATCACCTTGCCCGGCCCAGCTCGAGTCGGCCCCTCCTCCAGGAGGCACAGGCGTGTGCTCTTGCTCTCTCGCAACCTGGCAGAACTGAGCACCACCCAGGGCACCCCCAGAAAAACACATCTGACAGGCAGAAGATTCTGGAAGGTTCTGGCAGATTCTAGTGGGTTCTGGCACTGGACCACTCACATCTCCTATATCTGCTGCTTTTGTCCGGATAAAGGCTTTTAGCTTCAAAAGCCTTTTGCAACCATCTGAGTCTCCGACTGAACAACCAGGAAGGTTGTCTGCAACAGTGGCTCCATTTCATGGGTGAGGATGTGAAATCCAGAGGTGAGATAACTCAGGCCGGCGAGCTGGCCTCCAAGGGGCACCAGGTCGGGGACCAGGTCTCCAGGTACCAAGCCGGGGGCCTGGAGAAAGGCAAGCCTGCTTTGCAGCGGCAGCTAAGCACAGTGGCTAAAGCTGTGGATGGGGAAGAGGGCCGGGTTGGCCCCAGCTCTGTCACTTCCCTGCTGTGTACCTCAGGAAGTCGCACGTAATGGCTCTGGGCCTCAGTTTCCTCATCTGTAAAACGGGGGTGAAAACAGAAGCGTCCCCTCTTCTGGTTGTTGTGAGAATAAAAAGTGAACGCAGAGGGACATGTGTAGCACAGAGCCATCCTTATTATTGCATCTCTTCTGGGCTTCTCACAACTCCTCCCAAAGTACTGGACACAGAGCGGTGTCCTATGCATGACTTGCTCTAGCAGCAGGATTAGCGGCATCGAGGTAAAAGGAGGCTGCCAGGCCCTGTCTGTTCCAGATCATCTCAGCTCCTGGAAACTGACCACACCAAGCACTTTCAGCAAACAGGCATTGATTATTCGAGCCTTAGCACATGCACAGGACAGAGGATTTCGGCTCAACTAAAACATCTTGATCCACTCTCCACTCGGAAGGAAGCAGGAGTCCAATACAAATAAATAACTTCCATTCCTTGACTGAGGTTCCTTTTACTTGGAGGGCCCTTTTATCCCATCCTCATCCATCTAGAAAACTCCTACACACCCCTCAAAACCCTTTTCAAGCATCACATCCCTCTGCCACCCACCACTGCCTCTTCTGTGTCTTCTCTGAGCGTGATATACACTTCTCCCAGCACAAAACCCACAGACCATGAGCCAGGCACCACGCTCAGCATGGTTTATTTCTGTTCATCATTCAAAAAGGGAGGTGCCATTTATCTCCATTTCACAGTTAAGGAAACTGAGGCACAGAGTGGTTGAGCCGTGTGCCCAGGCTGCGCAGCTGGCCAGTGGCAGAGCCTCAACGTGAACCTGGAAAGTCTGGCTCCAACCTCAGGGAGGTCAAGGCTGGTGTCAGGACTGGCTGGCATTGCTGGAATGGCAAGGGGAAACGCCAAAACTCTAGGCAGGAGGCCACATGGCCCAGGGAGGGAGCAAGGGCGAGCTAAAAAATAAAACTGAAATCTGAGCGAAGGCAACCCACGCTGTTGGGGGAGGGGGGTGGCGTGACAGAGACCTGTGGTTTCTGTGCACGCTGCTCCCTGGGGGACCCGCCTGTGCTGGCTCAGCTCGGAACCCAGCTGCTTGGGGCGATTATTATTTCAGGAGCAGAGCGGGGCAGGGAGGGCTCTGGCCCTTACGCTGAAACCTCAGGGAGGGGGTGCTGGGGTGTCAAGCAGGAAAATCACACTAAGAGGCCCTGGGACCCCTGACAGTGCTGGCCACCCAATCTGGCCCCCACTCTTTCCAGGGAGTCTTGGCTGCCCCCACCGCTCGCCGCACCTGCTATGAAAATGACACCCCTGGGTGGATGGTCCCTGCTGTCTCCTGGGAGGACAATCGGACACCTCATGTACAGCGCGAACAGGCTGATGGGCTGCGGATCTGCTTGGGAGTGGCTGGGAACTGGGGGGGACTGTGGGCCTCCCAGGATCAGCCAAGCTCAAGAAGTTAAGCTCAGGAATGGAGGGGCAGTAATCGGGTTCCCCAGGGACCTGAGAGCAGGTGAGGGGGGCGGGGGACGGAGGTTTATGGAGGTTACAGACTTCCCCCAGTAAGAAACTGATATAGAGGCTCTGAAAGACCGAGTCTCACCTCACCCAGTGGGGCCCCAAATGTCCCTCCCTCCCCATCCAAACATCTGCCTCCTACCCATGCAACATAATGTAGGGGTTCAGGCAGCAAACTCTGGGGCCAAACTGCTACTCCTGGCCCAGACAGCTTACGGCCCATGACCATGGCATATGCCTCGGCTTCTCGGTGCCTCAGATTTCTCATCTACCAGTGGGAACAGGACCAGTCCACACTTCATCGGGGCGTTGTGAGAGTTTAGAGATTTCACCGGGTGCTCAGGGCTGGCCAGGGACACAGGAGACTCTAGACAAGTACCACCCATCACTGCACCTCTTCCGCTGCGTCATGCCAGGCACCCCTCGCCCTGAGCTTCGGGTCCTCCGATCTAGAAACAGGGTCTGGAGCTGCGAGGAGGAAGCAAAGCCAGATGCTACAGCCACAAGCGAGTGGCCTTGGGCCTCAGTTTCCCCGCTGTGCTCTGGGAATGGTAAGAACCCCACCCCAGCTGCAGAGGCCTCTGTGAAAGCGCTCAGGACAGCCTCAGGCACATGGTGACAGGAGACATGTTCACTCCGCCGTGACAATGGACACCCCCAGCTGTCCCCCACTGTACTCGGTCTCCCCTAGAGTCAACGGGAAGTCCACCAAGCAGGGAGGGGCAGTGAGTTAAAAACCTGAAGGTCCAGAGAACTGAAAACACACGTCTGTGCAAAACTTGCTCCAGTTCGTACAGCGCTACTGACAATAACCACACACGTCCACTGACGGAAGGACGGGACAACCCAGTGGGGTCTAGCCACACACTGAAATATTACTCAGCGATGAAAAGGAGTGAGGTCGCCCTGGCCGGTTTGGCTCAGCGGTTAGAGCATCGGCCTGCGGTCCGGAGAGACCCGGGTTCGGTTCCCGCTAAGGGCACGTACTTCGGTTGCAGTTTGTCCCCGGCCCTGGTTGGTCGTGCGGGTGGCAGCCACTCGATGTGTGCCTTTCACGTCGATGTTTCTCTCGCTCTCTCTCTTCCTCTCTCTCTCTCCCACTCTATCTGTACAAAAAATGGAAAAATGTCCTCAGATGAGGATTAAAAAAAAAAAGAAAAAAAAGAAAAGGAGTGAGGTCCTGACACGTGCCACAGATGGAGGAAGCCAGGCACAAACGGCCACCAGTTGCATGATTCCATTTATGTCAAATGTCCAGAATATGTGGATCCAGAGACAGAAACGAGATTAGTGGTTGCCAAGGCTAGAAGCGGAGGGGAATAACAGCTGACAGACACAGGGTTTTGTTCTGGAGTGATAAAATGTTCTGGAATGAGGCCTGGCCGGTTTGGCTCAGCGGTTAGAGCGGGCCTGAGGACCAAAGAGTCGGGGGTTCGATTCCGGTCAAGGGCACATGCCTCGGTTGTGGTCCAGTCCCCGGTCCTGGTCAGGGTTGTGTGGGACGCAACCAATCAATGTCTCTCTCACATCAATGATTCTTTCTTTCTCTTTCTCTCTCTCCTTCCCTCCCTCCCTTCCTCCCACTCTATCTGAAGATAATCAGAAAAATTAGCCTCGGGTGAGGGTTTAAAAAGAAAACATTCTGGAATGAGATAGTGGTGATGGTTGCATAATTCTGCGAATATACTAAAAATTGTTGACTTGCACACTTTAAAAGGGTGAACTGTATGGCATATGAACTACATCTCAAACTGTTATAAAAAAAAAACAACAACAAAAAAACCCACCCTGGCCGATTTGGCTCAGTGGCTAGAGCATCAGACCATGGACCAGAGAGTCCCAGGTTCGGTTCCCGCTAAGGGCATGTACGTCGGTTGCAGTTCGTCCCTGGCCCCAGGTTGGGTCGTGTGGGTGGCAACCACTCCATGTGTCTCTGTCACTTTGATGTTTCTCTCTCTCTCTCTCTTCCTCCCTCTCTCCATCCTGCTCCATCTGAAGATAAATGCAAAAATGTCTTCAGGTGAGGATTAAAAAAACCCCAAAAAACCCTTGAATCCTGTTCTGTGGCCAGCGAATGACCCCCGAGGGCCCAGGAGGCTGGCTGAGCGCAGGCCAGAGGGTGAGGCACACGGAGGCACCCACTCAGGGATGGCCTGACGGGGTGGAAGACAGCCCCCGGCCGGGAGGGTACCGCTCGCCAGCCGGCAGCGCGTGCTGGAAGGTCTCATAATTTCAGTTTTGGTGAGAGTTAGGAAGGACACAAAACAGAAAAGTTCACTGGGATTTTTATCGATTCCTCCTACAAGGTACAGGCTGCGGGGCCAAAGAAGACCTAGTTCTTGCCCAGGTGCAGCCCAGCTCAGCAGGAACCGCACAGACTCGGGAAGTCACATGACTACACCTGAACAAAGCGGGCCCAGAAAATGGGCCAGAAAGTGCTCGATCTGAAGGAAAAGCCAGGGCCAGCTAGGAAGAGCATTACAGAAAGCGGGAACAGCATGTGCAAAGGCCATGAGGCAGAGGGGAGGGTAAGGGATTCAAAACGCTGGTGAGGCTGGACCCAGGGAACAAGAGATGAACATGGCAGGTGTGAGGACCGATGTCTGGGACAATGGAAATCTCCCTGCTGCATTCTGCACCCCAAACACCTAAGTCGTCCCCATTGGGCCCTGACATGAGATTTATTTTTTCTTTATTGATTTCAGAGAGAAAGGAAGGGAGAGGGAGAGAGAGAGAAACATTGATGAGAGAGAACATCAATTGGCCGCCTCCTGCATGCCCCCCACTGGGGATCGGGCCCACAACCTGGGCATGTGCCCTGACCAGGAATCGAACCAGTGACCTCTTGGTGCATGGGTCGACGCTCAACCACTGAGCCACACCGGCCGGGCGACAACATGAGATTTAAAGCACAGAGCGCTGTCCCAGCTTTGCACACTGCCCTTATCTGAGACTCTCAGAGGCATGAAGGTGAGGGAGGGATTAGAAGGCACAGAGACCCCACCACCGCCCCCTACTCATCTGCGATTCTCTGAATGCCAACCCAATCTTGATGGGGCCCCTCCAAACTGCCAAGGAACCCCGTCCGTGTACCTCAGGACTTCAGGGAGCCTGTGATGCTTAGACAGGAGCCCCCACAGGCCTCAAGAAGAAATATTTCCCATGAGGTTCTCGCCTCCTCCTCCCCCACCAGCAATGTGCCCCATTTCCCTCCTGAGAGCCTCCTGCCTGGGACCACAGGCCCAAGCACCCAGGCCTGGGCTCCTGTAGCCATAGAGATGTGACCCGGTCCCCAGCAGCTGGATTTATAAGCCCCAAACTGCCCAGGCCCTGCAGACAGACAGACTGCAAAGAAACCGGCTGGGCTGTATGAGGGTCAAGAATCACTCCTCAGCATAATTACGGGCTCTGGGACCTCAGTCTGTCTTCCCCTCAGTTTGGCCACGTTGAATGGACAGACACCCCTGCTCCTGCCTTCGCCTGCTTCAAAACACCTTTCTGCTTCCCCAGGGGCAGCTGCGGCCCAGCCTCCAGGGGTTGCCGGACACAGTGCCCCCCTCAGGGGGAAGAGCATGGTCTGGTGACAGGGTCTCTGCCCCCGGAAAGGGCAGAGGGAAGGTTTAGCAATACGCTTGTCTACACTCGCACGTCCTTGCCACTGTCCTGCCTTGGCTGCCCCGGGTGGGGACCGGGCTGGTGGGGGCAGACAAGGTGGAGAGAGAGAGAAGTTGGAATTCTGTCCAGGAGGGGCTGAGAGAAAGGGGTTAGCAGGAAGGGAGGGGCCCAAGCAGGGTCGATGAATCAATGAATCCATCGGGCTGTTATCACAAGTTACAATTTATCATCCCTGGGCTGCATTAGCTGTGGCACGGGGGACGTGGGGTCACCCGACTAAATCAGGAAATAAACTCGAGTTGTCTGGAAAGCAGAGCCAAGCAGGAGACACCGAGGTCCAAGTCTCGACCTGCCGGTGCCCCGGGACACAGCGAATAAATTAGAGCAGATAAGGGCTGAAGGACAGAGCAAGAAAAGCCGTGTTCACTTTGGAACCTGGACCGAGGACGTCACCAATCCTGCCCCCCAGCCCTGCCAGGGGCCCTGGGCTCAGCTTCCAGGCAGCGGGCAGCTGCGGGGAGGAGGGGAAGGTGGAGGCGAGGGGAAGCGGGGGTCCTGGGGGGCCAGAGGGGAGAAGCAGAGGAAAGCAGAAGGGAAGGGGAGAGGGGGGAGGAGGAGGAGGAGGGGGAGTGATGTACGGTTCTTGGGTGAGGGAAGCGCTGTCCTGGAAGCCAGGTTAAGCCGTCAGCACAAGGCACTCCGGTTTAATTGTGGGAAATGCTGCAGAGAAAGAAATGAAATGTGACTCCCTGCGCAGGCTGGCACAGCCCCTCAGGCGTCCCAGCGCTGAAGGGGGGGCGTCCCCCCACCAGCCTCCCTCCCTGCACCTCCAGCTGTTCTCCTTGCTCCCAGGAGTAACAGCTGCCAAAGAGGCCCAGTGGGGAGGAGGGTGGAGGGAGGAGGGTGGAGGGAGGAAGCGGGGAGGGCTGTTTGGGAAGAAGACAATCAGAAATTGCATCAGAGAGGAGTGCCCTGGGTGGGAGGAGGCACCCAGATCCCAAACCCACAGCCTCTGGTCCCCTTTTCTACACCCCCCACCCCACCCCCGGCACCTAGCCTGGTCTCTCTCTCACCTGGACTAATGCAGCAGTTAATCTGTTGGTCCCCCTGCTTCTGCGCGGACGCCCAGGGTTCCACCCTCCCTCTGTGGCAGCAGAGGACGCAAGAGAAGGGAGGTCCACTCATTTCCCCTGCTCTGCCCCTGGCCTCCCTGAGCTCCCACCTCCCTCCCAGCGAAGACACATCCTCAGCACCGGCCTCTTCCAACCCCGCTGCCCCTCCCCTAACTTCGCTGTCCCCTGAATACCACTGACGCTCCAGGTACCAGCCTGACCATGTCACTTCGCAAAGAGGTCTTCAGTGACTCCACTGTCGTGGGCTGAATGGTGGCCCTCGAAGGAGATGTCTGTGCCCTAACCCTCGGAACCTGGGAATGCGGCCTTCTTGGGAAAGAGAGGCTCTGCGGACATAAAGAAGGACCTGGGAAGAAGCCTCCTGGGTTATCCAGGCTGGCACCAAATCCTACGATGAGTGTCCCGACGAGAGGAGAAGACACACGGAGAAGGCCCTGTGAGGACGGAGCAGAGAGCAGGGCCCACAAGCCGGGGGAGGCCAGCAGCTGCCGGAAGCTGCAAGGAAGGTTCTTCCCTGGAGCCCCGGGTGGGAGCGCAGCCTCGGGACCTCAGACCTCTGGCTTGTAGAACTGAGAGAATAAAAGTTTCTATTTGGGCCCCAGGCTGTGGCGCTTTGTCACAGCAGCACCGGAACTGTTACGAACCCTCCACTTCATCGGCAGTGCACCCGCCCCTCACCCTGCCATGTCGTGGTTCCCACGGCACCTGTACCGTTACACAGTTTAACAGCGCAGTACTTTATTTTTAAGTTATTTTTCTTTATTGATTCTTTTTTTTTTTTTTTTTTTTAGAGAGGAAGGGAGAAGGAGAAAGAGAAACACTGAGCAGAGAGAACATGGACTGGCTGCTTCCTGCATGTGCCCCACTGGGGATCGGGCCCACAACCTGGGCACGTGCCCTGACTGGGAATCGAACCGGCGACCTCTTGGTGCCTGGGTCGACGCTCAACCACTGAGCCACACCAGCCGGACAACAGCGCATTACTTTTATAACTTCCTGCCTAGAACACAAGCTTCTGACCCAGAACAGCTCAAGCCCCCTCACCTGCAACCATGGGGACAGTGTCCCGTTGCCCTGGCCGGGAGCCCTTCCCCACACACCAGGCACACTGAGTCAGCAGACGGCCCGAGGTGGGCAGGGCGCTGGGCAGCTCTCCCTTTGCTTCGGTTCGGTCAGAAGCTCCCCAAAGTCAGGAGGCGGCCGACAGCTTTGGGGACCTCGTTCTTCGCTTTCAGGTGATTTCAGAGGCTGGCAAGGCTCCTGATCCAAGGAGTTCAAACGTTTCTTGGGCAGGTGCATTGTCAGAAATCTCTCTCCTTTTCAAGCCCGGTGACAGCCTGGCCATCCCGAACACCACGCTACGGGGCCACAGGAGGACACCCAGGGCTGCCCCCCACCACATGGCCCAGCCCTCCCCATCCCAGGCGTCAATAGCAAGCTCAGGCCGTGTCCCCGAGAGGAGGACCTTCCCTTCTCTTTTTCGGTTTGGCCTTCTCTGAAAGAATCTTTCACAAAGAAAATGCTCCAAGTCAGCGAGGAAAAAAAGTCCCGGATTCCACTCTTGGGAGGCGGTGTATTAGTGTCCTGGGGCTGACGTGACTTCCGCACACTGGGGACTCTCAACCAACAGACATTCGCCCTCGCACCGTTCCGGAGGCTGGGAGGCTGAAATCAGGGTGTGGGGAGGGCTGAGCTCCCTCCGAAGGCACTAGGGAGGGTCTGTTCCCGGCCTTTCCCGGCTCCTGGTGTTGCCAGCAGCCCTTGGCTTGTAGACGCATCACTGCAAACTCCTCCCTGTTCACATAGCATTCTCTCTGAATGTCCCTTTGTCCCTTTATGTCTGACCCCAGTCACTGGATCAGGATCCACTGTACCCAGCATGACCTCATCTTAACCCTACTTGCAAATAAGGTACCAGGTTTAGGACCTAAATATATGTTTGGGGGGACACAATTCAACCCATGACAGGTGGCAACCAAATAATCAAGTGACAGGTCAGGCTTGGCTGCCGTCTGGCCACCCCTGGTAGAGGAGTAGCTGCAAATGTGCCCTTCAACATCTGGAAACACAAGAGTGGGCAGCCACAGGGAGGGTCCCAACTCCGGGACTCAGGCTCCAGGTCCGTGAAATGGGTTTGCTAATATCCACCTCTCCAGATGGGCACAGGGGGAGAGCCGGGGGCTCTGCCAGCACTTTCTCTCCAGGTGAAACAAGGTGTTAAACCTCAACACAGCACGACTTCCTCCCATGGAACCCACCTGCCCACCCCCCGGCCACCTGGACAGCCCGGGCCTCCCTCCTGTGTGCGGCCCGTAGCTCATCCAGCATCCTTCCCTCCACTGGAGCTCTGCCGGACTGGGTTCAACAGCATCCTCCAAAACTCACTCCACCGAGACCCTCAGAACATGACCTCATTTGGAAATAGGGTCTTTGCAGACAGAAGTGAAGTCACACTAGATTAGGGTGGCCCTGAATGCAATGACTGAGGTCCTCACGAGAAAAGGGGAATTTGGGCACAGACAGAATGGCACGTGAAGACAGAGACGCAGGGAGAGGCCCCGTGAAGACGGAGGCAGGCACTGCAGTGAGGCGGTCACAAGCCAAGAGACACCTGGAGCCTCCAGAAGCTGGAAGAGGCAGGAAGGCTCCTCCCCTAGAGGCCTTGGATGGAGCGAGGCCCTGCCTAGACCTCACTGCACACTTCCGGCCTCCAGAGCTGGGAGGTTGCATCTGTTTTAAGCCCCCCGTTTGCGGTCATTTGGTACAGCAATCCCGGGAAACACACAGTGCCATTAAGCTAGTGGTTCTCAACTGGACCATTTTGCTCCCCACCCCCCACCCAGGGGACACTGGGCAGTGTCTGGAGACGTTTTTGACTGTTACAACAGAGATCACGTTACTGGCATTTAATGGGTGGCGGCCAGGGATGCTGCTAAACATCCTACAAAGCACGAGATGCCCCCACCACAAAGTATGCAGTCCCAAATGTTGATAATGTCGGTGTGGCTTAAGACGTAATCACACTTTTGAAGATTTCTCCCCCAACTTTAAGTGACAAAGGGGACACACTTTTTTTTTTTTTTTAATCCTCACCCGAGGACATTTTTTGATATTTTGTTCAGATAGAGTAGGAGGGAGAGAGAGAGAAACATCGACGTGAAAGGGACACATCAAGTGGTCGCCACCCGCACGACCCAACCAGGGCCGGGGACAAACTGCAACCAAGGTACGTGCCCTTAACGGGAACCGAACCCAGGTCTCTCTGGACCACAGGCCGACGCTCTAACCGCTGAACCAAACCGGCCAGGGCAGGGGACACACTTTTCACCCCTGAGCCACCAAGGCCCATCCTGGGACCCAGCGGTGAACGGCAGCCTAATAAACGTGGGCTGGATGAATGGCCCTGGACGCTGGCACGTGGTAGAAATTTATGTGTAAACCAGCTCTCAGTGCTGGGGCTGCCCCTTCCTCAAGTGCCCACCGCTGAAACAGGTCTTCTGGCACCCTAAGACCATGCACTCTGGCCCCAGGACCGAGGCCTGCCTTCACCGAAATGCCTCTTCCCTCAGGAGAGCTGGGGGTGGGGCGCTGTCCCGCAGGGCTGGGCTGAGAAAGCCCAGGGTGGGCAGGTGAGGACCTCAGAGGTGCCAGGAGACCCCCATGGAGGGAGCACCTGGCTCTGGGCTGCCGGCAGGAAGCCTGCCTCTGCCCCCCCTCTGCTGCCCCTCTCCCCCCAGCATCAGGCTTCAGTGGGCCTGTGTGTCTGCCAGATGGCAACGTGCTATGTGTCAGGAGATAATCGCTATTAAAAATTCACTGGGTTTTATTTTATCTATTTTTTTTTTCCAGTTCCGTTTGGGCTCTCTGCTTCCTCCTCAAGAAGCGACCAAACTGCCATCCGTTACACTGGTTTAATTGTCTCTAATTAAAAGAAACACTGACTGGGTCACTGGGGTTTCTCCACTCTGGTGGCTGGTGGGGCGGTCAGGGCCACCCCCTCCACCCTCAGCAGCCTGATGGCTGTGGGCCCTGCCAGCTCACCCAGCCCCTCCCAGGGGCACCCACACAGTCCTCTGTTTCTGCTTCTCTGCCCAAGGAACTCAGCTCTGTCGGTGGGTCACTGGTGTGATGACTCTAGGGCCGAGAGGCACTGCAGAAAATGCAGAAGTGAACAGGTGAAGGTGGCACCAGAGAAGGCCTATGCTGAGCTTAGACCCCCAGCAACTCCCCCGGGAGAGGCTCGGATGCCAGCTCCGCCCTGCCCGCCAGGCCTTGGAGATGCCCTGACTTGCTCCAGGCCTCAGTGTGTCTCATAACTACTGTGACATCCCCGAGGCAGGAGGCGGAAAGGCTCCCCGATCCAGAGGTCTCCGGTCAGGTGAGGGAGGCAATACCTCCTCCGGACCCCGCTTTCAAGTCAGTCAAGGATCTGGTGCCCACTCACTGTGGCCTGTTCTGGGTGCTGAGGACGCTGCCGGAACAGACTGGTTGGCGCATGTTGCTGAGCCGGAGGAGGGCGGGAGGTGATAAACTGAGCACGAACGAACCCCAGCGCTGGCTGTGAGCCTCACTGGGAGCGAGGTCAATGGGGGCAGGGGGGTGGCAGAGCAGGCTGGGGGTGAGCAAGGAGGAGCCCTGGCCCCCTCACTATTGTCAGAGATCATGATGGTGACAGGGTCCCAGGCATCCCTCTGCCTGGCCAGAAGCTCTGACTCCTCTCTCCACCTCATCCCCTACCTTTGGACATCCCTGACCTTCGCACAGGGGACAGCTCAGGCGGAAACTGAGGGCAAAGGCTGGGCTTCTGCTGTGCTCATTTCAGACTGGAGAGGCCTTTCTTCCCATCAGCTCGGCTCATATCTCCCACCTGAACAGGAGGCCAGAGAGGTGCGGTGAAGTCTCAGCCTCCCAAGGCGGTGGGATGCAGGTCCCGAAGCCAGGTGTCGTTGGCTCTCGGCCTCATCCCTGTAACCTCTGCCTCCATCTCCACGTGGCTTCTCCGTGTTTGTTTTCTCTTCTTATAAGGACAGTAGTCACTGTGTTTGCGATCTACCCTAATCCAGGCTGATCCCACCTCAAGATCCTTAACCAACTGCCTATTTCCACATAAGGTCCCATTCTGAGGTTCTAGGACAAGAATTTGGGGGGACACTCTTCACCCCAGTACAAATGACCTACAAGGTCACCAGCAAACTAATATAAGCATCACCCCATTTTTCTTCCAGAGCTCGTACTCTTAGACATCACAGATGGGAAAAGACAATCATCCCTGACAACTTCTGTTCTCAGCGACAGCGTGGCGGGGAGGGAGACGGGAGCAGAGACGACGAGACGGGAGCACGGACGGGGTCCTCCCACAGGCTCAGCCTTTAAGGGGCTCAACTCACCAGGCCTCCAGATTTTCGTGAGCTGCTCAGCCCATGATGCACAGTGGACCTGGAGAGAAGCCAGTCCAGCCCTTCCTCATGGAATCAGGGAAGAGAGACCCCAAGAAAACAGGGGCCTTGCCACAGGGCACACATTTGCTTCTGGATTCTTCCCTGTTCCTCCAGGCTTGTAGTCCAAGGATTCCTGAACAGGGACACCTCAGAGACCCCACAGGGGAGGGGCAACCTGCTGTGAGGACCTCTGTGGAGGATTTCCAGGGGGCGCTGTTGCTCGGAAAGCCAGGGGTACAGGCAGAAAGATAAGAGAACAGACTTTAAAGGTCAAACAAATCAGGGGGGTGGACAGGAGGACATGGCAGGCGGGTCTGTGACCCCAGGCCCTCCCACCCCCATTCCACGTGCTCTCCTCTGCGCTTCCCCACTTATTGCTTTAGATGCAAAGAATTTCTCAGGGACCCAGCGCTGAGGACAGCTAATTAGGTCATCTCTGCGTTCTAAGCATTGTTTACATGTGTTAACCACTTAGTCCAACACCCCTAAAGGGGTATGTGGGGTTGTGGACATGTCCACAGATTCCTTGATCCCTTTTCCATCTGGAGGTGAATTCTCCGGCCCCTCCCACTGAACCTGGTGGTGGCTGCCTTGGAGAAGTGATCTCGGAGGAAAGGTGGGGAGGGGACAGGAGGGGCCAGGCCCAGCAGCCTCCATCTGACTACAGCCTCATGAGACCCTAAGAACTACAAGCTGTAGCCCCAGATTCATGAGCAAACTAAGTGTTTGTTAACATTTTAAGCCACTGTGTTGGGGTGGTCTAGTATGCAGCAATAGCTACCCAGAACAAGACAGGTGGTATTATTATTTCCCAGTTTACAGATGAAAAGCTGAGGCACAGGGAGGTTAAGTGTCTTGCTCAAGAGCACGCAGACAATAGAGGCAGATCCAGGATACAAACCCAGGCCCTGTGGCTCTAAACTGGGGCTCCTAACTGCTAGACCAGGTGATAGCAGAGACACAGGTGGCCCTTGCTAACTAGCAAGGGCCTGGAATGTCCACCTAGCTGCTGAGCCCAGGACCTGGCCAATAAACTACCTGCTCAGTCCCACTTCTTTTTTTTTCTTTAAAAATATTTTTTAAGATATGTTTTTATTGATTTTGAGAGAGAGAGAGAGAGAGGGAGAGGCAGAAACATCGATGAGAGAGAACATCGACTGGCCACTTCCTGCATGCCTCCCACTGGGGATCAGGCCCACAACCTGGGCATGTGCCCTGACCGGGAATCGAACCAGTGACCTCTTGGTGCATGGGTCAATGCTCAACCACTGAGCCACACTGGCTGGGCCAGTCCCATTTCTTTTCTTTCTTTCTTTTGTTGTTTTTTGTTTTTTTTTTAGTCCTCACCCGAGGACATTTTTTGATATTTTGTTCAGATAGAGTGGGAGGGAGAAAGAGAGAGAGAAAAACATCGACGTGAAAGGGACACATCGAGTGGTTGCCACCCACACGACCCAACCAGGGCCGGGGACAAACTGCAACCGAGGTACATGCCCTCAGCGGGAACTGAACCTGGGTCTCCAGACCGCAGGCCAACGCTCTAACCGCTGAGCCAAACTGGCCAGGGCTCTTTCTTTCTTTTTTTTTATTTCTGCCCCACCCTGGTGATTCACTGAGGCCCTGCCCCACCCAACTTTCAGGCCCACCCAAGCTGTTTCCAGTCAGTCCCATTTCTTAATTTGCCTCTTTCTTCCTGGTGGAGGGTTGCTAGAGATCCCCTCTCCCCCAAATAAAGCAAAACACTTGCAAACCTGTCTGGTTTACTTACTGAAAGACACGGCACACAGAATGCCATCCCCATCGCCTCCCCAGGGAGTATTCCTTGGGGAATACTGGCAGCGGTGTTACCACTTGACCCCCCCCCCCACCGAAAACCTTACAAACACCATCCTCACCTCCCAGGGCTGCTGACCTGGATGGACCAGCTCAGCTGCTACTCGTTATCAAGACCCTCTGCGGCCAAGAAATCTCAGGGGAGGAGCCTGGTCTGGGCCATGGGTTTCAGACAGCCCCCACCACCCTCTGGGGCAGCAGTTCTCAACCGGGGGGTCGCGACCCCTTTGGGGGTCGAATGACCCTTTCACAGGGGTCGCCTAAGACATAACAGTAGCAAAATTACATTTATGAAGCAGCAACAAAAATAATTTTATGGTTGGGGGCCACCACCACATGAGGAACTGTGTTAAAGGGTTGCGGCATTAGGAAGGTTGAGAACCACTGCGCGGGGGGTTCCCCGGTACCCTGCTTTGGGAATAATCCAACAACAGGTTGTGTTCCAGCTGCCCGAGCTTCTCACCCCAACACACACAACGATAGTACCCTGCCCCTTGCAAAGTGGCTGGCAGCTGGGTTACCCAGACCTGGCTTTGGGGGCTATCCGCCCCATGTCCTTCCAACAACGGACCACGTGGTCGACCCAGAGCGCCCTGTTCTCACATTCCCCACCGCGAGGGGTGAGCCTGCCCTCCTGGCCTCAAAGAGCCAGCTCTCAGGGCTGGGGCCTCGCCACTCAGGGGACTTGGAAACGACACGAAGACCTCCCCAAGGCTCCACGTTGATGCTGTATTTTTTCCCAGCATTTGTCAGAGCCGAATGCCCACTGAATGTGGAGGAAGTGGAACCAAACAGTAGTCTAGCTGGAAAAGCGATCATCCTCTAGTCATCCGACAAACACTGATTGGGCACCTACGGCGTACTCAACACCTTGGGAGAGTCTGAGATGAGAATGAAAAGGATCCTTCTTCATGGAATTTCTGTCTGACAGGAGAGAGAAACCAGGTACAATAGTTACAAAGGTATAGATTCCACCTGGGAAAAAAAAACAATACTGGCCAGGACAGGGGGCAGCAGAAGAGATGGTTTATGGCGGGGCAGAATCTGGAAGGCTTCTCAGAGGAGGTGGCATTCAAGCGAGGCCTTTGAAGTACAGGGAGACTGCAGATATAAACCAGAAGGGCTTTCTAGGGGGAAGAAAAGACAGTCGCAGTTGGCATTTTTTAACCTGGCAGTGCACAGGCACTATTATTAACTTGGTGCATCTATTCCTAGGACGGCAGACCCATAATCCCCACGCTACAGACGAAGACTACGGCATCGAGAGGTTAGGTCACCTGCCTCAAGTCACACAGCAATGAGGAGGTAGGACAGGAGACGGGGTGCCTGGCACTCTTCACTGGACTTCTGTGTGCCTCTCTGGTAGCCAAGACACTAGACAGAGACAGGAATGGCCAGGACAAAACGTGGGAGTCACCTGGCCGGAAGGCTGGGGGAGGCGAGACTGAATGGCGGGCAGGAGGCAGGCCAGAGGAGCCTTACTTCTCACCAAACAGCTACATCCTATCCTGCAGGCGGAGCTGCGCCATGCAAAACTGCCACAGAGTGAGGGGACCAACTCTCTCTGGAGCTGGCGGAAGGGGCACCCAGCAGCCATGGCTGGCTGGCCAGGGACATGACCCTGAAGTGGGACTGACCAGGCTCCCTCACCATGTCACTAGCTGTGTGATGCTGAGTAGTGAGCTGAATCTCTGAGCCTCCGTTTCCTCATCTGAAAAAACCAGGGGACACAAAGCCAACACCTTTCTCCTGAAGTCACCAAGATGCCTGAGGTGGGACCGCAGGCAAAGGCTAGTGGAACCGGGGCACAGTGAGCCCTGACTTCCATCTGCAAGGAGCTCCTGGGACACCCCAAGCAGCTGATCAGCTTCTCACACAGACCCCTTCAGCTGAGCTCGGGAAACAGAATGAGGCCCTTCCAGCTCCAAGGAAGTCGCTTTGCACGGGCCAGGCAGGGGAGAAGCCTCAGATTTCACTAATGAACACTGTGGGCCAAGGGCATGGTTCCCTGGGCAGATGGTGGCGCACACCCTCGTGACTGTCCTCCCTGTACACCCTGGGAAACTGAGGTTCTGAGAGGCCTTGTGACTTGGCCAAGGGCACACAGATGGCGAGGGGCCTCCTGGGACAGCCAAGGTCTCACGGGGCGGGGCCCTCCAGTGCCCTCCTCCCCCAGCTCCTAGAGAAAAGGAGATCAGAGCGAGCCAGCAGAGGGGAGTAACGATCAAACACCTGAATAAGAGGGAGTTTTGTAGGTTCATTTAGTGGAAAGGAAAGAAGCCTCCCCTGCTCTAAGCTGCCACCCCCACTCCAGCCACCGCACCCCCAGGAGAACACTGGAAACCACCTAAGCTGACATCTGATGGATGGGGATTTGTTTTAAGCTCTTTCTACCCACTGGACTCTAATCATCAACTGCTCACGACCTCTCCACAAGCAACTATTCCCCCCCTGAGTTCTCAAAAGGCAAAAAGCTTTCAAAGATGCAGTTCAAACAGGCAGAGAGGCATACACTGAGACACGCAGGGCTGGAAGGGAGGGGAGGCAGGGAAAAGGGGGCCTGGGGGACCCCAACAGCCTGGGTGAGGGGCTGGGGTGGGAAGCAAGAGAAGCTCCCTGGGACCAGGTGGATTCCACCAGCCATTCCCCTCTCCCCAAACCGGTCCACCTGGAGGAGGCCCACCTGGAGGAGGCCCACCTGGAGGAGGCCCACCTGGAGGAGGCCCACCTGGAGGAGGCCCACCTGGAGGAGGCACCTGGAGGTCAAGATGTCAAACCTTTGGCGGAGGGTGCCATGCTGATGCATCACCCTACCCACCCTTTACATGGGCGACTAGAATCACCCTGAGGAAACCTTGGGAACCTGAGCTACTGTTCACTGCCACCTTCTCTCCATATTCCCTCCACCTGCCCCCTCCCCCAGCCAAGAACCTCAGGGGCCCCTGCCCTGCCCAATGCCACCTTCACACCCTCAGCTTGCAGGGGGTGTCCCTGGACCTGAGTTCTGCTCAACCCTGTCAGCTAGGGACTGATTCAGCACCACCCCCAGCGGGCTCTGTGACACTGCTTACCCCCCTTCTCACTGCCTAACTAATGCACTAGCCATGAGGAGGTCACCACCTTGACACAGTGAGGAAGTTCTCCCGTGAGATGCCGTACAGCTAGGAGGGGGGCAGTTGTGGTGAAACACAGTCTAGGCCACATATCCCACCATCACCATCTCTGTGCAAGTCAAGAGGACGATGGAACCCCCTCCCTCATCCTTTGCTCCTGGATCCCGGTCCCCTGGTTTTCTGCTGACACAAAGGGGCCAACCAGGGCTGACACGCCAGCACAGCTTGCTAACTAGCCATGATAAGCAAAGCCCCTGGACAGCAGCAAGGCCGGCACAGGTCGGCCACCTCTTCTGGACAAAATCTGAAGGTGATCCTCCACACTTCTCATCTGCCAGCCCCGGAACGTGCCCCAGGCGCGGCAAGACGGGCGGGCAGATGGAGCTTTTCTACTTTAAAAAATAAATCGATTGGCTTCTTTTCTGAGTTGACAGGATGAGGAGGCGGCAAGGCGGCGCGCCTGGGGACCACGTGCAGGACCTGGAGGTAATCCGGGGTCGGCGTGCCAGGCGGGGTGGGCGGCGCACCCCAGAAAGTTCCATCCCCGGCCCTCCCCCTCTCCCTTTCCCGGGGTGGCGAGCCCGGCACTTACTGAGGTTCAGGAGCAGGGACGACCAGGTCTTCATGCCGAGCATGCTGTGCCACCCCCGCCGGCCGCGGGGACCCAGGGGACTCTAGGAGGGGCTTCCCGGCATAGCCTGTGGCGTGGGCGCGGGGGGGGGTAGGGGGGTGGGGAGTCACCCTGCGGCCAGCGGGCGTCCAAGCACACCGCGAGCTCCTCCTACCCGCTGCTCGCCTGGGGCTGGGAACCCAGGGAGGCGCCAAAGTGGGAGGGGGTAAGAGGGTCGCGGGACAGGCGGGGAACCGGGGTGGGTGGAGCCCCCGGGACTCCTGGGGGGTTCAAGAGCAGCCGGGGACGACCGCTCCGTTGCACGCCTTGCGCCCTGCCCGCTGCGCCCCCGCGCGCCTGCTGCAGGGACTTGGAGGGAGTGCTGGGGATCCTGGAGAGCCCGAGCAGCCCGTCACACCGCCCCCAGGAGCGCCCCGCGCCCCCTCTCCCGTGCCCTCGCTGGAGGCTTCACGCACCACCAGCCGTGGTTGCGCAGCCGCCTCGCAGCAACCATCTTATTCCCTTCCCGCTCGGCGGGGCCCGCGCCTCCTCCCCGCCACCCCCCGCGCGCGGCGCCCCCGCCGTTCTCCTCCGCTCCCCGCCTTGGCGCCCCGCCCGCGGCCCGGGCAGCCCCCGCTCCCCTGCACTTGATAACGCGCTTGTCAAGACTGCTGAGTTGTTCCTGACCTCTCCCCCGCCGCTGCTAATTAAGGCTCCGCCGTGACAGTTCAAGTGCCGAGCATCAAGTTTGCAGAACCAAAGCCTCTAATTGGGGCCGCTTTTCATTTCTCCATCCCTCGGGCTGAGGCTCCCCAGACCTGGGCATTGGAGCATTTTTCTTTTGTATTTTTCATCAGGGAGGAGGAGGAGGGGCACGGGCACCAGGAGAGGAGGGCAGGCAAACAACCAAAAGGCTTGGGTGGGGGGCGAGCAGAGAAGCCAGGTGGGAGGCCCCTCCCCCGCTCCCAATAGCCAGCCAGAGGCCACAGGACGTCTCCCTAGGAGCCTACCTGACATGTCTCCTAATCCCAGGGTCTCTGAGCTCCCTGCCTGAGGCTGCAAGGAGCTGAGCCCCACACACAGGAGACTGCAGGGGTACTCCCAGCCCCCTCCCCTCGCATCCCCCTCCTCCCTCAGCGGGGTGTGGCAGGAAGGGTAGCCCCAAACCCTGTGCGCTGGGGGTGGAAGGTGCTTGTAGCGCAATACCACTAACCCTGCAGAGGGTTGTGATGGTGGGCTTGCCAAGCCCCCTCGGGGTGGAGAGGTGTCTCCCTCCTTACACCCCAGCTCCTTCCCAGGGCTGCGGGCCGGCCTCTCCTTTCCAGATAAGTGCTGGCTAGCATCAAGGCTCTTAGTGACTCTTCAAGCTGCCTTTCTCCTCCAACGCCTACTAAATCAAGCCGGCGCTGAGAGCCACCGGCTGGGAGGAGAGGAGAAGGAGGGGCCGAGCTGCTGGCGGGCTCACTGGAGCGGGCGGAGGGCGGAGGAGGGGGTGGGAGGGTCGGGGCGGCCCTGGGATAAAGTCACCGGGGAGGAGACGGTGGGGGAGGTGAGCAGAGGCCCAGCCCCGGGGGTGGAAGCGGAGAGCTAGGAGGCAAGGCGGTTGGGCAGGGAGGAAACCCAGCGGGAGGTATTTGAGGTCCCAGCCTGGCTGGCTAGCCAGGCCTCTCAGCTCAGAATCCTGGAGCCTCACGCTGCAAGGGGCTTATGGAAACCGGGGCGGCCTTTCCCACACGAGTCTGAGAATTCCAGGTGATTCTAATTAAATTGGGGCGCGTTAGTCCCAGCCACCACCCAGGTGATTCTTATGATGTCTCAAGTTTGAGGAACAGTCTTCTCCTGGAGGGCTCAAACTTTGCTCCATATTAGAACCACCTGGGGCAGTGAACGCCCCCCAAGGTTGTCTGGGCCATACCCAGAGCAATGACATCACACCTCTGGGCAACGACCCAGGCAGCATCAGTATTTTCTACAGTGCTTAGGGGATTCCTCTGTGCAGCCAGGGTAGAGGGCCATTGTTCCAAGTCAGTGGTTCTCAGTGGGGAGGGGGGTGGCTCTGCCCCCCCAGCATATTTGGCAAGGTCTGCAGATCTTTTGGTTGTCACAATGGGGAGGGTGGTGCGACTAGCATAGTGGGGGGAGGCCAAGAATGCTACTCAACACCCTGCAACGCACAGGACAGCCCCCACCACAAGGGATCCAAGGGATCTTCCAGCCCCAAGTGCCGGTGGTGCCCAGGTGGAGAAACCCAGGCTAAGCCAGTCCCAGGTGCAGGCAGAGGGCCTTGGAAACACTGTTCACTCTTCTCAGGGAGCCCAGCTCATGGTTCGCCCCAAGCAAGCTCAGGGCCGGGACTGCTGGGGTAGAATCGCCTCCTTGAGGAGCTGAAATCCGGGTACTGCCACTCCCTGGGCCAAGCCCCGCCCCATCTGTCATCAGACCTTAGATACTCGCAGCCCACTTTCCAGGTCCCCTGAGTCTGCTCCGCTCCAGCAGAATCTCACCCCATCCCCACCCCACCCCCAATCTTCCCAGCTCATTCCCCATCTGTCCTGGGTTCTGGAATGTTCCTTGGTGTGTCAACATCTTTATTAAAATTAAGGCCCACAGGACCATGACTTGGAGTGTGTGTGCTATACCTTTGCCCACCTCCCTCCCCTCTCTCAGTGTCTCTGGAGAGGTCACTGCTGGCTCCTGCCCTGCCTGGGGCAGCCAAAGCCTCATTCACCTCCTACCAAGTCAAATCCCCACCCTCTGCGCGGCAGCGTGCTTTCTGAAACTGCGCGCTGGACTTTATATTAGCTGCACTCCATTTTATCAAGGATGTTTTCCCCACATCGTCCAGCAGATTAGCAAACGCTCAGTTCCACATGCAAACAGTCAGGTGTTCTTCCCATGGGCATGGGAATGTGTGAGGGTGGCTCTCATCTCTGCCCGACATGCCAATCACCTGGGAAATTATAAAATTACCAGGCTAGGGCCCCATCTCCAATCAGTCATATCAGAATCTCGGGGGATAGGGCCCAAGCATTAGAATATTTCTAGAATATAGATGGTTCCGACGTGCAGCTGGAGCTGAGAACAGCTGCCGTAAGGATTAGGGACACATGGTCTTCCCGGCCAGCCCCTCTGACCTTGAACACACTTGGTATTTCAGGCTAGAGCAGCTGTAGGGGAATATGTTATCTGGTCCAGGGACACCGGCTGGGAGGGAGGCAGGGTGCAACCTGTTTGGGCAGAACTCCCAGCCACGCCAGCAGCATCCCTCCACCCTTGCCTTGCTGGTGGCAAGAGGGTGCCTTGATTACTCTTTGCAGAGCAGGCATGGGGAAAGCCAGCTATGAGGCCAGGAATTGGGTGGAGGTATGTTCTGTGGGGTTCCGAGGGCCTCTCCACTAACTCACAGGAAGAAAGCTGATCTCAGGGCACCCTGGGGTCTGCTGCCTGGTGGGAACTCTGAGGAGTTGCTGGGAACAGACAGAGAAAGCTAAGCCGGACGTGGGAGACAGGAGTGAAGACGGAAACCCAGCTGGTTGGTAACTGTGAGCTTGGGTGAAGTGCCCAGCTGCCCTGGGCTTCAGCACCTCATCGGTCAGGGAGGGACAACACCTGATCGGCTCTGCACACAGCAGGGAAGGACTCAGTACAAAAGAGAAAGGAGCTGGAGAGGAGAAACAAAGTCTTAGCAATGACTTGCTCAAGACCACACAAACTTGCAGGGCCTCGGTTTTCTCATCTATACAATGGGCACACTGGGCTAAATGACCTCTTAAAGTCCTCCATTTCTACATCTCCCCTTGGCATGAGTTAACAGGTCCCAGCCACACCCCACTAAGCACTTAAGCAAAAGAGATCAAGCAGGGCAGTAGAGATGAGCACCCTGGTCTCCCTGGGGTGAAAGGACAGCTGGGTGGAGTTGGGTTTGTGCTCTGAGCCCCTAGCAGCCAACTGGGGGGGGGGGTACCATGAGCCAACAGAAGCCCTGGAGGCAGGGCTGCCGGGTACAGTTGTCCAAGTGGTTCACTGCACAAGAGCTCCTGTATGAAATGCTAAATGGGAGCTGAAACCCAGCCCTCACCCTGCTCATCAACACACACCTGGGCTTGGGTTGCATCTGCCTGCAGGATGAGGCACCTTCTCACTTGCACAAAGGACCTATAGGAGCTGGTGGTGGCTCTGCTAGGGAAGGCTGCTGCTCCCCAGATCTCTTTGCAAGGACAGTTCTCCCTCCTACTCTGGGAGCACAGACTGGAAATATAACCTCCCAGGAAGACCACACTCTTAAAACCATGAAAAGGGGTATATGATTGACACCCACCTGTTCCTGGGTGCAAGTGTGGACAGGACGCAGAAGGGCACCAGGCTAGTGTTTGGGGTGGGCAGGGTTGTCACCCTGGGTGTATTCTACCTGGCCCCTGAATTGGCCCCGATGTCACACCTGCAGGGCTAATGAGCACAGGCCCATCAGGAACCCAAGCACAGGCCCGCCGGGGACCACGGAGCACAGGCCCGCCGGGGACCACTGAGCACAGGCCCCGCCGGGGACCACGGAGCACAGGCCCGCCGGGGACCACGGAGCACAGGCCCGCCGGGGACCATGGAGCACAGGCCCGCCGGGGACCACGGAGCCAGCAAGAGACAACAGCGTCACATACAACAGTGAGATGGAAGCTGCCCAAGTCCCTCAAGGCCTGAGAGCAACGGACTAAAAATGACACAGACAGCTCCAGACACCACCATGCTCTGGAGACAGGAAGCAGAAGGAGTAGCCTCAGTTTCCTCATCTGTACAATGGGTTCAGTTGTACTGCCCTCCGTCATGGGAGGAATGGGGCAATGTCTAGAAAGAGCTCAGACCAGGGCCCACTGCACACTGAGTTCTTGTTGTTCGTGGGATCCAGGGGGCAGCACCAAACCTTCATGTTCTCAGGGCTCAGGAGCTCCTGCCAGCTCCCTCAGCCCCCATAGCTGCCCCCCTGTGCAGCCATGCTGAAACTGGATGTCTGGGGGCCAAGGCAGAATCACGCAGCCTCATTCCTGGGGATGGAGGACCTCTCTGGCCTGCTCACTCCTGCCGGTGGGGAAGCACGCGCAGGCAGCCCAGGGCCCCAGGAGGGAGCCCGCCCCTCATCCTGCTCCCTACATGCCAAAAGCTATTAAGCTGCCAGCTCCTGGGGCAATGACACATTTCATTGCGAGAGGGAGACAGCAAGGTCTGCTGTGCTGACCCTTTAAAGGACAAGAGAGAAACCCAAGATGACCTGTATCCTAATCCAGGTCAGAGGCAGCCTCCCCGCTGCAGCCGCCAGATTCCGGGGATCTGTGGCCAGCGCGGCAGCTACGGTGCAGGCCTCTCAGGGGAGACCAATTGCCCCCCCAGCTTCCCGGCTCCCGATGGTGATGTAATGCACACTCTCCCCTCTCCTCCTCCCACCCTTTGTCCTGCCCCCTCTGGAGCCCTGACCTTTTCCAGAGAAGCCTGACAGGGCCTCTCCCTTCTCCTCTCCCCACCCCTGTCCCGGTGGCCCCTGGGCAAACGCAGCTGCCCTTTCTTTGGGGGTCAGAGAAAAGCAGGCGAGGCAGGAGCCTGCAGGCTCACCAACTCAGCCATCCTGGGCTGGCAGCCATCCGGGGACACCGACTTCTGAGGCTCATTTATCAGAAGGCGTCTTCGAGCCCAGCTGCTGAAGTCTTCCGGAGGGGAGGCTGCAGCCGCCCCTGGCCAGTCAGCGTGTGTGGGCACCACCGCGCAGGGAGTGGTTCCTTGTGACCCAGCAGGGAAAGGCCGGGACGTGTCCTCACGGGGAGAACAGGTGGAACGGCGTCTTGAAAACATAGCTTATCCCGGGGTCTCCCCTGGGGAAGGGCCAGCTCTCCTCCCTCCGGGCCCTGGATTCCTACGGCAGCCCCCTAGCAGGTGTTCACCTGCTCAGTTTCCCTACCTGAGATGCATTCATCTCCTTCAACTGCTACTTAGCTGCCTTGAGTCTTTTCACACACGCCGACAAGGCGGAGAGACGACCCTCTCCTCCCTGTCCTCAGGGTCCTTGGGGACTTGCTGTGGGTCCTGGTGCCCACCGCACTGGTGGTTACTTTGTGTGGCGGGCTGTGTGTTGCTGGAGGTGTGGGGTTTGGAAATTCTGGAGCATAAACGGGGAGGCACTGCTCCAGAACCAGCTCTGAGGGTCGGTGCCCCCGAGCCTGTCCTCTCTCCTGGAACGCCCTCTCTCCATGACTCCATCTCACCCAGTGTCGGTGCCCCCAGCTCCATCGGTCCCCAGAACCAGACGAAGAGAATGCCGATGGCAGACACCCTGTGCAGCACACGCCCAGTACACCTTGGGTCCGGCACACGGGTTTCCTAAAACACTGTCCTGTGTTTCGGTGACCCTCTTCCCAGCCAGGACTGGGTTCCCTCTGAGACGCCAGCCTCCTCTGGACCAGGCCAGGGTGAGCCGAGGTTCAAATCCCAGCTCTGTTACTTAACAACAGTGTATCCCCAGGCAAGTCATGAGTCTCCGAGCCTCAGTTTCTTCATCTGGAAAATGGGGCGACTTCGAGCCTCTCCTCGCAGGGTGACAGTGAGGAGGACACAGAGTCATACGTGCTGGAAGACGCACAGAGCAGGGCCCGACCCAGCGGGTCTGTATGCACGCGCTGGGCCCTGGGAGGGAGGACATTTCAGCCGGGGTGGGGAGCAGGCTCTGGCTGATCTGAGGGTTTCCAGGCTCAGGACGAGGGGCCTGGGGCGTCCAAGGGGACTGACACAACTATGGAGGGGCTCTGAGGGGTGAGGGTTTTGGAGGGGGATCCCAGCTGGTGAGGTCAGCCCTAGGGCTTTCCTCAGTCAGACACGCAGCTGGGGATCTTCCCAGACTGGTGGGGTGTAACCTCGTTTTGCAGATGTGGAAATGAGGCACCGAGAGGGAAGAGGACTGGGCAGGGTCACGCACAGGAAAGGCGAGGGCTATCCCTTTGCCCACCCCCAGGCTCTGGACCCCAGGCCAGGCACAGCCTGCCCTGAGCTCAGCCTTGGGGAGCTGTCCCTGGGGGTGAGGAACACAAGCCAACCACAGTCTTCAGCAGTGGAGCTCCAGGAGCCACCCTCAGTACCAGGGCTGCCACCCGACGGCACCTGCCCAAGCTCCACGCACCGATGTCCCCGGAATGAAAGGGGCCGCCCTCAAGCCTGAGCTTGGGGCCCCAGTCTTCACCCAGGAGCCCCAGAGCCCCTGTTGCTCCAGACCTGGCTCTCCGCCTACTTGCAGCCTCCCTTTTCCCAATTAATCATCATTATCAAACACCTGGCGCTGCGTCCTGTGTGCTCAGGGCTGCGTCTTCGCGCGGACGTGTTTGCTCCCAGAGCGGTCTGCGCTGTCTCTGAGGAGGGGCACTGAGGGTTAGACGGCTGCCCAGCGTGGCTTTACTGCCGAGCTCCCCCAAAACGGCTTCCCTTCTCACCCCCATCCGATGTGCTGATGCCAAAATCTGGAACCTTCACCCAATGCAAGAACCAGAGGGGCCATTCTGCGGTTAGTAACTGGTCGTCCCCATCTAACAGAGTGGGGCCCGGGAGGTCGGTGCCTCAGCCGAGGTCCTGAGTCTCTGTCTCTGCCAGTCTGCCCAACGTGAGCCCACAGCATTGGACCACCTCGGGGGGGGGGGGCATGAAGCTCAAAACACAGAGGAGGGGGTAATTGTTGCCAAAACACACTCCCAGAGCAGGCCAAGTTCTCCAGCCAAGGCTCCTGTGCCCACAGGGTGGGGGTGGAGACACCCAGCAGCCCCCAGCCCCCCACAGGAGTCTCCACCCACATGGCACCAACAGAACACCTGGAGGAAGGAGGCACTCAATAAACATCTGTTGAAATAGATGGGGAGAGAAACCACCAATACGCTGCCCCAAAAAGACACCCGAGTCCCACCCACCAGATGTTTCCCTCTGGCAATGTCTAGACTGAGGGTCCCCAGGATTCCAGGAGCCCATGAGGAGGAGATAACCACAGGCCTCGAGTGGGAACAGCCTGCATCCCGGGGAGCCTGGATGAATCCAGAGAAGGAGGCAGCACCCAATCTGGGCCCCCAGAGAGAGCTGTTTCCTTTAGGTCAGGGGCTGCCAGTCACCTTCGCCTGGAGGAGCTTTGAAAAATCCCAACGGCCTGGCCACTGTCCCAAACCACCTACATCAGAACCTAGGGGAAGGGAGGGGGGCTGGCATCAGCACTTGTCAAGTCTCCCCGTGACTCCCTGAGCTGTGGATGGGGGTGGGGTGGGGGCTGCAGTGGGCTCACCACTCCAGGTTAATTACACCCAGCCTCCAGCGTGTCCCAGCTCATGATAGTTGGGTAAATAAATAAACAACCATCCTGGCAGGGCGGGCAAGCACCACCAAATTAGGGATGCAAAGTCAGACAGCTTGACTCTCAAGACATAATCGGTTTAATTGCAGGGCCTCGGTGCAGGCCGGGGTGGCAGACTGCTTCCGAACTCCCATCCGTTTTATTAAAATCCAATTATTTACACTGGCCACGGGTCTCCAGCAGGGACAAAGAGGCATCTCCGACCAAGGTCAGACCTCATGCTGGGAGATGGGCCTCTGGGGCGAGGACACCACTCTTGCTGTGGGCATATGGGTCCTGGTCTCTCTGGGAACCCAAATGGAGAGCAGGGCAGCCAAGGAGGGGCCTCTCGGGTTTGGGGGCCTGTGGGGAGGAGGCTGGTGGCATGGCCCTGAGCTTCCGTGTCACCACTGGTCAGAGGGGATAATAATGCTACAGACTTCAAGACAGCATTGCCTGCTGTTGTGGGCTGTGTCCCTCAAATTCAAGTGCTGAAGCCCTAACCCCAGTGCAGTGGTGTTTGGAGGTAGGGCCTTTGGGAGGTAGTTTGGGTTAGATGAGGTCATAAGGGTGAGGCCCTATGATGCGATCAGTGCTCTTATTAGAAGGGGAGACACGAGAAGTCACGTGAGGACATAATGTGAGTCAGGAAGCCGGCCCCACCAGACACCGAATCTGCCAGCGACCTGATCTCATACAGCCTCCGAAACTGGGAGAAGTAAGCGTCTGTTATTTTAAGCCTTTCAGTCTATGATACTTTGTTACAGCAGCCGGAAGACAGCTGTGGAAGAATTAAAACACACAAAATATATGCCCCGATGTCCATTGATGGGCCAATGGACAAACCAATTGGGGCGCATCCACATGACAGACCACCCCTGGGCACCCAAGGCACCAACACCAACCGGATGGATTGCAACAACGGCCTGCTAAGAGAAGGAAGCCAGGCATGCAAGTCTTCCTACTGAACGCTTGCACCTCTGTGACATTCTAGCAAAGACAACGCTGGGGGGACAGAGAACAGACCTGTGGTTCCAAGGGCCAGGGAATGACTGCAAAGGGATACCCCGAACTTTCTAGTTTGGGGGAAAAGTAGTATATCTTCATTGTAGTGGTGGTCTCACAACTGTATACATTGGTGAAAAATCACCAAACAGTACACTTAAAAAGGGTGAAAGTTGCCCTGGCCGGTTTGGCTCAGCGGTTAGAGCGTCGGCCTGCGGTCCGGAGAGACCCGGGTTCGGTTCCCGCTAAGGGCACGTACCTCGGTTGCAGTTTGTCCCCAGCCCTGGTTGGGTTGTGCGGGTGGCAGCCACTTGATGTGTCCCTTTCACGTCGATGTTTCTCTCTCTCTCCCTCTCTTTCCCTCCCACTCTATCTGAACAAAAAATGGAAAAATGTCCTCGGGTGAGGATTTAAAAAAAAAAAGGTGAAAGTTATTGCATGTAAATTATATCTTAATAAATCGGATTTTTTTTTTTTTTTTTTTTTTTACAAAAAAGTAAGGAGCCTAAAATAGAGCTGGCCACAAAGTGAACCTGTGAGAGGGTGGTTGGGTGCAGCTGTGCAGTTCAGATTCTATACAAAGGGGCGGGAGGGAGGCGGCCACTGGGGCTGAGACCCTGTCCTCCCTCAGACGACCAAGCTGGGAGCCCTGGTGAGCAGGGTTGCAGGAAGGGGGCCACTGGTAATTCATCTGCCGGAGGCGGCAAACCTTCTGGTATCTCCACAGTATTATTATTGTCCTTATGTTCTCAAAGTGGCTCTTCAGATCCAACCCTTACATTTTACAGGAGGCAGGATCAGAGAAGTCAAGCCATCTCTCCAAGGTCACACAGCAGTGATGCAAAGCCAGGCACTTTGGGCACAGAGCCAGCACCCACAACTGATCCTCTCTGCAGCCTCCCCAAAGTCACTCAGCAGTCACTGAGTGAATCTTTGCTGGACAGAAAACGAAGCAGTTGGGTTTAAGCCTTGTTCCCCAGAGACAGAGGAGGAGTCACCACTGGGCTCACATTTCCAATCAATCTTACTTGGCAAACATTCCTCCTGTCATCTGGGCCTTATGGAAACTGGCTTCTCAGGTGACCCTGAAGCCAAAGGTGACTTGATGGGGCCTGATCTGGAACCCGGGGCTCCTCTCAACCTCATGCCGCCACCCTGCAGCAGGCTGCTGTCCCTGCGAGGGCCCTGAGGTTTCCCCAGCCACCCCTGGCTTTGTTTTTTCAGACTCTTCCAGGCCCAGCACCATCCAGAAACGTCGGTTAGGCTGGGAACAGCTGCCTGGCACCTTCTGAATGCCTCAGATGTGGGGCGCACACAGCAGGAGCCTCAAGCCAAAATGCTGCCACTAGGTGAATCAGGCCTGCCATTAGAGTCACAAAGACCAATTAAAATGAGGGGAAAAACAGCCTTCCGATCTCCCAGAGCACCCCAGCCAGCTGCTCCCAGCTCCCACCTCGCCGGCCCCACAGGGCCCCGGGGGCGGGGTAAGGGGGCCTGGTTTCCAGCTTGCTCCCTCCCGCCCCGGGCCACCTGCTTCTGACAGCAGCAGTATTGCGGCCTGCCTCCTAAGCCTCTGCTCTGGGGAGGGCTGAGGGGCGGAGGCACCAGAGAGGCAAACAGCTCCCGGATTTTCGACTCAATTGCTGGGAGGAGAGATGAGAAATTGCCTTTCTGACCCAAAACCGGAGTTCACAGCTGCACTTCATTACGGATTTCTCCAGGAGGCCTTGGGAGAGGCGCAGCTAGGGAAGGGCTCACCTGTTAACAGCAGCTGCGCCTGCCTCTTTCATAAGCACGTTGGTGGTTTCCTGCCCGGGGTTGCAGGGGCAGGGGTTGTGGGCAGCACAGGGCAGGCTGCCAGCAGTGCCCCCAAAGCCCACGACACCCCCCCCCACTCCGCCCTCTGCCAGCCTGCCAGTTTGCATTAACTCAGCGGATGGAGGGAGGCCGAGGTGCCAGATAAGTGAGCAGGAAGGAAAGGAAATGGGCCACAGGTCTGGACTTTGCGCCTTTTAGAACAGCGGTTCTCAACCTGTGGGTCGCGACCCCTTTGGGGGTCAAATGACCCTTTCACAGGGGTCGCCTAAGACACCACAGTAGCAAAATTACAGTTCTGAAGTAGCGACGAAAATAATTTTACGGCTGGGGGTCCCCACAACGTGAGGAACCGCATTAAAGGGTCGCGGCATTAGGAAGGTTGAGAACCACTGTTTTAGAAGATATCAGAAAGCAAGGGGCACATCTTCCCCTTGGGGTCCCCCCTCATTTCCTGGGTCTCACCTCCACTTCACTGGGCTAACATGCACATGTCAGGTGCCTGGAGCACCACTGCCAGGTACACGGTCGGTGCTCAATAAATGCTCTCCCCCTTCCTCCCTTGCCGTTGGCCTCGCGGTGCTTCTGAAATGCCACCACTCAGTATCTGACAAGAGCACAGGCTTCTGAGCCCCAGGGCTTCTCCACCCTGCCTGGCTGCACATGAGAATCATCGGGAGAGGTTGTGGAAAGATCTGGAAACCTGCTGCAGCAACCCCGAGGCGGAGCCCAGGGGTAACGCACAGGGAGCTGAGATGCTCAGCCTTGGAGCGTTTTTGTCCGGCCCTCGATGTCTGCACACACTCTTCCTGAGCAGGCCATGGGCGAGGGGCTGGTGGAGGAGCCCAGAGCCAGCTACGGAGGAGGAGGAGAGCCCGGCCCGTCAGCCCTCGCCAGCAACCAGGGTGCCCTGCCCTGTCGGCTCTGCCTCCCTCTCTCCCGTTCAAGATCTGCACTCGTGTCTCCGGCACGGAGACGGAGCAGGCCCCGAGGAGTTGGAAGCTGCCCCAAGTCCCCCCACCAGGAGGGAGCACACTGCCCTGGCAGCGAGAGCCGTGTGATGCCAGGCCACTCATTTAACATCTCGGGAACTTTGCCGACAAGACTGGGTACCGGCTGGGCACAGATGGCCTCAAAGCTGTGCCCAGGGAGGCACTCACACCTAAAATCCTGTCTCATTTCTTCTTCCACGCACTTCCTGAGTTCACAGTCTGTGGGGAAAGGATGGCTTCAATCCAGCCTCTCCCCCTTGATACCTGCACGACGCTGAACAAAAGCTCCAAGCCCTGCAAAGCCTCCGTCGGAACCTTTTGGGGTCATTGTGAAGGCAGAATGGCAGGTGCCTGGCCCAGGGATGGTGACAGTTGGTACGCCCTGAGCCCCTCCGCTCACTGTCCCGAGTCCTCACAGCATACCCAAGTGTGGCCGGTTCTCTAGCAGCTCCACTTTGCAGATGAGAAAGCCAACATCCAGAGAGCTCACTTGCCCAGGATCAAGTGGTAAGGCTGGGATGTGAACCCTGAACTTAGGAGCCCAAGCTCTGGGCACCCCCGTGCTCATGTGGGCTTCCTTCTGGTGCCTTCTCTTGTCCTATGCTCTCCCACCAGGACCCCTGGGACCCTGGTGTGGCCAAAGCTACGGGTGACTAAAGAATCCTCGTGGGGGGAATAGGAACTCTCATAGGCCCCGGGCCACAAAGGAAGTGGAGGGGGCTGCACACTCCCACTCATGCCCTCCACTGATGTCCGGGGGACAGAGCAAGGGGAGCCTAGCTGGGGGGCCCAGGGGGAGGAGCCCACGCAGGGTCTGTACCTGGGGTGCTGGCTCACGTCCTGGCTAAAAACAGAAAGGCCGGGCCCTGGGCCCTGGGCCCTGGGCCCTGGGCCCTGGGCAAGAGGGATGTGTATAGCAAAGGAAGCATGTGCACAGAGGGAAAAGGTGGAAACAGCAGAGGCCAGGCCTAGGAGGCTCCTGGGGAGGGCACAGATGAGGAAACTGAGGCTCAGAGAGATGAGCTAACCTCCATCATAGTGCACAGGAAACTGAGTGGGACCGAGCTGGGCCACCACCGGCTGTGCCTTCCTTCTCTCCTTGCTCACACATCCCTCGGGCTGGGCACAGTAGGTTCCCTCCCCTACACATGCTGAGCACGGACCCTGGGCCGTCTAGAGAGGCGCCGGCACCCCTTCTGCTCCTCGCGCTCCTGCCTGACCCCTTCTCTCAGGCCTTGTCGTCCCCGTGTCCAAAGGAGGAACCGCTGACGCCACCAGGAGCCGTTTATTTGTGCCTACTAGGCACCAGGCGCGGGTCCAGAAGCTTAAAGCGTATCATCTCATTTAAGCCTCCCAACAACGCTGTAAGTTCTATTATTATCCCTCCTTGACAGCTGGGGAAACCGAGGCAGCTAGGTTGCAGCTGCTGCCCACAGTCTCACAGCTGATCAGTGCAGAGCGAGGCTGGCTGGCTCCTAGCTCCCACCTACACCCAGTGAGTGACGGGATAAACAGGGGCCTCGGTGTTGTGGGAGAGCCCACGCTCTCCCAGGAATGGGGTCCCTCTTTCCGGATCTTACCCCACACAGCTCCCTGCCCAGTGGGATGCCAGGGCCAGGTGAGGCTCTCTGGAAGCAATAACACGGGCAATAACGATGATGGTGGTGGCTTGGCTACCAGCAGCTAATATTTACATAACGCTCACCGTCTGTAAGCCAGGCGTGGTTCCAAATGCTGCACGCACGCCATTACTCATGGAACCTCCCCAGCCCGTGCAGTAAACGCCATTATTTGCCCATTTCACAGATGGAGCACCCACAGCCCAGAAGCTAGGTGGCCTGCCCGAGACACACAGCCATTAGGTGTCAGAGTTGAGATATGCACCCACTGACTGGACCCGAGGGGGCTGAGACGGCGCCCCAGCAGAAACCTCGGAGGAGCGGCAAGGGGAGGAGCAGGCCAGCGGCCCTGGCAAGGGGTAGGGAGAACTCCCCCTCCCGCCAGGAGAGGGCCTCTGCTGGCGCACTCCAGGAGGGGCCAGGCCTTGCAAGGGAAGCAGAAATCTGTCGTTAACACAGTGCCAAACCCAAAGTGGCTGCTCCCGAACTGCAATCCAATAAAAGTGCGACTTGTCTATTTATCATCCTTGGGGCTTTTTATCACAGTGCAGATGGCTGCTACCTTTGGAAGGCTCAGCAGCTCGCTGCCAGCCGCCCACCACGAAAAACTTAGCTCAACAGAATCTGGGCCTGCACCTGTGAGGGGCCATGCGAGGCGGCAACCGGCACGCGAGGTCTTCTGTCTCCCCATCCGTGCTCACGTCCCCTCTCTGTGTGCAGCTGACGGAGCAGGGAGCACACTCCGACTCCACTGTGCCAGCAGCAGGGCCAGCCACACCTGGTGTTGAGCCCCTAATTACCCCAGTGGCAGGTGCTCCTGGGAAGGAAGAGACAGCAGCGAGGAGCCCCTTTGGAGAGTGGAGAGGCTGTCTGCAGACAAGGTACCCCATGCCCAGTGCCAGTCTGCTTGAAACAAGGGGCCCCGGGGGCACTGCGGGCAATCCCGGCTGGAAGAAAAAGGCGGAGAAGATCAAGGTCAAGACTTCAAGAAAAGACAGTAGCGATGCAGCCGGCCTCCCAGCGAGCAGGCGGTGGGGGGAGCCCAAGGAATCAGAGTTGCCTCAAGATCACTGGAGGCCAAGAATCACTGCTGGGCCCCTGAGGCAAGGTCACAAAGTGAAAGAACAAAGGAGGGGTGCAGGCAGGACCCCAGGGGGCACTGAACCTGTCTGAGCCCCCCTTTCCACACCTGAAACATAAGCCTCAACACCCACGCGGAGGTTGAGTTAGACGGAGGGTGAGGGAGCCTCCGGCTCAGTGCTGGAGGTCAGGCCTGAGGCCAGGTGTTGGTTCCAGCCCCTCCCAGCTGCCACAGGTTTGCATCCAGAGGAAGCAGCTTTTCTATCAACATAGAGCCCTAGCTGGGGGAGGGGGGGGGAGGTTTAGAGAGAGAGAGAGAGGAGAGAGAGCTGAAAGATTCCTTCCACCCAGCCTGCAGAGGGCTAGGGGACGTAGGCGACCAGGGTGCAGCAAGCCACAACCTTTGCCCTCTGGGCCACAGTGTTCTCAGGAAACAGAATACCCCCACCCCCACCCCCACCCAGGTTTCCTGGCTGTTCTGGTCCACTCTTCAAATAAACCAGACGGGGCAGCTGTGAAAACGAGTGGTCTCCTGCATCACATACCTCGGGTCCAGCTGAGTGAGGGGCTGATCTGGCAAAGGCACCCAGCATCTTCCCTGTCATCTCTCTGGTCTCCCCAACAGGACTCGTTCCGGCTACCCCAGAGGAAGCGTTCCAGCTCCTGAGACCTGTGGCCTTCAGGTCAGCGGGAATGCCCCTCCCTGGCCCCAGAACCCGCTTGCACCCTTCAAGGCCTCGCTTCATCGTAGGAGCTCTGAGCCTTCTGCAAACACAATTTCTGGTCACTACAGTGGGTGTCATTGCCCCTCAGCAGAGGAGTGGGCTGCAGCTCAGAGGCCTGGGCACCTGGGCAAGGTCACCCAGCCCGACACTTTCCCACTGTCTTCCAAATGCTAGGGCCCCTACTGTCCCAGCCACTCCTGCGAGGAGAAAAGTGGGGGGCCCTAAGGAATCTATGTGCGGTGCCTCATCTTCCCAGCTAGAAGCCACACGTGCCACATCTGTCCTGGAGATGTGCCTCTGGGTTTGTACTTTTTGTAACAACACTTAAGATTCTGCCCATAACAAGAATAGCTAACACATATAAATGTTACCACAGGCCAGCCCCAGATCTAAGCACAGTGGATACATTTCCTCCTTGGGCCCCCTGGAAAACTCCAAAAGGAAGGTGCTATTGCTGTATTTATTTCGCAGGTGGAGGAGCAGCACAGAGGGGTGAAGCAGCGACCCCAGGTCACACAGCTGGAACCAGGACCGGGACCTGTGCTCAAGGGCCCCAGGCCACGCTCTTGACCACGAGCTGCACTGTGACGCCCTCACGGGCCTGTCTCCAATACGGTCTGGCCACGGCTGCGAGAACTGTCTGTCGGGGACAACGGGACCTGAGATTTCCAGCCTCCAGCTGCAGCTTTCTCATGGGGGAGGGGGGATGAGTAATATGAAGCCATTTGTCACCCAAGCGTTCATTCAAGGTGGCCTGGGAACACAGCAGGAGACCTACCCTTGGCCCCCAGAAACCTACCCTACCCCCTCCCCTTAAGTAGGAAGCTGCCTGGGGCGCTGTCCCATGTTCTCAGTGGACAGTCAGTGGAGCCCAGGGCCCCGCATGTGGCAGGCAGCAACATGCTGAGAAGAGAATGGGGCCAAGGGGGGTTGGGTAGTGTATCCCCCAAATTCACATCCACCTGGAACCTCAGAACAGGACCTTATTTGGAAATACGGTCTGCTGGCCAGCACTGTAACAATGTAATTAGTTAAGCTCTCGAGATGGGATCATCCTGAATTTAGGGTGGGCCCTAAATCCAATGACGGGGGTTCTTATAAGAAGAGGAAAGGACAGAGAAAGACACAGACACTGGGACGAAGCCATGTGGGGACAGAGGCGGAGACTGGAAGAGGCAGGAAGGGCTAATGTTCCCCTCACCTTGACTTTGCACTTCCGGTCTGCAGAACTGAGACAGGATACATTTCCGTTGTTTCAAGCCAACAGGCTTGTAATGCTGTGTTATGGCAGCTCAGGACATTAATTCAGGGGGCTGTCAGGTGGATGCTGCCCAGAAAGGGGGTGCTGTTATAGAGTCCCCGCCCGATAGGATGCCTGCCTGGGACCCCTCATGAGTATCACCTGGGTTCAAGGCAGGTATGAACTCTGGAAAAACAGACATGCCACACCTGTCTCCTGACCAAAACCTGGATGACCCCTGGCAGACACTGTATCCTGCCTCCCTCAGTTTACCTCTGCTGTTGGGTTCAGCCTCCTCCTTCCCAGCGCATCAGCAGCTCTGGCCTGGCCTATGAGCCCGCTATACCACCCTTTGTGCATTCATTCATCAAACGTTTATCAGCCACCTACTAAGCACCCCGCACTCGTCCAGATGCTGGGGAAGCAGCAGGGGATATGATAAAGTTCCTGCCTGCATGGAGCTGATGCTGAGATGAAGAGCCAGATGGTAAACAAGCAGAAGAATAATACCATTTCAGCGACCACCAAAGACTGCCTTGGGGAAACAAAATAGCTGTTTTAAGGAGGGGTGGTCAGCAAAGGCCTCTCTGGGGAGATGATAAATTTGAGCTGAGGCCTGAAACACACAAGGGACTGAATCCTGCACATAGCTGGCAGAAGACAGTGCCAGGCCACTGGAACAGCACATGCAAAGGCCCTGAGGCAGGAAGGAGATCTGCATGTTTGAGGACCAGCAAGGCACCCAGTGTGGCTGCAGCAGGGGCTCTACATGGAAGATGGGGATACAGCCAGAGAGAACTGCTAGGGGCCAGAGCACATGAGGCCTTTAAGCATCATCATGAGCTGGGATTTTATTCCAGCCCAGCAGAGGTTTAACTAAACCCTAATGGCCCAGAGTAAGTATCTAGCCCAGACTTGTCCCAAGTCATCCATCATTCAATCACTCATTCACTCATTCATTCACTTATTCAACAACATTTCTTATGCCAGGAACTGTGCCAGGTGTTGAGGACATACCGGTCAACAAGATGTGGGAAGTCCATTTGCTGGGGACTTACATTCTAAGTAGCGAGACAGATAATAAGGCCTTAACAGGTAAATATAGCAAAGCGAGGGGGAAGGATGGGGAGAGAGGCTGGTTTTCTGAGAACAGATTTTGCTGGGGGAGAGGGTGGAGTGGGAGCTAATTGTCCAGGAAGAGAAAGAATCAGCTCTGAAGCCCAGAGGGAGGGATCTACCCTCAGCAGGCTGGTGACCCTTGAAGGTGACATCTGTGTGTGAGCAAGTGTGTGTGTGTGTGTGTGTCTGTATAACTTTGTGCATGAGTGTCATGTGGATGCATGCATGTCTCATCTATCTGTACATATGTGTGCATGTCTGTGGATTTCTGTGTACACGGGTGTATGCACACAGGCAAGTCTGGACCTGCAGGCTCTTCAGGGGCCTGCTCCCACCAATGACACAGGCCCAGAGTTACAAAGTGCCTCAGAGTGGCACCTGGGGGGGGTGTGACAGAGAGCGAGAGAGACAGAGAGAACACAGGAGAGACCTTGTGTTCTCCCCTCTGCAAGTGCCTTTGAACAAAGTCCACCCTCTACCTCTCAGGCCCACCACCATCTGTCTCCAGGCCTCCCTCCACTCAGCCATTTGAGGCAGTAGGGGGCACCCCCACCTCCCAGGCTGGGAGAGCCAGATGGCAGGAATCGAGGCCTCATCTGCCCAAGGGAGGCCATGCTGGGGCTGCTACCCCTCCCCCAAGCCCCCAGCCACCTGGGTCACAGGGCAGGCCACCACCCTCATCCTTGGCGCCTCCTGGCTGTCCTGACCCCTGTCCCTGGGCCCCACAGCCACTGGCCTTTGGCTGCAACCCCATAAATCTTGGTCCAGGTCAGGGCTGGGTGAGGGAGGGCACAGCCCCTGAGGCCCACAGACAGAGTGGCTGCCAATGACCCCTGACAGCCTAGGCCAGGGGCTTCCAGGGGCCAGCAGGGAGGTCAAAAGGGTCCAATGTTGCCCTGGGCCTCTGAGTGATCCCCACCTCGCAAAGAGGGTACATCTGATCATGGGGCCCTGGATGAGAGGCTCAAGCCAATTCCTGCCCAAGTGGCCTCCAGGGATGGCAGGCAGGAGGCAGCACTGGGTGGCCCTCGGCAGCTGCCTGTGCCGGCCGGCTGCTTCCCAGGTCTGTATCGCTGAATACTGGGGAGCATGGGCAGTGCCCGTAGACCTGGGCACAGCTCAGTGACCTCAGCCTTTGGTGTCTTCACACTGATTTGATATGAGAGGCCCTGAGAATCATCCTGGTGGCAGTTATCTGTCATTCAGAGGCTGTGGCTGGACACAGACTGGGGAACCAATGGTTTGGTTTGAATTCTTCATAGCTGCGAAAGGCTGAGCAAGTAACTCAATAGCTCCAGGCCTCAGTTTCCCCAGCTGTAAAAGGGGATAATAGCACCTCCCTCCTGGGTTCCTGAATTAATGGGGCAGTGCTTAGGACAAAGCTGTCACCGACTTGGGCCTTAGTGGATGGCTGTTATTACCTACCCATTCAGAATCTGGGGTGGGCCCTGAGGGTGCCAACGGGACCGGGCATGGGCACACACCCCCTTTCCTGCCACCCTGGAGACCACTGCTGCCCACTTCTCCACTTCACTGGGTGAGGAGGAGCGAGGATCCAGGAGAATATGAACAGGTGGTCCTTCAGGGTCCCTCAGTCTGGCTCAAAGCCCCTCATGTCAGGTGTGTGGATTCATCCACTAATTCATTCATTCATACTCATTTCACAAATTTTACAATGTCCACTATGTGTTACATGCCTTGTGGGGGATGCAGAAATGAAGGGAATGTCAAGTGGGAGGCAGAACCAAAAACATAGGCTCCTATTCCGGCAGATACACACAGAGGTGGGCAGCCCTGAGGATGCTGAGGACAGACCCCCTCCCCCAAGCCTAGGTCGGTTTTCCGGGAGCAGTTATCGATCCCAGTCTTAAGTGATAATACAACTACAAAGAAGAGCTAGTATTTGTTTCGCTCAGCATTTTCAACCTATGATGCACGGAAAATCACACAATCCTGTGATGTGAGGCAGGTACTAGTATGATGTAGGAACCTAGATGCTCAGAGGTTCATCCACTTGCCCAAGACCACACAGCGAAAGGGTCAGAGAAGAATTTAAACTAAGAGACAGGCCAGCCTCTTAACAAACACCGCGTTGGCTCTAGGGATGGCATCCAGCCTGTTGCCCCCTCCCCCCATTTCCTTGGCTCCTGACATCTGGAGGGAAGCCAAGGGCGTTTATTTTACAGGTGGGAAAACTGAGGCAAGGGACAGCCTGAAGTGACAGGCGGCTCCAGGCAGCGCTGGGACCGAAACCCAGATCCCTTCCTGGGCTCTGATCCTGGACACCTTGCGGCTCCCCTCCCAGGGCGCCTCCTGGGTAGAGCCTACGGCTGTGCACACATGTAGCTTTGTCTCCCCTGGGTTTGGGGGCGCCCTCTCTCTAGACGGCGTGATTTCCTTATTTCTCCTTCCTGTTTTAGGGCAGCCTCACGGTCCAGCAAGAGGTCCAGTGTTGGGAATATCAGGCTTTCTAGAAATAAAAATGAGGTGGGGGGGGCGCTTTCCAGGAGGCTAGTTCTCGTGTTTACATGTAAAAAAGTCTCCTCTGCGCTCCCCGCTCCTCCCGCACTTCCTCTGGGGCGGGGATTATCTGGAGGGGGCCCCAGGGGGCTTCGGTGACCCCAGGCGCCTCCTCCCGGAGCCCGCCGAGGCTTCCGCGGGAGGGGGAAGAGATCAGATGGCCGGGAAGGGGATGGGGCTACGGGAGGGGGGAGCCTGCCCCGCGCCCCACCAGGGGAAATTTCATGGGTGTGGTAATATGTGGGACCCGCCGGCTGCGCCCGCGCCCCCGCCCCGCCCCCACCATCTGCTCAGAGGCCAAAAGTCGCGGGGGGGGGGTAGGGGGGCGGCGATGCTGCAGGCTCCGCTGCACCGACCTCGGCGTTAACCTCCCCTCCCACCCCCACTTTTTTAAAGCAGATGTCTCCTATTGATGAGCTCAAGGTTCGCTCCGACCGGCCCCCACCAACCTGGGCCGCCCACAGCCGAGGGGGAGAGGCCGAGGGGGCTGTGAGGGGCGGGGGAGTGGGGTGGGGGAGTGGGGCGGGGGAGTGGGGCGGGGAACTAAACGGGTTCTCGCCAACCCCGGAAGGCCGCAGCGTGGGGTCCCAGCCCGGGAACCAGGCGCCTGGCCAGCGGGGCCCCCGCCAGGCAGGCGTCACGCCCCCTTGGGCGGGAGGACCAGGAGGCCGGCGCCCACGGGCCCTCCGGGGTTTGGGCCCCGTCCAGCTAGCCCGGCCTGGGGCTGGAGCTGGCTCCTGGGGACTCCCCGGGAGGTCAGGTCCCTACCCCTCCGGGCTGCTGAGACCGATGCCTTAACCCTCTAGGCCCAGAGTTTCATTTCTTACCCCCAGAAGGAGAGAGGACTTCTCTAACAGGGGCCCTGGCTGTGGCCCAGTGGCTCCAAATTCTAGACAAGGAATTGCCCCATTAACCCTAGAGGTTAACCCCCACCCCCACCCCACCCCAGCTGCAGCCTTTGGCTGCTACCTTTCCAAAGCAAGCTGTAAAGACCACGCGGGGAGGGCGCAGGCTCACACCATCGCACCAGAGTGTCCGTGACTTAGCGGGCGCCTAAGCCAAAACTATAGTCTGGGATTGGGTCAACTCTGGTCCGGGATTGGGTCAACTCTGGTCTGGAATTGGGTCAACTCTGATCTGGAGTTGGGTAAACTCTTGTCTGGGATTGGGTCAACTCTGGTCCAGGATTGGGTCAACTCTGGTCTGGGATTGGGCTGAGCCAATTATCAGCTGTGTGGCCTGAGGCACCAGTGTTTTGAGCTCTCTGGGCAGTTTCCCTACTTGGAAAACCCAAACCTGGAGGAGAAAAACTACCTTGCAGAACTGATGTATGCTGATACCCTCATGGGATGCTTTCCAAAGCACCAGGAGGAAGGGGAGAGGAGTTAGAGTAGAGAGGCCATGGAAGTTCACACAACCTCCATTAACCCGGGGCCCTGGGAGGGCCCAGCAGCCCCTGACCTTGGCTCCCCGCCTCTCCCTGGACAGCCGCATGGGTTGGGAGAACCAACAGAGCTTAGATCAATTTCAAAGCACCTCCCTGGGATTCAGTACCCAGCAGCCCAGACCCTTCCTGCCTTACAGGGCAGCTGGGGGCCACCAAGGGCTTGGGCACTGGAGCCCACACTTGGGGATGGACTATGGGTGGCCCTGACCCACTGGCTGACCTTTGAGCCTGCGAGTACACACACACAGGATCCCCTCCTTCCCGTCTCAGCTTCCTGCGTGGGGGAAATGGGGCCCACAGCACCCACTCAGCAGTGAGAAGCCTCCTGGGTTCGTGGTCCCTGGTCAAACCTCAGTCGGGCCTCATTGCACAGATGAGGAAACTGAGGCACATACAGAAAGAGACGGAATTGAGTGGCACATTCAGGAGAGAGAATTTCAGGGCTCTCCCCATTATCAGACCATCCTACAGTCTCTCTCTCAGCCCCCTCTCCCAGATTACCCCTCAGACCTCCTGAAGGCGGGGGTGGGCGTGGGGGAGGTAGGGTGGTGGGAAAGCAGGCAGGCCTCATCCCCCTTAGCTCCAGCCCCTCCCACAGTACCCATCTCAGAAGTCAGGTGCTGAGCACCTGCTGTGGGGGCTCTGACAGACCCAGGGCACAGGCCTGTACACACAGGGCTCCTAGAATGTCCACTGCAGAGGTGGGGTAGGGGGATTGAGGTGGTGGGGGACAAAGGTCAGGATCTCCAGGCCTGGGCAGAGGGAGGACCCAGACGAGACCCACCCTTGGGAAGCTGATAGGTATGAGTGCGCCTCCACCCTCTGAATGTCCCTGCCCTGCTGCCAGCCTGACCAGGACAAAGGACAGGGGCCATGAGGCAGGACCAGCCACAAAATTTGCAAAATGAAAATGCAGGCCTCCTGTTCAAAAAGTGCTGAGCATTAAGGTGGCAACACCAGACCGTGAAACCAAGCATGGGGCCTTGTGTGACTGTACAGGTCACAGTCCTGGGAAACCCCTCTGCTGTAGGGTCAGAGAGGAGGGGCCTGGACCGCACCGGCCCACCCGGCAGGTCAGGCAGAGGGGTAAGGACAGCTCCCAGCCAGTCTTACAGGCTGGCTCTGACACTGCCTGACTGTGCTGCTTTGGGCCAACAACTCAACCTTCCTGTGCCTCAGTTTCCTCATCTATAAAATGCAGATAAGAGCCCCTTCCTCACTGGATTTTTGGGAAAACTCAAGGTGTTATATACACAAGTAAAGAGCTGGCACACAGTAAACACAAGGGGGATGTTATTAATTTTTATTTTATAACCTTGCTATTATTATTGGCCCTATTCTATTGACCTAGATCACTCCCTTTCAGGGGTGGGAAACCTTTTTTCTGCCAATGGCCATTTGGGTATTTGTAATGTCATTCACGGGCCACACAAAATTATCAACTTAAAAATTAGCCTGCTATATTTGGCCGGGCTAATTTGGTGAGGTGTGTTACGTTTGCTGGTATTGATTTCTCGGGCCTTATAAGGCCCGCAGGCCGGACATTCCCCCCCCCTGCATGATGCTCGGGTACTAGAGGGGACCATAGGTGTTCTCTGGGAGCCATATTATGTTACAGGAATGAGGCCAGAGTTCCCAACGTTGCCGCTAATAAATCCCGTGATTGTGGCAAGTCCCTTCCCATCTCTGAATTTCAGTTTGTTTCTTGGTACAGTGAGGGGCTGGGTCACGGTCCTTCAATCTGACACTGTAGAGCATCTTCTCAGGCTCATCCCTTTCACCAGGGATATGAGGAATTATGGCTCTTCCTTCCCCTCACAGAGGCAAAGTCTTCTTTCCTTCCATTTAGTCATCTAACCAAACTCCATCCATCCATCCAACATTCATCCATCCATCCATCCAACATTCATCCATCCATCCAACATTCATCCATCCATCCATCCATCCACCCAGCATCCATTCATCCATCCATCCATCCAACATCCATCCATCCAACATCCATCCATCCAACATCCATCCATCCAACATCCATTGATCCATCATCCAACTATTCATCCATCCCTTGTTCAAAATCCACTATATCCAACCATCCATCAATTCATTCACCCAATTCCATGCAAGTATCCATCAATCCAATATCCACCCAATCATCTATTCATCCATCCATTCAACATCCATCCACCCATCTATCCATCCACCTACCCAGCCTTCATCTGGTCAGAGATAGATATTAGTTCCAAGCAAACGGGCCACAGAACCTGTCAGGAACCTATAGTAAGTGGGCAGTAAAGGACCCTGGGGGTGGCCAGGGATCATGGTCAATAATGGACACTTGGTTTCTCTCTCTGAGGCTGGCAGAGGGCAGGGCCGATGTCTTGGGGGTCAGAACAAAAAAGGAGTCCAAGGATTGAGGTCAAGCAGACCTAAGCACAATGGAATCACCGTTCTGCTTTTATGTCTGGTGAGCTAACCCAAGAGATCTCAGCTCCCTGAGCTTCAGTTTCTTTGTCTTTAAAATGGGCATAAGAGCTGCCTCATTATGGCTCTGTGCAGTCGAACAGAACAGAAAAGAAAACGACAATATCAACCAAGCCAGAGAATGGATCTAACCTGAGACAGGTTGGGTTACTTGCTCACATCTCCTAGCCCACTGTCAATAACAGCAACAGCTGTAAGTCCCCTGGGACCTCCAAGTCCCCTTCCAGTTTCCCCAGAAGAGTCTCTGGGGGATTTATCAACACCCCAGAGCATACCTGGAAAAGCGTATGATTAAAAACAGGCACCTTCCACCACAGTGAGACTGCTCTAGACCTCGAGGCTCCATCGGCACGGGTCAGACAGACCTGGGTGCCAATCCTCGGTCCATCACCAACTGTGTGCCCGGGACACGCTGCTTGCATGGTCCCAACCTCAGTTTCCTCATATATCAGCTCTCAGCATTACAGGCTTGTTGGAGGCACTGCAGAAAATGCCTGTAAAAAATCCGACACGACTGTCCCTCAATAAATGTCTGTTCTCATTGGAAACGGGGCCAGAGAAGGGATGCTGGTAACTGGAGACACATGAAGGTGCACTTATAATAGCAAAGGTGATATGCGACAAAGCCCACAAATGATACCTGCCAGAATGTACAACAGTGTCCACGACACATAACATACGTGCCCGATGTGTACGCAGGAACAGCATATGTACGTGTGGGCAAGGCCTGGAAAGGCGCGCACACACACGGAAACAACCATGTGGAGTTCTCGTGTTCTGGGCCGTGCGACTCCGGTGCTCAGGCACCTGGAAGGCGGCAGAAAAGCAGTCAGGATGCCAAGACCGGGTCTCAGTTCCAAGCAGCTCCTCACCTTTCTCCCACGGTCTCTCCCTGCCGAGGGTGCGGACGCCACCCAGAATTTCTACTGCAAGGGAGCAGGTTCTACTTCAATACAGACCTGCATCTTGATTTCAGGTGTGTCCTCAGTTCCCTGAAACCACTTGATGGAGGGGGCAGCTGCGGACAGGACGCACCGTCCTGCCTCGCCCCCCATCCGTGCGCCCCTGTTGGCCAAGGGCGGAGTGTTCTGGGAGTACTACAATCCATTCTGCACGCTGGAACCTGATCTTGTGACACTCTGAGGGCTTTATTAATAGTCCATTAGGGGGTAATTCATGCATTTTGATGAGAAATCATCTAGTGGTAGTTTATGGGGGAGGAGGGTTGTAGGGCGAGTTGGGGGGCGTGGAGTGGGGGTGTCACCTCCAATTCACTTCCCATCACCTGCCCAGGCGACAACGTGGAGCCCGCCGCGGCGGCGTGTGCGGCGTGTCTGCGATGCGCCCTCCTGACAGCCCTGCCATCATTAATCTTGATGAGTTTTCTGCTGAGTATACTTCCAGGGCTTTCAAACTGCTCTCTAATTGCAATTAATCACTTACCGAAACAGATGTCAGGAACAAAGGGACTGGGGAGGCTGGAGGCTGGATAAAGCTGTCAGGAAAGGGTGCGTGGGTGACTGGGGGGCCGCGGGGGTCAGGCGCCCCCTGGGCTCTAGGTGCTGAGGGTGCAGGTGATCTGCTCCTGCCAGGTAGACTCAGAGTGGGGCAGGGCAGCTGGGCCACAACAGGATGGCCAGAGGGGGTTCCGCGGGCCCGGCCTAGTTTCAGAGGGGGGCCTCGAGGAAGTTCCCGCGACACCCAGAGGCCAGTTTCCAGCCCTGGTGCCCCAAAGGGTCAGACCTGGGGCCAGCAGGCACTTGGGCCAGAGGAGCAAACTCGGCCCCCGTGGCCTGCAAACACGGCTGGGTTTTTGTGTGTTTTTTCACCCAGCGCTAACATAAGAATTGTATATTCACATCAGTTGCCAACATTTAGACATCAAATCCGACAGAAAAATCTGGACTTCTGGCTTCTCTCAAGAAACGAAGATTTTTGCAAAGCTGCCCTGCTCCCCCAGGGACGGGCCGAGAGCGGGATTTGGTGAAATGTCCCTCCTCACACACCCAGGTGGCTTCTGTCTTCCTTTGGTTCCTGTGCCTGCTTCCCAAGGCCCCCCTGTCAGGCTAGACGAAGAGGCTTTGCACACGAACACGCCTGGAGGCCCCGTGCAATTCTGAGCCAAGCCTCAGGGTTTGAACACTGGACATAAGAAATCTGCCCGATGCCAAGGGTTTTCAACCTTGGCTGCACAGGACAATGACCTGAGAGGAGCTTCCAAACATCCTCACGCCAGTGCCCTCTGAGGGGCTGGGATGTCGCTGTCAGCAGTTCTCACCTTGGGATCTCCAAGCAGCAGCTGCATTTCTGAAGAGCTTGCTGGGAATGCAGATCCTCAGGCCCTGCCCCAGACCTGCTGAGTCAGACACGCATGGCTGGGGCGGCAATCTGTGTCAGAGGGGTTCCCCAGGGGATTCTGAGGACCCTGGGGGTGGCCAGGAAGCATGGTCAATAGTGCACGCTTGGCTTCTCTCTGAGACCTCAACCTAGGAGGTCATGCAGGTGGACAGTTAGGATGCATGCCCTTGACTGCTATGTCTCCATGATGTCTGTGCTCACAGGCGGGATGAGAGGGTGGAGCCTCACTGCTCCATGTCCCAGGAGAACAGACTGGGGCTCCAAGGTCACTCAACAGGAAGGGAGTGTTGGGATTCAAACCCAGGTCTATGGGACACACCACAGTTCATGTCCTGCCCCGCTCTCCCCCGCCTCTTCTTCAAGCTTAAGATCTGAGGATCTTTGAGTCACCAGACATGGGCTACAGCAGGGTTAATCCACACACTTCCAGTGACTGCAAATGCCTGGGGTCGAGGGGCTATTTTTCTGTTGTTTATTTTTCCTTCCATCCATCCATCCATCCTCCATCTACCCACCTAGCCATCATTCATCCATCTATCTATCCATCCGTCCATCCATCCATCCATCCATCCTCCATCTACCCACCTAGCCATCATTCATCCATCTATCTATCCATCCATCCATCATCATCCATCCATTCATTCAGCCATCCATTCCCCACAAATTCTTACAGAGTGGCGGCTAACAGTGTGGATTCTGGAGCAGGAGCATCTACAGTTTGCATCAGGCCATGCCGCTAACTAACTAAGCAATTGTGGGCAGGCAGGTAACACTGCCTTTCCATGCCTCCGTGTCCTTATCTGTAAGAAGGAACACATCTCTGAGACAGTCACCCGAGGGCGCTGCAGTAGAGAAGATCAGATTCCTACTTGCCTCTTACTTGCTGTGGATTCTGGGCCAAGACAAGAGTTACTTGACTTCTCAGCCTCAACCTCCCTCTCTGTAATCTGGGAACAAAACTCCTCCTTCCTAGCATTAAGAGGCGAGGGAGATAAGATTGCCCGGCACAGTTTGATAAATGGGGGCTGAGTGATTTCAGGAAGGCGAGAAGGGCAGGCCGGCCCTTGGAGGGTGGGGTAGGGTGACAGGTGGTCTCTTGGGGCACACTGCGGTGCCTCCAGTCCCCAGCGGGAAGAATTCCTTCCCGACCAAGAGGTTTGCTTTATCTCACAAGCATCATCCTGGTGATTCCCCCTTCACACCCCATAGGGGTTGCTGTTTCTAGTTGTGTTTTTACCCCATACTCCCAGTACCAGCCCAGAAACACCCCCTCTTCCTGCCCAGGCCTGACAGTCCTGGCTCCCAGCTCCATGGGACTCTTTTCTGCTAAGTTTCTGGCTTCTAGCAGGGCCACCTCCTCCCTGGGGGTGTACTGCTTCCATCAGGTCCTCCCTGTTAACCTGTGTGTCCCCCTTGTTGCCTTGGGGTCCTCCGACACCTGTTTCACCCATGTCCTGTATTAAATTCTCTCTGTTGAAATGCCCCATGTGGTTTCTGTTTTCTGGCTGGCCCCTCACTGACGCAGCCCAGCACAGGCAGCTGTTCCGTAGCCGTGATGACGCAGGAGTAGCCAGGGACACGGGGCACTGCTGAGCCCCAAAATGCCAAGGAGGGGCCAACTGGACCCCCTGGGTGTGTGCTGCCTGCCCGGCCCTCTGCTGCCCCACCGTCCTCTGGGATGAAAGACCCACTCCAGCTGCCTGTGCGTGAGGCAAAGGCTCTGCCTGCACCCCGAGGAGGCCCTGAAACGTGTTAAAATAAATATTCTGCAAATATGATGTTCCATATGTATGACTTCGTGGGGTGACGATTTTCCTACTGATCAATGTAAGTGACAGCTGTGCGGGGAGCGCTGGAAACACAGGCTTGGGCAGCCCTCGCCGTGCCACGCGGCGGGGTGGCGAGGGGGCGCCCAGGCACGGGAGCAGCTGGCGACTCGGTATGCTCAAGGAGCCCGGCGCCGTCAGCGCTCAGTGCAGGCACATTAGGGATTCTAAGGGACGGTTGGAGCAGGTGTTCCCAAGCAGACTGTTCGAGATAATTACTTTTAGATTGTTTTAAAGTATTTAAGCAAGATCCTGGAGGGCTGGGAGAGAAGGGAGAGGGGTGGAGGCTGGGCGGAGGGCTGGGACCCCCCGAAGCCAGCCTCCCTGATTTGCAGAAGTGGGCACGGGCTGGACCACGTGGCCCAGGTGAGTCCCACAGCTGGTGGGTCAATGCGCAGCTTGTACTGACTAGTCCAGGTGGGCCAGTTGTTCAAGTACCGACTCCTTCCCTCCCGCAGCCCCAGTCCCCAGCAGGCTGCTCCCAGAAGGCCTGGCCTCTCGAGGAAACCCTCAGTCTCGCCATGACCGCAAGGAGAAGCATGGCCCGTGGGCAGAGCAGGTGAAATTTCCTGGCCGCCAACCCTGACGTCGCATCCCGGCCCCCTGCTTCTGAACAGGAACAGAGCAAACACGTGGGGTCCGCGTGGTCTGAGGTCCCCTACCCTAGCCCAGCACTGAGAACACACAGAGATGCCCAAGTCCTCCCTGAATGAATGAATGAATGAATGAACAGGTAAAGGGGAGACAAGGCTGCCTTTCTGGCTCCTTCCAGAGACCCCAGCATTCTCTTCATTGGAACAAACAGTAGCTCTACACAGCATGCTAGTGCCCGGGCTTTGGGGTGCTGGGAGAGGGGCTCTGGTCTCACCAGAGGGTCCTCAAGTCAAGGTGGGGAACAAGGGCTAGGACTGACACCCCCACCAGGGCTCAGGGGCCTCCCCCCTCAAGAAATCTGATGACGTCAGGGCTGTAGGGACCCTGCCCTGTGGGCTGTGGAGGCAGAAGGAAGAGCTGGGGCGATGGTGGGTGGGGGACGGACCGACAGATGGACGGATGGACACACCAGCACAGTTCCATCAGCTTAGCAGAGGAAGGGTGCCTCCCCACCCCTTTCGGCACCTGCCCCCTGCCCTCATCTCCTTTCCCTTTGGTCCAGAGCCCCTCTCACCCCTGCCTGTCACAGGATTCACAGTTCTGGGCATGTCTTGTTCAGAGCACAGCAGGTGTGTCAGGCCCTACCCGCTCCAGACTCACTGGACCAGAACCCCTGCAGCTGGGGCTCTGCTTGGGGGTGATTTCAGAAGTGCCCCTGGGGGTCTGAGGCCCAGGCTCCAGGAGCAGCAGCCCAGGCCTGGAGGAGTGGGGGCCCACTGGGTGTCCCCGGAGGGGCCTGATCCCAGCGCCTGGCCCATGGGACTAGGGCGCGGGGGAGGATAAAGCCAGCTGCCCAGAGAGGCTGTCCATACAGTATCAGAAAGGCCCTTTGCCCCTCCCTGCAGAGAAGGGTCCCTTTTGGTCATTTCCGGGCCAAAGGGAGAGACAGCACTTCTCAGGGGTGGGTCGAGTGGTTCCGATTCCTGCTCCTCAGTAACTGACTCTGTCCCACTGGCCCTCTGTGGTGTTTGCCCAGGAGACACCTGGGGCCAGCCACACCTGAACACCCCCCCTCGGGCAGGGATCGGAGGACTGGGGGCTGGGAGCAGTGGTGTTTACAGCTGCTATTTAAAATCCAGGCAAGTTCAATATTAGCTCGGTGGTTTGTGCCATCTGCTGCCGAGATAAAGCGTCAGGGCAATGAGCAGGGTGCCCTGCCCCATTCATCCCACGGGGCCCGGAGTAGCCCGTCCTGGTTAATGAGTAGCCAGCAGCCTCCGGCAGCCCCTCCGAGGCCTGCTTGCCAGAGTCCACCAAGGCCAACTCTAGGACAGCAGTGCTCCAGCCCCAGGGGAGCCTGAAAGGCTCCTTCCCCCCAACTCGGCAAAGATGCCAAAGCCCAGAAGCCCTGAAGCCCTGAGTGGCCCCCGAGGCCCTGCATGCGCTGCCCACTGCTCCACGGCCTGTCTCTCCTCATGCCCAGGCTCCACCCCAGGGTCTTTGCAGGTGCAGTGCTTCTGTCTGGACCCTCTCCCTCCTCACCCCCTTCAGACCCTCACGTCACCTCCTGCAGCCACAGTTCCTACTGTGCCAGCCCTCCCCTCCCCCAGGTTCACCGTCCCCACAGATCTCCTCGCACCCCGCCCTGCACTCCGTAGTCATCTGTGCACACATTTATTTTCTACCCCTGCTCCTTCCTGAGGGCAGGGTCCTTGTCTGCCTTCTCCTTTCTTTTCTTGGCCAGAACAGTGCCAAGCCCAGAGTGGCTGCTCAATAAACACTTGTGCCATGAGCCGGACTCCCCACCCAGCGCTCCTCCTGCCTCTCCTTCCTGAGCACCCCCTTCCCACCTCCACCTCCCTGCCCCTGCCCCCCAAGCCTCCCCAGCCACCAGCCTCCTGAGGAGGAAGCTGATATCCCTCATTTAGTGACTCAGCGGGGTGCCCCCCAGCTCCCTCCCTGTGGAGCCTCTTACTGGCAGTCTTGCCGGAGGGGAGCCTCCGTGGTGGTGCAGGAGGATCCTAAGAGCCACCAGGCAGAAGTCATCTTTTATTCATGCCCATAATGTAAACAGGATTGTGTCTGAAGAGAAGTCACTTAACTCGTTAGAAGAAGCTGGTGCTGCATCAGAGCCCAGATGGGAGAGGTAGGGCCCGAGGTGGGGTGACCTGGGCCTCAGATGCTCCCTGGGGGACAGTTGGGCTCAGGGGTCCACAGGTGGGCTGCCTGGGTTCCGGGCCCAGCTTCCGTACTCTGGGTTAAATAGGAAGGGTCAGCTCTGAGCATTTCCCAAGACCACATGAGAACGGTGCCCCCCACCAAGTGTTCAGCAAGGAGGCCTTGGGATGTTGACGAAAATGCCTGCCTAAGGGGTGCCCCGGGACTCAGTGGGTCATGTGGGGGGAAGACAGGGAGCGGGGCCTGGCCCAGAGAGGGCTTTCCGTGAATTTTAACCATTATCAGTTCTTTTAGGGGAAAAAAAGAGAAAAAAAAAGGCCCTTGGGTCAGGCCCCCCGGAAGCCATTTTCCGAGAAGAGACTAGGAGGGAAATACAGCTCGCCCTCCTCCCTCGACCTCTGGGGAAGCAGGCAGGGCAAAGCGATCGCTGTACCACACCCAGGAACAAGGCACAAGGGCAGGTCGCAGAAAGGGCAGCAGAGAGCTTGGGAGCCCGTCCTGTCAGAGAGCAGCCGGCCAACTGTTTGCTGAATGAATAAAGGAGGACCTGGCTGGGGGCCCCTATTTGAGACCTGGCTCTGCACCCTACTATCTCTGAGACCTGGGCCTGTGTGGCTCCTCGGGCTCAGGGTCACCAGTGGTGCAGCGAGAAGATTCGCAGCCGGGTCACGGGCTTCACCCGGCAGGGATTCGATGACACTACGGAGAGCACCGCAGTGGAGTCAGACCCGAGCTGACTGTGCATCCCGGTCCAGGCCCGGCCCCTGCTGCGCCTCAGCTCGCTTCTGGTTGGCTTCGGGTTGAACGTGAGGGCGGGAGTCGATGTGCGGTGCACCTCCTGGGACTGGAGGAACAGGGAGTCGGGGTGACCCTGTAGGAAGCAGACAGATGCCCTGATGCCCTGACCTCTATCCTCCCACAGTCTGGGGCCAGGGCCAGAGGGACTCCCAGACACATCTATCCTGGGCCCAGATCCCTGGGGGACCTCGTCCAGGAGAAGCCAGGGCCTCTGCCTGAACCCCTCACTTTCCAGCTTCCCTTCCAGATTTTGTCTGTTTCACAAACACTTTCATAGGGCTTAATGCTTGTCAGCCGCTGTTCCAAATACTCTCCATCTATCAACTCTAATCCCCCTAGTGTCCCTTGAATTAGGTACTGTTATTATCCCTACTTGACAGAGGAGGAAACTGAGGCCCAGAGGGTCAGGTGACACAACCATGGCCCAGGGAGGAGTCACTGGTGCCAGGCTGGCACAGCAGCAACTGGCCTTCAAAACGCCCCCTGCAGGGCAAGCGACATCATAGAGGCGCCCCCATGTGGAAGCCCACAGCATTGCAACTCTGGGGCTCTGGCGTGGGTACTCTCACCCTCTTGGGGGACCTGGTGGGAGACCTTCATACCCCTCTCAGGGCAACAAGAAGCTGCCTGTTCTCATCCACTTCCATCACCGGGAGATCCAACCCATCAGCCACAGGAGACATGACTGGTGGGGCAGGGAGAGCACACAGGCCCAGGTGGGACCCGAGAGCCAGGCGCAGTCTCAGCCTCGGAACCATGGGGCACTCTGGGCTGCAGTGGGACACGCCCTCTCCAAACGGAGGGGGAGGGTGAAGCTAGATGAGACTCCAAACCTGCTTGGCCCTAGATGGGTTTCCGGTGACTGTCGTAACACAGCACCATAAACCACGAGACTTAAGGAACCAGGAGTGTCTTCTCTCCCCGCCTGGAGGCCAGAAGTCAGACATCAAGGCTTGCAGATCCAGGCGTGGGGAGGCGGCTCCCGCCAAGGCCTCCAGGGGAGGATCCTTCCTGCCTCTTCTGTTTCCCGGGCTGCGGGCAACCCTGGCCCCTTCTCACAGCCTTCTCACAGGGACACCAGTCTTGGATTGGAGGCCCAGCCCAACCCAGTATGACTTCAACTTACCTAACGACACCTGCAAAGACCCTATTTCCAATTAAAGTTGCATTCTGAGGTTCCAGGTAGACATGCCTGTTGGGGGGCCACTAGCCAACCCAGCACAACCCATATTCAGCAGTGACTCAGGCGCCCGTCCGGCCTCCCGCTCTGTGCCCAAAGCTTCCCTGATCCGTCTTCTGCTGCTCCCGGCGAAGCTGTCTGCATCCAGCCACTGGCACCTCGTCTGCTGCCCTGGCCACATCCCCACATTCACACAATTCCGGTCTCCAAGCCTTTACCCACATCATTCCTTCTGTCCGGAATGCTTCTAAATTTTCCCTGGAGAGAATTCCCTAGGCCTTCAAAACCCAGCTCGTCACACATCACCACCCTCAGAAAGCCCTCCCTGATTTCAGGTTGCATTTGCTACCCCCTGGGCTCCCTGCTCACAGTGCTCATTTCAGCCACTGTCACAAGCATGCTGTGACACCGGGAGGGCAGGGGACTCATCTTGTTTAGGGTCAACATCCCAGCCCTTAACACCAGCCTGGGCATGTCACCAACTCATGATAACTGCTGGCAGAAGGAACAACTAAACAGTTCTGGCTGGGTCTCAGAGGGCTCTTCCCAGGTAAGACCTGTCCCTGACTGTCCTCTGCCTTCCCAGAGTCGTGGCTCTCAGGCCTGGCTGCTGGGCAGTCACCCTGGAGCTCTTGGTCCCCCGCAGGAGCCCCACCCGGATGGGTTCCATCAGGATCTCTGGGGGAGGGGCCTGGGCAGTTGCGTTCAAGGCTGAGAGGCCCTGCACCGCAGCCAAAGGGAAGATGGCGGGATTCTGAAACCCTGACACCCACTGGAGATGGGGTCTCCTAATGTGTCTACTGCACCCTTTATACTGGGAATCATCCACTAGGGCAGGGCCCGTGCACCCTCACTGCTGTCCCTGCAGTGACCACGCCAGCACCCCCGATTGTCAGCACGCTCCAGGGCTCAGTGCTCCCCAACCAACACTCCCAAGGTGTTTCCTCCAGGCCCCCAGCTTCACATACCATCTGTGTGCCCAGGACACCTGCTCTCCTCGCTCCAGACCCAAATACCAACTGCCAATGGGCTCTCCACCTGGGTGTCTAACTGCATCCCTACCGCAGCCAGGAAGGCGCTCCCTCCCCCTCCCCACATCTTTCCTCCCGGCTGCGCTCTCCTTGGGTTGCTCGGGTCCAACAACTCGGAGATTTCTTGTCTTCTTTCTCTCTGGTCTACCTCCGACCTGCCAGCAGATCCTGACAACCCTGCCTTCCAAACGGACCCCGAATGCAGTCACTCCCTCCAGAGCGACCATCACGCCCTTCCTCTGATCACTGCGACAGGCTGCTGAATGGCCGCCTGTCTGTTCCCCACGGCGGGGAGGGGATCCTGGGTCCGTAGCCTGGAAGGGATGACACTAGGGCTCTCTATCCTCAGCTCTGGACCAAGTCCCCTTGGGGGTGCCTGTGCCCAGCATCCCACGGGGGGCTGGATGGGGAGCCAGGAGGGAGATGGGCAGTCCGGCACGGGCAAAGGGCCAGCGCTGAGGAGCGGTGTGCTGGGAGGGCTGGGAAGGGCTGGGAAGGGCAGGAGCCAGCGGCATCATCCGCTTCTGAGGGAGCTGGTGGTCAAAGGCTGTGGGGCCCCCCGGCTGGCAACCCCGAACTTGTCAACCCTGGCTCTGTAACGGTGCACGTCCCTGCGTCACGGAAGCCCAAAGACTCTGTTCAGCCCATTTCCAGCAGCCCTGCCCCACCCTCCATTCCCGGGGCCCATGCCGGTGGTCACCTGGGAACTTCTTAGAAAGGCAGAGTCTCCAACTCCACCCAGACTCACTGAGTCAGAAAGACTGGGGCGCATCCAGCCATGAGGATGTTAACTCACCTTCCAGGGGGGTGCTGATGATGCTGAGAATCTCTGACAGCCTATGGGGAACCCTGTGAATACCAGGGGTGCAGAGCCCCATCCATCCCCACTAGACTCAGGACGCAGCCTTCCAGGAATGTCACCTGAGTGTACAAACGCTGGAGCGGCCTGGGTCCCCCATGGGGGGGACAGAGCTGACGGACGCACTTGGGGAGCTGCTCTGCGCCGCGGGGCAGGCTGGGTGCCAGCCCTCCCAGAGGAAGTCAGTCACCTGTCCTCTCGTCGGTGAGAGCATGGGGTCAGGAAAGTCAAAACCACAGCTGTGACGAGCAGCTGAACGGCAGCTCTTGCTCCGGTCTCCTGACGCTTCATCGAGTGGCCTGACAAGGGCTACTTCCATGGTCCACTGTTACCATGTCACCCTTGGGAAAGTTAGCAACTTCTGAAGACATTCTGGGTGGTCGCAGCTGGGGAGGTGGCCAGAGATGCGGCTCGACATCCTACAGTGCACAGGATGCCCCCCCAGAATGACCCAGTCCCAACATCACAACCCGGGGCTGAGGAGCCTGGGCTACTGCAGGTTCTTGGGCCTCCAGGCCAGCCCGGGACTGGAAATCGCCGACCCCACAGGGTGTCTATGCCAGGAGCCCTCAAATTCCTGCCCCGGTCCTAGTAAGAAGATCCACGCGGCTGCTGAACTGTCCAGTGAGAGTCCGTGGGCATCCTGCAGGTCAGCGGGGCACCTCACGTCACCACCAGGAACCCCTCAAGAGAGCAAGTGGCACCTGTGCCCTCCTGCCCTGGCAGCTGGCCCAGCCCCTCTTCCTGGTAGGAGCCCTAACTTCCACCCGCTCAGAGGCGGGTCAGCCCGAACCCGCTGCCCCCGCGCCGTCACACCACTTGCTCCCACTCAGGCTCGGAGCAGAGAACCCACAGAGCAGAATCACACATCCAACCTTGAGAAATTAGGCGGCCCCTCCCAGCTCCGGCTCCAGCCCCCCCCCCCCCTTTTCCGCTGCCGAGCACCGGTTCCAAGAGCGGTTCATATTTAATAACGCAATTTATATTCCACTCTCAACATAAACTATTGTAAAGGCGCTCTAATGTAAAAATACATCTGGCTTGTCAATAGTTTATCTTCTAGATCTGCATCTAAATCCCTGGGCCTTTTTGACTTATGGCTGCACCACTGTCTAATGAATAAAAAGGTGCAAATTATAGGCCTGGCTTTAATGCTCATCATAAAATTAGACGATGGTTGCAAAAGCTGCATTCTCCTGCCCACAGTGTAGCGATGGTGAGCCATAAATAAAGTGTATTTAATGTATCCCAGAGCTGTGCAAACCCAGGAAACAGTGTGTTATTGCTTGGCCTTCGATGGGTCCGCCACAAGTTCAATGAAGTGATAACGGATCCATCATGTGAATTTATGTTAACTGTCTCCTCGCAAAGCCATGGCCTCAACACTGTAAATAGCCTACAATCCTTCTAGCAGGCCTGCCTGCCAATAAAACTGTCACTGTCAGGCTGGCAGCAAGCACCTTCAGGACAGGGGAACGAGCCGTTAAGTTCTGGAGGCCGACGGGGCCGCTCCTCCCATCCTCCGGGCTCTTCTGCGGTCCGTCAACTGCAAAGGAAATGAATCTTCCTCCAAACAGCACATCCCAATGGCGGGGTCCACACTGGCTGCTGGGGACCACGGCTGGGTGGGAGCCCGGCGTGGAGACCTGGCCACTTCCTGCCCCCGTCGGCCAGCTCTGTGTCCAGGATGTGAGTCTGGTGTGGCACCAGGGCACCTCGGACACCCCGCACCCGCTGGCTGTCCAGGGGTTCACGTCGTCATTCACTTGTTCATCCATTCGTTCACTCACCGTTAATATTTCATTTAGCACTTGCTGTGGAGACATTTCCTTAGGGAGGCACAACGGTTGAGAAGACAAGAGTCCCAGGTATAAAGATTAAATTGTGCTCGTAGTATCTCTGCACAGAGAATCGACAGGGATTTCTCCCATCTCGGAAGCCTTTGGGGTGGACAGCTGGGGAAGGTGGTGACATCAATCGTCCTGTCTCCAGGGACATTCCTTCCTAGGGCCAGGGACGCCCCCTGCCTTCCTCTCAGGTGGAAAGAAGTCTTTAAGTCACTCTCCCAAGCCCTGACATATGCCTCCTTCCCACAGTCCGGCTGCCACGGAACCCCCGGGCTCGGGGCTTCAACCGCGACCTCCGGGTGCTCAGAAAACAGGCCTCCTGCCCGGGGTGGTGCGGCATCCCTGTGGGGTCTGTCACGACGCAGATTCCCAGGCCTGGCCCTGTGCTCCCGGTCAGCATCCCTGGGGCTAGGGCCAGGGTCCACGCTACCCACTGAAGGGTGACAGCCACTGAGCGTCACCCTGGGCTGGCAGGGTGCACGGAAACCCTCGGGCTGAGATGAGAACCAGCACTCTGGCCCCACGGGTCGGCCACGGGGCAAGCAGAACAGCGGGGGCTGGATGGGTGTTCCTTGTGGGTTTCCGGCAGCAGCATGGAAGCTTCCAGAAGCCAGGCCTTTCATGAGCGGAATTCTGACTTCATACATGTATGTCAAAGGCTGGCTTTAGAGGCTGGTGGCACAGGGTCTGGTGCAGGCTGAAGAGCAGCCCCCAAAGGCATCCCTGCCCCAACCCCGGGGCTGGTGAGTATATTACCTTAAATGGCAAAAAATAAACATAAAAGACGAGTGTTTGCAGGTGTGATGAACTAAGGATCTGCTTGAGGAGGATGAGCCTGGATTATCCAGGTGGGCCCTAAATTCAATCCCAGGCCTTTTATAAGAGGGAGGCATCTTCCTTCCAGAAATTGGTTTTAAATGATGTACCCAAGGCTTGAAGTTTCTCAAAAAAAATAAAAAAAAAAAGAGGGAGGCAGGGGGGCTTTGACACACAGGGGAGAGGCCACGTGAGGACAGAGGAGGAAGAAACAGGCACATGCCTCAAAGTCAGGAGTGAAGCGGCCACAAGCCAAGGAGCACTGGCAGCCCCCACGGTGCTGGAAGAGGCCAGAAGGGGTCCCCCAGAGCCTCGAAGGAAGGTGGAGGCCTGCTCACACCTTGATTTCGGCCCAGAGACACCAATGCTGGGCTTCTGGCCTTCAGAATTGTGAGAAAATACGTCTGCTGTTTTCAGCCATGGAGTTGGTGGCCATCTGTTAGGGCAGCCCCGGGACACTCCTTCAGGGCCTCGTGTTCCAAAGGCTCTAGTGCTGAGAATTTAACGCTCCGTGGTCACCACCTTTAAATTCTTAAGAATTTTATCTTTGGATGTGTGTCCTGTAAATGAGGTCCGATGGGACAACCGTACGGACCAGGGCTTGACGCCTCGGATCAGCGGCGGTCCCGCCTCCCGCTGCCTCTCTTCCCCCGCAGCTCACGTTCTGTTATCATCTCCTCCCTGGTTCCCTCTACCCTCCCCAACCCGGTACCCAGAGCATCTTGGAGTGGAGGCTGTGACCCCTTGGGAATGACCCCTCCACCATGGCACTGTGGGGGGAGGCCCATGGGAAGGTGACATGGATTTTCATCCTGCACTGGCATCAGCAAGTGCTGGAGCGACCCTGACCGCCAGAGTTCCAGCCAATGCTGAGGTGTCGGGACGCCTCGGCAGCTTCGTGGGGAGTGTCCCTGCACTGCTCCCAGGGCCAGCCGCAGAGAGCTGTGGGACCCGCGGGGGCAGAAAGGGGCTTCCCAGCGGATCTCCCCTGTACAGCATGCAGAGCTGGGGGCTGGGGTCCTGTTTCCGAGAATTAGGATGACTCTTCCTCCACTCTGCCTGCGCCCCGTGCAGCCAGTCCCGGATTACCCCTCCCTGTGGAAGCCGAGGAGAAGCACCCCCACTTCACCTGGTGCTCAGACACTGTCACTGTTCCTTAGGTAACAGTCCCCCCAGACTTAGTGACTCCCAGGGTGGCCTCTCTGCGGAAACGCTGATCATTTCATCCTCCCCGCGATCACAAGGTACATGTATCCACACTACAAGCAAAACACATTGTTCCCGTCACGCCCAGGGTCGGGTGGCATCGCAGAGCCCTGCACCCACCTTCTGCTGTCCGTGCCCTTTTGGTGTAGAGTGGACCTAGGCACTGGCCTCTGATGGGCAGAACATGGCAAAAGTGAGGGGATGTCACTCCTGAGATGAGTTTACAAAGACTGTGACTTCCGTCTTGCACGCCCTCTCTTGCTGGCACATACTCTCGTGCCTTCTCGGCCTGCTCATGTCCATCAAGCTGCCATGTGGGAGACGGCCACATGGCAAGGGACTGAGGGAGGCCTCTAGCCAACATCCAGCTGGGGACTGAGGCCCTCGGGCCAACTGGATCCTGCCAACAACCATGTGAGTGAGCGGGGGCCATCCCTCCCCGGTGAGCCTTCAGATGACACCGCGGCCCTGCCGATTCCTGGACCACCGCCTGTGAGGAGACCCATCGGAGCTCTCCCTGCAGCAGGAGACCATCGGAGCTCTCCACAGAGTCCTGACTTGCAGAAACTGTGAGATAATACATGCTGTTTGGAGCCACTTGCTTTTGGTGTGATTGGTTACGCCACGGATCTACAGCGAGTACACGCAGCCAGACATTCCCAGTGACACCTTCTTTGGGAAGCACTGTCCTGTGGTTTCACAGCCCATCCTCAGCTCAGCTTGCAGAGCTCCCGTCTCCTCGCCCACACTCCCACCTCAAACCTCAGCTCTTGCAGCTCAGCCTGGCGCCGGCTCAGCCAACCATCGCCGTCCCAGCCAACCACACCGTCCCAATCCGCATTCCCACCTGCGAGGCTGCTGTACGGCTTCGGTGACCAGGCCCGCTCCTTCCAGGCCCACTCCAGTCTCCCCTTCATAACCAGCTTCTCTGATCGACTCCACCCCATCCACGTCTCCCCGGGACCCCTCAGGCTCTCTGGGTTCGGTTGGGAAAGTACCACGGTCCTAATCTCAGTTCCCACCGGCTCCTTTTACCTCCCACTCAGGCAGCAACAAAGAGTTATTTTTTTTTTGTAATTCCTCACCCAAGGGTATTCTTCCACTTATTATCAGACAGAGTGGGAGGGAGGGAGAGAGAGAGAGAGACAGAGAGAATCATCAACATGATAGAGCCACAGCGACTGGTTGCCTTCCGCATGACCCCGAGCAGGGCCAGGAGGGACCGCAACGGAGGTACGTGCCCTCGGCCGGAATCGAACCCATGACTCATTGGTCCGCGGGCTGATGGCCTAACCGCTGAGCCAAACCAGCCAGGGCAAACGAAGAGTTCTTAACCAACTCTCTGCAGACACTGTAAGGTGCCTTATATGGGCTGGAAGCTGGGCTGACAGATAAATGGCGTCTTGCCTTCTCGGGGCCAGTGTTCTCAGACTTGGGGACTAGGGGACTGTGAGAAGGTGGTCATCTACTCAACATGTCTGGGCTCCAGCTGTGAGAAGCCCAGTGTGCGGCACTCACTGTTGGCCGCGGAGGGGACGTCCGTGCCAAGGGGACTGCACGCAGACACGGCTCCGAGCACCCGTTAATGCTCACGGAAAGGGTGGTCCTTCAGCCACCAGAACATGCTCACATCACTTATATGTAGACAGCCGTAAATGTGAAGAGCACAAAGCTGAAGTTCTGGTAGGACTGGGACCTCGACTGCAAAACTGCACTTTAATAACAGGTAGAAGCCCCTCAGACCCTGCAACGCGTGCTAAATGCTGAAGCCTAGAATGTCAGGACTCAGGGAAAGCACCCGGGTGGGACTCGGTGTCTGCCAACGAGACTGGGAAGTGAGACCAGACCAGGGCGTGTGCAGGAGGCCCGGCCCACCTGCACGGGCAAGTTCCAGACCCCAGCTGGACCTGTCTGACACTGTGAAGACTAAGGGATGGGCCAACTGGAATAGATACCTGGAAGGCACGCCCGGCCCCTCCACCCTGCGTGCAGTGCCTTGTGTATAGAGTAGGTGCTCAATAAACACTCCTTGGTGATGAGAGCCTCTTGCACGCTCCCCAGCACCTCCCTCAGCACTCAGCCTCCCAGTGCTCACATCCCCCTTTCTCTCATCCCAACTGGGCAGTCCCCTCCCACCCCCTTATGGCCACAGCCATGGCGCTGAGCGAAAGGCCTGGGCAAGCACACCTTGGCCACCTGCCAGGGCTCAGGACTGGCTATAGCCTCCCAACCAGGAGCCCATGCCAGCCAGGTAGGGCTCCTGCCTCTGGGCCAGCTCCTTCACCTGGCGTCTGTCTTCTGGGGAGGCTCCCAAAGGAAGGCAGCTGTGTGCCCCCTTGGGGTCAATAAAGCACATGTGAACCCCCTCCAGCTGGGGCAGCAGCATCTTTCATTCTTCCCGCCTAGTGCCCCACCCACCCCACCCCAATCTGATGGTCCTTAGGACGCCCTAATAATAGCAATACTAAATCCTCGAGGCCAATTCTGCTCCATTTCTATAAATAATGCAGAATCTTTTTATTTACTGACAGGTTGTAAAAGTATCAGGGAGAAGAATGTGAAATCAGGAGCTGCTGAATAATGCATGACACCAGCGTGCTCCAGCTCCTGCCTGGGCGGGGCCCCTCCTGGCCCCTCCCAGCAACTGTGCCCACCTAGCTGGGCTCAGACCACTGAAGCTCCTGGGCCCTGGGTCCTCCTCCTCCGCCCGCTCAGATGGCCACTGTTTGGATTCCACATTGGGAGGGGCAGCCCCTGGGGCCTCTTGGGGTGCAGGGTCTCTTGATCTGTACCCTCACGGATTTGGCTATTCAAACCAGGCCTCAGGCCCTCCTCTCACAAACAGACATTTGCATGGTCAAAGCCAGGTCTCTGCTCTACCCCCGTCCAAGCACACAAACAGACATACACTATCACACACAAATACACAACCACACACATTATCACATAAGATATAAAACCACACAGACACACCTAACGACACACGCAGACACGTGCTCACACACAGATATATCAGTCACACACACAAGACACACAGCCACACAGCCACGATCACACGAGATTCACAACCACACACAGACATAACTAGGTGCACAAGCATACAAAGTACATACCACATAAACATACACAGAGACACATAGATATACACAATCACGTACACACAGCTACACAGACACGTGTACATACACATAAACAGACATACATAACCACACAGACACAACCCATAGACACGACATACACACACCACAAGAGAACTGCATCAATACAGACACACACAGATAGATACAACTACACCCGCACAACCACACAGAGACATGAGATACAGAACCACACAGACACACACACACACACACACACACACACACCCCACATACACACACCTTGTTTTCCCATATCTTTGATGATCTCAAAACCTCAGGAGAGTGGCGAGGGCTGGCGGAACCTTTGGTGGGTCATCTCACATTTTTTTCTTGACTTTGGAAGAATTAGCATTAATTATTCAAGGTGCTGGGGTGGTTAAGAGGGCAAAGTTGTTAACAGTCGGTGGCTCACTGTGGCGGTAACAGGAAGCCCCTGCAGGAAGCTGCAGGGGGTTTGCTCTGGGCCTGCTCAGGGCCACCAGCTGCACCGGTGACATAGCAGGTTCTGTGTCTCCCGCACCGAGCAAAGCTGGATGGGCAGTGGGCCTGTGGGCCGGATTCCTCTTAGCAACACAGCAAAGGGGGGAAGGGAGCGCTTATCACCTGCAGGAGCTATTCTAGGAGCTTTGCATATATTCCTTATCTGTCCCTCCCCCAAACACACTATAACGTGCGCCCCATAAGGGTGGGGGCTTTGTTTCATTGGCTGCTGTGTCCCCTGTGCCCAGGGCAGCACCTGGTAGGTGCTCAGGAAATACGCCCTGACCTAGCCTGGCTGCCTCCAAGCCTCCACCTCCCGACCTGGGAGTTCCTGTGTCTGCCCGAGTCCTTCCACCACCAAGGACAGTGCTACTAACACTCCTGCCCGCTCACCGGCAGGAACCTATTATTCACACACAGTAACTCATTTAACCCTCGTGACCATCTCCAATTTGCAGAGGACACTGAGGCAGAGAGGCCGCCCACTGACGGCAGCACGGCCCAGCGCACTAACGCCCAGTGCGGACTGGGGCTCTCCTCGGGGCGCGCGCGGTCACCCAGAAGCTGGATGGTGCACCAATGCCTAGGACCCTCCGCCCTGAGATTCTGAAAACTGGTCTGTGGGGTGGTGCCGCGGGAATTTGTAAAGGTGATTCTAAGGGGTGGCCCAGCTCTCCAGGGGTCATTTGCTTCTGGAAGCGTCATGCCTCCTTCTAGAAAGGCTTCAGGGTTGGAACCCAGGGGAAATGCGTGAATTAAAATCAGATCTGCCAGAGGGGCCCCTTCATCATTCCAGTCCCCAAGCCCAAGGCCAACAGGTCCTCAGAGAAGCAGGTGCAACAGTGACCGAGGTGTGAAGCTGAAGGTGTCCTTGAGCGGCCTCGGGCTGCTAGGCTGGCAGGTGGTGCCCCCCACGCTACCAGAAGCCCCGGGGAGCCCCAGGGGCTGAGTCAGAAGCCGAGGCTCCCTGCCTGGAAGGTGACTTTGGAACCTTGTGAGTTCGGATGTCATAGCTTCAGAAGCTTGGAGGAGCCCTTGGTCTCTAATTAGTCCCTCCACAAGTAGTCCCGGCCACCAGAGGCCATGGCCCCCAGCAGGGCCTGTGCAAGGAGACACCAGCGCCATGCCCCTGCCTGGGGGGCAGACTTGCACTCCCGTGAGTCTTGCTGTGTGGCTCTGGGCCCAGCACTCTGCCTCTCTGGGCCGCGATGGGCTTCCCTGCCTCGGGAAGGGGAGGAAAACCTCCACTTTGCCACAGGGCTTAGCGAAGACATTCGAACCCCTGACCCAGTGTGGAGAAACCAGCCCTTACCTCTTCTCCTCCTCCCAGAAGGACCTCACAGGGAGACAGGGAGCTGGGAGGCCCCAGGGTATCAGCTTCTCCCCTTAACAGCCACCCCATGCTCCCCGCCTCCTCTCCCCCACCCCTCAGTCAGCTGAAGAGGGCGTCCCCTCTCCCCCATTTCTTGTTCCTGTTTTCCTCTCCCTCCCTCCCTCTCCCTCTCTCATCTGACGGTCAAGCCTTGTGGGGTCACAGGCTCCCTGGAGAGGGCACCCCATGTCTAGCACAGACAGAAACGGAGCACCCCCCAGGCGGCACCCAGCGCTCCGCAGTGTGAGAGCGGTCCAGATGTGGCCTCCGCGGAGCCACCCCTGCTCTGGGACCCAGTGACCTCCAGGGGCCCCGTTCCCCTTGGGCAGCCCTTGGGAGAACGTGGAAACAGCCTGGACGCCCTGACTTGCACACAGCCCCTGTTTCCAAGTTGGGGAGGACGGGAGGGAGTGCCCGGGCCCGGGGCCAACTGATTTCCTCAGCCGGTGCGGCCCCTGGCAGCAGCCTGGCATGGGCACTGCTGGCGGACCGCAGGGGTGGAGACACAGCGGGGCGGCTCCTCCCACCTCGAACTGGAAGTGGGTGGTGGGGTGAGAAAGGGAAAATGATCAGGAACTGTTTTGGCAGCACGGTTACAGCAAATCTGCTCTGTTCCGGAGTTCAAGCCTGGACCTGTCTATGTGAGGGCCTTCCTGTCCCCTAAACCGAGCCGTACCCGCCCACTCCCAGCCACCCCCTGAGCGCCTGAGCTCGCCCAGAAGAGGCGTGGGGGTACTGGGGAGCAGGAGGAGTGGATGTACTTATATCCCACCTTCTCCTCATGGGACCTGAGTGGGTTTTCCACCTCGGAAGGCGCTGTGGGTGAGCGGCACACGCCCAGGCTGGGAACAGCTGCCCGGCCGGGCTCGGCTCGGAACTCTCAACAGCACTATCAATAGCTGAGCGAACATTCTGGAGGAAGAAAGCCCAGGGGCAAAAGGAGGAGAAACCCCAGAGTATCTCAAAGATCAGTGGACACAAGGAGCCAGAGGACGGCCAGAGAACAGCCAGCCCTCCAGGCCCTGGGCACGGAGCCGCATGGTCTGGGGCGACCCCGAATCCTGCAGGACTCTCCCAAGACACCCCTTCGGCAGGGCCTAGGAGTCTGTGGTTTTCCTTTCTCTCCTGGTCTATTCTGGGCTTGCTCTGCTCCCGGCCAGAGCTGGGAAAGGGGCTGAGGCCTGGGGAGGGTGACGAGTGGTCAGGAGGAAGCCGGAGGAGGTAGGCGATGGACGATTTAGGAGCTGTTCTGGGCTGGCCCCTGGAGAGTGTGGGCAGGGGAGGGCGGAGGTGACAGATGGAAGGAACATTTATTAAGGGTGAGTCGAAAGATGTAAAGGGTTTTCTTAGAAGCCCTGGTGAGAGGGAGGCTTGGAGCTGCTGTGGTGAGGGCCGGGCATGGTGCCAGGCCCAGAGCCAGAGCCGCAGAGCTGGGCACTGGCCACTGGGAGGGTGTCCAGCCCAGCCAGGCCTGCAGGCTCTGAAATGCCCTTCTGCATTCCTGGCCTACCCTTGGGCAGACGGGCCCCCTCTCTGGCCTTGGTTTGCCCACCTGTGAAGTAGGGAGACTCATGCCACCCTCCTCCCATGGAAGAACCTGGTGCACAGCAGGGGTGTGATAATCTGTGTCTCCCTTTCCTTTCTGAACCTGGCATTCAGGGCCTGCTCCAACTTGCACCAGACCCTCCTTCCTGCTCACTACCCACCTCACTGTGGCCAGAACCTTCAGCTTGGCTTTTTCAAGGTATCCAAGCTCACACTCCCCAACTGAGAATGTCTACCAGCTCAATCCCCACACCCCCACTGGGGTTCCAACTCAAGCACACCTCCTCCAGGGAGCCTTCCAGGATGCCTCCAGCCTGCCCCTTGTTGAGCGTCCAGAGTGCTCGGGCCGGGCCCACGCTGAGCCAGGAAATGGTGCCCAGGACCTGGGGCCAGCACAAAGGGTGTTGCTCTGAGTGCCAGGGAAGGCTGGATTTCTGGGGGCAATGGTCTTGGAAACAGGACCAAGAAGGGCTAGTTTGCTGCTGGGAAAGAGATGCAGGGGAGGTGGGTGGAGCAGGAGGAGAGGAGCTGTCTAAGACAAACCCAGCAACCCCACAAAGCATGTACAGGGGAAGGCCCTGAGGGCAGACCCCCCCAAAACCGCCAACCCAAGGACCCACCAAACCATCGGCTTGAGGGTGAAGCTCAAAGCCCGACTGTCCTCTTTATGTTAACATGAGGAAGGCAAGTCCCCACCCTCCGTGAGTATCTGAGAATTCTCCCTCTACACCCATCAAATTAGAGCAGTCTCCGACAGGGTGCAGGAGCCCCGACAGGTATTAAACTTTAATGAGCGCTAATGGCTTTGCCCTACTTTGCGAGCGCCAGGCCTGCATTTATGAACGTTTAATTTCTCAGGCCTTGACCTCTTTCTGCCTCTCCTGCCACCCCGCGCTGGCTCCCACCCTCCCAGATGTTTGTGGGCAGCAGGTAAAGCAGGAACCTTCCTGGACCACCTGGCAGCTGGCTCCCCTTGCCGGTCACTGAATATTCATTCTTCCAGGAGAAAAGCAAAATTCAGCCACTGACCTCAGAGCCAGCCGCCAGCCAGCCTGGAGCAAGGGACGGTGGCATTTCATTAATTCCTTTGCTCCCAGGAAGATGAGCAGAAGCGCGGGAAGGGGCGGGGAGGTGCCTTTCACTGCTGTCTGCAGACAGTGCCCCCCTCCCTTATGACCCAAATTCCCCAAGTTCAGCACCATCCCAGGGGGCCCAGGGCTGCCAGTCAGGTCCCTGCTGCCCCCTGGTGGCAATGAGGCCCACCTAGAAGGTGGTGGAAGGAGGGGGTGGGGGAGGCAAGAGCAAAGCCCTCAGCTCAGGCGCAGTCACCAGGCTGCCGGATGGCCTGGTTCTGCACCGGAAGCCCTAAAAAGAGCAGAGCCCTGGAGTGGACTGCTCTCTCTCGGTGCGGGCTGGAGGCCTCTGTGGGACTGCAAATCACACAGCAGCCCGAAGGAAGGCAGTTCTGGAAGATTCCGGACCTGACTCCGCCAGTGACAGATGGCCCTTTGGGCCTCAGGAGTCATCTCTGCAAACTGATGTTAACCAAACACACTCCCAGCTGCCTCGGCGGCCCCTCAGCTCTGAGAGGGAGTGAGTCCATCCCATCAGTGCTTCCAAAGCGCCTGCTGTGCACCGGGTACGGTGACGTCAGTCATCACCGCCAACAGGATTCAAGGGGCTGAGGTGTCAATCACAGCCAGCAGGTCATGGGTGCAGACGGGCGCCTCCCCTCTGCACCTGAGCAGCCGGGGCCCTGGGTCACAGTGGACGCCCCCACACTCATCCTTCCCTAGGAGACAGCGGCAGCAGCAAGGTCTGACTGCACCGTCCAGCCGCCCCTGCCCCTCTGACTGGCCTCCAGTCCTGTCAAAGAGAACAGGCCAAGCCCAAGGCGGCAGGGAGGGGAAGACACCAGGCTCTGCCAGCCACACCAGGATCGGCTGCTCAGGGAGACACATGCTCCCCTCCGGGTGGATGGAAAGACTTCGTCATGAAGGCTTCCCAGCCCAGCCAGGGTCAGCCAACTTGGACACAGTCACCCCTTCTGGCCTCAGGCTCTGTCCCTGGGAGAGCTGTGGTCTTCCCGGAGGCAACGCTCCCTCGTGGTGACGGAGCCCAGCAGCTTGTGTTCCAGGCCCTTCTGCTACTTCCCGGCTGCCTGGCTGGGCCTCAGTGTTCTCCACGGTGAGCTGGGGGCAGGGCAAGAACCTACACCCTCGTAAGATGCTCGCTAAAATACGGACGCGCAGTGAAATTTAAATTGTAGATAAACAACGAGTACATTTGAAAATAGAATAGCTTTGCCCTGGACGGTTTGGCTCAGCGGTTAGAGCGTCGGCCTACGGACCAGAAAGTCCTGGGTTCGGTTCCCGCGAAGGGCATGTACCTCGATTGCAGTTTGTCCCCTCCCCGGTTGGGGTTGTGTGGGTGGCAACCACTCAGTGTGTCTCTCTCACATCAATGTTTCTCCCTCTCTCTTCGCCCCTCTCTCCCTTCCACTCTATCTGAGGATAAATGCAAAAATGTCCTCGGGTGAGGATAGAAAAGAAAATGTAATGGCTTGATTAAGATTTAACTTAAATACCAAATAATTCACCCATTTAAAGTATACAAGAAGATGCCCTGGCCGGTTTCCTCAGCGGTTGGAGCGTTGACCTGCAGACCAGAGAGTTCCGGGTTCGGTTCCCGCTAGGGGCATGTACCAAAAAATAAAAAAATAAAGTATACAAGAAGAATTTTTAGTATATTCACAGAGTTGGACAACTATCACCACAGTGAACTTTAGCAAATATCCATCACTCCAGAAAGGGACCCTGACCCATCAGCAGTCACTTCCATCCCTACCCACCTCCCGCCCTCGGCGATGAATACACGTTCAGTGTAAGTACATCCCATGTACTACACGGGCCATACTTGAACAAAAATGTATGTGTTGTTTATCTGAGGTTGAAATTGAACAGGACGGTTAGTTTTTCTTCCTAGATCTGGCAGCTCTACCCCCAGGCCTGTTGCAGGCATTAAATGAAGTAACTGCCTCCCCCAGAGTCAATGCTGCGTGCGTGGGCTGTTTTGGTGTTATTTGTATTGTCTTAATTCGGGTTCCCCCCAAGCAGAGCCTGAGACCAGGACTCCAATGCAACATGTTTGTTTGGAACTTCCAGGAAGTGAGCGAGGGGAGCGGTGGGACCGGGCAGAGGAAAGCCAGCGAGGGGCCACCTAGAGTGTCCTGCGGGGACCCTGGAAGAGAAGCGTCCCAGAGAAGAACAAGGAGGGCAGGGTCTTTGTCCAGCAACACCTTTCCTTCGTGGGCAGGGTTGGCTGCTGGGGACGGCCCTCTCCCGTCTCGAGTGGGGACGCAGCCAGGTAACACGGAGGCACTGAGACCCAGAGGCTGTGGGGGAGGCATGGAACTCTCTGCAATCTGGGGTAGGTGGAGGAGATGCTGGCAGCACCCCAGCAACATCGATGACACTGACCTCGGCAAGTGTACTGGGGTGAAGAGGGCCCCCTCCAAATTCATGTCGGCCTGCAACCTGTGAATGCGACCTCATGGAGAAACGGTCTTTGCAGGTGTGATCAAGTTACAACAAGCCAGACTGGATTAGAGTGGACCCACTCTAAGGCCTGCCTGGTATCCTTCGAAGAGGGAATTTGGACACAGGCACGCAGACGGAAGATGGTCACGTGAAAGCAGAGGCAGGGATTGGACAGGTGCACCCACAAGCCAAGGAACACCAAGGAGGGCCAGAAACCACCAGAAGCCGGAAGAGGCAGGAAGGACCCTCCCCGAGCGCCTTCAGGGGGAGTGGGGCCCTGTTGACACTTGGATCTCAGGACTGCAAGAGGATACATTTCTGTTGTTTTAAAGCTGCCCCAGGACACTCCTACAGCAAGTTACTCTAGCTCCCTGCCTGGCGTCTTCAACCCACAGAAGGGGTAAACATGCCTATCACGGAGGGCGGGGCTGTGGGTGAAGAGTGTTTGGAAAACCCGGAGCATTCAGAGCAAGGCCCACGATGTACTCGGCCCGTATGGGTCGGTTACGCCTGCTGCTGCTGTGGGTTGTTCTGTCCCAGCCCCTTCTGGAGTATGCTAGGCTGACAGCCGTAGGGGCCTGGAGAGCTGACAGCATCAAACCAGTTAAGCAGCCCCAGCCAGGGAGGCTGGCGCCCTTGTTCTGTCAACTCCCCGGGCGCCAGCCGCAGGGCCATGAAGGCTCTGTAATAAAGTGGACCGCTATCAATTCCCTGTGGGGCCCGGCTCTCCACCCGGCCCAGCCCGGAGCTTAGCATTCTGCCAGCATCTCACATCTCGAGAGTGCAGACACAAAATGTAATGTCATAACATTCGCAGTCCAATAACCTTTGCTTCGGGAGACAGCTCCGGCTGTCACAGGAGCCTGGAGGTAAATATTTCAGCAGGCGGAGGCCAGCGGGGGGGTGGGGGGGCTCCCCGAGGCAGGCGGGAGGGGACAGGCACCACAGGGGAACGCTGGCGTCAAACTTCAACCCGCTGAAAATATACGCACAGTAAATCCAAGGCAAGTAAGCAGGAGAGGCTGAAGCCAGGATAAAATATGAGCAGATATAAAGCCAGACACCTTTATTGTTCTGAAATGTCTTCCAACAAGTTATGGGACCACAGCTTGACCCTAACCTATCATACTGTTATATGACACAAGGCTGGTTCTTGGAATTAGGGCTCAAAGGGGGCACGCTGCCCTCACCAGGCTGTGACCTTGCCTCCCGGCGCCGGTGCAGGTCCCCACACTCTGCGGGAATCTGACCCAGATTTTGCTGCCTGAAACCAAAGGACCCTCTGTCCTCACGTTTTGATGAGCCACCCCCTTGGTCACTTGAATGGTGTTCTGCGTCCATAAACAGAGGCGTGGCTGTGATCTCAGAGCTACAGGCACTTAGTATTAATTGAGCACCTACTATGCGCTAGCAACAATCACAGATTCCGGGGACACGGAAGTACATATGAGAACACAGACTTCCCGCCCGGGCTGAGGGAGACTCTCAGTGCCCCCGCCACAGCTCCTGGCACTTCCTTCCCTCTGTCCCTGCTCAGGCTTCCACAGTGGCCCCGTTCCTCCCGGGCAAGGAGCCCGACTCCATGGGGCTTTGGGACACTTCAGCGCCCTGATCCATACAAAGTGCTCAGCTCAGGCCTACCCAGAGAGTGACGTCCTCTCTGGGCCTCGGTTTACTCCTCTGTGAAAGGGGGCAGCAGCAGCACGCGCCCTACAGGGCTGTGTGGCTTCAATGGTTAAGATGAGCGAAGGTGTCCACCAGCAGGAGGGGCTCAGTGATTGGCCAGGGTTACTCTCACTGACACAGAAGAGGGGACCCGAGAGGCTCAGCCAGCAGAGTAAGCCATCCTCCTCTCGGAGGGTCTCCAGGACAGTGACAAATGGGTGGGGTTCAGGAAGAACAGCAGAGACACAATCGCCTGGAGGAGCTCGGAACAAGTCTGACACTGCCTGCATGCAGATCTCATGCAAATACACGGGACCCCCACGCCCACCACACACACCCTGGTATGACCCCGCAGCTTCGCAGTTTCGTAGGGAGGTTCTGCTCAACCAGACCTTGCAGAGGAGGCAAGACAAGCTCTGACTGGTGCTGGTGGCTGGGAGGCCCCTGGGCCCGAGTTCCCTTTCTCAACCAGCAACAGCCATTCTAAGGTCCAGAGAGGGCCCTCGATGATGCAGAGCTTCCCTCCTCACCTGGAGGACTCATGACACACCTAGGACCTCGCCTGGAGGTACTTCCTCTGACCTATCTTCTCACTCACCTTGTCATAACCCAACCTCTCATAGGGAGCCACCAGCCACCTCCCAATGACTCTATCAAAGGTCAGAAGTCCAGAGGCTGTCTTCCTTCCTTTCAGCTTATCTTCCACCCACCCGCCCACCTGTCCACCCGCCCACCTGTCCACCCATCCACCCACCTGTCCACCCATCCACCTGTCCACCCTTCCACCCATCCACCTGTCCACCCATCCATCCACCTACCTATCCACCTGTCCACCCATCCATCCACCCACCCACCCATCCACCTGTCCACCCATCCATCCATCCAAATATCCTTTCATCCAAATTTCCATTCAAATATCAATCCTTCCTTCTTTTTTCCATCCATCCATCCATCCATCCATCCATCCTTCCATTCACCCATCTGTGCAGCCAGTAAGTATTTATCGAGCACCAGACATTGCCCCATGTTCTGGGGACACAGTAGCAAACTAAAGAGATGTACCGCTCTCCCAATGCATATGTTCTAGTCCAGGGAGATTAAAACAACACACAAACGGAAATCAATGAACAAGATAATTGTGGATAATTAGCGTCGAGTATGAGGAAGAAAGCTAACCAAGAAGATATGAGCGTGAGTGATTCCATGGGGGAAGCAATCAGATCAGGTGATCCAGAAAGGCCTCGCGGAGGAGGTGATGTTCGAGGCAGGAAGGCGGGAAGAGCCCATCACGCCAAGTTCTGGGAAAAGGCATTCCAGGCAAAGGGAAGAGCAAGCACAAAGACCCCTAGGCAGAAGCGGGAGAGACGGGACCACAGAGGATCATGCTGGGGCGGGGCTCGAGTGGGACGGGTGAGGGGCAGGGTGGGGAGATGGCTGCACACCACCTGGGAAGGGACAATTCTGGGAAACTGGCAGGTATGGGACTCAGCAGGTCCTGGAGGCCGGGCCCTGGGGGAGCTCACACCCTCCTCAGGCCCGTGTCTGCTGCCTGGAGACAGGCAGCTTGCGAGGAGGACCTGTGGTGGGCGTCCTGGAGCAGCAGTACTATTGCATGAGACCACAGCTGTCAGACGGTGAGTGGGAAACCCCAGCCACGCTCCTGTAGTCTTCAAGTGGTTTCAGACGCCCCGCGCTCGAATGGCCAAGAACATGGGGGAGCTGTGAGAGGACCCTGCATGTGATGCTGCCTGTGATGCTGCGTGTGGCCCTAGTGAGCCCAGAACCCCTGTGCCTCAGTTTCCCCACTTGGCACTGTCACTGCAGGGCCAAGAGGAGTATCGGGTCTTGTGAGCAGGTCTGACCAGAGTCCCGCCTCCCGGGCCTCCTGACCGGAAGCCCTCTTTTCTCCCTCTGGCTCGACACAAATCTCACCCAGCAAGACCCCCACCCACCCACCCGCCCACTTCAGGGCCAGAGGCCGGCAGGCGGCTCCTCGGCCCCATAGTTAGGGGAGGAGGTGGGGGTGCCCTGCCAGCCGGGCTTGGAAAGATGGCAGATGAGACCCAGTCATTCCACTCTTGGGGACCCATTTCTTGGAAACCCGGCTGGCAGGAACACCCACGGTGGGAGCCGCAGCCCCTCCCAAAGCCCACTGGCCGACGCTGGCAGTTGGGCCCAAAGGGATTCAAGGAACATTGCTCTGTCTTCTCATCCCTAACATCCCATGAGGGTGACGTCTGCTAACAGAACCCCGGGAGGAGGTTCTGGAGGGAGCTTCCCAGGGTGGCAGCACAGGGTGGGGGAGCTGTATCCAGCCCCAGGCACACACAGCGCTGACCCCGCGAAGGCTCCCTTCCAAGGCTACTCATGAAAAAGCCAGTCATCCTCTTGTCACCATTTTATGAGTGGAGAAACTGAGGCCCAGGGAGGGTAAGCATCTCCTTGAGGGTCACCCAGCTGGGAGCAGAGCCAGCGATGTTGCTTCTGACAACAGTAATAGGTCTCATTTCCGTTGCACTAGGTACTTAATGCTGTTTCTTTTTTCTTTATTGATTTTAGAGAGAGAAGAAGGGAGGGGGAGAGGGGGAGAGAGAGAGAGAGACATCGATGAGAAAGAACATTGACTGGCCGCCTCCTGCATGCCCCCCAACTGGGGATCAGGCCCACAACCAGGGCATGTGCCCTGACCGGGAATCAAACCAGTGACCCCTTGGTGCATGGGTCGACGCTCAACCACTGAGCCACACTGGCCAAGCAAGCATGTCATATTTATGACTTGTTTCATCATCACAGAACTCCCTTAGTTAATTATGCCATTTTACATGTGTGAAAACTGAGGCAAGAGAGCATATGAGACTTGCCCATTTACATATAGCAAGTGCGCCGACCGACGGTGGGGCTGGGTTTTGAACCAGGCAGGATGGGGCTCTTGCCCACCTCTGGAATCAGCTGCCCCTCCCACTGTTGGGACAGGAGCACTGTAAATGTGGGGGTATCTGCTGCAATTTCAGGGCTGAGCTGAACAGGGACGAGGGGGCGTGTGAAGAATTCCACCTACAGTCAGTCTCCTGCGGTTAAACGGGGTGGGGGTGGAGGTGGGGGTGGTCTCTGAGCTGGTGTCCCGGCAACCCTGACGTACCATATGGAGCCCTTGACCAGAGGGCCAGCTGTCATATGGACCCTGGGAGCCCCAGAGAGGCTGCACGGCGATACCTGCTCGGTGCCCTCAGGGCACGGGGATTCACCCCCTCAGTGAGGAAGAACCATCCTCCCCTGGCACCCCCACAGAGTGTGAGCCAACCCCGAAAACCTCCCGTGGCCCCTCTCCCACCCTCACCCCAGTTCAGGCCATGGCAGGCCCGCGCTGGAGCTGGAGTGCTGTCCTGGCCTGGGGGTCATCCGCGGTCATTCTTAATGGCTCCGCTCTTCTGTCCAGCTCTGTCTCCACAAGGGAGTGATCTATGACCCCATTACCACCGAGGCCTCTGAAGGCTCCAGGATGGATGACCAGCTGCCTTAGGAGAGCGAGGAGGCGAAAACACACGCAGGTGACAAATGAACTTCATCAGACTCCCCGGGTCTCATTATCATCCATCAGCAGCCAGCCCAACCCAGGGAGGCAGGGAGACAGGGTGGCTGCTTGCCAGGCGAGGGGCTGTGGACACCCCCTCCTCGCCGGGCCACCTGGGCCACGGCTCTCAGCGCTGCCTCCCGCGTGCTCCACAGGGACCCTGGGAAGGAGCTGAGGACCAGGGGCAGGGGCAGGAAGCAAGCGTCTCCCACGGGGCCCTGACTGTGCTATTGCGCGTCTCTGGCCAGGCACCTGGGCGGTGGACTCTGACAGCGGAGGCCATGCTGGGAGACACACAGGTGACATGCCCCCCCACCCCCGCGCCCCTCTGCCCTGGCTCCTAGCTTCAGACAAGCAGCTACTGGCCGGCAGCACCCACCCCAAGACACCTGCCGAGGCTGCCCTGTCCGCTGGGCCCAGAATGTGACAAAGGACCTCCTCAGCAAGAATGGGCTTGTCTCCCATCTGGCAGAGCAACCTAGGGCCTGGGGCAGGTGACAGGGAGCCAGTGAGACCTTCAGGAGAGAAAGGAGCTCTGTAGAACGGGCGGGGTGGGGCGGGGACAGGTGCCCAGCAGCTGACCTGGCTTAGCGGAGGCTTGGAGTGGCCTGGAGCACAGCAGACCCCCCCTAAAGGCCAATCTCCCAACCTCCAGTGGTCAACTGCCAAAGAGCCCCCAAGGCAGCAAAGGCCCATGAACCCAGAACAGGCCTGTTCTGTATCCCCTCCCATGCCCATCCCTGCGGGACTAGTGTCACGTCACTGCTCTCCTCCATGCATGCGTGTGTCCCCCCTCAGGAGGGCCTGGTCTTAGTTAGCTGGAGCTCATCAAGGTCGAGGTAAGTGAAGGTTGCAGGGCATCCAGACTGTTCCACCCACACACCTGGCCTTCTGTGGGCTGAGCAGCTGCCTGCACAGGTCCCAGCTCGTAAGAGAAGCAAAAATGAGACCCAGGGGGCAGGGGGACAGGGAAACAAAATCCTTTCTCATGGTGATTTTCGAGACCCCTTTTTCAAAGTCTCCCCTCTGCAGGTCCCGTTCTGAGCTACCAGCAAGAGTGATATGAGCCTCCCGGTGAGGCTGCCGGATGAGTGCGAATGTTAGTTCTGGTTTATAGGTGTGAAAAGGAAAGTTCAGAGAGGTTGAGAGGACGGTCTGAGGCCACACAGCACGTAAATAGCAGAGCTGGGAGGGAAGCCGCACCCCCGCACCTGTCGAGTAGTTTTGGGGTCTCGGCCAGTATGAGGCACATTCCTTCTCTCAAAGGGGGTCTCTGGGCCTTTAGATCAGGGGGCCTAGGCTGAGTGGTCCCCACAGGTACCTCCGCACCCTTCCCTGAGCCTGTCCCCATCTACGAGGGGAGGTGACACTGACTGCTTCTTCGCAGAGCACAGAGTTCAGGGCAAGGCGCTCTGTGAAGCTGCTTTGGAAAAGAAAGGCTCCCAAAGTGGAGGGATTGTTGGCACTCGCTGGATTCTGAGGCAACAACCACCTGGGATCTGAACCAAAGATGGGGGTGGCTGCCAAGCCCTTCAGGGAACAGCCAAGGATTGATGACAACAGCATCTGGGCCAAGGACACAATTCTGTGGGCCCCGTGCCACTGGCCCAGGAACCAGTGGTCCACTCTGACCCCAGCCTCGGCAGGTAAGAAGCACATAGGATCCTCCCACCCCCGGGCTTTCTGCTCTTGTGGGGGGGGGGGTCCCTTTAATGGCAGACACCTATTACCTTAGCCCCACCCTCAACACCCTGCTGTATCCTCACAGCCTCTGCTCCCCTCCCAGGCAGACAGACACCCACAAGGCAATTAGAGGGAAGCATGAATAGTCAATTGTGGGCAGCTACTAAGGAAACTCTGCTGTCACCCTGGCTAGTCCAGGGAGGAGTGTGTGTGTCAGAGAGAGACGCCATATGAGTGTGTGTGTGTGTGTGTGTGCTTGAATGTGAGACTGTGTGTCTATGAGTGTACGTGAGTATATGTGTGTGCTTGTTTTCTGAGGACGGTGTGTTCCTGTGTTGGGAGCTGTGTGTGTGTGTGTGTGTGTGTGTGTGTGTGCTTGAATGTGAGACTGTGTGTCTATGAGTGTACGTGAGTATATGTGTGTGCTTGTTTTCTGAGGACGGTGTGTTCCTGTTGGGAGCTGTGTGTGTGTGTGTGTGTGTGTGCTTGAATGTGAGACTGTGTGTCTATGAGTGTACGTGAGTATATGTGTGTGCTTGTTTTCTGAGGACGGTGTGTTCCTGTGTTGGGAGCTGTGTGTGTGTGTGTGTGTGTGTGTGTGTGATTGAATGTGAGACTGTGTGTCTATGAGTGTACGTGAGTATATGTGTGTGCTTGTTTTCTGAGGACGGTGTGTTCCTGTGTTGGGAGCTGTGTGTGTGTGTGTGTGTGTGTGTGTGTGCTTGAATGTGAGACTGTGTGTCTATGAGTGTACGTGAGTATATGTGTGTGCTTGTTTTCTGAGGACGGTGTGTTCCTGTGTTGGGAGCTGTGTGTGTGTGTGTGTGTGTGTGTGTCTGAGTGCACACTCGTGAAGGGAGCTCTGTGTGCCCAGGAGATTATGGGGACTGGCCCAGGGACAATCCCAGCTGGATGGTGGGGGGCTGCCCCTGCTCTCAGATGGGTCTAGGTGGAGAGGGCTTCTGGATTTCTGCTCTTATTTGGAAGCCCTTTGACCTGCTCTGCATCTGTGCTCGCAAACAGGCCGGCCCCGGGCCCCGTCCTTCCCGCTTACCCAGAGTCTAGGGGTGGGCTCTCCAGCCCGTGGGGTCTGAACATCAGAAGATTTTGGGGTCACTGCATGTCCCCTCAGACACGAGTGCTCACAGCAGGGGCCTCATGGCCGATTAGCCTTGGGAAGGGAGTAAACCCTGTCCCAAGGGTCCAGGAATCCAAAGGGGCTGGCCCCATCCCACCCAGGGCTATGGACAGAGGAGGGCCGGAATCCGAGATAGGGCTGCAGTGGCCAGGGAGGGAGCACAGGCAGGAGAGATAAGCAGGAGCCACCCGTGCCCTCAGGCCTGCGGCCGTGTGGGGCCGGGAGATAACCACACTTCAGGGGTTGCCCCTGGCCGGGGCCCAGGACCGCGTGATTGATGCACCGTGGCCCAGCCGCCGCCTGCAAGGGAGGGGGTCGGCAGAAAGCAGGGGCTCTGAGGAAGTCTGGGAGACCTGGAGAGGGGGAGCCCCCGCTGCTGTCCTCTGTGCCTGGGCCTTGGCACCCCGGGGAGGTGTGCACTTGGTCTGCTCCCAGGCGGCTGTCAGGCCGAGGGGCCCGACACCGAGAGGTCCCCACCTCCAGCTTGTTCTGTGATGACAATTCTCTCTAAGAACAGACACAGTGGCCTCAGGTTTACCCAGCAGCCTCTGAGGGCTGGTTAGCACCAGCAAGTCCTCCCAGGCCTGGCCAGTGTTCTTAGCCCTGTGACCCTGAAAACTGGTCACCAAGCTGCAGCCTCGGTTCAGCGTTATTGAGCTGCCATGGTCTGGCTGCCTGGTTCGAATCCTGGTGTCTAACTGCCAGACCTCAGTGTTCTCATCTGTAAAATGGGCTACTGCCATCTACCTTTTAGGGATGTCATGGACACTAAACTGGCACCTAGTAAGAGCTTTATACATATTTATGAAACAAAATTAAATTAACAGTATGACCTAGAAGATTCCATTCCTAAACAAATACACAAAAGAACTGAAAACAGGTGTTCGAAGTCAAGCTCATACATGAATGTTTACAGCAGCATTATTCACAAGAGACAAAGGTGGACACAACCCAAATGTCTGTTAACGGAAGAAAGAACACATAACATGGGGTCTCTCTATACAATGGAATATTATTCAGCCATGAAAAGGAACGAAGCACTGATTCACTCTACAACACGGAAGAATCTTGAGGACACGATGCAGAGTGAAAGAAGCCAGGTACAAAAGACCACGTCCTCAAGACTCCCTGTATATGAAGTATCCACAGAAGAAAAATCCCTGGAGACAGAGCAGATTCGTAGTTGCCAGGGGCTGGGGCAGGGAGAATGTGAAATGACAGTTCATGGCTATGAGGGAAGGGTTTCCTCCTGGGGTGATGAAAATGTTTTTGAACTAGACAGTGGTGATGGTTACACGACACTTTGAATAGGTACTAAATGCGCCCTGGCCGGTTTGGCTCAGCGGTTAGAGCGTCGGCCTGCGGTCCGGAGAGACCCGGGTTCGGTTCCCGCTAAGGGCGCGTACTTCGGTTGCAGTTTGTCCCCGGCCCTGGTTGGTCGTGCGGGTGGCAGCCACTCGATGTGTCCCTTCACATCGATGTTTCTCTCTTTCTCTCCCTCCCACTCTATCTGTACAAAAAATGGAAAAATATCCTCGGGTGAGGATAAAAAAAATATAAAAAATGAATAGGTACTAAATGCTACTGAATTGTTCACTTCAAAATGGTTAGTTTTATGTTACGTGAATTTTACCTCAATTAAAAATAAATAAACAAACACGCATCACAAGGACTTTCCCAGACAACTGGTGTGTTCCCACACCAACCTGAAATTCACAGGTTCCCCAAATCAAAGGCACAGGACAGGAGGAGTGTCTGCCACCCGGAAGTGGGGGGGGTGCTCCCTGGCTGGAGGAGGAATGGATGATGGATCAGGGGCTGCAGATGAAGGCCCCCCAGTGAGTAATAATTGGATCTAATTAGATCTGGGGCCACACCAAATGGAGCCAATTTGTTAACGGTGTTTATGTCAGGATTTCGAATTGCTACCTCCTAATGCAGAACACACACCAAATGTTTAAGAGCTAACACTTAATCCAATCTTGACGGGGCGCTGTGGAGACGGGGAGGCCACCCCACAGTGGAGTGGCCAGGAGGTAGGGACACCTGGGCAGCGTGAAGGATCCCTCACCTCATCTTGCCCCCACCTCTATCTTGACCAAGTGGCTGCTTAGGTTTTATAACCATGGGGGTTGATCCTGGGGCTCAGGGAAGAGATGGGGGTGTTTCAGTGTCTCCACCAATCCGATGAAGGCCTAGGGCTTCCCCCCTTCCCCACCCCACAACCATCTCCCTCCGTTTCCATGAAGACTTTGACCATTCTCCTTTGCAGCTTGACATCCTTCAGGTCACTGCACCCTCTCCTCCAGGACGCCCTCCGGGACTGCCTCAGCTGTGCATCCTCAACCCTCAGCCCCACCGAACTTTAAGACCCCTGAGAACCAGACCCCTACTGGTGTTCAGGGATGTGGTAACCTTCCATGTCAGAACCTTCCTGGCCAGTCCTGTGGTCCTTAGAACCCATCAGACTGCTCCAGAAATGACAGTGGTCTGACTTCCCAAGTCCAATCACCTGATGGTCTATCTTTGGATTTGGAAAACAAGTCCCTTGCCTGTGCCTGGCAGGGGTTGGGCACCCAGTTGGTACAGAAGGGGCAGGAAGGCCAAAGGGTGGCCCCCTCCGGCGTGTCATACCCTGAACTGTGCAAAGGTCTTACCTCCAGGGAGGAGGAAGAGAAGCAGCCCCCTCCCTGGCCTCCTGGGCCATGGCCATGGGGCTCTGGCCAGGCAGGGGTCAGGCAGCAGAGGGAGCATGTGCCTGGGTGGAGGGACTCCAGGCCCCCTCATAGTCCTGCTGGAGGTCTGGCAGCCCACCAGAGAGCAGGGGCTGGACCCAGTAGCCCGAGGGCAGCGGGCACCATGAAATGCCACCAGGAACGGGGCTGCTCATTTTGGCAAGACCTGGGCTGATCCCCAAGAACCAGAAGTCCTGAGACTGACCAGTGGCTCAGCACAAGGGTGGGGCAGGAAATCCATGCTTGGGAGCACCTACCTGATCTCTTCGGTAATAAGCTGTGGGTAACAATAATCGATAAGAGGAAAGGGGAAAAGAAGCTTTAGTTCTCCTATTTCGCTGATCCACCCGCCCGCCCATTCCCTTCGGGAGAGCCTCCTCTGTGCCCAGCACTGTCCTAGGTGCTGGGAGAAGAGGCGCAGGAACAGGTGGACATACGGTCTGGGCTGCCCAGCCGGTGGGGCAGCAGATGCTGAGCAAGGAGAACCTGTGAAATGCACTACTAGATGGTGACATGTGTCCAGGAAATGCCACAGGAAGGACAAGGCCTGTGGAGAGAGGGGCTTCGCCTAGTACCTGAGGGAAGTTAAGGTGGGCCTGTGCCCCTCTGGAGGACAGCCAGCAGCAGGGCCAGGGCCTGGGGGGCATGTCCAGGTTCATCAGCCAAAGTACCAGAGCTGAGATCGGAAGCCAGATACATTTTTTTTAAATCCTCACCCGAGGATATTCCTCTATTTGTCTTCAGATAGAGCGGGAGGGAAGGAGGGGGAGAGAGAGAGAAACATCAATGTGAGAGACACAGCGATCGGCTGCCTCCAGCACGACCCCGACCAGGGCTGGGGACTGAACTGCAAACGAGGTACGTGCCCTCGACTGGAATCGAACCCGCGCCTCTTTGGTCTGCAGGCCAATGCTCTAGCTGCTGAGCCAAACTGGCCAGGGCAGGGAGCCAGATACTTTTATTCTGTAGTCGTCTCTGACTGGTTGGGGAGGGTGCAATTCTGCCACCCCCACCGTGTTAGCAGAAAGTCTCCCCGAGGGGAGGAGATGGCAGAGGCACTAAGGTAGGCAGGTGGCTGAGGACCAAAGGGGTGAAGAGGGACAGGTGGCTGTTTTCCACCCCCAAGTTGCCTGCCCAGCACACCCAGAGACCCAGGGCATGCACGAGGTCACAGGGCACAAAGGTCTGCCCAGACCTGTCTCCTGGTCTCTAGGATGGGTTAAGAGTGTGTCTGCCTCATCAGAGGCGTAGGGAGGACTCAGCGAATCTGGGCAAAGCATGGAGAGTACGGCCTCTCTGTTCAGTCAGCACTCAGCACCATGAGTTGTTCTTATAACTGGGGAGAGCTGGGCCCCCTGGACCTTAGGGGGCTGTCGGGGAGCCTGCAGCCTTCCCATGGCTCAGGGCCCTGAAACGGGCTCCCCAGCTTTGACCCTCACACACGTCTACCTCCCAAGGCAGGCGAAGGCCCCGGCTGCCCCGGAGAAGGCCAGCCCAAGGACGGCCAGAGGGGATGGGTAGCCAGGTAGAGGGCACCAGGTCCCCTGGGCTGGGGAATGTCACAGAGTCTGAGCAGAAAGGCTGGAAGCTTGGCCCTTCCTGAGCCCCCCAGATCCCGCTACAGGGGAGGAGGTCACAGCAGGGCCAGTGGGATGTGCCCGGGCCCAATGGCCCCTCCACCCAAGCTCCCCGCCCCGGCCCACCTCATCCCGACCTCCAGGAGATGGGCTGCCATTCCCAGGGAAATCCACCAAACCACATGTGTTCCCAGGAGGACCGGGGCGCGGACGACCAGGCTGATAAGCCCTCTCTGAGGAACGAGTTGTCTGCAGACGGCCTGAGATAAGGCTGAGCAGCCACCGCAGAGCTGTGGCTTCCTCTGCACCAGCACAGAAGTTCCAGCACAATCTCCACGGGGCGGAGGCGCCCCCGCCCCGCCCTCAGCTCCCAGAAAACCAGAGAGGGAGGCCTCCCCCTGCAACCCTGCAGGTGTTCATGGAGTCAGGGCTCATCCCTGCTGCCCTCTGCCCCTCGGGGACAAGGGAGGTGAGCCCCACCCCCTGCCACCAGGCCCTCTGGGTGGAGGAAGGGAAGCCGGCCATCTCCCCTCAGGACCTGAGTGCGAAGATGCCTCTGGCATTTCCCACTCACTATCCCTGCTCCAAGGGCTCCATTATCATCTCATTCACCCACCCACAACCCTCCACCTTTCAGGTGAGGAAGCTAAGGCACAGAGAGGTTAGGTAACTTGCCCAAGGTCACACAGTGACGAAAGGTTTCGACTGGGTCAATTCCCAGGCCTGTTCGGCCAGCAGCGCACATGGAGCCCTCGCGTTAAGACTCTATATCTCAGCCAGGAGGGCCGGGAGGCGAAGAAGGGGGCAGAGAGGCATGGCACCCATCAGCCCTGATGATACGGAGACACCTGTGGTGACTGGGGTGCACAGGGTGTTCTGAGACACACAGATGTCCCTCTGACCTCTGAGAAACCCCCACAGCCCCACAGCATGCGCGGCCCACCACGGGGGCCCCTGCATCACAAGCATGCACACACATCACCCCCACCGACATTCCAGGCTTGTGATCAAAGGTGGCCGGAATTCCAGACCAAGAATCAGAATGTGGCTGGTGGAGACGAGAGGGCGGCCCCGGGTCACTGCCCGGCTCTACCCGAATGGCCCCGAGACTGTGCAGCGCACCACACGACGGCAGGAGCCGTCCGGAAACCCAGCCCTGGTGGTGGTGGCCTTGCTGGGGGGGTGCTGATGACCTGCACTGCCTCAGACACAACCTCCTTCCCAGAACACAGGGGGGCAGCTCTCCCTCCGAAACGACCCTCCTTGCTATCCTGCACTCCCCCTCAGTGGCCCCTCCACCCGTGGGGACCTCCACTCAAAACCTGTGCTGCGGGGGCACCTGTGGCTTGGCAGGACCGGCCCTGAGGGAGGAAGGCTCAGACATCTGCCGCCCTCCCCCACGCCCGGGCTCACCTCCAGCTCCTGGCTCCCGCGGTGACAGCCTGCCTCCCACAGCTCTGAGAACAGAGCCAGGCTGTGTTCACGTGTCCCCGCCGGGACCACAGGGCGGGCGGGTGGGAGCAGGGCCACCACCCCACATCGCCAGGCCACAGGCTCTGTCTGTGACCAAACCTGCCATTAGGGAGACGCAAGGCGGCCAGACCAGCCCACCCAGCCACCGAACTCACCCCAGACCAGCCCCTGGGGCCAGGATGGTCCCCAAGGATGGGGGAGAGGGGTGGTGGCCACAGGGCCGGGCCGCAGCAGCAGCAGCACTCACAGCCCGGTACTCCCAACACCACAGAAGATGGAGATCCTTGGTCATCCCATTCTACAGATGGGGAAAGTGAGGCTCGGGGAGGACGCACAGAGCTGGCTTCATGGCCTGGTTGCTGAGACCGTGTTGTCGGCCACGTCCCCAGCGCTCTGCTCCGGGGGGCAGGAGGACAGAAGCCGAGAGGGTACACCGGCTGGGTGGTGGAGAGGGTCACCTGGGTGGAGAGGGACTAGGGGCTGAGGCAATTGCTCAGGCCCAAGGAGGCAGCAGGGAGGCTGACCCGGAGTGGAGAGGTCGGTGCCTGGTGGGGACTTCTGCCCCCAAGGCCCGCGTACGCCCGGAGAAAGCCTCCCGCTGTCCTGAGACTATCTCCTCATCTATAAACAGGCTAATGGCTGAGAGCTCACATACACTAGGTGCTTAACAGATGCTCCCTCCCTTCCTGCGCCCCGGGGGGGAGGAGAGAGGGTCAGAGGGTGGCATTTTCTGGTGGTTTCTGAGCACGGTGGTTCCGGATACTGGGGCTGTGTGTCACCTCGGTGGCCTGCTCCCACCCGGGGCCTCCCTGGTCTAGTCAGGGTCCTCAGGTTCCTGTTTCTTCCCACTGGGAGGAGGTGGGCTGTGGGTGGTCCAGGAGGTGACACTGGGACTCAAATGCGCCCAGATGAGAATGGCAACGACGATGGGGACAGTGACGTTCACGCCGCCAAGCTGGGTGGTCCCGAGGGCCCCCCGCCCCACCGGCTCCATTCTCACAGACCGGCCAGCAGCTTTATGGCAGGAGGTGGCCCAGAGAGGTTAGGGGAGCTGTCCAGCTCACACAGCTCTCTAAGGGCAGTGCCAGGATTCCAACCCAGGCCAGCCAGGTCCAGAGCCCCCTGTCCATGTCATACCTGGGAAGCAAGGGCCTGGATGGGCTCTCAGCCCCCGTAAGAGGGTCCTCAGATTTTGTGAGAGAGAGCGTGCTGCCACTGTCGCCGAGGGGGAGGCAGAGTCTGGCCCTTGTTCACCCTGCTGTCCTTGCTCCATAGAGGACAGGGGCCTTCCTCCTACCTCAAGTGGGGGCTTGGAGCCCCGACAGCCGGCCTCAGGGGCCTCTTCCTCCACAGCCCCCCCGAACCAGCAGGTCGGGTATGTCCCGTCTATACACCTCCCACCCTCCGGAGACGGGGGCCTGGCCAGGTGCCAAAGCCACTGTCTGCTTACTAACTCCCTCGGCTCAGAGCCACAGCGGCCACCTCGCAGGCTGCACACCAGCACGCACACAGAACCACACACACAAACACGCTCGGTGTCACTCATTCAAGCCTCCACGGACCCATCCCGCCACGTACCCACTGCCCATCCGCCCGTCTATCTTGCACTATCCACCCGCCCACCTATTCGAGACATGTTCAGGGGGTGCGTCCTGTGTGTGGACTCTTCCGGCGGCAATCAGCATGTCAGGGGCCCACCTGACTCCACTGTGGTGCTGGAAGGATGGAGGACAGGACCCCTGCCAGCAGCAACGACACTGTGACTGAACATCTGCTACACACGTCGCCTCCAGGAACCCTCACAGTGCCCCTACGCGGCAGCTGCCCACAGCAGGCCCACTTCACAGGTGAGCAAACCGAGGCTCCACCAGCAAGGAGCAGGCACAAGAGCCTGATCTTCATCTTCCCTTTCCCTCCACCCCTCTTCCCACTGTTGCCTGTTTTGTTTGACAAGGAAGAGAAATAACCAGAGAAGACAACACCCAAACAGCGAATGATTGTGTTACAAGCCGAGCAACGGTATGTCCTGATTTGCCAGGGACTGAGCCAGTGTTCACCTAACATCCCCACGTAAATAAATAATAGTGCCTCCTGTGGTCTCAGCTGAGCCCCAGTTCAGAGCGAGGTGGAACCACGTAGCTCCCGTCCCACTCTGGACCGGGGGACAGATGTAATACCGAAGGAGAGGGGGGAAAGGAGGCCCTGAGCAATCTCTGAAGGCTCCCTGGAGGAGGCAGGGCTGAGTTGCACCTGGAGTAAGGGAGACACCGCCCACCGAGGCCCTGTGCCAAAATGACCCAGCCCAGTGCCCAGCTTTGTCTAAGATGGTCTGGGTCTCAGAAAGTGCAGGCGCTGGTGCAGGCAGTTCGAGAAAGGGGCCTGGGGCCACCGGGGGCGAGTTTGCCACCAGCTTTGCAGGCAAGCGGGCGGGGCCAGTCAAGGGAGTGAGGAAGGGGCTGGAGTGATGGGGACAGAGCACCTGATGGCCCCTGGCTGTCCTCCCAGCACCCACGAGGCAGGCAAGGCCTGGCAGTGCTGCCCCAGCACCCCCTGGGGGGACTGGTGCCCCACCTCCCATCACCACAGGTGCCTTGTTGCCCGGCACCTGCTTGTCCTGGCAGGTCTGGGGTTGTCCTCAGCCTAGCAGGGGACATGGGGCCGGGAAAGCCACTGTCCTCCCAGCCAAAGCCCTGCAGTGATTCTGGAACTTTCTGATATGCTCCAAGTTCATTTCCCTAAAGGGGCTGGACTTCCTGTAACGGAGGCTACATCTGAGCCTGCTTGGCGGTTCGGGGTGCAAGCTCTGTGCCGCACTTCGCACCCCAGTTCTGCCCCTCAGCTCACCAGTCCAGGGACCGTCGCCACACCTGACCCCTCGGTGCCTGTCTTCTCGTCTGGAACTCGGGGGAACAGCATCTGCCCCACGGGGCGTTGTGAGGGTTCAGTGTGCTGGCACCTGCCAAGTGCGGCAGCGCCTTGGTGTGCAGCGGGCGCTTGCTAAATGCCAACTGCTAGGGTCCTTCTTGTTTTCTTTTTTAAATCCTCGCCCGAGGATAATTTTTCCATTTATCTTCAGATAGAGGGGGAGGGAGGGAGGGAGGGAGAGAGAGAAACATCGATGTGAGAGAGGCACATCGAGTGGCGGCCTCCCGCACAACCCCGACCAGAGCCGGGGACTGAAACGCAACCAGGGCCGGAATCAAACCTGCAACTCTTTGGTCCAAGGGCTGATGCTCCAATCACTGAGCTAAACCGGCCAGGACCATGGTCCTTCTGGCTGCACGAATGAGGTGCACCTCTAGAGGAGGAGAGACTTGGAATCTCACCTCTGCCCCTCCACCACCTCTCCAAAGGTTGGGTGGCTCCTACTTGACTCCTACTGGGGACAGGAAGCTTAGCACTGCACAGCTGGCCTGCTTGTGGGTGGGCAAAGCAGGGTACTACCCGTCGCCAGCATGTCCCTTCTTAATTAGATTCCATTCAAGCCAAGGAATGGAGGGGCTGGGCCCAGGATCCAAGCCTCCCATCTCCCAGCCCTGCATGTTACCTGTGTTGACCAAGAAGCGGGTTGTGACAGGAGGAAGCGGGGTGCAGAGAAGCCCTTGCACCCTACCTGGTGTAGGACCAGAAGCCCCAGGGCTTTGGTGTCACCTGTGCCCTCCCAGGGTCTCCTAGGAGGCTGAGACCCCCATACGTGTCCTTGGCCTTCTCCACTGCCCCTGAGCTCCCAGATCTCCCTGTCTCCTCTCCTGGCCCCTCCTGCCACTTCTGGAAGCAGGAGGTGGCTTGGGAGACGGGTCACCCAGGTCCTAGACGCAGCTCTGTTCCTGGCAGCTGATCGGCACCTGGTAGGAGGGCTCCCTCCTCTGTGCTTCGGTTCCCCCTCCACAGGAGAGGAGGGTGGACTCAGTGACCTCTGCAGGCTACTCAGCTCCCAGGGAGCTACCTCTGCCCTTTGCCCCTGGCAGCTGGGAGGATGGCAGGCTCACCTGTGCTCACCCGCAGGTGCCCAGTGCCAGGCCCTGTGCCAGGCTGTGTTCTGAAACAGCGCAAGAGGAAGCTGCCCATGGCAGGGGCCTGGGGAATATGCCCAGGGAGAGTCCCCAGGGGCTGTGGCACTTGCTGCCATGTCTCAAAGCTCTGCCACACCCACTTAAGGTCCCCCTGGGCTCGGATCGGGGCTCCTGGGGACACTATCCCCTGGGCTATGCTCATGCTCCACACGCGCACTGTGGTGCCCTGCAGCCGGGACGCGCACCCCTCGCCGGGTCACAGCACAGCACTCCGCTCCCCCCAGCTGGCTTCTGGAGGTCTGGGCGCTGTCCCAGAACCCACAACCCCCCTCCACAGCCTAGCGTGAGGCTGTCCTGGGAACTCACCCAGCGGGAGCACTTTCCACTTGGGGCTCTTCTGGTCCATGAGAACCGACTGTCCCTGCCCCGGCCCCCTGGCCTGGCCCGGCTGCCTTGGAGCAGCCCCCTCTGGCCCGGAGAGGGATGAGGTGGGGCCCAGCGGCTGGAGGAGCAGACAGACTCTCGGGCCTGCAGTTCAGGTTCAGGAGCAAACTCCTGAGAAGTCAGCTGAGAGCGAGCGAGCATGCAGAGAGCAAGCCACAGCACAACCACGCGGGCGGACAGCAGGCCCTCCTCCTGCCCCCCCCAGCCTCCACCCGCTGGCACACGCCCCTGAGCTGCAGACAGGAGCCCCAGGGCTCCGGAGGGTGGCGGGAGCTGGGAGCTGCTCGGCCACTTCCTGCTTCCCTTGCAAACTCCGGCCTGTGCTTTTCCCAGCAGGACCCAGTGGCCTGAGGTGTTTACTGTGCCTGGGAGAACTGCCATGCCCGAGGAGCAGAGAGGACCCCAGACCCCAGGAGGGTCTCCCAAGGTGACCCCCATCAAGGGCCCCCTTGTTCATCCATATAATCACTCGACAGTCTATTCAGAGCACCTGCTGCACGCCCGGCACCAGCCCCCTCGGTGCTACAGTGCACCCGAAGCAGCAGACACCATCCAGGCGGGCGCTCCTGGAGGTTCTCCATGCCAAGGGCGAATGCCAGAGAGGAAGGCCAAGGCCCGCTCAGCGCAGGTGGAAGGAGAGGGCGCAGGGTTCTTGCCCTGGATGAAGGGGCCTTGGGGGGCCCTGTGGGAGGAGGGGCTGCAACAGGAGGGAGAAGGGACTGTTGGAGAGAGGGGCTGATGAGCAGGCGAAGCAGGGTGGGGCCACAGGCTCCGAGGGAAATCCCAGGGAGGGCCTGCCCCAGACCGGTGGTGTGGGTGCCCTGGAGAGGGGAGGGAAGAACAGTGAGGGAGGGAAGGCGCCTACCACCCTCGGGGTCTTAGCTCCCGGGTCTCCTCCCGGAGAGGCCTCCTCTCAGCCTACAAGGGTCCAGATACCCAGTGTCTGCCTACTCTGGAGCCCTCCGCGCTGCACGGCACTTTCTCTCCCCTCGTGAAAGCCCATCTTGGTGTCTTTGGGGGCAGAAGGGCTCGGCACTCCCTGGGGTGGGGAACACGGCTCAGCTGCTCCCCGGCGCAGGCTGGGCCCAGGAGGACGCCCAGTGTGACTAAGGTGGGCCAGCGGGCTGCTTCCTGGGGTGTGGTGGGGGGGCTAGGGGAGAGCCTTATTTGGGTCTCTGGGGTGAATCGCCTTCCTCACAGCCAAGGAGGGCAGCAGGGCGGGGGCACTGGGGTAGGGGCAGCCCAAGGGCTAGGATTGGCCACGTTCCCAGTGCTTCATTGCACCACCTGCTGGGAAAACACCAAACTGCACCTGAGACCTCCTGGGGTGGGTGAGCACCCAGGCCCTCTTCAGACACCCCCAACCAGGGTGGCAAGGGGGCCCCATGCCTGTTCGAAGTGTTGTCAGTAAGTGAGGTCATCCTCACAGCCACGGGCCTGTGAGAAAGGTTCTGTTATCACCCCCACACTCCGGGAGCGAGCTGACTCACAGCGGCCCAGAGCTCCTGCTGGGGTTGAACGGGGTGCAATCAGGACTCTCTGGCAGCACAGCCCTGAGCTGAGGGCCGGTGCTGGCAAAGCGCCTGCCATGGTGCCTGGTTCAGAGTCGGCATCAGTGCGTTCCTGTCCCCACCGCGGTCCTCACCCGCCTGCCTGTTCTGTCGTCGGCACGGACGCTGCACCCGCAGGCTGCACAGGGCCAGCTAGCCCGGCAGAATGCTGGTGTGGCTGGTCAAATAACGGCCTCTTAAGATAGCCACGTCCTGCCTGGCCAGTGTGGCCCAGTGGTTGAGCGTCGACCCGTGCTTCAAGAGGTCATCGGTTCGGTTCCTGGTCAGGGCCCAGGCCCAGGTTTTGAGCCCAATCCCTAGTGGGGGGCATGCAGGAGGTAGCCAGTCGATGTTCTCTCTCATCGATGTTTCTCTCTCTCTCCCTCTCGCTTCCTCTCTCTCTCTCTCTCTCTCTTTTTTTTTTTTTATAAATGATTTTATTTTATTTTATTTTTATTTTATTTTTTTATCCTCACCCAAGGACATTTTTCCATTTTTTTTTGTTCAGGTAGAGTGGGAGGGAGAGAGAGGAACAGAGAGAGAGAGAGAGAGAAACATCGATGTGAAAGGGACACATCGAGTGGTTGCCACCCGCACAACTGACCAGGGCCGGGGACAAACTGCAACCGAGGTACATGCCCTTAGCGGGAACCGAACCCGGGTCTCTCAGGACCGCAGGCCGACGCTCTAACCGCTGAACCAAACCGGCCAGGGCTCCTCTCTCTCTCTCAAATCAATAAAGAAAAAAACCCTAAAAGATAGGCATGTCCTAATTCCTGTAACCTGTGAATGCGAGTTTCATATGGCAAAAGGGACTCTGCAGCTGTGACTAAGCTCCAGACAACGAGATGGGGAATTATCCTGGGTTATCTGGGTGGGCCCAATGCAACCCCAAGGGTCCTTATATCAGGACGCAGGAGGGGGTTGTCAGAAGTGTGATGACAGAAGGCAGAGGTTGCAGTGATGTGGGGCCATGAGCCAAGGGATGCAGGTGGCCGCCCGCAGATGAAAAAGGAGGGAAACGGATCCTCCCCTGGAGCCTCCAGGAGCACAGCCCCGCCCACACCCCACTCCTAGCCCAGGGAGGCCCATGTTACACCTCTGACTTCCAGACTGTAAGGTCATACATTCGTGTTGCTTTAAGCCACGGAGCTCATGGTGGCTTGTTACAGCAGCCCCAGGAAACTAACACAACTAAGAAAAATACTGCTCCCGGACTCCCGGCACCTGACATAGAGCAGTTGCTAAATAAATGCTCTTCTTCTCTCTGTGTGTGATCCAGGGGGCTCACAGACCCTCCCCAGAGTCATCCAGGTTCGGAGGGGGGATGGGTGGGTTGGTTGGGGAAGAACCAATCATTCACAGGACACCCTGAAGTGTCTTTAATCCCAGTATGATCACACCGAAACCTCGGGGAAAAGCAGGTAGCCTGTAGTTGCTAGAACTTTGTATTTTAGATCAGAGCCCTGGAGAGGAAAGAAAGGTTCTGGAATAGAATGTGGATTAAAAACCTACTTGGAATGTCAGCCCTTGTGGCCCAGGAGGAAATTCAGGAAGACCCAAGGCCCCTTTGCTTATAAGAATCTCATTTCCTCTTTACCTCTCCCTGCCATCCCATCCCCCAGTACCAGCTGACTGAAAACTTATATTCACTCAACAAGCATCTTCCAGGCAGCTATTATGTGCACTGTGCCAGGCAGTGGAGAGATAAAGAGGACAGTAAGAAACGGTCCCTGCCTTCATGGAGATGGCAAGTGTGGCTGCCTCAGGGCCTTTGCATTTGCTTGTCCCTTGGCCTGGAGCTCTCAGCCCAATGCCACCTCCTCAGTGAGGTCTTCTGTGACCGCCCTGTCTAAAGTCATAGCCCTCATATTTCCTCCAGGTCTCCTACTCTACTTTTCTTCATGGTACTTGTCACCACCTGGTATGACACATTAACTTGCTTATTCGTGAGGTATTTGCCTTTCTCTTATTATTTTATTTTTTTTATCCTCACCCGAGGACATTTTTCCATTTTTTTGTTCAGATAGAGCGGGAGGGAGAGAGAGGAAGAGAGAGAGAGAGAAACATCGATGTGAAGGGACACATTGAGTGGCTGCCACCCACACGACCAACCAGGGCCAGGGACAAACTGCATCTGAGGTACGTGCCCTTAGCGGGAACCGAACCCAGGTCTCTCTGGACCGCAGGCCGATGCTCCAACTGCTGAGCCAAACCGGCCAGGGCTGCCTTTCTCTTAAATGAAAGTTCTTGGGGGCAGGATTTTGTCTGTTTTGTGTCCCGATGTGCCCCCCAGTGTCTAACACAGTCCTTGGCACACTCATGCGCAGCAGACATCTGTGAGCAGATGCACAAGGCATGGCAGTGTAGCGCTGACGGCAGCGGTGTGAACGAGCAATCGTAACGTCAATCGTAACGTCGTTGGATTGGAATCACGGTGAAGGTACAAGCAAAGGGCGCTGGGAGAGATGCCCAAGTTTCTTGTTAATCCTCACCCGAGGATATTTTTCCATTTATCTTCAGATAAAGTGGGAAGGAGAGGGGGAGAGGGAGAGGGAGGGACAAACATTGATGTGAAAGAGACACATCGACTGGTTGCCTCCTGCATGACCCGACCAGGGCCGGGGACCGAATCGCAATCCAGGTACGTGCCCTTGACCGGAAATCGAACCCGTGACTCTGGTCCAAAGGCCGATGCTCTCACTGCTGAGCCAAGCCGGCCAGGGCGAGATGCCCAATTTTCAAATGCTTTCTGCTCTCGATGAGAAGGTCAGGGGTGAACACTGGTGAGGGCGCGGTGAGAACAGTATAAACAGCGCTCTTCAAGCCAATTAAACCCATGCGGTGCCAAACTGCGAGGGCGCAGGCCCGAGTGCCAGCTTATCAGCTTGAACCCTGTCTAGGGGAAAGCAGGTCAGTGGGTAGGCACAGACCACGGCCAGGTGGTGGACGGGTGGGCCACAGTGCAGTCACCCACAAGGGAGTGGTCTGTGTCTGGTTACCGGGCTCCAGCTCCCTACCCTGATTCCCAAAACCGTAGGATCTGTGGCTCAGCTGACCTCTTCTTTCCCACCTGAAATCTTGACCAAACATTTATTTGGAAAGAAATTAGACTTCAGGGCAAACAGACCCTTTTTTTTTTTTTTATCCTCACTCAAGGACATTTTTTGATATTTTGTTCAGATAGAGTGGGAGGGGGAGAGAGAGAGAGAAACATGGATGTGAAAGGGACACATCGAGTGGTTGCCACTCGCACGACCCAACCAGAGCCGGGGACAAACTGCAACCGAGGTACGTGCCCTTCGCGGGAACCGAACCCGGGTGTCTTTGGACCGCAGGCCGACGCTCTAACCGCTGAGCCAAACCGGCCAGGGCCGAACAGACCCTTTCACAGCAGTTGTGCTGGGTATAAAGGGCTGTTTTTATCTTTGTGCCATTAAGAACCGTGTCTAAGTCAATGCTCACTTTATTGGTGAATTAAGTCGCCCAAGTTAAATTGTTGTTTCATGGAAATCTGCATGAGTCAGACAGACAGACACAGTGACACACCAGCCAATGGGATCAGCTGAAATAACCAGAGCTGGGTTAGCAGCAGCAGTAATGCACCGAGAGAGGCGGGAAGCGTCTTCAAGGCCCAGCACGGAAGGGGGCCGAGCACAGTAAATCCCCACTAAACATTCAAAGAGGCTTCTGGGGAGAGATCGACTTACAAGTAAAGAGCCTCTCAGGCTGCCTAGGCGTCTAAGCCTCCTGCCCTGACTTGCAAGCTCTGAGCTCTCTCCAGGGTCCCAAGAAGTAAACACAGCACTATGGGGGAGACAGCGGCCTTGGGGTCCCAGCTCAGCTGGAGACGCACGGGGAGGGAGAGGGCTGAAGGGAGAAGGGTGGCAGAAGGTGCCTTTCCATTACGGCTGGGAAGAGGGAGGCTTACCTGCTGGGCTGGAGAAGCTGCAGCCAAGCCCGGCCGCCTGTGCTCTCCAAGCAGCTGCTGGCTGGCAGCGGGGGCCAGAGTCCTCCAGCGCCTTCATCAAAGCACTCAGCACCAGTACCCGCTCCAAGCGAGGCCTGCCAAGGACGTCTCGGGGCCTGAGCCAAGTACCCAAGTGGAGGCCCTGCCTTCCTGGCCAAGGAGGCCCAACCCTGGCCAGCTGGGAGCTTGTTTGCCCAACAAAGAGACAAAGGCCTTTGTAGGGCCAGGACTTCAGCCGGTCACCAGCTCGTGCTCTCTGCCATTCCCGTGTGCCAGGCACTGTGCTAAGCAGTGGACGTGGATCAACTCTCGGATCCTCACGACTGCGGGGAACCAAGGACAGAGAGGTTGTCTGCCTCATGGCAAAAGCTCGGAAGACGCAGAGGCAGGATTTGAACTCGGGGGAGTAGGAGTCTGGATCTGCGCACTCGAAGACATCACACCCTAATCATACCCAACAAACACCCATTTAAACACACAGCTAGAGAAGAAAGGAGGAAAATGCAGTAGGCCCCTATGAACGTCAGCCCCTGTAAACACTCAGTGCCCAGGCCCCAGGAAAAATGGCTGTCACTAGAGACTCGAGCTCAGCCTGGTTTTCTGTGACACAACCCCAAATCCATCAGGGGGTTTGCGGCGTTCACTGCCTCAAGTATAAAGACATTATTAACCACTCTAGAAGCCACTCCGTAGCTCAGAAAGGACATCTGGGTCCCATGAGGCACAACTATGGGGCCACCGCTCAAGCTAGGCAGTGTGGCAGCCCTGGTGGCCACGCGGGGAGCACGTCTACAGAGACCACGAATGGCACCCCCTGGAGCTGTGCAGTGTGTACGCGGCGCAACCTTGCACGGCAGCTGGGTGCCTCCTTGATGTTCATCCCCCGTCACTGATACTATGTGACAAGGAAGATTTCATCTGTGTCACGCCTACTTGGAGCAGCTAAGCTTTGGGAATTTTCTGAGCCTTGCAAAAGTTCTGTGGCTGGCACTCGGCAGTGCTGAGCCTTGGAAACTTGAACCTGGGTCTCTGACACCAAGCCACGCCCCTGCTCATCCCCAGATGGTGCTGCTTCTCTTCCAAGGAGGCTGCGGCAGCACAAAGACAATGGCTCAGGAATGTTCCCATCCGTGGGTGATGAATTAGGACTGTCCTCGCGCTGGTTTTACACCGCATGCAAGTGACGCAGGAGAAACGGATCTTCCTCTGACTAAAGGCTGAAGGGTATTGGAAAGAGCGGAGCTGGGGGCTTGCCGCCCTCTAAGGGAAGGCGGCCTCGTGGCTGGAGACGACGGGCAGGGCAAGGTTCGTGCCTTGCCTGCCAGTTCCCCGAAGCCCTGGAGCCACGCTCCCTGCAGCCAGCAAGTGACCATACCCGAGGTGGGCACCCGGAAAGCTGTGCCGAGAACCACACCGCCTCCACTTTGCAGGGTAGCCATGTGTGTCCCTGGGGGCGCTTGACCCAGCCACCAGGCCCACGACAAGGGTTCCTGCTATCACAGCTTCCTTTCCATGGCAAATGCTGCTGTCCCCACAAAATGGACATTTATAGGGAGCTGAGGGTCAGATGAGCACAGCATTGGGTGGTGATGCCCCCAAGCAATAGATGCATCCCCTGACCTGCCCTCGGTCCCCTGCCCTTCTTGAAAAGACCCTGCCCCAGCCCTTACTGGGGTGGAAGCCATCACTGCAGGGGCAGGAGGAATAGTGGGGAAGACAGAGGGGGATTCAGAGCTCTGGAGAGAGAAAGAAACAGGGTTGTGTGTGTGCGTGTGCATGTGTGTAAGAGAATCCTGGTGCTTGTGTGTGCATGTGTATCTGTATGCGTGTATCTGTGCATGCGGGCAAACTTGTGTGTGGCGAATTTGCCAGGTCCATCCCTGTGTGTCCCCACACTTGTGTTTGTCCACATGTCTGAACGTGCTCGCCCCCTGTGCCTGCCCCGCTGTCCAGCTGGCAGTACATAGCTGGCCCGGGGCTGTGCCTGCCCCCTGGATGAGAGGTGGCAGGTGTGCAATAAGCCATGAGTCACTGTCATGTTTCTGAGCAGCAGCAGCCTCCCGGGAGGGGCCTGACAGCAGGATGGAGCTCCTGGCGGGTCTCTGGCTGCGAGGCTGCACCCACCCCCACCCTCCGCGCAGGGTTGCTGCCTGATGGGGAGCAGCTGGCAAACGTGGGCCTTGTGCCCCTGCCCTGCCCCAGGCAGCCCCAGGGCATGGGGCCGGGCCTTGCGTTCACCAGCCCAGGAGGGGTGGGTAGTGTCCCCAAGGGTCATGGTTTTGCAGGATATTACCCAGAGCTGAGGGGCAGCTGGAGAGAGAAGGCAGGTCAAGGTAATAGCCTCAGGGGTGCTCCACGCTGCCTGGAGGAGGCGCCAGTTGAGTGACTAGGAATTATAAATAACAAGAGCACTAATACCAGCCGGCTCCTATGGGCACTCGGGGTGCCAGGACGTGCACTGAAAGCTCTTCATGTCCTGGTTAATTAATTCTCACATCGGCCCCGTGAGTCAGGCACTCAAATTAGCCTTCATTCCCATTTCCTAGGTGATAAAACTGAGGCATGGAATGGGAGAAGATACTTGTCCAAGGCTCTGAGTGTGTTGGGGAGCCGAAGGAATGGCTCCCCCAAAAGCATCCCTGCCCACTGCCCGCAGGCCCCCCCCTTGCCTCCTGACCACCCCATCTTCATCCGCCAATAAGCTCCTGGTCACAGGGTCTGTCCTTGGCCTGAGGCCCAGCCCCTTCCCTTGCTGAATCCACATCGCAGAGAGAAAGAAGTGGGTACTGGGGTTGCCCTGGAGATGGCTGTCCCAGGTGGAAGCCCCAACACGAGGACAGGGCAGGCCAGCTGCCTCAACACCCCCCACGCTCCCCCCACCTGCTAGCCTGTCTCCTCCCGGCTCAAGCAGAGCGTTCAGCCCGCTGCCCACACTGTGGGCCAGCGCAGACACAGGCTGGCTGGGGACTCGGGGCTCAGGCCTCTCAGGGGGCAGCAACAAGGCAGGACACACACAGGATCCCACTCTGAGGGGTCTCGCCGACAGAAGTATGGCCCAAGGGACCCTCCTGGGTAAGAACACAGGCGTCCACCACATGCTGAAGTCCAACTAAAGGGCCCAACCTGGGATCCACTCACTGCCCCCAGCCAGGGCCCACAGGCCCCAAGTCAGTGCCTCGGGACCCACTCACAGGCCCATCGGCCAAGGAGGGGCCAGCCTCTCTGTCGTCGGGAAACAGGACATCTGACGGTGCCCAGATGGGCAGACAGAGTCTCCGTGGCTGGTGGGGTGGGCCTGAAATGCCCACACCGGAAACCAGTGGGCATTACCTTCCTTAAGCGAATGCCCCATCCCCTCTGGCCCAGCTGAGGGTAACACCTGCGAGAGACGCGAGCCAGCACATGGCGCAGCCACAACCATAAAACCCAGAAATAATCCCATGCACTGGCGAGAGCGTGGGCACACATGGGGTCAAGCTGGACAACAACGGAACAGAACATGGCAGCAAAAAAGAGCGCACCATGGCAGCTGGTGACAGTAACACAGGTGCACCTTGTCACGCCGAGTGAGCGAAGTCCCCCCTACCCCCCCCAGGACACAGAACTCAAACCACCAGGAAACCTGGGCCACAGGCTGTTTAGGCAAACACAGGTGCTATAGAAAAAGCAAATCCGAGATGGTGCTTCCGCCGGGGGCAGGGCAGCATGCGGGAGCATCGAGGTTGAGGGGCCGGCTAGTGCCTGGGTGAGTAACAGGTTCATGGGCATCCATTACATTAATTTTTTAAATGAATGAGTGCATACACTAGAATGTAGAGATACATAAATACAGTATAGCGAACAAGGGCCGTCTGTGAATCAAGGCTGAGTGGGTGTCAAGACACAAGGATTCCAATTAAACCGCAATTCAGTTTAATCCCTGAGGATGACTTAAAAAAAAAATCCAAACTCAAGTATGGGAAACTCTACCCCTGGGTGGAACTCTGAGCGCCAACTGGCTTTGGGAAAACCCTCAGCCAGGGGCAGCATGATCCGCTCCAGATCCTGGAGATAGAAAAGAGTTGGTATATCTACCTGTGCCCGTGAGGTCTGGTCCGGCCCCGTCCAGGCTGCTCTGCTGACACCGGGCTGGGCCTAGCTCCGGGGCGGTCTTGGGGCCTCGGAGCAGGCTCTCTGCTGGGGTACCCAGCCAGGGCTCGGGCTCCCGGGCCGGAGGGTGGATGGCTGTCGGTGTCTCGAGAGATGCAGAGGTGACCTGGAATGACAGGAGGGTAGACATGGTGAGTCTTGGCCACACCTGCCTGGAGGAGCCCAGTAAGTAGGTCCCTTGGGCCACTGAGCACCTTCCTCCCCCATAATGGCCTGGCCTTTGTGGTCGGGGACTCAGCTTGGCTGGTGAAGGGCAGTGGAGACTGGTTGCCAGCTAAGCCAGTGCAAGTGTCCTTCTCTCCCAGTAAACCCTGTCCAGGAACACCGGGCTGCTGGACACTGGGGTTCCATCCGCAGGCCCCACCACCCCGAGCCCACTCAGCTCTGCATGGAAGCTGGCAGTGACTACCCACTAGTTAATTATAACTGCAAAGAGAGACCTAAGTAATCTTTTTTTTTTTTTTTTAATTTTTTTTATCCTCACCCGAGGACATTTTTCCATTTTTTGTTCAGACAGGGTGGAAGGAGGAGGGGGAGAGAGAGAGAGAGAGAGAGAGAGAGAAACATCAACGTGAAAGGGACACATCGAGTGTCTGCCACCTGCACAACCAACCAGGGCTGGGGACAAACTGCAACCGAGGTACATGCCCTTAGTGGGAACCGAACCCGGGTCTCTCTGGACCGCAGGCCGACGCTCTAACCACTGAGCCAAATCGGCCATGGCAAACCTAACTAATCTTCAGTTCATCCAGGAGGGTAGTCATCCTGTATCCCTCACCTTAAGCCCTTTTTTGGTATTGTTTTTTTTAAATCTTCACCCGAAGATATTTTTCTATTTATCTTCAGATAGAGTGAATGGGAGGGAGAGAAAAACTTCGACATGAGAGGGACACATCTGGTTGCCTCCCGCACGACTGTGACCAGGTCGCGGGATTGAACCTGCAACCCAGGTACGTGCCCTTGTCTGGGAACCAAACTAGTGACCCTTCGGTCCACGGGCCGATGCTCTAACTGCTGAGCTAAACCGGCCAGGGTAACATCTTGACCATTTTTCAATGGCATTAAGTTCATTCATGATGTTGTGCAACCATCAACACCATCCATTTCCAGACCTTTTCCTTTATTCCAAATGGAAACTTTGTCCCTATTAAACACTAATTCCCTATTTCCCTCCCTCGGCCCCTGGTGACCACTGTTCCACTTTCTGTCTTTCTGACTCTGTCGTGGTTGCCCCACCCCTTTTTCACATCTGGGGAAACTGAGGCTCGGAGAGGGGCGGCAGAAGCTCAGGACGCCAAGACAGGGTGGGCCCAGGTCAGGAGGGCTTCAGGTTCTGGGCTCTCCCCTCCGACCTCAGAGGCCTGGGCAGGAGGGGGTGAGCTAAGCCGCTGTGTGTGTTTCAGGGCCCGAGTAACCAACTGCAGCTACCTGGGAGCCAGTCCCGGGGGCTGGCAACCCCCACTTCCTGATTATGAGCTCCAGGGCCCACATGACCGCAGAAAAGCAACTTCATGTTGATCCAGTTTTGTTTTTTGTTTTTTTCAGGGATTAGTGCTATAAAACCAAAGTACCTAAGAGAGATGGATGGTTCAGAATTCCTTGGGTGAGCACAGGCTCCACCAGCCCCGTGTGCGAGAGATGGATACATTTACCGCTCGTTTCCGGGAACTCTTTAATTTACGAGATCCATATGGTCCCACAACCCAGACCACAGCCCCTGCAAGTCCCACAGGCGTGCTGGCGGCTTAGGCTGGAGCCGGGGGGAGGCGGCGCCCTGGCCCAGCTCACGTCATTCATTCACTCACTGGCTTGCTCGGGACTCGGGGAGGGGGCGTCCACATGCCAGGGACCCTGGAGCCCCGTCCAAATCCCACCCTGGCAGGTTTCAGGTGTTCTTGCAACCTTGCCCTGATCGTCTCGGAAAACTCGACCGGGCTGCTGTGTTCACCGTGAGTCACAGGATGACCCGTCCAGCCAGCTCCAGGGACTACTGGGATTTGAACCCAAGCAGTTGGGAGAAAACTTGGCTGTTACAAAGCAATCAGGGTGGGAGGTGCGCAGATTTTAATTAGAGAACAGCAGACAGAGAGAACACGACTGGGCAAGCATTGTAAGAGTTCGAGAATGAAAGAACTCCATATGGGCGAGGAAATCCAGGCAGGCTTCCTGGAGCAGGCAGAATTTGAACTAGGCCTTCAAGGGGAGCAGGTTTTGAAAGGGAGTGGGTACAGAAGGGACAAGAGATCCAAACACACAAGCCCGTGGGGGCCAGGAGGGTGAACCATAACCCAGGCACTGGGTGGGTAAGAATGTGGGGCACCCCACTCGGCCCCAGCGGGGGTGGTATGGAGGGACTTGCCCCATCTTGCCAGATCTGATCTTTCTTTTTTATTTTTTCTTATTCCTCACCCAAGGATATTTTTCCATTTATCTTCAGATTGGGGGCGGGAGGGGGACATTGATGTGAAAGAGACACATCGATTGGTTGCCTCCTGCATGACCCCAACCAGGGCCAGGACTGAACCACAACCGGGGTAAGTGCCCTTGACCGAATCGAACCCACGACTCTGGTCCGTAGGCCATTGCTCTAACCACTGAGCAAAACCAGCCAGGGCTGATCTTTCTTTAAAAAAAAAATAATAATGATGATGTTTGCCCTGGCTGGTTTGGCTTGGCGGTTAGAGCGTTGGCCCGAAGACCAAAGATTCGTGGGTTCAATTCCGGCCAAGGGCATGTACCTTGGTTGCTGTTCATCCCCAGCCCTGGTTGGGGTCGTGTGGGAAGCAACCAATCGATGTGTCTCTCTCACATTGATGTCTCTCTCTCTCCCTCCCTCTCTCTCTCTCTCTCTCTCTCTCCCTCCCTCCCTCCCTCCCTCTCTCCCTCCTGTTTTGTCTGAAGATAAATGGAAAAATATCCTTGGGTGAGGATTAAAAAAAAATCCTCACCCAAGGATATTTTTCCATTGATTTTTTTTCCCCAGAAAGAGTGAGAGGAAGGAAGGGGGAGAGAGAGGGAGGAGGGGGGAGAGAGAGAGAGAGATACATTGATGTGACACATCAATTCGATTGGTTGTCTCCCACATGACCCCGATCAGGGCCAGGGATCAAACTGCAACTGAAGTACGTGCCCTTGACTGGAATCGAACCCACGACTCACTGGTCCTTGGACCGACGCTCTAACCACTGATCCAAACCAGCCACAGTCAAATCTGATCTTTCAAGAGGAAATTGGGAATCCATTTTTAAAAGCTGCACTTTCATGATTATTAAGTGTCGGCAACTAGTCAAAAACATGTGTGACCCTGGTGGGATTGTAAAATGATGTAGAAGGGCCTAGAAATTCCTCAAAAAATGGTGTTATCATATGACCCCCCACAATTCCACTCCCAGCTAGATATGCAGGAGAACCAAAAACATGTGTCCACACAACACCTGAATGTTCACAGCAGCCCTCAGCCACACAGACGAATGAATTCTGCCAACAACCCGAATGAATCTGCAGGTGGGACCTTCCCCAGCCAAGCAGCCTGTGAGGCCCTGGGCCGAGGACCCACCTGAGCCACGTGATGATAAATGCATTGTAAGCTGCTACATTTGTAGTTGTTTGTTACGCACCAGCAGCAAACTGATACAACCGGTCATGCTCTAGAACAGCCCCCGCGCAGCTGTGAACGCTCCCTAGCACACGGTGCCGACCTGCGTGCCAGAAACATGAGGGCTGACGCCAGCCCCTCCCCTGGCACTGGTGGGCGAGGCTGCTCGGCACAGGCGGGGCTGTGAATGTGGACTATCTCAGGACAGTGCGTCTTAGGTAGAGGCAAAGGTTCTCTGACAGATCAGGTGGAGGCAGAGAGCGCCTTTCTTCACCCTGCAAAGCCAAATTACAATTCCCCACTCATAAAAAGCAGGCCCTTGAACCAACAGTCATTGTAACTTCTCTTTACCAGAGCACGAGTTCCAGGCTCAAAGTCAGTCTTAATTTAAAATACTATTAGGATCGCCCAATCGGTGTGGCTCAGTGGTTGAGCATTGACCCATGCACCAAGAGGTCGCCGGTTCGATTCCCGATCAGGGCACATGCCCAGGTTGTGGGCCCGATCCCCAGTGGAGGGTGTGCAGGAGGCGGCCAATTGATGTTCTCTCTCCCCGATGTTTCTTTCTCTCTCTCCCTCTCCCTTCCTCTCTCTCTCAAATCAATAAAGAAAAAATATATATATTTTTTTAGCATGTAAATTTATTTATCTATTTATTTATTTTGGTACATGCCCCTAGAGGGAACTGAACCCAGGACTCTCTGGTCCGCAGGCCGATGCTCAACCGCTGGGCCAAACTGGCCAGTTTTTAAAAAATACTAATAGGATCAGGCCTGGGACATATATTCCCCGCCCCTCCCACCACCGAAGCAGCAGCACCTCGGAGCTCATGGGGCCCCACAGACGGAGAGGACTGGGGCCACTATGTTCAGAGCTAGCCAGTCAATGGGAAAAGGACAAAGGAGGGGACTCCAGGATTCTCTAACACAGAAGGGGACTGTAGCCTACCACTGGTCCCCTCATGAGCTCTCGAAGTCTTACTCTTCCTCCAGGGAGTACGCGGTCTCTGAGCACCAACCCAAGGTAGACTCAGGGGTGCGGGTGGACTGGGGAGAAGGCAGACCACCACGCTGCTTTCAGCGCCTGGTCTGACTTTATCTGCTGCATTGGTCTACGAGTCCCCACAGCTGAGAACCTCTGCTCTGTTTTTATTATTTTTCAGTTTTACTGAGATAGAGTTCACATACCATACAACTCACTTCTTTACAGTGTACGAGTCAATGGCTCCTGACGTATCTGGGGAGTTGTGCGGCCATGACCAGAATCCGCGTTAGAACATTTTCATCACCCCAAGAGGACACCTCGCACCCACGGGCAGTCGCTCGCCACTCCCCTCCCAGCCCCTGGCACCCACAATCTCCGCCCCGCCTCCGCTCGCCTCTTCTGGACGGTTCATGGGAACGGAATCCTGCGACACGTGGCCTTCGTGTCTGGCTTCTTTCACTCGACATCGTGTCTCCCAGGCTCTTCCACGTGGTAACGAGTGAAACACGTACTTTTGAAAAGAAGGGAGGTTCCAGGTGGAGGGCCCAGAGCATCCCAGAGGCCGCTGGACGGAAGGCTCGGGACTTCACTCTCCGGCAGGGACCGAGGCTGTGACCCGAGTCTCTTTCCCTCTCCCTCCCGGATACCCAGCGAGACTCCATCTCTCAGCCTCCTGCAGCAGGGTGGGCGGGGCCCTGGGTCCTGGACACTTTCCCCAGCCGAGAGACCTTAGCAAAGTGACTTAACGCCTCCCAGCCTCAGTGTCCCCTTCTGCAAAATGGGAGTGAAAGTTAACAGAGTGGCTGCCTACCTCCCAGAGGGATGGCGGAGGGAATTAGATGAGTTACTTCTGTTAAAGCACTTGGCACATACTAGGTGCTCAGGACACGGCAGCTGATTTCATGATCTGACAGCATGAGCATCAGGAACAAGAGTGAAAATGGCGCAGTGGCTGGGGCCCCCAAAAGGCACGGAGGGGTACGCGTTAGAGAAGCCTTCACGGCCTTGGCCTTGTGCGGTGTCGACCCCGGCTGGCAGGGCCCCTTGCCAGCTGGCCTGAAGCCCCAAGGCAGCCCAGAGGTCCCTGAAACAGGATCTGAGGCGTGTGCGCCCTTATTTTTCCCGATCGCCCTGAATCTTCTCTTTTTTCCAAGTAAGCTCAAGATGCCCTCCAGGAAGACGGCCGTGCCGACCTTGAGCAGAGCAGACCTGGGCTGAGACCTGAGTGGCTGCTGGCATGACCAGAGCGACAGGGGAGTCATGACTGGCCTGACCCCAGTGTGTGCCTCTGGGAAATGGGCTAGTAATACCTGCCCTGGGTATGCGGAGCACCTACCATGTGCCAGATGCCCACTGAGCACTGGACTTCAGTAGCCCATTTAATCCTCCCAACAACCCTACCTTAACTGTCACTTTGTAGAGGAGGAAACTGAGGCACAGAGAAGTCAGGTCAGCTGCCCAAGGCCACCCAGCTGGTCACTGTCAGAGCTGGGGATCCAGGCTAATGTTTTGTCCTCTGTCAAATACCTAGACCCCACAGCACGCATGTGACAGGGAACAGACTGCAGGAGACAGAACAGGAGATGCCAGCGCCCCAACCGCACAAAAGAACACAGCATCACCTCCTTTCACCCCAAAGAAAAAGTAGGCACTGGCAGGAAGCCAAGTTCGGGGAGAAAAGCTGCTCCCCTCCTAAACGGTGATGGCAGGTGCATGCCTTGGCTGGAAGGTGGGGGGCACAGCTGAGGAGTACCTCCCGGGCTGGCCAGGGGCCTCTGCCACCTGCCAGGGACACACAGGTCACACAGGTTACACAGGCTGGTGCCATCTGCCTGGAAGGGAGATAAGGGGACACGGGCCAGCCTTGACACAGGGGTCCCTCTCCCCCTTTTCCTGGTCCCCACCAGGGCCTACCCGCAAAGACACTGTGCCCAAGAAGCTCTGGTGGGATTTCCTATTCTGCGCTGTAAGCTAATGCGTCAGAGGCCGAAAAACAGTATTTCACGCCCCTTCATTCCTTGTAACAGCTCCGCAGTGGCCAGCGGAGAACACCAAACACCGCAAGAAAGGGACTGAAGGCTCTGGGTCAGGGGAGACAGAGCTGCCGAGCGTCGAGTCCCGGAGAAGCAGACAACCAAGGGTTATTAAATGTTCGACGCAGACCGGGCGTAATTGGGAAGTTATTAGATATGGAATACACACAGCACCCAGTAAATGAGTAATCAGGGACTAATTAAGCCTGTGCGACACAGCAGATCACGCTGGTGGCTGCCACATCTGACAGCAATTAGGGGCGCTCCGGCTGCAGCATTCAGTGTGGGGGGCGATCGCAGGCGGGAGTCGACGCGACTCGTCCCCAACCACGTTCCCCCCAGTGCTCCCACCTCTCAGAGGCCAGGCTCATGGAACCTTGAGGACAACAGAAGCTTAAGTGGACAAAGGGGCCAGGAATCAGAAAAATAAAATGAAGGCTTCGTCCCCGGCTTCAACTCCGGACAGATGATGACTCACTGCAGCCACCCGAGGGAACAGAAACCGTCCACCTGGGTGTTCTGCAAAGTGTGGGCACAGAACTACCTTCTGGAGCTTTGCAATGGTTCTTTCAGAGGTCAGGTGAGGAATAGGACCAACCCATTTTATAGATGGAGAAACTGAGGTTAAGCGGACAGGAAGTGGGCAGAGATTGCCCAGCCTGGTTCCCCTTCCAGCAGGCACAGGGCACCTCCCCTGGGGTGTTTGAGCAAGAGGAAGACAATAGCGTTGCACAGGATGGCAGCCAAGCCCAGTGGAGAAAAAAGGGACAGGTGCATAGTGGCCAATGAAAGAGCATGACTTGGGTAGGAGCGAGCACCTGGGCTCCAAGCTGGTGGTCTTTGGCACCCCCCCCCCTTTTTTAAATCCTCACCCAAGGATATGTTTTTACTGACTTCAGAAAGAGAGAAACATCGATATGAGAGAAACATAGACCAGTTGCCTCCTGTACACTCCCAACTGGGGATCAAACCCACAACCTAGGGATGTGTCCTGAACAGGAATCAACCCTGCAACCTTCTGGTGTATGGGATGATGCTCCATCCAACTGAGACACCTGGCCAGGGCTTTGGCATGCTTTTTCATGGCTCTGACCCTCAGCTTCCTCATCTGGAAAAGCGGGTGCTGGGAGCCGGGCCCCCAGTGCAGCGTGGTCAGCAGGACGCCTGGGTTAGAAGTTGTGCAGCCCAGCACAAGCCTGACACACGGGAAGCCTGTGAATGCACCTGCTAAAGAAAGAACGAGGGGAGCCCAGCCCCACCTGCCACAGAGAACCAGAATGTCCTGATTCAAGGCACGGGGCATGCCGGGACCGAGGCTCTGGGTTCAGCTCAAACTGGGGTTCTTTCCGAGCCAGAGTGGAAGGGTCATGAACCTAAAGCAGGAGCTGGGGGCAAACATGATTGGGGCTTTCAGGGGTCACAGCTATACATGGAGAGCACCCACTTAGTGCCAAGCCCCAGGCCAACCTTCGAAGGCACCAGCCCATTAAGCCTTAGACAGCTTTGGGGTCAGGAAGTGTTCAGCCCCATCATACGGATGAGGCCACTGAAGCACAGAAAGGGTAAGTCGTGTGCAATGTTCGGTCCACTGTGTGGGGTGGGCAGGTGGGACACCAGGTCTCCGAGATTCTTACTGCAAAGTGAGACTTTGTGGCTAATAGCACTCAGAGCCCCAGGAGACGCACCTGGGCAGGTTTGGCAGCAAAGGGTGGGGCCACAGGGAGGCTGGCAGGATATTTGGCAGCAGGCGGGCCCCCAGGAGCTGGTCAGAGGCAGGCATGCCCAGCTTCTGCTGCTTTTGTGGCTGAAGGAACATTCTAGAAGGCATGACCCTGGACCCCTCCCTCAAGGGGGCTGAGATGGAGGAGTTCCCTTTCCAGAGGCAAGCCTGCCTCCCAATGGCTGCCAGAGAGCACCGCATGCAGGTGGCACTGGGAAACCCAGCTCAGGCCCAGGGTGGAGGAGGAGAGCCTTCGAGACCAGGAGGCCGGCAGGGGGCGCTGGACTGATCTCAGGCCAGTCACTGCAGGACTCTCCTGGGGTACCCCTCTCCCACCCCTGCTGGTGCCTGGTGTGCCTACCGACCTCCTCCCATGTTCCAGGGAGGGAGCCTCCCGCCAGTCTCTGGACACACAGCCTGCCTGCTCCACCCCCAACCATGCCTGGGCCTGGCGATCTTTCTAAAACACCACACTCAACCTGCCAACCCCCTGAGTAAAACCCTTTACCAAAGTTCTGACCCCTCCACGTGGCTTTCAAAGAGCCACTTGATTTGGCCCAGCCTGGTTTTTCACACATCTGTCATACCTCACATCCAGCCAGCCAGCCGTCTGTCTGTCCAACTGTTCCTATGTCCACTCATCCATCTGACTGTTCATCCGTCTGTCCATCCATCCATCCATCCATCCATCCATCCATCCATCCATCCATCCATCCAAGAAACACTTATTAAGCACCCATTATGTGCCAGGCACTGTGCTTGAGATACAGCAGCAAATAAAACAGTTAAAAACTCCTGCCGTTCAGGAGCCGACATTCTGGTGGGGGAGACAGACAACAGAGAAATATGCATTCCCCTGTCAGTGGTAGGAAGTACCCAGAAGACATAGAGAAGGGGATAAAGAGGGCGGTGGGTGGTTAGAATTTTCCATAGGCTTGCCCCTTGAGCAGGGGCATCTGTGCAAAGACTTGAAGGCACTGGGGAGCTAGCTGTGGAGACGCATGCCTGGGGGAAGGGTGTTCCAGCAGCATGATGGCCCCAAGGCAGGAGCATGTTTGCAATTTCTTTCTGAAAAGGCCGACGAGTATTTTCAGCTTTGTGGCCCACATGGCCTCTGTTGACTCAACTTTGCCACAGTAGCACTAATGCAGCCTCAGCCAACGTGAAAATGAACGATGTCTGGCTGTTCTAATAAAACTTTATGGACAGCAATTTGAATTTCACATAATTTTCACCTGCTGGGAAATCCTGTTTTTCCTTTTGAATTTTTTTTTTGCAACCATTTAAGAGCGTAAAAAACCTTTCTTAGTTCATGGGCAGTCCAAACACAGGCTGTGGGTAGAATGTGGTCTACAGGCTGCAGTTTGCTGACCCCTGCTCTAGAAGCAGCCAGGGGGCCTGTGTGGCTGGAGGGGTGTCTGTGGGAAGAGGGGAGCAAGGCTGCACGCAGAACACAGGCAAGGCTGGGAGACATGGTGGTGTTGGAGCTGCTGCAGAGACACCCACTGGTTGACTTGGATCTGAATGATGCACCCAAGGGACTGCAGAAGGACAAAGGTGCTCACGTGTGCGTCTGCACCACTGAGTTCATTACCTCCACTCTCCCCTCCGGCATCCTGTGGGGGCTGAGGGCAGATGCAGAAATTGCCTTGCTCGGTTTAAATCCCAGCCCCATGTCTATGAGCTGTGTGCCTTCAGGCAAGTGAAGCGACTTCTCTGGGCCCTGGCTTCTAGCTGTAAAATGGTGAGGATCCCTGGGCTTGGCTCAGGGTTCTGGGTGGAAGCAACACAGGGAGGTCTGTTCATGAGCTACTGTTGATGCCCATGAGCCTCCTCCCACTCCACAATGCCCTGTCTCTCTCATGACACCCCTTAATTCTCTGCCTCCTCCTCAGCCAAGGGTCTGCCCCCTTCCCCTGAACTGTCCCCAGCACCTCCGACCCCAGGCAGAGCTGGATGCTCCCCTAGCCCACCTACATTAGTGCCCTCATCCTGCCACAGATTTAGGGGCTACACTTCTGCCTCCCCAGACTGTCATCCCCTGCGGGCACCCTGTAACCCCAGCCCTGGCACAGTGTCTCCAACAGAGCTGATGGAGGATGTATCTGAGTTATGGAAGGAGCTAGGTGAAGGCCAGGAGGAATAGTGTTTCTGGCATAGGGAACAGTCTATGCAAAGGCCCTGAGGCAAGAGAGTGCCTGGTGTATTTGAGGACGAGCAAAGGGCCTGTGCGGCTGGAGAGGAGCAAGAGAAGCAACGGGTCACACTGCAGAGGATCTGTGGATCCCTGTAAGGGCTCCAGCTCTCACTGGAAGGGAGCGGGGTGCTCAGGAGGGTCTGAGCCCAGCAGAAACATCTGATTTTTGTTTTTGTTTTCATTTTAATTTTTTTTTTTTGCATTCATCTTCAGGTAGAGCGGGAGAGAGAAACATCGATGTGCCCTGGAGCTTTGCCCAGGTTCTTGGCACATCGGTAGTTGGTTCCTTTTGTTGTGGAGGCAGAGTAGCCCACGGCGTGGCTGTGCCACCGCTCAGTGGCCCATTTGCCTTTTAGCTGGAAGGAAGCTGTCCCCACAGTGTTAGCTGCTCCCTTTGCCCCCAGCCCCGGCTCAGAGCCCACCACAGCCCCGTCCCTGCTTCCTCTCCTGTCTTCAGAGTCTGCGTCTGGCTTTGCCTGCTAGGCCCCTGTTCAGGGCCTGCACCCTCCATTTGTGAATCGATGTCCCATTAACCAGTCACAAGGCCTCCCCCACCTACCTGCCCTCTGGCATTACCTCCTCTGATGTCCCGGGCTGGGGAGGTCAGGTAGCTTATTAACAGTAACCCTCATGACACGCTGCCTGTCCAAATGTGGATCAGAGAGGTTTAGCAACCTGCCAAACACCACACAGCTGGGAGATGGGCAGAAGCCTGCCCTGGTGTTTACATGATCACAAAGACAGATTCGAGGCAAAGGCAAGAGCCAGGGAGAATGGGAGGGAGGCTCTGCCCTGGGCTCAGCGGGCTCAGCTTGACCCCTGCCTCCACCAAAGGGGCCGCGCCCGCCGCAGGTGAACATGACATAATTACTGTGGGAGGAACTGCGCTGTCTCACCCAGGGCAGTCAGTTTATCAAGCGCTGACAGTGCATTAGCTAAGTGATCACTAGACTATTAATTTTTTTCCCCAGCCCTTGCCAGGGGTATTACAGTGAAAAATGGCAGCTTAACCGAAGGGAAATTCTTCAGGGTGACAAAAATAAAAATAGCTCTAATTGAAGTTGATAGAAATTATACCCTTTAAAAACACACGCTGGGGTGCACTGGCTATAATGTAAATTAACGCTGGGGCAGGGTTTCTGTCACAGGATCGAGAAAACACGATGACAGTCACAGCAAACAGCCTCACGGGGCGTCACATCCGCTGGGGTGCCACTGGCTGGGCCCGGCAGTGTCGGGAAGGCAGCAGGGACAGGCTGGAGGCTGGTGCCCACGGGCCTGCAGACACAACCTCGCCTGCTCCCCTGCAGAGGGTCAGTGGGCAGGACAGTGCCAAGGGCCCTTCTCACCTCCACACCAGACAGTGTGGGTGTGTCGTGGGCACTCTCCAGGCCCAGGGGAGGAGGTCCTCGGACCCTTCACAAGCCAAATTAGTGCCTCAGCCAGCAGCTGCCATCTCCAGCCTCCTGAAGCCAGGTGCTGACTTGAAATGCACACATCAAAACATGTCATATGTTTTCAGGTCCCAGAAAACGTAGAAAGATTCTGGTGTTCTGGCACACAGCGGTGAGTCATCTCTCAGTAGCCAAAGGGGTTTCAATGAAGCATATGAAAAAATAACAGATAGAATGGCAATAACATTAATAAACACGGGATGAGCATCTGCTTTGCGCTCTGCACCGTTTTAAGTACTCTCCACATATTTTAATTCACTCCGTGCTCGCCCCAACCTGTGAGGTAGACGGTCATGATCGCTCTCATTTTCTAGACCAGGAAACCAGAGAGAGGCCCAGAGAGGTTGTGTAACCCGCCAGGGGGACCACTGGGGGCAGAGCCAGGAGCTGAGCCGGCTAAACAGCCTCCGAGCCACCCTGCCTGGGCCCCTCAGCCTAGGTTAGGAAGGACGAGTCCCAACCTGAAGATACACAAGTACCCTGCTTGCCTCTCAGTCCAAACTCAGAACACACCATGTACCGCTGCGCCAGGGGCCGGCTCTGCACACTTACATTTATTTTTGAATGATGTGTACACTTTATTTCCATTTTGGCTACACCGTTACCTATTGAGATTGACAGTTCCCCTAAACTTCCTAACGCTCCCAGTCTGAGCACAAGGATGTGCTGGGTGTTCGCGGGGGCAGGGGGGATGTCAAAGCACAGACCAGACCTAGCAATTAATTTTAGAATATGTAGCAGGCATCTGCCCTGTGCCGGGCACCGTTCTAGGCATTGGGGATTCAGCAACGAGCAAGACGGGGGGAGGTCCAGACCTCTGGCCCCTGGCATTTCAGTCGGAGGAAGACAGACAGGAGCACATCCGTTCATTCTGGGTCCACAGGAAACATGAAAGCCATCGAAAATGAAAATCCAGACACAGGCTCGCAGTGTAGAGACACAATTCAACAATCTCAGAATCTGACTGGCAAAGAATAAAGGGGAGGATTGGAAAGATGCTCTCATTTTCTCTCCTCCCCCCTCCACACACACACACGCCCCTCCCCCCCAGCCGGGGAAAGGAGTCTAATCATGGAGGAAACATTGAGAAGCGCGATTTTCTTGGCTTTTCACTGCTGTCTTCCCTGAAAAGATGTGAAAGGAATAATTAACTGAGCCCCGATCGAGGTAGAGAGGGAGACGTAAGCACGGAAGACAAAGGTGGGAGCTTCCAGCAAGGCCACGTCTTGCCAGGGCCCGGTCCGCTCTGCTGGGCATTTGTTCAGAGAAATCTCGGGACAGCAGATCCCGGGGATGGGTGAAGACGTGTGTGCCCCTTCACAGGAGGAGGAGAACGCCGAGGAGGGAAATGACAGGCCAGCCTGGCATCGGTGCCCAGGGAGACTCTGGAACAAATCGTTGGGGGGAAGTTAGCTGCAATCACACAAAATAGCGCAGGGTTTACTGAATGGCCAGTGGCCTGGCTCCAGGAAGGAATAACAGCAGAGCCAGCTACGTCCCTTCGGTGCGAGAGTGGCACTCAAGCAAAGCAGGCCCAAGGGGACCTACGTGATCCCACACAGCATTAACTCTGCCCATGACAGCCACCTGGGCCAGGCCTGGGCCACCAAGGGGCACAGGTGCCGGCTGTGACCTCACACAAACACCTGAGGATACCAGGCTGAGCTCTGCACCATCACCTTACTTCATTCTCAAGCAACGAGGTCAGTAATAACCAGGACGTTGGGAGCAGCCCCCCTCTATTAAGCTGGCCTAGCTTCAGACACTGACTCCGTCACTCCAGGCTGTGTGGCCACGGGGAAGTTACTAAACGTCTCTGAGCCCCAGCTTCCTCCGCTGTAAAATGGTTATAAGAACAGGAAAAAAAAATCCAAGACACACATGCTTAAAACACTGGCCCTAAGGGGCTGCTCATTAAAGCCTCCACTGGTTTCATTTATCAAAAAAAACCCCAAAAAATTAGTATAATTTTGGTTCATTTACACCGATGGCTATTGTTGTGTTGGCTGTTGTCATTTTTTTCTTTATCGCTTTTTAGAGAGAGAGAACAATATTGATGCGAGAGAGAAACATCGATTGGTTGCCTCCCATACACACCCCAGCCGGGGTTCAAACCCACACCCCAGGTATGTGACCGTTCAGTACACAGGATGACGCTCCAAGCAACCGAGCCACACAGGCCAGGCCTGTTGTCATTTTTAATTTGACAGTCTAAGGGAAGAGAGGTCAGCGCCCCTGACTAAACAGTCAGGTACTGCGTGTTTTAAAAACTCGCGGCACACCGGCTGAAAACTGCTGTCGTAAGGTAATTATTTAACATCATCTGATGTATGTGCCAAGCATTGTTGAAATGCTTTACAAATCTTAACTTGCTTGATCCTCCTAACACGCCTTTGAGGTAAGTTCTCCTACTACACACCCATTTTATGGATGAGGACCGAGGCACAGAAAATGTGTCCGCTGCCCCGGGTCACACAGACGCCATGCAGTCATCCTCAGTCCGTACTGTTAACCTCCATGCAAAACTGTCCCCCAGAACAGCCCAGGAAGCGGCGAGGGTGCTCAGGTCACTACCATCATACAAACGAGGTGAAGCAACGTCATACAAACAGCTGATTAGAGGTAAACAAGATCCAGGTGGAAGTATGTCTGGAGACGGGAAGGGATAAAGATCTAACAGTAAAATGATCCAAAGCCGAATAAGGTGAGCATACAATGGGCAGGGGGAGATAAGGATGGTTGAGTCAGCCTTTTCCAGGAGAGGGAAAGAGGGAGAAGGAGAAGGAGAGAGAAAGCATGTGAGAGCCTGGAGGTAGGATATTCTGGGAGCAGGGAGCAGGGAGGGACCCTCCCTCTGTCCTGCATCCATTTTCCAGGTCTGCAGTCCGATACTGGGTTTCTTTGGGCCGCTATGAAAACAAGCCACCGCCACCTGCACCTGACGAGGTGTAAGCCGCTGGCGTGCCGTGGACGGCAGAGACGGGCTGGGGAGGGCTGGGGGAGCTGGCATTGTTTGTGTGTTCCCTGTCTCCTTGCAAAGACGGACGAGAGCTTAGGGAGGGCTCCATCACCCCCAAATCTCAGAGGAGAGAAAAACCTGAAATGTCAGCTGCCTCATGTTTCTCAAACTCTGGGATGTGTCCCACATGAGAGCAATTCTTTTTTTTTTTTTTTTTTTTTTAATCCTCATCCGAGGACATTTTTCCATTTTTTGTACAGACAGAGTAGGAGGGAGAGAGAGGAAGAGAGAGAGAGGGAAACATCGATGTGAAAGGGACACATCGAGTGGCTGCCACCCGCACGACCAACCAGGGCCAGGGACAAACTGCAACCGAGGTACATGCCCTTAGCGGGAACCGAACCTGGGTCTCTACGGACCACAGGTGGACGCTCTAACCGCTGAGCCAAACCGGCCAGGGCGAGAGCAATTCTTAAACAGGGAAATGGAATGGAATAAAAAATATCGGAGCGTATCGCATGTAGTAAAAACATCATTTTGTGAAATTTCTCTTTCAGTTACCGAATGCATGTCGGTATTGCCTCAGATCCAAGCATCCGGGGCCCCTGGTCCAGGCCACGTATTTAGAGGCCCTTCCAGCTCTGGCCCTCCTCCCTGTGTCCCCGAGGACAAGGGCCACCCCCACAGCCCGCCCCTGCTCTTGGGCCACGGCCCCTGTCCCAGGCCCCCAGCTTCCCTGCTAGCACGCTCAAGTCCACGCCCAGAGCCATGCAAACCCCTCCAGGCGGTCCTCCCGAGGGAGGATGCCTGCTGGAAAGTCCGTGCTGAGGGTGGCCAAGGGCACTGCGGCCGGAGCGTGGGCTGGGTGTTCCCATGAGCGAAGCCCTGTGTAAAGAGGGACAGAGTGGCCAGGCAAAAAGAAGAGAAACAGGCACAAGTCTCCATTCATCCCGTGTCTCCAACCTTTCAGATGCTCAGGCAGACCTGGGTGTGTATACATGTGTGTGATTTTGTGGGAACACATGCATTTCTTGTGTGTACATGTCTGTGTCCATGTGCATGTGTGTCTATGAGCATGCACACACATATAGAAGGCATGTGTGCACACATGAGTGTCACATGTACACACACGTGCATGTACCTTGTGCAGGTATGTGTAGGCGCTGTGTACATGCAGGTCTAGGCGCACATCTGTGGGTATGTGCATGTGTTTGAGCATGTGGATGTGCACATGTGAATGCATGCAGGCATGAACATGTATGTGCGCACATGCATGTGCATACACTATGTGCATGCTGGGATGTGGGGCTCTGCCCTTGCTCAGTAGCTCACAGTCTAGCAGGCTGGAGAGGGCTGCCCAGTCCATGCCATTCACCAAGGCGATGGGTGGTCTGATTCCACCGTACCTCTATCTTCCCCCAAAAAGCTCCCTTAATGTCAGACCTGCGAAACTCTGTCTTCAAAGTCTAATGCTCAGACCTGGAGCTCCCTGAGCAAACCCTTGCCAACCCTCTGGCCCAAAGCCAGGCTTCATAAACGTTGGTTGAATGAATAATTGAGGGAAGAAACAATGTCTCAAAAATCCAGCGGCCAAGTCCCAAACACCACTGAGCTGGATACAGCAGGAGAAGGGTTAATGGGTTTTGTCAAATAACCTGGTGATCACCAAGGCCCAAGGCCCAAGGCCCAAGGCCCAGCCTGGATACTTCCCGAAGGATCCCAGCCCACCTTCCAGCCAGGGCCAGACCCCATGTCCAGTTCTGTCACAGCCCCAAGACACCGGGTTCCCAGGAACGCCTGGGTCTCCCCTTGTCCAGGGCCCGTGAGCCTTAGCTCCTAGTGCCGCCAGGGGGCACGAAGCGGCCCTGGCCCCCACTGCTGGAACTCACCCCAGGCCAGCCAGGGCGCATGCCCGGCGCTCTCAAGGGAGCCCCGAGATGAGCAGGAAACCCTACACCAATAACTACCGGACGCGAGGGCTCAGGCAGTCCATTCCTGTTCCCAGGCAGCTGCCTCCTCCAGGCCTTGTGCAGGGCATGTGCTTTCCTGGGGCCTCAGGGTCCCCCTCTGAGATGGGCGTGCCTTTCCTCCCCCCACATCTCTTGGAATCAGTTATGACTGGTGCTGCCGGGTGGGGTGGCGCAGCGCTCACGATCACCACTCCACATCAGTGGGGGGCCCCACAAATCCAAATCCCTAAAGGGAGACCCTGCAGACGGATGCTGCCTGCAGGGCGGGCTGGCCTAACAAACACATTTTTTGTTGTTGTTGTTGTTCAGATAGAGCGGGAGGGAGAGAGAGGAAGAGAGAGAGAGAAACATCGATGTGAAAGGGACACATCGAGTGGCTGCCACCTGCACGACCCAACCAGGTCCGGGGACAAATCGCAACCGAGGTGCATGCCCTTAGCAGGAACCGAACCCGGGTCTCTCTGGACCGCAGGCCGACGCTCCAACCGCTGAGCCAAACCGGCCAGGGCCTAACAAACACATTTTAAGTGCACATACCCGATAGGGCTGATGAAGCTCCATGGCGACCATAGCACCCCAGACTCCCCTTTGCACTGAAGTTCACTAAGAGGAGGCGCCCAGCGGATGCTTATGCCGCCCACAGAAATAATATGGGGGGCACTAAGGGAACGTACATGCCACCCACAGAAATGAGGCCCAGTCAGCGGGAGGAGGCTTCCAGGCAGCTGTGGAGGGAGGACCGTGCAGCACAGAGCTTTGGAGCAGCACAGAGCTGGGTTTCCGGTTGGCAGTCTTTGCCCAAAGAGGTGCTTTTTCCTGTGGCCGCAGAGCCACCCTACAAACGAGTGGTGGCCCTGGGTGAGTGTCCTGAGTGAGCGAGAGGACCAGCGGCACTGTGTGTCCCTGCAGTTCTGTTTACGACACGGTGGCATCTCACACCAGCCCTGTGGGCAAAGGGCTCATGGCCCCAATTGACAGATGGGGAAGCTGAGCAAGGGAAGAAGGGGGTCACCAAGGTCCCCTGGCTGGGGATGAGGGGAGAGGAGCCAGGCACCAAGCCTGAACCATGTGGATCCCTGTCCCTGGATTCGCTTCCCCCAAACACCCCCAAAATAGCCACCCAGCATCTTCAGGAGCCTGACCCGCACAGTGCGGCCTCTGCCTCCACTTCCTGCGGCTTGAGAGGCCCAGGTAGGCACAGGCTCAGCCAGGCTGTGAGGCTGCCAAGGTGCCAACTCGCTGGCTCCTGGCTAATTACTCATTTTTGCAAGATCAAAGACCTCATTTATTACAAAGCAGATTGAACTTGCCTGCTTCGCTCCCTTGGAAATTATGCTAAGACAGTCCAGACCTCTGCCTCGGAGGCCTGCCCTCCCACACCCCGGCTGTGCAGGGCTGGCTTCCGGCAGCGGGGTGGCTGCAAAGGGCCAGGTCAGCAAGCCAGCCTTGGACCCGCTCAGGGGACGAGCTCACCTGTCCCTGGTGCCCTGCCAGTGGCGTGGGGATGACTGGGCTCAGGGAAGGCTGGGGTCTCCAGTGACCGGTTCCATGACCCCAATGAAGGGTTTCGGTATGAGTGGCCCGCCCCATGCCGAGTGCCCCTGGAGGCCAACGCCCTGCCTCTGCACCTCCCAACTCAGCCTCTGGCTGAGATGCCAGGTGAGGCTGGTGCTACAGGAGCTCAGCCTCCAGGGATGAGCAGGCCTCTGAGCGGCAGAGACAAGAGGGGAGGGCTCACCAGGTGTGACGCATCCAGCCTCAGTGATGGTGGATGGAGCCTCACCAGGGGCTCTCGGCAACAGGGCCATGCTACTAGTGGCCCCTATGCGGCTCTTCCCCGCTCCGAGTCCTGCGCCAAGGTCAGGATAAACGTGACTCCCATTATCCAGATAGTAAAACCGAGGCCACGAGGCCCAGGGCCACCCAGCTGGAGAACAGCTGCTCCAGCTCAGAAATCCTGCTCTTAACCCCCCTGTTAGATTCCTGTGAAGCCTGTCAGGAGTGGGGAACCAAGCAAGGGCACGGAGGAGTGCCACCGTCACGTCGCTGGGGGAGGAGAGACCTGGAGATTTAGGAAGCAGCTGGGTCAGCAACGGCAAAGGCCCAGTGAAAGCGATGAGGGAACAGAACAGAGAAGGAAATGAATCCTGGACAACACGGAGGCCTGGCACCCACACCCTGGAGGAGATAAGACAGTACCAACCCAGAGGGACCACCCTCGGGTACGGGTGGGGTGCAGGGGTTGTCCATGGCAGGGGACATCTGGCCTTGTCTGGAGACATTTTTGGTTATCACGACTGGGGTGCTATTGGGATCTAGAGGGCAATGCACAGGACAGCAACCCTCTCCTGAAAATGAACCTAACCCAAGTGTCACACTGTTGAGGTTGAGAAACCAAGGATGGGCGCCCTGGGACCAGAGTAGGGCATGAGAGGGGCAGGTGTGGGCTGGGAGGGGTGCAGTGAGGAGGAGCCTAGGGACCCGCTGCATTCGAGGGAAGTAGTACCAACAGAGTGTCCGTGAAGAGATGTCCAGGAAGCAGCTGCAGGCACGGCCCTGAGGATAGAGGTGGCCCTCCCTGAGCTCAGGCCCCTCAAACAGCTCCACCTGCCCATCTCCGCAGCCCCTGCCCCCCGCCCAGGAGGGTGTGTGCTACTGTGCCTGAAACACTCATCTCGGTGTCCTGGGAAGGTATTTCGCAGGTGTGCTTGAAGCCCGCGATCAGCTGACTTTCCGTAAGGGAGATGGTCCTAGAGACCTCCGTGGGCCTGGGTCAATCGGTTGGAAGGCCTGGGGGCAGAGCTGAGGCTTCCCCGGAGAAGAAGAAATCTTGCCTGTGGACAGCGGCTCCAGCCCGTGCCCGAGAGGTGCAGCTGCCCTTCCCGGGCCTGCCCTGCGGACCCTGGGCCTGTGCGGCCAGCACCGCCCTCACTAAGCCAGTCCCTGGAGGTACGTCTCCTCATACCCATCTCCCATGTCTGCTTCTCTGGTTGGACTCTGGGGACAGTGGTTTACAGAAGGGCCGAAGGCTGCTGGGACATCAAAGGGGACACAGACCCAAAACTGGTCACTAGCACTTGCTAGAGGCTGCTGGGGACCTCCGAGAGCACCTGCAGCCTAGGAGCGGGGCTACAGGCCTCCTGCAGGGAGTGACGACGGGGCAGGGCCGTCCCCTGGAGCCGGCTGTCCCTAGGAATGCTGTCCCCTAGGCCCCACCCGGCCCTGCTGTGTCAGAACATGCACTTTAATAAGGCCCCAGGGTTCAGATGCTCAGCACAGTCTGAGAAGCCTGTGCAGACCACCTGGCAAGACATTAGCGGGCAAGGAAAGGGGAGATGACAGGGGAGGGACGTTTCTGAGGCTGGGAGCACCCAGAGAGGCACAGGCAAACAAAGGCAGAGTCAGGGGTTTCCACGTAAGGAAAATACAACTAAACACAGTGTGGGGGAAACAATCCCCCCCACTGCTCAGATTCAGAACGGAAGGGGAGGAAATGTGTTCAACTGTCAGAACACACCTTGGCCCTGATTTCTTTCTTTCTTTTTCTTTATTGGTTTTAGAGAGAGAGGAAGGGAGAAGGAGAGAGAGATAGAAACATCAATGAGAGAGAACATCAACTGGCCGCCTCCTGCATGCCTCCCACTGGGGATCAGGCCCACAACCTGGGCATGTGCCCTTACCAGGAATCGAACCATTGACCTCTTGGTGCATGGGTCAAGGCTCAACCACGGAGCCACACCGGCAGGGCGGTCCTGATTTCTTAATTGCTGCCAGACTGAAGAAGTAGAGGGGTGGTAAGGAATGGGGGGAGAGAGGGGAGAAGGAGGCTTTAACATTAATCAAGGGCTCCATCTCCGGAACTTAGCAGAGCTGGCTGTGAATTCCGCTGTGTGACCTTGGGCAAATCACTTCACCTCTCTGAGCCTCTGCTGCTCCATCAGGACAGTGGGGCCAACAAGGATCCTTACTGGCAGGGTTACTGGAAAACTATATGAGCTAAGAAGTATAAAGGACCCAGAGTGTGCTATGTATATGCTTTCAGAGGTTTTATCATTTAGAGAGGGGAGAAGGAGGAAGAAATATACACATGGGTCTATAAACCCTGAAATCAAGGTGCCCAGACCTGGATTTGATGCGGCAGCTCCATCTCCTGGCCAACAGGGACAAGGCCCTAGAAGACAGTGCGATGTGTTTTTTCACCTCTAGGTACCTGCCCACTGGCCAGATGTGACTGAGAGTCTGGGTCCCCCACCCCTGGGCCCGCTTGTCCAGGAGAGGAGCCCCAAGTCCTTGTCAGACTCCCAGAGCCTGGGGCAGAGCAGCTAAGATGCTCAGTGTAGCGAGATTGGTCCTGCACCTCTGGTCCTGCACCTCGAGGCTCCACGTCAAGGCAGAAGGCACCCGGTGGGCACAGAATCATCACAAAGGTGACTCAGATAAACACAGCCCTTTCATCCAGAGGTCCCAGGGCCTGACCCACACGCTCATTAAATGTCTCAGGCGTCCACCTGAGGAGGAGGAGGCCCCTGCCCCCACACTTCCTACACCAAGCCCTGGTCTGGGCCTTACGTCCTCAAGCAAGCAACAAAGATTAGAAGCATTTCCCTGTTTTCCACAGGCTGAGCTCAGAAAGGTTAGGTGTCTTGCCCGAGGTCACACAGCAGGGTATGAACTTGGTCTCTCTAACTCACAATTTCCCTAGGCTGGGAAATTGAGCCAGTAACAGCTCCCCTATGCCTCAGGCTCTCTAAGCAGCCAGGAATGATTCCTACCACGCACTGCAGCGCCTCAGACCCAGTCCACGCAAGGGGAAGGCCTTGCATTTGGTCACTGATATTTGTGAAAGGGAGGTTGGGGGAATCAGAGAGAGGGTGCAGAATTTGGGACCGAGCAGTTGTCATTGAAAAGCATTTTCGCCCTGGCCGGTTTGGCTCAGCGGTTAGAGCGTCGGCCTGCGGTCCACAGGGACCCGGGTTCGGTTCCCGCTAAGGGCATGTACGTCGGTTGCAGTTTGTCCCCGGCCCTGGTTGGGTCGTGCGGGTGGCAGCCACTCGATGTGTCCCTTTCACATCGATGTTTCTCGCTCTCTCTCTTCCTCTCTCCCTCCCACGCTATCTGAACAAAAAAATGGAAAAATATCCTCGGGTGAGGATAAAAAAATAAAATAAAAAAAAAGAAAAAGAAAAGCATTTTCAATTATAAAATAGTTCAAATACACAGAAAACAATGCAGCAACCACATAGGTGCCAACCTCCTACAGTGTCCCCCCGATCCCGGATTTAGTAGAGACAAACACGACGGTGCACCTGGCAACCCCTCCTGAGAGCTCTGAGAGCCCAGCCCTCCCTCGGCGCCTGCTGCTCCGCACGGGCGTCCGTTTCCTGTGGCTGCTGTAACAAGGGACCACAAGCTTAGCGCCTTCGGACACTGATTCATTCTCTCACAGTTCTGCGGGGAGGAGGCTGACATGGGGCTCACTGGGCTAAGATCAGGTGTGAGCAGGCTGCTGCCTTCTGGAGCTCTAGGGGAGAACCCATGTCCTCATCTTTTCCAGCTTCCAAAGGTGCCCGCATCCCTTGGCTCGTGGCCCCTCCCTCAAATCACCCCAGCCTCTTCTGTCATCACGTCCTTCCTTTCCTGCAGCGTCCCCCGCTCCTTCCCTCTTACAAGAACCTGTGATGACGCCGGTCCCACCCTGACAATCCAGGATCATCATCCCCCATCTCCGGGTCCTTAATTTAATTCTGTCTGCAAAGCTCCTTCTGCCAGGTCCGGTCACAGAGGCACAGGTTCTGTGGATTAGAACATGGACATCTTGGGGACTGGTGTTCAGCCTGGTGTAGCAGGCATTTAATAAACACGGCTTTGTTCCTGGTCTTGCCGACTCCTCCCCATTATAGGAAGAACACGTGGGCCCTGATGAGCCCACCAAGGAGACACCGAGTGCCGGTGGGTGCAGGTGGAACCAAAGGCGTAACAGCTAAGGGGCCGGAGGTCCAGGCTCAGGGATCCGGGTTAAGCTCGTTGGAGAAAGGGGTCTTCCACCTGCCTCTCATGCCCCCGGGATGTGTCCACAATGGGGGGTGTGTGTGTGTGTCTGTCCACTCTGCCCATGAGGAATGATCCACCCAGGCCTCCCTGTCCCCAACCCTCCTTCCCAGGCAGCCCCGAGTTACTGTTTTAATGAGTCCCTTGCCCCCTAATTAGCAGGTGCGGCTTTGAAAGGAAGCGCCTGGTGTTTACCTTGAGCGGAGCCTTTAATAACCAAACCCAAGGAATGGCGGGCTGGCTCCCTCCTAATCCCCATCTGAGCGGCAGTGCTTAATGAGCCTTGGCACCAGCAAACTTTCTCCTGCCCTCTCCCAGGCGCCCCGCAGTGCCCCAGGGGCTCGTTACTGAGTGGCTGCAGCCCTGCCAGGAGCCGCCCCAGCAGCCCGGCAGAGACTGGAGGGCAGACAGCTGTTGCGGGGATTGGGTGGCATCCCCCAAGGCAGCAGGGCACTCCTGCTAACGTTTACCAGCACCCATGGGAGCCCGGGCTCTTCGGAGGCTGTACCTGTCCAAGGGGCCGACAGCCTCACTCCAACCCAACCGCAGGTACCTTCTGGATTAATTTCACACACAACAGTCCTGACAGGCAGACAGTGTTAGTCCCCATTTTACAGACGAGAAAACCAAGGTGCACAAAAGCGGAAGACTTTGCTGGCGAGTAAAAGGTCAGGTACTGGGACTCCCACTAGGGTCGGTCTGATTCTAAGACTGCAGCTCTTTCTGCAGAACCCCGGGGACTGGGAGGAGGAGGGGGGGTGGGGGGTGGCAGAGAGCAGAGTTCAAATGTTAGAAACAGTGGTGTCGCCTGAGCCTCTGGCCCCACTGGGGGTTAAAGCAGTGACACCACCTTAGCCCACCATTGAATGCCTGCCTGACCGGGAGGGTCCGATCTTGGAGGGCCATCGGCCACCCTCCTGCAGATCCAGCAGTCCCCTACAGCAAGGCTGGGGGGCAGGGCGCTGCAGGGTGTGGCCGGAGGTCTGGATGGTCTCCTGGTCCCTATTCATACAGTGAGCTGCAGGAGGCCTGTGGGGAAGCTGGGGCCCCAGAAGGAACAGCCAGCTGCCAGCCTCCTAAGTCACAGGAGAGACAGAGCCCACAAGAACCCCAGGGGGTGGGCTCAGGGCAGACACAGGGACCTAGGCCATCATCTCTCTCCAATTCCCTCCCCAATGTACACTCTGCAGGGCCCAAACAGGGGCCTGTACTCTGCAGAAGGAATATTCTACAACATGAGGTTTTTTGTTTGTTTTCTTTTAAAATAAATGGCTCTGCCTCTGGGTTGCTGGAGAAAGGCAGGGGCGCCTCCCACCCCATTTGGTGCCGGAGTTACCTCCCCCTCTCGCCTGTGAATAGCCTGCCCGGCCGCCGGGGGGCTTGAAAGGCGTTCGGAGTGTTCGGGCCCGGAGAGAAAGGGCCTCTGCTGGCTTCTTCTGTCGGGAAAGGCCCCCGCTGGGCTTTTGTCTGGCTCCGGCGCTCTTCCTGCGGCCACAGAGACATCCAGAAGGGACTCGGGGCCCGCCCAGGCTAGTCCTGGGGGGCTCCGTTTGGAACAGAAGGGGTGTGCCAGGCCGGGCCACCCCAAGGGCGCTGCTTGGTCTGCAGGAGTCAAGCTACCTGGCCTGGGTCAGGCAAGGGCAGCGGCTGAGCACCAAGCGCTCACTGCACGGAGCACTGGGAGGTCGACATGAGAGCGGGACGTGGCCCAGGGGCCAGCTGGATTCAGGAGTGGCCAGGCATTTGGGGGCTGGGGGGGGCACAATTATAAAGATGATTCAGCCCCTCCTCTCCAAGAACTTGCTATGAAGCAAGAAAGATGGCGTCCTTCTAAATAACCTAATATGCTGCAGAGGGAGAACCTGTGACCTCGAGAATGCACTTTTCCTCTCAGGACCTCAGTTTTCCCCATCTGTAAAATGGGGCGTTGGGGGTAGGCAGGGGACCTGTAGGAACCCATCCTCCCCTGACCCTTTACGTTGCAAGAATAGATTCTCTTTTCCCAAACGGCCACAACGTTTCCCATCCCACACACTCTTCCAGAACCTTTCCAGTTGGCCCCCTTGCCTTGAAAGGCCGGGGGAGGCCTTTGTGACCGCCTCCACTGACGGAGGGTGGCGGAAGTGGCAGGTGCTAGGTGACGAAGGAGGCTTGGTCATAAAGGTGACACGCTTCTGCCTGGCTCTCTCTCTGGGGGCATTTGGTTTTGAGACCCAGCCGCTGTGCTGTGACAGCACCCAGGTGATGTGGCTAAGCCCAAACCGCCAGCCTGCCCCAACCTGCCAGCCAGGTGAGCATGTCATCTCGGAGGGGCCTTCCATCTCCAGTTGAGTGTGGAGCAGAGAGGAGCCCTCCCCGCCCAGTCTCACCAGGCGGTGGACTTGTGAGCAAAAGCAACAATGCTCATTGCCGGCTCTCGCTCGCGGCCGAGCTGTCACCCGCTGTCACCCGGCGCTTGCGCGAACCAGATGCCCACAAATGCTTGCTACTGATCGGCGGGCAGGCGTGAGTTGAAATTCACGAACTAACTAGTTCCTAAGTGCCAGGCGCTGTTCTAAGCACTGAACTCATTTTTGTCCTAACACTGTTCACTCTCATTTTACAGATGAGAAAACTGAGGCACAGAGAGGTTCATAACCTGCTTGAGGCTACACAGCCAGGAAAGGGTGGAGCTGGGATTCGAACTCTGCTGGGGGCTCCAGAGTCCTCCTCACCCTCGGCCTTTCGGCTTTACTGCCCCGTCCCCGTGTGTGACAGTCCGAAGTCCTGAGAAAGCCAGGGATCCTAATTCCAGAAAACTATTCTTTCCAAAGAAAAGATGTCAAGTGCAAACTTTCAGGCCATTTTTCTGTCCTCATAGGGATATATTTTTAAATCAATTAAAAAATATCCTTGCCCTGGCCAGTTTGGCTCAGCGGTTAGAGCGTCAGCCCACAGACCATAGGGCTGCAGGTTCGATTCTGGCCAAGGGCATGTACCTGGGTTGCAGGTTCAATCCCTGTCCCCAGGAGGGGTCGTGCGGGAGCAACCAATCAATGCGTCCCTCTCACATGGATGTTCCTTTCTCTCTCCCGTCCCTCCCTTCCACTCTCTCTAAAAATTAATGGAACAATAGCCTCAGGTGAGGATTAACTAACACACACACACATTTAAACAAATATGCTTTATCAGATCACAGGGCCCAGTTTTTGGTTTGAAAACCATGATCGTGATAGACCAAGAACGGGGCATAAAGATATAAAACATGCAGCCCAGGCCCCAAGCAATGCCCTCACCACGGAGGCTGTTCAAAAACCTGAGATATAATTTACACATCATAAAATGCACCACTTTAAAGTGTACGACTCAGACTCCAGTACAACCTGATGGCCTCCTGGGAATCTGACTTGTACAAGCTCTGCCCCCCCGCCTGCCCAACCCCCCACCTCTGACCTTTCACCCTAAGGGCAACTGAAGTACACAGGGGACCCAAACCCGATACCCCATGGTCTCCTGCAACATCGGAAGGTTCCAGAAATGCCACACCTTTGGCACCGGACACCATCTCCTACTCACTCTGAGTTCTGGCACAAAAATGCCGGGCAGACCACGTGCCCTCGTTTTTGGTCCAGAGACTGTGGTCCGACTGTGGTCCTTAGTGTTTCAGGCCTACCTGACCCGGGCTCCCAAGCTGCTCTCCGAGGTACCATCTGTGCCACGAACCACAAGTGCTTACAGGCAACAGACAGTGGAGCCCTGTTCTGTTTTCTCTTTTAGTAGCTTTTTTTGGGGGGAGGCTGGAGAGGCTATGGGAACAAGTGTGAATTGTCACCTCAGAGCAATGAGGGGCTTGTCCCTGCAGGGTCCCTCACCAACAGTGACCCCAGAGTCATCTGAACCTCGGTTTCCTCGAATGTGAAATGAAGATCCGGCCCCACGCAAGAGCTGGGAGCGATGTCCCGGGAGCAGCACGGCTCGGTGCCTGGACCCAGCAGACCCCCATAAATGTTAGCTGTTGGCACAACCTCAGTATAAACAGTCCACTGGTCACTGCATGTGGCAAGTTCACGTCTGATCGGGTCTATGTATTTATTTTTCTTTGCAATAGGGTTTGGAAGTGCAAACAGTGTGGCTACTGGTTACAATGTTTCCAGAAGGCTCAGGGAGTTGTTGGCCACTCTGGGTGGGCTGTCCCCCTGCCCCCGCAGCCCCGGCTTTGAGGTGTGGGCCCATCTGGTGCTATCGGATCCGGACTGGCCGCCAGGGATGGCAGAGGACACTCTGTTTCCTGGAATGTGTACCATGTGACACTGAGCTGGCCTCTGGCGGACAGTGATGTTGAACTTGGAAACTGACACTGTGCTCCGGGAGGCTGGGAGGGTCCACCCAATCTGCCCTTCTGACCTGTAGTTGCTGGGTGCAGAGCCCTGGGCGCCTTCCCACGCAGGCCCAGTGCCAGCCCTGAGCAACAGTCACCCAAGGCTGCCCAGAGGGAGGAGCTGTGCTCAGGCTTGGTGTGGGGACACCGCCCTGGTGCCAGAGACCCGGATCCGAGTCTGGCTCTACCCAACTGGTTCAGGGACCCTGGGTGTGTCCCTGACCCCTCCCAGAGCTGCGCTGTCCTCATCTGTAAAACGGGGCTGTCGGTCTAGATTCGAGATTCAACTGGCTGCAGGCAGTAGAATTCTTTCCCCACTCTCCTCTCAAATAAGAAATAGACAAAAGCAGACTAAGCTCAAGAACAAGGGGTGGGGGGCGGTACGGAGCTGACCTCTTTGCTTCCCGCTTCCTCTCTCTCCTCCCTGTCCTAGCGTCCCCAAGGCTCCTCTGCTGAAGAAGTCATTATTCTAAGGATACTGTTGTATTCCATGAGGCTTGAACACTTGAGTTATGAACATATGAACATATGAGCATCCATTTAGGCTACAGATTAGCTGAACGCCTACTATGTGCTGGGAACTGTTCTAAGAGCTGGGATACAGCTTTGAACAAGACAGACAGGGTCCCCAGGTTTGCAGTGCCCAGTAAGATCTCTACAATATATGATATGATAGATGAAACATGATATAATATGATATAATATGAAACATACGACATGCAGAGGTAAGTATCGTGAAGGAAACTAAAGCCATGTCAACAGGATCAAGAGTGATGGGCCACTGGAGGAGACTCCTGGGGGACGTGAGGACAGACGTTCTGAGTGCCTTCCAAGCAGGGGAAAGCAGCAGGTGCAAAGGCCCTGAGGTGCTTTGGAGGACGGGCAAGGAAGCATGTGTGGCTGAGGCAGCCAAGGAGAGTAGGAAGAAAGGAGGCAGGAGAATGAACTAAGGGGTCAAACCACACTTTGACAGGCTATGTGTACTGGGTTGAACAGCATCTCCCCTGAATTCCTGTCCCCCCCCCCCCGGCAACTCAGGATGTCCCCTTATTTGGAAATAGGGTCTTTGCAGATGTAGTCAGTTAACAGGAGGTCACACTGGATTAGAGGAGAGGACACAGGGACAAGAAGAGAGGCCAGGTGAAGACGGAGGCAGAGGTTGGAAGGATGTGGTCACAACCAAGGAACATCACAGCCCTCAGGGGCTGGAAGAGGCAGGAAGGATCCTCTCCTAGAGCCTTCAGCACGGGTACAGCCCTGCTGGCACCTTGACTTTGGACCTCAGGCCTGCAGGGCTGAGAGGAGAGATTTATGTTGTTTAAGCATTCCCCGCCCCCAGTTTGTGGCCACTGGTTATGGCAGCCCCAGGACACTCGGACACCAGGGAAGGACTTCGGTTTTATTCAGGGTGAGTCGGGGGTCCACGTGGACTTTGAGCACGGACATGGTGCGAGCTGACTGGCACTTTAAAGGGATGTTAGTCACAGTGCCCACGACATCAGGCTCCTAGCTCCAGAGGAAGCCAACGGGTTCTGGAGGAGAAAAAGAAAAACCACTCATGGCCCGTGGCCACCTAAGAGCCCTCGGTCAGGTGACACACGTCTGCTAAGCCACCCACGTCTCAAGAGTTCGCTCCCTCTGTGGGAAGGTGACCAGGCCTGCCCAGGAGGGGCCATAGCCTTCTACCCTCCTCTCCACGCAGGACCCTCCGGAGGTCCCCGGCCCCAGGAACAGCAGCCAAATGGATTCCCTGGCCCCGACTGGTTCTCCCTGTTGCCTGATTTAAAGTTTCCCAGACAGCATTTCTCCTCTGAACATTGGGAGCCTGTCATTATCCATCTGAGAACCTGTAATCTTTCTTAAAGGAACGTAGCCCCAAAGGAGAAATGAGTCAGCTGGGTAGCGTCAGCTCTGCACTTTGAATGGAGACAGGGACGGCGGGAAGGTCAGCCAGCGACGCACAAGCATGTATTAAGCACCTTACGTTTGCCAGGCGCTTTGCTAGGTGTTTCCACAAATGCAGCTCCAATGCAGTTCGACACTCTCACTAAATGTGCGCACTTTGGGAAAAGCCCCTCAAGGAAGGTGAAGAGAGAGTACGATCCGAAGCTCACCTGAAGTAACGGGGTACAAGGCAGAGTGTGCAAATACCCCCAAGACAGGGCCCTAAGAGGTCACAGGGAAGCTAAGAGGAGATGGAGTGAAATAACATTGGTCTGGAATCCAAGGCTCCTTGAACTTTGTGTTCTGGGCAGCGCCTCAGTTTGCTCATCTGCGAAATGGTCGTGACAATGGCTGGCTGAGACCTTGCAGGGTAAATGCCAAGCTCAAATGGGATGTGGCTGGGGAGCCCATCCTATAGTGACCTCATTGGCCCAAAGTGCAACACCCTACCCCATTCCACCCCAGCTGGGTGCAGGGGAGAACACAGGGCGAGGCCATCTGAGTGCCTGGCCCCCCACCTTGGCCCTGCTGGCTCAGGAACACTGCCTGACTTACAAGCGGCTCATGGCCCGTTGCTTAGGGACGCTGTCAGGTTGCTGGGCCGTTTCAGAGGCGAGAACAGTAAGGCTCAAGGTCAACATCACAGCTGAGCTAATCGCTAAGAGAGCCCAGAACTGACAGTCCTCCCCCCTCCATTCCCGGTTAACTGGCACCAGCTTTGGGGCGGTTGTGGGGGAGGGAGGAGCTGAGAAGCCACATCCTCACTGGTGGTTGGCTACGGAGCCTGCCTGCCGGGCTTGGTGCGGTTGTGCCAACTCCACCGCCAGTACTGACCCCGATGACAGCCTCCACTGTGTGAGTGCCCGCCATGCTCTGAGCGCTTCCACAGACCATACACTCGACCCCCCTATGAGAGGGTTGTCGCCCCCATTCTATAGATGAGAAAACTCAGGCTCAGGGTGGCTCAATGGCAGCCCAACCCCAGAGAGAGATGCCCCTATCTAAGAAGGACCCCTTCTTCCTTCCTGCAAAGGGCTGGCTTTCCCAGGGGACTGGTGGTGAGCGCCCTGTCCCGAGGCCTCCCGGACACAGGTCCCTGTCCCACCGCCTGGGGCAGGCCTCTGTGCAGCCCTCACCGACCCCGCTCAGACGCTGTTCTGTCCCACTGCCAGACCTCTGCAGTGACCGTTCTCCCGGTCTGGCATGCCAACCTCTCTCTTTCCCAGCTTTCTAGAACCTTCCCAGTTCTTCTGAGGCCTGGCTATCTTCCTTGGGAACCCCAGCAGTAGGTCGACATTGAGACCCTTCATAACTGGTAAGGCAGGGCTTTCGTCTCAGTTTGGGATCCCCCAGAAGCAGACCCTGAGATAAGAACTGAAGCGGAAAGGCTGATTTGGGAGGGACCAGACACCGGGTGGGAGGGAGGCAGGAAGCAAAGGAGCCTGCGTGGGTGCTGGGCTGCTCATCAGGCTATCAGTGCGCGACTGGGGCTCAATCTCCCTGCTGGGGGGGGACATGAGGTTGTGCCACCCGAGTGGGAGGTGGGGGAAGGGCTTGCCCTGTACCTCCTGTTGGCTGCAGGCTAAGGGCTGCTCCTGACCCTGGTCCCCAGCACTGGTGGTCAGGGAAGGCAGAGAAAGCCCTCAGGGTGGGCAGTATCAGGTGGGAAATGTGGGTGAGCCCAGGAAACCTGGGAGCTCAGGGGAGAAGTTGGGGTATCCACCGCCTACAGGTACTGACCCACCAGAACAGAGGCCTTCTGTGAGGCGGTCAGCCCTGGTTTCACAGATGGTCCCACCAGACAAAGGTCCGGTCCTGTTCCCATGTGATCCTTGGAGCACAATACCTGTGCTGCACACTGTAGTGCTCAATAAATGCTCAAGGGTAAGTAAACACAGCAGAGGGTGCCAGAGACCTTGCCACATGGTTAGGGAATAAATGTAGCCTCTGTCTTAGGCCCCAGTAGAGACTGGAAGCTCCCTGTGGGTAGGGGCCCTTGGTGTGCCCTGCAGGGCCTGCCCTGTGCCCTGTGAAAGCAGGATCCCAACATAAGCACCAGGGTGCCACTTGCCGGGCTCCTGCTGTGATTACCGTTGACTCAAGCGGCAGCTCATTCAATATTTAGGCTCTGTGAAGCCTTCCCACGCCTCGCTGGGCTGCAGCCAAGCCGGCATGGGGTTACCTGAGCACAAGAGGTGTTCGCACCTGCCCAGGTTCAGCTCTGCATAGCCCACATTCCTGAGGAGAGAACAGACCATCTTTCCAAGTGGATGGCACCTCCCACCTCCCAAGACACACGGGAAAACAAGCCATGGTGTCGTCAAGGCTGGAGACACCTGCAAAGCCCCTCAGGGTCAGGATGGGGAATGACACATCAGGAGTTCCTGACCCTCTCAATCGGCTGCCAAGGTCACTGGTTATTTCCATGGACCCTCTGCTGAGGACACTTGCTGTCCTCGCTGGTGGCTTGGTCCATGGAAAGGCCCTGGGCACTGGCCTACCACTGCCCCCTACTGGCTGATGGTCATGAGCACATCCCTTCACCTCTGAGAAGCTCCCTGGGGAGCAGGGGATGAGACCCCAATCAACACTGACACTGTGCCTTTTGGGTGCTCATCCCCCCCACCCCAGAAGAGAGAAAGTGCCTGGGACAGACAGGAGGTGGAGGTCCCAGACCTGCTCACCCCAAACAGTGGCCAAGGAGCCCTTAAAATGCACCTGTGTTAACTGACATGTGTGAGTGGACACACCGGGTTTTTTTTTTTTTTTTTTTTTTTTTTTTTTTTTTTTTTTTTTTTTAATCCTCACCCGAGGACATTTTTCCATTTTTACTCAGATAGAGCGGGAAGGAGAGAGAGGAAGAGAGCGAAACATCGATGTGAAAGGGACACATCGAGTGGCCGCCACCCACACGACCCAACCAGGGCCGGGGACAAACTGCAGCCAAGGTACATGCCCTTAGCGGGAACCGAACCCGGGTCTCTGTGGACCGCAGGCTGATGCTCTAACCGCTGAGCCAAACCGGCCAGGGCCACACCGGGTTTTGAAGACTCGCTAGGAAAAAAAGAATATCTCACTAAGAATTCAGTACGTTGGTTGTATATAAAATGATATTTTGGATATGTTGCATTAAAGAAAATACATTACAACTCATTTCACCTGTTTTTACTCTCTCCTCCAGTTTTATTGAGATATAATTAACACCCAACACTGCACTAGCTTAAAGTGTACAACATCACGATCTGACATATGTACGTATTGAGAAATGATTACCGCGCTTAGTTATCATTTATCACCTCACAGCGCTACAAATGTTTTGTGTGTTGTTGTTTTTTTTCTTGCAATGAAACTGTTTTTACCTTTTCTTAACGTGGCTACCAGGAAGTGTCAGATCGCCTGGTACGGTATTTTTGCTGCACAGTGGCCTGCTGTAGCGTTTGTGGTGTGTCATACGGCCCTTTGGAAACCAGCAGACAGATCAGGTGGCCTCTGCCATCCGTCCAGCCACTGAGGGCACTCGGTGGCCTTGAGCACTGACTGGGGAGCAGCCGGAGCAAAGCTCACAGCCCGTGGCCCATGGCCACTCCCCTCCGGCCTTAACTCGAACGTTGTGTTAATACGCGTGTGTCAAGCAACATTTCCCTTCCGTCCAGCGCACAGTGCGAGCTCAGCGACTAACTGTCAAATAAAGGAGGGAAACCAGGAAAACCGGTATCTCCTCTAGGAAGACAGAGCAGACCTAAGACCACCTCCAACCCCTGACATACTCAGGGCGGGTTCTGCTCTCCAAGGAAGCCTGCCTGTCTTCAAACAGCCTCCAGTCACAACATACACGAAGGCGAGGTCTCAGCAGAACTGGGGCTGCGAGGCGCCCAGAGAGCAGGGCCCGACTGCTGCTGCCACCCCCAAGCTTCTACTCTGCATCTTCGCTTAAAGACCAGCCGGTGCTCTCTGACCCCCAGGGCTGAGCGGTGATAAGTGTGGCCACCAGCCCACATTGCCCGTAACCCACCCCTCTGTCTCCTTCTCAGTCGTCAAAGGTGAACTCGGCAGAGGTACCCTTGGCAGTTCTTGGAGGAAGATGCTAAAGACAGAGTGGGCAGGGCTGGGCGCCCAGTTATTAGCTGGCCCTCTGCTCTGTCTCAGGCACACACGGCAGGTTTTTTGAGCTGGCCCCGCTTCGGAACACTGTGACCAGTTGTCCCTCAAAACCCAAATGTCCTGGACGTTGCACCAGGTCAGCAAATGGCAAATGCTGGGACTGCGCCAGTCTGCATCTTGATCAAGATACGCAGGCCCAGAATCCTTAGCTGGGAAGGCCCGGAACTGCTCCGACCCCCCCACCAGATGCCCTGGGAGATAGCAGGAAACAGAGACCACACTAATGCCTGCCCTCGGGGGATCTTGTCCGGGGAGATAAGACTCTCGGAACAGCAGGATAAAAATGCAAGCTGGGGAAAGCTAACAGCAGACCCAGTGATGGGGTAGAGACAGCTCAACGCTGTGGGGTTTCTTAAAGAGAGATGAGGAGGCTGGCGGGGCCCCCGAGAGCAGCGGGAGGCAGCGGGAGAGGACGTAGGAGCTGTGCGGGTGCTTCTGCGTCTCTGTGTGTGTGCATATGTCTGCGTGTGAGCTCGTGCGTGTGCTTGTGGAGGGGACAGGGGGGGAGCCAGCCGGGCTGCCTCCCAGGCCCGCAGCCTCCCCGGCCCCGCTGTGCCTGCCGTCCCCCATCTGGCCCCCAGCTGTCCTCTGCCCAGCGCCGGGCCAGGTCACAGCTCTGTGCGCTTCACCTCCACTTTCCACCCACGGCTTGTGAGCTTAGAACTGAACCCCCGGAGCCGGGTAAAGAACTTTCCAAAGGATTCCTCGGGGGTGGCCGCAGGCACGCCCCCTCTTTCAGGGAGGTGTGGGCAATGAGCCTCGGGGTCTGGGCTGGCAGAATAACCCCCTTTCCTCCTTCTCCCTCAGCTCCAGGGGGCACTGCCAGGGCGGGGGCGGGGGGAGAAGAGGAGCCCCCCGGAGCTAGGCTGTATGTCTCCCCTCCCCCCCACAGCTAGGATCCGCTCTCATCTCTTGGCCTCCCAGCCCCCAAATGAGCAGATGTGGGGTCCAGGGCAGACACTGCCAGCTCCCCTGACTGGAGGGGGGCAGAGACCAGGCCTTGGCCACGAGAGCAGCCCAGCAGCTCCCACACCCATTCACCAAGGCTGTCCAGCGGCCGGGGCTTGGGGCCCACCCGCCCTCAGCCCGCAGTGCCCGCCTGAGCTGGCCCCAGAGCCCTGCTTCAGGCCAAGGCCTCCCTCCCCTGGCCTGATGCCCCTCCAGCTGTCCCGGGGTGACCGACAGGGCAGGAAACCCTCTCACAGCAGAGGGCGGTGGGGGGCAGGAAGGAGCGCTGGGGGCAGGGGCTGAGTTATTCTGCTTGGCTTCCTCAGAGCGGACATAAAAGCGGCCGTTGTCCATGAGACAGAGAAGGCCAAGATGGACTGGCCCTGGCCCAACCCGGCAGGCCAACCCAGGACACCCACCAGCGTGCTCTTTGGGTGGGGCAGCCCCCCCAAATATGGAACCACATGGGACAAGGGTTGAGCATGGTGTCTTGGGGGCCTTGAAGAGGAGACCCATGGCAGTGGGGTCCTGCCTGAGACACGGGGCGGTGGGAAGGCGCTGCTGGAAGGCCCTCATGTCCTGCTACAGTTGGGGCCCCTCTCTGGATGGGAGACAGACACAGAGCGAGGACTTGAACCCAGAGCCCATCTGGCTGCATAAACTCCCAGCTGTGGTTTCAGGGACAGGTGCGCCCTCCCCCCCCCCATCAGGATAGAAGGAGCAGACCAGCTCTCCAACTCGTGGCAGGTCCAGGGGCTGGTTGCACACCAGGGATCAGCCCTTAGGGCGTCTGTGAGCATCAGTGGATGGCGGCCCCGAAGTGCCTTTATCTCCTGCTCTGTGGCCCAGCACCTTGGGAACAGCTCCCGCCCAGCCGGGCCTGGACTGCAAGGGTGGAGGGGCCTCAGCTGCCCCTTCTCTGAGGCCAGCTTCCACTTCCCCACCTCCTGCTTGCGCTGGGGTGAACAGTGCCCCCCCCATGCATGTCCCCCAGAACCTGTGCCTATGATCTGATTGTGAAATAAGGTCTTTGTAGCTGGAATCAAGTTAAGATGAAGTCAGGCTGGATTAGGGGGGCCCTGAATCCAGTGACAGGGAGATTTGGGGACACGGAGTCATAGAAGAGAGGCCATGTGATGATGGAGGCAGAGATTGGAGGGATGTGGCCACAGCCAAGGAGCACCTGGAGCCCACTACTTGGTGGGGGGAGCACCTCCTCTGGGGGACTGGGTCTCAGTTACCTGCTGTAGGGGAGAGCCCAAGCAACGGGGCGTCTGCTGGGCCTTGGAATGTGGGGCTGGCACCCAGGAGCAGGGTTCCCACGGTCCGCCAGCTGATGCTGGAAGATGGGCTAAGCGTTCCTGACAGGCCCACGGCCGTTTCTGAGGGCGGTGGAGAGGGGCTGGCCAGGGCTGGATTCACCTCGGACTGCCCCTGCCCTGGAGGATCTGACGTGCACGGGCACTAAGGAAACGGGGTCCCTCTGTATGTACTGCCCCACACCCCTGAGCAGGCTGCAAATAGTATGGAGGCTCTTACAGTGTGGGGGGCACTCCCAGTGCGGGGGCACAGCCCGCCTGGCCCCATGAGCAGGAACCGGGTCTCAGGTGCCAAACAGAGTGGGTGAGCCAGGCAGACAGCAGCTCGTAGGGAGGACGGGGAGAGGAGCACAGGCTGGAGTCAGCCCGAGCCCTCTCCCTGGGTGTCCTGACTGGCACAGTGCCCTTTCCAGATGGGCTAGGAGCCTGTCCCAGCCTGGCATGCTGCAGCCGCCACCACCTCACCCTCCTGGCCGCTGGACAGCCTGGGCCTGGGCTGGCTGACAAATAATGCCCAGGCCCCTGGGAGCAGGGAGGGTAATGGGGTGTGTGGGTGCAGGTGAGAGGATCTGAGAGAGGGGGGCGTGGGGGAAGGGAGAGAGAGGAGGGGCAGGTGGAAGAGGGGAAGGAAAGCTGATCCCAGTCATGAAACAAAGGATGGATGAAGAGAATGTGAACGAGAAGAACGGTTTCATCGAAGTCGCCAGTATTCTTGAGCACTGTTTACACATACTACCGTATTTAACTTCGAAACCATCTAATGGGGTAACCATGGCTCTTATTCCCATTTCCCTGATCAGCAAACTGAGGCCCACAGCAGTTACAAAACAGACAGTACCATTCGGGCCCAAACGGGCGCCCCTCCACCCCCGAGTCTCGCACCCCTCCCTGAGCCCTCTCCCATCCCAGTCAGCACAGCTCTGTCTGGGCCGCCCTGCAGGAGGCAGCTGCTGGGGAGGTTGGCAGGAGGGGCAGGCCAAGGCCGGGCCCCCCCAGTCCCGCCCAGCTGAGCGCCCGATGGCGGGTCAGGGGTGAGGTGGCGCTAAGTGGCTTATGCCTCCGCGCAGAGGCCAACTGACAGACGGCTGGATTAACAAAGACGCGCTCTGTTCCCGGGCAGGTCATGTGGAAAGCACAGCCACGACCCCTGTCACTTCTCCTTTTTTCTTTTTTTGTAAGAAGAGATGTTTGTTCCTGAGCCCAGGCGGAGGAGGGGGGCGCCCGCCTCTTCACCAGCTGTAACCACATCAGCTGCTGCGGGCACAATGGACGCTTCTCGGCCACGTCCAGCCCTCACCCCGAAGCCCCAAGCCTAGGCGGCCAGCCGGCCAGGCAAACAGGATTCAGCCCGCTGCCCAGCCTTGCGGCAGAGCGCCGCTCGAATGCCATCTCGCACAGCAGCAGCTGAAAACGGATCATTAGCCCCGAATGGAGCCTGCAGAGCAGGGGGCAGCGGGCAGCAGGCCCTGGCAGCCTCGGACGCTGTTCCTTGCCTGTCCCCCGGAGGGCCACAGAGGGTAAGCTGCCGCCTGCCCAGCCCCCATCACACGCCATGACGACGCTATTTCAGATATTCCAAGTCAAGTACAATATACGCTAAAAATGAATCTCACCCATTTCTTCTTAGGTTGTTTTTTTTCCCTTTATTGATTTTAGAGAGAGAGGAGGAGAGAGGGAGAGGGAGGGAGAGATAGAAACATGAATGAGGGAGAACATCGACTGGCCACCTCCTGCATGCCCCCCACTGGGGCTCGGGCCCACAACCCGGGCATGTGCTCCGACCGGGCATGGAACCGGTAACCTTTGGGTGCGTGGGTCGGTGTTCAACCACTGAGCCACACCCGCTGGGCATTTCTTCTTATGTTAAAAATGTGACTACTCGACAGTTTGACATCACCTAGGTGGCTGTGGTTCTGTTTCAATTGGGCAGCCCGAGTTCAGTGCCACAGGACCAGAGTGACCCAGATGTAAGCATCAGCACCCCCGGGAGCCTGTTAGAAATGCAGAATCCAATCCTGACTCCCAGGCCAGCCCTGGAAGGAGCCCCATGACCACTGTACTTGGGACCTGTCACCTAACTGAACCAGTTCCCCTGCAGTATGAACACTTGGAAAGCTCCGAGTCAGCGGAAATGCCCCCATCGAGGCAGCGTAGTCCCCAGCTGGGGGACACTTCTGTGGGTCACGGGAACAGAAAATACAGCCTCAGAACACTGAACCTGCCCTGGTCTCTCCAAAAGGCTCCTGGTCAAATCCTCGCCGATTCAGACTAAATGGAGGGAGACCGCCGGCCTTGCAGAACTCAAGAAATGTGTTACCGAGAGCCTTCCACAGGCAAAGCACTTAAAAGTGTATTTTGTTCTTGTTGGATATACACAGCGATGTCAGGCCAGGCTTGTTTCTTGCAGATCTTCGGGGGGGGGGCGCGTTTTCATAGATAAGAAACATTTCCAATTAGGGACGGGTTGTAGCAGGTATGCTGACAGTTGCTTTTAAAGCCCTTGGGGAATCTGTTTTCTCGAGCAGTAAAATGAAGTCCCCGTATTCTGGTCTGCCATCAGCATTGCACTTTGCGGCTTGAAATGGGTGCGGATGTCTGAGGACAGCATTATAGGCCTGGGAAGCTGAGATGCTGTCTGTGTTGACACTTGATCTAGTATCCTCAGAAGACGTGTCCTCTTTCCTGGCTGCCCCAAAGGCTCCTTCAGGGTCTGCCTGGAAGCTGAGCTCAGGGTCCCTGGGAGAATGAGGACCCGCTGAGCCATCCATTACATGCAGTGAGGCCTTCAGAGCCCAGGGTTCCTTTAGATGGCTCCTTTGAATGTAGAGAGGAAGCAGCTCTAAATTCTGCTTCAAAAATGAGGAAGCCGAGACTCCGACACTTACTCAGGGTCTCCCCAAAGTCTGTGGCTAAGTCCCTCCCGCACCCCCCCTCCTGCCCTGGAGGAAGCCGTCAGCATTGTAGGCACAGCGCTCGTGAGGGAGCAATCAGGTCCTTTCCTGTATGTCAAGGACTGGCACCTGCTCCAACAGCGCTGAATCCCAGTTTCTCCAAACTGCAGGGAGCTGTACGCAGGGAGGAACAAACCCGAGAGGTCTGGCTCTGCCCCCTTGGCTCCAGGAGGTGACCCCCAGGCCCCTGAAATGGCCTGCTGGCTAAGTGTCCATTTACCACGGGCCTTGGGCCACCTCTATAGTCTACGCTTCAGTGCAATGCATGGTGGGCGTCTCGGCCACCTCCCGAGGGCGGTCAGCCATGTGTTTGTGACTGAGTCTCAATAAAAACTCTGGATGCTCAGGGCCAGATGAACACCCCTGGCTGTGACACTGTGCACTGTTGCACGAGGCGTTAACACTGTCCTGACTCCACAGGGAGGGGACATCTGGGAGCTATGTGCAGGGACCCCTCCTGGATTCGCCCCACCTGCCTCTGTCCTTGGCTTTGCGTGTGTGTGCATGTTTTAAAATAATCCTCACCCAAGTTTTTATTGATTTTAGAGAGAGAGAAACATCAATCAGTTGCCTCCCACATGCACCCCGACCTGGATTGAACCCACAACCTGGATATGTGCCCTGACTGAGAATCGAACCCCGGATCCTTCGGTGCACAGGACAATGCGCCAACCAACTGGGCCACACTGGCCAGGGCTGCCCTTGGCTGTTTGTAGTCTGAATCCTTTTATTGTCATAGACACACTCGTGACTATCACAGCTCTCAGCTTTGAGTTGAGCCTTCCTAGCAAAATGGTCTTGGGGACGGACCCCCTCAGTTCTGCACTGGGGGAGAGGTGAGGGCAGTCTTGAGGATGGCTCTGAACCTTGCAGATGGCTGAACCGGAGAGAACGCGGAAAAGAAACAAGAGAAAGGCGTGGCCACTGGCAGGTTCCCTGCCTCCCACTGTGCACGTCATCTCAAGTCCCTGAGAAGTCACATGTCAGCAGGGGAGCCAGGCCGGAGCGTCCCCCCACCCCGCCCCGGGAGCCATAGGTCTGCTGCAGTCTGTCCTGCAGTCTGTCCCTGTGGCCTGAGCACAAATCCTGCCCAAACTCCGACGCGGGGTCCACCTTGCAGAACCCGCTCACCTGCCCTGACCTGCCAGGTGCTGGGGCCCCCATGCTGGTGCTCAGGGCTAGACTCCTAGATGGTGTGAGCTGGGTTTGGACACTGGGCCCCCTTCTCTCCCCAAAGCAGAGCTTGTGTCCCAGTTCATGACCGGAAGCAGCCCCGGGAACGCGAACACCCGGGTTCACGCACCACCGTGGTCCTCTGTGGGAAACGCTTTGCTTACGAGCCATTCCATGAACCCACCACCCCCTCAGATGTGCCTCTGTGTGGCCTTGCCCAGGGCCAGAGGCAGCCCACTCTCTGGTTGGCCTAAATTTGCTAGAAACGTCCTTCCCTACTGAATCTAAGCCTTTCTCCTGGAACTCCCCCCTCAGTCTGAGGGGAGCCCTGGGCTCCGTCCAGAATAGATGTACTTCATCTCTGTACAACACATCCAGCACATAGGAAGAGACACCACGCTTCCCATGATTAAGCATCTCCAATCCCCTTCCCCCTTCTCCAGTGGTGTGGCTCCTGGTCCCAGGCCCCCTCCCCCACCCAAAGCCTGGCACCTGCCTTCCCTTCCTGCCCTGAGCTGGGAGAATTAGGAAATGAAGCTGGGCAGGGACACGGCCAGAGCTGGAGGGTGCTTGAGGGACACTGGGGGCCAATAAACACTCAGAGGGAGGCTCTCAGGCTTTTTCTATCACAGCAATTCCTGACCCTGTCTGCACATCAGAACCACGGGGATTTCACACAACTCCGAGGCCTGAGGCTCATGGTCACAGATTCCAGTGTAGTTGGTCTGGACAGGGCCAGGGCATCAGTATTTTGTTAAAAGCTCCCCAGTGGCTGTCAGGTGCAGCGGGAGTCTAGGACCCCTGTTCTCAGTGCCCACTGGGTGGGGAGAACCTGGAGACGCCCCAGGGACCAGCCTGGCCTGGGCTGGGCCCACCAGCAAGCCCACCGGGACTGCCTGCAGTTGGTTAGGTCTCTCTTGCAGTCTGCAGCAAGGGGCATGAGCCTGGGGAACGGAGCATGTCCCACAGGGGGAGCAGGGCTGGGCCTGGAGAGGAGGGGGCGCTCTAACAGTGCTGGGCTGGGGACATGTCCCTAAGCAGCCTTTAAGGAAATGCGTCCCGCTCCAAAGCAGGGACTGTTTGCTGGTGGGGAATCTTCCTTTGTTCTAGGAGGCTAGCCATGTACCGGCTAAGGAGCGGCGGCCGGTGATGCTAGTGGGGAGGGCGACGTGCAGTCATCAGGTGGCTGTCTTGTTCCCTGCGAGGTCATGAGTGCCCTGCCTGTCCTGTCCGTATTCTGCCGGCATTACTTGTTCAGCAGGAACGTCACGGCCCAGCTGCCAGAGGGCAGTCTTTCACTTTCTCAGCTAGTCTGGGTGGTTCAAGGCAACGGGACCTCCCACTCAACAGCTGCCCGCCTGGGGTTTCCATTCCCAAAGCCCCTCTTTCCCTTTCCTTTCTAAAGCCACGCCTGGTGCTTCTCAGGCACTGGAATGGAGCTGCCCCGAGGCTACCCAGCCTCACCTTCGATGCCCAAAGGGGTGAGCCAGGAGCCCAAGCCACCTGGCACTGTGGATGCCCAATAACTTCTGAAAAGTGCCCCCCCCCGAGAGGCCCATTCTCTCCAGCCTGTGGGTCACACAGAGAACCAGCCCAGGCATTGGGGGTGGGGGGGCTACTCCAGGTTCCACACAAAACAACGGGGTGATCAATCCCTTCCTCCCTCCGGTACTCAGTTTCCCCATCAGGAAACAAGAAGGCTATCTTTGAGGTCCCTTTGTGCTCTGACCGTCCATGACTTTGGGCATCTGGTGCAGAGAGGACACGCAGCAGTCACCCTGTCCTAAGCGGCTTGCACAGTCCCCCCCGAGGGCCTCTGAATGCACTTTCTGCCATCTTTGCTTGTTCTAGTCAAACTCTCATTCTGGAATCTTCTCCTGCCCCCAGGACCGCTCCTGGCCCCGACCTCCCCGTCGGGGTCACTGTCTGTGTCTGGAGCCAGGAGGCAAACACGTCCGCAGCCAGTCAGTGAGGACGCCTGGCCAGCCCTGGGGAGGGTGTGCAAGGTGCCGGGCACAGCCCTCACGCCCACAGCCTACGAGATACTCTTTGTTTCTTATTTTATTTTTTTTCTTACGAGGGACTCTTTTGAAAAACAAATTTTTTTTTGTTAATCCTCACTGAGGGCATATTCCCCACCCCCCCGATTTTTAGAGAGACTGGAAGGAAGCGGTAGGGGGACAGTGAGAGACAGAGACAGAGAGAAACATCCATGTGAGAGAAACAGATCGATCAGTTGCCTCCCGCACATGTCCCAACTGGGCCAGGATCGAACCTGCAACCCAGGCACATACCCTTGACTGGGAATCAAACCCGGGACCCTTTGATGTGTGGGCTGATGCTCTAACCACTGAGCCCCACCGGCCAGGGCTTATGAGGGACTCTCGATGAAAGATCCCAGCACGTGAAAACATGACCTATGACTGGCCCAGCAACTTCATTTACCGGACACTCACCCTGTGCCAGGTACTTCGCACACATTCCCGTATTTAATCCTCGCAGCCATCCCAATGGGTGCATCTTGTTCTCAGCCTCGTTTTGCCAATGGGGAAACGGAGGCATGTCCCTCTTAAAGTCACTTTCCCTGGGTTTCCTGGAGCACAAGGGGCCTGCTCTTAGCCACTGTATTTGTAACCTGCTCTGCGGTTTGTAAGCTGAGTGGTCTTTGTCAGGCTGCCTCACCCCTCTGGGCCTCAGTTTCTTTGTCTTTAAAATGGGAATAACAACAGAACCTGCCACCCAGGGCTGTCGTGAGGGTCCAGGTAAAACTCTTGGCACAGCAGGCTCTCACTAAGTGCCAGCTACTAGGATTACCACAGGTGCTAGTTCTAGCTCAGAGGGCATCTCAGCGCTCTCTGGTGACAGGGAGGTCTCCCTGCAGGAGGAGGGGCCGTGCAGCCTCTTTAGAGGCGCAGGTTGGGAATGACAACAGACACCATCCGCTGGCCAAAGGTGAGCAGTTAACAACACCAGGATGGGCTTCTATATTGGGAAGACCTGGGTAGTGATCTGCATTGAAACGTGGATCTGAAACCCAAAGGACCTCACCTCCTAGGGTGCTCCCCAACCTTAGTATTGCCATGGCTGGAATGTATCCTGGAACCCTAGAGATGAGCCAAATCAGAGTGACTACCACATGGCAAGTCTCCAGTCACTTGGCCACCTTGTCTGAATGCCAGGCCTGTGCTGGGTACCCCACAAGGCCGATGAACACCAAATCCACTTCCTTTCCCTAGAAACATAGATAAGCAAAGTTTTCTGCCCCACTGCCTCTAGGTGGGGCCACAGGACTAGCTCTGACCAGTGGAATACAGGTGAAATTGATATCACCACTGCCCATCTCTTACCTTCTGCTAGCAGTGGGGACTCCAAGGCCCCAAGAGACAGCACTGCCTCGGCCCCTGAACCATCTCACAGAGGTTCTACTGGACCATGATTCTGCATTAACCATGGAAGATCTGGGGCTATTTGTTACAGCAACTAGCATTACTTGCCCTGCCTAAAACACCAAGTGGCAACAATGGGTGGTAAGGCCTGAAACTTATCTCAAGGCGCTCACGGTGCTCTCAGGTCGAGACATACAGGCCCTTGCATCAGAATGACCAGGAGAGCTCCTGGAAAATGCAGATTCCTGGGCCCCAACCCATGCCTTCTGAATCAGCAGCTCTGGGGGCGCGGCCCTGCAACCCACATTGTAAACCAGCACCCCTGGTGATCCTGATGCACAAATGCATTTGAGAACTGCTGGCATCAGAGCAGAACATGACGCTCTCTTTTTAGGCTGGAGCAGGGAACAGGCTGGTCCTCCTGCCTGAACGTAGCCCCCCCTGTGCTGTCCCTGAAAAGCCCTGACAGCAGCACCGCGGGGGTGGGGAGGCTGTGAGTCATGTGCCGCTGATGGTCATTCAGTAAACTGGGCAGACAAGAGAGTCATTAGGGTCCTCGCTTAATGCAATGACGAATTCATTGAATTCTGATAAGGTCGTCCCTGAGCAGGTGGGATAAATCGTAGCTGATCTCTTGTCAGGACGACTCTGAGTCAGCCCGGATTAAATTAATAATGATTAATTGGGGCTCCCGAAAGCTGAGCCGCCTAGCGAAGATTACAGTGTGCGTTCGAGCTCACTCTCTCTCCCTTTTATTTCCTCTCTCCCTTCCTGGCCCGCGTCCCCTCCCCCCAGGTGACATTCTAAGATGGGAAATTGGAAGTGGAAGATTTGGAGATCTGGGGCAGCCATTAGCAGCTGTTCCGAAGGCTGATTCCAGCTGAGCTGGTGGGGAGATCTGGGAGCATCCCTGCCTAGAGAGTTCCGCTGGTTCTCCCGTTCTGACCCACCCAGGTGGACAGAGTCCCCCGCCCGGGTCGTGGAACCCAGGTCAGGTGCTCCTTCCTTCCTCCGTCATGGCCTGTTCAGGCTGGTCTGCACCAGCTTGATTACTGGCGCCCGGAGATGGACAGGCAGGGCCGGGGGCAATACTCTGGTCTCCTAGCTGTGCTCATTTCCTGAGAAAAACAGTAGGATCTGACACCCAGGGCCCTGTTGCATCAGGAAGAAGGGTGCACCCAGGCTGGGGCTTCTGCCTGAAAGGAGACCCCTCTGCCCTGCCCTGGGAGGGGACCTAGGGAGACAGGGCCTCGCTCCAAGGGCACAGAGAGATGAGACACAGCAACAGAGCCGGAGAGACAGGTAACGGTCAGAAGGCACTGTTCCCACCTAGACATCACAGATCAGAGAAAAGCCCTCGCTTAGCCCAACCAGGCCTCTCTGGCAGATTTCCTTTCCGAAAGTTGCTCCTTCAGGGCAGCCCGGGATAAACCTTATCCACCCTACCCCAGGTCCCCCTTAGCTCATTTTCTCTAAAGTGTGGCTTGTGCAGGTGAAAGCAGACAGAGCCTGTGTTCGGTGGCAGACGTAGGAGGAGACTGCATTTTTTGGAGACCACGAATTACCCCCAAAACCCACCTCCCGGGGACACCCTCCCATTCCAACCGTTCTTAATCGGCCGCCAGGAATGCCATGCATCTCCCTCCCTCGATGCAGGCCGCTTCTGCCAGCTGCCTGGGTTATTAGCAAACATTCGCAGAGGGCACCACTCTGCTGGGCTCGTAAAACGCAACACGGTCTCAGCCTCGACTTGGGAGGTTTAACCATAAACATTCCTGCAGTGGGCTTGGCAACCTCCCTGACGCCGACGCCAAGGCGCCATGTGAGGTGAGAGGGAAGGGGGTGCCAGCCGAGCCCTATGGGTCTGGGAAGGTTCTGTGCCACTTCAGAGAGCCGGCAGCTGGACCTGTGTGGGAAGTCTGCGCGGGGGGAGGATGTCAAGAAGGAAGTAAAGGTAGCCTCTGGGGGAGAACCAACTCTAGACCCTCCGGCTAAATGCTCCCTCCCACTCCAGTGGCCGGAGAGGTGAGTGGGTCCCGCAGACCCAGCTCACAGGGACCAGCCGCCCGACTGCACCTCCTCTGCTCGGGTCTCCCTCTCCTCCAGCCCCTCGAACCACCACTGAAAGACGAGGCAGACCGGCTGCGCTGCGGGGCTTCAAGTCCAGGCTGTGGAGTTCAAGCACCTGGGCGTGTCCCAGCTCAACACCTGTTCGGTGGGTGGGCGGGGCCAAGCTGCTTAACTTGGAAAATCCTCAGTCTTCTCATCCACAAGGGATGATACTGCATCTAAATCAGAGGGCCGTCGTGAGAACCGAGGGAGGCGCATAGTGACTGCTCTGAAAACACAATCCCTGCCCGGGCCGGTTTGGCCTGTGGACCAGAGAGACCCGGGTTCGGTTCCCACTAAGGGCACGTACCTCGGTTGCAGTTTGTCCCCGGCCACAGTTGGGGTCGTGTGGGTGGCTTGATTCCTGGATTACTTGATTACCAGTCGATGTGTCTCTCTCACATCGATGTTTCTCTCTCTCTCTCTCTCTCTCTCCTTCCTCCCTCTCTCCCTCTCGCCCTGTCCAAAGATGAATGCAAAAATGTCCTTGGGTGAAGATAAAAAAAAAACAAAAAAACCCCACACTCCTTAATGGATGACTAGACAAGCACAATGGAGTCCGTCCACACAATGGGATATTACTCAGCCATGAAGCTGGGACACGTCTACAAGACCGATAAGCCTGGACAATAGCCTGCTGAGTGAAAGACGCCAGGCCCAAATGGACAACTGTTGGGTGATTCTGCTTCTATCACGCATCTGGAGCAGGGAGGTTCACGGAGACAGAAAGCAGATGAGAGCTGCGGGAGGGGCCTGGGGAGTTGTCACCGAATGGGTGCAAGGTCGCCGTCTGGAAAGATGAGCAAGTGCTGGAGGTGAATGGTGGCGGTGGCCTTATAACCCCGTGAATGTTCTAATGCCCCGGGATTGTATACTCAATAGTTACAATGGCAAATTTTACATGATATATATTTTAACGTGATAAAAACGTAATTAAGCCTATCGTTAAAACCATTGTAATTTCCGCAGAGCAAGGGGTGCGGCAGAGGCCTCAAAAGGCACACGCTGCACTTGGACCCTAAAAGCAGGAGAGAGCTCACTGGGTGACCGGAGGCGGGCCCACTCCAGGGTGCTCCCTGCCACGTTGGCCAAGTCACTCGCCTGCCATCTGTGGAGGCTGCCCAGGCTTCCCCGAGGCCAGGGGAGGGCTGGCGGGATGGTGGCACACGGGAAGGCCAGATGTGACACAACAGGAGCCCAGGACCCCAAGTCCTGGGTCCTGCCCCCAGCTCTGCCACCAACCAGCCTGCTGCCCTGGAGACGGGCCAATTCTCACCCTGGCCAGTTTGGCTCAGCAGTTACAGTGCTGGCCCGAGGACCGAAGAGTCTCAAGTTCGATTCCTGGTCTAGGGCACGTACCTCGGTTGCAGGTTTGATCCCTGGCCCCCGTCAGGGTTGTGCGGGAGGCAGCCAATCTATGGGTCTCTTTCACATCGATGTTCTTTTCTCTCTCTCTCCCTTCCTCCCTCCCACTCTAACTAAAAAAAAAAATCAATGGGAAAACTCCTCAGGTGAGGATTAAAAAAAAAAATAGACTAGTCAATTCTCCAACAGACATAAAAATTCTGTCCTGTCCAACTCGGTGGCCCGGACAATCCAGACCAAACCCATTAGGACCAAGGTAATGTTTGCCATCCTGTTTCCTAGATTTGCCAGGTCAACCCCAAATGCACTTTGCCCTAAAGACGAGACGGTGCACACACAACTGCACGAGGACTGACTGTGGACACGTTCACCAAACACATTCGCTGACCAGAGGGCCATGGCCCACAGCTGGGAAATCCGGCCACGGAAGGCCAGGAAGACAGACAGGCCGATGGGGGGAGGGTGTCCACAACTCCAGGTGGTCGGGAAGGACCGGCTTTGCTGGCCAAGGAGGACAATTGTCCAACACTTCCATCAATACCGGGGCTCCTGAAAGTTTGGCCCCACCCACAGCCAAGTGCCCATACTCATGACATCATCAGGGCTTGCATCTTTAATTATTTTAAAATATATGACGTGTTTTGTGTCAGGGCCAGACAAAGAGAGGCTCCTCCCAGAGGCCCCTTCTTTTTTTTTTTTTGGTACGTGCCCCAAGCGGGAACCGAACCCGGGACTCTCTGGTCCGCAGGCCGATGCTCCAACCGCTGAGCCAAACCAGCCAAGGCTCAGAAGCCCCTTCTTACAGACGTCAATCAGCTGAAGAAGGTGTTCCAGACCCCAAGGGCAACATCAGAAAGAAGTCCCTTAACAAAGCACCTTCCTGGAACTTTGGGGTCCTTCCTCCAGAGGAGCCCCACTGCCCAGGCTGACTGTGAAGTGCTGCAAACTTCTGGGTAAATCGACCTTGAGAAATGGAAACATGCTCACCCAAGGCCAGGCCTCCGCCTCACGCGCTCGCCCTCCCTCCCCACCCTAGGCCACCCCGGGCCCGCGCTCCCCGAACCTTGTTGGCAAGTGTACAGTTGGCTCATTCGCTCCTCTTGGGGTGAGGAGGGTCCCCTACATCCCTAGCCTTTGGGATTCTCTCCTGCGCCTCCTTCCTGGCCTCCACCTGCCCAGCTAACTGGTCACCCAGGGTATGGCAGACAGAATAAGGCCTGCCCCCACCAGTGTGTCTGCCCTAATCCCGGAACCTGTGCAAGTGTGACCTTATACAACAAGAGAGACTTTGCAGATGTGATTAAGTGAAGGCTTTTGAGGAGGGGCGGTGATCCCGGGTCTCCAGAAGGTCTCTGGCGGCGGTGAGCTGGAGGTACGACTGTGGAAACAGGGCCACTGAGATGCACCACTGCTGGCTTTGAAGGTGCAAGGGACCCCAAGCTGTGGATTGTGGGGAGCCTCCGGAAGCTGGCAAAGGCAAGGAACCAGCCCTGCCAACACCCTGACTTTAGCCCGCTGAGACCCATGGCCTCCTGTTCTGTAGGAGAATCCACTGGTGTCATTTGCTAAGCAGCCACAGGAAGCCAGCGCCCAGGCTGTGGGCCCACCTTGAGCTGCGGAGAGAGTACAGGTTGCTGGTTGGCTGAGCTCAAGGATCCCCTGAGGAGACCACTCCTCCCCACAGGGCTTCCCCAAGGGCAGGCCTGGGCCAGCGCTGCCCCTCCCAGCCTCCCAGGCAGGGTGAGCTCAGCTCCTTCTGCATCTCCGTGAGGTCTGCAGGCAAAGGCTGCTTGTTGACCGTGCTGGCTCCCCAGCAGGCAACTGGCAGATGTCTCCGGCACGAATTCTCACGGTGTCACTCACCTGACTGTCAGAAACCTTCAACGCGGCCCTCCACCCACAGAATCGACTCCACCAGGATGCTTTCAATGGGGCCTCAACCCACCGTTTCCCCTGCTCACCCGGAAGAACCTGCTACTGAGATCTCACCATCCTCCTCCCTGTACCCTGTGCCACTGTGGGGCCCCTCACCCAAATCCCAGCCAAACCAAACCTTGTGGTTCGACGGAAGCCCCCACACGCCCTGACATTGCCTCCTAAGACCACAGGGCCCCCATCCCTCCCGACTCTCCCAGGGCTGCCTTTCCTCGCAGACGCTGCAGCCCACCCTCCGGGCTGCACGCCGGCCCTTAGTACACTGAGAACCTCCATCCTGCCCCCAGGAGCCCCTTGGGCCCACGGGCGTGCGGGTCCGCAGGGCGGAGGCTGGATGAACAGCTGAGGGCGGACTTAGTAACAGCGTGAGGATGAGACCATGTGTTTGTGTCCTGACTTCCCTGTCAGATCATAAAACTCCTCCAGGGCAGGGAGCCTTTCTTCTCAGACTTCTGAGGAGCAGTTGTTGACTATGGAGTGAAAAGCCCGACATGAAACTCATTAGGAAGAAGAAACGAGGGGGGAGGTAGCAGCCTGGGGATTTTTCTCATCCCTGGCTTAAGGGATGATGAGACGATGATTTTACAGGGGCGATCCGAGTGTCTTCACTTCTTTCCATGTCCATGCTTAGGGGGAACCGGGAGGACCCCACCAAGCTCCAGCAGCCCTCGCCTGGGACCTGCAGGGACATCACCTCCAGAGACGGCAGAGTGAGGCTCCCTCACCCTTCAGGGGTCGGTGGGCCCAAGTCAGGAACTCGGGCAGGTGGAACCGTCCGCTTACCCACTTCCCTTCCCCGACAACAACCGGGCAAACATGTAGGGGACCAGTGCGCCTGCCTCCCCTTCCCCGGCTGGCCTGCCCACCTACAGCCTGACAGTGCGCCCAGGGGCCGGAGCCGAGGGCTCCCGGGCTACTGCTGTCCACACCTCACCCCCTGGAGAACTGTCTTTGGGGATGAGGGTCCTCCTGCCTGACCATCAATCATGGACCATCTAGGGAGACATCGGCCTACAAGTGCCTGCTCAAGATTCAGCCGTGTCCCGTGAGCCCCTCAGCAGGCAGGCGGGTGGCGGGGGTCACTCGGGGGCACAGGGTACTCTAACTGCCTCACCCCTCACTGCTGTGAAGGCCTGAGGTTTGACAGGCCCGGCATGTCCTCACTGAAGACACTGGTCAGGTCTGGGAGGCCAGGGTGAAGGCCAGGGTGAAGGTGGGGAAACTGGGCACTGAGCCGGGCACCCATCCTTCCTCATGGACCACAGGACTAGGGGCAAGTGCATCATGGCCCTGAGCCTCAGTTTCCCAACTCTCAAAGGAAGGGAATGACATTCCTTCCTCCTGGGACCTGGGACCTGCTAAGAATGAAAGGGGTTGGAATAGCAAGGAAACAGACTGCAAAGGAGCAGGCAACGAGCAGTGTGAGCTCGTGTTACCAGCACAGCCGGAGAGGCTGAGGAGCATCCCCAGGCGGCCCCGCTGAATACTGCTCCCTCGTAATGAAGCTCTACTCGACCTTCTGCCTTTGCCTGGGTGTCTGTGCTCTTGTGTGGTGAGACGGGGGAGGTCTGGGGTAGGACAGGCAGCCTTGCACAGGCTGTTCCCTCCCTCACATGCCCTTCCAGCCTTGTCCCAATCCTGAAATCAACTAACTCTCTGCTGGGCCCCCGGCGTGTGCAGCTCTGCTCTCCCATGTGCGTTGCCACCACCCAGACACAGACCTCCAGCTCCCCGCTTCTAGCCCCGGCCTCCCTGATCTCAGACAACGAGGTCTGGGGTCTGGCCTGCCCATAGGAGCGCTCTGAAGTTTGGTCCCTGCATCTGTGCTCAAAAAGGCTGTGTGGGGCAATGAGGGTCACCTTCACATTCTACAAATAAGGGGCCAGAACTAGAGGCACAATGGTCCAAAACTGTGTCCATACATACTGCGACAACTCTCCCATTGGGAGGCAGGCTCTCCTCCCCCTCTAACCAATGCAGGCTGGCCTCAGTGACTCACTTCTAACAATGCAGCAGAGGTAACCTTGGGGAACTTTCGAGCTAAGCCATAAAAGGCCCTGCAGCTTCCTACAAACACCTGTACACAAAAGTTCATGACAGCACTAGCCACGGTAGCCAGCGGCAGAAACAACTCAAATGTCCATCAGCAGATGAAAAAGCAAAATGTGGTATGTCCATATAGTGGAATATTATTCAGCCATGTAAAGTAGTGAAGCTCTGGCACGCTACCCCATGGATGAACCTCAAAAACAGTGACAGAAACCAGCCAAACCAGTATGGTATAATTCCATTCATATGACACAACCAGAGTAGGGAAGTCCAGAGAGACAGAAAGCAGACTGGTGGCTGGCAGGGACGGGGGAAGGGGATGAGGGAAGGGGACAGGGGAGTCACTGCTTACTGAATACAGGTTTCCTTTGGGGGTCGATACAAATGTTCTGGAACTGGACAGAGGTGATGATTACACAAAGTTGTTAAAGTCCTAAATGCCACTGAAGTGCACCCTTAAAAGTGGTTAAATCTGTCTGTGAACCTCACCTCAATCACAACATCAAAAGGCCACATGGCTTCTGCCTCCTCTCTCTCTCTGGACCTGCACCGTGGGAACCCTGGCCCACCATGTCAGAAGCTAGGCTACCCTGAAGCCACCATGCTGGAGAGAACAGGTGAAGAGACCACAAGAGGGGGGGAGAGACCTGAGGAGCCCTTTCCTATTGGAGTCTTCCCAGCCCGGCCTCCATGTGACAGAAACCGCATGAGACTCTGAGTGACAACCACCAGGCTGAGCTTCGGTGGGTCCCCAATCATGGGAAATCACAACAAAACGATTATTGGTTTATGCCATCAAGTCAGGGGTGGTTTGTCACACCTTGCAGATAAGGGACTGTCCTTAAGGAAATCACTTGTCTCCCCGCCCCGCTCCCAATGTGCAGTCAACAGAGGCAGTGAACCCATTCAAGCCGGCATCCCTGTTAGGGCCTGGCGGGCACCTTGGGTGAGAAGACGGCCGCCGGCAGGGTGGTACAGAGGAGGTCCCTGCCCTCCTGAGGGGACCAGCAGATGTGGAGCATGGCTGGACACCACCAACCACACACACTCCCTGAGAAGAACCTGGACAGGTCTAGCCCAGCCCACCGGGCTCAAATCCTGGCTGTGCTGCTGGCCAGACATTGGAACAGTTACTTACCCTCTCTATGCTTTAGTTTTCCTGTCTGCAAAATGGGAATGACCATGGCACCTGCGTGGGAGGGCTGTGGGTAGAATTAAATGACTGAACAGAACAGGTGCTACCCACGTGTTGAAAACCAGAAGGGCAGGCACGCCCTTGGCTTAGTGTCCACACAGGTACAAGAGTGGCTTGCGGCTGTCCTGCCCTCCATTCCCATGTCTTGCCATCTATCCTTAGTCTCCAGTTTTCCACTCAATTCCTACTTTTGAAGGTGAACATTGGCGAGGACATGGGGCCCAGATGGTCTCCTATCCTGCCGGGGGAGGAGAAGCTGATACAGCTGGTTTGGGACAAGCATGCTGGCAAGATCCAGCAAAGCAGAAGATGACCCTAGCCTGTCACCCTGAAATTCTGCTACAAACCCTTGAGAAACTCTCCCGCGTGAGCGCCAGGTAGAACAGGCACAGGCAGCATCTGTAATAGCAGGACACCAGAAACAAGCCCCTCCCATCAATGAAACATGAGTTAATAAATGGCATACATGGAATACTATGCAGCCAGGAAAAGGGGCAGGCTGGCCTTACATGAATCACTTGGAGAAAACTTTAGTCCCTAAGCAGGTGTCGGAGGACATATGCTCTAGGAGATCATTTATCCAGAGTTTAAAAGCAAGCTAAACAAAGCTAGAGATGGTCTCTGGCCACAGCCATAAGCACGGAGTCTGAAACAGCAAACTTTGGATAGTGGATGCTCTGGGTAGAGGGAAGAAGATAGTGGAGGGGACTCAAGGGTCACTGCCACTGCTGGAGATGCCGGCAAGAACAGGCCATCTGATCTGGATGATTCAGGGAGCGGGGTTGTGCTCTGAGGTCTCTGCTCGTATTATCTCATTTAATCATTGGCCTTGTTGTTACCCCTCTGCACAGATGGGCAGACTGAGGTACAGAGAGGTGCTGCACTGGGTTGGATAGTGCCCCCTAAAATTCATGTCTCCCAGGAAAGTGGGAATATGACCTTATTTGGAAATAGGATCTTTGCAGATGTAATCATGTTAGATTGAGGTCATGCAGGGTTAGGGTGGCCCTAAATCCACTGCTTAGCGTCGTTATGGGAAGAGGGCAGTTGGGACACTGGCGGAGAGAATGGAATGAGGAGACAGACACACAGAGAGAGGTCACGCGAAGAGAAGACGAGGCAGAGAGGGAGGGACGCAGCGAGAAGCCGAGGAACGCGAGGACAGCCGGCGGCCACCAGCAGCTGGGAGAGGCACGAACACATTCTCCCTCAGAGCCTCCAGAAGGAACCAGCCCTGCCGACACCTTGATTTCAGACTTCTGGCCTCTGGGACTTGAGAGAATAAATGTCTGTTGTTTTCAGCCACCAACTCTGTGGCCATTTACACCCTTACTGGACTACGGTAGTCACAGGAAGGTAACGGAGGTCTATCACCTGCCCACCAGCTGATGGGAAAGACACAGACATCGTGACAGAAAACGGATCGAGAGAAGGGACTGACCACAACAGGGCACAGCGAAACCTTCTGGAGCGATGGAGACGTTCTGTGGGGTGCCTGTGGTCGTGGTCACACAACTGTAGACCTTTGTCAACACTCACCGAATAGACACTTAAAACATATGGGTTTTATTGTTATGTGAATTCTACCTTAACAAAGCTGAATGCAAAATAAAACAATTCTATCTGCACACCAACACACAAATAATTATTCTTCACAAGCGACGTAACAGGCATTACGAACCATCTTGCAGATGAGACGGCAAAGCCCAGAGAGGTCGACGTGTCCAAAGATGCACAGCAAGTAGCAGCGACTGTGGGTGGATGAAAACGCCCAGGCTGCGGGTGGTTACCAAGCGCGGAGGGTCAGGAGCAGGGCTGCCTTATTTTTGTCTAAGTCCCCGGAGTCTGACCCAGTCAACCCCAAACCAGCTCTAATAAAAGATGAAGGGAAATAAAAGCCCTTTTGTGGTAAGAAAGACAAGGGCAGTGTTCTGCGCGAGGGAGGGAGGAGGGCAGAGCCAGGAGTCTGGCGACCCCACAGAGTCCTGGGCGGCGGCCTCTCATGGCTGAATGGCTGTGCTGGCCCTGACTTCCACCCCCAGCCTCCCACCGGGTGAGGACCGCATGGAGAGGGTCTCCTGGGGGCCAGGGGCCCGGGCAGCAGCTGGGGTTGGCAGGGAGAAGAGCGGCTGGGATGAGGTCCAGCCTGCCTGCTAGGAAGAGGCCACACACTGTGCCCAAGCCATGGCCCCGAGCCCTGTGGGCACGTCTGCCCTGCAAGGACGGACAGCCCTCCATTCAGCACATGGGGCCGGGAGCAGTTGGGGAGGAGGCAGGGAGGCACAGGACCCCCTCCAAAGGTGGTAGCAGGTCTCCTGGAAGGAAAGAATCCAGCAGAAAGGGAAGAAAACACAGCAGAAGCCCACAGCACAAAGGTGCTCTTCGCTCTCCGCAGTGGCCGCCTCCTGGGCGTGTGCGTCCCCAGGGCAGGGAGGGTGGCAGGAGCAGTCGCCTTGCCTCTCACTTGAGTTCCAGACCAGGCTCCCGTCTGGAGAGGCCTCCCCAGCATGGATTCTGCAGCCGGGTGGCCTGGTCTGGACCCTGGCTATTCTGGGTGACCTTGAATGAGTGACACACCCACTGGGTGCTTCAGTTTTCCTATCTGCAAAATGGGGATGATGACAGTAACCACCCGATAGCGTTGCTGTGCGGATTCGACAGTTGATCAAATGTGCGGACGGTGAGCGCCCTATAAGGCTTGTGGTTGTTACGATGATGAGTCTTCAGGGTCAGCAGCCGCTGCTCTGAGCTTCGCTGCTAGGCTCTGACAGAGAAGGAGGGTGTTCTGTGCCGTCCCCCGGAGTACTGAGCAGACACGGCGGGGCTGCCTGCTCGCGGGGGGCTGGGCAGGAGCTCCCACACTGGCCCACTCACTCATCGGGGGACCGTGCGAGGTGCTGGTGCTGCAGGAGGGGCAAAGGAGTACAGGGCGTGGTCCCTGCCGGCGAGCTGGTCAGCGTGAGAACACGAGAGTAACTCGCAAACTCAAGAGCAGCGTTGGAGGGAGCCGCATCCTGTCCGCCTGTGTCTCTCAGGCCCCACAAAGGCTTTACACAGAGTCGCCTACTTCTACAGGTGCTAAGAAAAGAGGAGCAAGGTGTACGTTCAAGGCATCTGTTAGGAAAAGGTGGCCCTCTGTCCAGGACACAGGCTTGGTGTGTGGTGCGTGGGCTGGATGTCCGTGAAGGTCCTTGTGCAGTGTGGGACCTGAAGTATGAGCGAAACAAGTGACAGAGTGTAAGGCACATTGGAGCCCCCAGCGTTTGTGGGGAGGCAGGTGGGGTTCAAATGAACTCCTGAGCCGCCTCCAGGCCTGTGGGCCCCACCTGGGCCGTGGGTCTGCACTGCTCCTGGAGTATGAGCTTGGCATCTGTTTAGGAATCAAGATGTATCAGGCGATGCCTTGTTGGACACCCAGGGCTTCGCTGGAGTTCTTTGAAAAATAAAAATCGCTTTGAAAACAGGGTCTGATTGTTCAGAGACGGTGAGGACCGCTGCTCTGATCCCCCAGGGGGAAGGAAGAAGGGTGGCCAGACCCCACCGCTCTCTCCAACGTCCTCTCTCTCCACATCCTCTCCCACAGCATCCTAGGGCCGCCCAGCCCAGGCTCACGGCTCACTGGCTGAGGGAGCTGCCTTGCAGCATCCACTCCCCCTCTGCAGGGTGGGTCCGGTGTGGACGTTGACAGACTGGCCTCTCTGCTTTCGGCATTGTTGGGGCTGCAAGGCCTCCCACCACAGATTCCACGGACACGGCGCAAAGGCCACCTCCAAGCACAAAGCTAGCCGAGCCCCGTGTGGCTCTGGTCCCTCCTCTACAGAGCAGGCTGCACCCCTGACTGCTGTTCTCCGTGGCACCAGGGCCTTGCCCCCAGACAGAGAGCTCCTCAATCAAAATCCTCTTTGAACCTTCGCAGGGGGCCAGCTGGTTCTTGACATGTGGCAGATTCTCAGGCTGCTCGACATCCTCATCCAGTCGGCTCAGGCTGCAGGGAGGGCGAGGTGGGTGCAGGGGTGCTCGATGCCACCTCCGGCAGGCGGCTTCCATGCTCTGGGTCTTGGCCCATTTGCCTGGTGACTTTATTGCCTGCGAGGCTCCCCCTGCGTCTCCGACGTTCTCCAGGGAATTCAGAGTCGTGCCCCTTTCTTTCTTCCTTAAAATGTCAACACGGGGGAGGGGGTTGGTCATGCTTATTTCTCGCTGATTTTTATTTCTTCCTTCCACAAATATTTGCTAAGCACCTACTGTGTGCCAGGAACTGTGCATGCGGCCCTGAACAAACCAGACCACCCACGGAGCGAATGCCGCTGACAGAGGTTTCCGTGGGGCTAAGGGGGGACAGACAGCAAACAAGTAAAACAGCGTGTTCAAAACACATGTGAAAGAGGAAAATAACTTTTGGAAGGTGGGAGAGGAACTGTCGAGTTGGAGTCGGGAATGTTGGACAGGGTGGTTAGGAAAGGCCTCATGGAGGAGGTAACAATGGAGGAAAGACCCGAAAGGAAGGGAGGAAGCCGGCTGTATAGATAGCAAGAAGAGCATGCCGGGCAGAGGGAGCAGAAAGTGCAAAGGCCCTGGGGTAGCCACATGGCCGGTGTGGTCGAGTAATAGAAAGGCCAGCTGGCTAGACTGGAGTGAGATGAGGCCAGAGGTGGGGTGTGGGCAGATCCTGAAAGGCCTCATGAGTCACAACAAGCACGATAGTGGTTGCTAAGCTGCTAGGTCCTCTAACAGGTCCTCCCATAAAACCATGGAATAGCTGGTGCAGGGGGCAGGCAGGCACTGAGCCCCCCCTTCTCTGTTCTCTCTGGGCCCCACTGTCAGCCCCTGAGGCCACCCTGGGAGCCCAGGCCTCTGCAGTCCCGCCAAGTGTCGCCTGTCTTGCACAATTTCCGGGAGCCAAATCTGACAGAGCCATCTGTCTCGAACAGACCCCAGCGCCTGCCTCCAGCTGGTCCCTCACACGAGCCAGCGTTCTCAGTGACACCACAGAACACTCATCTGCTGTCCCTGTCCCCAGAGACGCACAGGGAGACCAGAGGCGCTGAGCACAGAGCCAAGGCGGCAGCATCTCCGGGGCAGGCGGTGTGACCCCTGGACCCCTCTCGGGGCAGGGAGCCCATTTCGCAACAGCTTTTCTTTAAGCCAAGTTGCTTCTTGAGATGCTCCGGACCCCAGCCCCACGACCCAGGACAAGGCAGAAACCCACCTCTCATTTTCACTCTCTTCTTTTTGTGACTCCCCACGCAGGGAATAAAACGCCCACCCTGGCTGGTAATCCAGACTCGCCTGACTTGAAACTCCCCAAGTGATACTGGAACAGATGTTCAAGTAGCCCCCCAATCTCTCATCTTTCTAAAAAAAAAATCCCAACCCATCTGAAGCTGGTGGGCACTTGGACTAATAGATGTGTAAACCACAGTGCCAAATAAGTGCTGGCGAGCCCGGCGGCACCTCGTGCCGATGGCTGCAGCTTCGACGAGCCTGCTCACTGGTATCACAGACCCGGTTTCCAGGCCAGGCACTCCGCAGTCATCTACTGTGTGGTGGGGACACTCCTGCCGGCAGGACAGACGTTTGCGAGCCCCCTCCCCTGGTGAATGGACACCCCGGCGCAACCAGTCCCCCGTTCAGTGAGGTGGACGACAGCAGCGATTTTCGGGGAGACCAGCTGGGCACACAGATATTGACACCCCATTTTCTTTTCCAGAGCCACACTGTCACACATTCCCTCAAATGAATGTTCCCATTTTGAATGAGTCACTTGGCGAGGATACCGAGCGCTTATGCCAACACGTGGGTGACCCGCCTGAACCCTTCCTCGGAAAATATCAAGTGGCCATTGTGTTCCCCGCTAACCAGCTCGGGGGAGCAGGCCCTCTGCCTGTGCTTGTTTTTCATGGCAGAGTCTGCTGACCTCCTCCTGGTCCAGCAAGATGCACACATGTGCCCCGGGCTGTCAATCCGGTAGCTCAGGACGAGGGGGTGAAGCGAGAAAGAGACACTCGGCGATCTGCCAGGATCCTCCATCTCTTCTGTGCTAACAGTCCAGGAAACCACCGCGTCTCCCAGATAACCAGCCTCACCCCTGTTCCCATATGCTTCCTCTCGTCTGCCAGGGTCATGCCACCAAGTTCTGTTTTCCCGCGTGGATCCTGGTGACGCTGAAAGAAACGGGATCGAAACCATGGAGTTGGCAGGCACTGCAGAATTCTCGACAGAGCTGTCTGCAGCCTTGACTGTGTGTGTGAAGCATCAGGGTTCTGTCAAAGTACAGGTTCTGTTCTCGGCTGGGGGCAGGGCCCGAGACTCTGCCTTTCTTATGAGCTCTGGGAAGAGGTGGTGCTCACAGTGAGGGGCTGGCCCAATCCCCACCTGTGCAGAATCAGCTGGGTCAAGAAGCACACACTCGCCTAAGTTGAACCAAACAGGCCATTTTTGGCAGCAATAACCCAGACGGGACACCGTGTCCTCCTCCGTGTATGACATCAGGAGGCCCATGATATTATCTGTCCCTCCCTTGTGATTATGACATTGATCTCTTGGTGGAGGGGGCACCTGCCCAGTTGAACGTGACCACTTTCTCCTTCAAAATCGGTGAGGATCTCATGGAGAGATGCCTTGATAGGGTGCAGGTAATCCTGTTTCCTCCCCACTGTCGGTCACCCGCTGGTTTAGCATCCACGGATGATTCTTGCCTGAAACAGGGGTTACTGTGGTGGTTGCAAACGGCGATTTTGTACTTCTGTCATCTCCTCTACGCGCACTAATGTTTTTTTTTATTCAAATTGGGGTCTGTTATTTTAGATCTAATACAAAATAAAGGGCCCACAGCCCCCTGAGCTGAAGTCAGCAATGCTTGTGACCTGCCCGCCGGTGGGCATCTGCCTGCAGCAGCCAGAGGGCGGCCTGTGCTGCACGGGCCGCGTGTGCCGGGCCTCCCCCGGCGCCCTCCGGCCCTCCTTCATGATCGCACGGACCACCGTTTTCCTATTATTCCCTCCAGCCCGAATGATCCCGACAGACTACGGACCACGACTCTCCCAGCAGCAGGAGTTTAATCCCCAGTTAGCGGATTCTCGCCTCCCACTCGCTGACTGGAACACAACATCTGCAGAGTTTCTAAGAATCGCCAACCAGGCAAATCCCTTAATTGGTGGACATGAAAGACCGAGGCCGTGTGCCGTCATCCCAGAGCGCTAGGGGCTGCGGGAGGGTGTGCTGCTAGGTGATCAGGTGTCTGGGGCCGGAGCAAAGACGAGGGCACGGGGGCAGGTCTCCCCGCCACCTCTCCCGGTTCTCACCTAGTGGATGTAAGCGGAGGTGCCAGGGCCCGGCCCCGCCCGCTCTGCCCTCTCCCACCTTCTCTCTGTCTGATCGTTCTCTGCTGTCATGTTCTTTGTCCCCGTGCTGCACGCTGTGATTACACGCCAAGAGTCATCCTGCAGCGACAGCGACAGCACAGCCCATCAGGCAGATTCTCAATTCTCCTGGCCTCCTGACCCGCGGGGCCATCTCCTGGGTGGGGGGCATCTTGAAAGCAGAACAGTATGCTTCTGAGGCTGGCGGGCAGCTGTCGTGGCGAGAGCCACAGCGTGGGCACGCACGCACTGGATGGCGGGGACGGAGGACAGACCGTGCAGTTCTGCCTCTCTTCCCTCCCCTCCGTTGTAGTCACACTAGGAAACCGAGCGCCAGGCAGTGGAGGTAGACGGGAGAATAAATAAGAGTAGGAACTCTGGAGCCACACTGCCTGGGTTCAAACCCCAGTTCCACTTCCCAGCCACGTGGCCTTAGGGAAGTGGGCCTCAGTTTCCTCATCTATAAAATAGGGGTAATAGTCTCTACTCCTTAGGGGTTGTCTGAGGATTAGAAGAATTAATGTACCTAGCCCGGCCGGTGTGGCTCAGTGGTTGAGCGTCGACCCAGGCACCAAGAGGTCACCGGTTCAATTCCCAGTCAGGGCACATGCCCAGGCTGTGGGCCCGATCCCCAGTGGTGGGGAGGGAGGGGGCTACAGGAGGCAGCCAATCGATGTTCTCTCTCATCAATGTTTCTGTTTCCCTCTCCCTCTCCCTTCCTCTCTCTCTAAAAAACCAATAAAGAAAAAAAAAAACTTTAAAAAAAAGAAGTTCCTGCTTTTTTTTTTTTTTTTAAAAAAAAGGACCCAGATACATAAACAACTAAGAATATTGCTTTTACTCTGTTTGGCATCCTTCCTTCAGTCCATGGGCCTAACAAGGCCACACAGGGCAATAAAAGTTTGTTTTCTGGAACTCTGCAGTACACCCCAGAGAGAGTGTCCCAGGATTTAGCAATGGCCCAACGCCATTCACTGGTAGCAGAAGGCAAAACCCAGGGTCCCCCTTGAGCCCCTCTGTGCCCCAGAACAAGTGCGTAGGTTCATCGTCAGCTACAGCCTCAAAGGGCGGTCTAGTTGGGAGCCAAGTGGAACTAAGAAGCTCGGGCACAGCTGGGCTGGCACCCACTCATCGCCAGTGTCCACAGGGCCCCCAGCAGGCTATTTTCGGCTTTTACCAATTCAGCAACTGGTTAGGACAGAGCAGGGAGGAGGGTGTTGGAGGCCAGTGAATAGAGCAGAACCAGAACAGGACAGAGGGGTGTGTGGCTGGTGAAACGGCGACACAGTTCATGACTTCTGAGGCGAGGTAATCAAGGCGCTACCCCTCCCACCCTGCTTTCTTGGCTGCTGGCTCTGGGAAGCCGGCCACCATGCTGCGAGGCTGCTCAAGCAGCACTGTGGAGAGACCCTCGATACAGACAGGGCCCAACTCACCCATGTGAAGGTACCACCTTGGAAGCAAACCCTCCCACCCCGCACCAGCCTGCAGATGATTCCAGACCCAGCCAATGTCTTGAAAAACCTTAAAACAGAACTGCCCAGCTGAGCTGCTCCCCAAGTCCTGACCACAGAAATGGTGAGAGACAATCAACGATGACTGTGTTTTTTTTGTTTTTGTGGCACGTGCCCCTAGCGGGAACCAAACCCAGGACTCTCTGGTCCGCAGGCAGATGCTCAACCGCTGAGCCAAACCGGCCAGGACATGACTGTGGTTTTAAGCTGGTAAGTTTGGGGGCAGATTGGTTATACAGCATTAATATAGTCCTGGATTATACAAATTAATCAGGAAACAAAACCTTGCAATAGGTGATGAAGGCAAATCTGGACTTACAGAACCTTGACACAGAAAACATAAAACTACGGATAGAAAGAGGGAAGTCATAATTCATGATAAAAACTCGCCTGAAAAAACAAAACAAGAGCCTTTGGGGTTCCCCTGGCTTTAAGCAATGGAAGCAAGTGCTCTGCATGTGGGGTGGCTGAACCCCAGGATGCCGTGATTCCTGGCTAAAGATTCCCGCACATGTCATGGTGACCATGTCTTGCTCGGACAAGGTGGATCTACTCAGTGTTGTTTGTGATCTGAATGCAAGACAGTGGCGATGAGGTTCAGAAGAACCCTAATCCCTTGCACCCACTCTCCATGCTCCTTCCCCAGAATGATGTCACCCATAACCTGGGAAGTGGCCTGGTTCACAAAACCGCCAGTCGAGTCTCAGGATGTAACCTCCCTGATCTCCCCAAACCATGCCCACTGGCCTCGGTTCTGCCCACAGGAAACCAGGTTGGATGCTTTATGTTCTTCTGGTTTTTTTGTTTTTGTTTTTGTTTTCCTTTTCTGGCATGTTGCATATGGTTTTTAGAAGAAAACAACAAAAATAGAGTCTTTGAAAGTACCCGAAGACTAATAGCCCCGACTAATGAAGAGGCAGGTTAGATTAAGCTCGACGCACAGTAACTTCTCCATTTGGCATTTCATATACTCGCTCAACCCCTGTGGGCCTTGCTTTAGCCACCTATGGAGGGGATATGAGTAATAATTATCTCCTTTGGAGAGGTGCTGGGAGGGTTAATTAACTTGTGGCTGGGGCTGCTCTGAGCTGCTGCGTGGCTGGTTCCAGGGTGTGAACATCACCACCGAGTGCTGCGCCGTGGAGAAGCCATCGCTTGCCTGCTGTCAGGAATTCATGACCCCGAATAAGTCACCTGGCTTCTCCAGGCCTTGGATGGCCCCTGCCCCACCCCCACCCTTCAGCACTGCCGACCGGGAAGATTCCCTGTAGCTCTGAAGCTGGCGTTGAAAGAGGGGCGGCTTGCTTTGTGTGTTTGTTTTCTGGGCCTTTTCTTAAGTAACTTGAGAGCAGGGAGAGCCAATCCTCCCACACTTCCCCACATCCACCCAGACAGGGCACAGCAAGGGCACCCGGCCCGGCTCCGCCACCTTGCTGGGCCTTCCCAGGTGAGCCTGGCCCTGGTGCCGGGGCAAACTCAGCCGGGATGGTGTAGGCGGGCACCGCAGGACTTGGTGAGGACTCAGTCCTGAGGAGCCTGCTCCGGCCACACCAGCTTGGCCCATGGAACCCCCTCTTTGTCCTCGCCCCCCTGCTTCTCTCTGCGCCGGTTTTCTAAGAAGCCAGGCACAGTTACACAAGACAGTGTCCTCAGAGGACTCTGAAAGTGGAGAGACATTGATGCGAATACGAGGAAGCAGGGGGGACTCTGAGAACTAATGATAACAGTTTGCAGGAACACTATATGTGTGTGTGGGAATACCCAAATAAAAGAGACCATGGGCCCCAGTTACCTCCGCCCAGATGACCCCCACTGATGGACCGGGAGGGCTTCGGTGCTGGGAGGAGTTTGGGGCTGAGACGCCTCAGCCTGCACAAGGGAGAGGACTTGCCCAAGGTCACTGGCAGGCAGAAGCGGGACCCAGATGCACACCCCCCAAACCCTCAGGACGCCAAGCCCCGTGCTCCGCTCACCACACCTCAGGCTTCACCGGCAGGGAAGCGCGGTCTCCAAGGGCCGGTTCAGTCTGCTCCAAAATCACATGGGCTTTGGAACAGAGCAGCAGACCTCGCAGCTCTAGGAAAACTGCCAATCAAAGTGTTGACTTGAGCAACCCCCGGGAGAAAGGAGTGTTCTCCGGGGCCTGGGCGGGGCTCGCGCTCCCTCCTCACTGCAGGTGCAAAGAATGAAATAATTCCCCTGGTTCGTCCTGGAGGCACGCACCAGAACTCAGTGGACGGTGTCTCCCTGGCGAAGGATCCCGCCAGATGAAAGCCCTTGTTTGCTCTGAAGTGCTGCTCCTTCCCTTTCTCAAGACTCTGATCCTAACACGGGCAGGGGAGGGACAGAGAGCCTCAGGGATCTGAGCGAAGACGAAAGAAACTCAGGTGCAGAAAGCAACCACCTCCAGTGCTGACACAGTTCCTGGCAGACTCGCAGGCATTCAGACACAGGGCTCAGTGGCTCCCCTACAACCTCGAGGAGCAGGCAGGGATGGCTCAACCCCCATTACAGATGAGAAAACAGGCTCCAGGCCCAGGCGCTACGTTAACTGGGATAAATGGAGGGCTGGCTGGGGAGAAGGAATTTCAGGATCAGAAACAGGAAAACACAGGTCCCCCGCCTCCAGAGACTCAGACTATAAGCTTCCTGCTGCCCTCCCCACGAATTTCTCAGCCCCCATGGCATGAGCCACAGTGCTCAGCACCCAAGTTGGAGGAACAAACCTGACCCCAAAAGCCTCTCATTTGATCCTATGCAATATCACACTATTTGCATTTTTAAAAACTTGGGGTAAAAACATACCCCCCAAATATTTGAGGTAAAAAAAAATAACCAAAAACTTCATGAATTCATGCTCATAGAAGAAACGCAGGTCAGTACAGGATCAAGTAATTTTTTTTTTTTGCATCTTCATTACTTAAGTACAATGTCACCTTTCTCAAAAAAGCAAATGGAAAACAAGCAAATAAAAACAAAACCAGAAAAGCAAAGGGCCCTTGAGTAATGGGGTGCAGGGCCCCCTGCCTCAAAGACCAGATGACCGCCATCACTCCCACCATCTCGGACCCATAGCTCCACAGCAGAAGACAGGGTGCTGAGACCTGCAGAGCCGGGGGCAGTGAGGAGACCCTCTCTGCCCATGCAGGGCAAGTCCAGGAGAGCCTGTCACCCAACTGGGATCAAACCCTGCATTCGGCCCAGACATCTGGGCACCTCCCTCCACAGCTTTGACATCTGTAAAATAGGGGTGATGATAATGACCTCCTGCCTCGGTTTCCCCCTTTGAATGAAGTGAGAAGATTTGTGTAGGCTGCTCATACAGTGCGTACAGCAGGTGCGCAGCAGAGGTTAGCAGCCACCACACGGGTCTTTCAGCTGCTCTGTGAGGTGGAGACAACTGGCCTGGTCTAGTCCTCGAGGCTGTGCGACTTTGGGCAACTAACTCAACCTCTCTGGGCTTCCGTTTCCTCATCCGAAAAGTGGGGATGGGAACCCCGCCAGCACAATCTAATCGTCAGAACTACCTTCTCTGAGCCTCTGGCTACCCACCAGGCGCCACGCTAGCACAATGACTTATCAACTCCCCACTCTCTGAGGCAGGATATGGGGACCCCAAGGCCCAGGGACTTAGGAAGCAACCACTCTGGCTTTGCCCACAGCTCCACTGAAGCCGAGGGAAGGCCTGTGTGAGCCTTGCACCCACGTGCGCAGAAATAAGCGGGCCAAAGGGCAGTGTACAGGCAGGGATGCTCAGCCAGCCTCTTCCCAGGTCAGCTGCTTCCCTTCCTGAACCAAGGTCGCCATCTGCTGGGAGCATGGGGCTCAGCACCCCGGTGCCCCTTTGCTCAGCTCCCACCTGGGTCTGGGGCCTGGGATTAGAGGGGCATGACCGTAACATTCCCATGGTGGGTCCCTGTGCCCTGACTGGCTCCCCACCTCCAGGTCAAACCCCCAATATTTGACCTTGACCCAGCAGATCCATGGCCGGCTGTGCTGGGTGCTGGCTTCAGAACCTTAGCGCCCTTCCTGGGCGCGGCTCACCTCCGTGGACATTCACGATGAAGGTGGTGAGGCGGGTCGTGCCAAGGCACCTCCCCGTGTAGGATGCAAGGCCTTCCCGAAAGATGCTCCTCAGAGCCCAGAGCCCACGCCCGCCCCCTCTGGACCCTGCTCTCTCAGGGCCTTGGCCTGGGCTTCCTTCTCCCACCCACCCTGGCCTTTCCTTCGGTGTTGAGGAGCTTTCGCTGGCTGGAACTGCCCACCCGCCTCCTAATTCCTGAGGCCATGCGCTCTGGAATCTTCCCCGGCCTGTGGGCGGGGGCCAGCAGAGGCCCGCTCAGTGCCTGTGGCCGGCCGACCATTCCGTGCCCCCCTCGGTGGCCAGCCCCAGCAGAACCGCCTGTGGCCTCTGCCTGCTGACCCCCTCCCAGCCCAGACACGCTCCAATTAGGAACACTTTGATCTCAAGGCCGCTGGAGGAGAAACTACAGAAAAGGCACTGTCTCCCCATGAACCGCAGAAGGTGCCGGGCCAGGGTCCTGGGGAGCCTGCAGGTCTACGTGCCAGGAACTAGACCAGCTTGGACCAGAGCTCTGGGCTCGGTTCTTTCCAATGGTGAGCAGGGAATGGGCACCGGGCTTGCAGAGCTCAGGACACGGTTCCTAAATCCCACAGGGAGCCAAGTGCACAGCCTGGGGGCCAAGCCAAAGGAGAGCCTTGACGACAACGGACGATGCTGTCCGGTCTGGGTGTCACTGAACACAGGGCCACACCTCTTCCCTGCCTTTAGCTCTCTGTTGTTGTGGTGATGGCGAAATACACACAAGATAAACCTGACCAATCAGCCACTTTAAATAAACCATTCAGTGGCATTTAGTACATTCACTACGTTGTGCAACCAGCACCTGAGTCGAGCTGCAGAACATGTTCATCCCCCCAGACAGAAACCTGTTTCCATCGGCTTCACTCCCCACCCCGCCCCAGCCTCCGGCAAGCAGTCATCGGCTTTCTGTCTCCACAGATTTATCTACTCTGGACATTTCATATACATGGTATACATGGAACCCTACACATGTGGCCCCCTGTGACTGGCTCCTTTCACTCTGTGTGATGTTGTCAAGGTTCATCCATGTTGCACTGGGTCAGTGCTTCTCTTTCTCTCTTTTTTTAAGATATTATTTTTAAAAAACTGATTTGAGAGAGAGAGAGAAACATGGATCGGTTGCCTCCCGACATACACCCTGATGGGGACTGAATCCACAACCTAGGTATGTGGCCTGACTGGGAACCGAACCTGCAGCCCTTCAACCAGCTGAGCCGCCCGGCCAGGGCAGTGCTTCATTCCTTTTCATGGCTGAGTAATATTCCGTCGTACGAATGGACCACATCTTGTTTACCATCTGTTTATGGACATTGGGGCTGTTTCCAAGTTTTAGCTATTGTGAACAACGCTGCTGTGGGCATTCATGTATGAGTGCCCTCAAAATGTTCCCAAGTCAGACCTGTTGAGGTATAATAACATACAGTAATCCACCTTCCTCAAGTGGACACTTCACTTAGTTTTGATGCTCCCGTGTCTCCTTTCAACCCTTGTACCACCCCCTGAAGCGGGTGACAGTCACCCCATGATAGAGATGAGGACACGGGGTGATGGTCACCCCATATCAGAAGTGAGGACACTGGGGCCTGCAGAGGCTGAGCAGTTGCTTGGCGTCCCCGGGTTTGGAGGGTGCAGCCTGGGTCGGAGCAGGCCCGTGTGGCCCTGAAGCTCTCTCTGTTCACCTCCAGGCTGCCATCATGTCAACTCCCGGCCAGTCCCGCCTTCCGTTCGTGCCTGACAGGAACAGCGACACCCTGACACAGCACGACAGGATTGTCTTCTGCTCCTCTCATGTCCCTTAACCAGCCCCCAGCACCGCCGGGAGGGCTGGCTACCGGGGAAGGCCGGTCAGCGGCTTTTCAAGAAAGGTGCCAGTGCGTGGGCTGGCAGGTCGGTGGGAAGGGGTGGTGGGCACTGACCCGCAGGCGCTCAGAGGCCAACGGTACACCACGTGCAGCTGAACATGGCCCGCGGGAAGACCTCACCAAAACCAGACAGTTTTGCAGAAAGTAAAAAGTGCCGAAATTCATCCACGAAGAAGAAGAAGAAGAAGAAGAAGAAGAAACACGAACAGACCTCAAAGCCAGGGAGAAACAGAAACGTTGTGAAGGATTAACTGCAGGAACGGAGAAGACCCGGTTCCTTCCAACTCGCAGGAATGGGTCATCCCTGCGGGCAAAGCCGTTCCAAACCATGGGCAAGGCCGGGGCGAACCAGAAGCCCCCAAACTAAGACCATGTAGGAGAGGACAGCATGGGGCTGCCTGTCCCTCAGCTAGTGGTGGTCCTGGGATACACCCACACCTTGGGCTCAGAGTGCCGGCGGCCTGCGCTGGGCGGGGTCATGCACACAATGCCTGTCCATCTGGGGTCCTCAAGGAGCCACCTCAGAAGAAAGGGTGAGGTGGGAGGGTGTCAGCAAGAAAAGAGCCCTTTGAGAAAGCGTTCACAGGGCCCCCCAGACACTGCTGAGGTCACCCGACTCCAGCCTTGGCGGCCTCTGGCTGCTACCCTAGAAAACGTCTTTTATCGGAACATGACCCAGAAACTGCCCCCTCTCCTCCTCCTCCCTCCCTCCAGGCGATGCTGCCCTCCCCACTAGAACTCTGTCCAGGCATCCAAGACAGTGGCAAAAAGAGGGTTACGGCATCAGAAGACCCCTCGCTGGCCCGTGACCCCGTAGGCCCCTTGGCCCCCCTGAGCTGGTAAGCCAGAGCTGCGGCTTGTAGCCCTGACTGCCCTTGGGGACAGGGATGGGGACGATGCCGTGAGCGATGGGTAAGCACTTTGTAAACTTCTCCCTCACCCTGGTGGAGTTTCCAGGCTTTGGGGACACCTCTCCATTTGCCCCAAAAAGACTGCTGATGGAATAACCACAATGACACTTCGCCGCCAGCTCCCAAGACCCTGTGTCCCCGAGCCAGATTCTGCACCCCACTGAACCCAGGAGCAAGGAGAGGAAGACAAAGACCCAAGTGTGAGCAGGCATGTCAGGACAGCAGGCAGGCGGGGAAGGGCGGCGGGGAAGAGGCAGAGGATGTCGGCAGAGAGCGCCAGGTTGAACGGGTTGCTCAATCCTCAATCCTCCTCCACCCTGCCTTCCAGGGAGCTCGAGACCACGGCAAAGGTACGCTCCGTGATCCTCCGACGGGAGGGAGCTGGGGGCCCGATACTTCAATTCCCCATGGTCAAGGGCAAAGGGCACGAACGTCTAGCCCTTCTGGCCTTCCCTGCAACAGGCTGGTGCTCCTGGGGCCCTGGAAAGCACCTGGGAAAGAGATCCACCCAGGGACAGCCAGCTGGAGGCCAGGCTGCACGATGGAGAAGCAAGGGAGACGGGTGTGTGTGTGTGTGTGTGTGTGTGTGTGTGAGGCGGGGCCTGACGCCATCCGCCGTGCCTCCAAACAAGCCACTGTACAGTGGGTACTGGCTCCAGTTCAGAAATAAAGAAACCAGCGCTGGCGGAGAAGCCAAGACGAGGTAGACATGTGAAGTCCTCACAATGTGCCTGCCTTCCATTCCTTTCTTCCTCCGTCTAGCCCGGGATGGATGGGCTGTCGGAAGCAGCAGACAGGCCCATTTAGAAACTGCTCTTTCCAGAGTGGATAGGAAGACCTCATCCAGAACCTCCCCCACCCCGGAAACCCCCGGGGCGACGTTCTCCGCCGCTCGCGGGAGCCGGCCTTCCGAGGATTATTAAATGGATCTCTCCTCCCTCCGGGTGTGTTTCCTTCAAGGCCGCACGCAGCATCGAGCAGTAACAAAGCGAGCGGCCCAGGGCGGCATCAATCAGCACACACGACAGCCTGTGCGCTTTGATTTAATAAAATCGCCCCCACTGGGCTGCTTTAATTGTTTCCAGATCCTGAAAGTATTGGAAAAGGGGGTGCGCATGGAATCGTCCACCTCTGGCCACCTCTGGATGCGCATCTGGAGCTCCCTGGGCCGAATGTCACCGTGAGCCGTGTCCTCGGAGGGCCGGCTGGGCAGAGTGAGTGAAACCCTCATGTCACCAAGACAAATGGCCCCGGAGGAGGACACCAGATGGGGCTCTTGAACGATGCCAGCAGGAGAGCAGCTGGTCACCACGGTCACTGCCCCGGCGGAGACGGCCTGTAGGACCTGGAGGGAGGTGCACCGGGGCCGTGCTCTCTCATCCCCCAGAGACCACGGAGCTGTGCGGTGGCAGGCAGGACGAAGGGCTGGGGCACCAGGAGTCTGTTCAGGGAGCCAGTGGCCCAGCGAGGTCACTACCAAGCACCTGTCCAGTCCCTTCTGGCCAGAGCGACTCTGTAGTGCAGCCCCACTGGCCCGAGTCGAAGGCCTTGGGGCAGCACGTAGGAAGAGTATGGGGTGGAACCCAGGGGACTGAAGTTTAGATCTCAGCTCTACCAGCTGTGCAGCTTCAGGCAAGTAACTCACCTCCTCTGGGCCTCAGTTTTCTTACCTAGAAAATGGGCTGGCTATGCAAACTCCAAAACTCTGCATGGACTGCAGCTCCATGACACACTGCCCTGGTTCTAGTGGTGTGTGGGAAGCACAGGCACCTCCCTACAGGGCCACCTCTCACCCCAGGACCCGGGAAACCTGCTGCCGAGTGGAGGGCACCAAGGCATTTTGGCCACTTTTCTTTTTTTAAAATTTTTTCCTCATTGATTTTAGAGAGAGAAGAAGGGAGAGGGAGCGAGAGATGGAAACATCAATGACTGGCCGCCTCCTGCATGCCCCCCACTGGGGATCAGGCCCACAACCTGGGCATGTGTCCTAACCCGGGAATCGAACTGGCGACCTCCTGGTGCATCGGTCGACGCTCAACCACTGAGCCACACCGGCCGGCAACTTTGGCTACTTTTCAAGGGCACTGGAGCCCTTTCTCCACAGCTTGGGTTTGAAGGGGGGCAGGAGAGGCTGGAGAGAAGGGCTTCTGGGGGCAGGGGAGTTGGGCCCGCAGAGGGTGGGAGGACGCTCCAGCGTGTCAGGAGTCCCTTGTTCTGTCCCGGTTCCCAGTCCTGTCTGCCACCTTCATTGTGTTTGTAAGGCCTTCCCTAATCAGGAAAGGAAAGGTTGTTTGTTATCGTCTCAAAACCCGAGGGAGGGCACACACTCACGCGTGCATGCACGCACACACACACACACACACACACACGAGCGCACACGCACTAACAGGTGCACTCCCACCCGAGCCTGACACAGATGACAGCCTGTCATGGGCTGTATGTTACAAGTCAATTACGCCCACCTCCCAGGCAGCCTCTGATGCCGCCGGGGCAGCCATCTCCCCGGCATCGGAACACCGCGGAAGGACGTGGGACGATCCCCCAGGAGGGGCCCCCAGCCCTCAGGAGGCTGCCAACTGTCAATTAGGAGGAAATTGGATGTGGGGGTGGCTCATTTATTTTCATCCCTCAACCTCCGTATTAAACAGCATGGCAATAAAAAAAGAAGAAGAAAATGGTGTGGCTCCAGTGTGGGCTCAGGCAAGTTTCTGAACAGCCCTGCCCTCATTTTCTCCATCTGTGAAATGGAGCCCCTGCCCACCCAGGGCAACACGTGGGAAGTCCCTGGCTCAGAGGACATCAGAGTCAGGCTCCCCCTTCCCCACCCTCCCTGGACCTTGGTTTAAATCAGAGCCTGGTGGAAGGCGGGGGAAGCTGGCCCACCACCCAGGGGAGAAATGGGTCTCATTCTTTAGACCCTGCGTCTGGGCAGCTTTGAGTGGAGAGAGGATACCCTCAAAGTCTACCCCACGGGGTGGTGGCTCGTGGGCTGTCACCCAGGAGTGACAGAAGCAATGCTCCTCTGGAAGGGGAACTCCTGCTGGTCTCATAAGGAATGCAGAGTGGGGTGGCTGGGACCCCTCCCGCTGAGTCTGTGCTGACAGGTGAATTGTCCGGGCCCCAGAAGCTCTGGGGACAGCTGCACCCTAAGATCATAACAGCAGCAGGGCCTCAGGCCAGCCTCCCAGGCTTCACCCCTATGCTTGGCAGCCAGACACGGTTCAATAAGACACCTGGACACCCATAAAAGCTGCCCTTCCATTTAAGCATTTTGCACCCCAGATCTGGCTCCTCTGACTTATATCACCCTCCCCCCAGAACGTGACACCCACTGCTCTCCATCAAGGACCCACGCATGGGGAGTGGGGGGGGGCAGTGGGAAAGGGAAGGCGAGGGGAGGGTTGAATGCAAAGTGCAGAGTAGGGCAGAAGATAATGTCATCATCATCATCATCACTATGAGGAGGAGGACCCGGGTGCAGCTGCCACAGTGTCAGAGCAGAGAGGCTCTGCGTTAAATGCTGCCTCTGCACCCATGTTTTCTGGGACCCCTGCCTACCCAGGCCAGAGGCTTGAGAGCAGATAAGCAATGAACCTTTTGGAGGTCCAGGCCTGGATGACCCCCTCGGGTGGCAAGACAAACAGTGCTATGTGAACCTGGGCTCCTGGGGGATGGGGTGGGAGCTGAGAAAACCATCCCCTCCTCACCAGAGGATCCTTTTTGTGATGAACCTGACACAGCCCCTGGGCCGTGACAGGTGGTGAACTGAGTTCTTTACACATTTAATCTTTTTTGTCGTTAATCCTCACCAGAGGATCCTTTTTTCCATTGATTTTCAGAGAGAGTGGAAGGAAGGGAGTGAGGGAGGGAGGGAAGGAGGGAGTAACAGAGAGAGAGAGAGAGAGAGATGTGAGAGGGATACACTGATTGACTGCCTCCCATACACACCCAACCAGGGCCAGGGATTGAACCTACAACCCCAGGTATGGGCCCTTGACTGGGAATCAAACCCACAATCCTTTGGTGCTTGGGCCGATGCTCCAACCACCAAGCCACACCAGCCAGGGCTAGTACTCATTTAATCTTGACACAGACGTTTCTGTTATCTCCATGTCACAGATGAAGAAACTGAGGCTCAGAGAGGCAACTGGTAAGGCCAGTTCGTCTGTGGCAGGGTTTGACCCAGCTATGTGATTCCACCGTTTATGTTGAAGCAGCAGCGGCCTCTTACACAGCACTGGCTGCCTGAGGAGGGGCCACTCGCAGAAGAAGGTTCTGAAGGGTGAATAGGAGTTTGCCAGCAGAGGAAACAACTCAGAGGTCAGGGAAGGTGTGTTCAAGAGAATGGAGTTAAGTACAGCTGGAAGAAAGTACATGCCTGGCACACAGTAGGTGCTCGATAAACACGTGTTGAATGAGGTGCTGGAGACAGAGAGCAGAGAGGTGCAGACCAAGGGGTTTGGCTTTATCCTGCACACACATGCATGTGCACCCAAGCACCTTCCATCTCCGCCCCGACCCCAGCCACATCCACTGCTCTCCCTTCCTGCCTGCCTGTCCCCAGCAACGCCCCTGAGCGGTCCATGACAAGCACTCTGCTGCCCAGTCCCCCCTTTCATGCCCAGGATTCTCGGGGAGCCTCTGCGGAGGTGACTGAGAAGAGAGGGGTCTCAGAGGATGAGGGTGGGAAGGTCTAGATGTGTATGGACAGGGCGACAGGCTGGGGGAGTGAGGTTAGCTGCCCACCGCTTTCTGCTTCCTGCCGCCCGCTGGCCCCAGGGAGGGGCCGGGAGTCTCCAGGGAGGCCAGCTGGCTGCCACTGCCGCTGCTCTGATAACCTTCAGCCCTGACCTCATTTCCCACTGAGGCTCGTGCAATTTCTTCCAATTTTCCACATAATTAGCTGAGCGGGAGACGTATCCCCTGCTCTGAGGCAGGAAGGAGCCGCTCTCCAGGGCCTAAGGGCCTGTGGCTGAGGGCACAGCAGCCCCGCAGGCCCCCTCCTGCCCGCCCCCAGCTCACTGGGCAGGGATGTCCAGCAGTGCGGGGGATAAGGTGGCAAGGGGGTTCGAGCACCCCCCTCCCCCGGCATGTGGCATCGAGTCAGATGTCAGCCCCTCGGGCTGCTGAAAGATGTGAGTCACACGGGGTTTTTCCGAGGCTGAAACTGCACGGGACTCAAAGTGACCAGTACCGTAAGTGTCCACTAAACCCTTGTCTCTGCCCCCACACCTCCCAGATGTTCACCCCCTTCCTCCAGCTCTCACTCTTTCTCTGAGACCCCAAACCATCCCCTTCCCTTTCTGGAGAGGTAGGGGCCGGGCACTTAGGGAGGGTGGGTCTGGGAGGGTGGGCTTGGCACCCGGCTCCACCCCGTCTGCTGTGTGAGTCAGCAACGCAGGCCTGCCGGCCTCGGTCTTTCCATCTGTGAAGTGGGTGAGACAACAGAAGCTGCCTCAAGGTGGGGAAGACATTGGTCCACAGGATGGAGGCCGCTCGGCTCCTCAGGCAGGGACAGGTGGCCGCAGGGGCCCTTTTAGGAAGCCTGTGCTCAGCGCCACCCCTGGGTCCCTTTCCTGGTGGACGCTGTCGCCCCTGCCCAGTTAACGGGAAGCTCCGGGCAGCAGTCAGTGATCCAGTTTGGCTGAGCAAAAGCAGGAGTGAAGGGTGAAGGCCTCCCTGCTGGGCCCCGATGAGCACTCGCTCACTTTTTGGGCCTGTTTCCCGAACTGCACAAGGAGCAAGGTCACCCCTGTCCCACCTCTCGAATCACCCTTCCTGACTGCAGACGGTGTCCCAGAGAGAGAAGACAGGCAACCTGCCCTCAGGGCAGAAGCTCGTCACTCCAGCCCCCAAGGTGCCCACAGCTCTCCACCCCCCGGGGCAGCCTCAGGATCCTTGGAACGGCCTTCCCCTGACAGCATGAGCGATTCCCTTCCTCCCTCCCGAGCCGGCGCCAAGGCCTGGAATCCATCATTCCGTGCTGCCTGTCTAGGCTCTGCCGGCTGCCAGGCTCCGCGCGGGGAGTGCAGCGGCCACCCTCCACGGCGCGGGGCGCAGGGCGTCCAGAGCACGCAAGGCGAGTGCAGACGCCGGGGTCCGTGCCTGCCCCCGACTGCGGACCCTCACCCCCTGACCCTGGGCTGCTCACTGAGAAAATGTGCCATGCGGTCACAGGAGCCTCAAACACCTGGGTGCAGGTGGGGTCTCCTGGCACAGCAGAGAGCCCCGACGGCCTGATCAAACACTCCTCCCTCACCACCATCAAAACCTGCCCTGCACAGGTGCCCTTTCAGCATCTGTCCCCAGCAGCATGGGGGAGCGGTGGCCTCTGGAACTAGAGACCCTCCCTGCAGGGTGATCGTCTGAATCATGGGGCGGCTCCCCACACCCTGGGTGCCTGGGGCCTCAAGGATGAGGGCTGAGGACAAAGAAGGGGAGGGGGATCCCAGTGATAAGAGACAGGCTGGGCACACTCAGGAGGAGGCAGGAGGGGGCCTGAGCGTGGACAGAGTCTATGTGGTGGGGTCCGGAGGGCAGAGACGGGGTCCCAGGATGTCAGGTACAGCGGGAGGAGGACAGTGTTTCTGCATGGTCAGCTCCCATCAGCAGCATCAGGACTACCGCCCCCCCTGGAGGGAGGCCCCAAACTCCTTTCTGCTTTGTTTGTGAAAGGGCATGCCAGGCGGCCGAGACGGGTGACAAGCTTTTCCTGCTGCAAGTAAGCTCATTTCAACTGTCCCATGCCCCCGTCTGTACACCCTGCATGTGCCCACAGGCCCTTGTTCGTCTAAGTCCATTGCTCGCTCGCTCTGGAGAACAAAATGGCATTTCTTCCCCTCCCATCATTCCCGGTGCGACACACAGGACAGCGGCTCCCCCCACCCCGCTAGGGCCATCACGGCAAGTGTTACTGTGCATTTACAACCCGCCAACACGCGCCAAGCACTCCGGGACCGCCGGCCTGTCTGCTCTTCACCACAGCCCCACGCACGGCCGCTGCGCTGCTACTGCCCCATTTCTCCGAGGCACACGCTGAGGCACAGAGAGGCCAAGCCACTAGACGGGCATCACACAGCAACCCAGAGTCTGATCTCGAAATGCAAGGACTTCACCCCCATGGTCCTGCTGCTTCTGTGCTCTAGAGATTCCCTCCACCCCGGTTATCAACGGGGGGAGGGGCAGCGTTCACAGCCTCCTTTTGTGACTTGATACGTGTTGGGATGACAGCTGCGGGGGTCTGGCAGGGAGAGAGAGGGCTTGAGCCCCGAGAAGCAGCGACACCACACACAGATGGACCCCACAGGGGGCTCACCTCAAGACGGCACCCACCAGTCCCTTCCCTCGGAAGGCCGGTCTCAGGTCTCAGAGAGAGGTTGGTGCCAAGGACGGAAAGTGGGGGTGCTCCTAGCACCACTCAGTCAGAAATAAAATGAAACGATGGTGAGGATGGGGGGGACCATGTGAAATACAGACAGGAACTCAGGGGCTCCCCAGAGTAGAAGCACGTGAAACTCAGAAGCGGTCCAGCTGGGTGAGGCCGAGGCTCCGCCCGGACCAGCTTCTGGCCAGAGGTGCCAGGCGCACAGGATAGTGGGATGGCTCATCCAGCTGCGTGGGCCAGTCTGAGACGGGGTCTCCGTGAGGTTTCCTTGTGCTCCAGAAATGGGGGGGCAGGGAGGCAGATATCACACTCTGTGTCCAGGACATGTCTACACAAAGAGCCACCTGTCAGGGGCTCCCTCTGCCCCTGGGATGAAACCTCAGGATGCAATGGCTCTGGCCGGACATTTGAAGCCCTTGGAGAGGGGCCCCATCCGCAGTCTAGCACCCTCAACCTTCCCCAGCAGGCTGTGTCCCATTATCACTCTCTCCTACCCTCCAGGCAAGATGTCCCTTCCATATGGAACACACACTCCCCTTTCCTACCTAGTGGCACTGAGCCTGTGGAAATCTCAGTCAGGTGTCACCTCCTCCTGGAAGCCCTCCCTGATGCCCAGGCGGGAGAGAGGACCACCCTGGGCCGAGCTCTATTCTGGCACACCACTGTCTATATGTCTTCCCTTCCCCATCCCTTACGAGGATGGAGGCTGAGAGAAATAAAGTAGAATAACCTGGGGTGGGTATGTATGCTCTGGGTCTCCAAGGGCCTGGCTGACTCCTCCAGAGTCTGAGGTGCTGACAACAGCCCTGCGAGGCTGTCGGAGACCAGTCACAGCTCTCAGGGGCATAGAAAGGGTGAGCAACCAGCACACAGCTGCACAGGGCTGGGAGGAGGGTGTTGCTCAGGCTGTAGCTAGATTCCCCTCTGAGGGATTGTTCTTACTATGGAAAACATCAGTGTTAGCGATGGGCACAGGGGACCCATGGAGAAGGAACTGCGGGGGGAGATTCCTAAGCAGAAAGGGGTCCAGTGCAGTGTGGAGAGCTCTGGGGCAGCTCAGAGGCAGCAGGAGCCCCTGATCTACCCCCGCCCCCCTAGGGCATCAGTCTGGCTGGAGCTGAAGGGACAGAGAAGAGACTGCAGAGAAGGGGGCTGAAGGAAGCAGGGGTGTCTAGTAAGCAATGGGGCAGGGCCACACCCCTCCCAGTACGAGCTCCTGAAAGGACCATGGACGGTGGTCCCAGGCTGGGGTCACCCATGGGAGGGACCCCAGGACGGTCCACCTGCTCTCCCAGCAGCACTGAGGGGCTAGCTCCAGTCCCTCCCCCTCCAGCAAGCCCTCCCAGCTACCTAACCCTGCCATCATCTTTGGTCTCTGAAGTCACACTGTGGCTTTCCTTTCAGTGACCTTGACACTGGTCAGGTCAAATATTTCAGCTCAGTGAATTCATCCAGCAGAAGTGTGTTTCCACGGCAACAGGGGCTGACTCATCGCACTCTCCTGGGCCCCCTCGCTCTCCCCTCAGGAAGCCACTCTGTGTCCTGCCCGCATGCCCACCCCCACAGCACTCCCAAGGTGAGCTGTGCCTGCTCTGTGCTCGCCCGGCACCCCGGGAGCGCGCTGCAGAGGCCCCGATGTCCTGCAGTGTGAGCACGGGGGCTGCCGCCCATGAGGACGCACAGCCCATGTGCAGCCTCGGCCGTCAGCATCCAGATGGGCTCTTGTTTTTTCCTGGGGACATCTGTTGACCCGCCCAGCCTGGCTGCAGAGAGAAAGGGAGGCATGTGGAGAAGATGTGAGGACTAGCTTGGCATTCTGGGGGGGTTCAACCGAGAGCGCCCGTGACACCCGGTTTCACAGAGGCTGTGTCCTAAAGGGTCTTGTCCTCTCCCCGTTGCTTAGGTCACCTGGGGAAAGGCCCGGCACCTGAGAACTGGGTGCTTAGCCAGTATTTTAAGCTACCAGCCCTCATTCTCCCTCCCATCCCGCAGGGCCTGGAGGGCCAAGGCCACCCCCATGATCCGGGAGCTGCCCTTCTGCCCTGGGACACTTGTGTTCCTGCAGCCCGGGCACAGAGCTGGTTCTCCCGCTGATTAGCATCTCGGCTGCAGCCCCAGCGCCAACCAGCCCTTACTGGGCACTTACTGTGTGCCAGGTGCACATGGAGTCCTTTATGTGCATGACTGAATCCTTGCAATACCCTACGAGGGCTCTTGTGGGGCAGGAGTCCTGGTGCCACCACTCACCACTCACTAGGTGTGTGACTTTGAGGAAATACGTTGGCCTCTTGGGGTGTGTGTTCCCATCTGTGCAGTGGACTGTTGCCAGAACTCAGTAAGTGAATGCATGCCTGACTTCTAGTGAGGGCTCAGCAAGTTAGGAGTGAGCGTGCTTCGCCCTGCTCTGCAGAGAAGGGGGCGCCCACGGCTCCGGGGTGGCCCAGCTGGTTCTGACCACCAGACAGCACTTCCAATCGGTCCCATGAGGGCTGCAGGGGAGCGACAAGAACAAGCTTAGGGTGAGGGACTGGCTGAGCCCAGTCTGCCAGCAGCCAGCAGGAACCGACCCAGCATTGCTCAGTCCCTCTTATCCTGAGGCTGTCCGCCACCTTCCACTGTGCCCGCGTGGCCCCTGAACGGATCATCAAAACAGCAAACCCCACTCAGGTGTGTTCTGAGCGCCTCACACTTCATTCCTTCACTGGGTTCTCTAGATAACTCTGAGGGCCAGGCTATTATCATCCCCATTCTGGAGATGGGAACACGGAGACCGACCATGTGCCTGTACCAGTCACGTGTTGCAGAAGCACCTATGACTTACCCCACGTTATGATGCCCCTGCAATGCCAAACACCTACGTGCACTCATCTCATCAGATCTCCCCAAACCTGTGATGCAGGGACGTTTATCTCCCCGACTCTACCTTTGGGAAAACTGAGGCACGGAAGTGAGGTGCCCAAGGTCACACAGGCAGCAAGAAGCAGAGTCTGTTGGAACCCAGAGCCCAGGCCCTCCGCCTCCCAGCCCACGCTCAGAACGCCCTGCTCCTCAAGAATAACTGAAACCTGACCATGACAAATTATTTTTTTAATGGTTTTAATTTATCCCCCTTTCCTTGGAGAGTGTCAGCGGCAATCTGCTTCTCTCTGTGTCTGCGAGCCTCCCCATCTCTTGTTAGTGGCTCGGCTTTGAACATATTTCCTTTTATCATGTGGTGACACGCGGTGGCAGAGGGCGATTGCGGGAGAGATTGTCGGGGAGGGGCCAGGCTAGAGTTTGCATCGCTCCTGACAGCTAATTAGCTGTGTGTCTTTGCACCAGGGGCCTCTCATATGGCAGGCATCATCCTCATGGACCAGGCTCCACACTGAGGCCTCCTCCTCCATCTCCGGGTTGGAGATTTCCAGGGTAACAGTTTCCATTTTGGCGGTGCCCTTGACCCCCGGGCCTGTCTGTGGCGGAGGTAGGAGGACAAGGCCAGAACGGCTGATCCTTGGGGACTGGATTTTCCAACAATGATCAGGGCTCTGGACTGGGACCCAGACAAGAGCAGGTGTCTGAGGCTTAAGTGACCTTGGGCAAGTCTGGCCCTCCCCAAGGCTCAGTTTCCTCATCTGCATCTTGGGTATGGGAGTACCATATGTTTGGCCCCCTAAGCCTGTTGCAGGCATCCAGTAGGAGAAGGAGAGGCAGGCTGAACCGAAAGAACTATGTGTCCGGGTCCCTCCGTTCATCAATTCAATACGCATTGAGCACCTATGTGTGCGGGGCCCTGCTCTCGGTGCAGGGGGGTGGGGGAGGGAGGAGACAGTAAGGAACCACAAGTAGCATGTGTGGGATCTGGGGAGGGGCGGGGCTAGCGTGCTTGCTTCTGACAGCTCCTCAGAGGTGATCAGAGGCTTGGAGGAAGCAGCAGCATGGGGTTTGCGGGGAGCATGGGGAGGAGGTTGCATGGTCAGGAAAGGCCTCACAGACAGTATCATCGTTTATTCTTACCATCGTGTTTATTTACAGAGATGAATGACAAAGATCACCAAACCTTTTTTTATTTTATTTTATTTTTTGCCTGTTAGAAAAACACAGTCTATTACTTTATTTTTTGTTGTTCAGGGCAGGGGTTCTCACACTTGAGCGGCGTCAGGGTCCCCTGAAGAGCTTGTTAAACAGACAGCCTGGCCAGCCCCAGAGCTTCTCAGCCAGAATTATTGACCCGTTCCCTGGTGCCCCTAATGCTGCTGGCCCAGGGACACAGTGTGAGAACCCCTGTTCTGGTCTGGAGATGGGCTTGGTTCATGCACAAGGCCGAATTTCCCCTCCCTGCGGGCTGTGGCCCATGAGCGCCACTGAATCTGATTCCAGTGACAGACGCTTAAGAGGCTCCTCAGATCGCATCAAGCAAACTGTATGAAATCACCACTTTGCCCATTTCCTACGGTTCAGCTTAATACGCGCTGGGTCGAAACGGCCGCCCTGGCCTCCCGGAGCTGCTGCCCTCCGTTTCCCTGGCTACCCTGTGGGACCCTGCTTCTCTGCCAGGAGGGCGCCACCCGCCTCGGCAGGGGTCAAGGCCTGGCCTGGGCCCAGGACCCCTGGAGCCTCTGGGAACCTCCCCTCCGCCCACCCGGCAGCCCCCAGTGCCTCCCTGAAGTGGCTCTGGCCCCAGAGAGAGATGAAGGGGGAGCAGCAGGCCCACTGACATGCTGAAGGATTGCCATGGCAACAGTGCAGGGCCGGGCCAGCTGGCAGGAGGGGAGTCTGGCAGAGCCATAGGCCTGGCCTCCAACCAGGGCAGGGTTAGCCTGGGGAGCAAAGGCCACATGGTGGGGGGCGGGGTGCCCCCCCCCACGACAGGGCTGTGTCCTTTCTGAGGAGGGTAGTGACCTGACGGGCACCCATCGGAACAACCCACCTCCCTCCTTTTCACACGTGGGGGTGGGGTGGGGGGCTCTGGCCGGAATTCTCTGAAACCCTCTGAGTCAAAGGGTGCCCCACCTGGAGCCCAGCTGGACAGGGCCCCTGGCTGCGGGCTCCAGGAGGCTGCGTTCCCTGTCTCTGCCGCGGGTAGTAGGCACTCGGAGAAAATGTGCCGAACAGAACAATGAACAAGTGGGCTCGTTCACGATCGCCTGTGTCCAAGGCTCAGGGGAGGCTGCTGGGAGCAGGGCCGGGAACAAAGATCGCTGAGATTACAGCTGCCTCCTCCCTCTCCTGCCCTGTTAGAGCAGAAGGCAGCACCCAAGGCCCTCTGGACCTTCCTTGCTCTCGTTTGCACATTGGAAGAACTCAGGGCCTGCTCCCAGGGAGCTCCCTGGGTCCCTTTTCCCTCCCTCCATCCCATGACAGAAAAGGCCAGTCGGCTCCTCCAGGGAGCTGGGCTATTTCGGTCGGTCGGTGTGATGGGCCTGTGATAAAATGGCCCAACCCAGGCCAGGCCTGTGTGGCGTTTGTGGAGTGCAGGGAGGGGGAGGGGGATCTCGGCCCAGCTCTGTCCCTTCCCAAAGCAGGCGAGCAGGCCCCTGCTCCCACCAGGCCTCCTCCAGGTGTTGTACAGGGTTATTTTGCCCATTCTACAGATGCAGAAACTGAGGTCCTGAAAGTGAGCCAAGCTGCCCGAGGTGGCTGGGCAAAGCGAGGAGCTGAGTCCAAGCGCTGTGCTCCCCCGACCCCCCACCACACCCAGCCTCCTGGACTTTCTGAGCTGAGAGATTGAAAAGAAACATTCAATTTTAGTTCCTTTTTTCTTTTCGGTGCAGGTAATCTGTAAAATGCTTAACCAAACATAATTTCATTTCTCATATCTCCTAAGACTTCTCCGATAAATCAATTTACAAATATGTGAGAACTACCTTTACGCCTGGGATGACACCCCAGGATGAAATGGCCCTGACAGGACATTTGAGGTCCTTGCAGACACCTGAGGCCCACGCCCCAGTCCAGCATCCCCCAGCAGGCTGTGCCTCCCACTGGGAATACCCGCCCCCCTTTCCCTCATGCTGGAGCGAAACCTTTCCTGTGTAGGGCAAGCATGTCCCGAGGTCAGAGGACAGGTGAGGGAGGGGTGAGGCCTTGGGCGGACAGCACAGCGGGGCCAGTCCAGACATGGGGCTGGGATGCACAGGTGATCTGAGCTGGTGGATCTGGGCAGGTAGCGGGGGAGGGGGGCACAGGATCCGGGGTCCCTGATAGAGGCGCTGTGTGAGCAGAGGCTCAGAGGCTGGACAGGGTGCTGCAGTCCGGCTAGGTAAGAGGAGGGCTTGCAAAGGGGTGGGGAGCAGCACCCCGGAGCAAGGCCTTCCATCGCCCGGCACCCCGTTTCCCCATCTGTAAAACTGCAACAATAATGGTACCAAACCTAAGGGAGCTGTAAGGTTAAATGAGCTCCCATGTGTGAAGCACACAGATCATGCCTGATTACAGACCACATGCCATGAAAGACATATTTGGCCGAGGTTGTCCTCCCTACCTGAAGCCTCACCCCCAGGGACACCTGAGTCTCCCTGCCACAGACAGAGCCCACAGCTCGTGCCTCCTGGCATCCCCTCCCCCAACACGCTTTTACCACAATAAACTCCTTTCAACCCCCAAAACTGCAAGTCAGGTATTAGCATCTCTCTCCATTTTACAAACGGGGAGACCAAGACACAGAGAGGGCTAGGGACATACCCAAGGTCATATAGCTCCATATGGTGGGGCCAGGATTCAAAAGTAGGCACTGGCATCACGCCATTTTACAGATGGAGAAACCGAGGCTGGGAGGGGCACCCCAGGGGAACCCTCAGTGGTTCTGGGCCACACAGCCAGGATGCTGCCGAGCGGGGCTGGCCGCTGGGCCTTCGGGTCTCCTGAGCCCAGGCTCTGACCACGGGGCTCTCGGGCCTCCCTGGCAGGCTCCAGGCAGAAGGTTTGGGGAGAAGCCTCTGGAAGGGCCAAGGAGGCAGGCTGAGGGGGAGGCGCCGACGGCAGGCTGGGCTCTGCCACTCATTCCTACCCCTGCTTCTCACACCCTCCGCCGCGAGGGAGCCAGAAGCTGGCAGCGCCAACTGTTGCTGCCGCCTCCCCTCTCCCTGCCCATCTGCTCCCAAATGGGATCCGGTGGCAGGTCCTTGTCTCGACCACCCGCGGCTGCCGCAGTGGGGGCTCTCCCCTCACCCTTCCCTTCTCCTGGGTCAGGGAGCTCTCAGGGGGCACAGCAGGCCCACTCGACCCTCCCACGCCAAGCCCGCCGTCACCTGTGTAAATGAGCACAGCACATACCACCAATGTGGCCACGGGCCCTGACCCAGCTCCCGCCCACAACCGGGACCCACTTCCTGTGTCCTTCCCTCTGTAGGTTTTCCGACCACAGAGCCTGGGGTCCAACCCTCCTACCACAGATGCCCCTGCTGTCCCAGAAACACACTTAACCTCGTCACCTGGTGTGTGACCTGATTTGGACTCAGAGCAAGCAAGGTGGAGAGCCACGTGTGGGCGGTGACCTCTGAGACTCCCAGTTGGTGGCAAAGGCCCCTGGAGGCCAAGAGCCCCGAGCCCTCTGTCACAGTTTGTGACACCCGTTGCCAGACCTCCTGGGTGCTCGAGGGACCGCCCCCCCCACCATGGTGGAGCCGTGCACAGGAGCTGCCTGACAGCAGCTCATGTCCCAGATGCCTGCTATGTGGGGGGCACCGAGGGAGAGGTGAGGAGACAACCTCGAAGGGTCAACTCAGGTCCTAGGCCAGGAAGCCAAGAGAACAAGGCCGGTGGGGTGCCTGGGTGGAGGGGGACACACGGAGGGAGGGCAGGGTGGTAGGCAAAGCCCCATAGGGAGAAGAGTTGGGTCCAGAGGGTGGAAAGGGCTCAATGGCCACCCCAAGACCTCCCTCTGCTCCCCCACTTCTGATGCTACCCCTTGAGAGGGCTCCATACAAGCTCCATTACTTGCTGTGTGACCCCAGGCCAGTTACTTGACCTCTCTGAGCACCAAGTACAACAGCATCCCATTCTGGGCTGATTAGGAGGATGGGACGAGGTAATGCCTGGCACCTGGTACGTGCTCACTACAGGCAAGGCAGTAGGGCGATGATGAGGTCCAGCTCCAGCCACCCAGCACCTCCTCTGGCGCCCCCAAGCTCACAGCAGCCGGCCTGGTCCTGTCTCCTGGCCTTTGCACACACAGGTTCCTCCGCGGGGAACACCCTTGCCGACCCTCCTTCGCCACTTGGCTAACGCACAGTCTTCCTGCAGGTGGAGGGGCAGGGGGAACCACCTGTTCTGGGAAGGAGGCTGGATTGGGTGTCCCAGGCTGAGACACAGAAGAGGCTACACAGGAAGCCCCCTGAGAGAACCCACCGCTATCCAGTCGCTGGCTCTGCCAGATCTTGCAGGGGACAGTGACATCTAGTGGGCACATCACCCATCGCCTCAGGAGGACCCCAGCGCACCCCAAGTCCCCAAGACAGCAGAGGCTTACCCTCCAGGAGAGGAACCGGGGCAGAGGGGTGCCAGGCACAGTGCATTGCCGCCGGCAACACAGGGCTTGGCTCCCTCTAGACTCCTGCCTCCTCCCGCGGGCAGCCGTGTTCCCGCATGGCATATGCCCGCCATATGCTCTCCCTGTCACAGCATCCTCAGCGGCCCGCAAGCAGCCTGCTGGTGGGGGCAGGGTGCCTTGGAGCTGGAGCGCACCCCAACTGCTACATGGAGCAAGCTGCTCAGAGCTGCTCTGAGGACTACCAGAACCCCTACGAGGGGGGCGGCCTCGGATCCCCTATCACAGACAACCAAACGGAGGCTCAGAGAGGCTGAGCGTCTTGCTCAAGGCCACACAGCTGCAAGGGCAGACCACGCAGAGCCTCTGAGTGTGCATCAGGGGGGCTGGTGGACAACGCCTGTAGAAATCTTTGATGGCTGGAAGCGCCTGTGTGTTCAAAGCTCATGCAAGGCCCCCCCCCACCAGGATACCCTCCATCTCCTCTGGCCTGGTCTGTTTCAGGGCCCCCTGGAGACCACCGCCTCCCTGCTCTCCTGCTGTTTCCACAACCCCAGCACTTGGAGCCTGAAGCCTGAAACTGACTCTTGCTTCTCAAACTAGGTTCCCCAGAGCTCTGCAGGTCTGCCCACAAGCTCGGGTTCTGCCCGGGGAGCTGAGGAAAAAATTGAGGGAGGCAGAACTTGTCCTCTTCAACCACTGTCTAGAGCTGATTTCTGCAGCAGGCACAAGGGCGCAGAAGGCCCAAGGGATGGGGGAGGGGAGGAAAATGCTGGCGCTTCACACTATGCAGGAGGAAGTACTGAGTGTCTAATAACAGGCCTAGCCTCCGAATGCAGCCAAATTCCCCTCAGGAGCCAGGCTGAGGCTACTCCATGGAGTGGTTTCATAGGCGACAGATGTTTCCTGAGCATCTACTACGTACCAGGCATAGTCACTGAGCCCCACGGTGCAGGCATCAACTCTGGGCTCAGGAATCAGAACCCCTGGGTTCGAGGCCTGCCTCTGCCCTCTGTTCGTTTGTGTGGCTGAAGGACTCCCTCTCAGGGCCTCAGATCCCTCATCTCTGAAGTGAACCCGATAACAGTTCCTAGCCGTAGGTGCCAGTGAAAATCCCGTGACTTAATAGATCGTATTACTTTGCAGGGCCTGTAACAAATTACCATCAACTGAGGAGCTTGAAACAATAGAAATCTATTCCCTCACAGTGGCAGAGGCCATTTGTGTGGAGTCAAGGGGTTGGCAGGGCCGTGCTCCCTCCAAGGCTCCAGGGGAGGATCCTTCCTGCCTCCTCCTGCTCCCGGGGCTGGCCAGCAACTTCGGCTTGGCTTGTGGCGGCGTCATTCCAATCTCTGCCTCCATCTGCACGTGGCCTCTCCCTGCGTCTCTGTCTTCACATGCCATCCTGTCTGTGCCCAAATTCCCCTCTTCTTGTAAGGACACTTATTGGACCTGGGGCCGCCCCAATCCAGTATGACCTCATTTTAACTAACTGCATCTGCAAAGACCCTCCTTCCTAATAAGGTCACATTCTGAAGCTCCTGACGGGCATGCAGTTGGGGGAATACCACCAACTACACACATCTCCAGGGCACAGACCAGCACTAGGCACACACACGTGCTCAGCGTGAGTTTAGGGATCTTCACCGAATACCGGAGCTGGGGACTTAGGCCCAACTCTTACGGATGAGGCTGCCATGGTTCAGAATAGTGAACTGTCTGCCTGAAATCAGCCTCGCAACGTGGAGCTCAGATCCAGCCCAGTTTCGTTGTCTCCACCACCTGGGTATTATTTTCCAGGCCTGAGCTCCCCTGGCCAGCTGCGGGGGCAATGCAAGCATTTCCGCCTACGGGCACCACCCAGTGCCCCGGCGGGGAGCCGTGCATGACGCTTCCAGCCCACCTGGGCTTGTGGGTCCCCTTCTGTACAATGGAAGATGATCCCCAACCTCAGAGCAGGAGAGCAGGGTCCGACCCACGGGCAGGGTGTGGCAGGAGGGCGTGGCTGGGCGGACCGGAGCATCTTTGTTACTTTCACTTCCTGCAGTGAGCACGGCAGTCTCATGCTGGTAGAGAACAAACGCCGGGTAACTGTCCTCTCTCCTGTGGGAAGGGGCAGGAAGCTCCACCTGACTGCTGTGTTCCCATCTATCAAACAAGCACTGAGCCCCTCTGCCAGGCATGTGACCGTGCCCACGTCACAGAGGTGATGCCCCAGCCAGAGCATCACAGATGATGCTAGGCCCCCTGCCTGGCCGGGCTGGCCGGGGAGGAGCTGGCGGGGAGAACAGAACATCTGAGTCTGGGCACAGAAGAGGGCATAGGACCAGTTACCCAGAGGGTCAGCAGTGTGACAGCAAGGCCCGAATACAGACCGGTGGCAGGGAATTAACTGCCTCTGATGAGGAAGGGGCAGCATGAGGCCGAGGAGAGAGCCAGGTGCCAGGCTGCTGGGCAGTCACTGTGTTCCTTGGGTCTCTGGACCTAGAATTATGTAGGAAAGAGAAAAGGCCTCCTGGGTTTAGAAAGAGCCTCGTTTGCAACCCGTAAGCAGGCAGGCAGGCCCAGGTGGCCCAGCAAGGCCCAGTGGGTATCGTGACAGGCAGGCCCCAGACCTCCCGCAGGGTCACCCAGATCCTCTCCTCTAGCCCTGTCTGGCTTCTAAGTCAGGCAGACCTGGGACGGATGACCTTGGGCCCGGTCACCTGCTGAGCCCAGTGAAACAGGGAGAGAGGCAGTGTCTGCCTCTACCCGAGCCAGCTGCCAAGTGCCAGGTCCTGAGCAAGGACCAGAGGGAAGCTGATCCCCCCGTGCAGAGGGCCAACGAGGCTGGCACGCGGACCAGGTCACACGGCTCAGTCACACACCCAGGGTTTACTGAACACCCACTCTGCCACCACTTGCTCAGGACTGAGACACAGCAGCAAACAGGACCCAAGTCCTTCCCCTCAGGAACAGGTTACAGGCCTCTGGAGTGTCACGCAGAGGCGAGGCCTGAGGAGCTGGGAGAGGTTCTGTTGCGAAAGCGCACTGGAATCTGGGGCCACTGTAACCCCACACGCCCACTCCACGGTGTGCACCCTAGAGAAATGCAAACCGATGGCCATGCAAAACCGGCACAGGCAAGGTCAGAGCAGCACTGTTTGTGACAGCCCCCCCACCCCACCCCCGTGCATGCCGCCCAAATGCCTGTCGAGGGCGAACAGGTGAACCAAACGTGGCACACCCACCCGTGGAAGAGCACGCAGCCGCAGAGAGGAAGGAGGCAGCGCCGCCTGCCCCCGCGTGGGTGAGCCTCGAAAACCTTCTCTAAGGGTGCGGAAGGACACCGTAATGCGATCCCACTTACACGAAATGCCCAGGATAGGCAGATGCATAGAGACAGAAAGCGGATCGGGGGTGCCAGGGGCTGGGCCGAGAGGAATGGGGAGTGACTGCTAAGGGGTAAGGGGTTTCTTTTTGGGGTGATGAACTGTTCTAGAATTAGACAGTGGTGACGGATGCAACTCGGTGACTATTCTAAAACCCACTGAACTCTACACTTTGGGGAGTTGTTATAAAATTGTTATAAAAAAAGGCACTTAAAATAGCACTTGCAAAATGTCATTTTTTTTTTCGTACATTGGGGTATGTTTGAAATTATAAAAATTAAAAGGAATGAGCGCATCTTGTTTTATGACTAGAGAAAGAAGAGGTGCTTGCAGGAACCCCACTTCTATGGCAAAGGTTTTTGGGGGGGGGTTTAGGGAGGGGAGGCTTTTGGAGGGGAGGCTTTGCCCGGGTTCCCTAGGAGGCAGCATGGGCCCAGTGTGGAGAGGAGGCCACCCTGTCCCCACCAACCCTGCTCCCCAGAAGTCCTAGAGATAGCCAGCTGATGCAGGGGTGGCCAAGAACAGACACCCCAAAGGCTGCCCTGTCTGTAAACTGTGGGTCCCAGGGGCGCCAGGCCTCACAGGGACACATGCGGTGCTGGGCAGGGGGCTCCCCAGGGGCTTCTGCCAGGAACCAGTGGTCTGTGGGTGGTCGTCATGCCACTCTGGACAGGCCTGTGGAAAAGGGCCGAAGCCCCTTCTGAAGGAAAGGCTACCCGTCTTCTCTCTCCGCAGTGGCAGGAAGGACGGGCATCTCTTGAGGGCAGAGCCAAGGGCTCGGCCCGGCCTCAGGATGATGCACAAAGCCGGCAGAGACTGGTGCGAAGCTGTCCGTGACCATGACCAATATGATGACAGACACCACGGCTCGGGCCGGTGGGCCAAGTAGTCAGCGCACGGGCCCGAGCACCAAAGGGTCACGAATTCGATTCCCAGTCAAGGGTACGTACCTGGGTTGCAGGTTCAACCCCTGGCCCGAGTCAGGGCACGTGCGGGAGGCAACCAATCAATAGGTCTCTCTCACACCGCGTGCGCGCGCTCTCTCTTTCTCTCTCTAAAAATCAAGGGAAAAAAATATCCTTGGGTGAGGATGAACAAAAAAAGAAATAATAATAATAATAATAATAATAATAATAATAATGTGTGCCTGGTGTGTACTCTCCCACAAACCATATAGCACCCCTGTGAACCCCACAACAGCCGGAGGGCACGAACTGGTGTTGTCCCCACTGTACAGATGAGAAAACCGAGGCGGGGACGGCCACCCACTCACCCTGCTCTCGGCCCTGCATCATTGGCACCTGGTGCACCCGTGACATCAGCTGTGTTCACAGAGGGTGTCCAGTGCGGGCCGTGGGGGACCATCTGCCTGCCTCCTGCCGCTTGCTCCTCAGGCCCAGAGCTGGGAGAAGCAGGCCCCACAAAAAGCCAGGCCCACAGGCCAGCAGAGTAACGCCCTCCCCACGACGACGATCCATTTCTATCCACAGGACACCAACTGTGCAGCTTTTCCACACCAGCAACCAAATCTCCAACTCTCCAGACGCTGAACTGACTCAGGGTCCGATCGTGTGATTCAGCTCTGACTCTTACCGGATCTGGCACAGAGCACCCAGGCCCAGGGCTCAGTCCCAGGTGACAACCCCACCCCATCCCCTTCAGACACCAACTGCAAGTCCCGGGTCTCCGTACTCCGGGCCGACCGGCCATAAACCAGGGGTTCCCATGACCCATTTCTCGGGTTCAATAATTTGCTAGAAGGGCTCACAGAACTCAGGAAACAGAACGTACTGGTACTGGTTTATTGTGAAGGAGAGAACTCAGGGACAGCCGCAGGGAAGACCTACAGCACCCGGCTGGGTGCACAGCTGGGCCATGGGGCCCCAGATCAGCCCCAGCCCGAGAGCCGGCCTGGATGCCCGCCTGTCCCATGCCATGGCAGAAAGCCTGGGGCGCTGCTCTGAAGAGCCGTCTTTCCCACTGAGTGGCTTCCGCCGAGTGAGGCACCCAAGCCTGGGGCCAGCAGAACCCCAGGAGTCCCCGCCCTGGAAGTGGGAGGCCTGGTTTGCACCCAGCTCTGCCTCTCCGTTTCCCAGTCTCTGAACCAGCTAACATCGTCCTCCCAGGGGGCTGTTATCCGCACGAGGCCCGTAAAGTGCTGCATCCCTGTCTGAGCACAGCGGGCGCTCCCTCAGCAGGAGCCGCAGTGGTCCTCCCTTGACCACCCCTCACTGCACCCCATGCCTCCTTCTGTGAGGCCAGGGAAAGGTATGCAGCCAGGTTCCCCTGCCCCATGGGGCCTAGAGAAGGGGCCCAGGGGGTGGGCTCTGGCCTGGCATGCCCCCTCTGGAGCCAATCTGCTTCTCTTGATTGGGTATATTGAGCTCCTGGGGACAATGAAACCTGAACAAACGCTGCTGTTGCTTAAATATTTTTCATGCATGGGTGCGGCGGGATTCCTCGGTTGTGCCTCAACTTGCCTGAGCAACAGATGGGCTTCGTTGACTTGGTACATGAAGGGTCTGGTGCAGAAGGACTTCAGGCCTGGCTGGATCCAGACACTCAAATACCCTGGGAGCTGCCTTCTGTCTGTGTCTGTCTCTCCCCCATCCCACCCTGAGTCCTTCAGTGTTCAGGGACTCTCACAATGGAATGCCTTCTGGAGGGGGTGCTGAGTACCCAGTGCCCACCCAGACTAGTCCAATCGGACCACCCCCAGCATTGAGCCTTCCAACCCTGGCACCACCGCCCAAAGGGAGCAGTTCCTGTTGACCAAAGACTTTCCAAGCGGGAGGACATGGTGCCAGCTAGAGTCGCCTCTCCCTGCTCAGTTCCAGCCAAGATAAAGTTCCCAAAAGACTAATGCTGGTATGTAAATATTAGATACTTCTGTCTCCTTCGAGACCAATTACACAGATCATGGCGGCTCCCCCAGGACCGTGTCTTCCACTTACTGTATCATCATTAACAGCCTATTAGGTAACAGCTGCTAGGGGGAGAGAGAGAGACAGGAAGGGAGAGAGGGAGAGGAAAAGGAGAGGTGAGAGAGAAAAGAGAAGTGAAGCTAGAAGAGGGGAAACGAAGACAAAGGAGAGGAAGAGACAGAGATAGCAAAGATGTCAGAGACCGTTGAGATCGGGGAGAGACAGCCAGACAGATCAGAGGCAGAAACAAAACATTTGGGAGACAGCCCGGGAGGGAGGCCCAGAGAGGCAGGAAGGAGCCCAGGAAGAGGAGGGAAACCAGGGAGAAAGCAGCTGTGAGCTCTCCGAGGAGCCCTGGCCCACCTGCCCGGAGGTCGTCCTGCTCATGTCCTGCCTGTCCCTGTGTGCCCGTCCTGGCAGCTGTGCTCACCCCGCGGTGCCCTCAGCCTGGAGCAGGCGGGCAGGGCTGGGGGACACCAAGCAGACCCAAAGAAAGTCCTCTAAGCCAGGGCTGCCTCCCGGCAGGCTTTAACACACACAAAAGCAGGGGAGCCCTGGATCCTTCTGCGGAAAGGCCCGCAGGTGCATGTCTAACTCGGCTGCCAAGCACACAGTGGGCGCCTGACACTGTTCAGAAGAGAAAAGGGGGTGACGCATTCCCGTCAGCAATTACAGACCAGCCACCTGGCAGGCCCGCCGTGCACCCAGCTCCTCCCTACATCCCCTCTTTGAGTCCTTGAACTAGCCCCCGGGGCAACAATGATGGGCCCCATGCAGAGAAAGGAGACGGGACACAGGCTGTGTCAGGCCATGTTCCTGAGCCCTGCTGCACAGCCTCTGACAGCAGCCAGTCCTCGGCTGGAGGCCTAGACAAGAAGCCCGCACCCACCCGCCTCTCTGAGGGCTAGAGCCGGGCTCCCCAGAGGAGGAAGGACCGAGAAGGCCCTGCGCAGTCACCAGGACCTGGCGTCCCCTGAGGAGCACACGTCATCCCCTTCGGGATGCCTCTCCCAGACCTGGGCAGTCTTCACAGTCACCTCCTCCCACCCTGGGGACCCCACGGCCCCGGAGCTCTGAGGTCCTGTCTGCCTTGGGCCTCGGCCTCGCAACACTGGCTCACACCCATTGTCCATCTGTCTGTCGGCGCAGGTGCGTTTCTAGGCCCTGGGGGCGGCACGAACAAGTGGACATGGACCTGCCGGGTGCAGCAGAGGATACCTGTGGTCAGAGACGAGAGCCCAGGAGCACAGGGTCAAGGCAGGCCTGGGGACAGCCTGGGGAAGAGCAGCAGGCCTGGGGACGGGGGCATTCTCTAGGCAGAGTGAACGGAAGGTGCAGACCGAGGTGGGCACCAACACAGCCTGTCTGCGCAGCAGGGGTGGGGGCAGGGGTGCTTGGGAGCATGTGGGGAGGGAGCCCACACGCTGAGGTCAGAAACCCCTTGAGCCCTGAGATGAGAATCTGGAATGTCCTAAGAGCACTGGGAAGCCCCTGCAGGAACCTAAGCAGAGGGTGACCCAGTCTGGCCCCTCTACAAAGCTGCACAGGGCTCAGTGTGGGGGCTGCACCAGCCACAGATCCTCAAGAGAGGGCTGACCCCGTGGCCCCTTCAGCCCCACTCCCAGCCCCCACCCCTTCAGTGCTCACAGGAAGTGACAGAGATCCCCCACAGGCCTGCTTGCCAGAAAGCGCCCCTCCCTCGCATCGCAGTCCCCTAGGCTGCCCCAGCCCCTCTGCAGGCCTTGGAGACCTGGGGCCTCTGGGGGGGGGGGGGGCTGGCGCCCTGGAGCCCCTGGAGCCCCTGGCAGGATTTCAGGCTCCTGGGCCTGCAAAGCATTTGATTTCTCCTCCTCGAGGCCTGGGAATAATTAGGCGACTGGGAACATAAATCACCGCCTGGCCCTGTACATCTGCTAATCACATCTCCTGAGGATGAGCAGGGCAGAGTGGGGTGCAGGGTCCCTGCAGCTGGGGCATACTGCAGGGGGTCGAGAATACCCCATGGCAACCATGGTTCCAGCAAGGGAATGGGGTGCTGGTGGAGAGTGCAGTTCCAGGTTCCCTGAAGCTCACACCTCCAAACACACACACACACACACACACACACACACACACTCTCACACACTCTCATCCACCCCTGACAACATACCCAGGACAGTTTCCCCACAACTCGCACACACACAAACACTCCAACACTTACACAAACAAAGACATACACAGACACCTCCACACTTACACCCCACAGACCCACGCACACACATCCATACACAGACGCCCCCTATACACATGCACAGACAGCGCACCCAAGCACCCTACCCCTCTAGTGAGCAATGGTAAACTGCAGGTTGGTGTTTGAGCGCCACCTAGGGTCCGTCTCCCAGAACAGTCAGACCCGACAAGGCTGACCCCAGGCAGCAGCCCTGCCCACACCTTCTCCCTCCAGCCAGAGGAGCAAACTGCTTTCTATTAAGGCCCTGCCTGGTCTGTATCAATCCCGGTCCACACACCAGAAAAAGCACGAAATTAACTGGCAGTGGGAGGGAGTGCTGAGGACTATTTAAAGAATCAAATACTTAAAAATTGTAATGTCACTGCTTTAAAATCAAGATTAAGACATATCATTTTACCTCAATAAATCCAACCCACAGGTGCCAAAAACAAGGGAGGTTTTTTAATTCATTTTTTTTTTTATCACAGTCAGTCAGGAAGCTCCTTCTCCAATGATGATAATGACAGTAACGGGGTGGGCGCAGGGCCAACACTGGCCAGTGCCGCCGACCACAGCTGTGATGTGCGCGTCCTCTAAAAACAAATATACTAAAGAAAAAGAGGATCCAGTTAAACGCAGTTATGAAATGACGACGGGGATAAGTCTCATGTGCGTGTGAGTGAGCAAACGGTGGTATCGGAGAAGTCCTCACACTGCCTGTGTGTCGGCTTTCAGGGGAGGCCATGGCCCCAGAAGGGTCACTGACGGCCCGAGGGGCTCCGCTGCTCAGTGGCAGGGCTGGGCGTCTGAACCACACCTCAGTTCTCCAAAGCCCACGTGCTCAGCTATCACACGGAACTGTCCCCCGCTCTCATCGCCTTTGGCCCATCCTGGGCAGCACCAAGGGGTCTGAGCGGTGCGCCCTCAAAGCTGACAGTCGCCGGGAGCACCCACTTGTATCAGGCCTCCCCACCCAGGGGTGTACCCCTTTGCTCACAATGCAGTACCTTATACACCTGACCCTTTCGCTCTTCTCTTTCCAGGCTGGGCACCCCGCAACCCCTCCTTACAAGCTCCTTCTGTCAGATGCCTGTCCAGCGGATGACCCTGCAGCAAAGGACCCAGTCCAGGGGGCAGCCCCATCATCTCCATGCATCTTGAGGGCACAGTGTCTGCCATCCTAGATTTCCTGGGGCCCTCCCTCCTCCTCTAGCAAGAAACAAATGTATGGGCAACCTAACCAGAGAAAGCCACCCCTGCTGAGCCACCCCTGCTGAACCACCCCTGCCGGGCTGGCCCGAGTCAATAAGAGACAGCCCCCGGGCCCCTGGTAACATTTCTTTTTACACCAAAGGCTTTTTACTTTATTATTTTTTGACATATATTTTTATTGATTTTAGAGAGAGAAGGGGGAGGGAGAAAGAGAAACATCAATGTGAGAGAGAAACATTGATCGCATGCCACCCACACACATCCGGACTGGGGCTTGAACCCGCAAACTGGGCATGTGCCCTAACCAGGAATGGAAACGGTGACCTTTTGGTACATGGGACAACGCCCAATATACTGAGCCACACTGGCCAGGGCAGCACCAAAGGGTTTTAAAAATGTTAAATAGTGAGACACAATTTTTAAAAAAGCAAAACAGTGCGGAATGCTGTACAGTTAAAAGTGAGGGTCCCTGGCCCTGGCCGGTTTGGCTCAGCGGTTAGAGCGTCCACCTGCGGTCCGGAGAGACCCGGGTTCGGTTCCCGCTAAGGGCAGGTACCTCGGTTGCAGTTTGTCCCCGGCCCTGGTTGGTCGTGCGGGTGGCAACCACTCGATGTGTCCCTTTCGCATCGATGTTTCCCTCTCTCTCTCTTCCTCTCTCTCCCTCCCACTCTGTACAAAAAATGGAAAAATGTCCTCGGATGAGGATTAAAAAAAAAAAGTGAGGGTCCCTGCCCGGCTGGTGTGGCTCAGTGGACTGAGTGTCATCCCATAGCTTGAGAGGTCCCAGTTCGAGTCCCAGTCAGGGCGCACGCCCAGGTTTCGGGCTCAGTACCCAATCGGGGGTGTGCAGGAAGCAGCTAATCGGTGTTTCTCTCTCATCTCTGTTTCTATCTCTTTCTCCCTGCCTCTTTCCCTTAAAAAAAAAAAAATCAATAAAAACATATTTTTTTAAAAAGTGAGGGTCCCTCAGACTTCCGGGAGTGGCTGCTGTCCATACTATTCTGCACATGTTCCCAAATCTGCCATTCACGTGTGTGTGTGTGTCTGTGTGGGTGTACGCATATTCTCATGAAAACACAAAGCCGAGCACGTCGGACACATGGATCTGCTCCTTGCTTGCCCAGCCTGCGCACAGAGGGCAGGGCAGGGCTCCCTTGGTTAACAGAAGTCCTGCTTCCCAGCAGGGCAGTGAGTGCCAGGCGTCCTGCCGCGGGCACAATGCCGCCGCGGGCATCTGCGTATCCCCACCTTCTTCAACACACGTCGGGCTGCTCTGAGATGTGGTGCCCGCCCCTGAGGGCTTCTCTGGGGTGAAGGTGACAGCAGGGGACACAGGCCTGGCAGCAAAACGACTAGGTCAAAAGAATGTGCATCCTGTTTGATAGAATACCGTATCCTCCACGTCTCTTCCCTGGGGGCGGCTGGAAGAGGAAATGAACAGATTCCCCCCTGGAGCCTCCAGAAGAAACCAGCCCTGCGGACACCCTGACGTGAGGCTGCTTTTGGACGTCCAGCCTCTAGATACTACTCTTATTATTAATAAAACCAGCGTGTTTGTATTCGTCTGCAACAGCAGCCATAGGAAACTGATACACCACGTGTCCCCGCACTGGCGACCATTAGATTCGCTCGGGAACTTGACAGAAATGCTCAGGTCTCACTCCAGACAAGTCAAAACAAAATCCGCAGGTGGTGCTGGCATCTGAATTTTTTTAAGGAGCAGCCAGGGCGAGGGCCGCTGCCCTACACCTCCTGCCCCTTGATCTCCCGCCCCACCCGGCTGCCCGGGTAGACGCTGTGGGCACGGGTCTCCTGCCAGACGGGACGTCCCACTTCCACAGGCCCTACTCACGCCTCCTGCCTGGCAGGCCGCTTCTGTCCTCTCCGAGTCTCGGTTTCCCCGTCTGTAAAACGTCCGTGACAGCACCCTCCTCACCAGGCTGCGACAGGTTTGAAGTAAGACGTGTGCAAAGAGGCTGGCAGAGGGCCTGCCCCAGGGCACCTGACGTGTGCTTAGAAGTCGCGTTCAGCGCTCAGGGACAGTGCCGAGTTTTCCTGCTACCTCTTTGACTTCGGAAAGGATGAGAGGGGGCCCTCAGGCCGCCTGGTCCCGGCCCTGGTACCTGCTCGCTCTGCGGGCTTCAGGGCCGCTCATTGCGCATCCTCAGGCCCCAACCAAGCCCCAACCTTGACTCCTCCCAGCTCTAGTGCCCCCGGTGCCCGAGACAGAGCACCACTGTGGAAGGCCTGGCCGCCCAGCCCCACACAGCAGCGCCACCTGCTCCTTCTGAATGCACCTGGGGACCCCCAGCTGTGGGACAGGCACGTGGCCCAGGCCTGTGTGTGGAGCTGCATCCAATGGGGTGACCACTGAAGGCTGGGGGATCCTCGAGGGGGACGGGCAGGAGGGGCTCCAGGGAAGGGGTAGGGGGACACTGGGGTACGTGAAGAAGAAAGCACTGAGCTCTTCCTCAGTGCCAGGAAGTCACTGGGACCCTTGGACCCACGAATCTCTGGGAAGGTGGGCTACAAGGCGGGCACAGGAACCGGGACAGTGGCAGCCTGGGTCGGCTAGGGTGGGGGCCGTGCTGGGGTGGTGGTGAAGAGGACCTGGCTGACGGGGTGCAGACAGAAACAAGGAGGGATTAGCTGCCTTCCAGGGGCTGAGTTCCTCTCTGGCAGCCACCACCAAGGACAGGCAGGCTGCCTCTGCAGTTCCAGACCAGGGCAAGCTTGGGGAGGATGCGCTAAAGGGTGTCTGCTCATCCTCAGTCCTACAGCAAGGGTGGGGGACAGAGGTCAGGAAGAGATCCCTTCTAAGCCAGGCTAGGAGCCCCACCACCCGAGGAAGCCTTGCCGACCATCTTTGTAGGGCTGAGTACTTAGAGCAAAGGGTTCTGGATTCTTGCAGACCAGAGCCTGAATCTTACAAGCTGTGTGACATATTCCTAAATCAAGGCACTGGGCAGGCTGGGTCAAAGACACAGTTCTTTCAGACTCTTTGACAACCCCTCCCCAGGCACGTGTGGTAGATGTTTCACAACCAGCTTTCTGAAAAGAACAAAAGTAAAACAACTGATTTGTAGCGTCTGCCAATTTCCATGGTGTAAATACTCCCACTACAGCTGATTTTGAGCTACCAACATGACGTCACCCGAGGTGGAGTGGGGAAGAGGTGTGCACAGTTCAGCCCCAGCTCCGACAGGGAATGCTCAGGAGGCAGCACAGGGAACACAACCCAAATGGGCATCGGCTAAGTGCCAGGAATGGGACAGAGTCCTCACCACAACCCTTTAGAGCAGAAATCACCAGCCCTGTTTTACTGATGCAAAGACTGAGGCTCAGAGAAGGGAGCATTGCAATGAGCCCCAGGTACACAGCCAGAGTCAAACCCGGGTCTATCCGTCTCCAAAGGAGGGAACCTGCTCCCTCACACATGCCAGGCTGGAATTCAGGGCCCCAGGGAGAAGCTTTTTATTAATCAGGCAATTTTCCAAAGTGAGCCAGGGCAATCCAGAGTAGAGTCAGAACATCACATCTGCCTTCCGTGGGGTTGGAGGAAGGATCCAGCCTGGTACCAACAGGAAGGGCGTGAAATTCCTGACGCAAAGCCGCTGGCAGGGCCAGTCACTGGGGGGCGGCACAGAAAACACCAGGGTGCATTTGATCAGAACAAAGACAACAGCCGAGCACCGCACTTGTATTAGCTTATTTCATCTTTCCAAGAATATTTTGAAGGCAGCACCAATGTCCCCACTTTACAGATGAGGAAGTTGAGGCTCAGAGAGGTTCAGTGACTTGCATAAAACCACCCAGCCAACTGGTGGTGCTGCAGAGCTAATTTTTCCAGGCCCTCAGAACAGTTTTTCCCACTAGGCCACAGACTTTTACAGACAGTGAAGTGCACCATGTAACAGCAGATCGAGATACAAAACATTCTATCCATCCAGGGCTCCCGGAGTCCCTTCCCAACTGACAGGTCTCATCACTGTCCAGATGGGCCAGTCTGCCTGTCCTGGGATCCCACACAACAGATTCTGCCGCAGATTCTTGACCCGACCCACTGCCAGCCTGAAGGCCCCTCAGTCTGGGGTCTGGGATCCTCAGAGTTCCAGGGTAGGGTTTCACAATCCCAAAGCGAGCGAGAGAGAGAGAGAGAGAGAGAGAGAGTCGAAAGGGGGGTGCACGGTAGAGACCGAGTTCTATCAAACCACAAAAAATGGCAAAATTCATAGACCTTGGGTGATCTCCCCAACCCTGTTGGGAGGGGGACAGTTACCCAGAAGGAGCTTCCCCAGCTCCGGCCTCCCACCCTGCACATTGGTCATGGACTCCCCGGAGAGCTGTAGCCAGGGTTCACGGGCCCTGAGGGAGTGGTGGCCACTGGGCGGCTCTGAGCCCGAGCCCCAGCTCCAGGGGGTGGGGTGATCCTCGGAGCAGCCCATGTAGGGTAACATCCATGGCCCTTCCCATGGCCCTTCCAGCACACCCTGCCCTCCACCGCTGCAGCACCCTCGTCCAAGGTGCCAGGGGAAGCGCTTCTGCCAGCACCGCCCCCTCCTTGCCCTGCTCAGTGCACATCTGTCCCAGGGAGGGGCCACCCTGACTCCCTCCTCCCACTAAGCATGGTGGTCTCACAGCCAGCTCTGCCCAGGGCCCCCTCCCTGCCGTGCTCCCTCCATGTTGACACAAACACCTCTGCCTGACCCAGCGTGGGGCCCTGCAGGGTTCGTCTCGACAGCCAGGTGTTCATTAGGTGTCTGTTGGAAGAATCGACTGAATAAAAGTAGGAAATGGGGAGAGGAGGACAGCTGGCAGGAAGGGGGGGGGGTTGGAGGTGGCAGAGGGACAGCCCCAGCACCCTGCAGATGCCCCGGGCCTGACCAGGCCTGCGCCGGGCAGCCCCACTGAGGCCCAGGGCCCTGGAGTCCCAGCGAGAGCTCTGAACTTGGGGCCTGGAGCCTACCCCTGCTGGGGCTCTAACCCAAGCCTGCCTGACTCTTCCAAGGGGGCAGAAAGGGAGCAGGGAAAGGGGCCAAGAGAAGCAGAAAGCTGTCCAGAGCCCCTTCCCAGGACGCAGAGGCGAGGGCTGCTCTCACGCCTGCTCCAGATTCCACCCGCAGAACAAGGAGCCAACGGCTGACGAAATCCTGGCCGCCCGAGGATGCCGCCTGCCCGCCGGGGCCCCAGCCTCCCACGCCATCCCCTCCAGGGCTGTGAGGCATGATGGGGCTGCAGAGGGCAGAGGGATGTCTCCAGAACACCACCTCTCTTGGATGACTGCCTCTGTGGGAGGCGATGGTTCTGGAAGAAAAACAAACACAGGCCGGGGGAGGGAGGAAGCAGGCAGCAGATGCTGGCAGGCGAGACGCAGCGTCTGGCAGAGGTCAGTGCAGGCTGGTGGGTGGCTGCGCTGGAAGGTGCCCCCCTCCCCATGTCCTATGGCACCAGGCCAGGGTCAGGTCCCCAGGCCCTTCCGGCTGGACCTGGTAGAGAACCCAGGCAGAGAAAGTATCCTGGGCAGAATGCCACCCCCCGGGGTCCTCCAGCACCCATGGCCAACACTCCCCCTGTCTTAGCTCTGACAGCACCGTTGGCTGGGTGGCCCAAGCCAGGACCCCAGGCCTCAGCTCTCTACTGTCCACACTTACTCAGTGGCCTGGCCCTTGGCCTTCCTCCCCTAACACCCTCATTCATTCATTCAACTCATGATTAAGGAGCTCCTAGAACATCCAACGTGCCCACTCAGGCCCTGGGGTTGGAGCAGCAGATAGACCTGTCTTGGCACATGGCGCTTTCATTCACTCACCTTCAGTGGCTCCCAAGCACCTTCAGGATGAGGCGAATCCCCAAGCATGCACTGGAAGCTGTCAACTCCTAGTCTGAACTCCTGTCTCTGGGTTTCAGCCCCACCCAGCCCTCCAGCCATCTGGACAGGCAGCCCAAAGTGTGTGCTATGCTGGCGCCCACACCCTCCTGCGAGCCCTTGTCCGTGCTGTTCCTCCACCAGCCGTCCTGTCTCCTCGGCCTGCAGCCCCCTCTCCCTCTTCCTTCAAGCCTGCCTCATCCCCTCCGTGGGACATGAGTGTAAACTGAAGACCTCTACTGTGAGGCTGAGGTGACAAGCACACTGCGGGGCGTATGTGATTCACAGGAGATGTTACAGAAGGAAGGTCTGAGGCTTGAGAAAGGGTGACAGGGGCAGCTGGGCAGAGGTCACAGGGCGGTCTGGTGGGAACAAGGTGACTGTCTTGAGGCCTTTTAGGCAGCAGTTGTCCCTCGCAGTCTCTGGAGTGACAACGGCTACCTGGGGTCCCACAGGCCACTCTCCTGCTCATGAACTTTCAAGGGCTCCCCAGGGCCCCGCTATAAAGTCCAAGAGAAACTGGCTATTAGCACCCAGGAGCAAGCCTTCCCGCTGGTCCCAACCTACCCTCCCAGCTCTACTGCAGATCCAAGCTCCATCAACCCCAGGCCCACGCACCTGCTGTACTCTCTCTCCAAACATCCTTCCCTCTTTTCTCCGTCTGACTCATGCTTAATCAGCCCTCCTGGTCCTCTCAGGGAAGCCCCCACTTCCACCCCAAGCAGATCAAACCCCACCCCTCCCCGTTCTCAGGCCCTGAGTCACTGGTGTCCCCCACGGCGTTACATTCCCTGAAGAAGGTACTCTGCCCAGCCTGTTTTACAGAGGAGGCCCAGAGAGGTAAGTCACATGGCTAGGTCATGCAGCCTGGAAGTGATGGAGCTGGGCTGGGCAAGTCAGCCATCTCCACTCCTTACTGTGTCCCCCCGGCCGGGCCAGGCCCTCAGCTTCCAGCCCAGCCCGCCAGAGGTGAAGACCCAGCCAGCATGATGCCACATGGGTGTGGAGTGACTCAGACCTTTGTGATTTTAACACTGAAAGCAGCATCTGCAGCTCCACAGCGCACACCACAGGAAGGCACAAGGCCCTGGACAAAGCGTTGGACTCCCCCAGGCCTCAGTTTCCCCTATCTACAATGGGGGCCTGAGCAGCTAGCTGATCCCCGAGGTCCCCTGCTCCACAGGGAGAAAGCCAAGTCCTGCGGCCCTTTCTGTCCGGTGGCCCAACCAGGGGCCTGCCTGGGAGGCGCCGCCGGCAGCCAGAGGAGGGAGGAGCCAGGAAATCCGGGTGGGGCGCCCCCCTAGCCCGGGACAGGCGCCGGAGGGGGCGCCGGCTGCCCCCAGAAACACGCTCCAGATGCGGGAGGCGCTGCCAGCATTCCTGGAAGGTAACGCAGGCCGGGCGGGGGAGGGGGCACGGCCGCAGCCCGTTGCCAGATGTGCACCGTGAACAGCTGCCCCCGGCTAATAAGGTCAGCTCCTGGCTCCAGCGAGCCGCACACTCACTGCCGCCTCCGACTGCCCGGCACCCCGTGCTGCGCTTCCCTGGGCGGCCTGGGGGAGGGGCCAACACACTTCCCCACCCCCAGTAGTCTAGGGGGAAGAGAGCAGAACCCCCTTGGGGGCCAAGTGGGAGCCAAAAGCACTCACTCCACCCCCAGCCAACACCTCTCGGTGGAGTGGGCAGGCCCGAACCCCACCCCCCTTGCAGATGGAAGAAGGGTGGGGTGGGGTGTGGGGCTTGCTTGGATTCTCTGTTTTATTGGCTGTTTCCCTTCAGTGGTTGAGAGGGGAGACCTAGTGCTACGTTTGAGGCCGTGGCCTGAGGGGGGAGGGATGCAGTCCACGCGCCCAGTGCCCCAGGGTTGGGATTCCCCACTGTGGGCTGGGCCAGCTGCCTGGGGAGGTTCGTTGCAAGAAGCCTCGGGCACCTAGGATTCCCTGCCCCCACCCCCACCCCCCAGCCTGTCCTCTCCACCTCACCCCACCCCAGGCACATCCTGTCCTCTATCCAGAGATGTGAGGTCACCTCCCTGGGGTGGGGGAGCAAGTTGGGGGATCAGAGCCCAGATTCCGCTCCTCCTTTGCATCCAGGTCCTGGACAGGCCAAAGGAGAGTCCTCAAGCCCCCTCTCCCCCAGATAAAGGCGCCGCCGGCAGCCGCCTTTGTTTCTCGGGTGTAAACCGAGCCAGATGCAGTCTAATCCCCCAGCTGGGCTGGATTTGCTGGCGGCTGTGGCTCTAGCGCCTCCCAGCCCCTCCAGCCCCATCCTCCCTGCTGTGGGGTTCCCAGGACTGCTGGGGGGGAGGAGCCTGGCCGCCTCTACCTTACCCATCTCCCCCAGAAGGTCACAGGCAGAGTGAAGGCTTTGGGATCCTGCCCTCCTGTGCTCAGTGATATTGGGCGAGTCATTAACTTCTCTGAGCCTTGTGGGTTTTGTCTGTAAATTGGGAATCATGAGGACACAGCCCACAGGTCGTAGCAGGCTCAGTAAGCACAGGTACAGGTACTCTTATTAGGATCTGGAATGATGCTCACCTCCCTGACCACCCACTATGAGCCATGCTGCCCCATCTAAGCACACATCCTAGCTCCAGGGCATAGAACAGTGGTGACTTAGGTGCCCACAGGATTCCAGACACAGCTCACTCACTCCTTCCAAGAACCCGAGCAGATTGGTGTTAGCATTAATCTCACTGCACAGACGAAGCAGCTGAGGCCCAGAAAGGTCTTAAAGCTAGTAAGAGACAGGACTATTATAAAAAATGAGAAAGTGGCCCAGAGAGGTAAAGTGACTTGCCTAAGGTCACACAGCAAATGAGAGGCAGGGGTAAATCCAGGAGCGGGAACGGGAGGGCACCTTCCCAGCTTTGCCAAGGCTCCTTATAGAACTAGGTGGGTTCTTCTAAGTGTGGTATAAAGCCCTCCAGAACCAAACTCGTGATAGTTGTTACAAATGCAGACTCCTGGGCCCTGGTCTGGGCCTACTGAACTAGAGTCCCTGGGGGAGGCCCTGGATTCTGCATTTATTATAAGGTATGTGTTAGGGAGGTGGCTGAGGAACTGTGTTCTGGGCTGCTCCCAGGGTGGTCTGTGCCATGGGTGTATGGGGGGCAAGCAGCTCTGAAGGGGGCTCTCTGTCCCCTCCAGGACCCAGCCTTCCAGCCCTGGGCCACCCGGGCTAGAAACACAGCCTCACCTGGGCTGCTTCAGCCAGAAGGTGGGCGGGATGCCAAGCTCAGAACCTGCCAGGAGTGTCTGATGGATGCGGTGCCTCCTTCCAAAGGCCATTAATCATCCAGAGAAACTCCCTGTCAGTCTGTCTGTTCCTACTGCCCCCGTCCCACGCCCCCCCCCATGAACCACATATAGCATTCATGCATAAACACAAACACACATGCACTGCACGCACCCAGATGCATACCACGCTCCCCCAGCACACACCAAACGTGCAAGAACACATACTGTGCACACAGGCTCTGCATGGGCTCACTGCACACCCACACATGAACCACACAGGCACACAGATTCCATACACCACACAACATACTGCAGTCATACCATACATGTGCACATGTTCATATACATGCACGTACACTGGAACACAGACATGCAAACACAGACACATATGGGTGTGCACACAGTTGTCGGAGCATTTCCCACCCTGAGGAGAAGAGACAAACGGGACCCCTGGAGCGGTTCTAAATATCCCAATAGGTTGAACCGCCCTGCAGCCTCCACTGAGGGCCCCAGCCAGGTTCCAGCTCCTGTTTCTTTGCTTGGGGTGCCAATTCTGTCAAGCTGGTGCCTCCCTGGGGCTTTTCATCCCCATCCGAGGCTCTGGCTGGTGGGCAGAATGATTAATAAAAAATGAGACGAATTAATGACTGGCTGATAAACGTGGTTTGGAAGACGCCGCCCTTTGCAAGCAGGGAGGGAGGTAGCCACACGGATTCTTGGGAGAGCAAGCCGGGGCTGGACTTCCCCGTGCATGTCACTGGTGAAAACAAGGCCTGGGTGGGGGCCTGTTCAGAGCCAGCAGCCTCAAGAGGCCCCTGGGACCAAATCATAGGTTTCCAGCCCCTGCCTGCCACTGCCCTCTGACCCATGGCCCGGCCGTGCGTTTCATCCCTAGAGCAGTGATTCTCAACCTTTCTCGTCTCGTGGTACCCAGACATTAATGGCTAAAATTCTGCACCACACCAAAAAAATGTATTTTTGCCAAGCTGACTAAACAAATTAGGTATAATTTTAATTCATTCACACCGTAAGGCTATTGTTGTTGCCATTTTTTAAATGTGCCAATCTAAGGGAAAGTAGTCAGGTACCGCCTGTTTTGAAGATCCTCGCAGCACGCCAGGGTGCGGCTTGGGGCACAGGGGTTGAAAATCGCTATCCTAGAGCCATTCATCCACTCACATCAGGAAGGACAAAAACACAGGACTGAGATCCTAAAGCTGCAACCAGGGTGGAGAGAAGCTTCTTCGCTGGAACAGTCAGGGAGGCCTCCAGGAGGAGGTGATACATTCAATGAAAAGGAGCTTGTGTTCTGGACCAAAGGGAAAGTATGGTGTCATACCAGAGGGCGGGAGGCTGTTGTTTCGGCAAAACCCTCTCCATCTCTGAGCCTTGGAAGGCACACCAAGTGAGGGTTGGGGGAGAGGACCACCTTCTCCGTTGCTTGACTCCTCACACAGGAACTCAGCTAGCTGGGCTTCCTCGGGGCCCTCATGGTGGCGGACCCAGTCTGAATCTGTTCTGTCCCTGCACTCTGAGCAGGACAAGTCACCTCTTTGCTGCTGCAGACACTCAGCATCCATCCACACCCTGACAGCTCACCCACCCACCCATCTGAGGGTATCTGACAGGGTAGTCTGAGCCCCCATCCTCCCTCCCCGAGTGAAGCTTGAGGTCTGAAGGGAGCAGACTGGCGCTCAAATGGGCCCCGTTTGCACTCAGACAGGAGGGCTGGCCTCTTCTAACTGCCCCCAGGTAGCATTTCTGGCCAGGGCTTCCCTTGGGGGTTTGCATGTTCTTTTGGGTTCAGAAGGCAGATCCCTAGGAAGGAGTTGTAGGAGTACTTGGCTTGGTGCGGCCATGTGCCAACAAACACGTACCTCCTAAGGGATGTACCCAACCCAGCGCCTTGGTCCTGGTCTGCCTGCCAAGAAGGCTTGAGGCTCCCCCTTCCCCACCCCCCCAGCTGGGGGAAGCGAGTCCAGCTGGGCCCAGGCCCCATGAGCCTGGTACTCCCTCAACCAGGGGCAGAGGGGCAGCCAAGCACTGGCACTTGAGGCTGTCAGAGAAGCACTACAGAGCAACCCTTACCAGCAGTCGGAATCGGGGGTCCCTAGAGGCTGGCACCATGACGACTCTCCACGTGTTTTTGCAGTTTTTCTGTCTCTTCTATGTTTTCTAAGATGACCAGGCATTATTTTGTGCTGAGAGAACAGAATGTGCTGTGAGAGATGCTCACAGGAGGAAGGAGCAAACATGACCTTGACACAGAAGGGAAGTGGAAGGTTTAGATGGGCTTTGGGGCCCAGGCAGGTAGCTGCCTGAGAGGAAGACCCAGTGTTGGCCATCGGACCACTCACATGGGCAGCTCCACCCAGAGAGCCCCCGAGGAGGGCGGGAAGAGGGGCTACATCTAACCGCAGCCCTTCTGTTCCAACCTGCATCCAACTGTTCGTCCGTCTGTCCGTCCATCCGTCCGTCCATCCATCCATCCATCCATCCATCCATCCATCCATCCATCCATCCATCCATCCATCCATCCAAACACCCATTCATCCATCCAACCATCCATCTACCCACTACCATTCTATTGTTATCCTTCTATCAATCCACTCATTCATCTGTCCATCTCTACGCCATTCATCCATCCTTCATCTTTCCATCATTCTGTCCTTCTACCCACTCTTCTGTAGTACACGTTTTCATTGTATCCAACCAGTATATTTGTTCTTCCCCCACCCAGCGGGGCTGTCAATCAACACATTCCTTTTCCCTTTGGGGGGGGGGGCGAGCTCCAGGCTGGGCTCATCAGAATCTTCCCTGGGACGTTGCTAGGAATCACTCTTCCCCTCCTCTGGGGTCACTAGATGTCAACCTTCGGCGGGATGTGCAGAGAACGTTGAAGGACGACTCCCGCAGGAGAAAGCAGGGCTGAGGACGGAGAAAAGAAGAGGACTGGAGACATTCAAGAAGCCCTGGATCCAAGACTTCCTGAAGCCGCCGTCTCCGTCATCCCCTCAGTAACACCCCCTCGGCACAGTGAGTTGGGGTTGTGTCACTTGCAGACAGAAAGGTCATAGGTAGCACAAGCTCTTCTAATGTAGGACACGCCGATTCAGAACCTTCTAGATACGCATCCGTAAGTCAGACAGGACACCCAAAAGACAGATAAACCCTGTCCTTGCCTGCCGGAGGCTGGCCCCGCAGTGGGAGAGGCAGTTCTAAAACACAAACGGTAAAAAGAGCCACACAGCCCAGGAACTCAGTGCCAGTATGGGATCAAAAGAGGTCAGACAAGACCCCTATCACTAAACCTCAGTTTCCCTATCTGTAAAATGGAGACAGCATCCCCTTCAGTGCAAGGCTGCTTGAAGATTGGTGAGGGAGCAGGTGGTCTGAGCTGCCTACCCACCGGCCTTTCCTAACCCCTTCTTTTTTTGATGGCACAGCTTCCCCCATAAAGTCTCAGAAGGTCAGAGACTCAAGTTCCCAGCACCCCTGCAGTTACGGATGGGCATGTGACCAGCCTTGGACAAGTGGACCTGTTTGTTAAAATCTTCTGGGCAACTCTCTTTCCCCAAAGAGAAAAAAGCAAGAGCGCCCCCTACCCCCTTCTTATCCTGCTTTTGGATGCTATCATGTAAGAATGTAATGCTTGGGCCTGGCCGGTTTTGCTCAGTGGTTAGAGCATCAGCCTGGGGACCAAAGAGTCGCAGGTTCGATTCCGGTCAAGGGCATGTACCTAGGTTGCAGTTTGTCCTCAGCCCTGGTCGGGGTCCTGCGGGAGGCAACCAATCGATGTGTCTGTCTTAAGTCAATGTTTCTCTCTCTCTCTCTCCCCCTCTCTTCCTCCCACTCTGTCTGAAGATAAATGGAAAAAATATCCTCGAGTGAGGATTTAAAAAAAAGAATGTAATGCTTGGAGCTGTGGCAGCCAGTCTGCAACCATGGGGAAAGGGCCAAGAGATTTATACTTGGCTTTACTTTGATTTAAAGAAAAGGTCATCTCTTGTACACTTGGGGCTGCAGTTTATACTTTCACTCTTTTTTTTTTTTTTTTTTATCCTCACCCAAGAATATTTTCCCACTGATTTTCAGATACAGTGGGAGGGAGGAAGGGAGGGAGAAAAAGAGAGAGAAATATTGATGTGAGAGAAACACATCAACTGATTGCCTTGCATGACCCCAACCAGGGCCAGGGATCAAATCCCAACTGAGGTACGTGACTTTGACTGGAATCAAACCCAATCAGACTCTTTGGTTCACTGGCCAACAACTGCTGAACCAAACTCACTCTTGATTGTGGGAGGCGGTCTCATGAAGCAGTTAAGAGCATGGGTTCTGGAGCCAGCCTTCCTGGGTTCAAATCCCAGCTCTGCTACTTGCTGGCTGTGTGACCTTAGGCAAGTTACTTAACCTCTCTGTGCCTCTGTTCCCTTCTCAATAAAAAAGGAATGAGATTTGTGAGTGTTAAATAATTTAGTACAGATAAAAACATTTAGCACAGTGCTTGGCACACAGAAAGTACCCGATAGACATTAGCTTTAATTAGCCATCACAGTCAGAGAATGAGGGGGTGAGAGTCGGCCAGGCCGGGGCTGCGGGCAGGCGCAGAAGCCTAGGCCCGCAGGAGCTGAACAGGAGCTCTGAGCCTGCTCCCGGCCTTGGCACTGCAGAGGCTGCGCTGACTTGCTCTGCGTTCGCCCTGCCAAGGCCGGAGCAGCTGGCTCCAGCCTGCCGATGACTGCAGGGAGAGGCGCCCCATGACGCAGCCCACCCGCCTCCCCTCTGCCACCCCTGACACCCGGGAGCCAGGCTGGCAGCCCACGAGGTGGGCCTCCTGTTGGCCCGGGTGGACCTCAGCCCCCAGTCCAGAGACGCCCCCCCCCCCCACCCCGCAGGCCGCCCTCCTTGACTCCCTGCCAGTTTGTTTCACCTTCGGTGGAGAAAGCGGTGTCTCTCCACCCCTCTGCTGGAGCTGAGTGTGTGGAAGCGAGTCCACTTGGCAGCCTTGCAACAGTGAGTCAAAAACAGTTGTTTGGCGTGCCCGATGCCCAGGCCCTGCACAGCCTAGAACAGGCTGCTGGGCGGAGGGCCACATACCTCTTTCGGGTATGTTCTCTCCATTGAGGGCCAAAGGCACCAGGCTCAGGGGGCTCCCGGGTCCTTTGCAGCAGGATAAACTGAGGCAGAAGGCGGCTCACACCGCTCTGCACCATCTCCTCTCAGCAGATCCTTTCTGCTCACTGGTCCTGTGGGCTTAGAACACGTTCTTGCTGACCCCCTCCTCTCCCAAAACCAGACGTGACTGATCTGCCCTGCCACCAATAATTCACGTGGTTCCCAAAGGGCCTAGGGAACAGCGAGAATCAACGCTTGGCACAGACTGTAGGCAGGGTCTTTTTACACACAACACCTCCTGGCATCTCCATGACAACCCCGGAAGTAGGCACTATTATTATTCCCATTTACAGGAGTGAGTCCCTGGCCCAGGTCACACAGCTAGTGCATAGATTCAAACCCAGGCTCGGCTGACCTTAAAGCTAGGGCATTAGCTTCACTGACTCAGCATTCCCAGAAGCTTCTGGCCCCAGAAGCTCTGCCCTCCCCCTCCTGGACACTGCTGCCCAAGAACAGTGTTTACAACTCCCCCCCTGCTCAACAACCTTCAATGGCTCCCCAGCACTCACAGAAGAGAACAAACTAAACCTTTGCAAAGCCCTCCCTGTTCCTGACTCCTGAGATCGCCCCTGTAATCCACTTACTCTTCGCCAGGAGCTAAGTGACTACATGCTACCTCCGCCAGCAGGCCGGGCCTGCACCTATACCTCAGGCCTTTAACACATGCTGTTCTCTCCTCTGGAAGGCAACACTCCCCTCCGCCCCTCTGCTTAACTGCCACCTCCTTGCAGAAGCTGCCCTGGCCCTTTCGGAGGCAGTACCCCCACTACACCTCTGTTCCGCAGTACCCTCTTCATCCCTCTTCTCACTCCTCAGCACGACTTTCTCTCGGCACTGACTTATCTGTTTAATGCTTGATGCCCCCAATCAGACTGTACGCCTGTGAGGGCAGGACCTGGCCTGCCTGTTTACTGCTGCATGCCCCGTGCCAGCATACGGCCAGTGTTCAGGGAATGACGAGGGAATAAGTGAGTTTGTGAATGAATGAATCTCCATCTCTGGGGGCTCTGCAGAAAGCCAAGATACATCTGGAGTCCTCACTGGCCTGAAATGAACCTCCCCTCCCGTTTCCTCTCTGCCTATTCTTATCCTCCCCAACTCTCAAGGTTTTGTTGGAGTGGCCCCCACTCACCATCTGGCTCCAACCTCCAAGATCCTCCCCCATGACTCTCCCAGACAGTCTTCCTCAAACCTGCCTATGCAGTTCCTGCGACCTGAACCAGTCTTTCTCCTTCATCCACCCAGCCGACTCCTGTCTCCCTCAAGAGCCCCTTCAGGTGTTGCCTCCCATCCCTTTCTGACACCCTCTGTCCTGTGGGCACACCCACTGCGAGAGTCAGGAGGAGAGGTCCACGGGTGCTTGCCTTCGCTGAACACGAGGCACACACTACACCATCACGGGGTCACCGAGCATCTCCTCTCAGCGCCTTCACAATATACAGGCCTCCCTGAATGGAGTGGAGCTCTCTGGGGTGGGGGTGGGGTGTTTTATTCATTGTTATGTCCTCGGTGCAAAATGCAATGCCTGTTGGATGAATGGATGAACAGACAGACATGAATGGGCGGATGGATGAATGAATGAAAGGAAGGAAAGATGGATGGCTGGATGGGTAGATAGATTGGTAGATGGATGGTCAGAGGGGAAAAAAGAGAGATAAATGAATGGAAAGAAGGAATCAGTGAAACACACATGTATATACGTGAATGGATGGACAGACGTGGAAGAATGAAGAAAAGACCGATGGATGGGTAGATGGATGATAGATGAATGATGAATGGATGGAAGCATGAATGAGTGATGACGAGAAGGATGAATGGTTAGGTGGGTAAATGGATAGATACATGAATGGATGGACGGGTGGATGGATGGACGGGTGGACGGATGCAAGCAACTAGGTGGGGAGAGTGACCACTGCCTGAGCTACTTACTCCTTCACGGGTAACCTCAGTTTTCTGACCAGATGACGACCCAACAAAGACATCTTCGCCACCTTCACTAACTAGTGCTACCACTGCTCAGTGTGACAGAGGGGGAGGGGTGACACCCCCCGGGGTCACCAGGAGCAGCCCCACAGGCAGTGTGGTGGGTCCCCTAGCAGGGGACACGCATCATGCCCTGCAGGTGTACCAGGCCTGTGCCAAGCCCTTCGGTGGGGATCCCGCTCTCTGAACTCCACAGCGGCCCTGGGCAGCAGGCTGCTCCCTCATTTAGTCAAGGAAATCGAGGCCCAGAGAGGTCAGGTTCTTGCCCATGGTCACAAAGCTGGAGGTGGCTGAACCAGGACTTGAACCCAGGCCGTCTGACCCCACCGCCCACACTCCCCTGCCAGCAGGTCCCAGGTTTGGTTGTCACGTTCCACCTCCCTACTTTGGCATTTTCACTTCCCTCGTCCTTCATCTGAGTTCAACTTAGTATTTTCTCACAGTTTTCCTTAAATCGACTCATAGGTTTAAGATGTATATGGCTACCCTAAAATGAAAATCAGTATTAAACGACAAAACTGGAAGGTAACCCTAAAAATACATACCATGAAAACAAAGCAGCGGTTTTCAGGGTTAACTACGTACTGTTGCCAACCAAGGTTCTGGGCCCAGGGGCTATTTATTTTTCTCTATTAAACACAGATCAGCAAGTATGGTGGTTTCAAAATGTCCACAGAGGCTCTGGCATGCCCCCTCTGAACAGGCAAAGCCCTTAAATGTGGGTCAAATTTAGCTATTTGCTTCTAATGAACAGAACAGGAGGAAGGGGCGGTGGGTGGCTTCTGAGGCCAGGCCACAAGGGGCCCCGCAGCTCCCTCCCGCTGCTCTCTTGGACCACTGGCTCCGGGCCAAGCCAGCTGCGCTAGGGAGAGACCCACGTGGCAAGGACCCGAGGCCTTTAGCCAACAGCCGTGTGGGTGCCATCTTGGAAGCTGGTCCTCTAACCCCAGTCCAGGCTTCAGATGAGACGGCAGCCCTGGCCAGCGTCCTGCTCACAGCCTCATCAGAGACCCGCAGCCAGAGCCACGGAGCCGAGCCACTCCCGAATTTCTGTTCCCACGGAGACCGAGATCATCAATATTTGTTGTTTTAAACTGCGACACGGTAGGGTACTTGCTCAGATAGCAATAGAGAACTCATACAGAGAGTGTCAGGAACCACAGACAGCGACTCCGGATCGAGACTCTCGTGAAGGAGGACAAATGATCCAAGCAGCTGAAAGGGGAATAAATGGACCCTGACGGGGCTCAGCGTCTCTGATTCCATGTTCCTGCCTGCCCCTCCAGTCTGTTCACCCAGCAGCCTGGGTCAGGTCACGTCTCCATAGAGAACTCCCCCAAAGGATCCCCTTCCCACTTAGACTAAACGCCAAACACTCCATGTTCTCCAGCTCCTACTGACTTCTTGAACTGCTCCACCCCCCATCCACACCAGTGATGCCAGCCTCCTGCTTTCCTTACACATCCTCAAACTCATGCCGACCTCAGGCCCTTTGCAATGACTGCTTTTCTGTTCCCTCTGCCAGGACCGCTTCTCACCTGGCCTGTGCCTGGCTCCACTCAGGGCTTTGCTCAGAGGCCCTGACCACAGCATCTAGTAGTCAATCCCCACAGAGCACCTGCTCCCGACTCCCTCCAGCCTCCCCCAGCTTCACGCTGATCTGTAACTGCAACAATGATTTCCACGTGATACAACGTTACATATGTATTCCCCATTTCTTCACTCTCCTGAACCCAAAGGGAGCAGGGGCAGGTCTCTCATTCAGAGCTGTACCCCCCCGACTCGGAACAGTGCTCACACACAGTAGGTGCTCCACCAACCTCTCTGGAGTCAGTGACGAGGCCTCTGGATCCCGCCAAGCGTTCAGCCTCCAGGAAACCAGGGAGTCAGACTCGAACTGAACTAAGCTATAAACTCTAACTGGAACAGAACACGCTAATTTGTAGAGCCTCGAGCGAAACCCAAATATAAAAGTAGTTCTAGGCTGCCAACCAGACCGAGGATTTTTTTTTTTTTTAATGAGTTTGGCTCCAGAAATCTCTCCTCTGCGTTCCCAACCCTCCTCTTCCCTCGCGTCTCCCTTTCTCTCTCTCTCTCTCTCTCCATATTCATGTCTGTCATCAAGCACAGATTTTCTCCCACAGTTCTGTGCTCCTTTGTTCTCTCCACCGGTGTCGTGGGATGCCCCCCCACCCTTTGCACAGAAATCCTCCCTATACCTCCTCCTCTGTGGGCCTCTGAGATGTGCCATGTGCTGTCCTGAGAAGCCAAGGGGAGAAATGTCTCTGCCTTCTAGAACATCTTAAAAATGGTGCTGGTGATGAATCCGGTTTGCACTTGGGGTGATGAGAAAATCCTGGAACCGGATGGGGGTGATGATTGCACAACAGTGCGCATGGACTTAATGCCGCTAGACTGTACCTTTAAAATGGTTACAATGGTCAATTTCGCTTTGTGTTTATTTTTCACACAATAATAATAATAATAATAAAAGTATAAAAAAGACAGTGCCAGCCCATTTGGCATCATCAAGTTCAGGAGCTTGGAGAATTTATCATTTATAATGGTAGGTTTGAGACAGAACGCACGGTGGGTTAGCTTTGATTCACACCTTCCCGATAAATCAACTAATCAGAAAACGAATTGGAAACTTATCGTGCGATTAATCAGAAAAAAAATCAATTAAGGAAAACTTCGCTAGAATATAAAATTTTGAAAAATTTCACAAACACGTGTTTGGGGTATGCAGTACACAGTTAAAAATATTTTTTTCTTTCTTTTTTTTCTTTTTACTTTCCTCTTTGGCACGCCAAATGAACATAGTGAGGGAGGGGTAAGGAACGTCAGAGTCTGAGGAAGCTCTGCGTGACCCCAGACTTCAGTCCGGAGAGGCCGTCCCAGGCTGAAGACCACTGCGACAGAAAATAAATAAGCCAAAGCTCCCAGCCTCAGAGAGAGCGTGTTCAAGGAGAACTACCCCCGCTCCGTCTCAGATGCGTTTTTAATTGGGCCATGTTTTCAGTTTCCCGGGCTTCATTTGTGTTCAAGGAAGCGCTGAAATTCATTACAATTTCCAAACTGTGTGATCTGACAGAGATGCTGGTGCATAGCGATGGGAGGTGGAAATCGAGGGTTTTGAAAAATAGATATAAAGCCCCCCTCCCTTGCACGGTGTTTTTTTCCAAGATCTAAAGCTGCTGGTGGGTGGGTTTCTGCCATCAACCGTGTCCTAGAGAAATAATTCAGTCGTGCTGGAACACGACGCTGTCCCCAAAGGGAACTGTGCAGGCCCTCAGTCTGTGACCAAGGGCTCTGCCCCCAGCCCAACCTGTGGTCCTGCAACAACTTCACGCTGGTGGGTAAGGGATGCTGAAGGCGCAGAGCCCTGCCCTGACCGCACACGGGACTGGGCTCCCACGCCGATGTTCTGAACGCGTCGTTCCCCAGGTTCTGGAGGACGCAGCTCAGGGCAGAAGCTGAAGGAGGAGGAAGCACCCAAAAGCACGTGAGGTCATTCCACCAAGGACCCTATCGAGGGTGGAGGGGCAGTGGGGGTCAGGGCAGGTTCCCCGACAGCATGACTCAGCCAAGAAGAAGGGAGATGTGCGACCAGCATCTTGACCTCTCCCCCAGGTGCCCCCACCCACCGGAGCCTCGGCTGCAATGTGGCCAGGGAGGTGTAGGCCTCTCCCGCCATCCCTGAGGCGGGCCAGCTGGTCATGGGTGACCCTGGGGGACAGGGATGGGCAGCTGAGTCAGATCCTACCAGATCAGCCAGACAGCGGGCCTCTCCACCCAGAGGCAGAAAACTACATAGGAACTGGGGCCTGCCATGGAGCCTGGCCCAGCCCAGGCAAGGGGCCGTGCCCCACCCACCTGGACAGTGTCCTCTCTGGACATGGGGTTATTTACAGAGCTGGCTGCTATTTTAACGCCTCTCCTATTTAGGAAGCTAGGGCTAGCCCCTGAGGGGATGAAGGCAAGGGGGGCAGCCCTGTCTCGGGGCCTGGGGGCAGTGGGCGGTCCCTGGGCTGGAGAGCCTGCTGCCATTTGAACAGGGGACCAATTAATCCCTTTGGGGGCAGAGGGAATGCCACTGGCCCTGTTCACAAGCTCTGTGTGTGTGTGTGTGTGTGTGTGTGTGCATGCACGCACATGTCAGGGAACCATGAACCAGACCAGCAACCTACATGACATCCCCAGCCAACCAGCCGCACAGTGGGCTCCTCATGAGTGACCAGGCCACCTGCGCCCCCAGCAGGGACAGCTGCAGGTCGTCCCGGGCTTCCCAGCCTCAGAGCGTGGGGGCTGAGCCACTTGACCTGGAGGGCTGGTATTCTCCAGGATTTTACGGTCTGGGCCTGGTTTTCCCAGCCACGGTGTCTCAGAAAGGGGACGGCCCAGAGGACGCTGAGTGGCCACAAAGGCTTGGCTGTTCTCCCATGTGCCTTGCTGGGCCAGGGACCGGGCGGGGGGGCCGCTGCGGGGGGACAGGCGGGTGGGGGTGGGGCAGGAGGGAGCTGGAGGAAGCCAGGGAGCAGGGAGAACATTTGGGAAGGTTTCCGGAGACAGGGAGTGGTAGAGACAGAGAAGGAGAGAGAGAGACAGAGAGCGACAGAGACGTGTACTGAGACAGAGACAGAAACTGAAAGACAAAGACAGAGATTCAGGCACGAGACAGGGAGACAAAGCGACCTGGGGAAGGAGGCGCAGCACGGGCAGGCGCGGGGAGAGGGCGAGAGAAGGCGGCCATGTGTGTGGTGGGGCTGAAGTTCAAAAGGGAGGGGAAGAGGTGGTTTGACGACCAAAGTCATTGAAAAATTTTTGGCACAGCTGCCCCGAGGCTCCTGGCCGCAGGCCCGGCTCTGAGCTGAACTTAAACAAACCCCTGCAGCAGCCATCTGCTTGATTTTAAAATAAATCAAACAGTCTGCTGAGCCGGGGGTGATCGAGTTTCCATCTGCGCCGCCGCCCGCTCGCCGGCTTGGAGCCGCGCTGGCCTCTCCCAGCCAAGGCTCCTGGCAACATGTGGGCTGGTAATTCCTCCAGGAGCAGGGAAACCAGACCCCCACCACCCCCAGCTCCTAACTCAAACCAAGTGCTATTTTTACAGCCACCCACTGGAAAGGGGAATCAGAAAGTGCTCTGCAAACCCAGGCGCGGGGTGATGCCGAGTTGCTCTGGGCCCAGAGGGCAGGGGACAAGCCTTGGGATTCCCCCTGCCCCCACCCGGCTCCTGGGAAAGGGTGGGGGGCTGAGCATGGGGTGCTGTCCCTCCCACTCCCGGGCCTGGAGGGTGCTGGACATCATCAGAGATCCCGCAGGCCACCATGTCTGGGCAGCTGTGGCCCTCTCGGGGTGGCAGCAGCCCAGGGCCCCCCTGGAACAGCCAAAAATAGCAGCAGGGATGCCCCTCCTTCAGTCTGGGGTCACCCAGGGAAGCGCTGCCCACCTGTCCCAAGGAAACTCCTGCCACCACAGGCCCAGGTGATCAGGAGAGCGTGGTTTCCCTGACCCAGAAGCAGAGGAAGAGGAACCCAGCCTGGCAGGCCTGGGTGACCCAGCGGCACGATGGGCACAGAGCAGCCCTTCTGTGGTCCCCGGGAAGCAAGAACGGGTCCCGCAGTCCTGGGGCTCTAACTGGTACTTGGGGGCTTCGTACGCGATTCTGGAGTCTACAGGAAAGGGAAAAAGGACCACAGGAAAAGACGCCCCTTGGCGAGCCACCCACCCCAACCCTGAGGGGCACATGATGATGCAACAGGCCTGGCTCCCAGCTACTCAGATTGGGGTCCCCATCCCCAGCCTGATGCCTTGGTTCCCTGGTGCGGACTGCGCTCTGACCCCTGCCAGAGGTTTCCCAGTGCGTGGACCAAGACCCAGCAGGGAAAGGCATGGTGCTGAGGGACCCCAGTCTTCGGCAGACCCCTCAGTGCACAAACCCAGCCAGGCCAGGAGGCAGGGTGCATGCTCTGGACCAGAGCCATCACTCACACAGGACGTGGCTCTGGGTAAGTCACCTTCCCTCTGAGCCTGGGATGCCCACGTCCGACCAGACGCGGAGGGCGGAACACAGACGGCGCGGGTCCCTCCAGCTCCGATCCGGTCACATTTGCAGGGCCCTTCCGAGGGATGACTGACCTTCAGCTGCAGAGGCTCTCGGACCTAGAAGCGTCCCCTGGTTTGCCCGCCGGCACTTTGCTCCTGAGCCCCCAGTGCAGCCCCACAGTGAAGACAGCCCACTCCAAAGGGCAGGGCACGCCCTCTCCTGGTCAGCCCTCTCCCCCCTCCCACCCTTCCCCATGGCCTCCAGGCACGAGCCGTGCAGGACTGTGCTGTACTTCACACCCTCCCAGCCACCTGGAAGGCTGCAACTTCCGTTGCCCCCACTTATCACATGGGGAAACTGAGGCAGAGGTGGACAGTCAGTTGCCCAAGCTTATCCCAGGATAGATATGGTTCCGCCAAGGCCCCCAAATCAGACCTGCCCACCTCTAATGCTACTCTGTCAGCCACTGAGCCCTCCGTCCTTCTCCGAGGGCCATCGACCAAGTCAGCCTTTGTCGAGACCCACGCACAGGCCAGGCACCTTGCTTTCTGTGGGCCACCTCCCTCGTCCCCCAAGACCACCCAAAGAACGGATGCTGCAGGCCCATTTTACAGTTGGGGATACTGAGGGCCTGTAAGTTACCCAAAGCCAGACAGCCAGCAAAGGCAGGAGACGGAAGTGAGCAGTGAGCCGTCCAGGCTGGCCTGGCACTGTGCCCCTACCCACCCCCTGCCCCCAGAAGCCGAGACTAGAAGAGGAGGAGAGGAGATTCGGGAAGGGAAGGACCACCCTTCTGGGACCACAGGGGCTGCTCAGGGGGTCACCCTTCCTCTTCTCCTCCTGCCCCCCCCTGTCATCCTGCCATGACCCCGATGCCCCTCTCACCCACTCGGCAAACATCCCCTGCATACCTACTGTGTGCCGGCCCAACGCCAGCCCCGCCTAGGACACAAGGCTGTAAAAGACACTCTAGTCTCTGGTGACACACACAGCCTGTAAGAGGGCATGTGCGGGCCTGGAGGGAGAGAAAAGGGAGGGCCACTGGGTGTGTGCACTGGTGTCCCAGGACTGTCATCACAAGTACCACCCACAGGGTGGCCTCAAGGGACAGAAACGTGCGTTCTCACCGTTAGGAGGAGACTGAATCCTGCCAGCAGGACCACACTCTTTTCAAAGGCTCTAGGGGAGGACCCTTCCTCCCTATTCCAGCTGCTGGGGCTGCATCCCTCCCTCTCTGCCTCCGTCTCCGCGTGGCCTCTCTGTGTGTCCCTCTCCGCATTCCATCCTCTCCACCAGTGTCCACACCCCCCTTTCCCGTAAGGACACCAGGCAGTGGGTGTACAGCTACCCCAGCCCAGTACAAACTCATCTTAACTTGATTACATCTCCAAAGACCTTATCTCCAAATAAGCTCCCATTCACGGACGTGACGGGACACCGGCGGACGTGACCATGGGACACCGTTCACCCCGGCACAGCCGGCTTCCCTGAGGTGCCGCCACCGCCACCGGGGCAGCTACGGCTGGGGGAACAACAGAGCCGCTAACATGGAGAAGGGGCCAGCGGGCATTCCACCCCCCGATCCTTGCATGATGTCGATCGTCCTTCTGTCTCCGGACTCCAAACAGCCAGACCCTATTACGGGATAATATGTACCCGGAGAAAGGGCTCCGGTGCCAGCTTCCAAGCCTGGCAACAGACGCCCTGCGGTGGTCTCCACCTCACTTAACAGCTCCCCTCCCAACCCTCTCCCCCCAGCCACCAGCCACAGAACAATCTCTGTGGGGACAACCGAGGCCTCCGTTCCCACACGCCCGACTCAGTGCAGCTGCCAAACAGCCTGCGGACCTCTGCCCTCGGGGCCTGCGAGCCTGGGCCGCCGGCCCTCACGCCGGGCTCAGGGGCTCCTCCATGCTGTCTGCTCCCACGAGAGTCCAGCGCAGACTGTGAGCCCAGAAAATGACCTCCAGGGTCATGGAGCCCTCTCAAGGGTGCTCCTGCCGGTGTGACCCAGGCTCTGGGCTCCCCGCACGGCAGGACCAGCCCTCCTGAGTAGCGCACTCGGGGTGGTTGTACAGCTCTCTACGTGCAGCCCCCACGGTCCCTCTGGAGACGTACCCACAGGAGGGAAAATGTTGACACGTACAAAGATGCCCTTTGCGCCGTTATTTATAACAGGAGGGAAGCACACTGAGCGTGTAACAATAAGGTTTGATGAACGAAACCCAGATGTTGCTAAGCACCCTCAGCTGTCACCCTGTGAGTGGGTGGACACTCGTCATGGATGTCCAAGGGCAGTGTAGTAGTCAGGCTGCCATAACCAAGCACCAAAGGTTAGGGGCTAACAAGAGAGGTATATTTTTCTCACAGCTTCGGAGGCTGGAAGTTGGAGATCAAGGTGTCAGGGGGGTTGGCTTCTCCTGAGGCCCTCTCCTTGGCTTAGAGGGCCATCGCTTCCTGTGTCCTCACATGGTCTTCCCCCTACGTGTGTCTGGTCCCAATCTCATCTTACAAGGACGACAGTCATAATGGACCAGGGCCCACCCTGAGACACTTTTCGATATTTTGTTCAGATAGAGTGGGAGGGAGGGGGAAAGAGAGAAACATCGATGTGAATGGGACACATCTAGTGGTTGCCACCCACACAACCCAACCAGGGCCGGAAACAAACTGCAACCGAGGTACATGCCCTCAGCAAACCCAGGTCTCTCCAGACCGCAGACCGACGCTCTAACCGCTGAGCCAAACCGACCAGGGCTCAGTCACCCTTTTTAAAGGCCCTATCTCCAAACACAGTCACATTCTAAGGTCCTGGGGTTACAACTTCGACAAAGGGATTTTAGGTGACACCATTCAGCCCATGACAGGTGTCCTCCACAAAACAAAAGCCACTTGATGGGCCATGTTTCAAGGGATATGGGCACCAAGATGACACAGAAGCATCCAGCCTCCAGTTGTCCTGAGACCGGAGAGTTCAAAGGTTTCATTGGCTTCCAGAAGAAAGCCCCACAGCAACACTCTACCCCAAGGGGCAGCATCCAAGTTGGGGAAAGGGCCAGGACCAGCTCCGAGCTCCAAGTCTCAGGAGTTGTGTGGCCTTGGACAAGCCGCTCCACACCTGCCTGCTAGGTCCTGGGGCACCCGGCAGGGTGGCAGCCTGGTCTACATCCCTCTATCCTCACGACCCTACTCTACCTTTGTTTTGGTCTCACCAGGCTTCATACAAGATAATAAGTTGTCACCCACAAAGGGCTGCAAAACGGGCCCCTGCCGAGCCTACAACACCCAGGGAAGCTGCGAAGGTGCCACCGTATTTCACAGACGATGGGAGCAAGGCTGAAACACAGCCAATGGCCCGGCTGGTGTGGCTCAGTGAACTGAGCATCATCCCATGGCCCGCGGGGTCCCGGTTGGATTCCCCGTCAGGGCACAAGCCGGGTTTCGGGCTCGATCCCCAGTAGGGGGCGTGCAGGAGGCAGCCGATCTATGTTTCTCTCACATCAATGTTTCTCTCTCTCTCTCCCTTCCTCTCTCTCTCTAAAAAAAAAAAAAAAATCAATAAAAACATATTTTTTAAAAAACACAGCCAAGCTCTGGCCGGTTTGGCTCAGCGGTTGGAGCGTCAGCCTGCGGTACAGAGAGACCCGGGTTCGGTTCCCGCTAAGGGCACGTACCTCGGTTGCAGTTTGTCCCCGGCCCTGGTTGGTCGTGCGGGTGGCAGCCACTCGATGTGTCCCTTTCACATCGATGTTTCTCTCTCTCTCTCTTCCTCTCTCTCCCTCCTGCTCTATCTGAACAAAAAATGGAAAAATATCCTCGGATGAGGATAAAAAAAACAAAAACAAAACCCACAGCCAATGGCTTATCCAAGGTCCCACAGCACAGAAGTGGCAAAAGTGCCTCACTTACATTGAATGCTAAGACAGCATGGTGCCAGCCTGCAAGTATCTTTCGATGGGAGAGGAGGTCCCTCATCGCTTTCTGAGCAGCCCATCAACCTTCCAAGTTCTCTTGCAGCCTCGACTTACATGGACATACTTCTTCAAGGCGACAATCACGACACGTGTACAGGCCTGTGTCCTGCTTATTTTTACTTAGCATTAGGTCGTCAGCATCTCTGTGCTGAAGTGGGCTCCACTGCCATCATCTGAATGCCACACAACACTCCGCCCAAGGGAGACACGGCAGTCTTCCTAACCATACCTCATTGCTGGACCGTTAGCATTCCCCCCGCTATTATAAATAGCAACGCAAAGAACACCTGTGTGTGCCTTACCGTTTTCACCCATGTCGGTCACTTCTTTAGGGTGCATTTCCAGAAATGGGAGTACTCGGTCAGAGCATCGAGTGTTTTTAAAGCCCTTCGTACATACTGACTGATGGTTTGGAGAAGAGACAATACGATACAGACTTATGCTGCCACCGGCGACATGAATCAGCCGCATTCCTGCAACTTCACCAGCACTGAGTCTGACCATTTTTCTGATATTTTAATAGCTTTCATGTAAATATTTCCCATCTGTTTATCATGTGTGTTTTCTGTCACTGGAACTACCTGTCCAAACTCCCTGTCTCTTTTAGAGCATCTCTGGAGGCCAGGAAGTTGGAAACCAGCCCCCAGTGGTTCAGGACACCATTGAGTCACTTTATGTGCCTGGTGTCTGATCAATGGTGGGAAACAGCCTCCCCCAGCGGCCTCCTCAGCCTCACCTGGCACCACCAGCAGGGCCGGCCCAGTGGGTCAAGTTGGGCTGACTGCTAGGGGCTCCCACGCCCTGCCTTGGGTCACGGATATAGGGTTGCAGCTGCGAGAACATGGCTTGCCTTGCATGACCCACAGGCTGACCATGGAGAACCAGGTGCTGCTAAAGCCACTGTTGGAACTCTGCTGCTCCAGAGGGGGTCTTCCTAATTTGAGGCAGGTAAAAGTGGGGAGAGGAAGGGGAGGGGTTAATACCAAGGCAGATGCACACCACTTGGGGGCTCTGAGAGACACAGAAAAAGCCGGAAATAGAATCTGGGCTTCCCTGTCATTCAAATTATTGGGACGGGGGCGGGAGGCAGAGGAGTCAGACTCTCACAGCCCTGAAGCCACCACAGTTAAGAACCAGGACGCTGACGGCCTAGGCTCCAACCCTGAGGCTGACCAGCTATGACCCCAGGGGCAGCTTCCCTAATCTCCCTGGGCCTCAGTTTCCTCATCTGTAAAATGGGATCATAGCGGCTATCACAGTGTTGTCAGAGTTAATGGAGCCGAGATGTGTGCAGCACAGCAGGCCGGGGGCCCAGAGCTCAGGAAACACAAACTTTGCATGCTGGGTGGCACACAGAGCGAGCCCACACCCCACCCTGCCGGTCCTGAGCAGGCCACAGCTAAGTGTGGCCCAGTGGCCAGCTAAGCTAGAAAAGGTTTTTACATTAAAAAAAATTTTTGTTGTGGTTAATCTTCACCCAAGAATATTTTTTCCTCTGATTTTTAGAGAGGAGTGGAAGGGAGGTGGAGTCGGAGAGAGACACAATGCCAACAGAGGCCGGGGATTGAACCTGCAACCCAGGTACATGCCCTTGACCGGGAATTGAACCCAGGACCCTTTGGTGCATGGGCCGATGCTCTAACCACTGAGAAACACCAGCCAGAGCAGCTTTTACAAAAATAAATAAACAACAAAGACGTGTATGGGACAAAAAACAAAGAAGAGTATGGGACAGAGACCTAGAGACCAGCCTACAAAGCCTAAAATATTTATCACCTGGTCCTGCAATGAAAAGCTTGCTGATTCCTGGTTTAGAGGCCTGGGAGTTTCCCGTGGAACCATCTGAAATGGGACAGGTGGTGCAGGGACAAGGACCTACAGGAGCAAGGAGAGAGAGCAGCAAGAAGTCTGTCCCAGCAAAGGGCTGCATTTTGAGAACCTGCACGGTCAGAGAAGTGCTGGGTCTGGACGCAGAAACTTGCCCGTGTCTCAGTCTGGGAAGGCCGGCCTGGGGGTGGTACCTGCCCCCGCAGTGAGGACCGGAACTTCCATTGAGACCGAGAGACTAGACCCACCCACGTGTCGTTCCCTCGCTGATGGAGCTCAAGAATCACACCTGGAGGGAACACTGAGCTGGTGCAGGGCTGGCCTCCAGGGAAACTGAGGCGGGCAAGAGAGCATGGCTCATCCCAAGTACCAGGAGTGATGACTCCCCAGCTGGGTGGGTCCCTGTGGGCCTGAGCCCCTGGAACCCTCCTGAACTCCCTTGTTTCCAAGGACCATAGTGGAACCCCATTCCATGGGGCCACCCTGGCCTAGATAAGATGCTACTTGAGTGAGGTCCCAGGATGGGGACCCAGGAAAACCGACTCAGTCACACCCACAGAATCATGTCAGTTCTTCCCCAGCCCAGTACCCCTAAAAAGCCACCCCCACTTCATGCAACACCCCCCTTCAGGTGCTGCCCCTAAAAGTCACTCCTGTCTCCATGCGTCAATGCTCGCCTGGCATGAACATGGCATGGGGTGACCCTGAGTGGGCATCTGAATAAGTGATCAGCCCATGAAGTCACCTGTAAAGTGGCACCGTCCTCCCCTTTTACAGATGAGAAAGCAGAAGTGGCAGAGGGGCAAGGACTCATCCACAGTCACCCTGCTGGTCGGAGGCAGACCTAGGATTCAACCCAGCACTGTCCTTTTCCGAAGCTCGACTCCCCGACTCCAGCCAGCTGCGGGATGCACGGGGACCGCAGACCTGGGAATGGGAGGGTGCTCTGGGGCCGGGCGGGGAGGGGCCTCGGAAAGGTCCTCAGCTACCCCTGGCAGGGGATGATGGCCTCTCCCAGCTGGGCTGCCAGCCCCGGAGGACAGGGCCTCATCTGTCTTGCTCACTGCCGTCACCAGGGGCTGGCACGAGCTAGATGTGCGGCAGGAATCTGCTGAGAGACTGAGTGACTGAGGCTGGCAGGCAGGCAGAGAAGACCCCAAAATGCCACCGAGCAGATGGCTGGGCCCTGAAGACCCTCCCGGTGGGACTCTGGCACCGTGGCACACGGAGGGGCTTCTGGCCAAAGGGACAAGGGAGGCGCTGTGGTGGGGGCAGTGCCCTCAGGGGGGCAGTGGGCCCCCCGCCTCCGCTCCACACTTTGCCTCCTTGAATGTGGGAACAGGAGGGAGGAAGGGAGCAGGCGAGCACGGACACAGACAGCCCCCCACCACCAGCCTGTCCCCATCACCAAGAACCCTCAGCCAGCCCTGCCAAGAGCAGGGGCCAGCTTGGGCCTGGAGAATAAACATGTCACTGCGAGGCCAGCCTGCCGGACCGCTGGAGCCAAGAACCGCCGGAGGCTGTAAACAGTCTCTCCTCTCTTGGCCGCAGACGCTGGCCCACCTCTCTGCACTGGGAATTCGCACTTTGCCTGCCATAAAGAAAGGGCAGGCCAGGGTGGGGACATTTGGGGAGGGGGTGGTGAGCAGGGAAGCTGGGCTGGCCCCAGGCCAGCACCTCCATCCTTGTGGCCTGGAAGTCTCCCCCTTTCTCAAGGAGGCAGTGGGAGACTGAATGAATGGCCACGGCAAGGATGCCCCAGCGGAGCCAGAGGTACTGGCCGCCGGTAGAAGGGGCAGGGGAGGGGTGAGGCCCTTCCCTAGGGCCCCCGCCCTTGGCCAAGAGAGGCAGATACTTTTTACAACACCCTCAAACCCCCCCCCCCCCCGAAGCAGCCAGCTGGATCTTGTGAAGGGCAGGAGGTCCCTGGGCAGTGGGTGCCCAGGCCCTGCTGAGGCCTCCCCGCCACCCGGAGAAACCTCTCCTAGCCGTCTGGGGAAGTAGTCAACTCTCACTCTGCTTCTGGGCAGACCCTGTGGCTGGTCCAAGGCAGGCCCCAAACCTGCTGCCTTCCTTTGGGTCCTCCCTCCAGAAACACGAGGCTTCTCAAAAGACAACCGAGCCATGCCACCCCTAGATGAAACCCTCCAGCGAGGGCCTGTCTCCTGAAGGCCCCTGCCCCTGCTCCCAGCCCCGCCCACCTCCTTAGCTCCCCCTCCAGATGCGGCCTCCTCACCGCCCGCCTTGCGCCTCTCTCCTGCCTCCGTCCTTGGCACATGCTGTCTCCTCTACCTTGAGTGCTCTTCCTTCCCCTTACACCTGGTCCACTTCCCCGCATCCCCTTGGATCCCCCTTGGGTCTCCCTCGGATTAACAGTCACTTCCTCCAGGAAGCTTCCCACACGCGCCCCCCCCCACCCCCATGAGGTGAAAGCCCCATCATCTACTTTCTCCTCCATCTAAGCCCTTAACCTGGCTGCAAGCTTACATCATGTCTGTGCGATTCAGTGACGAGCATCTTCCTCTCCCCCCAGACTGGCAGCTTCGTGAGGGAGAGGCTGAGTCTGGCTTTGCACATCACCGTTGCTTAATTGCCAGGCACACAATCACGTTTCGTAAGTAGTTGTGGAATGAGTCAGGGAGTGAAGGCATGATCTGAATGGCTGCATCATTCAACTCCCCTCCCAGCCTATGAGACCTCCCCATGTGGGTCCCTGTCCCCCACAGTTCCTGGCCCAGAGGGATGCTGGCAAGCAGACACTGTGTGCTGCCCATGCAGGAGGGCAGGGGCCTTCACTGCTGCGTCTCACCCCCACTGGAGAATGTCAGGATTGTGGGGACAAAGCGGGTTGGAGAAAATGAAAGGAAGAGAGAAAAAGTAAGGCTATGAAGACCGTGGCCTGAGCATGGTCCAATCGGCCAAACATTGATTCAAGCCTCAGCTCCGACGTGTAGCCAGGGGCCCGTGCGCGGACTTCTCTGGGCTTCTGTTTCCTCAACTGCGAAAAGGAGATGGTGATCGCAGCATTCGCCTCTTCCGGGGCTGTGGGAGCACCAAGTGAGCTAAGACATGTGTGCGTGTCCAACAAGTGAGAGATCTGATGACTCATGATTCAGGCGGACTATCTGTCTGGAACACTGGCGTTCTCAGGGCATTTCTCTGACAGGGCCCAGGCAGGGGCTTTGACGGCCCGGAATCCAGAACTCTGGACCTGCAGTCCACCCCCACCTACGTCCTAGCCCGAGGACGTGTCTGGTTAGGTGTGGGGGAGGGGGCAGAAGGCATCACAGGGGATTCAGGGCTGCATGACCTGCCCTCCGGGAGCTCGGTCTGCTGCTGGGGACACTGTAGTCCCAGGGAGGACAGCCCCATTCAGGGTTGGCTCCTGTTGAGGGGAGGGCACAGGCTCTGGGGGCAGAAAGAACACAGCTCAAATCCCACTCCTCAACCACAATGGGACACCACTTCACACCCCCTGAACAGTCAAAATAAAAAGATGAATGATAGCCCTGGCCGGTTTGGCTCAGCGGTTAGAGCGTCAGCCTGCGGAACAGAGAGACCTGGGTTTGGTTCCTGCTAAGGGCACGTACCTTGGTTGCAGTTTGTCCCCAGACCCAGGTGGGGTCGTGTGGTTGGCAGCCTGTCGATGTGTCTCTCTTGTGTTGATGTATCTCTCTCTCTCTTCCTCCCTCTCTCCCTCCCACTCTATCTGAAGATAAATGCAAAGTTGTCCTCGGGTGAGGGTGAAAAAAAAAAAAAATGTATGATAGCAAGTGTTGGTGAGCATATGGAGAACTGGAACCCTCAAACACTGCAGGAAGAAATAAAGTGGTGCAGTCACCATTAAAATAAGCCTGACAGTTACCACATGATCCAGCAATTCACTCCTAGGTATTTGCCCAAGATAATGAAAACATACATTCACACAGGACTTGTACACAAATGTTCATAGCAGCACTATTCACAATAGCCAAAAGGTGGAAATAGCCCAAATGTCCACCAACTGATGAATGGATAAGCCAAATGTGGTATGTCCAAACACTGGAATATTACTCGGCCATTAAAAGGAATAACGTCCTGATGCATGCTACGTGGATGAAACTCGGAAACATCATAAGTGAAAGAAGCCTGTCACAAAGTACCACACAATGTGGGAGTCCATGTATAGGAGAAGCCTGTCACACAGTGTGGGAGTCCATGTATACGAGAAGCCTGTCACACAGTGTGGGAGTCCATGTATACGAGAAGCCTGTCACACAGTGTGAGAGTCCACGTATATAAGATGTCCAGAATAGGCATATCTACACAGACAGGAAGAAGATTAGTGGTCGCCAGGGGCTGGGGGCAGGGGAGTGGGGCAGACTGTTAATGGGTGAAAGGGGTGGTGTCCTTCTGAGGCGATGGAAATACCCTGGAACAGGAAGAGGTGACGGCTGCACATGCTGAATGCGCTAACCACCACTGAGGTGTATGGCTGGCTGGCCGAACTGCATGGTGTGTACACGACATCTCGGCAAAGCTGTCATGGAAAGAAAAGCCCGCTCCCTGGCCTCAGTCCCTGATCTGTAATGTGGAGTCCAGGCCCACCTCCCCTCATGCTTCTCCTCTCTTGCCCTGCCAGGCTGATCTGTGTGACGGGCATCTGGGGGTGCCTGGGCTGCTGGCGCGGGTGGGGAGGACCAGCAGGAGGACAGAAGAGCAAGGCTGTGGCAGCACCCGTCACCCAGGCCCTCCCTACAGGGCTGTGTGGGCCAGCTGTGTCCTGTCCATGGCCCTGCACCCGGACCACCCTGGCTCACTGACAGCTCCCCCTCCTGCCCTCAGGTCTCAGTGCCCACCGCTTGCTGCCCTCCCCCTGCTACACCTGCCCACACCGGGCACAGGCCCTTCACTAAACTCTGCCCAGCCGGTCACACGAGGGTGTCCTGAGCAGCCCAGAAGGCCCAGAGCTGCTGCAGGCTGAGAAGGCCCACAGGTCACGGCCAGACCTGCAGAGAAGCTCCGGCTGGGTGGCCAGCAGAACAGCCGGAGGGAAGACAAGAAGAAGCGGGGGGGGGGGGGGGGGGGGCCGGGGGAGGGGCGGGGGCTGGGAGAGGCCCTGAGCCCGGTGGGGGCTGAGCACTCAGGTGCCCTGAGGACCCTTTCCCAGAGGAGAGCACGGGGGCCAAGGGAGTGAGCATCGGGGACAGAGCCCCTCTGGGGCGGGCTGGGAGCACATTCCTTGAGCACACAGATGTGCTGCTGAGGGGGTGGGGGTGGGAGCCGCCGAGAGGAGGCCAGGGCTGGCCGGCCTCCCTGCGGAGCTGGGGCACAGCCAGGAGGCCTGCAGCCTGTCGCCAGGGCGGCGGCGGGACGGGGCCTGACCCCTGGCCTCTCTCCCCCCGAACCCAGACCAGGCCTGGCTCTGCTCTGGGCCCACAGAGGGTGGACCACATCTGGGCTCCAAAGAGGGAGCCCCGGACAAGAACAGACAAAGGGAACTGGGTGTGATTTCTCATCAGGCTCCACAATGGAGCTTCCAATGCTATCAGCAAACAAAGTCATCTTCCCGAAGCCTCCAGGGCCAGGGGACTCTGGAGGGGCCAGGGGACTCTGGAGGGGCCAGGGGACTCTTCCCCAGGGAGGGCACTGCTGGTGCTGGGGGGTCCTGCAATGGGTCTGCCCTGAGGGCGGTAGGGCACCGTGAATACTAGTGGCCCCATCCTGTGACAGCTAAAAACACTCACATATTTACACATGCTGGGGGGTGGGGGGCTGCCCTGTGAGAACCAGGGCCCACTGGGAGTCCACCTCCTTCCCCCAGCAGCACCTCCCACCCAGGGCTCTGCTCTGTGGCCATCTCCCACCCTGGGCTCTGCTATGTGGGCCCCTCGCTCCTAGCTGCCCAGAGCTATTTCCTGGCCCCCCGAAGCCAGGCTGAGCCTCCAGCAGGCCCCCGGTGCCAACGCCCCAGCCATGATGTGGGTGGGAGGTATGACTGTGGGAGTCTTCTGAGACCCTGGCACCCAAGTCCTTTCCTCGGAAGGTGCTGGATTCCAGAAGGTGGCAAGGACTGGGAAGGAGAGGCTCTGAGAGGGGGGCAGCCTGCCTGGCTGCTCACGGCCCAGATGCTGACAACAGCTGGGCAGGCAAGGGGTTGGCTCTGGGACCCAGCACTTCCAAACCACAGGCCACAGAGCCCACGGCCACCCGGGCCATCGGGGGCCATGTGGGAGGCCTGGAGGATGTCACCCCCGATACCTGCCCCGAACCTGGTTAAGGCTCCGCCCACCCACCAGGACCATCACTTACCTACAGTTTACTTTTCATCAACTCATCTTTTTTTTTATCCTCACCTGAGGACATTTTTCAATATTTTGTTCAGATAGAGTGGGAGGGAGAGAGAGGAAGAGAGAGAGAGAGAAACATCGATGTGAAAGGGACACATCGAGTGGTCACCATCCACACGACCCAACCAGGGCCGGGGACAAACTGCAAACGAGGTACATGCCCTTAGCGGGAACCGAACCCGGTCTCTCAGGACCACAGGCCAACGCTCTAACCGCTGAGCCAAACTGGCCGGGGCTCAGCAACTCACTTTTTAAAAACCTTTTAAAGAAAGATTTTTTTGCAAAACCTATCTTGTTCAGCATCCACAGATCGTAACTAAACTATATCTAGGGATTTTATTTTAAAGCTTTACCTTCTTCATCCATGATTCCAAAATCTAAAGTGCTCTAAAAACTAAAAAAAAAAAAACTCCTAAGTTTGGCAAACTTTATGTTATGTCCATTTTACCACCATAAAAAAAGTGTCTTTAGATGAGACACTAGCCCTGAGGTACCTCACAACGAGATTAAAAGTGGAATCAAAAAGTACAACCTTCTCTCCATGATTCACTGCCCGTTAATGTCCCGTGTGTAGGCCCCTTAAAAGAAGTCACCCTGTGCCTTAGCCAGTTTGGCTCAGCGGTTGGAGCGTCGGCCTGTGGTCCAGAGAGACCCGGGTTCTGTTCCCGCTAAGGGCATGTACCTCGGTTGCAGTTTGTCCCCGGCTCGGTTGGGGTCGTGGGGGTAGCAACCACTCGATGTGTCCCTTTCACGTCGATGTTTCTCTCTCTCTCTCTCCCTCCCACTCTATCTGAACAAAAAATGGAAAGATGTCCTCGGGTGAGGATTAAAAAAAAAAAAAAAAAGTCACCCTGTGTGAGAGGGGCACCCACCCCCAGGAAACGCAGGCGCAGTGGAGGGCGCCTGGGATCCAGAAACCAGGGCCCTGAGTTCAGGTCCGGCCTCCACCATGGACAGCTGTGGGACTTGGGGAAGTCGAAGGACCTCTGAGCAGTTTCCTCTTTTCCCTGCTCTCGGAATGGAGAGGACAGGCAGCCACTGAGGAGTGAGACCAGGGGCCTCAGGGAAAGACTCCATAATTATCCCTGCTGTTATGGGATGACAGCAGATAGCAGTGACGGTGCCTCCCTGCCTGAGACAGAGACATGGAAAATGCCCAATAATTCTTTTAAGAGGTCCCTGCTTCGCCCTGGCTGGTTTGGCTCAGCGGTTAGAGCGTCAGCCTGCAGACCAGAGTCCCAGGTTCGGTTCCCGCCAACGGCACGTACCTCGGTTGCAGTTTGTCCCCGGCCCTGGTCGGGGTCGTGTGGGTGGCAACCAGTCAATATGTCTCTCTCACATCGATGTTTCTCTCTCTCTCTTCCCCCCTCTCTCCCTCCCGCTCTATCTGAGGATAAATGCAAAAATGTCCTCGGGTGGGGATAAAAAAATGAAAAAGAGGTCTCTGCTTCAAGAGAACAGAGAGCCCCAGTGGAAAGATAAAATTGTCCCACGAGGACCTGCTAGTGTCAAAAAAGAGACCCAAGTATATTTGAAGGTGGGAGGAGAGAGGAGGAAGAGAATGACAAGGTGTCGAGGAGCAGGTGAGGGAGAAGGTGGCTTTGTCCTCAGACAGCCCAGGGAAGGGTGGCAGTCTTAGCTATTTTTATTTAGGGGACAACAGCGCAGGGCAAAGTCAGGTAGAACGGCAGGTCATGTCTTCGGGCCTGGAAGTCCATCTCCAGGCCCGGCTTGTCCCACCCCAGAGTAGCCGTCCATGCTGCCCACGTCCATGCTCGGGCCACTGCGGTCGTCTCCTCCCTGCTCTCCGGCCACAGCCTCTGGGTGTCCAGTGGGCGTCCACAGGGGTCGGCATCCTCTGTTCACATCCCATCCCTGCTGCCGTGGCTGGCTGAAGAAACTGAGCCCGCTGGACAGAATGTCTCCGTTTAATCCTTTTTGGATCTGAGCTCCCAAACTTAGATTTCAGAGAGAAGGGGGGGGGGGGGGAGCAGAGGCGCAAACTCCTAGTTCCCACCCAAAGCACTCTTTGACAGACAAGGAAAAACTGCATATTTACACGGAAACCAGGGAGGGGAGTCTCGGTGAGCAAACGTGTCTCTTTTCGCAGTTATGCCTCTGATAAAATAAACACAGCGGGCCCCTCTGTTTTGTATTCTCCGAGAGGGTGTTTACAGTTCAGAATAAATACATCTCCCTCCCTGGAGGCTTTTGGTCAAAAGGGCCGGTGTCTGAGCTCTGTTCCATGAGCCACGCAGCGGACAGAAGGAACCCCACGCCCCAGCTCCTAGGTGCCAACCCAGAGGACGCCTGGCCAGGAAGCCTGGGGAACGAGGAGCTGGGGGGAGAGAGAGAGAGAATGAAGGGGAGACAGAGAGACAGAGAGAGAGAGCGTTTTGAGGAGGGTGTCTCAGTGGTGCTCGTCAGAATTAAACAGTGGTGTCCAAGGTTATCTGGGGAAAATCTGAGGCATCCCTGAAGCCACCAGGGCCTCCTATGGGGGAGAAGTCAGTGCCCCTCCCCAAGCCAAGCCTCTGGCCAGCAGGACTCTGGGCCACCTCCTTCCCATCTTTCCCAACTGCCATCACCTCCTCCCCCAGGCCACCGTGGGACGTGCAGCATGCTCTGCTCCGTCACTTTACTGCCTGTCTCCTTGGCTACAAGGTCAGCTCCTGGCAGGCAGGGACTCCGGTCTGTGTTGCTCATGGCTGTGCCTACCCTGCCCTGTCCTTGGACGGCGCCTGGCCCCCAGCTTGCACTCGGGAAACGCTTGCAGAGTGAACACACTGCATGCACGGGCCGGCCCCTTCTCATCCATTCACCCAGCCAGCAGGGAAAGAGCCTTCGCCCCCTTTTCAGCTAGACACGAGGGAACTCCTTTCTCTGGGGGCCCAGCTGTGATGGCTGGGGGCTGGGGTGAACCTGATCCATGACCCTGAGGGTCCTCCCCATGGAGCTACAGGATGGCTGGAGGCGGAGGGTCTGGGAGGCAGCCAGGGTTTCTGATTTTCCTACCCTCCTTCCATCGGCCAAATAGGCCCACAGTCCGGGGAGCGAGGACAGAAGGATTCCCAGTCCCAAAGATACTCTTCACAGGAAGTACGACTTGTTGCCTCCTTGGAGAAAATGAACTCCAGTGTGTCATTGATTGCATCTAGAAACAGCCTTCTACACTCGCCACATACTGAGCTTGTAACAATCACGCTGACTTCTGCGCCGATGGGATCAGTTCAGCTCCAGCTGCGAAGCTGCAGGTGAGCCCCGAGCCCGCCCAGCTGCTGGGTGCGCCCCTGCCCCCTGGGCCTCGAGTTCTCTGCTCTAACACGAAGGTGAGGGACCACCCCAGAGCTCTTAGACTTTCCTCATTTAGCAAACCAGGAGGCGGAGGCACTGGATTAAGGGGCTTGGTCCAAGGTGACACAGAGGAGAAACTTCTCTTCGTTTTCTGGCCTGAGTGACAAGACACAGCCTAGATCTTGGGAGAGAGCAGCCAATAGCCCTGATAAGGGCCACTGCTTGCATGACCCTTGGCAGCTGGAGATATACAGCTCCCTCTATCCATTTTCAGAACTGCAATTTGATAAGAAAAAAAAAAAAAATCGGAGCTATAGATTCAAGATTTCAAAGCTGGAAGTGCCCGGGGGAGTGTAGGGGGTGTCATAGCCTCCCCTGCCCATCCCCAGGTAAATGCGGGGCTCACTGTGTTTCCACAATACTTCCCTCCAGTGCTGAACCAAACACAACTCTCGATCCACTGTCCTGGATCCCGCCCACCTGTCCAGCCCCAACCCCCACCCGCTACCCCAAGCTCTGAGCTCCTTGCGGGGGCTCTGCCCTGTGCCTCGTATGTAGTAAGTTCTCAATAAATGGTTGATTGATGAATGAATCCCACCCAACCCCTCATTTGACCCTGCAGGAAACGCAGAAGTTAAGCTGCTGGCCAGAGGTCACCAGGTAGCCAAGTGGGTCCCATACAAGGTCTTGCGACTCAATCCCTGTACCGTGCTCAACCCTGACGCTGTGCAGCCGGGCCTGAGACATGTGGCCAGTCCGCCAGCACTGTGAACACACAGTCACCCGCAGCGTCCCTAGGAGAAACCTAAGCACGAGGTGACCTTCAAATTCAGTTTAAAAATGGATTCTGCTGATCTTAATAAAAGATCCATTTAGCTTCTGAATGAGGGAATGCAAACGCCAGCCGGTCCCACCCTGTCTACACATGTGGCCTCCGGGGGCGACAGTGCTGCCGGAGCATTTGTGCAGAATGATAACATGTCGCTGGATGGATTTAACGGGGCCTCTCCAGGTCCGGGTAGGCCTGGCTGCCCGCCGCGGGGACGACCCGTCTGTGTTCCACTCGCGGAGAAAACACACCGACCAAAAGCCTTGGACCCAATCAAGAAAAGTCTCCAAAGCTCCCTGGTACAAGGAAAGTACCAGGCACACTGGGGACCATTTTTTCCTTTTCTCCCTAAAATTCAAAAAGTAACACAGGCTCATTGCAACAAGTTAAACAATGCATAAAAAGTCGGTTGTTTTCCAACCCCCTGCGGGAGCCGATGTTTACAGCCAGACGCAGCTCCTTCCCCATCTACCTCTATCTTCCAATAAACACAAACATCCAGAGAGCAGAGGGGCCTTCTCTCCTAGGACCTAAACCGAGATTCCGAGGGTGACTCTCGGGCACTGCTCCAGTCGAGGCAATCATCCCGCTGATCCCCAAATCCCCCAAATCCCCAAGTTCTGGAAACCAAGTGTCTCAACCCATTTGTCAGCGAAACCTGCCCTGCCTAGAGGCTATTCATAGTCTCCTTCCCTCCCGCTGGGTAGGAACAGTCACATGTTTTGTGCAGAAATGTAACGGGTTTGATGACAGGGTGCTGCCCCAGGCCCCTGGGTGTGATGTAAGATCCAGCAGCGGCACGGAATCTGCCTGAGGGGCTGACGATTCTGAACCATTTCTGGCCCCAGAGGGATCCAACAACGGACTGGAGACCAGAAGTAGCTGCATAGCAGCTGCTAACTTTTACAGCGAGGCTCATTCTTTCCTAACGTTGCTGTGATATTCATGGGATTGCAGTGCCTTGGGACATCCCGAACCTTCCAGGTAGATGAGCAACGTGCACCCCGGAGAGTGGCGAAAACAGAATGCAGGTGAAGACGTCGCGTACGTGTGGCGATGTTTTTTGTCTCTGAAATCAGAGGGCGGAGTCCAAGTCCCAGGCCTGCAGGCCAGCCGCTCTGTGGCTCGGGGCAGGTGACTCAACCTCTCTGGGCCTCAGGAAAATAGAAAGCGGTGAGGCGATTTCTAGCGCCCCCTTCCCAGCTACCACCCCTACCAGCCCAGGGACAGGGCAGCCTCCTCCCAGGTGGCTTCTGTTTCCCTCTCCCCTTCCAATTCGCCTGCCCAGCGCCACACAGAAAAAGCCTTCTTTAAAAAAATTTTTTTTTTCTTTATTGATTTGAGGGAGAGGGAGAGAGAAACATTGATGAGAAAGAACACCAACTGGCCGCCTCCCACATGCCCCCACTGGGGATTTGGCCCACAACCTGGGCATGTGCCCTGACTGGGCATCAAACCTGCGACCTCTTGGTGCCTGGGTCCACGCTCAACCACTGAGCCACACCAGCCGGGCAGAAAAATCCTTCTTTGAAAACCACTTTTGTTATATCGCCCTCAACCCTTCCTTGCTTGCAACACACAATGGCTTTTTATTGCCCCGATGAATGGAGTCCCAACCTCCTCTGTTGATTTTTAATTTTTTTTTATATGAAAAATAACGAATCACCTGAAAGTCTGTCACTCTAAGACAGCCTTCATCCCGAAGTGTCTCTCCGCTTGTCCACACGACGACGCACAGCTGTGGCTGCGGCGGTGGACAGATCCACCCTGCTTTCCACACTTAACCTTATCTCCTAAGTGCTTCCTGTGCTGGGAAGGAGGCTTCATGTTTATCTGAGAGCCGCTGGCCTCGCAACCAGCCAGCTACAGACACCCTGAACACTCACTTGTGGCCGTATCAGCCTCCTCTCAAGAAAATACAAACTCGGTCCTTTGTATCCTGCTCCCTGGGTACTTCTGCCCACCCCAGCCCTGGGAGCAGAACGTCAGAATCTCACACTGGAGTTTTTATTAAACATTTTCCTGAAAAACATTGTGCAGAATAGAAGTCCTTCCCCTACCTAGACAGTCACAGTGCACATCAGTGCATTAAAGGCACTGATAAGTCCTGCAGCACACAACCCTGTGTAGCTCTCTTTAATTGACTGCTTCTCAAAGCAAAGAAAAAAAAAAAAATCATCCCAACACCCAAGTCCATTAGTGTTCCTTAGCATACACTTGGGGGCGTGCTAAGTATCCGAGGTCACCTTGCACATTTCCGGAGTCATCTCCTGTTCAGAAACCTTCCTGAATGCCTCCACTGTCTCCCTGACAACCAAACTGAATCCTGAGCCTAATGTTTGTGATCAACAGTGTCCTCTGTCCTTTTACCTCTTGGAAAAAGCAGTTCACTGTGGTCCCTGCCAGATGCAGACCTGGAAGAAACGGTCCCTGACCAGCTAGGTGACATTAGGCAAATCCGTTACCTTCCGAGCCTCAGTTTTCTCCCCTGTGAAATGGAGGAGCCAGCAGCTCAGCACCAACATCTTAGGATTCTAGTGTGTCGAGGGGTCTCAGTTCACAGCTGCAGCAGAAACCAAGGGGGTTACCGAGTCCAAGAACAGCAGCAAAAAGCAAATAGGATTGTTTTCCTGGAGTAATTCACAGACGTGGAGTCAGAATGCCTGGACTGAAGCCCGACCCTACTGCACACTGCACGCCTGGTCCTGGGTAAGGCCTTGACCCTGAGCTTCATCTCCCCCTGTGAAACAAAACAGGCCACACAGACACCACACACAAAGACACATACACACAGAGACACACGCACACACTCAAAGACACACACACACACATAGATGCATTCAGATTGAGATACATGCACAGACACACACAAAGAAACAGATGCAACACAGACACACATACACACAAGTGCAGATAAAACTGGTGAAGTCGAAATAAGACTGGTGGGTTGTGTCAGTGCTCTGACTGTGACACTGCTATAGTTATGCAAGATGTTACCACTGGAGAACATTGGGTGGAGGGTAGTGGGATCTTGGTGTTATTTCTCACAACATTATCCCAAAATAAAGTTTTTAAAAATGAAGCAGGCTACCACCTCTATCAAGAGGACATTGCAAGTATTCAACAGATGGCATATATATTTATCATTCCCTCCCTGACGCCTCCCACACAGTGAGTGTTCAATGCACAGACACCAAAGAACTGAATGACCAGAGGAATATAAGCAGCACACAGTAGGTGTTCAACATTTTCCTGTTTCTTTTGATATGGTCTTCATCGCCCAGAAAAGGGAACCCATCGGAAGCCCATCTGCTGGGTTCATGGTACCCAGAGGGCTCCCTCTGTCTCCCAGCAGCAGAGTCTTTGTCGTGATTTACCAGCTTCCTGGGGAGCAGAGGCAGGGCCCGCCTTCTAGCAGACTCCCTGTCGCCTCCTACAGCCTCTCTGCCCCAGGACGTCAGAAGCCGGGTGGGGAGCAGGCGCGCTGCGGGCAGAACCAAGAATGAGGTTCCCTCTTGCTTAGGAAGGCATTTGTTCCAACCCCACCTCTTTCCCAAAAGGGCCGAGGCGGCTTCCGGCAAAGGCCCAGGTGTGAGACAGGCAGCCCCATCCCCTCCTGCCCAAGTCCCTTCCTACAGCCGGTCCAGGGAAGCCACTCAGAGGCTGCCAAAGAAAACTGCCCCCTCCTAGTCTCACACCCCTTTGGCCATTTGCTGCACAGCTAGCCAGGAGGCCAGGAGGCCCCCAGGATCCCCGTCGCCTGACAAGGCAAGGCCAAGGCAGTCCATGAGGTCACCCAGTAAGAACCAAAGTGGGGGGACAGGCCCAGGGTGGTGGCGGCTGAGGGGCAGATGAGATTCAAGGCTTACTGCAGAGCCATCCGCATCTGTGAAAAACCCAGCAACAGATGGCCAGGGTTCACTACGTAGCCAATAAAACTCCTTTTTCAAAGTATGCTGAGCGATAGAACTGTAGGATAACAGCGGGCACTCTGCTCAGACGCATTCTAATTGGTCTAATCTGAAAAACAACCTTGTGATATACACACTCCTAGGATCCCCACTTTACAGATGGGAAATTATAGCACAGAGAGGTGAAGTAACTGGCGCAAGAACACACAGCTAGTAAGAGGTAGAGCCCAGATTGGAGCCCAAGCATCTTGCTCCACAGTCCACAGGCTTAGCCCCACTAAGAGACAGTCATGATATCCGAGGTGCAAAAGACCGGTGAAGACAACATACAGCATGCTCCCTCCTCCTATGTATGCGCGCATGCATGCACATAGGAAAACAGGCTGGAAGCTTTCAGTTTTTGCCCATTGAGCATGATGTTAACTGTAGGTCTTTCATATATGGCCTGTATGATGTCGAGATATGATCCCTCTATTCCCACATTGCTGAGCATTTTTATCAGAAATGGGTGCTGGATTTTGTCGAATGCTTTTTCAGCGTCTATTGATACGATCATGTGGTTTTTATCTTTCATTTTGTTTATGTGGTGTATCACATTTACTGATTTGCGAATATCATACCAGCCTTGCATCCCTGGGATGAATCCCCCTTGGTCGTGGTGAATAATTATTTTGATGTACTGCTGGATCCAATTTGCTAGTATTTTGTTAAGGATTTTGGCATCTGTGTTCATCATGGATATCAGCCTATAGTATTCTTTCTTTGTAGTGTCTTTTTCTGGTTTTGGACAGCCCAAGTGTCCATCAGTAGACGAATGGATAAAAAAGCTGTGGTACATGTACACAATGGAGTACTATGCAGCTGTAAGAAAGAAAGATCTCTTATCCTTTGAGATGACGTGGGGGGACCTGGAGAGTATTATCCTGAGCGAAACAAGCCAAGCAGAGAAAGACAAATATCACATGATTTCACTTCTTTGTGGAATATAATGAACATAACAGTCTGAGGAATAGGGTAGACCCATAGACATGGAAGTATGGTACAGACTGACAATGCTCAGAAGAGGGGGTGGGGGAGAGAGAAGAGATAAACCACAGAACTTATATGCACGTACGTATAACCAATGGACATGGACAACAAAGCTGGGGACGGGGGGGAGGGGATGGGGAGAAGGGTGTCAATGGAGAAAAAAGAAGAAACATCTGTAACAAAAATAAATTAATAAAAAAAAGTATTCTCAGAGGGTAGAGAAAGTATAATGAAATATATTTCACTAATAACAGATGTTTTCTATTGGGAGAGGAACTCAATAATTCTCCTTCATTCTTTACACTTCTATTTCCAACATATTTGTATAATGTAAAATTACTGATTTTAGAATGAAAATATAATATACGTTTTTTTTTAAGTGGATAAATTGTGCTATCAGAATTTGTGTGTGGGGGGGTCAATATACATTTTCATTGTCCCCAAGGGGTTCCAGAGACTCTACTGTGTTCACTCATACACTCACTCAAAAAACGTACTATGCAGCTGATTGCGAAGACTCTGTCACAGGGCTGTTCGGAATCAGACGCCGGCCGGCCAATAAACGGCTCTTATTTGGACTTCAAAAAAACACAAACACGTACTATGCAAATTATTCGAAATGTTGAACCATCTCCATGTACAAATAAATACAAATACCAAAAGAAAGAAAGAAAAAAAGGCTGGAGGTCCTGAGTTACAGAATTATGGGTAGTTTTTATGCCTTTTTATCTCTATTGTCTAAATTTTCGACATGGAACATGTTAGACTTCAGGAAAAGAATCAACATTGTGCCCTGGCTGGTATGGCTCAGCGGTAAGAATGTCGCCCGAGGACCAGAGAGTCCCGGGTTCAATTCCCGCCAAGGGCACGTACCTCGGTTGTGGTTAGTTCCCAGCCCCGGCGGGGGTCACCAATTGATGTGTCTCTCTCACATCGATGTGTTTTTTTTTTCTCTCTCTCTCTCTTTCTCCCTCTCTCCCTCCAGCTCTATCTGAAAATTAATGTAAAAATATCCTCGGGTGAGGATAAAAAAAAAATAGATTCAAAATTGTTAAGTGAGCTGCCCTTGATCCCTTGGTACCACGTACTCGCCCCCTCCAGGCAGCCTCTCTCTGCATACTCCCACCCACACCCACGAGGTCCGCAAGCTCCGCTGGGGGCCTGAGTCCATCCACACCCCCAGGGCCTCTTGTGAGGTCAGGGAAACCTTCTCCAGCCAAGAAGCTTCTCCAGCATCGCCTGAAATGCACTCACCACAGCAGAAACTGCTCCAGTCCACCTAAATGGTCACTCTCGGGGGGTGGACGGGTAAGCTCAGGCCCTTCTGCATGGGAGTCTCTCACACGGACATTGAAAGTATGCTTACAACACTGGGAAGTGTTTATGCTGAGACATGAAATGAATACAGCAAGATGCACACCACTGAATTTCAAGTTTCTTCTCACCTTGGTAAAAAGAATGCCCTGAAAATGCCCAGGAGGAAACATGACAATGACCACGGGAGCTGCCTCCGATGGGGACACAGCCTCTGAGCTGTGAGGTTGGGCTGGGTCTCCAAATTCCCAGCATCAATAATGTGATCTTAATAAAAATAGTAGCTAGTATTGCCCTGGCCAGTGTTTCTCAGTGGTCAGAGCATCAGCCTGTGCACCAAAGGGCCACGGGTTTGATTCCCAGTCAAGGGCACATACCTGGGTTGCAGGTTCGATCCCCAGCCCCAAGGCTGGGACACAGGTGGGAGGCAACCAATCGATGTGTCTCTCTCCATCGATGTTTCTCTCTCTCTCCCCACTTTCCCTCCTTTCCACTCTCTCTAAAAATCAATGGAAAAAAAATATCCTCAGGTGAGGACTAACAAAACAAAAATGAATGAACGAATGAATGATAGCTAGTATTTACATGGGGCTTCCTAGCTGCCAGGGATTATGATGCTAAGAGCTGTACATGTACTAACTCATTGTATCTGCCCCCTTCTCAGGCAGATACAATCACAAATGTTTACAGATGAAGAAACTGAGGCCCAGAGAGGTTAAGTTACTTGCCCGTGACCACACAGTAGAGCTGGGATTTGTCACTTTAAAAAAAAAAAAAAAAGTTTTAAAATTATCTTTTGATATAAAGTCTCAAGGGTGGGAAAGAACTTTAACATTTATTAATTTTAACAATTTATTATTGAATGTATACTGTTATCGTTATAGAAATAAACATAACCTGCCCACTTGTTTTGTTCCTCGTTTAAAAGCAAATCACATTTGTTTTTGGTTGGGGGGGGGGGGGGTGGAAGAAATAGATGAACAGGGTACAAATTTATTTAAATTTAAAAATAATCCTGCTTAAAGATGTATGATTCCATTGAAGGGAGTGGGGGAAATTTTATGTAACTTAGAAAATGAGTAGAGTCTGTAAGACAAAAAGAAAAAGAAAGAAACAGTAGATACTCACAGTAATGATTTCAATTTTACACATGACTGTAGGGTATAGTAAAACAACGATAAAAAAATAAGTTACAAAATAAAAGCAAATCCCACATGGAACCCCACACACTGCTGCTGGGGGAATGCAAACCTGTATTGAAAACAACCTGACAGATCCTTAAACCTAGAGTTATGATATGACCTAACAATTTCATTCTTAGGTATCTACCCGAGAGAGAGAGAAAAAAATACATTCACACAAAAACCTGCACATGAATTTCATAGCAGCATGATTGACAATAGCCGAAAGGTGGAAACAACCAAAATACCCATCAGTGGATGAATGAACAAAATGTAGCATATACATACAATGGAATATTATTCAGCCATAAAAAGGAACGAAGCACTGACACCTTCTATAACATGCATATAACATGACAACAAAGAAGTCAGACACTAGCCCTGGCCGGTCTGGCTCAGCGGTTAGAGCGTCGGCCTGCGGTCCTGAGAGACCCAGGTTCGGTTCCCCCTAAGGGCACGTACCTCGGTTGCAGTTTGTCCCCGGCCCTGGTTGGTTGTGCGGTGGCAACCACTCGATGTGTCCCTTCACATCGATGTTTCTCTCTCTCTGATCCTCTCTCTCCCTCCCACTCTACCTGAACAAAAAATGGAAAAATGTCCTCGAGTGAGGATTAAAAAAAGAAGTCAGACACTAAAGACCACATACGATATGATTCCATTTATATGAAATGTCCAGAATAGGCAAATCCACAGAGACAGAAAGTAGATTAGTTGTTGCCAGAGTCTGCGGGGAGGGGAGAATAGGGGTTCTTTACATTCTATACTTAGATAGTAGTGATGATGGTACAATTTTATGAATATACTAAAAACTACTAAATTGTATAAGTTAACAGGGTAAACTTTATAGTATGCAAATCGTATCTCAATAAAGCTGCTACTAAAATTTTATTTTCAAGAAAAGAATACAACTCACACAGAAGAAGCTTCCCATGGCTCTGAGAGGACACAAGGTGGTCCTGGAGATGGAGGAGGCGGTATATTCACAGAAGAATACTGTTCACCACCCAGCTCCGCCCTCAGGAGTCTCCACTTTGATCCTGGAGCTAGGGATCCCACATGGACTTAGCAGCTGAGGCTGGCCTTCCACGGCCCCTCAAATTACTAGTGCAAAAATATCAAGACATCTGTTACTCGAGGGATAGCCTTGGCTGATGAAGTGGAAATATCCCAGGGCACTAGCATCCTGCCTCAGCCTCTCACATGCTCTCTGTTCATGGGTAAGTCCTTCGCCCTGAGCCTTAGAGTCTTCTTTGATAAAGTGAGAGGGGTTGGACTCAATGTCCTCCCAGTTCCATGATTCTAAAGAGATACTCTGAGATTGTCATAAATGCAAACATAAGAGAAACAGGAGTTTCAATCAAGGTTACAGATAAAATATACTTTGTAGCAAAAGCATGGCAGGACACAAATATTTCAAATGGTGAATACTCTGTATAATAAGAAGTGAAACACAACATTATTGAATACATATATTCCAAATAACAGAGCCAGCAATCCTGCCCAATCTGCAGTTCTGAGATAATGCAGCTTTCTCTTCTGCATTAAAAATATTTAAGTCTAGTATCTTTCTTACTTATTTAGGGTTTGATAAAGTCCCCTCAAGCAAAAGGACATTTCATCTTGACTTCACCCATGGATGTCACAAGGCAGGTTGAGAGAGAAAAATCACTTTAACCTCCACTGACTCAACAGAGCGAGAGAGAGAAGATCAGGTGTGGAAAATATGCCTATAAGCATAAATTACTTGGAAAAGGCCTAGTGGCTTCACAGACATTTCATATACACTTGCAAAAATAGAGCCGAGAGGCCCCAAGAGCAGAAAACATTATATTTCAAGGCCAGAAGGACTAATTAAAAACTGTGAAGAAGCACAGTCTCTTAAATATAAACCTTCCCGGAGCTCAATAAAATTGATAATCTTCTACCTAGACTGATCACGGAAAAAAAAGAGAGAAGGCACCAATTACCAATATCACACGTGAAACAGGGAACATCACTACAGAACCTACAGATATTAGAAGGATAACAAGGGAACACTATAAAGAAGTTATGCCCGTTAACTTGACTACCTAGATGAAACAGGTAAATTCTCTGAAAAACATAAACTACCAAAATGGACTTGAGAAAAAATAAACATCATCACGTCAAGATGATGGCCAAGTTTCTCATCCACCGAAGTTAATTCCAGGACAGGTTACCGACTGGAGCAGGTTTTAAAATGTGGACGAAGCTGGTTTGTTTTGGCGGTGATGTCACTCAGAAGTTTTATTTACGGTGGTTTTAAAAGACATATACTTAATGCCATCGTTATTGTTTTCTTTTCCCTAACCTCTTATTTTGTCTGAGACTTTGATCATGCCAACGGTGGTTTTGCCAACCACGGTGCTCTTCAGGAATGCCACTCCCATGGATGGCAACGCACTGTACAATGCGGAGGGTCAGAGGATAAAAATTCCAACTTTAGCTATTTTTCTCTCCTTTTGGAGACACAGGGCTTACTCACGTGAAGCAATCAGAAGACAACTTGAGACTACATATAAAAAAGTGATAAATTATTATCAAGTGTAAAAAAAGTTGCATACAAACAAGTGCCCAGGACAGCCAGGAGAGGGGAGAGACTTCAGCTGGTGGGAGTTGACAAAGAAGGCTTCCTGGTGTGGGAAAATGGGCAAAAAGTGGGAGGGAGAGAGCACGCATGTGTCAACACACGAAGGCAGGAACAGGTCTGTGGTTTCAAGGGATGAGGAGGACTCGGCTGATGGGCATAGCACTATGATTGAGTGTGCAGATAAATGCATCTGTAACAATGGCTCCTTACCTTTGGGGAGACACAGAACCCCTTTGAGAGTCCAATGCAAGCTACAGATCCTCTCTCCAGAAAAAAAAAAAAAATGCAGATAGGCACGGGATTTTGCACTGAGTTTTGAGGTTAGGAAATGTATTTGTGAGAATGGGGGTACCATGCTGAGAATGGTAGGTCTTTCCCCAGGGCCTGACCTCAAAGTTGGACCCTCCTGGCTCATCTCATCCAACGCACAGGGTCTAGATTCCTGTGTTTTGAAGGTCTACAGGTCAGTTCTCCAGAATGAGGAGGGCTGGAGAGGAAATTAAATGACAAATTGCAAAAGTAAGAAGAACCAACATTTAGTGAGCACATTATGTACCAAGCCCTGGGACATACACGCTACAGTAATTCCCACATACAGATGAGGTCCCACAGACAGACAGACAGACAGACAAGCAGCCAGGCATTTCTGCTGACTGCCGTCACATGCCAATGCGGCTTTTCACAGGGTCAGAAGTCAGGTGAGTGCCCCCTTCATCCCTCAGTTGAAGCCTAGAGAAGGGATAAGGAGCCTAGAGAAGGGATAAGGGAGCTCAGATCCCAGGTTTCCCGGGCTACTTCCAGGTTTCCCATCCCCCACGCTGCCTCCTCTTGCATAAGCCAAGGCTCATGGGAGATTAACCAGGAGCTCCTGCTCCGTGACAGATAGCCCTGATTAAGGGGTGGGGGTGGGGCTTTCTGACATTGAGGGGCACAGGGAATATTGATTCCAGGGCCCTTGAGCCAGGCTGTGAGCAGGGCCTCAGGCTCTCCCTCTGCCCCCAGCAACCACAGCCGTCACTCCTGGAGTCTTGACTGCTTGCTGGGCTCTCACTAGGGGCTTCAGTCCCTTGATGTCCCTCAGAGGGACATCCAGATTGTCCCCGGGGTATGAGGGAGGAGCTCGAGGCTCAGAAAGATGAAGTAACATGTGAGGACCACACAGGCGGCAGAGGTGACAAGATCTGACTTCAGAATGCTGTTTGCCAAACCACACCATCTGCCCGCGAAGAGCACGTAGCATGACCTCCCCGGGAGCCTTGGTTTCGCAGTCCGTACCAAAGGGGTGACACACTGCTGACATCACTCCTTTGGTACAGATGGCTGGGAGAGTCACATGAAAGCAAGCAGAGAAGCACTCCGTAATGGGGGAAACCTGGGGAGCAAGGTTTTGCCGTCCTTGTTCCGCTCCCCTCAGAGCAGAAAGGCTCCTGTGGTCGCCGGGTTCTCCGCCCAGCAGCAGGTGCCCTGACCCTCCTAGGACCTTGGTCCGGCCAGAAGTGGCCCTCAGCGGGAGGTGTGAGGAACCGCCTGGCCCCGCTCCTGCCCCTCTGACCGGCCAGGGCCCCGGAGCCACGCAGCTGCCAGCTTCTGCTGCCGCCTCGTTCCGCCTGATTAAGGCCCATGCTGCCGCAGCCAGAGTCACCAGGGGTCCGCCACGCCCCCTGGGGCGCACAGTCCGCACCACCAGGATGCCACAGAGCCAGCCTGTCAGCTGGGCTGCTCCCCGCTGCCCTGCCCTAGATCTGGAGGGGACAGAGGCCAGAAGCATCTCAAGGGCAACTGTGTCCCAGTGGCACCAAGTGCGGCTGTGTCACTGCATCTATCCAACCACGGCCCGACCCAGGCTCAGCAGGACTGATCTTGTTGCGTCACTGCAAAGTCACCCCAAGGGGCGCAGTGGGGAAAATGGGCCCTGACTTCCCCTGTTCACCTGTTACAGTCCTACTCACAGAGCCAGTAAGAGAATGTCCAGCAAGCACGTATCACCCGGCGGCGGCCACTGCCAGGTCCTGATCCCCATCATCACCGCCACCGCCGTCACCACCGCCATCATTGCACTTCATGCTCTTCACTGGCTAGAAGCCCCAGACTACCTGTGTCACAGTTTAACCTCTCTGAAATCAGGATGACTCTTACAAGGGGGGGAGTGTTGGTTTCACTGGCAGCAATTTTTCTTGTCTAATGGTCTGGAAAACAATGATATATGCTTGACAGTGGGTGGCGTCCAGGATTAGATACATAGCGGCGCTCACCCCTTCTCCCCGGCACAATCACAGCCCTGGACTCTGTGTGCCGCCCTGCTCTGGTTCTGCGGCATCTAGCACACGGCAGGGGCTCAGGGAAACTCCTGGATAAACCAACCCATCGTCACTACTATGGCCCCTACGTACAGCTCATGGCAAAGATGCCCCTTTTCTGTCCATTCCCCCAACACACATCTCCTTGGCAATGCCCCCACCCAGGCGCCCTGCAGGGCCCCAGATTTCCCAGAATGCTCCATGGAGACAGAGGCAGCTTTCCTCTGGGACCAGGGCGCCTGCCAGGATGACTCGGACCACTGGCAGGCGGCCTGCACCAGTACGGAGCCCCCAGGAGCTCCAGGCCCCGGCCCAGCCGGGGTGAGGCCACCAGGGAGTGGATTTGGCACAAGCTCCAAAAGGCCTGCACAGGAAAGCTAGAGAGTGGGACAGTCTCCTGCCACCCGGAGAAACTTTCTGCATGTGAGACCTGGGAAGATCCGCCCAGCACACTCAGCACAGTCTCACCGAACGGGCTGGGGAGGGTCAGAAGCTCCAGAGAAGAGTTTGGCAGGAAATTTCCAAAGGGTGTTCCAAGCACGCTCAGCTGGGCTCCTGAAGGCTGCAGGCCAGATGCTAGGATCCTGGGGGGTCCTCTCTGCTGAAGGCGGGCTGGGACACCGCTCTGGACGCCTGACAATCATGACATCAAAATGCAGGTGCCCAGAAACTTACCAGGAAGGGGCTTCTCTCAGAACCACCGCCCCAAAGCAGCTGCTGGGGTGGAGCTGCCGAGCAAGCGTGACTCCTGCGCCTGACACCGACAGCTGTGTGGCCTTGGGCCAGTCACTTTCCCTCTCTGAACCTCAGAGGCTCTTGATTTTCAGATGGGGAGAATTCAGATAAAATAGACTTCAAGATATTCTTGCCAGAGATGGAAGTCTGTATCACTGTGATGGCAGGGCCAATCCATCCGAAAGGCAAAGCAATCATAAATGGACAGGGGCTTCCCAATTCATGAAGCCAACACTGACAAAATTAAAGGGAGAAAAAGACAAATCCAATTGTAGTAGATGTTTAAGACCCTCCCTCAGAGAACGTGGTACAGGGGTGTGTGTGCGCGCGTGTGTGTGCATGCATGTGGGGGAGGGTAGGAGGGTGGGCGTGAGTTTGTGTGCAATGAGAGGCAGCGGATATAGGTGAGGGTGTGTGCATGTGTGTGAGAGAGAAAGTGAGTGTGTCTCATGGGGGTATCTGTGCACAAGTTGGCAAGGGGATGTAGGGGAAGGGCCCCAACCACCCACTGTCCCTCCAATTCAGACAGTCTCCAGCAACTCCCCACTCCTCTGTCCACCTTCCTTGGGACCCTCCCTGAAGCCAGTCCTTAAGCCCCAACAAAAGGCCTTGTTCATCCCTGTCACCTGGCAAGTGACAGGTAACAGATGAGCATGGTCCAGGTTTCAACTGTTAACGGGAAGAAATCAGCAATCACACCTCATGGGAGCTCTTAAAACCAGGCTCCCCATTTCCATATTTCGAAAAAGAAAGAACAGGCAGTTTCAGAGAGAGAAGGAGGGAGAAGGGTAAGGAGGATCCGGCCACCAACCAAGCCTCCTGCTCACACACAGAGCCTGAGAGGCAGGAAAAGAGACCACTGGGGGATGGTCAACACTCTACCACCCCAGCCAGGGCAGGCTGCCGGCAGTGAGTCAAGTGGCAGTTTTCGTGCGTAGCTGGGGATGTGCAGGTGCACCGGCAAACTCAGCTCCTGCACCAGGGGGAAATGTGGGCTTGTTTCCGGAATGGCACTGCCCACCAACTCCAACCCCAGCAAGACCCAGGCCTGGACCTCTGCAGGGGCCCTGTGCACCCTGTCCCCTGGGCTCAGTGCATCCTGCAGGCCCGGGTGGCTCATGGTGTCCTGGGTGCTCAAGAGCCCACAGCCCTGTGAAACCAGCATAAAGCCACGCTCTGCACATCTGGGCCTCCCTTGTCCAGCAGTGCCCTGGACATCACATAATCACACAGAAGAAAGAACAGTGCATGGCTATGAGAAAGACCCTCTGGGAGGGAAGAGGGCCCCCAGCTGCTTGGAGGAATCAGGATTCAAGAGGTGCCACTACAGCCAAGGAGAGGCCACCCTTTGGGGCTCCTCCAGCCTCTCCGGACTCAGGCCTGACACTGTGCTGGGGACACCAGGACCCTATAGAGCCCCCTTGGCCCTGTCCCCCTGTGTCCGGGAGTCTGAAAGACCACACCTGCCTCCCACCTGCCTCCATTCCTCCATGTCGGGCGTCAGAACCCACATAAGCCTTAATCCCCGTCTGCAAAGGCCCTTGTCTGGAAGCTGGGACACGGGGTTTACGGGGCTGGGAAGGCTTATAAACACTGCTGCAGTGTGTCAGCACTCTGCCCCCCTCCCAGGCGCCCCTCCCTGGAAGCTGGTACAGGGCACCAATGCAGCCTCCTTGTGTGCAGCTAGGTGAGGCCAGGCCCCTGCCAGCCCTCCACCATCTCCAGTAAGTGCCACTTATCCCCGGGGCAGGGAGACAGCCAAGGCCCTGGCATTAGACCACCCTGCTCTTGCATGTCCCAGCTCTGCCACTTACTGTCAGTAACTTGATCCAAAACTCTCAGGTTCATGAGCCTTGGCCTCCTCATCTGAAAAATGGGACTGCTGCCTCCTACCCACAGGGCAGCTCAGGCCACCCGCCACAGTGTGAGGCGGAATGGGCAGCCAGGGGAATTGGCATCGTACTCACAGTCACCTAGTGAGCTGGTGGCAGAGTGGAGCCAGTGGGAAGACCCACAGGGGTCCTGTGGCTGGTAGACAATCAGTGGACAGCTGTGGAAAGGTCAAGAGGTCAGACAGGACCCACAGGGCAGAGGGGAGCTGAGTCTGACACGTGGCTCATCTCTCACCTGCTCTCACCTGCTCTCTTAAGTTTTCTATCATGAAGCACATACTGTTGTTATTTTTATTTTTTTAATCCTCACCCAAAGACATTTTTGCATTTATCTTCAAATAGAGCAAGAAAGAGAGAGGGAGAAAGAGAGAGAGACATCGACGTGAGAGAGACATATCGACCAGCTGCCACCCACACGACCCCAACCGGGGTCAGGGACAAACTGCAACCGAGGTACTTGCCCTTAGCGGGAACCGAACCCGGGTCTCTCTGGTCTGCGGGCAGACATTCTAACCACTGAGCAAACCGGCCAGGGCACATATTGCTTTTAAATGTAAAATATAAGACGATCTGAAAATACCTTTAAAACAGAGAAACGGTTCCTAGAGTATAATCAATTCGCAGGTAACATTCAAACAACACACAGAATAAAATAAGGACATTTTAAAAATGGCATTACTGTCCAGCTGGTGTGGCTCAGTGGTTGAGCATCAACCCATGCACCAAGAGGTCACTGGTTCGATCCCTGGTCAGGACACATGCCCAGGTTGTGGGCCCGATCCCCAGTGGGGGGCATGCAGGAGACGGCCAATCGATGTTCTCTCTCCTCGATGTTTCTCTCTCTCTCTCCCTCTCCCTTTCTCTCGCTCTAAAATCAATAGAAGAAAAATAATTTCATAATAATAATAAAATACAAATAGCATCACTGGCATAAAAATTCTGGGAGTCCTTTTTCGTAGTCACCACTTATTTAAATCCTACCCATCTGTAGCATCCCCATCAGGGACTCCTCCTCCAGGCTGCCTTCCCTGACCCCCATCTCCTTCCGGCCACCAAACACTGGCTGCGGGCTACCGCAGGCCAGGCCCTGGCTGGGCCCTCGGCTCTCTGCCCCACTGAGCCACACCGTCCTCAGGCTGCTGTCCACCGAGCCAGTCCTTACCTCCCACATGGCTACATCCTGGCCTCTGGGAGGAGAGTGGGCGCTGGAGCCAAACGGCCTGATTAGAATCTCAGCTCCAGGACTTCCCAGCTGTGTGACTTTGGGCAAATAACTTCCACTCTCTGTTCCTCAATTTCCACATCTATACAACAGAAAACCCTACCGTGTACGACGGGTGAAAGGTTACACGAGGTGACATCGGCAAAGCTCGTAGGACAGTAGCTGGCACAGAGCAAACGCTTTCAATGCCACCAGCTACCGCCACCTTCATCGTCATCATCTCCTTGGACCTCACTGGGTCTTCGTCGTGACAAGGTGGGAGGCTAGAGCCTATATGCCCTTCCTCATCACCAGCTCCGCCCCACAACTGACACTAACTGGTGGGCAGGAACACATGGCTCTGATCTTTGAGGGGGCACCCCTTAAACTCTGAATGCTTCCTCCCCCACTTCACTCTGGCCCTGCAACCTTCCAGGAGGAAAGAACAGACCCAAGAGGCGGCTGCTCCTGCCCAGGGTCCTGGCTCTGCTGAGCCAAATACCAACTGGGACCTTTGTGTCATTTGCTCGAGGTTGCTGGCACTTCTAGAAGGAAATCCAGTCCAGCGATTGACTTCATACAGGGTTCCACAACAAACAGGTCGGGAGCAGAAACAGAAGCAGTGGCCGGGGTGGCCAGCGCCGGGGCAGGGAAGCTGAGAGGCACTGGTCTCAGAGAGCCAAGCCAGCCCTGACCTCAGGGGTCGCTCGCCCACTCCATTCCACTCCTGCCAACAGGTGCAGAAAGATGAGATGGTCAGAATTTGACAGCCACGAGGGAGACAAAGGGCTCAGCTACTAGTCCGGCATCTGCTCCCATTTTACAGAGGGGAACAGGAGACCCAGGCAGGGGGAGGTCTTGCCCAAGGCCACTGTGAGTGCTGGGGCCAGGATCCAAGGCCTCTGATTCCCCAGGCCGTGGCTGGAGCAAGTCAAAGCTTTGAGAGCAAGTGCAACCTGTTCTCAGTTCTTCCTACAGCTCCCCTCATCCCAGGGAGGGGCGGACCAACGCAAAGGGTTAAACAGGGAGTTACCAGATGACCCAGCAATTCCACTCTGGGTGTCTACCCAAGAGAAATAAAAACACATGTCCAAACAGAAACCTGCACACACATGTTCAGAGCAGCGTTATTCACAACAGCTTAAAGATGCAAACAACCCAGATGTCCATCAACTGAGGAATGAATAAGTAGCATGTAGTCTGGCCCGGCCAGTGTGGCTCAGGGAACTGAGTGTCCTCCCATGGACTGAGAGGTCCTAGTTTAATTCCAGGTCAGGGCACATGCCCAGGTTGCAGGCTTGATCCCCAGTAGGGGGCATGCAAGAGGCAGCTGATGGATGTTTCTCTCTTACATCAATGTTTCTATCTCTCTCTCTTCCTTCCTCGCTCTCTCAAAAATCAATAAAAACATATTTAAAAAAAATACAGCACGTAGCCCGGCTGGTATGACTCAGTGGTTGAGCGTTGACCCATGCACCAAGAGGTCACCGGTTCGATTCCCAATCAGGGCTCATGCCCAGGCTGTGGGCCTGATCCCCAGTGGGGGGCGTGCAGGAAGCAGTCAATCGATGTTCTCGCTCATCAATGTTTCTATCTCTCTTTCCCTCTCCTTTCCTCTCTCTCTAAAAAAAATTTAAAAAATAAAAAATAAACAATAGCACGTAGTCTGGCCATACAGTGGAATATTATTCAGCCATAAAGAGGCATGAAATACTGACACAAGCCACACCATGGTAGAACCTCAAAAACACTAAGTGAAAGCAGCCAGACACAAAAGACTCATCTCGTATGATGCCACTTATATGAGACATCCAGAACAGGCACATCCACGGGGACAGAAAGGAGGTTAAGGGCTGCCAGGGGCTGGGGAGGGGGTTGGGGAGTGACTGCTAATAGGTATGGAATTTCTTTCAGGGGTTATGGACACGTTCTAGAATCAGATAGCGATGGCTGCACAACTCTGTGAATGCACGAAAAACCACTGAATTACACACTTTAAAAGGATGAATTTGATGGTGTGCAAATTTTATTTCAATTTAAAAACAAAAACACCCCACCCATGTCTCCCAGCCACTCCATGGCCACGGTCACAGTCCCTCCCTGCACCCAGTCTGGTTTGCGCGCTGCTAGATCCTGATGCCCAGACAGTGCCTGGGACACAGTAGGCGCTCACTAAAAACAAGACAGAACACATGAACAGAATCCTGTGTGACTACTATGCCTTTAAGATAAAAAGTCTCAAACTCCTGGGCTGTGTTTACCTCTATCAGCAGTCACTCCAACGCTGGAGTCTTCTGGAAACTTTAAAATACCAGTGCCACTAGGGCCACCCTTCACAGATTCTGATTTCACAGGTCATGGTAGGGGCCAGTCATTGGTATTTGTTTTTCCAATCATCACAGCCTAGTGATTGGTATTTTTAAATTCAGATGCATTCAAGCTGGATCACATGCATACCCAGGGATTCTGAACACTGCCAACCCCTCCTGCTCCATCCCTTCTTCCCACTGCAAGTAGAACTACTTAAAGATTTTCGGCAATTACACTCCCCACATCCTGGGTTTTGTACATGCTCCTCTGTCAGAAGCATATGACTCTCATGTGGACCTGATTGAGTCCTTTTCAGGCTTCAGGACTCAGCTTAGATGTCACCTCCTCCAGAAAGCCTTCCCTGAACATACCCACTTCTCAACCTCCTGTTGGGCTCCCAGTAGACCCCAGCAGAGAACATAATACACGGCTATAACCAGGTCCCTTCACCCCCAATCCCTTGCCAGCACCCAAGGGCAGAGGCTGCCTGAATCCACACCATGTCCTTAGAGCGCCAGGTGCTCAGAGCACCTGGTGGACAGTAGGCACGCACGCACGCAAACATTTGTTGAGCTAATGGGCAGAAAGTGTGTTTATGTTTCTCCAGGGCATCCCAGGACAAGGGTAGAAGCAGAACTGCAGCTGCGTCCCTGGCACAGGGCTGCCAGAATTTCTTACAAAATGTATACATGTAATTAGCTGGTGTTACTGAAAAAATAAACCAGCAAAAGTGGCAGGAGGTTATAGGCCTATTGGTCCTCCTGCTGTGGCGTTATCTGAAAAACGATGATCTGTTAGGTTTTTCTGACCCTAACGCGTTCTCATCTCCCACAAGACAGAACATCATGGTGGTTCAGGTACCCAGCATCATATATGGACTTTAAAACACAGACCTCATTAAATAAGGAGATATTAGACAAAGGGTACGAACTTCTGGTTATAAGATGAACACGTTTGGGGATGTAAATTATACAAGGTGATTATAGCTAATAACTTGTATCATATCCTTGAAATGTTGCTAATCGAGTTGATCTTAAATGCTCTCTTCACAAAAAGAAAGGGTGGCTATGTGAGCTAATGCTATGGCGGTAATCATTTTGCAACATTTAAATGTATCAAATCAACACATTATATACCCTAAACATATAAAATGTTTTGTGTCAATAATATCTCAATAAAGCTGGGGGAAAAATTAAAATAAAATAGGGAAAACCTAGACCCCAAGAAGTCATTCTCTTGTTCCTAACTCCACAGAAGAGACTGCCAATAAATCACCAGATATTTTCCCAGTAAGTCCAGGCCCGGCCTCAGCATCCTTCTCAACACAGTGCCACCAGCCAGTTAGTCTTCACGTGGGTAATGCAAACTGCTTGGGACCCCTGAAGACCAGACCTTTCATTCTGAAAGATGGGGGGAACTGAGAAGGGCACCCGGTAAGTAGAAGCTCCTTCCACAACTGTCCCTGTAAGTCCCCATTTGGGGATCCGTGAAGAACGGAAACCAAGTTCTGAAATGCTCTTTCTGGGGGGCTCCGGCTGCACCAACCCCACTGAAACACAGACCTAGGGCAGAAGATGAACCCAAATTCCAGACAGAGGCTCTTCCCCAGCTGAGAAAATGTAAAAACAAGGCAAACTTGCCCAGAACCTACAAACCCTTGAAAAACAGTCAAAGGTGAGGTCCAGGGAAATCTAACCAGAGAATCGGCCAGAGAGCTTTGCAGACCCGGGCCCTGGTCAAAGACAGCCACCCCTCCTCCCGCCCTGCCCCTTCCCTTCCCTGCTTCCAAGGCAGGCTGAGTTTTGAAGACCTTTTGTCTCCACTTCCTCTTTCCCAGTTGTCTCCAATCGCCTCCAGGTTCAGGACAAGGCGAGTCTGGAAAGTGTCCTCCGGCAAACAGAGCACAGCCTTCCCCTGGAGAAGGTGCTGGGGCCTGAGAAAGGCCTCGAGCCCAGTTACTTCCCAGCTGCTGCCAGGGAGAGGGTGCCAGGGTCGGCCCAGCAGGGCAGCCCACACAGGTCCCCCATCTGATCGATCACCTTGCCTAGGTGCCCGCAAGCCCGGACCTGGGCAGGAGGAGCTGCCAGGCCCTCCTTGAAGAGCAGGGAGCCGTGGGGGCGCAGATAGCCAGGAAACACGGGAAACAGATGTGCGTGCCGAGCCTGACAGGCGAGTGATGACAGATGCTCTCTGCAGGCCTCAGATGTCAGCGCTGAGAAAAGAAAGGCACCGCGGCAGCAACACCTGTTCTGGGCTCAGAGGCTGCACTGGGGGGCTCAGCGAGGCGTCCCCACAGTGAGGGGCCAGGGTGCGGTTAGGTAAACAGCTGCACGCTCCATTACCCAGAACGCTCTCCAGACGGAGCTGGAAGAGGGAAGGGCGCCCTGCCCGCCAACTGGCTTGCAAGGAAAGCAAATCGATCATGCAGCTGACCCATCTTGGATGGCGCAGGCCTCTCCCAGCAGCAGAAGGAGGTCCCAGCTGAAATCTGAACACCTGAGCAATGCTGGGGAGAGCGAAGACAAAGGGCACAACTTAGCAGGTCGGGGAAACAGGGCACAGAGAACCCGCCAACAGGCTTCTTGGGGCCTCTAGTCCGTGCAAATAGCACCTGCCTCCCAGCTGCTTTGGGGTGGAAGGAGGCACATGCAGAGAAAAATGATGACCCGCCCCCCTCCGGGCACTGCCACCTTCACAACTGGAGCTGAGGAGGAGACAGAAAGGCCAGACAGAGTACAGGCGGGGGCACAGACTACAGAACTGGACTCCTGGGTCCAGTGTTGGTCCTGCTGTTACTAGCTGAGTGACCTTGGGCAAATTACGTGACCTCTCTGGACTTGCTTTTTCTTCCATGAAATGGGCATCATGGCACCTCCTTCAACAGGGTTGTGGTGAGGACTCAGTAAGTGTGAATACAGGTGAAGCAGGCGGCAGAGCCTGGGACGTGCAAAACATCCTATACAGGCATCATCCTCGTGATTGTGTCTCCAGGGCCATCTCCGGCACCTTGGTCAGCTGTGCCCACTAGCTCTGAAGAGAGGAACAACCATTCCCCAACCCCAGCAGAAAGGTGGGGGCCAGGAACTGCAACATCAGAGCCTGAGGGTGACAGTATCCAACACAGTACCCAGCACCTCAGGGAGGGAGAAAGAACGAGCCCGTGTGGTACCCTTGCTGCACGTAAGCTCCTCTGACATCACAAACCTTCCAGAGGATGATCACCTCCACTGCAACTGAGGCTCAGAGAGGGCATGCGTCTTACCCAAGGTCACACACCAGCTCCCAGCAGAATGAAGATTAAAGCCGGGTCTGTCTGAGGGCCACCCCAAGGTCTTTCTGTACCTTTGCAGAGCTTTGTGTATGATGGGGTTCCTTCTAGGGGGAGGGGTGCAGGATCCTGAAAGGGTGGGCTGCAGCCTCCCAGCCCAGCCTTGACCCAGCCCTATCCAAGCAGCCAGCTCTGACACTTGGTGACTACAGAGCAGGGGGCTCTCTCCGGGGCATGGAGTCCAGCTGGAGAGAAAAGTCACAAACACATCCAGAGGGCACCAGTGACACTCTCCTTTCTTTTCCTTCTTTCCTTCCTTCTCTCACATTTTCTTTCGTACTCTTTAAAGTTGAGTCACTAATGAATAAATGCTTAACAGGAAACAGCTGAGGCATTATAGCAGGCAGTATAGATGAGGTTCTGGAACATGCCGTCCCAGCTAAGTGGTTTCCCTGCGGCCACACTCCAAAGCCCCAGCCACTCCCACCCAGATTCTCAAACCACACACCAGAGAGAGACAGAATATGTATGTGAGAACCAAGGACTCGGGAGCAGGCACAGGAAACCAGTGTGGAGCCTCTGCACCTCCCCGGTGGCTCAGCTGCCTCTCTGCCCTGACAGTTCCTGCCCAGCAGTCCCTGCATAATGCTCCCGGCTCCCGGCTCCCGCAGCCCTGCAGGCTCATTCCCCACGCCCAGCTTGGCACGGGGTTCATCCTCGGGCTGTGTTCACAGCTCTGCCGGAAGCTGTATTCTTTGTTGACTCTTTGTCCCCCTGACACTGAAGGCTCTGAACTTGCCACCAAATCCCCCGTGTCTGGAACAGCACCTGGCTCAGAGTAGGCACTCCATAAATATTTGCTGAATGAATGGGAGGGAGGGATGGAGAGGGAGGAAAGGCAGAGGCTGCATTTCTGGCATCTCTTGGCCAGCAATCGGGTGCTCTTACAGGTGGGGGTCTCTGCTTCTCTCTACCGGTCTAATGGAGGCTGAGACCCATCCTGCTGCCCCCACCACAATCGGGCCTGATGGCCTCACCCCCACCTGGATTGCTACCACTGCCAGGCCCTGGGTGGACCTTTTCCTGGCCTGTTCCAAGCCTTCGTATAAGAACTTTTTATTGTTCCCCTAAACCCAACTTCCTTTTCCTGATTTCAAGGCTTCTAGTTACTCCAACATTGCTTCCCCTTCATCTCGCCCCCGCCGTACCCACAGGTACTCCTGCTGCTTGGTTTCTCCTTACCACTGTACCTTTTCTCCTGCTTTGTCCCACTCCATCCAATGAACAGAATGCAGAGGTCAAAAGACCTAGGTTCAAGAGCCCCCTCAGCCATCTACTGGTTGCATGATAGTTACCAAGGCCATCGGACTTTTCTGAGTCTCAACTTACTCATCTGTAAAATGGGCATCATGGGGCCTCATAGGACCATGGTGAAGAGCAAAAAAAAAAAAAAAAGATGCTTTAGAAATGGTGCAAAAGTTAGTCTGACATTCAGCCTCCCCAAACTCATGCTGACCCCTTCTGGACAGACACCAGCTTGCGTGTTCATCCACACCAGGCTACCCTCAACTCCCACCTCCCCAGCTGGACTGAGAACTGTAGCTTCTTTTGTTTCCTCGAGCTCCTGTCAGTTGAGGCCCACAGTTGGCATCTCATCAATCCTGATGAGTGAGCAAATCAACATGAGAAAACTCAGCACAGTTTGGATGTTCTGCAAAAAACATGCTGTCGGAGAGGCCCCTCCGACAGCACTTTGATGACCCTGTGACACACAGTCGTGAAGCCTAACCTCCACACCCAGACTGCAAATCAAAGCCTTGCAGAAGATCAACCTGCATCGCAGAAAAAACTGCCCCGACATGTTGGGTGGACATGAGGGCCCCACTATGATCCAAGCACTTGACTTCCTGGGAGCATTTAAGTTCCCTGATTCATTTAATTCTCACAATGAGCGTACAAGGCGGGTGACATAGATTTCCACTCCTCAACCAAGGAAACAAGTTCATTGAGGATAATAAACGGACTCACAGGCACTTGGTTCCCGAGAGAAAGGACAAGACTGGAACACAGGTCTGTGCTGCTCCAAAACCCAGCTCTCCCAGTGCCAGTCCTTCTGGAAACTGCAATTCTTCATGTGCCCAGCAGGAGGCGCTGCACAGATGTGCCACCCACCACAAATGAGAGGTGATACGCTCCTCCACTTAAAATGAGAGGACATCGCACCAAAGCCCCCAAAGGCAGCTCTCAAGTCCAAAGCAACATTGGTGGAGAAGGAACCCTGGACAGAGCATGAGAAATGGGGCCATTCGCATAAGAGGAGGTGGGCAGATTTGGGACGGGTCTACTTTAAAGGTGCCACCACCACACACATGTACACATGGGGGGCAGGACCAGGAAACTTTCAAACAGATGGAATAATCATTCCTGAACAGACCACAGCCACCTTACCCGCTCCACATCCTCCTGCTAGCCCTTCGCCAGCAACCATCGCTACAGGCTTCTGATTAAAACAAGCCGGTCTCACTGTCCTCGGTAGAAATCAGGATTCATGGCCCTGGGCGGCCGTAATGGTGATCACAGCTCACAGATGCCCACGTCTGACCCACTAGGGGCAGCTCCTGCTTCAGCCTTTGCAAAGCCGGATCCGAAATGAACTGAGCCCTGTCTGGCTCCTCCTGGGCAGGCAGCGTGAAGGCAGGCGCCTTGTAAACAGGGCCAGCGCCAGGCCTCCTGCCTCCTCCTGCACAGCTGACTTGCAGAGAAGAAAGACTCACTTCCCACCAGGGGAAAAGTCTGTTTAGGCCACTGTCCCCCTGGGTCCCAAACCCCCATGTCTGGAAATCTTTCTATCTGCTGTTAAGCAGCCAGAGTCACAAAGGAAAAGTGTGAACTTGGATGGAAAACTCTGGAAAAGCGAAGCCACCAGGGAGCTAGAGTGAAGAGGAACTTCCACCTCTGATGTGTTTGAAACCGGGTAAGTACGGAGACCTCTCGGTGACCTGAGTGGCTGGACTAATTACCAATGTTATCAGGCGGATGACAGACATGCCCCGAACTTCCTCTGTTTGGTAGATTCTGCTGCAAACACACTCAAGTTCAGGCCCGTGCTCACTGTTTTCAGCAGTGCCCTATTCTTCCACGAGACCACTCCTGGCCCCCGACTCCTGTGACCTGCTATATGCCTCTGAGCCCAGCCAGGTCTATATAACCACCGAGTGCCAGCCTGGTGATGCAGGAAGGGCACCTCCTGCTGGAACATGCCACACAGAATCAGTGCTAAACTTCTCCTGGTAGAGGAACAGAAAACATCTCTTCTTTATCTGCACAGATTTCAGAGGACGAGATGAGAACCACTGCTTACCTTTATTGCTGCTGCCACTGGGGAGCTCCATCCCACAGGTCCCTGGCGGGTAAGCCCTTGGCCAGCACACACCAGGGTCCCACACTCCACACAGGCGCCGATGATCAGCTGCCGCCCGTCGTCCACCAGCAGACTATGGCTCGCTCGCAGGGTGTAGAGAAACAAGGGCAGCCGGGCCACCCTCACAGCCTTCAGCCCAAGACACCGCTTCCTCTCCTGCTGGCAGAAGAAGCACACAAACGTGTCCACTTGGTACTGCCGAGACCAGGCACTGACAGCATGGTGGGCATTCCGTGCCTCATGCTGCAGCCACTGGCCTAGCAAGTCGTGATAGCAGAGCACGCAGGTGGCCACCAGGCCGGTGGAGTCGGCAGGCCTGGCACGCGGGGCGGGTGGGTAAACTGTGAGGAAGGGAAAGAAGGGTTCCTTCTCGCCCAAGCGACTAGAGGGGTTCACATTGAGCTGGAACTCTTTCCCGGGGCCCAGCTCAGTCCCGCAGATGTAGCAGATGGACACGGTGCTGCCCTGGATTGATGTGGGTGGCTCGGAGAGAGCAGGGTCTGAGGCAGGGAAGGCTTGGTGGTACCTGCCCAGGAAGCCCTGCACCGAGGTGATGAGCTCCTCATTCTGGCAGGCCCGGAACAGGGCCCAGATGTCCTCCAGGACGCTGAAGCACTTGGGGCAGCTACGGACCTCACAGCGCTTGTTGGGGCCTCGGGCATTGGGGGGACAGGGCAGGAGGCTGAGGAAGGGGAAATGCATGGTGTTCCTGGCATTGCCGTTGAGGATCCTGGAGGCCACTGCCCGGGCATCAGGGGTGCAGTCCTCCCCACAGAGGTAGCAGGCCTCTGGCAGGGTCCCAGAGGGTGGGCCCTCTTCCCTCGGGAGCCGCCTGCCCTTGGAGGCCATGCCAGGGGCGTGGCTGTTCAGAGGCACCACATACAGTCGCTGCAGGACAGGCACACTGGCCAGCTCGAAGCTTTGCCACTGCTGCATGAGGGAGGAGAAGCAGCAGGGACACACCAGGGTGCTGCCGCCCTCGCTGATGGGTTGAGCCCCAGGAGGTGGACTATGCAGCCACAGGAAGGGAAAGAAGGGGGCCTGGGCCAGCTTCTCCTGCTTCTGCACGTGGATCTGGTGCTGCGAGGCTGGGGACAGCGCCGAACCGCAGATGTAGCAGCAAAGGCCCTCTGGTGGCGCAGCACGGCTCTCGGGAGGAACCCGGGGGATTCGGCCACCGTTTTCCTTCTCTTTGGAGGCGCAGGGGCGCGGGTGAGGTTGCTCCTTTCGGTCCTCCTCCTCGCTGGTGATGTTGATGTCACTGTCCTCGGATAGGCAGTAGCCTCCACGGGACTCCCCAAGGGGCCTGCTCTCCAGAGTCTTGGCGGCCCTGCCAGAAGGGGCTCCTTTCATGCCATCTGCAGGGGCCACTTGGGCGGGAGGTCCTTGCCAAGGGTCGTGAATGCCTCTCAGGACACTGGCCCGGGCCTCAGGGACCCAGTGCCTCCCAACAGCCTTCCGCCTGCGCCTAATGCCAGTCTTGGGCTCCCCGTCCACGTGGAGCTTCGAGGGGTCCCCCTCCTCCTCCTCCACGTCACCCTGTGCGGGAGTCTCGATGCTCTGTCCAGGAGGGGGTCCCGGCGCCGGCCTCCACTCTGGGCAGCGGCCCCCACGAGGCCCAGGCCCCAGGGTGGCCCGCACCGCCGGCGCCCCGTCCTTGGGGGGGCTTACGGCGTCGCGCACGACAGGGTCGGGCTCTGAGAGGGGGTCGGTGTCCGACAGCTCGGACAGCTCCGAGTCTCGCGGCTCTTCGGCAGCGGCTCGGGCACCCGGGCCGCCGCCACCGTCGTCGTCGTCGTCGTCGTCGGCCGCGCCGCCCAGAGCGTAGGCGACGTTCCACTCGCGAGGGGCCCCAGCGCCCCCGCGGCGCCCGCCCGCGCCCGCGTCGCACTGGTGGGGCCGCTTAAGCCAGTACATGCGCTTGTCCACGGGCGTGCGGGCGCGCTCGAAGGCGGCCCACTGCTCGCCCAGGAAGCAGCGGCACACGGCGCACACCAGCACGCAGCCGTCGGCCGGGGACAGCTCGCGCGCGCCGGGCGCCGGCTCCTGCTGCTGCAGGAACGGGAAGAAGGGCTGCGCCGGGGTCCCCGCGCCCGCCGCCGCCGGCTGCTTCACCTGCAGCTTCAGCTCCTTGCCGCGCCCGATGCCGCCGCCGCAAATGAAGCAGGAGAGCGGCGCGCCGCCGCCCGCTGCCCGCTCGCCCACGGCGGCCATGAGCCGCTGCTTGCGGGAGACCGGCCGCCCGCTCATGGCCGCCCCGCGCCGCCCTCAGCGCCCGCCCGCGCCGCCGCCGCCGCGCCCAACTTGGAGCATGTGTGCGCGCCGCAAAGTTTGGCGGCGGGCGGCCGGCGCGGGCGCGGGAGCTCGGCCGCTCGCAGGGGCGCCCCCCCGCCCCCGGCCCGCCCTGCCCCCGGCGGCGCCGCGCCCAGCGCGCCCGGAACGCAGCGGCGGCGGCGGCGGCGGCGGCGGCGGGCCCCGGGCGGCTGGAGCGGCAGCCGCATGTGCGAGCTCGGCGCCTGCCAAAGCGTTGGGTCATTTAATTGGGGAGGAGGGAGGCGGGGCGGCAGGCGGCGCGGAGGGAGGAGGAGGAGGAGGAGGAGGAGGAGGAGGGCGGGCGGGAACCGGCGGGCGGGGAATCCCTCCCTCGCGCGCTCTCCCCTCCTCCTCCCCCTTCTGCCCGCTCCCCCTGCTGTCCTCCCCCCTTTCCCTCCCCTCCCCGCGTCCCAAACTGCGCACAATAGCGCGCCGGCTCCTCTATCTATTTTGTGTCCAGCCGGGAGCCGCGAACGATGATTCATTGCCCCAATTAGGGGCTCTCTCCAGCGCGCCCGGCTGGAGCTGTCTGAAGGGTCTCCTCAGGGGACCCGAGGAAACCCATCAGCAGCTACAGCTGGTCTTTAAGTAAAGGTCAAGCAGGACGCAGGAGGAGCCAGGTAAGGACGTGGCTGGTGTCCCCTGATACTAAGGAGCCAGCGGAGGAGTCCTCTGGGAGGAGCAGCCTCAGCCCAGGAGTCACTTTCCTTCAAGTGCTATGGCCCCTTCCTAATTCTAAAGCGGGGACCCAATGAGGGCCGTTTACAGCGTTCAGCAGCCCAGAGTTGGGGGCACCTTCCAGGGCCCAGTGTTCTAATTTTGGAGGCGGAGGGAAGAGGAGTTGTCCCGTCTCCTGGAACACATTAGTAAACGCACCATCCTGGGACAGAGTCCTCGGCCTGCCACACCCCTCCACACCACTGGCCAGGGGCAGAAAGGGTCCTGTGTGTCCAGGCTGTGCGTCCCAGGGCAAGTGACTCAACAACTCTGGGGCCTTTCTTCCTCTTGTTAAACAAGAGCTCTGACAGAAGATCCACTGTTTCCATATTTATATATTTATTGTATATGTGAATAGATACATTGTATTTATTTAATGCACAAAGATAACCCTTAGCATGTATCAAGGTTCTTTTCCAAGTACTTTATATGCATCAGCGCAGTTACTCCTCCCAGTAACTCTGGGTTAAGTGTGATGGAAAGCCCCTTTTACAGATGAGAGACACTTAGTTTTTAGGAGTGGTAGAGCTTCGAGTCAGACCCTGTGCAGCCTTGCTAGGCAAACATCTGGTCCCCATCACCCTTCTGCTGAGCGAGACTGTCTATGACAAGGGGACATGGCAAGGACCCCTTGGTACTCCCTGCTGCTCTGACACAGGCTGGGAGGCTTTTGCACGTCCAGGCCTTTCTGGGCCTCAATTTCCCATCTGTGAAATGCCACCCCTTGCAGCCTCAAAATTCTGAGTCTCTGATTTCCAAGCAGGTGACAGCTGTCCTGACCTGCCAGCTGGAGCCCAGAGTGAGCCTGGGGACAAAGGTGCCATGTGGGCCTCTGTGCCCTCTGGGGCACTGACATGTAAATAAAACTAGGCTTCCTCTGGCATGGATGAGGGCCATGCATTATAAATAATTGGAACAAGAGGAAAGGGCCATCTCTTTGGAAACCCTGGTGGATATCCCAGGGGTCACAGTCCAGGGGTGAGCAGGAAACTCATCATCATAGCCAGAATGCAAAACACAGGCCCTCGCCCAGGCCCATAAAAAAAGCTGTGTCAGCCCTGGCCAGTTTGGTTCAGTGGTTAGAGCGTCGGCCGGCGGACCAGAGAGTCCCGGGTTCATACCTTGGTTGCAGTTTGTTCCCGGCTCCGGTTGGGGTCATGTGGGTGGCAACCACTCAATGTGTCTCTCTTGCATCAATATTTCTCTCTCTCTCTTCCTCCCTCCCTCTCTCCTGTTCTTTCTGAAGATAAATGCAAAAATGTCCTCTGGTGCCCTGGCCGGTTTGCTCAGTGGTTAGAGCATTGGCCTGCGGTCCAGAGAGACCCAGGTTCAGTTCCTGCTAAGGGCGCGTACCTTGATTGCAGTTTGTCCCCAGCCCTGGTTGGTAGTGTGGGTAGCAGCCACTCGATGTGTCCCTTTCACGTCGATGTCTCTCTCTCTCTCTCTCTCTCTCTTCCTCTCTCTCCCTCCCACTCTACCTGAACAAAAATGGAAAAATGTCCTCAGGTGAGGATAAAAAAAATGTCCTCTGGTGGAGATAAAAAAAAAAAAAAAAGCTGTGTCAGCCCTGGCCAATGTGCTCAATGGTTAGTGTCGGCTCTTGCACTGAAGGTCTCGGGTTGGATTCCCAGTCAAGGGCACATACTTGGGTTGCAGAATGAATCCTCAGGCTCTGTTGGGGCCCATGCAGGAGGCAACCAATCAATGTGTCTCTCTCACATTGATTTTTTCTCTCGCTCTCTTTCTCGTTCTCTCTCCTTCCCTCCCTTCCACTCTCTCTAAAAAGCAATGGAAAAAATATCCTTGGGTGAGGATTAAGAAAAAAAAATTAAAATAAAAAAAAAAGCTGTGTCAGCCAAACTACTCCGAAGGCATGTTGGAGGCAGGGCAAGGGGTTTCCCTGCTTCTGGCATTTTTAATACCTGGTGAGAGGAGGTGGACTGGTTAGAAAAATTTTAAAGGGTGAGGTCTGTTTAACTGTGTCCTTGCACAAGTATCAAGCCCCACACAGACCGAGAGGTTGCTGATAAAACAATGCCAGCTAAGGCAATGTCAGTCTGCTGTGGGGTTACTCGGGGGGTCCTTAAGGCTTGCACATGCTGTTCCTTCAAGTTCAAATGCCTTTCCCGGCTCTCTTTTCCAAACCAACTCCTCCTCTTATCTTTATGGTCTTGGCTGCCGTCTCTTGGAGAGACGTCCCTGCCCTCTCCATTTCAAGTAGGTCCCTCCTGTTATTCTCTGACTCAGCTCATTGGCATAGGAATTTGCTGTTGATTTTATTTTCTGTTGACTGTTCCCTGTCTGGCTCCCCAGGAGCCTGGGTGCTCCTTCCCCCAGACAGGAATGGAGTCTATCTCATTTACTGTGTATATCCTGTCCCATCCCTCTCTAACTGAGTGAGCCTTGGGCAAACCTCTTAGCTCTCTAAACCTCAGCTTCCTGCTCTGTACAATGGGATTGTGATCCTCACCAGACATTTTTGTGTGGATCAAATGAGGCAGAAAAAGCCCCATGCTCTGGGCACAGGGCCTGGCATGTTGTAGGTGACAGTGTGTGTTTGTTGACTCTGGCTCTGTCTAGTGGTTGAGGAGGTTCTGCTACTGCCTGTCTGTAATCTGAGGTGAGGGGGACACTGTGATGAGGTCACACACACAGTCTGAGGGAGGAGGACTGCAGGGGTCAACAGGTTAAATAGACAGTGGAACCCTGGCTGGTTTGGCTCAGCAGTTAGAGTGTTGGCCCGTGGACCAAAGGGTCTTGGATCTGATTCCCAGTCAAGGGCACATACATGGGCTACAGGTTCAATCCCCCACCCCAGTTGGGGTTGTGCAGGAGGCAACCAATCCATGTGTCTCTCTCACATCGATGTATCTCTCTTCCCCTCCCTCCCTTCTTCTCTACCTAAAAATCAATGGAAAAAATATCCTTAGGTGAGGATTAACAAAAAAAAAGAGAGAGAGAGAGAGGTGGAGTTTTCTAGGCTAAGATGGAATCATCCAAGAGAAATTCCTGAGTATGTGCTGCATATGTGAAGTGCATGTATGCATGTGTCAGTGTGTACATATATTCACATCTGTGTGTGCATGTATGTGTGTGCTAGCATGTATGTGTGTGCATGCATTCAAGGGCCCGTGTATTTGTGTTTATGCATGTTGGTGTGTACATATGTGTGTTCGTGGACACACATGTTCACGTGTGTACGTGTGTGTGCATATGAAGTGGGCCAGGAGTGGGAGGAGAGAGGCACCCAGCTGAATGTTTTATTTCCCTCAGTGATCCAGGGACTCAGGAACGTCCCCTGCCGCACACCCCAGGAGCCAGGAGCAGGCAGGCACAGATCAGGGGAGGAGGAGGGCAGGTGCTAACGGTTGGTCATCTGTGGGAGATGGCATCTGGGTGGCACCACAAGCACAGGTTGACATACCAGATTAACACCCCAGCGCTGCCATTTACTAGCTGTGTGGCCTTGACCTACAACTCAACTTCTCTAAGCCTCAGTTTCTCCATCTGTAGAACAGGCCAAGTGTGCCAGAAGATGAGAATGGTCAACTCTCATTTGTATTAATGTCACATACTCAAAGTCCCCATTTCTAAGGGGGAAAAGCTCAGTCAGGAATAAGTCACCAAAATACCCCAGAGCCACAGCCTCCTGACACCAGCAGAGCCACCTCCTTGCTTTGCTGAGTCTCATGACCCTCCCTGCAGCTCCTTCCAAACCACCCAGTGTGTGCCCCAGCTCTCCCCGCCACTGTTCCTAGGACACCTGTGTGATGGACTTGAGAAGCCCCCACAGATGCTCACAGGCAGACCCGGCTCTGGGAACTGGGAGGGAAGTCCTGCTCCTCAGTTCTACAGGAGACCAGAAACTGTCAGTGTGGAGCATCTGGGCACATCGCAGGCTTGCGGCTTCCTGCAGGGTCGGCTCAGAAGCTTCAGGAATCTGCCTTCACCCTGCTGGGAGAGTTAGTTTCCAGGCTCCGAGCACTTAGCACAGGTGATTTTATGTCTCTGTCCCTGGGCCTGCCTCTCTCACCAGAACAGAGCCTGGGTGGCTTCCCTTGTCCCATCCCACAGTGTCTCAAGACCAGGGGCACAGTTGGGGCGCAATCCATCCCTGAACCTGGGATGCCAGACTGTATCCGAAACCTCACGGTGCCAAGTTCCAGAATCGCCCAGCTGCTCCTGCCGCCTCCCGCTCTGTTTTCCAGTCTCTCATTCTTCCCCAGGGCCAGCAATCCAGATCAAAGTCTCCCATGTGCCCCCAGCTTCTCCGGACCCCATCACCCCACTTCCCTGCTCACTGGGGCCTTTGCCCATTTCCTCTCCGCTCCACACTGCGCATGCTCCTCTGGCATCCCTCCCAGGGCCCATTTACCTTCCGCGGCGGGTCTGTCCTTCCTCTTTTAGAGGCTACATGTGCTGTGTGTTTGGCCTCTAGCTCACTGGGGACCAGAAAAACAAAATTTATCATCTGACTGCCCTATTTTTTTCTTTCTTTCCTCCCCCACTCCCAGCCCCAAGAATGAAGCAAGCACTTCTCTCTTCTCCTCAGAAAGAGCTTCAGACGTAGCAGGCCACTTGCAAAAGTATGTTCTCCTCGGAGGAAGGAATGCAATCGTTAGCAATAAAGAACAACAAAACCTGCCAGGTACGGAGGCCTTGGGTCCATGAACCGTTTCGCATCTGTCAGGTCGTAGGACGCAGCAGAGCAGGGATCACCATCTCCGCTTGAGAGATGAGGACACTGAGGCTCAAAGGCAGAGTTCCTGGGATCCAGCCCCCAGCCACTGAGGCTGATGAAATCACCTCGCCTTTTGTATGCATGAACTGTGCTGTGCAGTGTAAACATGAAGAGAGATGTGTGTTTGGTGACCCTATCTTAGCATCCCTTCTTCATTCACGTACAGTAGCCTCAGAGAGGAAGCTGGGGACCAGTCTCCATATCTGGGGCCTGAGACCACCGAGGCAGAGGATTTTGTAAGCTACAAAGTGCTTTCTGCTTGCATTACACAATTAGGGGTTCAGAGCACGGGGTTCAGATTTGAGGAGCAGAATCAGGTGCCCCTAAAAATTTGCTTGGCTCCTGGAAAAAGAATCCAGAAGAAAACAGCCCAGTTTCCCCACCCCCAGGAGACACCATTCCCCAATCTCTTCCATCGCAAAATCCCAGGCTGTTGCCATGAACTTCAGAGCCTCATAAAACCCCTTTGATAAATGATCACCAGGGTGGACCTGCCACTGGGGATGACGGGACAAACACTCCACATAAATCTTGAGTGTGCTCAAAGACTCCCTTGCTGCTGGCTCCTCCACAGACCCCTGATTTGCAGCACAAAATCCACAGCGATCATTTATGCGGTTAGTTCCCAGGCTTCTGAGCCAGCGAGGTTTCTGGAGGTTGGGCAGAGCTGGGTGGGGGGGGAGGGGCAGAACAAAAGGAGAAGGTAATGACTTGGAACTGCCCTCAGCTTGCCTGACATGCAGTAGGCGCTCAATACAAACCAGTTTGTGTCCTAGGGCGTGTAAAGATAGCAGCTCAGGTTTCCTGTGTACGGACTACATGCAAGAGGCAGTGTTCAGAGCGTACACCATCATCTAGTTTAGATCTCAAGACAGCCTGAAAAATAAGCGTGTTACCCGATTTCACTGATGGGGACACAGACCTGGAGCGCTGACCGCACATCCCAAGATCACAGAGCTGGGAAGTGGGAGAGCTGAATTCAAACAGAGGCAGTCTGGCCCGACACCCTTGCTCTGCCATGCACTGCCGTGTGCCCAGCTCCTGGCCTGCCAGGCCAACCTCCCCTGATCTTCTGCAATAAAGGCATCTTTGTCCCTGGCTGGGTCCTGCTAGGGAGGCTGTTGGTCAGGGCTTGCTGGACGCCTCTGAGTCTGACCTAGGGCTTCACAGTGGCCCTGCCCCAGCCCAGCCTCCCCTAACCCTCTGCAGCCAAGCTCTCAGGCCCAGGAATACTCACTGGGCTTCAGCAGGTCCTTGGTGCCAGCTAATGGGGGCTGGGAAGTCAGCAGCAATAGATTCTTTCCAGCTGTTAATCTGTAGTTACCGAGTCACTACAGGGTATTCCAAAGCCCTACCGGTGGCCTGCCTGTCCTGGTCTTTTTTTTTTTTTTTTTTTTTTTATCCTCACCCGAGGACATTTTTCCATTTTTTTGTTCAGATAGAGTGGGAGGGAGAGAGAGGGAGAGAGAGAGAGAAACATCAATGTGAAAGGGACACATCGAGTGGCTGCCATCTGCACGACCCAACCAGGGCCGGGGACAAACTGCAATCGAGGTACGTGCCCTTAGCAGGAACCGAACCCGGGTCTCTCTGGACCACAGGCTGACGCTCTAACCGCTGAGCCAAACCTGCCAGGGCCTGTCCTGGTCTTTTATTTTTGTGGTTAGTTGGGGCTGAACTCATTGATGGGGATGTAAACCGGGCCTGAAGCATATGTCCAACACCAAACTGGGTGTTGTTTCTCAAAAACCTTTTGTTGAAGTGTGACCTCCATACGGAAAAGTGTATGTCACCATATGGGTACAGCTCGTGGAATTTTCACAAAGTAAGCACACCTGTGTAACCAGCACCCAGAAATAAGGCCTGTCCAGTCTCCCAGCGGCCCCCTTGCAGGAACTACCCCCCTCCCCACCACTTGACTCCTAACACCAAATTGTTTTTTATTTTTAGCAGCTTTATTGAGATATAATTCACATACCACACGATCCACCGATTCAGTGATGTGCGACGCAATGGCTTTTAGTATGTTTTGAGTTGTGCAACCGTCACCACAATCAATCTGAAAACATTTCATCACCTCAGAAAACAAACACTCATTCCCTTGAGCTGTTACCCCTCAATCCCTGAGCCCCTGGCAACCACTAATCTACTTTCTCTCTCTATGGCTTGGCCCATCCTGGATGTTTTATATAAATGGGATCTTACATGCGTGGCCTTTTGTGGCAGGCTTCTTCCACTCGGCGTGATGCTTTCAAGGTTCATCCATGTCGTAGCATGCGTCAGTTCGGGCTGTCACTGTACTTTACGTAAATAGAAATATATCATGTGTGCTCTTGGAGTCTGGCTTTAGGCTCTATACGGTGTCTGAGATTCTTGTCTGTTTCTGCATGTAGGAGTGCTCAGTGCTTTTTGTGTGTGGTATAGTACTCCACTGATGGACATACCACAGTTTACTCACCCATTCCACTGTTTTTTTAAATATGTTTTTATTGATTTATTTTTTAAGAGAGGAAAGGAGAGAGAGAGACAGAAACATCCCTGTGAGAGAAAAACATCAATCAGTTGCCTCCTGCACGCCCCCTACTGGGGATCGAGCCCAAAACCCCAGCTTGGGAATTGAACCCGGACCTCTCAGTCCATGGGATGATGCTCAATCCACTGAGCCACACTGGCCAGGCTCACCTATTTCACTGTTGATGGGCTTTTGGGTAGTTCCCATTTTAGGCCAATGCAAATACTGTTTCTCTGAACATTCTCATCCCTGTCTTTTCTTTTTTTTTTTTTTTTTTTTATCCTCACTCGAGGACATTTTTCCATTTTTTGTTCAGATAGAGCGGGAGGGAGAGAGAGGAAGAGAGAGAGAGAGAAACATCGATGTGAAGGGACACATCAAGTGGCTGCTACCCGCACAACCAACCAGGGCCGGGGACAAACTGCAACCGAGGTATGTGCCCTTAGCAGGAACCGAACCTGGGTCCCTCTGTACCGCAGGCCGACGCTCCAACTGCTGAGCCAAACCGGCCAGGGCATCCCTGTCTTTTCTTGAGAACACACGAGGTGTCTGTGTTGGGTAGATACCTGGAAGTGGGATTGCTGGTTGTGGGGTAAGCATGTGTTCGTGGGGTAAGCATCTCAGTGCATGCTAAGATGTTTCAAACCACATTTGTGGTAGCTTGTGGGATTCCCAGGGTTCCATAGTTCCCTACCCCAGCTCTCAGCTGCCCACCCACCAGCCTGAGCCCGTGGACCATCTCCCTGCAGGGCAACCACCCCCGCCTGCCCGAGCAGCCCCCAGGAAGCCCACATTGGTGGCCGGTGTTTTCATTGGGTTGGGTGAGCACGCGTGGTTTCTCTGTCCTGGCTCTGAAACTATGTTCCTTTCACGGGCCAGAAATACTTAGGCACGGCTCGCTCTAAAAGGGGAAACACATTTTAAAATTCCAATCTGCCCAGGTCTTAGAAGGATTTAGAACATTCCAGCTGTCGAGAGGACGGCGCTCACCAGGAACAGTGACTTACAGTCCCCGGTTCCCACTATGGGTCTTGACTCCACTCCCTCCTGGGTGTAAGGCAAGTTTTTTTGCATGCCTGCCCATCTGAGGGGCTGGGTGAGATACTGCACAGGGTCCGCAAAAAGCAGCCAGCAGGATGGTACAGTGGGTTGTGTCTTAGAGTGAGGAGATCCCAGACCCTTGGTTAGCCAAGCTCTGTCCTAAATCTCCATCCATCGTTCATTTAATCCTTTCAGTAACCAGACGAGGTGGGGGCACAAGTATCATTTCCACTTTATAGATGAGGAGACAGAAGTCCAGAGAGGCTAAGCGATTTGCCCAAGGTCACACAGCTTCTAAGTTGCAGATCTGGACTTTGAACCCAGAGCCTCCACTTTTACTTACTGTAGCCCATTACCTCTGGATTTGGATAGAAATCCCTGCCACTCCTCTGTGTGACCCTGGGCAAGGGCTGAGCCTCTGCGCCATCTCTCCTTGGTCCATACGAACATGGAGAAACCACGCCCACCCCCCCTCACCACTCCCCCCACCAGAATGCAGGAGCGCCCCGAACAGAGTAGGTGTGCACACCGGCCCATTCTGCCCCCGCCGCTCCCTGAAATGGTTCCTGCCTTCAACAAGTGCGCGTCTTCCCAAGGACATATTTTTGGAGAGAGCTGAGACGGAATCTTCTCCAGCCTGCCCCTTTATTTAACAGGTGGCGGGTCCAAGGCCCAGGGCAGCCCTGACTCCTCCAAGGTCACACACAGAGTCTCAAGGAGAACTCTCAGCCTAACGCTCTTTCACCCCTTTGGAAAACGGGGTTTACGGTTTTGAAAACCAAGGTGCCCTCACCCAGTCATTCAAGAAGTTCTTCTTTTCTGACTCCATGTCTTCCTCGGGGCCCAAGGCGTAGCCCAAGTGATGGCAGTTCTGGTGGTCTCCTGGGACCCTAGGTGTGCCCCTAAGTGGGGCGGGGTGGGGGCAGGCAAGGAGGCTGGGAGCGGGGCCCGGTGTCCCATTGGGACTCTGGCTGAGCACCCTGATGCGCCTTCCAGAAAGACTATCTCCCTGTAGGGCGACCCTACGCAGCCATTAATATTTATCGGACGTGAAAGCTGAGCCGCTGGCGGAGTGAGCAACAGCCGTGAACAGGTGCCGCAGAGGCTGGCACCCCGCCCGCGCTGCAGGCAGCTGGGGGAGCTTAGCTAAAGGTAAGGGGTTAGATGAGGCGGGCTGAGCAGGGAACCTCTTCTGGGAAATCTCAAAGGACGAAAGCAGATGACCAAGGAAGTGGACAGCTCACTAGGAGAAGCTGGAGGTCTCCTCCCGCGATGGGTGTGCGAGGCCAGAGGGTTGGGCAGAGTTCCAGGGCTCCAGGCTGGGGTGGAAACCAGGGGCCGGGAGATGGGTTCGGCAGGGTAGCAATGGTTGCTTCCCCTCTGGGGGCAACTCACATCTGTTCTCCACTCAGAGGACAGCATGGTTTTTTTCAAAAGTACAAATCTGGTTGTGGCCTCCTTACGGCTTTAAAATCCCTCTCAGTTTTCACAGGTCTCTGGTTAGAGATCGAACTCCCTGTTCGCGGGCCCCTGCTGAGTCTCCGGGAGACCTCAGGACCTCTGGGCCCATTGCACCTTCCCAAGGGACACCACGCACTTAGCATCACAGGACCTTTGCACGTGCCATTTTGATGGGCTGGAACTTGATTCCCTCCCCTGTGCCTATTTAATTCCTGTCTGTGCCAGGCATTGCCACTCCGCACCCTTCTGCTTTGCAGGCAGACCCTGCAAATAGCATTTCCCAGGTCCCCTTGCCTTCTGGCTTCCCACCAGATTCCCCCAATGAAGACACTGGGGGGGGACCAAAGGGCAGACAGAGGGAGAAGCCAGGGTATTTCTTCCTCTCTACATCTCCCCCCCTCCCCACCTCCCCTCTTTCTCTCTCTCTCTTTCCCCTTCTCTGTTCTCACTCCCTGCTTTAGGCAGTGTCTCTAGGAATGACCATGTTTTCTCTGTGTCCAGCAGCTCCAGTAACTCTGTCTGTTCTCTGTCTCTCCAGCTCAGGGTGATGGCAGCTTCCTGCAGTTTCTAATCTCCCCTGTTTGCTCTTGCAACTTCATTATCACTTTTAGAACCAGGTCCCTTTATTTAATTCCCCCTCTTGAGCCACCTGACACAGGTGCCCCTTTCCTGATGTCACTTGGCCCATCCTTTGGTTCCTGCAGGCGTCCAGGCCTCACGGGAGGCTTCCCACACCCCCTGGCCTGGCTCAGGAACCTCTGGGATATACTAGGTGATTTCTTTTCCTTCTGGGCACTCATTACTGTTTGCAATTATGGATTCATGAGTGTGCTTATTCGATTAACATCTGTCTCCTCCCAAATTTGCAAGTTCCATGAGGGTAAGGCCAGACATCTGTTTTTGTTCAACTCTGTATCTCCAGTACCAGAACCTAGTATGATGCCTGGCAGTTAGGAGACACTCAAATATATTTGCTGAATAATGAACCAGTGAATGAATGAATGAGTGAATAAATGAATGAATGAATGAATGAAGAGGTGTGAGGAACTCATTCCATCAGAACCACTTATTCTAGGAGAATCCCTCCCCCACCCCCTTTTTTTATAAGGTCACTAGATAAATTGCTTGGAGAAACTCATCATGAATTCATTCAACTACAATTTCTTGGGGACCTACTGTGTGCCAGGATGAACTATCCGGATAGATGGGTGCATGGGTAAGTGGATGGATGGATGGATGGATGGATGGAAAGGAAGGAAGGAAGGATGGATGGATGGATAGATGGATGGATGATGGATGGATGATGGATGGATAGATGGATGGATAGATGGATGGATGGATGATGGATGGATAGATGGATGGATAGATGGATGGATGGGAAGGAAGGAAGGAAGGAAGGAAGGAAGGAAGGAAGGAAGGAAGGAAGGAAGGAAGATGGATGAATGGAAAGGAAGAATGGATGATGGATGGATAGATGGATGATGGATGAATGGATGGATGGATGAAAGGATGAATGGAAAGGAAGAATGGATGATGAATGGATGAATGGGCGGTTGGAAGGAAAGAGAAAGAATGAATGGATGGATGAGTAAATGGGCAGTAGAAGGAAGGACTTACTCCGGGATAAAAGGTAGGCAGGGACAGAAGACAGGCAGGTTGATTTAAAGAAAAGACACGACTCTTCTGCTGAGGAGAAGCAGAGGACGGGAATGGCAGCGCTCACACGGGAACTTGGTGCCGTGTCCCTAAAATATGCAGGAAGGTCAGGCTCTGAGAAAGGAGCAGGCAGGGAAGGTCATCTCTAAACAGAGCTACAATTCCCTTGTGCTAACCAAGATTAATGACTTTGGTTTGAAGAACCCATTCCTAGCCATGGCTTTGGGACCAACAGGATATGACCCACAGCCCTTGGGCTGCCCCAGAGACCGGGGGCTCCTGAGTTGGCAGTTAGGGTTGTCATGCCCCTGGCAGCAGGGGGCAGTGGCAAAAGCTGAGACCCTGAAGTCCTAAGCACATGTCTAGTAGCAGTCGGACAGCATTTCCCTTCACCCCAGGCCCCGGGGCAGCCCCTGCATCTATCTGCTCAGGGTCTCGCCTTCCCACAGCCTTCAAGAAGCAGGCCCAGAAGGAAATGCTTGTCTCCCTGCCAGCCTCAGCTGGTTCCCCTCTCCGGGAGTCCCAGGCCCGGAGCCCCCGCTGTGGACGCCATGGGGCCCACACGGAGCTGGGAAAGGGGAACTCAGAGGCAGGGAGGAGGGAGGGGAATGGGTAGCAGAGGGGTAGCTGGGTGGGAGCTGCTGATTCGCAGTCACCCTTCAACAGGTGGCCCACCATCTGCTCGGGCTCCCCGCCCCGGCCACGTGGAAGCCCTCTAGAGTTCAACTTCGGCTGTGCACGCGGCTTGAGTTCATACAGCCAGAAAAAGAACTCGCCGAGAGCGGGCCAGGCCGAGGACAGAGCGAGGGTCACTTGTCCCCTGGGAACCAAGCTAAAAATGACCAGGGAATTTGGAAAGTCCCTGTGCTCAGGCCCTGACCTGCATTTCTCTGTACTGCGGTCCTGGAGTGTGGCCTAAAAGCTTTTCAGAGCTAGGTGTGCCCACCCTTTACCTGACAGGTATGGAAATGCAGGCCCAGAGAGGTGAAGAGGCTTGCCTGGGGTCACACAGCTTAGCATTCATTGAGTTACTCATTTATTCCCCGTTGATCAAGTGGGCTCCCCGCCAGTTGCAGAAATGTGGTCTCCGGGAGCCTATACATCCAGCCAGGAAACCAGCCACATGGATGCCAAACAATACAAGAGCATCCCAGCCCTGAGAGCATGTCTGAAGCTCTCTGTGACTCAACTCCCTCATTTGTAAAATGGGAAGGACAGCGCCGACCTCTTAGAGCTGACGTGTGAAAGGAGGTCATTGCATTACGTGCTGTTGGGAAACTCTTCGTTCAACTTCATTCAGCATCATGGACTTTTATTCTCGAAACAACCTTGCGCAGTTAATATCATCAGCCTTGTGCAGATGAGGGAAGGGATGTGTCCAGTCAATTGCTGGCACACCCAGGACAGTCAGAACCCAGCTGCCCCCGCACCCCACCCCCAGCCCTCCTAGGGCCCCCTCCTCCCTCCATACTGATTCTGTCTCCACCCTGGAAGGGAACGTGCTAAAACCTGTCCCCAGGGCAGGGCCCAGCTGTCACCCTCCCAGCTGCTGGGACCCTGGTGTGCGGATCCGGTGCCAGCCTGCAGCCAGGCCAGAGACACACATACAGCTTCTGACACATCAGAGGTGGGGAGGGGCCCTAGTGGGCCAGGCAGGAGCTGAATTTACAGCATGTTCCACCCCATCAGGCCCCCTCCTCCAGGCAGCCAGCCAGCCCTGCCTGCCGCTTTTCCTTCTGCCAGGCCAAGTGCCTTCTCCACACTGGCCTAAGCGAACAGGCGAAGAGTCGTCCGTACGGTTCTGGCATGGGGTCTACCTGCCCTCGGTGAAATCTCGGAGCTTGGGTCACACGGCAGCTCACCAATACATGTTGGTTTTCACAAGTCCCAGCTGGAAGAACATTCTGTGAAGAACCACTGGAAAACCTTGAGCACAGGCTTGTCTTCCCATTAAGGGCAGTCGTTCCTGGCAGGGCACCACCTTTGCCTGGCAGGGTGGTTGGTGCACCATGATGAGCTGATGTTTACTGAAGATGTCTGCGTGGCCCTGAGCCCTGTCTGTGGTCTCAGCCCTCCTAGCTACCCCGTGGGGTCAGGCCTCTCACCTCCACCTGGCGATGATGACCTTGAACCTGGAGACTTGCAGTAACTGACACGGAGGAGCTGGGCTGGGAACCTGGGCTGGTGGACTCCAAGGCCACGCCTGGCTGTGGGCAGCCTGTCTTTTTGACAGACTCATAGATGGCTCATCGGGGCAGGCTGGTGGCTCTGGAGTCCAGCTAAGGCCAGTGTTGTCCTGGGGGCTCTGACCTTGGGGGTATGGCCAGTGGCCTCTACCCTCCCAGTTGTTAGGGCCTCAGCAGCAGCTCATTTAGACAGGAACCAGGAGTGCAGAAGGAGGAGGGGAGCAGTGGAGGTGGAGGCTGGGAGGGTCCTGGAAGGACAGAGGCAGCACTGCGGGGGAGGGGTGGGGCAGAGGGGGTTGCGTGGGGGCAGGAGGCAGCGGTCTTCCCCAGGCGGAGGGCCCTGGAAACCCGGGGGGAGCTCTCCCCGAAGGTGTCCAAGAAGAAAGCCAGCCAGCGCCGGAGAAGGGAGCAGGCAGTCCCGTCCCAGGAAAGGCCTGCCTGCCAGGCCCCGGCCTCCCTGGGCTGAATGCCCCTTCCCGCCGGCCCGGAGGCGCCAGGGCTGGCCTGGGAAGAACTGAGCCAGGTCAGGGCGGGCCTGTCACCCTCGCTCCAGCCCCCACCCACCAGGGTTTTCTTCCCACAGGAGCCAGAGGCAGGGAGGGGAGGGGGGATTCTGACCCTGCAGAGACAGAGACAGGCAGAAACAGACAGAGAGAGGCAGAGAGAAACAGAGTGATAGAGACAGAGATACCAGAGAGAGACAGAGACACCCAGAGAGAGAGACAGAGCCAAGAAGACAGACACACAAGATCTCGTACATCTGGAAACGCACAGACACAATGGCTCCCAGCATCTCCCCCACAGAAGCCCCCCGTGAAGGCCCTTGCCAGCCAGATGCCCTCACTGCCCCCCGTCTCCAGGCACCCAGCCACTAGGTGCCACATGTCCCAACAGCGGTGTCATAGGTTCTGACCCAGATTCACTCAGGGCCAATGCCCTCCGCGATGAGGAAGCCCGAGCGGTGGACAGGCACACGGGCCAGCTGTGAGACCGGGTCAAGGGACATCACCTCTCCGAGCCTCCGTTCCTCATCTGCGAGGCAGAGAGTGAAGGTGGCCGACGCAAAGCATGGCCGAGGGACCGCAGGAGAACGTGATGAGCCTTCAAAGGTGCCACCATGCTGACTGCCCAGCTGCATAGATGCATCTGTACCACCAGGACCAAGAGAGCCGGTCCACAGGGTCCGGATGGAGACCTGGCTTCCAGTCCCTGCGGGGGCAGTAATTAGCCACTACTGTGCCCACCTTCCGGGGCACAATCAGCTCACCAACCAGGTTTCCCAGCAGGTCTGTGTGCCGAACACCACCAGGGCTCAACACTGCTGCAATCTCATGGACCCGGCAGAACCGGGGGACCTTGGCTTCCCGGTTCAGAACAGGCCTGGTGGTGGACTTGGAAGAGGATTGTAGGTGTGTGAGGCTGGGACACACAGCCTCTTTTCTTTTCTTTTTTTATCCTCACCTGAGGACATTTTTGCATTCATCTTCAGATAGAGAGGGAGGGGAGAGGGAGGAAGAGAAACATTGATGTGAGGGAGACACATCGACTGATTGCCACCCACACAATCCCAACCAGGGCCAGAGACAAACTGCAACCGAGGTACGTGCCCTTAGCGGGAACTGAACCCGGGACTCTCTGGTCCACGGGCCGACGCTCTAATTGCTGAGCCAAACCGGCCAGGGCCACGGATTCTTTTCTTTCCTTTTTTTTTTTTTTTTTTTTTTTATCCTCACCCGAGGATATTTTTCCATTTTTTGTACAGATAGAGTGGGAGGAAGAGAGAGGAAGGGAGAGAGAGTGAGAAACATCGACGTGAAGGGACACATCGAGTGGCTGCCACCCGCATGACCAACCAGGGCCGGGGACAAACTGCAACTGAAGTACGTGCCCTTAGCGGGAACCAAACCCGGGTCTCTCCGGACCACAATCCGACGCTCTAACCACTGAGCCAAACTGGCCAGGGCCGGTTTCTTTTCTTAAACCGACTTTATGGAGGCATAATTTATACAATAAAATGCATCAATTGTAAGTAAGTCTGACTCATGTATAGACTCGCATGGCCACCCCATTAAAATAATCAACATTTCCATCACCCCAAAAATCTTTCCTTGTGCCCTTCCCCAGCCAGCCCCAATCCCAGCCCCTGAAAACCACTGCTCTGTTCTCTGTCACTGTCGTTGGGCCTGTTCTGGAACCTTATACAATTGGACTCATGCAGCGTGCTCTCCGCATCCGACTTCTTCCATTCAACATACAGTGTTTGAGATTCTTCCAAGTCACTGTGTGCGTCAGTCATCCCTTCCTTTTCTTTTTTATATGTCTTTTTTATTGATTTTTTAGAGAGAGAGAGGAAGGGAGAGAGAGAGATAGAAACATCCATGTGAGAGACACACGGATCGGCTGTCTCCTGCACGCCCCCTACTGGGGATCGAGCCTGCAACCCGGGCATGTGCCCTGACCGGGAATGGAACCGGGACCTCTCAGTCCATGGGACGACGCTCAATCCACTGAGCCTCACCAGCTGGGCCATTCCTTCTGTTTCATTGATGAGGAATACTCCATCTGTAATGACACCACAGGGCGTTTATCTGTCCCCTGCTGATGGACATCTGGACTGTGCCCAGCGTGGGGTCACTGGCGCAGAGCTGCTACGGATACTCGTGTGCAGCTTGTGCTCACCTTCCTCTTGGGTACACGCGGAACATGCAGTTGCTGGGTCAGAGGCAATGCTGACCTTGGGCCGTAGCTGGTGTGTCCCCCGTTCTTTTATTCTTTAAAATGGGGATGAGAGAAGTGGGAATAACCCAGATGTCCATGAACAGAATGAATAAGCGAAATGGGGTCTGTCTACACAACGGAGAATTATTTGGCCATAAAAAGGAGTAAAAACAAGTGCTGGCGAGGATGTGGAGCAAAGGGAACCCTCCCGTGCTGCTGGTGGGAATGCAGACTGGTGCAGCCACTGTGCAAAGCAGTACGGAGTTTCCTCAAAACAGAAAATGGCCATGGCCGGTTTGGCTCAGCGGTTAGAGCGTCGGGCTGCGGTCCAGAGAGACCCGGGTTCGGTTCCCGCTAAGGGCACGTACCTCGGTTGCAGTTTGTCCCCGGCCCTGGTCGGTTGTGCGGGTGGCAGCCACTCGATGTGTCCCTTTCACATCGATGTTTCTCTCTCTCTCTCTCTGTTCCTCTCTCTCCCTCCCGCTCTGTCTGAATAAAAAATGGAAAAATGTCCTCGGGTGAGGATAAAAAAAAATAGAAAATGGAACTGCCTTATGACCCAGCGGTTCCCCTTCCTGGAATATATCTGAAGAAACCCAAAACACTCATTTGAAGGAATATGCACGCTTATGTTCATTGCAGCATTATTTACAATAGCCAAGATCTGAGAGCAGCCCAAGTACCTATCAGTAGATGAATGGATAAAAAATCTGACAAACCTCAAAGGTTTTGGGGGGGAGGGAAGAGATAAACCACCGAACTTATATACATATATGCATAATCAATGGACACAGACAACCATGCTGTGGGGGGATGGGGAGGAGGGTGTCTGTGGGGGGAAAAGGAGAAACATCTGTAACAAAAATAAATTATTTAATAAAAACAAACCTGTGGTGCATTTACAGAATGGAATACTACTCAGCCATAAAAAAGAAGGAACTCATACCCTTTGTGACTACGTGGATGGACCTGGACAGTGTTCTGCTAAGTGAAATAAGCAGGTCAGAGAAATTCAAGTACATATGATTTCACTTATATGTGGAATCTCGTGAACAAAATAAACTGGCAGATAAAAGAGAAGCAGACTCGCCCTGGCCAGTTTGGCTCAGCGGTTAGAGCATCGGCCCGCGGATCAGAGAGGCCCGGGTTCGGTTCCTGCTAAGGGCACGTACCTCGGTTGCAGTTTGTCCCCGGCCCCAGTTGGGGTCATGTGGGTGGCAGCCAGTTGATGTCTCTCTCTCATATCGACGTTTCTCTCTCTCTTCCTCCCTCTCTGTCTGAAGATAAATGCAGAAGCAAATGTCCTTAAGTGAGGATAAAAAAAAAGAGAGAGAGAGAAGCAGACTCATAGAGACAGAGAACAGACTGACAGCTGTCAGAGGGAAGGGGTGTTGGGGGGCTGGGTGAAAAAGGTGAAGAGATTAGGCAAAGAAATAAAACTCATCGACAGACATTATGGTGATTACCAGAGGGAGAGGGGGAGAGGGGGTAGAAGAGGGTAAAAGGGGATAAACGGAGATGGAAGGAGACTTGACTTGGGGTGGTGAACACACAATACAATATACAGATGATGTATTATGGAAGTGTACACCTGAAACCTATATAATTGTATTAACCAATATCACCCCGATTTCAATGTAAAAAGGAGTCAAGTCCTGACACATGCTACGACACGGATGAACCATGACAACATCATGCTAACTAAGAGAAGCCAGACACAAAAGGCCACTAAGTGTCAGGTCCCATTATATAAAGTGTCCAGGACAGACAATCCATAGAGACAGAGAGAAGATGAATGGGGCTGGGGAAGGGGAGTCAGGAATGACTGTTAGTGGGTATAAGGTCTCCTTTTGGGGTGATAGAATGTTCTGGAACTAGTTTGAGGTGATGGTTGCACAGCCTTCGAATGTACGAAATGCCACTGAATTGTACACTTCAAAGTGGTTAAAAGGGTAAATTTTACGTGATTTGAATTTTGCCTCAATTTTAAAAGGGGGGGGGCGTGTGCCTCTTTGTTGCAAAGGATTTCTGTGAAGGTTAATGAGGGTGCGTGGGAGCACTTAGCCCAGGCAGGGCCCACAGTCCCCAGAATAAAAGCTGGAGATGTTTAAGGGTTGTTTCTGCTTATTCCCAGGCGTAGCTCCCTCCCCCAGGCCTGGGACGCTGCCTGGCACACAGTAGGTGCTCAATGTTTACTGAACCATGCATGGCTAGCTTTATGACTATGATCTCTCCCGTCTCTTAGACCAAAGCCTGCCAGGAAAAAACGGGAATGAGTCTGTTTGTAACACTACTCTGACCTTCACGTTCATGCTCTTCAAGAAATCTTCAAAACAATCCCATCAGCTGGGAATCTTTTAACATTTAGTATAATTATTCTCCTCGTGTTCATGAAGAAGGAAACCAGGAGAGGTTAAGAAACCCGCCCAAGGTCAGCCACAGCCCAGGCTGGCCAACGTCTGAGCCCACAGGGCTAGGTGAGCAGGCCGGCTCCCCAAGGACACACGTCACAGACACATGTGCCTTTGACCTTCTTTGCAGAGCAAGGTTCCCTCCCCAACTCAAGCTGGATTTTACTAGATCTGAGGGGAGGGGAGGCCAGGGATGTCCCTGAGAGCCTGGGCTCCCAGCGCGGACACAGGATGTGGCCTGACGGGGGGGGGGATCGGGGGTCCCTTTCCTCCTAACTTGGCTCTCATGGAAGCCAGGTCTGCTCTGACTCTCAGGGAAAGAAGAGGTAAGAAAAATGTAACAAAAGCAAGCAAGGGAAACGCTGCTCCCAGCTCTAAGCAGGCGTCTGTCTGCAGGCGTCTGTCCACAGACGGTCAAACCCCTCCTGTGGCCTCAGCCCTTGGCCTCTTGGTCCTGGGTCTCCGCGGCTGTGGGCACACCTCGTCCTCTTCCTTGGAATTCTCCTGAGACCTCCTTCCTCGGCCGCATCTCCGCCTCTCCATCCCCTCCCAGAGGCCATCACACCACTTCCTGCCTGGATGGGAGACAGCGTCCCATAGAAGCCTCTTCCTCTCCCTCCCCACCCCCATCTCCCATATCGCCCCCCACACAAACCTGTGTTTCCCCAACCAACCCATCAGCACGCTGCTGCCACCCCCAGCCTTCCAAAACTCCACTTCGCCCACATCATTCCCCTGCCCTCAAACTATCTGTGGCTCCCTAGTGCCCCCAGAGAGGCAGTTTGGAGATGTGCCCAGGGCAAGTGCTCTAGAGCCAGGATATCTGGGATTAGATCCTGGCTCAGCCATTTAGAAATGGAGTGACATCGGGCAAGTCACCCCATCTTGCTCTGCTCCCTTTCTCCACCTGGACGACAGAGTCACGAGCACGCCTCCCGCACCTGGTTATTGGCAGTCAATGAGTTGATATGAGGGAAGTGTTCAGAACACTGTCAGCTGATCGTTCTAAGTAGCACAGGTTCTGAGGCCAGAGGCAGCCCCTCTCTGGTCTGGCCCAGGCCGTGGTGTCCTGGATCCACCCAGCCAACACGCACAGCCCCCATCTGGCTGTTCCTGGCGCAGCCCTGAAAACAGCTGTCCCCATCACTACGATGTCAGCCTCCTGCTGTCTGCTTCTCCAGAGTCAGACCATCGTGTGGAGCTCAGCTCCACAGACACCCCTTCCCGAAGTCTCCCCAGACACCCCGGCCCACTGGGCCACCCACCTTTACGTCCCGCACCCGTGTCTGCAGCCGGGAGGCCTTGCTGAGCGGCCCCAGGGCAGGGGTGGGTCGGAGACGCAGCCTTTCCATTAAGCGCCTGGATGCTGACACCGCTCATCCTCAGCACATCTTAAGGATGGAGACGGCTCAGCCCACCCTTTGGGGAATTACATCTCCACCCATCCTCAATTCACTTGTTCCCCATGTGGCAGTCCCTTTCCTCCAACCAGACTCTGAGGCCAGGGCCGCGTCCGCCTCGTCCGCCTCTCTCCCATCACTGGCTCTGGGCACCCTGATCTAACAGGTGTGGGTGGGACTGCACTGTGCCAAGCCAGCGAGCTGGGAGCAGGAGAGTCGGCACACACACCGGGGCCTCCACTGGGGTGGCCTCCACGGGTGGCACGGCTCATCCTGCACTCCACTAGGAGTCCTCGGTGCACACAGCCCTGCGCACCCTGGGGCAGCGAGGACTGTCAAACGGCCTGTCGTGCGAACAGCCAATGCTTATAAAGACCTTGCCAGGTCCCAGGGTGAGGGCCCCTTCTAAGGGCTTTCCATGGGTTGACTCATTTAATCATCATCACAACCCTATGAAGTGGCTAGTAGTCTATCTTCACTTAACAGACAGGGAAACTGAGGCACGGAGAGGTCAAGGGTCACACAACTAGCACCCAGGAACCCTGGCTCTCGCCGTGTGGTATTACCTCCAGGCTACAGCGGCTCTCTCCAGCCTTAGCACAGGCCTGGCGCACGGCCATCTCTCAATGTGCGGCCTGTGGCCACTCAAGATGGCTGGTGTGTCTCCAGGGGGCGCTGCTCTGCGGGGGCTCTAGAGTTCCCAAGCAGAAGGGGCCCCCCTCCCCCTGCTCATCCTCTCTTTCTGCGTTCACTGTCTCTGAGTTTAGTCACACAGCTCCTGGTGGTTCAGGGGACTTTGTGGCCCTGGACCTGTGGCCATCTGCCAGGAGTGCCATCCAATCCACACTTGGGGCTGTCCCCTGGACAGCAGCCTCTGGGCAGGAGGCCCCCCATTCACCGAGGGGCCACTGCCCAGCCTGTGGGCTCTGCGGCTACCCCTCCCCAGAGCAGCCTCCGGCTGGTTCCCAACCAGCTCCCAACCATTCTCCAGGTTCAAGGACCTCACAGTGAGAGGGGCACGTCTGGGGCAGCGGGGGCCCCACTGAGCTCCATGCCGCTGTCCCCCAACCCCAGCCGCACAGGACCAGGTCCTCCTGCTCGTCCCCCCAAGCCACTTGCTCATTCACTCCACACAACCATCACGTACCCACTATATGCCACCATGACTTCTCTGGTCTCTTTGCTGTACCAGAGTTACTCATCTCGGGACACCCTTGGGATGGTTCTGGGGTGGGTCATTCTGCCCAGGTGGTATCAACTTCTGGGGGCTCAGCGTAGGGCGCCCCGTGGCCCGTTCCTGCGCAGGCTGACACCTGCTTTGTGCCAGGCACTGTGGCACGCAATGTACAACGTGCTCCAATCGAGCCTTCCACGCCCTCGCAAGGTGGGCCTCTCGTGCCCCGCCCTTCCCCTGCAGAGAGTGGAGCTCGAAAGGTAGTGGTGAGAGGCCAAGCCTGGGTTTCTCACTCCAAAGTCTGGGGCTTCCATATTCCCGTCACACCACACCTGTCTGTTAGCCGTGGAACAGTCACATCCTACGGGGATTCTGTGACTCCTCAGCCCTCCGGACCCCGTAGGCATCAGCTCTCCTTGCCGCCCACCCTGACCTTGGAGTTCTGGATGCCCAGCCAGAAAGACCAACCTTAACATCAATCTGTGGTGAGCTCAGTAACCACCCCAACAGTGTTCATGTCCCAGTCCCGTGAACATGTGACCTCAGATGGCAAAACGGATTAAGCGAAGGATCTTGAGATGGGAACATCGTCTTGGATCGTTTGAGTGGCTTCAGTGTGATCGCAAGGTCCTTCGAAGGAGGAGGAGAGTCAGGACCACAGGGAGAGATCTGAAGATGGAAGAAGGGGCCACAAGCCAAGGAATGTGGGCAACCTCTAGAGAAGCTGCAAAAGCAGGGATTCAGCTTCTCCCCAGAGCCTCCGGAAGGAACACAGACCTGCTAACACCTTGATTTTGGCCCAGGTAGACTTGTGTACGATTTCTGAGCTGCAGAATACGTCTGTGAGGTTTTAAACCCCCGCATTTGGGGTCATTTGTTACATCAGCCATAAGAAACTCATACAACAGCTTGGATACCCCCTCTTATCAGGGTCCTGGCCACACCTTCCCTCCCTTCCTCACCCCCACCATGCCCAGACCCGAGGCCTGAAGGCGGCTTGGCTGTCCCCAGCCCCTGCAGGGCCTCGCCCACATCTGGGCTCCTGCACCCTCACCGTCTGGTCCTGCTCACTTTCCTCCCCTGCCTGCCATTGTTAGTTACCTTATCACGCCTCTGCATCTCACCTCACATCTAATTGGAATTTCCTCAAAGGCAGGAAACCTGATTTAGGCGTCTTTGTCCCTCCCAGAGCACCCTGTGTGGGGTGGGCTCAGACAGAGCACACTTGGCTTTCCTGCTCTCGAGGCCCAGGGGTCTGCCCTCCCCTTCCGCACCCCGCCTGCCAGGCCGGCCGCTTCAGCCTCTCCCAGTCTTTGTCCCCGTGGCTCCTGGACTGCTGGTCCCCTTTCAGTACGAATCTCTGTCTTCTTCTCAGGGCTCAGTAGGGTGTAAATGAGAATGTCACCTCTTCTGAGAGGTACTCCCTGATTGCCCATTGGAGGTCTCCCCTCTGGCACGTCCACAGCTGGAAATCATTTCATTGATTGCTTAGTTTTTTTTTTCTAGCATCTTCTTGAGGGCAGTACTGTGCCAAAACCGAGGAGGGGATCTACAGAGCCCTCAGAGAAGATGAGGATAGATGTCTCTGCTTCCAGCCCATTCCCCCCTGACCGACTAGGTGACCTCAGGTGAGCCTCCACCCCTCCCAGAGTCTGGGAGTTTCATCTGTAATGTGGCCATAATGGTACCTGCCTCCCAGGACAGTGAGAGCCAAATAAGACGCTGGGTGTGGCGGCCTGGCGCTGGTCCGAGCACAGTAAGTGCTCAGTTAGCAGTAGCTCTCATTTTCCTTGACTGTCCGATGGCCGCCAAGGTGACCAGTGATCCCTGGGCCAGGGAGGTGGTTGATGTCTCCGGCATGGAAAGCACAGCCCATGGATGCCTTATCCTCCTTGCCCCTGGACTGAGGGTGAGCGGAGACCCACGGCTGTCCAGCCTCACCTCTGGGGGGCAGGGACACTTTCCATGGGAGGCCGTGGAGCTCAGAGAGGGCATACCCCTCACTTAGGGTCACACAGCCAGACTTCCAACTCGCTCTGCCTGGTGTCCTCCGTTTTGCTGCGGTCTGCAGGAATGCAGGCAGAACTTGGAGGCATTCCGTAGGTGGATGGAAGCATCCCAGTCTGTCCGCGGCTCTGCAGGAATGAAACTCCGACTAGCAGCTCATGTCAAAGGCTCCCCAGCCAGGTGTGGAGGGGCAGAAGGAGGACATGGAGTTCCAGGTGGTGGGACAGAGGGGCCAGGCTTGAGGACATAGAGGACTTTCTTCCTGGGGCAGAAATGAGGTCCCTCATACCCACCCCAGCCCTGGCCAGTACCCCAATCCCTCCTCGGGTTTCTCATCACAGTAATTGGGGTCCCGTCTGGATCCGGGCCATAGAGGACATGAGTTGTCTGTGGAAGTTTGGTGACAGGAAGTGGCCTTGGCTGGGTTTTGGAGGCAGAAGCAGGGCAGGCTGTGCCCCTGGGGTACTGTGACCTCGAGCCACAGAGCCTTTCTGGGAGGTCGCAGGTCATGAGGGGTGTGCAGCAGGATGTCACCCCTCCCCCCGCCCTCCCCAGTCCCCTGACATCCATGTACTGAGGCCCCTGTCTGCGAGGCATGGGGTGGGCACTCTGCATATAAAATTCTGTTTGGGCCAGTGTGTCTCTGCCTCAGCCAAAAGCTGGTTTGAGGCCGGTTGTGGCAAGAATGGCTGTCACGGTAGAGGCCGCCAGGATGGTCACGGTAACTTTCCACAGTTCATCCCCCACACGTCCTCAGTGCCTGGGTTGTGTCTGCAGCCCACGGGAGGTGGGCATAGGGGACGGGTGGCAAAGGCATTCTCCTGATGAGGAAGGGCACATTTGGGTCCCTGACATCCCAGATATCATTTCTGCTGGAGGCAGAGAAGCAGAGCAGCTGACCACCAGCTGGGGCCGAGAGGTGGGAGCCCACCTCCAGGTCGGAGCCCAGCTCAGCACTGCTCACTGCAGGGGATGCTGGGAGGTGTCCCAGACCTAGAGCCGGGGGCTGACAGACAGGGCTGCAGAGGCCCCATGGCCCAATAAGCAGAGAACATCCACTTCCGGCGGGGCCCTCTCCCCACGGCCCCATTTGCTTTGAACAAAACCCGTCCCGCTGCCTCCCGAGCCTGACCCTGGCCAGGCAGCACAGGGCTCTCCGGGGAGGGTTTCACAAAGACCTGTCCGGCCCCTGGGTCGCTGCAGGAAATCCCAGAGGCCAGCATTACAATGCATTGCTTCCGGCTGCCAAGAGGTCCCCGGGCACAGGAAAAAGGTGCCGGTGGCCCTGGTGCTTTCCAAAGGGACTGGGACAGGTGGCCCCCAGGAATGCCCTGAGCGAGGACCATGGGCATTTAAACCTGTGAGGGACGGCCTTCCTAACATACCTCTTTCTCATGTTACCTCCTCTGCTCACACACCTCCTGTGGCTCCCCACTACCTCAGGGTCCAAGTTTACACACTGAAGTTTGGCATTCAAGGCCCTCTCCGGCCTCTCCACCAGTGGCAGCCTGTGCCTCAGCCAGGCCCCTCCTGACTCCCACTGTTCCTGTCCTGACTGAGGCCTTGGTCCCGCCTCCTGCCTCCTGGAAGACCATGGCTCCTCTCGCTGCCTCAGCTCCGATGGTCAGTCCAGTTTATTTGGTGTTAACCATGATCAGTTCTGACAGCTCCTCCTACTCGAATGTTGATTGACACCTCCTGGGCCCCAGCCGCTGCCCCAGTTACTCCTACAGGGAAGATGTGCGCCGGGTGGTCAAGGCAGCCAGACCCACCCCGGTCTTGGTCCTACTTCTGCCGTCATGACCTGGGGCTCTCCTGTGCCCCGCTGATGAAATAGGAACACTGTGTCCCTGAGAGTGGCCACGTGGCCTGGTACACGAAGCACAGTGCCTGGAAGGTCAGAAGGGATCAATGAATATTAACTGTTGTCACTGTGGCCAGCAGAAAAATGGCTCCAAAGATGTCCATGACCTGATCCCCGAGCCTGTGAGTATGCAACCTCACACGGCAAAGGGACGTCGCAGATACAACCAGAGTAAGGTTCTTGAGATGGGAGACGACCCTGGGTCATCCAGGGCACCCAGTGTCATCTCAAGGATCCTGATGAGAGAGGCAGGAGAGTTGGAGAAGGAGATGTGAGGACATTGGATGAGAACTGAGAATCCAGAAATAAACCCTTACATTCACAGTCAACTGGATTCCACCAGGGTGCCAAGATCATTCAGCTGGGAAAGAATAGTTTTTTTCAATAAACAGGGCTGGGACAATTAGACATCCACATGCCAAAGAATGAAGTTAGACACTTACCTCATGCCATATACTTAAACTTAAAATGGATTAAATCCTACATAGAAGAGCTAAACTCTTTTTTAAAAAAAAATTTTTTTTTCTTTATTGATTTTTAGAGAGAGGAGAGGGAGAGAGAGATAGAAACATTGATGAGAGAGAACATTGATTGGCCGCCTCCTGCATGCCCCCCACTGGGGATCAGGCCCACAACCTGGGCATGTGCCCTGAGTGGGAATCGAACCGACGACCTCTTGGTGCAGGGGTCGATGCTCAACCATTGAGCCACACCAGCCAGGCTGGAGCTAAAACTCTTAGAAGAAAAGCTAGGGGGAATTCTTTGTGACCTTGGATTAGGCAGTAGATTTTAGAAATGACAATAAAAGGAAAAATGGGGAGATTGGACTTCATCAAAATTAAAAACTTTTGCATTCCAAAGGAAACTACAATAAAGTGAAAAGACAACTCACAGGATGGGGGAAAAAATCTATGCAAATAATATATCTGATAAGGAACCTGTATGCAGAACATATAAAGAATACTTACAACTCAACACTAAAAAGACAAATAATCAAATTTTAAGATGGGCAAAGGATATACCTCCAAAGAAAACATACAGATAGCCAATAAGCACGCTAAAAGAATGTACATTAAAACCACAACGAGATAGCATTTTACACCTACTAGGATGCTAGAATAAAAAGGACAGACAGTAATGAGTGTTGGTGAGGATGTAGAGAAAGCAGAACCACTGCACATTGCCAGTGGGAATGTAAAATGGAGCACTTGCTTTGGAGAACAGTATGGCAATTCCTGAAAAGGTTAAACAGAGTTACCACATGACTCAGCAATTCTGCTCCTAGGTATATACCCGAGAGAACTGAAAACATACATCCACACAAAATCTTGTACACAAATGTTCATGGCCTCTCCATACACCGGACTATTATTCAGCCATAACAAGGAGTGATGGACACCACGGATGGGCCCTGACAACATCACGCTAAGTGAAAGAAATCAGTCAGACCACATACTGTTTGATTCCATCTATATGAAACACCCCGAATACGCAAATCCCTGGAGACAGAAAGTAGGTTCATGGTAGCACAGGGGAATGGGAAGAGACTACAGGATGGAGTATGTGTTTCTCCTCAGGTTGATAAAAATGTTCTGAAATTAGGTAGTGGTGACGGCTGCACAATCTGTGAATATACTTAAAAAGACTAAACTGGCCCTGGCCAGTTTGGCTCAGGGGTTAGAATGTTGGCCCACGGACCGAAGAGTCCCAGGTTCGATTCCGGCCAAGGGCACGTACCTCGGTTTCGGTTTGTCCCTGGCCCTGGCCTGGATCATGTGGGTGGCAACCAGTCAGTGTGTCTCTCTCACTGAGAATCGATGTCTCTCTCTCTCTCTCTCTCTCTCCCTCTCTCTCTCCCTCCTGCTCTATCTGGAGATAAATGTAAATATATCCTCGGGTAAGGATAAAAAAAAAAGAAAAAAACGGAAACACTGAACTGAACTGTACATTTTATAGGGGTGATTGTACAGTATGTGAATTATACCTCAGTGACACTGTTACGGATCGAAAAGCAGACTAACTTTTAGCTGGTTTTACTACGTTTCTTCAGACGACGCCCCTCGTTACCTGGGCTGCACCCCCAGCCACGCCCTCAGTCCTGGGGCCACGTTACCTGTGCAGACACACGACACCTCTGCGCAGGGCCTGCCACAGGGCAGGTGCTCAGGGGCCTTCTCTTTCCCATTGACCTCCCCAGGCGGAACCCCGGGCCCTCAGCCTGCCTGGAACCCAGACACTCACCCCCATCATTCCCATACACGTTTTCATTCTGGTGACATGGTGGGGCCGCCCAGACCCCCTCAATGGGATGCGTTGTCCCGACCACTGGTGGTGCTGTCAGCAGAAGGCTCAGCTGTCACCCTGACAGTCAGCCTCAGCCAAGGTCAAGCCCTTCCCAGGTGGCCTGTGCTCAGTGACCCACGCTGGTACATGAAGGCCCAGCCACTTAGGGCCACCCCAGCTCCATAGCTCTTAGGGGGTTGGCCAGGGCTGCTGGCAGCTCGATGCCCCCTGCCCAGCCTATTCCTTACCCACCACAGTGCTGATCGGAGAGCACTCTGAACAAATGACCTACTGCATACCAGCCCCGTCCCAGAGTCAGCTTCCCGGGGTGCTCCTGGAGCTCAGGGTGCTGCCCAGTGTCCTACAGTGCACAGCATGGCCCCACCACGAAGGTATCCAGCCCCAAATGTCTAAAGCCTTGACATAGTACAGTGGTTTTCAAACATATATGTAATTACTTAGGGGCCATGTTAAAATGACTCCCAGGACTATGGGAATCCCTCCAAGACAAACAACCCTGCTTCTTCAATAAATACATAGTAACAAAACAGAGAGAGAGGGAGGAGACAAAAACAGAACGGAGAGGGAGACAGAGACAGGGTGCAAGACAGGGTGTGGGGGAGAAAGTCACAGACAGGGTGAGGGGAGGATGGAACGGGGGTGGGGGGAACGAGACAGACAGAGAGAAAGGTATGGAGGGAAAATGTATATATTAAAGAGACTATATATTAAACGTGTATATTAAATTAACCCTTCAGGGTGTGGACCTTATTTGAATCCTGATTTAAGGAAACGGGTGGGGAAGGGGGACAGAGTTCAGAATGGAAACAGCCCTGGCCAGGTGGCTCAGTTGGTTGGAGCATCATCCTGTGCACCAAAAAAGGTGTCAGGTTCGATTCCTGGTCAGGGCACATATCTAGGTTGTGGGTTCGACCCCCCATTGGGGCACATAAGGGAGGCAACCGATTGATGTTTCTCTCTCACGTCGATGTTTTTCCCTCTCCCTTCCTTTCTCTCTAAAAATCAACAAAAACACATCCTCGGGTGAGGATTTAAAAAAGAAAAAAATGTTGCATACCCTTGTTCCCAAATGGAGAGCGTGTGTGGAACTCGCTTTACATGGAGGAGGCCCGCGGCAGACGCCGGGCCGAAGCTGCAGTCAGCGGGCTCATTAGCTCTGACGCTACAGTTATGGGGTGACAACAATGAGCCCCATAACTCTCGGTGGGCCGAAGGCCTGCAATGTGCTTCTCCTTCCCTTTGGTCCGTTTCTCTGGACACACTACGTTATTCATACAATAGCTAAAAAAAAAAAAAAAAAAAAAAAAAAAGGAATTCTTGTTCCTAGGACACCCAAAGACCAAAGCAGAAAAAGGGGCCAACACCGGATCTTGGCGACAAGAGGTCAGAGGCGGGGCCAGTTGAGTGGCAGGCAGGTAGGCCGGCCCCAGGCCACCAGAAAGCAGCAGATGCAGGAGGAAGAGCAGCAGAGTTCCAGACCCCCAGGATGGATATACGCTCCTTGAAGCCTAATCTCACCCGCTCAGCCTGCGCCGTCTGTCCCACAGCCAGACCTCAGATCTTTCTGACTCCGGAACCCACGCTGCGCGCCACCACCTGCCACCTTCCAAGTGACGATGCTTGGTGGCCAATTCTTCTCGGGGGAGTTCAGGGAGAAGTTGAGTTACAACCAACCCTCCTACACACGTCTCCCCCACACCAATGTCACCGGCAGCCACCGAGGTCTCTGGAAACCACAAATCTGATAATGACACAGGCTTAGACCCTCCAGTGGCCCCAGGGGCCCTCAGAACAAAGTCCTCCACCCTCTGGGACCTCAGGCTAGTCACAACCCAGCCCTGCCTGGCTCTCCAGCCTCCTCGCCTCACCTCTGCACCTGGGAACATGCCCTCAAATGTACTTGATTCTGTGTGTCTCCAGCCCTTTGCACAGGCTGTTCCCATTGCCTAGAATGCTTTTTCCCCATTGCCCCAGTCCCCTTTCTGCCAGCTCGTGCTCACCTTTCCAGTTTCAGCTTAAATGTCTCCTCCTCTAGGAAGCCCTCCTGATTATTCCAAGACTAGGTTGGGTGCCTCTCATTAATGACCTCAAGCTGCCCATGTAGTTTATATTTTTTAGCCTGCATTGTAAATACTTGTTTAAGTGTTCTCCTTGCTAACTAGGTCCCTGACTTCTCCAGGTTTAACCTGTTCTCCACCTCCAGGGTCTTCACCTGTCCAGGCCACCATGACCTCTGTTTAAATTATTGTAATTGACCCCTCCCTGTTCTCTTCGCAGCCTCACACTCTCCTACCACCTGGTGAGTGGTCTTTCTGAAATGTGAGGCAGGTTATGATGCTTCCCTGCTTAAGCCCATGGAGTGACTTCCTCATTGCTCTTAGAACAAAGCCCAAAGTCCTGGCAAGGCTCACAGGACCCCCATTTTCAGGTCCTAGCCCCCCAACCTCCTCTTGTCTCTCTCTTCCTTTTGCTCCCTCCATTCAAGCCCCACTGGCTTCTTTTCAAATCCTGGAACCCACCAAGCTGTTCCTACCTCAGGGCCTTTGCATGTGCTATTTCCAATGCCTAGAGCATTATTCCCACTTCTCACAAGATTGGACCCTCTCTTCCCGCCCAGCCCAGCTTGAAGGAGCACCCCTCTGAAGCAGGTTGACCTCGAACTCGTGGTGCCTAGTTTACTTTATTTATAGACCCACCCTAATTAGAAGTACTTGAATTCCCTTAATTTTGTTTTGTTTCCAACATTCTGCTAAAATAAAGGAGGCAGGGACATTCTGTCTTGCACGCTGTTATATTCAAATACTGGCACACAGCTTGACCCCCCAGGATTCCGTCACTACTTGTGAAACAAATGAATAAACAACGCAGGGAATGTTCCTGGCCAAGCCTGGAAGATGCTGAGATCCCTGGCGATACCTCAGGGCTTCTCTGTTGCTGGAGCTTTGAGGAGACCAGGGACCAGCCTCCGCTGCCCTCCTCCACCCTGAGGCCACCCAGCTGTCCCTGGTGAGGTTTTCATTTGCAGAGGATTTGACACTTTTAAATGAAATAAACATGTCGCAAAGTGGCCTGATGTTGATGGGGTGTAAGCAGGTGTCTGTTAGAGGGAGCCACAGACAGACAGACAGACGAAAGGATAGCCAGGCCGACAGAGGGCCAGGCAAGCGAGGGGCTGTCCGGGGCCCCGCCAGCTGGGCTGGTGGGTTTGCGGCTGTGTCTGGAAGGGGTCCTTAGACCCTGGCCTGGTCCCCAGCTCGGCCAGGTATGGGAGAGCCCTGTCTGCACCCAGGCGCCCCTGGAAGCCAGCGTCTGTGATACCTGAGCATCAGGAGAGCTCCGGGCCTGTAACTGGAGGCTGAGGGGTCATCTCTCTCTCTTTAAAGGCCCGCGGGGATGGGGACAGGCAAGAGCACAGCCAGCTCTCCACCCCCACCCCCGCCCCCTTATCTTTACACAGAAGCGCTAGGTGTGTCTGAAATAATGTTATTTGTTCAAGCTCTTGCCTCCTGCCTCCTGCCCAGTTTCCAAGGTGGGTTATAAGGATGTGATCTTTCTGTGCAAATATGAAACAGTTGTGGGAAGGAAGAAAGGGAGGAAGGAAGGAAGGAAGGAAGGAAGGAAGGAAGGAAGGAAGGAAGGAAGGAAGGAAGGAAGGAAGGAGAAAAGAGGAGAGGACAGGGGAGAGGAGAGGGGAGGAGGAGAGAGGAGGGGAGGGGAGGGGAGGGGAGGGGGTGGGAGACAAGTAAAAAGGAAAAAGTATGAAAGAAATAGGGAAGGAAAGAAGGAGAATAAAAAAAGTAAGAAGGAAGAGGAGAGGCGAGGGAAGGAAGGAAAAGAAAAAAGACTAAGAGGAAAAAGAGAGAAAGCAGAACAGAAAGGAGGGGGAGAATGAACACGCTCAGCCCACAATCAGAGAAGCCCCAGACACCACCTCTGTCCCAGCGCCACCCCAGGCCCCTCTCTGGACTTGGCAGGCCGGCTTGTTGGTGGGACCCCACCCTGAGCTCGGCCCTCCCCTCCCTCCTGGACAAGGCTGGTTACACAACCGCCTCTGTGGCCGCCGTCCAGGAGCCGCGGTCACATGGGGCAGCTTCGAGGGGGGCGGGGGAGGGAGGCACTTCCCAGACCCAGGCTGTCGCCACTGCTGCCCCCCTGCCCCGCCAGCTTGGCTGGGAGTCAGCTCTTCAGCCCACTGGCTCAAGCAGACTGATCCGAGAGTGTTCCCAGATGTGCGCTGCGGGTAATAAAAAGGCGAACTGGTTCCTGTCAGCAGCAGGAAACTCCAAGAGAGCGACCCCCAGCAGCCGCTGGGCAGATGTTTGCAATGTGTGCTCTGGCGGCGGGGAAGGGAGGCCCAGGGCACCAGGACAGCCTGGTACCACTGCACCCCCTTCTCCTTGGACGCATGGCAGAAGGGGGTCGCGGTCCCGATGCATCCCCCTTGCAGCCGTTGCTCACAGGACCCCGTCCCACCCTGCTCCCACCCCCTTGGACTTACCCTAAGTGTGGACATCTGTCTGGCCTTTGGATTTGCCCTGCACCCACATTCCTTGCCCAAGGAACTGCATCTCTGACCTTAGGGAAGGGGCTTCTCCCGGCCCAGAAGCTGAGGTTCCGGGGCAGGTGTCTGTCACAGTACTTTGCTCTTACCCCTTGGCAGGAGAGAGCATGTGACTCACGTCTGGCCAAACACATCGAGCTATTTTCCTGGCCACTGGGTTTGGTGTGGAGATGGACATGTGACTTAACCTGGACCAATCAAAACCCTTCCCTGAGATCTTGTCTAGGTGTTTTCAGGAGAAACAGGCCACGCTGAGCATCAGACCTTGTGAGAAGCAAAGCTGGGAGGATGATTCTGGTCCCCTAACCTACTCCCCGGGCAAGGAGATCGGACGTTTAGAACATGCGCTGCACGTTGGTGGCAGAGCATGCTGGCCAGGGCAGGGGGAGCCCCAAAGGGTCTCAGAAGTGCTGCTTCTAGTTCTGCTTGGTGGCCCCCAGCTGGCTCCTTCGCTGGAGCTTCTGGGTAGGAGTGAAAGAACCACCCTGGGTGACCCACTGACCTTGAGGGTTAGAGCACCATGGAACTGGAGCAACCGGAAGGGGGTGCATGGCAGCTGTGGCCCTGTGCCGGGGTGAGGAGAGGGACTACCCTGTGGGGTTCTGCAGTGAGGTCTATTTGTGCCTTAAAGTGCAGGCTGAGGCCAATTAAACCAAGCCAGCCAGGTCAGGCCCTGGCAAAGCCGCCGAGGTGACTCTGGGCAGTAGAGGGTTAAATGAGGGCAGGCTGGAGCAGCGGGTTCGGGACAGGAAGTAGGGCCAAACGGAGGCCAGGCCCTGGAGAAAATGGAGGATTCTTTCCCTCAACCCTCAAACTGACCTTCTGGGATGGCCTGAATCTTTTTCCTTTTTTTTTTTCTAATATGTATAAACACCAAGAAGCACTGGATTTCACAGTGATGGCTTATCTACTCTTCCCAACATCCCCATGAGGTAGGAACTACATGTCGCTCACTTTCCAGATGAGGAGACCGAGGGTCAGAGTGCTGATGTATCTGTCCAGGAGCAGGACTGCTAATAACTGACAAGACTGAGGCCCAGATCTGGCTCTCCTGACCCCTAAGCAAGGGCTCTCTCCTGGGCAGCACAGTGACTCCTATTGATAGGGCTTTGCTGGAGGGTGAATGGGGGTGCACATATACCCCCAGGCCCTGTGGATCCTCCTCTCCCCCCAGTAGCATTCCTTCTCTCATAACCCTCTACCCCCTGTTCTTGTGGTTTGACTGTGGTCTCTGCCTCCCTCACCCTATTCCTTTTGCCCCCTGCCTGAATCTTCTCTCTGACTGCCAGGCCCCAAGGAGCCATCTGTCCACCAGGCGTAGGTGGCCACACATACACACACACCAGGGTCTGTCTTGGAAAAACCTTAGAAGGAAGCAACACAACTGCTTCTGGTCTCCCCACGAGAAATACTATCCGGGCCAAGTCCACTGGACTTTCTGGCCCGTTTGGGGAGTTTTGTTGGATGTTACTGGAGCCAGGAGTTGGTGAGGGAAGGGGGTTGGTGAGGATGTTCTCTCAGATGCCAACGTGGTCTCGGGCACCTCTACCAGGCGAGAGAGTCACAGACGCAGCCTGAGTGAGAGGCAGGTGCCTGCCGAGTCCTGGGTCCACGGTGCCCCCACAGGACAGGACCCTCCATGCTTGGAGGCAGATCCCCTGGGGGCAAACCTTGTCCCCACTCCTCTCCCCACCTCACCCCCTAAACTTAATTGTGTGACCTCATCGAGTTACTCACTTCTCAGAGCCTCAGTTTTCCCATCTGTGAAATGGGCACAATGACACTTGCCTGAGGACCGCTGAGCAAAGCCTGAATGGATGAGGCTGGAGGACACCGACACCCTGGCTATTCCATAGGTGAGCACCAGTGTCTCAAACCAACCCCCACCTAGCGTGCCAACTGAATGAGGTGAACAAAGCCAGAGGTGGCACCACTCCCTGTCCCACCTCCTTGCTCTGTCACCTCCTGGGGGCTGAGGTCTCCAGCCTCATGCCCCAGGGAGCAACCCTGAGAAGCTGGGAGTGGTGGCAGACAGAAAATGGAGCGGCCTGGCCAGCAGGGTGGGGGCCGGGAAGAGAAGGGGCGGCCACAGGAAAGGTGTGGCCGGAACCCCCGGAGCCAGCAGCTGGAAGGAAGGAGTCGCCAGGTGGGCCGCACCCTCGGCAGGCAGCACAGGCAGGCAGCAGGCCAGGGCACTTGGAAGGACCGTTCCAGCCTCCGGAGACCCCGGGATGTCCTTCAGGACTGAGGGCCAAGCATTGTCCCTGATTACAAGAGGTTCTGGCTGGTGGCTTTCACACGGTTCATTGTGTCCCAGGGCCTGTGGGAACTAGCTCCTGTCCCCCTGGCTTAATGAGGTTTTGGATCGTGGCCCCTCCGTCTGCCACCAACCCTGACCTCAGCACTGCGTGGGATGCAGACAAGAAGGAGCGAGGAGAGAGGAGCATGAACTTAACTATCATTCATTCACTCATTCATTCACCCCGCATTCACGAGTGCCCACTGTGTGCCAGGCCCTGTGCTAGCACTGGGGAAAAGTGAGTCCAATTGTGTGTAAGCCCGGCCTCCTGTATTCCTTCTATTCCTTCCTTTCTGACCCCTCAGTGCCCTTTGTTATGAGTGGTTAGAAGCTGAGGTGAGGCCAAATCAGAAGGCAATTGGGCCAAGGGATGCACCTGAGTGGTACCCAGGCTCCGGAGAGGCAGCCCCTAGTCCAAGTTCACTTACTCGTCAGCGCCGCTGTGTTCAGTTGCTAGGCTGCACACTGCGCAAGGTGCCACATCCAGTAATATAATAATATCACATTATTCTATTATATTCGACGTAATAATTTTATTATTTAAAAAGCATTAAATTTGTATTTTCTTTTGTTAAATATTTTCCCCCTTTATTATTGATTTCAGAGAGAAGGGAAGGGAGAGGGAGAGAGAGAGAGAAACATCGATAAGAGAGAACATTGATTGGCTGCCTCCTGCATGCCCCCCACTGGAGATCGGGCCCACAACCTGGGCATGTGCCCTGCCCGGGAATCAAACTGGAGATCTTTTGGTGCATGGGTCGACGCTCAACCACTGAGCTTTACTGATACTAAAGATAGGCTGTTCACACATTGATTATGTCATTTTTTATTAGATGGCAACAGAGGGACTTGATCTAACAAAATGGGTGTCCTGCATTGTCTCAATGATTCCTAATGGTTGTTATTAAAAATTGAAATCCCTGTTATTTTGTGTTCAATCATTTAGATAGAATGCCTTTATGTTTGGCACACCGTTGTGGTTGAGAAATTAATAATAGTATAACTTAAAAATATTTATTGGAGAACAAGGTGGCTCTTTCTAAGGAGCCTGGGCCAGACGAACTCTCTGAGCCTCAGTTTCCACATCTGTCTTATCAGCCCAGTCTACCGTCCCTTGCAGGCTGAGCTGAGGATACAGGGACTGTATTAGAAGTCTCTGGTGCCTAGTAGGTGCTCAGCAAGTGGCCCTTGTGATTATTCCCTATGACATGCAGCTCTCCTGGAAGCTTACTCTGCAAAGTAGAGGCACTGTGGTGCCTCAGTTTACCCACTGAGAAACAGAGGCAGCTCTCTCCAAGATCACTGGTGGCCAAGAATGCTCTGCCTTTTCAGAGAGTTTTGTTCCGCCTGGGCTGAACTTCCTAGCCCTTAGTTTCTCCAAATTTGGTCCTGCCCAGACTCTTGACCCTGTTTCCTGTCCCCCTCCCTTGACACCGCCCCTTGGTGCTGGTCGTCATTGATGGGGGCCCTCCCCAGAGCCCCAAGAAGCTGCCCAAAGAGGAAATCCTCTTCCTCCTCTTACCGACTGGAAGCTACAGAATGCTTCTTTTGGAATTTTTTTGGCTTCCACATTGTAGAATGTTCTAGCCTTGTCAGCCACAGCCCCCCCCCCCCTTCCCTCTCGGCCAGAAATTGTCCAGCCAAAGACGTGCTGGGACCTTACCTCCCCTCTCCGCCCCCCTCCCCCACCTCTCCTATGTTTGTTGTAAGGAAAACAAAATATGCCAAGGAGCCCCGGAGAACCAACTGGATATTACACAAACTCGCCAACAGCTGACTGTTTCCTGAACCAGAGATGCCGGGGTAGTGGGAACACGCCAGTTTGTGGCCCTAACGTGAGGACAGGGAGACATGCTAAGGGCTAGATCGGGATCCTGCCTTGGCTTTTGTAAAGAAAAATCCAGCTCTTTATTCATTTAGTTCCCAAACCTTCCCTCCTGGCAGCAGAATAATTAAATATTCATGCATTTTCTCCTTCCCCTAAAAAAGTGATAAGTCAGATTTCTGCACACGCATAGAAAAAGTGCCCCAAGGTGAGGGGTTGGAGCCCAGTTTCAGTCGAAGACAAAGCCTCCACTTCAATTTACGAATGAAAACACCCTTCACCTTTGCTGCTGTGAATTTCCTAGATACACACGGTCAAGACAATCTGAGAATTATGAGGCTCCAGGACCAATTAGGGCTGTTTGTGTTGACGTCAAGTCTGGGGGAACTTTTTTTCTTCCCCTTGCAAGTATTTATGATACTGACAGATGCAACGGGGGGAAAATCGGAGCAGGAATAAGCCTTGTGAGGCCACGAGGGTAAGGATTCAATGCAAAAAGCAGTCCCTGGTTTTGTTCAAGCCGCCAGATCTGTCTGTGCCCCAGTTCTGCCGCCGCTGGTGTGCACACAGGGAAAGAGAGCAGTTCTTGTGCACCTACTGTGTGCCGACACACTCCCAGGCATGTTATGAAGAGCAGGCGGTTGGTGGAAGCCACACAGCCAACCCAAGGGCAAGGTGTTCATCCCGTCTTGCGATGAGGAAACCGAGGTCTCGCGGAGTAAAATTGTTTTCTTAAGACGGCTAGGCCAGGGAGTGGGATCCCAGCGCTGGCCCTTCCGGCTGCAGGAAGGACCACACTGTTTGGAATTCCATCTCATCTTGGTCCTACTGTGTGCAAAGCATGGTGGGGTGAAGGCATGTGCCAGGCGAGGCCCCCACACCTACAAGTAGCCATCCAGTGGGAGGCAAAGATGGGCAGCCTTAAGGTTGCCCCCAAACAAGCCTCTCCTGGACATGAGCACAGGTGCGGGTGAGGGGCCCCCAATCAGGCTCAGTGTCTGACCGGACCTCACTGGGAATGGTGTCCCAGCTGCCTCTCACAAAACTGCCCGGAGAGCGGCAGGGCCGCTGTGTGCTTCATGTACCCACAATGCCCACCCAAGCAGGCAAGTATTTGGCACCTACTATGTGCAGGGGCACAGTGCATGGTGTAAGCTCAGCCTCCTCCCCCTGGAGCCCTGGACAAGTGGTTGATCCCTTTGACCTCAGTGTCTCATCTGGAAAATTGGGACAAGGAGAGACGCCCCTAGGAGGGTTGTGGCGAAGACTCCCTGAGATGAGGCAGCACAGGATCCCTTTAGGTTTATGCACCCAGAGGCCTGGAATCAAATCCCGCCTCTACCACACACTGTGATTTCAGGCCTGCCATTTACCCTCTCTGTGTCTCAGTTTCCTCGTCTGGAAGATGGGGTGGTAAGGGTGCTCCCTCGTGGGGCTTCTGTGAGGGTTAAAGTTGCCTGTGACTTGTTAAACAGCATATGTGTGTGCTCTACATACATTATGCTTCATAACATAGACTGTACACAAAAATCCCTTAGCACAGTCTGGGCACCGTGACCGGTCAGGAAATGTGATTGCTATTATTATTATTTCGTTATCCTATAGGTCAGTGGGAGCCATGGAGGGTCTCAGAGTAAGGGAGTCACACTCAGCAAAGTTCTGTTTATAGCATATTAGAAGTAAAGATATGGGGGCCAGGATCACCAGCCCATGCGGGGCCTTTGTATGTCTAAGGAGAAATGCCCCAGCTGGGTGACAGAGCCCCATGCCAGGTCCTCCCACAGAGTGAACAACCTGCCCAGCAGTCCCCGGCGGCCCTGGTGGAGAGGAAAGAATGGAGTGGTTGGTAATTAGGTCCCCCCCCCCGAATGTCTTTGCCTCCCTGGCTCAGCCCCCCAGCCCTGCCACAAAGCAGGCAACTCTGAGCCGGGAAGCCCACGCAGCAGATGGAAAGGCTCCCCAGCTGGCATGCGTGGGGGTGGGGGGAGGGGGTGGGAATAGCCATTTCCTGTGCCCCAATCCCAGCTCACTTCTTCTCTGACCACATTTTTCCACCTCACTTTTTTCCTTATAATGTGCTCACACGTCTTAAGATCTCGATTGTTTTTTGTGAATGGAATGTAACTTGAGAGTGGGAGAGGGAGGCCTCGCAGGCTGTGCAGATGGAGAAGGTGCCCTCGCCGTGGGAAAGGCGAGCCGGCAGCCACAGCCGGCAAGACGGACAGGGCCAGGTGGGGAAGGTCACGTTGCCAGCGAGGCTGAAACAGGAGAGGCCAGGACTCCCCTGACCCCAGCCCGGTTCTCTGGACTTCGTGCTGCTCAATGCCAGTGCAGGACCACCCACGGAGAATCCGACCTCGGCCCAGGATGGGGCACCCCGGGGCTGTGGCCTCTTGGAAGAGGCATCTGGTGATTCCCAGAGGCCCATCCTGCAGTCTTGGCACTAAGATGCACTCATTCATTCATGGGTTCAAAACATAGGAATGTGTGCTTACTATGTGCCAGGAATTGCACTAGGAACTGCACTAGGCACTCCGTACTGCTGTGAGGGAGCCAGTCGAGGGACCGGTGGGGACAAGCAACCAACACGTGGTTCTGAACATTACCACGGACTAGAGGTTCCTCTGCATGTGTTCACCCTTGCACCAGTTTTAGAAGAATATTGTTACTGCCCATTTCACAGATGAGAAGACTGACGCCCAGAGAGATGAAACAACTTGCACAAGAACAGAACCGGTGAGGTTGGACCCAGGTCCTGTTGACCCCTGGCCCCAGTGTCTGACCATGTGTGATGCTTCTGAAAGCTAAAGCCCAGCCCTGGGCAGGCCCCAGGCCCCGAGGGTGTGGGAGACCTGGGCGGGAGGACTCCTAGCCCCTCCCGGTGCTCAGACAGGGCCTGCTTTGCAGGAAGGCCAGGCTCCAGCAGAGTTGCATCCTTCCCAATGGCGCTGTGAAAGGAGAGGGAATTTGGGGGAATCATTAAACCTCCGAAGGCCCCTTTCCTAAACTGAAGATGAAAACTCTCTCCAAAGGGTGAGTGTGAGGAGCAAACAAAGGTTGCTGTAGGTCACGTGCTCGGAGGGTTTCAGGCCGGCAGCACCCTCTCTGTTCCCTCCCGGAGGGGCTGTGCATTTAAACCGACGGGGTCCAGCAAGGGCTGGTTTTGAAGGGCGGAAGGATTGGGACGATCTTTTTTACTAATTCTCACCCGAATATTTTTCTTTTTACCTTCAGACAGAGTAGGAGGGTGGGGGGGGGGGGGAGAAACATTGATGTGAGAGGGACACAACAATTGGTTGCCTCCTGCACGCCCCTGACCAGGACTGGGGACTAACTGCAACCAAGGTACATGCCCGGGACCGGAATCAAACCCGAGACTCTTTGGTCTGCAGGCTGACGCTCCAACCGCTGAGCCAAACCGGCCAGGGCGGGGTTGGGGTGATCTTCAGAGCAGCAGAGAGGTGGCGGCCTCAGCCCTGCTTGCTGACTCTCAAGAGCCCATCTCCGATGAGCAGTCACTGTGCTGCGAGGCAACAGCGCCCGTCCACGCCCAGGCCGCAGAAGTGACCCCCCCCCCCCCCGCTGCACGCAAGGAGATCTCAAAGAAGGGGCCACGGGTGTTGGCTTTGACAGCCTGGGAAGTTGAACAGGAATGGATGCCCTATGTGTTTCTCGGGGCTTCCAGTGAAGAGGGGGCCCTGAAAGATGAAAAGCCCCCATGAGCCCGCCCTTTCTCTGCTTTTTAAAAATACTGAAATACAACTCATACACTATACAATTCACGAGAGAATTTTAAAGTGCACAATTTGGTAGTTTATAATATATTCCCAAAGGTGTGCAACCATCACCAGTATATAATCCCAGGACATTCTCTTCACACACACACACCCCAAAGAAACCCTGTATCCTTGGTGTCACCCCCATTCTCCCTCCACCAGATCCACAAATCTTTCCGTCTCCATGACTGTTCCTCTTCTCGGCATTTCATACATAGAATCACACTGTCTGTGGGTCTCCTGTGACGGGGCTCCGTTCACTCATCACGATGTTTTCGAGGCTCCCCGTGTTGTCGTGCCTCACCCCTTTTCTCAGCTGAGTGATGCCCCACGGTAGGGCTCGACCACAGCTTGTCCCTCCGTGCATCTGTTCATGGATTTGGGGGCTGTTTCCACTTTGGGGCTATTGTGAATAATGCTGCTACGAACATCTGCGTGCAAGTTTCGTGTGGATGTATCTTCTCAGTTCCCTGGGGTGTAAACCGAGGCGTGGAATGACCGGGTCACATGGCAACTCCGCGTTAACCTCCAGGCTGTTTGCCACGGTTTCCATCCCACCAGCAGTGCGTGTGGGTTCTGATTTCTCTCGCCAGCGGTCGGTACTGTCCACCTTTCTGGTTCTGGCCATCCTTTGGGGGTGAGGGTTCCCCTCTGCTCTCTCCTTGCTCTTCTAGCAGGTCTCTGAACACAGTCCTTCCCACCCCCCAAACCACCGTGCTCCTATTTCACTGGGGGCTTCCTCCAGACCGAGACTGCGGGGAGTCAGGGCACCCACCTGTCTCTCCCACTGTGGTCCCCTAAGGCCCAGCCCGGAGCATTGGTTCAATCAAAATTATGTGGCCTGAATGAATGGCTTCACAAGCATCCCAAAGCATCCCGTGAACACGAATCCTGACCGCCCATTGCTCTGAGTTCTAAAAGGTTTTTTTTCATCCTTCAGCCGTCCAAGGAACCATACCCAATTTGGCGTCCTGTGGAAATTTCCAAGTTCTCATTAAGTTCCCCTCCGACAGCTTGTCGTCACTTCGGGCCTGGGAGGGACTCGGTCTCCGGGTGGGGGCCGGGGTGACTTTGCCGGGCCCCAGGGCTGCAGCTTTCCTGGTGGACGGCGCCCCGGCCCGGCTGGGCCCAGCCCCGCGTCTTGGCCTCCGGGGTGGTCACCTCAGCCAAAAGTGGCGGACTGTCGATTCATCGGGGCGGATGCTGCCCTCGGCGAGAGGAAGCATGGGAGCTCAGCAGTTATTGTTTGAAGAGAAAAGCCCTGCACAGCCGAGGACGGTGGTGAGAGGTGCCCTTGTGGAATCAGGGAGCCTGCGGGGAGGTCACCTTTTGTTCCCTGTGACAGGCAGCTTGGACAGTGGCCGGGCGTCAGCGGAACCCTGCAGTCAGCAGAGTGGATCTTGGGTGCCTTCCCGCTCTCCTCGCTCAGCCCTCCTCTCTCTGCCGGAGCGCTCAGATCCAAGCCCAGCCAGTCCCAGCTCCAGCACCGGGAATGAAGGCAGCCACCGCTCATGGGGCACTTATGCCAGACCCCGAAAGAAGGGCTGTGTTCTCGTCAACAGGGAGGAGGCTGGCTGCTCCCATTTCACAGAGGAGGCCTGCAGAGGTCAGAGCTGTCCACAGTCACACGGCTGGGAGGTGGGGGAGCTGGGATTCCAGCCAGGGAGGCTGGCTATGGCCATCTCCAAAGGTGGGCTAGCGGTCAGCGAGGACTTGGTCAGTGTTCTCAGGAGTTCGAAACGGAGGATCAGCCCTGGCCAGATTGGCTCAGTGGTTAGAGCGTCAGCCTGTGGACCAGGGAGTCCCGGGTTTGATTCTGGCCAAGGGCACGTACCTCTGTTGCAGTTTGTCCCTGGCGCGGGTTGGGGTTGTGCGGGTGGCAACCAGTCAGTGTGTTTCTCTCACATCGATGTTTCTTTCTCTCTCTCTCTCTCTCTCTCTCTCTCTCTCTCTCTCTCTCCCATCTGTCTGAAGATAAATGTAAAAATATGCTCCGGTGAGGATTAAAAAAAAACAAAAGAGCCCTGGCTGGTTTGGCTCAGCGGTTAGAGCGTCGGCCTGCGGTCTAGAGAGACCCGGGTTCGGTTCCCGCTAAGGGCACGTATCTCGGTTGCAGTTTGTCCCCAGCCCTGGGTGGGTCATGCGGGTGGCAGCCACTCGATGTGTCCCTTTCACATCGATGTTTCTCTCTCTCTCTCCCTCCCACTCTATCTGAACAAAAAATGAAAAAAAATGTCCTCGGGTGAGGATAAAAAAATAAAAATAATAAAAACAGAGGATCAAAATAAGGACCCTGAGCATTTAGCCTATGTCAGTGTGAGTGGGCTGCTGACCTCTCCTCTGTGGTTCTCTCTCTCTCTCTCTCTCTCTCTCCCTCCCTGTTACAGAATGCTTTCTCCAAATACATGATGTGATAGAAAGACCTCATTTTTGGAGGCTTTTGAGAAAACGTTGGCCAACTAAAAAGTCGTCAAGCTTGTGTCGGTTTCTCCCAGATTGTTATTTTGACATTTTCCCGGTTGGGGAAATCCGGACGCGGGGTGGAAGGCAGGCGTAGGTTTTCACACTCAGCCCCGGTGTCTCCAGCACGGAGCACACACCGTTCTGTGCCTGTTTCCTCGTTTGGAGAACTGGGATGAAGGTGCCCATGTTCCAGGGGGCTGTGTCCCTGGCTGCCCTGAGCACGTTTTCCCCAATCCTGCGCTGGTCCAGGGGCTCACCAGTCTCCTAGGTGACCCTGTCCCTCGAGGCCTGGGGCCCGTGGACAGGCTAGATGGTAAGAAACTCAAACTTGAGATTAAAAAGCAGATGGGGGTCCCCATGCCAGGATGCAGACCTCAGCCCGTTCCGCCCTCTGTGAGCGTGAGACGGACCAGGTGGCGGTTCCCAACCTTGAGATATCATAGGTTAGTACTTTCTCCTCTTCGTTTTGGGGACCCACCTCGGGTTGCCAACTTTTTGTTCTGCCAAGTAAGGACATTTTTTTAAATGCCCCTTACAACCAGGGTCATTTTGCACTAAGCAAGAGACACATGCCCACCAAAAGCAAAGGACATCACAGTCTTGGATATTTTTAAACGGGGTCAGCCCCATTTTGTGAGTACTGTTTGCATCTCCCATAGTCCTCCATGTCTGTTCACTTTGGAAACGCCAACCAGGCCTGCTTTGGCATGTGGCCAGGATTCGGGGGGCTGCTGGGCTGGGACCCCTGCAGTGGCTGTTGCAGGGACCGGGCAGGACAAGGCCTGGGGGTCCTAGGGAGTCCATCCTACTGAGGGACTGGGCCCCTAACCCATGGGACCCAAGTTCTCGTGAACACCTTTCTCCCTTCCTGAAGGTGCCCCGAGCTTCTAGGGAGGTTGGTGGCATGGCATTCGCTCTGTTGAAAACTTCACCCACCGGCACTGGTTCCCTGCATCTCCACGTGACCCACACTGGAATGTCTGCTTGGCCCACGCACGGCTGTTTGTTCCCAGACGTGGTCCCAGTGCCCGGGAGACTGCTAGGCACAGAGGAGACGCTTTTTGTTGTTGTTAATCCTCACTGGAGGACATGTTTCCATTGATTTTTAGAGAGAGAGGAAGGGAGGGAGAGAGAGAAACATTGATGGGAGAGAGACACATCGATTGGTTGCCTCCTGTATAACCCCAACCAGGGCCGGGGATTGAACCTGCAACCCAAGGACACGCCCTTGACCGGAAATCGAACCTGAGACCCTTCTGTCTAAGGGCTGACGCTCTAACCGTTGAGACAAACTGGCTAGGACACTCTTAATACCTACTTGCTGAGTAAGTGACCAAATCCAAGTATACTGAGTATTATGCAGGCATTAAAGACAAAGTGAATTAACATAGTTGAATCTAGGTGGTGGGTATACAAATTACATTGTCCTATTTTTCCCTTTGCTCTATGTATTTGAAATCTTTCTTAATAAGAAAGTGGAAAAACAATGATACCAATACAGAGTTGATAAGAAATAGCATGGGGCTACCTGTGATACATAGAAATTATGAAATCATAAAAATGACTTACTGAAGAGATTGCAAAGAGATGTACCCAGGTGTCACTCAGGGATGTCTCTGGTTGTGGATTATGGGGGTTCCCCTCCGCGTTTTCTACCTATGTTTCTGAATTTTCTACAATTAGGAGAATAAAAAGTTTGTAAAAAAAAAAATATATATATATATATATATATATATATATATATATATATATGTGTGTGTATAAATAAATATATATATAACTATATAACTCAGATACTTTAGGTTTTAGTTTCCCTGTTACCCTTCCCTTCTCTCCTGGGGAGCTGCTGACTGTTCCTGACTTGCCCTCTCCTGCCGGGAGGGAACAGGCCTTCCTGGTCCGTGGAAAGGTTCGTGCTGCCAGGCAGAGGGAGGCAGGAGCTGCCACAGGAGGAAACAGGCCTGGGTGCCCGGGAGCCGGGGGGTTCTCAGGACAGCACCCAGCTGTGAGCTGAGGTCGTTCTGCTCATCAGAAAGCTCTTCAGGGGTCACAGTGCAGGCTGTTCTGGGATGGGGGGTAGATTCCCTGGGGCGGCAGAGATGGGAGGACACTTGGTCCCACCCTCTCATTATACAGAAAGGAATCTGATTCAGAGAGTGAAAGCGACCTGCCCAAGGTCACAAACCGGGCAGGCAGCGGCCAAGGAGGGACTTGACCCCATGACTCCTGAGCCCTCCCTCACCACCTAGGACCCCCTCACCACCCTCCAGGGCCCTCCCCCACAGTGCTCCCGGATTTTGCTATTCGGTGGACCCCAATAGCAGCTATTCCAACCCTTTCCCAACTTCCTGCATCACCAGGTTTTGAAATCATCCCTGGGTTTTCCAAGGAAAACATGTTTTCATTTTTCTTTCTTTTCTTCTCCCCATCCGAAGAAATGTGAGAGGCCTTTCTAATTGTGTGGTCAACGCTGCAGACAGGCAGTGAGACATGCCACAGCACGGTCTGGAGCCGGAGGGACCCGAGGCTGCCGCTGGCCCGGGGAAGACGGGACACCGGGCCTGTCACTGCTTCTTGGTCAGCACATGAGCCCAGAGTCGTAGGGAACACGGGGTGTTTGCCAAGTTCCCCAGATCCCTGGCCATGGGCTCCTGTCAGAAAAGCCTGAGGGGGACCACAGTGAGCTGCCCTTGGCTGGGGCTTTATTGGCTTTGAGAGCCAACTGGGTCTATGGGGAGTTAGTGGACAGGGGCCAGAAGTGGGGCCTTGCAGCCTCGACTCCACTGCCTCGCTCCCTGCAGTTAGGGGTGGGTATGTGACTAAGTTCTGGCTAATGAGATGTGAGTGCAAAGTGACGTGTACAACTTAAGTAAAGGAGAAGGCATAGCCCGGCCGGTGTGGCTCAGTGGTTGAGCACTGACCCATGCAGCAAGAGGCTGTTGGTTCAATTCCCAGTCAGAGCACATGCCCAGGTTGTGGGCCCAATCCCCGGGGGGGGGCATGAAGGAGGCAGCCAATCGATGTTCTCTCTCACTGATGTTTCTCTCTCTTTCCCTCTCCCTTCCTCTCTCTCTAAAAATCAGTAAAGAAACAAACATTTTTTTTTAAAAAGGAAGGAGGCATACCCTTATTTTCCTCTCCCTTCGTTGACTCTCCCTTCTTCTTACTGACTACATGGTGAATGTGATGGCTGGAGTTCCAGCAGCCATTTTGGGCCATGAGGCAACTCTAGAACTAGAAGCCAATAGAAGAACGAGATAGGAGAAACCTGGGCCCTGACACCATGGAGCCTCACACAAGTCAAAAACAGATTTCCATCTTCTAAAAGCCATGATTATTTGGGGTTTCTTTTCACTTACAGCCAATATTATCCCTAAAGAAATCCATCTTTTGACTGGGGGTGTAAAATTGCAGTCATTTGCAGAGCGGCTCTAGGAGACCTGTTATGTGTGAGAGGCTAGGGAAAGCTCTGAGATGAGACTGATAATTCTCATGCATAATAATTGTGACACTTATCAGTGTGTATGTGTAAAACACTTAGCCCAGTGCCTGGCCCAGAGTAGAAGCCCAATAAATATTTGTAACTATATTATCATTATAGGACCCCTTACCTACGGTCTCACTTTCTGTGGTTTCAGTTACCCACAGTCGACCATGGTCCAGAAACATTAAGTGGCAAAATCCAGAAAGAAACACTTCATTCATTTTAAATTGTGTGCTGTTCTGAGTAGTGTGATGAAATCTCGTGTTATCCCGTTCCATTCTACGCAGGAAGTGGATCATGCTTTGTCCAGTGTATCCACACTGCACACACTACCCGCCCATTAGCGCCTTGGTTATCAGATCAACTGTCACGGTATCACAGAGCTTGTGCTCAAGTCACCCTTATTTTACCTAAAATGGCCCCAAAGTGCAAGAGCAGTGGTGCTGGCATTTCAGATGTGCCAAAGAGATGCCGCCGGCTTTATCATAGGTAACAACATCGTATAAATAGGGTTCGGTGCTACCCTCAGTTTCAGACATCTACCGGGAGGGTCTTGGAACATAACCCCGTGGACAAGGGCGCACTACTCTGTGGGTATGTATGTATGTATTTATTTATTTATTTATTTTTATCTTCACCGAGGACATTTTTTTTTGATATTTTGTTCAGATAGAGTGGGAGGGAAAGAGAGAGAGAGAGAGAAACATTGACGTGAAAGGGACACATTGAGTAGCTGCCACCCGCACAACCCAACCAGGGCCGGGGACAAACTGCAACTGAGGTACGTGCCCTAGCGGGAACCAAACCCAGGTCTCTCAGGACCGCAGGCCAACGCTCTAACCGCTGAGCCAAACCGGCCAGGGCTCTATGGGTATTTAAACTGTGTACCCTGGTGCATGGGATACAAAGAGCTGTCTGGGGCCTGGCCAGTGTGGCTCAGTGGTTGAGCGTCAACCCATGCACCACGAGGTCGCCAGTTTGATTCCCATTCAGGGCACATACCCAGGTTGTGGGCCGGATCCCCAGTGAGGGCATGCAGGAGGTGGCCCATCGATGTTCTCTCTCATCAATGTCTCTCTCTCTCTCTCCCTCTCCCTTCCTCTCTGTAAAATCAATAAAGAAAAAAAATTAAAACAAAACATACAAACAAAAGAAAAACAAAGAGCTGTCTGGGGTCAGAGGGAAGAGCCCGGGCAGAGGGGGCACTTAAACATGGCCCTACAGGTGGGCACAAGAAGAGCAGATTGGCCAGGTAGTGACATCATCAGGCACTGTGACAAAGCTTCATGGATACGACTTCACGTGCTGTTCCCACATACCGACCCCATTGGAGCGGACACACTGCAGCTCACTGGGCCCGTGAAGCAACCGAGCCCAGAGACGGCAGGCGCCTCCCCGAGGTGTGCTGCCCAGCCGGTTAGGACTCCGCCCTCTGGCTGCACGGCCCTCCTTCCTGAGGGTCGAGAATGGCCCCCCGAGAACACTCAGGGGAACGTAGGTCCCCTGCCCAGGAGTGGGGAGGTGAGAAGGGCTGGGGAGAGGGGGGTGCCTGCCCCCAGGGTTCCCATAACTTCTGGGTCGTCTGTGGCCAGCCCCAGAGTGGGCTGAAGGCCAGGCTTTGAGTTAACAAGGAGTGTCCTGTGGCTGCGAATGAACCCGAACTTAGTGGCTTTAACAACATACGTGTTTTTTTTTAATCCTCATCTGAGGATATTTTTCCATTTATCTTCAGATAGAGTAGGAGGGAGGAAGAGAGAGAGAGAGAGAGAAACATGGATGTGAGAGAGACACATTGACTGGCTGCCTCCCACACGACCCTGACCAGGGCCGGGGATGAACCGCAACCAAGGTACGTGCCCTTGTCTGGAATCGAACCTACAACTCATCGGTCCATGAGCCGACGCTCCACTGCTGAGCCAAACCGGCCAGGGTTCTGCTTGGTTCTTTGCCAGCTTAAGGCCCATGGTCTGGGTAGCACCCTCTCCATTTGCTTGCTTCCCTGTCCCTCCATCCACCCCTGGGGTGACCTAATGCCCCCACCCCATGTGCCCATCTAGGTTGGAGCCATTTCCAGGGCCAAATCACTGTGCTGGCGGCTCTACGTGACCGCAGACACACTGGGTCCTCTCAGCATGTCCCCCAAGCCGGACTCAGAATCAGAAGACAGCCAGGCTACTGTGGGAGCTGCAGCAGCCTGGGGTGAGCCCCGTCTTGAGTTCATGCACCGGCCTCCTGACTTCATGTGGTCTGAAACATCAGCCTGGTGTGATGTGCTGGTAAAAGAAACGCTAACCTAATCTTTTTAACTCAATTAAAAAGTCAGGGCCATGCCCTGGCCAGTTTGGCTCAGCGGTGAGAACATCAGCCAGCAGACCAAAGAGTTGCGGGTTCGATTCCGGTCAAGGGCATGTTCCTTAGTTGCGGTTCAGTCCCCAGCCCTGGTCAGGGTCATGAGGGAGGCAACCAGTTGATGTGTTTCTCTCACGTCGATGTTTCTCTCTTTCTCTCTCCCCCTCCCACTCTGTCTGAAGATAAATAAAAAAACTATCCTCGGGTGAGGACTAAAAAAAATAGTAATAAAAAATAGCCCTGGCCGGTTTGGCTCAGCAGTTAGAGCGTCGGCCTGCGGTTTTAAGAGACCTGGGTTCGATTCCCGCTAAGGGCAGTTTGTCCCCGGCCCAGGTTGGTCGTATGGGTGGCGGCCACTCGATGTGCCCCTTTCGCATTGATGTTTCTCTCTCTCTCTCTCTCTCTCTCTTTCTCTCTTCCTCTTTCTCCCTCCCACTCTATCTGAACAAAAAATGGAAAAATGTTGAGTGAGGAGATATATATATATATATATATATATATATATATATATATATATATATATATATATATCAGGGCCTAAGATTCTGGAAGGGAAGAGCTCCCTGAGCCCAGTTAGTCAAACCCATATGGGACCAGGACCCCTCCAGGCATTGGCAGGCCCCCTCTGCCCAGTGGCCCTATACCCCTATACTCCAATACTGCCTAGGGGTACTAAGGCTGGATGCCAAGGGCCCCTCCTGGCACTGTCTCATTTCCTCCCCGAGGTGACTTAATGAGGGTAGATGATTACTGCCCCCACTTCGCAGATGAGGAAACTGAAGCTCAAAGAGGAGTTCTGGCGTGCCCTGGGGCCAGCTAGGAGGGGAGAGCCTGAACTTGGCCCCCTGTGCGGAAGGTTTTACAAGGCAGGGACCTGTCCGCCTGCAGAGGGATGTATCTCCCAGCAGCCCAGGACAGGGGTGGAGGAGATGCTCAGCAAACACCGATGGTAGACAGCTGCACTGAGCCCAGACACTCTGCAGAGGGTGGGTGGAGAGAGCGCTGGAAATGGTGGGGGCAGGGAGGTGCTAAACCGGAGAAGCACCACTGCAGGACAGATAGTCTTAAAACAGCGGCAGGACCCAGGGCCACCTCTGAGGGCTCCTGCCCGAGTGTAAAACCTGAACAACGTTCCAGGAAACATCAAGGAGCCCAAACTGAGTGATATTCCCCAAAGCAATGGACCCAGAGTCCACAGAAATGTCAGCACCGTACCAGCTGTAGACACAGCAGGTGACCCTGGACTGGATCCTGGACCAGGAGGAAATTGTCAGCTTATTTACTGAAACGAGATTATTGGGACAAGTGTGAAATCTGAATAATGTGTGTAGATTAAGTAATAAGTGACGTGCAACTGTTCATTGTCTGACTTGCTATGTGCGCTGTGTAAGAGGCTGGCCCTGTGCTGAGGAAACACCCAGAATGTTGGGGTGCAGGGCACGGGCTCGGCAGCTCGCTCAGGTGATCAGCTGCACAGACAGAGACCGCTGCGAAACAGACACTGTCATGTTAACAGCCGGGGAGCGAGCGTGGCTGAAGGAGTCCTTGTATTATTTCTGTACAAACTGAAATTGTTTCCAAATAAAACGTTACAAGATAGAAAGAAAAGTCAATATTCTGAAAAAAAAGAGAGAGAGAGGCTGGAGAGCAGTTCCCCGATGCGAGGAGACTAAATAGACTCAGGCAGGGATTGCAAGGGTGACTCAGTGGAAAACCAGCCATCAGTGACCTTAGCAGGGCAACTGGGGAACCGGGAATTTCGAGAGAAGGGGTGCTGGATACCAGCTCCACATTCGTGTTAATTTCCTGGGTGTGATGGTCACATGAGGTCTCTCAGGAGAATGTTTTTGCTCTTCTGAGGTGTGCACTGGGTTTGGGGCTAAGGGTCGAGATGTCTGCAACCCTTTCTCGTGCAGTTCAGCAAACATACATTTATAGGAAAGAGAGAAAGCCCATGGGACTCTAAATAGGGGGTGCAGGGGGGGTTTGTGCAGTTTCTTCAAGGACACAGACCTCCACACCCCTGCAGCCAAGGGCAGTGAAGGGGTCTGGGTGGGTGAGACTGTCAGGAGGGGCCTCCCTCTCCCTGCCCCCAGCCTCTGCACCCCCTTCCCCATCTCTAAGCTTTTCTCTCTCTGGCCACAAGATGTCTCCGTGGGGCCCTGCTAGAAAGTGGTTTTCATCTGTTAAAGTTTCTTAAAGTTTCTAAGATGTGAATTAAACCGTTGCCCTTTCCCTCTGACCTGCTGCTCGTTCTCCCATCGTGTGTGAAGGCAGCTTTTTTTTTCTCTCTGATTTGCTCCCTCTGGTGTTTTCTGGAGATTTGCTCAGCCCACTTTGCCGTCAAGCGTGGAATCCCCCACGAGAAGGTCTCTGCTGCCCTCTAGTGGCCATTGCCTATCACTCAGCCCCCACCCTCCCTGAGGGGCAGAAATCTGGAAAGACTTTGCAGCTTCTCCTTGTCCTAGAAGCGTTGGGGTCTCCAGACAGAGCCAACTGGCCAGATGAGGAGATTTAGTTTAAGGAACTGGCTCAAGTGATTGTGGAGGTTGGCAAGTCCGAATCCACGGGTCCAGAAACCCAGGCAAGAGCGAACACTGCAGTCTGGAGGCAGGATCACTCCCTCTCCAGGAAGCCTCAGTCCTGCGCTTACCGTGGCCCAGCGACTGGGTGAGGCCCGCCCCCGTCCAGTGCCCTCTCCTTTACTTAAAGTCAACTGCAGATGTGGCCACACCTACCTGGGACCTTCACAGCAATACACACTCCTGCTGGATGAAATGAGTGGATTCGACAGCCCAACTGACCATCGCAGCTGGTTAACTGGAAAGATGACATTTTAAAGTGAAATGTTGGGGTCTCCAATGATGCTTCCCTGCTGGAAGCACGCGCGCATGCGCACACACACACACACACCCTTTGCTAAGAAAAGGAGTCTGTTGTGGTTTCTGAGCGTGTGAGGAGCGAATGAGGACACAGGCTGTCACAGGGCCCCCCGAAGATGTTAGTTATTATTATTACTATAATATGAGAATTACCTGCGTGAGTCCTTAATTAAGTTGGAGAGAGACAGAGAGACCAAGGGAAAGAGGGTGGGGGAGGGGGAGAGTAAGAGAGAGGAGGGAGGGGCATCATGCATTAGGGGTAGAATGAAGGCCGGGGCCACCTTGAGCTTTTCTCCAAAGGTGCAGGGAGTGAGGAGCGCAAGGCGCAGGACCACGCTTCGTTCTCTGGCTCAAGCGGAGACGTAGAACAGCGAGGTGAGGGGAGCCCAGTAAGGTCGGGGTGCCTTGCATATGCTAAATGCCGCTTTGAGTTTTCAGGGCATGAGAAAGTTCCTGGTGGGCTGTTCAGCGGGCAGCAGGCATCTGCAGAGAGGCGGGGAGGTGTGATTGGGCGTGGCTAGTGGCTCCGCTCCCCCGGGGGCGGACGAGATGGCTCAGGAGGGTAAGATGGGCCTAGACGCCCCGAGGCGGGCGAGGCGGAGCCGGACAGGGCCGAGCGAGGGCGCTGTTTGGCAATGGCCCGGTGCGGCTGACCCCAGACGCCGTGGCTGGAAAGTCCAGTGGGAGGGGAGGGAACAGAGAGGGCGGAAAGGCCACTTGTTGGCAAAGTTCTTGTACGAAGGGGTGTAGAGAGGAGAAGTAAGAAAGTCAGTTGGGAAGAATTTCTCCATAAGGAGAGGCTGCTTCGTTGAAGCTGCTAGGAGGAGTGTGTGGGGTGAAGAGACGGAGCGGAGATGCTGGCTGGGTCGAGGCCCTGAGAAGCTGCCAAGGAGGAGGTCAGGAACCCCCACAGGAGGGCGCCTTGGGTCTTCTTTGTCGTGGGCACTTCTTGACACGGAGGGGGCTCCGGGAAGCTTTGCATGAGGGAGTTAACCAACCAACGGGGTAATAAAAAGTATAAGGTACAGGCCTGGCCAGTGTGGTTCAGTTGGTTGAGCACCATCTTGTGCACAGAAGGGTCGCCGGTTCGATTCCCAGTCAGGGCACATGCCTAGGTTGTGGGTTCAGTCCCGGTCGGGGTACATACGGGAGGCAACTGATCGATGTTTCTCTTTCTCTCTCCCCCCACTTCCTCTCTAAAATCAGTAAGAAAACGTATTTTTAAAAAAGATAAGGTACGGTCCTTTCTCTCTAGGAGCTGGCCTTTCAGGAGAGACGAGAGGAAGCCCAGGGGAGTGTTCGTGGCAAGTGGGCACAGAGGAGGAGGGTGTGGGAGCTGCGGGATTGGAGGAGGGACCAGCTCAGAGTGGAGAGGAGGGGGACGGGCCTGAAGGCCAGCCTGCCCCTATGGGAGGGTGAAGCACAGCCAGCTGTGGGTCGGGGGGTTCTCTTAGGACCCTGCGTGAGAATCCTGGGGCTGCCATATGCACTGCCCCAACCTGGGAGCTCACAACAGGGACGGATCCTCTCCCAGTTCTGGGGGCCAGAAGTCCCAAATCCAAGTGTCAGCAGAGCCACAGCCCTCTGACGGCGCTAGGGGAGGACCACCAGGCAATCCCTGGTGCTTCTTGGCTTGTGGCCACATCCCTCCGGTCTCTGCCCCTGTTGTCACATGGCCGTCTTCCCCTTGTGTCTCTGCTTTCTCTTCTGTGAGGACCCCAGTCAACCTTGCTCACCCCGCTCCGTGTGACTCAGCTCGGCCACTTACAGCTGCAAAGATCCCCTTTCCAGATAAGGCCGCTTTCTAAGGCTCTGGCGGATGGGCGGGTGGACATCTGGGGGACGCTATTCAACACAGTGCAGCCCCCAAGAGTGGTGGAGCTGAGAGCGTCAGAGGGGTTTGACCAGGAACAGGGACAGCTGAGCAGCACAGAGCAGGGGCACAGGAGCCCCTTCCCCGCCACACAGGATGAGCCACAGGGGACTGGTCAGGCCACCGGGTGGGGAGCCAGGGGAGGTGGTGTGGCCCAAACAATGCAAGGACAGCAGGAAGCAGCTGAGTTACTTCTACACATGACTCAGCACCTGAGGGGAGCGCCAGGTGCAGTGAGGTGTGGGGAGGAGGCTGACAGCCAGCACAGGACGGGGGGTGATGGGACCTGGCCCTGGGGACCCATCCCACCCTGGCCTCCACATAAGGAACAGCAGCCCCTGTCCTTTAACCCTCACACCAAGGACGGAGTTCAGCTGACAATGAGACAAGTAGGTGTTGCCATGATCTCATGGTGCAGAAGACTGATGCCCAGAGAGATCAGGTGACTGGCTCAAGGTCACACCAGGCTGGGGGCTGGGATTTGAACCCGTGTTTTGCTGACTCTGAAGTCTTTCCATTTCTACATGCTTATTTATTCAAGGCTCTTCATTATGAAGACCTCCAGGGAACAGGATCTACAGTGAGTCTCACAGGGCGACAGTCACTCACCTTCTGCTACCTGTTTCTCCCACACCTGCCCCTCTTCCCGCCTGATCTCTCAGCACTGCTGTGGTTACTAGTTTCTCTTTTCTTTCCTTGAGATACAATGTAAACACACGGAAGTGTACACGGTTAGTAAAAGGTACTGTAGCAAATCACTACGATGTTAGATGTGCTGTTACATTGTCTTCCTTTCGTGTTATCTCTATTTTCTTACTTTTCTAACAAGGAATGAGTAGTTTTTATAATAAGGAGGATAAACAGTAAAATGATGACAATGTTTAAAATGTTCCTTTGGGCTGATGCCCTGTCCCCTCCATTCAGCTCAAAGCCTCGAGACTCCCCAGTTCCCTCCCCGCTTTTCCACACCCCATCCGGAGTAACCAGATCTCCTAGGGTCCTGCCAGCCCTCCTGGAAGGAAGAGGGGCCTCTGCATGCAGGGCCCATACACAGCGGGGCTCAGGGCTGAGTCCCATGCAAGCTGTCCTACATCCAATCCCTGCCACCTCCTGGGGCCCACAAGAACCTCCACCTTCAAGGGGAGATTGGGGGCCTCTCTGGGACTGCCCTGAGCCAATGCAAGGCTGGGCAGGCCCTCCTAACCCCCTGGGAGTGGCTGGCCTGGGGAGAGGTTGCCAGGCAACCAGCAGTGTCTCCTCCCAGGGCTACTGTGAGTGGCCACGTTGCCCAGCAACCAGGTGGCAGCGTCCCCTGAGCCAGGACCACGCAGCTGTGCCCAGCCCTGCCCTGCCTCTCACAGGCCAGCAGGACCCCTGGGGCCCTGTCCTTATTCCCCAAGACCAGGACACCTGGTGCCTCTGGTCACAATGAACGTGGTTCTCTTCAGGTAAGTGGCCCTGGCTGGGAGGTAGGGAGAGGCAGGCTGGGTTTGCAGGACCCCATGCACCAAGGTGAATGGGGTACTCCATGGGGATGGAGGTAGGGAGGGGGAGTGATGCGTGAGCTTCTTCCACACCCCGTTCGCCTCAAGGTCAAGAGGCTTCTCCAGCGTTACTGCCACAGCTCTGGGGCAGCCACATTCACAGGGTCCATCCCCAACTTCCCTTCAGGCTTCAAAGCCACACCAGGCACCACCCCCTCTGTGGAATTGTCCCAACCCCACTCTCTCCGGCCTGCGTCTATCACTCCTCTCTCACAACCTGCAGGCCCCTTACCCCTTGTTTCCACGCCTGGTCCCTCTGAGGGCGCAAACCTGAGGTGTCTCTGAATCGTCCGAGGCACTTTTTGAAAACTGCAGCCCCCTGGGCCTCCCTCACAGGGATTCTGGTTCATAAATCTGGGCGGGGGGCCTGGGAAACCACGTGCTTAACTTGGGCCTCAGGTGATTCTGATGGGGGGTGGGGAGGTTCCGAGGACTCCCTCCCCGTGCAGAGGCTGATGCCTCATGCAGCTGTGTGACCTTGAGCAAGACACTTCACCTCTCTGGGCCTCAGTTTACTCATTTTCAAAATTGTTTTCTTTACTGATTTGAGAGAGAGAGAAGGGGAGAGAGATAGAAGCATCAATGAGAGAGAACATCGATTGGCCGCCTCCTGCATGACCCCCACTGGGCATCAGGCCCACAACCTGGGCACGTGCCCCGACCAGGAATTGAACCAGCAACCTCTTGGTGCATGGGTTGACGCTCAACCACTGAGCCACACCGGCCGGGCAGTTTACTCATTTTTTTTAAAATAGTGACAGTAACGGTGCTTACTTGGGTAATGCGTGCGGAGTGTTTTGCAAGCTGTGGCGTGGTGCAGAGTTAGGGCTTGTTAGGAGGAGGACGAAGGGCCCTCCTCACCGTTTCCAGCTTTAGGGATGTGACTGGAGGGTTGCACAGGGGACTTTGGTCAACTGGAGAGAGTCAGGGAGGCCCTGGGGACAGGGGCTGGGAGCTGGGGTAGACAGCCTGAGGGAGGTGAGTGCCCAAGGCTCTTTAGGGGAGACTAAATTCAGTGGGTCCTTCACTCATTCAGCACCCTCCCATCGAAGGTCCGCGATGTTCAGGCCCCAGGCCCCAGCGCACACAGCGCCCGGCCCAAGACTGGAGGGCGAGAGAAGCCAAGCAGGCAGCCAGTGATCGGGGACATGCAGGAAGGACGAACTAAAGCTTCAGGGCTGGGGGAGGGAGGGATGAATGGAGGGAAACTGCTCTCTATGACACTGTGACAGTGGCATGCATTTGTCAAAACCCACAGAATGCACAACCCTAACAGTGAACCTAATGTGAATGATGGATTTCAGTGAATAATGTATCACTGTTGGCTCCTCTTTTGTAACAAACGTCGTCCAGCTACGCACGATCTTACGATGTTACTGACGGAAAACGCGTGTGCTCAGGGAGCGGGTACAGGGGAACCTGCCGTGCTTTCCACTCTTGTTCTGTAAACCTAAAACCGGTCTCCCAGAAAGTTCAATGAAGAAAAAAACTTCAGGGTTCGGAGGAGGAGGTGAAGATAGAAAAGAGGGACTGTCAGAAGGAAGAGACCATGGCAGCCAGGGCATAAACAGTAACTCCCAGGGAGACAAAACAAGCCCCCTAAGGGGTTGCAGGGAAGGAGACTCGGGTTTGGAGCCAAACCCGCATCGGTGGTCCTACCTGGCCACTGGCCAGCTCTGCGACCCAGGGATCTCCCAAATCAGTCTTGATGGGCTGACACCTAACCTTGAGAGTTGTCCCAGGGACCCGACGTCTGCCATGGTGCTCACCACCGAGGAGGAAGGTGATGGGTGGGTGAGCCTGTGACGCAGACCAGGTGCCCCCTCAGGCCCCCGCCTCCCCAGGGACAGCCAGGCGAGGGTGATGGAGAACACCGTGACCAACGCAGAGAAGTACTTTGGCCAGTTCTGCTCGCTGCTGGCTGCCTACACCCGAAAGACAGCCCGGCTTCGGGACAAGGCCGACCAGCTGGTCAAGCAGCTCATCGACTTCGCCAACACCGAGAGCCCCGGGATGCGGGCCGCCATGAGGAACTTCGCCGAGGACCTGGCCAAAGTGCAGGATTACCGGCAGGCCCAGGTGAGCGGGCTGCGGAGCATCCAGCCCATTGCAGGGGGTGGGGGTGGCCAGAGGGGCGGGGCAGCCCTCGAAGGGTCACAGCCAATGGACATCTCCTCCCACGGCGGCGTCTATAGGACGGAGAGCGGTGGACAGGCAAGGAGACCCAGGGAACCCGTCCTGAGCCCATTCCCAGGGCCAGGGAAGGGACGGACATCCTGGGGCTGAGGCCAAGGGGGCTGCAGCGTGTTAAGAAAATAATTAGAAATAAAAATCTCCTGCCAGCCCCCAAAGCTGTCTATGGTCGTAGCAAAGAACAAAACAGCTTTTCTACTAAATGAGCATTAAACCAGACCGATGCGTGCGCAGGAGATCCGATTAGTGATGGTGGAGACAGACAGGAAGCTGCCCCCTGCCTAGCCGGGCAGCAAGAACGCTCACGGGCGCGGCTCCAGGTTCTGCAGACGGGGTGGCTGGTCCTCGGCCAGGGGATGCGGCCCCGTTTGTCACGTTTATCATGCGGGACTTCCTCATTCCACCTGGTGGTGCGCAGCCACCTGTGCCAGCTAATGGTCGTTATGCAGAGGAAAAGTCGAACCTCTCACGCCTGGATGGCAGGCAGGTGCCTAGAGCTTGGAGCCGGGCACCAGGGCGCAACTCCGGAGAGGAGACACTGCCTTCCTGGGCCGTGTTTGCACTTCAAAGACCAGACTGCCGGCTCCTGGGTTGTAAAACCCACAGGAGGCTTCTTTAGCTTTGAAAAAGGTAACCTTTAGATACATCTCCAAAGGACAGAGAATGGACTCACAGTGGCAAGTTTTCTAAGAGAAATGCTTTAGGGAAAGGGAAGGAAAATCCCTTTCCCTTTTGGCCCTGGGTAAATTTTTTTTTTTAGATTTGTGTTTACCATTACAAGGGTCGTAAGCCTCAGTGGAGAAGGAAGGGGCTGGGGGGGGCGGGGTTGGGGGTTGGGGAGAGGGTGGGGTGCAGTTCCCCTGGCCCACCCGGTGAGCCAGGTTTTCAGGGAGCCCATCCTCAAGGTATCAGCCTCACCTGGAAGCTTGTTAGAAATGCAGAGTCTTGGGCCACACTCTGGACCTGCTGAGTCAGAATCTTTGGGGTGGCACCTGGCAATCAGGTTTTCAGGAACCCTTGGGGGGCACTCCTAGGCCTGATCTAGGGTGACACTTCTTTTCGTTGTTGTTGTTAATCCTCACCCAAGGATATTTTTCCATTGATTTTTAGAGAGAGTGGAAGGGAGGGAGGAAGAGAGAGAGAGAGAGAGAGACATCGATGTGAGAGAGACACATTGATTGGCTGCCTCCCACACAGTCAGGGGCCAGGGATTGAACCTGAAACCCAGTACTTGCCCTTGACCAAGAATCAAACCAGCAGCCCTTCTGTCTGTGGGCTGACACTCTAACTGCTGAGACAAACCGGCCAGGGCCAAGGTGACACTTCTTTATTCTGAACAGTGCTGGGCATGGGGTAAGCCCTTAACATGAGCGTTCATTGTGCTCACCATTCCTGATATTGTTTATTAAAGTCTCTAGTATTAGGCTTGGCACGTAGACCCTGGCTCAGCGGTGTGTGGCATCCCCCTCGCCGACCCTGCTGGGTTCCTGAGGGCTACATGCACAGTCAGCTCCGAATCCCAGGCTATTTAGTGTTCCAAGCAGGTTTATATAGTCTCCTAACTGAGATCCAAGGGCAGCTGGGGGAACTAAAATAGCAACAGGTCCCCTTCCTGTTCCCATCCCTGGGTGGGTACAGTCATTATACCCATTTTACAGGCAAGGAAACGAGGCTCAGCGAGATGAAATGATTGCCCAAGCCCTTGGGAGGCAGAGCCCTGAGCCCAGGCTGGTGCTCCCACCCCTAAGGGTGAGGGAGGGTGTCCCATGCTCTCCTGTCCCTCCCCCCGCCCCACGCCCCCGTGAGGACGACGCTGGAAAGCCAGGCTGCGTAGTCTCCAGCCATCTCCCTGGCTCTGTCCCCTCTGATTCTCTGCGTGTCTGTGCTCCCCCAGGTCGAGAGGCTGGAGATGAAGGTGGTCAACCCCCTGAAGCTCTACGGGCCTCAGATAAAGCGGACGCGGGTGAGTGAGGGCACCGCACTGGGGGGTGGGCAGTGTCTGGGGCTGGCTGCGCTGGAGCCCCAGGAGACAGCCCTCCTTCTTCTGGTAGGCCGAGATCAAGAAATGCAAACGTGCCCGGAATAACGAGATCAAACAACTGGAAAAGCTGGAGAAGTTGAGGCAGACGTCGCCTTCAGATAGGCAAATAATCGTATCCTTCCTTCCGGGAGCTGGGCCTTGGGCTGGGGGCCAGGGTGACCGGTGGTCACGGCGCCCTCTGGTGGGGGCTGCTGGTTAACCTGTCTCCTTAACAACACTTCTCAGTCCCAGGTGAGGGTCACCTGTGTCTGGGGACGGTAGACTCGCGTGCAGGTAGTGAATGACCTCACAGGTCGGCGAGGTGAGCTTTTCCCTGGGCAGGTGTGTGCCCGGCTCAGGATAGAACCGTCAGGGGTGGTGGGGGTAAGCTGGGGGCCAGGAGCCCTGGGTTCCATCCCACCATTGACACTAATCAACAGGTCAGTAATCACTCCCCTTTTCGGGTTACCTATTCCACACTCACACCGGGCAGGCACTTCTAGATGAGAAACCCAGGCTGAGAAAGGTGTCTTGCCCAAGGTCACAAGGAAGCTAACAGGGCAAAGCCGGAACTCAGCTGAGGGCACGTGACCCTAAAAGCCAGGTTCTTTGTGTGCCTGTGTGAAGTCAGGTCATATAGCTGTCCATCCAAGGAGCCAAGGAATTCGTTAATCAACTTAGGAATGTTCCACATGCGGGAACGAATTATTGTCTGACGTGCACCTGTCATAACAATACCTCAGCAGGTGCCCACTATTTAATTCTCACAACCCTGCAAGGTGGGTCTTATCACTGTCCCCTGTTTACAGGCAAGAAAATCGAGGCTCAGAGAGGTTAGGCGACTTGCATGAGGTCACACAGGTAACAAGCGAATCTGTCTAAGCGGCGTCTGCCTTTTAGCCATGGTCCTATTCAGCTATTTCTTCGATGACCAGATTGGCTAGGGACCCCCAGGAGAGCTGGCCTACCAGCAGGGCGAGGAGACAGAGAATGACCCAGAATGGAACCACCCCCGATACTTTCTCCGGGGCAGGCGGAGACCAGCGTGCAGAAGGCCTCGGTGGACGCCAGCCGTACCACCCACCAGCTGGAGGAGATGTTCGGCGCCTTCCAGAAGCAGAAGCTGAAGGACTTGCAGGTAGGGGTGGTCTGCCCTGTGTTGGAAGTACCGAGGGCTGCCCTGTGTGCCCGTGTGTGTGCGCGCGCACACCTGTAAGAGAGTACGCGCGCATGTGAGTGTGTGAGAGTGTGTGACCTTGTGCCCACTCAGCTCTCGGCACAGTTAATCCCAGCCTAATCCTGGCCTCGGGGGTAGGAGGCCGGCTGCCCAGGGCAGCTGTCCCTCACAGCTGGCCTGCCCGGAAGCCAACATTCAGCAGCCCTGCCCCTGGACACCCAGGCCCTGCTCCCCACCAAAAGAACTTGGCAGAACTTGTCTCCCCCACCCCCCTTTCTTTCCACACAAGGACCCACAGGACTTGCCCTGACTTCCTCCTTTTCTCCACGAAGCTCTAAACGCCTGGGTGCCTTCCCCCTTCCGTCTGGATGCCACCCCAGTGCAGCCCAGAACCCGAACTCAGAGCCCAGCTCTTACAAGGGGGCCTCAGGGCATCAGGGTCTTGAAGGACAAGCTGGTCACACAGGCCCCTGCATCCACTTGGACCCTCTCTTGGTTCATCTTCCAAGTTGCAACCTCAAGGATCTCTCCAAAGGCAGCTCCAATCTGTCACTCCTAGGTTTAACACCCTCCTGTGACTCCCCTTGTTCCAAGGATAAAGGCCTAAATCCTCCCCAAGGCTCCAGAAGCCCCAGCCCAGTCCCCAAGCCTCATCACAGACATTCCACTCCAAGCTCAAGTGCACCAAACCCCTTGGTACCACAGGTCCTTTGCACAGGCTGTGCCCTCTGCCAGGAAGGCTCTCATCTCTCAAGGAAAATTACCTGGACCCATAGACGGGTTCAGCCCTATTCTTTTTTTTTTTTTTATCCTCACCCGAGGATATTTTTCCATTTTTTTTGTACAGATAGAGTGGAAGGGAGAGAGAGGAAGGGAGAGAGAGAGAGAAACGTCGACGTGAAGGGACACATCGAGTGGCTGCCACCTGCACGACCAACCAGGGCCGGGGACAAACTGCAACCGAAGTACGTGCCCTCAGCGGGAACCGAACCCGGGTCTCTCTGGACCGCAGGCCGACGCTCCAACCGCTGAGCCAAACCGGCCAGGGCTTCAGCCCTATTCTTAACACACTCTGCTCTGCTCTCTCTGGGGCAGTTAGCTCAGCAGGACGGATTTATTATATCTTTAATTTACTCGTTAATCTAACAAATATTCGGCTCATACCTACTATGTGCCAGGTGCTATGCCTGAGGCTGGGAACACTACAGCCAGCAAAGCGATGCCCCATCGTAATGGAGATGACATCCTGCCTCATCACAGGCCCCATCCTGCCACGTGCCATTCCCCAGGGAGTGGAGGGTGTGGTGGAGAACTTGGGGTTCCATGCTTGCCTCCCACAGACCCCCTGCCTGTCCTGTCACCTGCTGAGTCCTGGGCACCAGGTCCGGGGCCTGGCACTTGGTGGTACTCAGTATATATTTGGGAAATGAATAAATGAGTGAGCTAACAGTGGTAGTTACTGCTCAAGTATCTAGGTTGCAGGCAGGACTGAGAACCACCAGCTGACCATTGTTAAGCACCTGGTGTTCGAGGCCTGGAAGCAGAGCTCCGAGGGGTGCCAGCGAGAGTGAAGACGCAGCCTCCCTCCATGGTCAGGGGCCACCAGGAGCTGCAGTTTAAAGTGGGCATCCTTAGCCCGACCCATGTGGCTCAGTGGATTGAGCATCGTCCCATGGACGGAGAGGTCCTGGTTCGATTCCCGGTCAGGGCACATGCCGGGGTTGCTGGCTTGATCTAGTAGGGGGCGTGCAGGAGGAGCTGATTGCTGTTTCTCCCTCACTTCGATGTTTCTCTCTCTCTCCCTTCCTTTCTCTCTAAACAAATTGATAAAAATATATTACAAAATAAATAAAGTGGGTATCCTTCAAACTTCTGGGGTCAAGTTGGTAAGGCACACTTAACCGAGCCATTCCCTAAAAAGCCCTCCAAATCTTGAGAGAGAGAAAAAATAATGATTACCACCGATTTGTTTTAGGTCACACTTCTAATAAAATGATCATATTTCCAAAGTAACTGTCCAGCCCCTATAAAAGAATGTAAGTGACGCTTTCCAGCAGGGGTTCACATACCTGAGCATACTTCAGAAGTCACCTGGTGGGCTCCTTAAACCACAGAGCGACAGGCCTGTCCTGGTCCCCCACTCCGTGGGTCTGCGTGCGCTGCAGAATGGGCATTTCTGACCAGCTCCTGGGTGGGGCTGGTGCTGATGCAGGCAGCCCAGACTGAGAGCTAATTGAATTCTAGGGCTCTGTGAACAGGGACGGCCCTGTCCCTCTAGTGCAGATGAATAAACTGAGGCTGGAGAGGATGTCATTTCCCAGGCCCTGCCTGCCAAGCACAGGACGGGAGAAGGCAGGTATTTCCAGCAGCTTTGGGACCCTCTCCTCTGTCTTCTCCCAGGCTGCCTTTCGGTGTTCCGCTGGGTCACCTCCCCCAGGTGCTTCCTATGTTATCTGAAGTGGTGTGTTTCCAAACTGCAGGCTCCTCCCCTGGCACCAAGCCTGTGTCTTGCTAGGGCCCCGAACACAGCAGGAGCTCGTGCTAGGCCCCAAACACAAAGAAGCCTCCACAGGCGCCTGACACACAGTAGGAGCTTGTACTAGGCCCTGCACACAGTAGGAATCTCCTCTCAGGCCTGGCACATAGTAGGAGCTTATCCTAGGCCCTGCACACAATAAGAGCCCCCACTGGGGCCGAACAGGCAATAGGAACTCTGTAAGAGCTTAATGAGCCAAGCTGAACCATCAGATCAAGAGAAGCCAACATCTAATTACATGTTAATGCACTGACTTGTCAGGTTGTGGGGCCTCCGGGCTGAGCCATGTCTGCCAGCAGCACCCCTCCCTCTCCAGGAGGACGCACGCAGCCCGGGGGTGGCTGAGCCTGAAGGTTTGCAGCCACCAACCTGCACACAGCTGTCCTCGAAATGAGAGAAGCAAAGGTGGAGTGGATGAGCCCAGGGTGACCGAGCCAAGGAAAGGAGCCCTTCAGAAAGTCCTCCCTGAAAAACGAGGCCTCTACATTTCTGGAATAATCCCTGCGCGAGGCAGCTTTTGAATGGAATGAATTGTCTGTTCAAACAAACAAATTAAAAATAATACTGACCTGGGACCTGTCCTTGTAAGGACGACTAATCCCCCCTTCCCCCCAACCCCCCGTTTGTCCACATGCGAGGGGACCCCAGGACTCTCCTTCCAACAGAATTGCTATGTGATTCACCACTGCCCTCCCCACAGAACATCTTCTTGGACTTCGTGGGCATCGAGATGGCCTTCCACGCCAAAGCGGTGGAGGTGTATTCCAGCGCCTTCCAGAGCCTGGACAGCTACGACCTGCAGGAGGATCTGGAGGTAGGTCACAAGCGCCCCAGGTGCTGTCTGGTGGCGCGGGGCTGCATTCGCTCTGGGTTGTCTCGATAGAAGTGGTTTTTGTTGGCAGCAGTCTGTAGTTTTTATAATTTTAAAGACTCATTCTGATGAACTGTCTTAAACATCTGCCCCTCAGTGCCAAACCTAGAGATGGCGTATTTCCAAACACTCTATATCTGGAATGTCCACATGTCCGTCATCACTTGGGTGTTTAAAAACAAGCAAATGGCCTCGGCCGGGGTGGCTCAGTTGGCTGAGTGTCGTCCCATGCACCAAGGGGTCATCAGTTCAATTCCAGGTCAGGGCACATGCCCAGGTTTTGGGCTTGGGTCCCAGCAGGGGTTGGGGAGGAGGGGCACATGCAGGAGGCAGCGCATGAGTCAACAATGACACAAAGCCTCTCCAGGCGGATGCGCGCCATTGTTTGATGTTTACGAGGTGCTTGTTACCCTCTGAGCTGATGAAAATCTCCCATGCTCTGCCTCAGTGACCTATGACACGCACCACACCCAGTGGTGTACAACAGCGGTCACTTGTTGGATTACCTTCAGTGTTTCTGGGCTTGGTGAGCTCAGCTGGGTGGTCCTCACTTGGGTTGTGCATCAGTTTTCAGTCAGTCAGTAGCTGGGGGTGGATCCCTTTCAAAGCCTTCCTCACTCATGTCTGGTCACCGATGGCTGTTGTCTGGGTACAGTCTAGGCCACATGATTTGCAGAGCTCAGTGCAAAATGAAAATGTGGGCCTTCTGTTGAATAATTATTAAGAATTTGAAGACAATGACAAGTGGATTCTTTCAGAACTCAAGGCCCTGGACAGCTGCAGGTGCTGCAGACACACAAAGCCCACCCTGTCTGGGTCCTGGGGGGGTCCTGGAGACCGAATACCTGCCCACGTGTCCTGAGCGCCCCCTAGAGGCATCCGGCAGTAATGAGTACGTGGGCCTCCTCACAGCACAGTGCAGGACCAGGAACGGTCCATCCCGAGGCAGAGCCAGGAGGAAACTGTATCACCTTTTGTGACCTAACCTCAGAAGGAACTGAGTGTCACTTCTCCTGCTTTCTGTTCTTAGAAGTGAGTCACTAAAGCCACACTTAAGGGGAGGAGAATTATAATCTAGCGCCCAGTGAGAGACATGTCAAAGAATCTGTAGATAAGCTTTAAAACCACCATATGAGTCCGGCTGGTGTGGTTCAGTGGCTGAGTGTTGACCCATGCACCAAGAGGTTGTCAGTTCGATTCCCAGCCAGGGCACATGCCCAGGTGTGGGCTCAATCCCCAGTGAGGGGCGTGCAGGAGGCGGCCAATCAATGTTCTCTCTTATCAACGTTTCTATCTCTCTCTCCCTCTCACTTCCTCCCTCTCTAAAATCAATAAAGGATCAAACAACCAGTGTTGGCGAGGGTGTGGAGAAAAGGGGACTCTAGTGCACTGCTGGTGGGAATGCAGACTGGTGCAGCCTCTATGGAAAACAATATGGTGTTATCTCAAAAAATTAAAAATTGAACTTCCATTTGACCCAGTGATCCCACTTCTAGGAATATACCCTAAGAAGCCTAAAACACCAATCAGAAAAAATATATGTACCCCCATGTTTGTAGCAGCACTATTTACAATAGCTAAGATCTGGAAACAGCCCAAGTGTCCATCAGTAGACGAATGGATAAAAAAGCTGTGGTACATATACACAATGGAGTACTACGCAGCGGTAAGAAAGAAAGATCTCTTATCCTTTGAGACGACATGGAGGGCCCTGGAAAGTATCATCCTAAGTGAAACAAGCCAAACAGAGAAAGACAAGTTTCATATGATCTCACTTATTTGTGGAATATAATGAACATAACAGTCTGAGGAAGGGGGTAGTCCCAGAGATGCGGAAGTGGGGTACAGATTGACAATCCCCTAAAGAGGGGGGGTGGTGGGGGAGAGATAAACCACAGAACTTATATGCATGTATGCATGAACAGTGGACATGGACCACAAACTGGGGAAAGGGCATGGAGGGAGGGGAAGGAGGGAATCAGTGGGGGAAAAAGGAGAAACACCTGTAACAAAAATTAATTAATAAAAGAAAATCAATGAAGGAAAAAAAAATTAAAACCACCCTATGAGGTTAAAGGCAGATCCATGGTCTCTCCTGCATCCACTCATCTGATACTCCTTAGTGGTGAGGGTGATCTCTCCTTCTGTGTGACTGGATGTATTACTTAGCCTCCGTGGGCCTCAGTTTCCCCATCTATAAAGCAGATGATACTGCACACTGAAGGGGCTGTTGCAGATCATACAGCATGACGAACAGGAGGTTCCCAGGTAGGTCGGTGCAGGTGGGGACTCTGGCAGTGTCAGCTTGTCCCACCATCTTCCCACTCCCACCCCATCTCTGTTTCCTGGTTGGATCTAACCCACCCGAGTCTCTCCACGGCAGGATTTTAGATCCAAGATGTGCAGAGTTTATGGACATTACAACGCTCGGCCACTCACGAACACTCCCTCCGCAGCTGGCCCGTGGCCTCTCCCCTGCCAGGTGAGCACTGGGGATGGGGCTATTAAATCTGTGACAAAGTGATGTGACTCGGGGGAGGCCACCTGAGAACACGGGTTTGAAAGAAGACGCTGAGAAGGAGGTGCTGCGGGAGAGTCAGCCCTGATTTACCTGGAAGAGGAATCAATAAATGCAGCACCCGGCGGTGCGCCGCCACGTGTCCTGAGCGCCCCCTAGAGGCATCCGGCAGTAATGTGTACTCGAGAAGCGAGGGCTCTGCATGGTCACCTCCTGCACCACCCACCCCACCCTCCGTGGGTTTCAGAAGTCAGCCTTCAGGAAAGTCATATGGCGTGTAAACTACAAGTGACCTCACAAGCCCAACGAGGCCTGTGATCAGGCACATTTATACTTCTGCAGGGAAACCTCTGCGTATTTAACTGAGTAGCATAAATAAAGACTTGAAACAGCCTGGTGCCAATAGGGTAGGTTCAGTCACCCAGTGGGTGGGAGGAGGGGAGAGCCCGCCCCACAGTGTGGAGGGGGCAGGAGGTGTCTCTTGGCTTTCTGAATAATTCTTGCCAAAGGCAGTGGAGGAAGGATGGCCCCAGCCAGGCTGACTGGATCCAAATGCACTGCTCCCAAGCTGAGTGACCTTGGGAAAGTTTCTTACCCTCTCTGTGCCTTAGATTCCTTACTTTCCTTACTGCAAAATAAGGCTAGTAACAGCACCCTCTTCGTAGGGCTGTGGTATTAGGTGAACAGATCTACACAAAGCATTCAGAAAACGCTCACTACTTGTGACTATCATTATCATTGATGCTGTTGCTGTGGTGATGATGATGATTTTTATCATCTAGAGCTCTCAGAGCACCATACGGAGCCAGAGAAAAGAAGAGGAGGTGAGTGAGGACGACTCTGCTGAGGAAGACCCAGAGGAGGACCTCAGGGGATGGGGCGGGGACTCCATCAATAGGACAAGAACTCCCCAGTCGGAAAACTAGGGGCCAACCCTGGATGCTTGGGGGGGGACTCTGCTGTGTACCCTTGGCAAGTCATGCGTCCCCTGAGCTAGAGTCTCCTCATCTGTACAACAGGGACAATAGCACTCACCTCCCAGGTCACTCTGGGGATCAATGTGCCCAGCATGGTGCCTGGTGCATAGTAGGTGTTCAATAAACATGGGGTGCATCCCAACCTGACCTGTGCTCTCATTTCCCACTTATGACCTGGGGACTCCAGTGTTTAAACAATGTGTGTGCAGTGGTGTCCAAATTCCCTCTTTATCAGGACACCAGCCCCATGGGAGTAAGGGTCTGCCCTATCCAGGATGACCCATCCTAACTGATTACACATAAGACTCTATTTCCAAACAAGGCCACATTCTGAGGCCCTGGAAGTTAGGACTTCAACATGTAAGTTGATTCATCCCATGACACATGAACATGGTGTGCAGGGATGACCTTGGGACTGGGGACACATCACAGAAGTCCAGGAAAGTGGAGGGGTGATGCAGGTGAAGGAAGGGGTGGGTACATGATGTTCTCATCAGCAAAAAGGGGAACACAAAACTTTCATCATGGGATCACCACAGGATGAACATCCTCATCACAGTGACTTTTATTACCTGAAATTCAGCTCCGTAGCACCTCCTTGGGGAAGCCCACCTCGATTCCGCCCAGGAGGACATTCCAAAATATAACTAAAACATTCTATATTTTCTATATGATAGATAACTTATAAAGTAACACGTTCATAGATGTATTATGTTACACAGTCACATTTCGACTGTATATTTTATCTCATACTTCATACTTCATACTATTAGCATATATATGTGCATACACATATAAATTTTTTTTTTTTTTTTAACTTCAGCTATGCCCCAACCTCATTGATAGTTTCTGAAAAAAGAAAAATGACTTTACTTATTCACCTGGTGTCCTGATGGTGCCTGGCACATAGTAGGTGCTCATGAAATGTAAGTTGACTGTGCGTGGGGCCTCTCCCCTCCCGCTCTGGCCCCACCATGCTCACAGACCAACTGTTCCTCAGTACGGGGTTGCACAGTTGGCAAAGAGCCTTTCTCATCACTATCTCCTGGGGGGTCGCTTGGGAAGTGGCAACACAATTTCTAACTTCTCTATTTCGGGGCCCAGGAGGTAGAAGGTGGGGTGCGCAGGGCCAGAAGCAGCATGGATTTCAGGGCCTCTCTGAGCCATTGGATTAGATGGTGTTCCTCCCCGTGCATCCCTTGCTTTTTCCCTCCTCGTCACTGAGCACACTCAACCCACGGCTCCACAAGCAATCTGTGCAGATGTCTGCATACAAGAGTAAAGAGACAGTGCCACAGTGACTTCTCGTGACATTAAAAGATGGCTTCATGCCCTGGCCGGTTTGGCTCAGCGGTTAGAGCGTCCGCCTGCGGTCCGGAGAGACCCGGGTTCAGTTCCCGCTAAGGGCACGTACCTCGGTTGCAGTTTGTCCCCGGCCCTGGTTGGTCGTGTGGGTGGCAGCCACTCGATGTGTCCCTTTCACATCGATGTTTCCCTCTCTCTCTCTTCCTCTCTCTCCCTCCCACACTGTCTGTACAAAAAATGGAAAAATGTCCTCGGATGAGGATTAAAAAAAAAAAAAAAAAAAAATGGCTTCATGAGCAAGACCCTCTTCCCGAAGACGAGAAGGGGTGAGATGCTTTTTTTTTTAGAGCAACAGAGCATTTCTGGTGCTGCAGCAGGAGAGAGCCTGGTGGCATGCAGGAGTGTTCAGCACGAATTTGCAGAGAAAAACCATCACTCAGGGTGTCCCAGAAATGTTAGTGCAGTTTTAAGCTTTGATAGAGTCAGAAGTAAAAAAGTTGCAACTTGCAAAGAAACATTTGAAAGCCTCATTATTTACATTGCTTTTATATTTGGTTTTGTGAATTTTGAATACTACATTTTAAATTTGTTCCTGTAAATTTTAAACAGGAAACTTTGGTTCTTTTTCTTTCTTTTTTCATTAATGGGCAGGACCCTACCTATGGGTGCACATCCCTGGGTTTGTTCCTCATTGGGAAGACTAGGGAATGGATTGGACAGTGACATGCACAACCCCGCCATTTGCAAAGTATGTTTGCATATACTGCATTTGGTTCTCACGGGAATCTTCCAGGAGAGGTGATGATTTCCTTCCCGTTTTACAGATGAAGAAACTGAGGATCAAACAACGATCTGGCAGAAGGTTATAGGGAAGGTGGGACAGGACCTGGGCCCAATGCCCTGCCCTGCTCTGCAGGGTTCTGCTGCCCATCGGAGGGGTCCTTCCTCTTCCCTGGAGCTGCCTCTGAATCTAGCCCTGAGCTACTACTGCGGGTGGGAGCCTCCTAGCACCAGGGGAAATGTCAGCTGGGGACATCCGCCATGCAGGCTGTGCCTCCGTGTCCGGTTAAGAGGGGGTGGGGTCCTCAAGACTGGGTGAGAGAGCTGGGGACATGGAGGTTGGCTCCCACCCCGCTGGGCACGGGGAGCACATCCCAGCCCACCTCACAGTGTGCGGCAACCTGCCTGCACCTCTGTCCTGGGAACCATCTGCCCCCAAGGCCCCTCAAGCCGAGCCTGCTGCTTCAGGCTTTGGTACCAAGAACTCTCTCCAGGCCCTTTGCTGCTGGGCTCACCTCCCAGACCCGCTTAGGCCAGAGCACTAGAGCGCTGCTGACTTCTCGTCATCGGAAAGAGAGAAAGCCCAAATATCTCACAAAATGCATCTGTCCCACCAAGTTGGAAAGGACCAATGAAGGATCCTGTTTGTATTAGGTAGGAGATGTAATCCGTTTCCATTTACAGCCCCCCCCCCCCCAATGCAAGAGGTGAGCAGCTTGGGCTCAGAGGAAAAGCAGGACCAGGATGCCAGCTGGACGGGGTTGGGGTCGTCCTGGAGGCCCTGGCTGAGATCCAGGCCAGGGTGGGGGCCACTCCACGCACTAAGACACACCCCCAAGTACCCAAACCATTGATTCCTGGCTCCTTATGGTTCGGAAGAATGCTCCTTTCTTAGCATTTCCCAGGAGACACCGGACAAGACCCAAATGCTCACCCTAAATGGTGAAAACATCTATTTGACCCAGGAAAAAAGTTTCCTCCTGAAAGGCCACGGGTATCACTGAGCAGACTGCAAAATCCGTCGAAAGCGTCCTCACAGATCTATGAAATCAACAACTGAACAGACGGACTTTCGTCTTTAAAGATAATTTATTTCGGTTTCCACCTTCTGACAATCTGAGGTGCGACATACAGACACGTTCTCTTCACAGGAAGAAACCGTGCTGGGTTTCAGCGCTTTCTCGACCTTAAAGTATAGTTTGCAGAGCGCCACCTAGTGGGACACAGGACTGTACAGCTGAACACGGAGACCCGCACTGTGCGCTCCATCATGGGGCTAAGGGCGATGCCGAGACGGCAAGTTTAGGTCTGAGACAGACGGGGAAAGAGAAGACAATGTACACATGTAAACCTCGCCCGAACCCCAGCAGAAGCCCCTGTGTTCTAACACATTTACATGTTCTAAGGGGATCTAAGTCTGTCTGAATTTCTGGCATTTTCTAGTGTTCAAATGTTTGGCTTGTCTTCCTCAAGGTGCCCATGGGAAGGGACAGCCTCAGGCTGGCTCGTGACCTCACGACCTACGCCCCGCTGTCTCCAGCACAGGACAGAGCCTGGGTGCGGATGGTGCTGGTGCCCCCCCCCCTTTCTCTTTTCACAGCACATGGCCCAGGGCCAGGGAGAGAACAGGGTTCTAGGCCTGGCCACAGGGCAAAGGGATTTACCAGCAGGGGTCCTCTTCCTGGTTAAAATGCAGACCCCAGTCGGGTGCAGCCCGGAGGAGCTCCGGGTGACAGGGGCCCGCTCTGACTTGGCCTTGTCAAGCCTGGCACCTGCAGGGTAAGCCAGGATCTGGGTCCTCCATGGCAGGTGTCCTGAGCGAGCTGGGTCTGAGTGATGGAAAGGGCAAACCCAGACCACCTGGCTCTCTCCTGAAAAGGCTTCCCACAGTAACCAAGGACCAGGCACCGGGAGCACTGCCCCACTGGCATCCGCTGGCCGACTTGGGGACCCAGGCTAACACCAGCTTGCCCAGGGAACAAAGCAGGCTGGCCCCGGGATGCTCCTTCATCCCTCCTGAGGAGACAACATGCGTCCCAGAAGGGCAAGGGAGACCCAGGCCCAGAACGAGGCCCCTCGAGGCTGCCTTGGTCTCAGCACTGACTGCATTCGATGGCTGCGAAGGGCCTGGAAATGACTCGGCCATTTGTTATCTGGAGAACCACGCGTCTGCTTCCGGGCCACACGGGGGGAAGAACGCGCTGGGATGGGTGGCCTGTGGCTTGAGTGGGCCCTGGTCCTGTCTGGGGTCTGGACACTGCACTCTAGTCAAAGAGAAGTACTTCCAGCCCTGGCCGGTTTGGCTCAGCGGTCAGAGCGTCGGCCCTCAGACCCAAGAGTTGCAGGTTCGAGCCTGGTCAAGGGCATGTGCCTCGGTGGCAGTTCGGTCCCTGGTCCTGGTCGGGGTTGTGCGGGAGGGAACCAGTCGATGTGTCTCTCTCACATCGATGTTCCTTTCTCTTTCTCTCTCCCCCTCCCACTCTGTCTGAAAATAAATGGAAAAAATATCCTCTGGTGAGGATTTAAAAAAAAAAAAAAAAGAAAGAAGTACTTCTAGCCACACAACTTCCCTTTACTGTGAAACTCGGCTGAAAGCTTTTCTAGTAAAAGACGTCCCCGAGCATCATAAAAGGGAATGAATGATCTGCAGGAAAACAGGGTGAGCCGGCTGAGCTGTGAGGGCAATGGATCAGGAGAGCCCAAGGCTGGGGCGGGGGGGGGGGGGGGGCATACCCCTGGAGCCGGCTGAGCTGTGAGGGCAATGGTTCAGGAGAGCCCAAGGCTGGGGCGGTGGGGGTGGGGGAGACCATACCCCTGGAGCTGTTTCTCTCCCGCTGAGGAAGAGGAGAGACTGGCCTGAGACTACCAGGCAGGGTGCGGCCGGAGGGCTCGCTGCACCCATCTCCTGAGGTTGGGGCTGGGCCTTTCTGCCTTCTCCCTGCTTCCCGGACTCCCACAGTCTGGGCTAAGGACTTGGCACCCTGCCACACAGTTGTTAAGTTTGGGGTAATTTGCTAATCAAGCTGGACCTCGCCACAGGTCTACCCAGCTCCTTGCTGATTGAAAAGCCAAAGGCTAGGGCACAGTGACCTCGCCACAGGTCTACCCGGCTCCTTGCTGATTGAAAAGCCAAAGGCTAGGGCACAGTGGTGCCCAGCAAGGCCAGGCTGAGCCCGCAGCCCGGTATTCCCTGGGCTAGACAAGGCCTCTGGCAAACTCCGTTGTGGAGTGAATGCCGTCTGCTCACGTCAGGAGGCTGCTGTACCAGCTGCTCCGGGTGATAAATCAACCCACATAAAACAGTCCATGGAAGAGCCACCTTCAAGCTGTTGCCTTGTTGCCACGACAATGAGCCCCTCGGTCTCGCGAGGCGTGGAGAGGTGAGAACAGGATCGCCGGCGGCACCTCGGCTTCTCACCCCGGCCTCTGTCCTAAACCCACGAGGGCTCGCGGGGTTCACCTGGACACCCCGGGTGTTCATTTGGGTACAGAACTCAGGAGGTGGACTCCTTTTCTGGTCCTTTTGGTCATTTAAGGGCTCCTTGGCCCCCTTTTTTCTTTTGGCAATAGGAAAACCATAGTCTACTCCGTCTCACTGTGTAAATAACTTACAATATCAGAAGCGGGCGCTCCCCCTGCGGTTACACACACGCACACGCACACGCACATAGCAGGTGCAGGCTGAATACTAACATGGCCCCTCTTAAACACCCATCAGTATTGCTAAAATTATAACAAAGGTTAAAAGCACACAAGGCTGCACTTCGACCTCATCCTGTGTTCTAAGCAGGGAATTTGTTTAGTTGAATTACTTGTCTTTTGTCTCACAATGATTCACAAAGCCCTGAGGGACAGACATCTGAAATGTCACTGCTAATGACAGGCCTTTGAAGCTCCCGGCCGGCCGGGGACACTTCCTGCATGGAGCCTCAGGTTCCCGAGTCCATTGGAAGGGCCCCCAGCTCACGCTGACCAAAGCGCCTTGTACGTCCACTGGGGTGAGACAGCTCCTCGCGGGGCCTCTGAGTGTGTCCTGTGTCTGCTCGCCACCAGAGCCCCGGAGGGAAGAGGCGATGTCACAGGGAGGAAGTCGTGAGGCAAGCTGCCAGCCTCCTAAGGGTGACGCTGGGTAGAGGCAGCCTAAGACAAAATGCTCCGCCAAAGGCAGCTGGGGAGACAGAGCAGCCTCCCGGCCCCGGGCACTGGGCACAGGGCGGAGGGCCCAAAGTCCCTGCCAGCGTCCCCCTTGTGGGCAGTACCCCTGGGGTCAGACTTATTCCATTCAGGAGCTGGGTCATGAGAACAAAGAGCAGGAGGGGCACAACCCAAGCAACCCTTGCCTCCACCTTCAGCTGCTATTTCAAGTGGCCTATTGATTAATAATAATAATAATAATAATAAAAATCTCCAGCTCATTTGTGAAGTTAAAGTGCTTGGAAAAAGTTGAAGCTGCATTTCCTTCCACAGGCTGTGTGCTCCCGCCCCCACCCACCAGCACCCTGGGAAAGTCTCCGAATCCACTCTTCCTCCAGAAATCAGGCGGAATCACAACTTGTACACAAACATCTTATATATACAAGGATGTCTCTTGGGTGACTTGAAGTCTTAATGCATTTCAACTAACTACTAAGAAATGACTAATAAAGCCAACGCGGCAAGCTCAAGGGAGGGCCTCCACACAGCCCTGAGGGGCCTCGGACAGAACTGGGAGAGGCCCCGATTTTACGGGGGGAGGGGCACAGCAGCACATCCAGGGGTTATGGCTGAACATTTTAGGGGGGATGTATTACCTGAAGGAGGTATTGGGGGAGGAGGAGCCCCCACACCCATCAATTTGATGTTACTCCTCTGAAATGCATTCAGTAGAGACAGGCACCATCACTGAGGCCCAACCAAGGGGCTGGGGGCTGGGGACACTCCAGCCTGCATGAGCTATCCTGGCACACGGCAAGCAAGCCAGCAACACAGCTACGCTTTGCTCAGTGACATCGCCGGAGAGGCTGAGGACACACACACACTCTCTCTCTCTCTCTCTCTCCCCCCCTCCCTCCCCCTCTCTCATGGCCATAAAAGAACGAGCCGGGTGCCTGAAGCCCCGCTCCCTGGCTCTTCCGGCGGCGACATTTCACACCACGCACTCAGACCGCACCATGTCTCGTGGTGCCTACCTTATGAGTATCCAGACATGCATTCAATGGCTCAACCAAACACCTGCCCTTCTCTGGAACATTCCCGGGAGGCATTCCATCAGGGAACCCTTTTGAGCACTGGCTGGATGCGTGACTGCTAGGCCTGTATTTGCTGTGCTCAAGAGGAGAGTCGTGTAATGTGACTTCGCGTCGGCGGAGGTAGGAGGGAAACGGGATGGGAGGATGAAGAGGGCCCCAGGGGCCTACTTCAAGGTCAGTTCCGGAGAGTGGTGGGCAGGAGGCCACGGGCACCAGGCTGAAACACCCACACTGGGGAAGCCAGCATGCTGGATGTCTGAGGGTCAGACTCGTGCCCTTGGGCAGGTCTGCTGTGGCCAGTGCACACTCAGGGACAAGTGCCATGCTTCCCAGGCACCGGATGTGAGACGGGGGCACCTGCAGAGTCTGCAGGAAAGAGCTCAGAGGGCTTGGGCTGCAGCAGGTACAGGAGCCTCCCCGAGGCTGCGGCGGTCGGAGGACCCGACACCCGGAAGCCACTCTGGTGGCAGGCCTCGTGCAGCCATCAGAAGCCGCCTGTGCCCGGCCGTCTGTGACACCGACACGTCCTTTTTGAAATGAAGAGAACTGGTTGCTTTTAGAAAGGGCGGCTGTCTTGCAGCTACAGAGAAAACGCTCTTCTGTGTTGTTCCCGGGGGCAGGCAGCCCGAGGCTACTCCAGGGAGCGAGGGCGGGGCCTGCTCTGCTTCAGAAGGAAGCTGCCAGCTGCCCTGGAGCTGCTCGGACGGTGATGCCGACACCTCGCGTGCTGGTGGGACTGGACCGACCGCAGTGATGTCCCCCGGGGGCTCCGGCCACTGGCTGTGGCCAGCCCTCTACCCTGGCCTCTCTCCCTCCCTAAACTAGGAGGCGTCTCCTCCCCGAGGTTCCCGTGACTCTAGTTCCCGTCACACGGAGGGCGGAGCCAGGAGAAAGCCAGCACCAGCTTGGACCAGCACTGAGAGGGCCCCCCCCCCCCCCCGTACCCCTGCAGCACAGCAGGAGCCTCGGCTGGGGAGCCACCCAGTCCCAAGCCTGAAGCGGAGGGTCCCAGATCGTCACCCATGGCTGCCCCGTGTCACTGGTGTGTGCCGGCTCACGGCTGCCCTTGTGTCCATTCCCAGGCGCACCCACCCTCTCTCCTGCACGAGGCTGCAGGCGGACACTGCCCTGTGCCCGTCCTGGCCCTGGCCTCCTTCCTCGTCCTGCAGTTCCACGTCACAGGCCTGACGCTTGGGAGGGTGGTCGCCTGTTGTAGCCACGGCATCCCAGGGACACTTTGGCACACGAATGGGGAGTAGACAGAGGCGGAGGGAAGGTGGGGAGGACGGGCAGCCCGAGTCTTCTAACCGCTAGCGCTGGGGCAGTGTGGAGCGGCTCTGGGTGCAGCCGATGTCATGCGGGGTCGTCAGGTAAGGTGACAGCCAGTTGCTGGCCCAGGAAAGCGGTGTGGACCTTCAGTCCTCCAGCGGAGTGCCTTGGGCAACCTCCAGGGGCCTACTCATTGGCCATCTGCTCGATGTGGTCGCTCAGCAGCTTGTATTGCTCTGCAAGAGAGAACGAGGCACTCTGTGGAAGGAAGCCTGCACCGCCAGGCAGCTCCTGCTCCTCTCAGAGGGGCAGGCGGGACTCCTCGGGAACGGCGAGGGCGGCTCTGAAGGTGCGCGGCCTCGGAGCGGGGCCACCGGCACGCTGCAAGTCAGCACGACCGTGCACCGGCAGTGGGCTCCTTGAAACCGGGGAGCCTCTTCTTACAGAAACAATACAGAGGGTGGTCCCGGGGGCCCCCCTAGAAGCCTGCGGAAGGCACAGTGGGGGCACTGTGTCCCGGGAGCCAGGCCTGCATCCTGGAGACAGCACAGGGGCCACCTGTCAGGAGGGGACAGTGTTCGTGCCCCTTGCTGCTGCGGTGGGGCTGGTGACAACATCTGAGATAATCCAGGGGCGTCCCTAACACTCTCCTGCCTCCTGAGGCCACTGTTGGGCCGCTCCTTTAATGTGGTGCAGGAGGACGTTTTGCTTTTTTAAATAATTTTAAAAATTGACTTTAGAGAGAGAAGAGAGCGAGAGCGAGCGAGAGAGAGAGAGAAACACTGATTTGTTGTTCCACTTATTCATGCATTCATCAGTTGATTTTTTTTTTCGTCCTCACCTGAGGACATTTTTACATTCGTCCTTAGATAGAGTGAGAGGGAGAGAGGGGGGGAAGAGAGAGAGAGAGAGAAACATCGATGTGAGAGAGACACATCAACTGGCTGCCACCCACAGGACCCCAACCAGGGCTGGGGACAAACTGCAACCGAGGTACGAGCCCTTCGTGGGAACTGAACCTGGGACTCTCTGGATCACGGGCTGATGCTCTAACCGCTGAGCCAAACCAGCCAGGGCTCATTAGTTGATTTTTTTATATGTTCTAAAAGGGAATTGGATCCACAACCTTGGCACAGTGGGACGATGCTCTAACTAACTCAGCCACCTGGCCAGGGCAGGATGAAATTATTACACACAAAAAAAGGAATTGGTCAATCCAAACATGCACTGCAGTGGAAGGCTTTGGAGGCCTGGAAGAAATGCTATTTGTAGCAGGTGGGGTCATGCATGAAGGTGGGCCCGGGCGTGTACCAGGAGAGCTGACATCAGCAACGTACCCCCTTTTCTTACAGAAGCAAAAACTCTAGGCTAACTTCAAAGCCCCATTCCTGACCCCCCCCCCCCACGGGTGCATGGTTTAAGTAACAAAGGGCGGCCATGGGATGGCCACTGAGGAGGGGCAACTCATGGAGAGTCTGGCCATTTTCCGGTTCAGAGTGTGAGCACCATGTTCCCTGTCTACCTTTGTCCCTGCCCGTGAACCCTGGGCTGGCAGTCCCCCGGCCCCCGCAACTCCTGTCTGGTGGCAGTGGGTTTCCACCCAGCATGGGAAGCTACTGTACATTTAAGTGGACAAAAACGGCGGGGGGGGGGGAACCCAACCAGACAGTGTAACAAGCTGCTTCTCGTTAAAAGGGGGACACGCGCTGTAGCAGGGTGGGGAGTCCGCCCTGCAGGGCGGCGGTCCCCGGCACTGCAGGCCTGCCGCCTCTGGCCGGACTCACCTTCATCCAGGTTGCCGATCACAGCCTGCTTCTTCAAAAAGTCATTGCACAGCTTCTTGGTGAGCCCGAAGGCCAGCATGTTGTGCGTGAACGTGCTGCGGGGAAAACGCCCGTGACTGGCACCCCTCCTGCCTCCCTGGGAAGGGGGAACCGGGATCTGGGCCCTTCTCCCCTGGAGGCCCAACGCGTGCCGGCCTGGGAGTGTCGGACCAAAGTGAGGCGACACCGTCCCTCTGCCAGCCAGCCAGCCAGCGTGCTCGCCGTGGAACCCCCACCTGGTGTGGCAGGGGACGGGGCTCAGGAGCTGGAGCCAGCACAGGTGTAATGGGCACATGCTCCTGAGCGTCTGCGACTCACAGCTGCACCGCCACGGTCATCGGGAGGGTCCTCGCCGAGCCTGGGTGTCAGTGTCAGCTGCCCTGCTCTTTCTGTGGGTGACGTGGTGCTGGGAAGGCAGGGGTCTGGCCCCCAACCCGTCCCGCCCTGTCCGGGTCACGAGGGGCAGGGCTTCAGCCCAGTGCTCTCACCCCAGCTGCCCGAAGGTGATGTTCTCGTTGAACCGCAGGCTGTCGTCACGCTCCTCCTGGGTCATGTGGCACCACTTCTCCCTGCAAGCACAGGAGGTGGCCGGGACGGTGTTCAGAGTGCCGCTGCGCCCCAGCTACTCGCCCCCTCGGACTGCGGGCGTCAGCGGCACCCAGGCCCGGCCTGCTCACGCGGGAGCTGCTTGCTTTGCTTCTGCAGAGCCCGCCCGCGCCCCTGCACTCTGCCCGAGGGCCCCCACGCACCCTGTCCCGTCACCCTTCCTGTGATGGGGAGACCCAGAAGCTCGGACACTTTCTACCGGCGGGAAAGGACACGTGCGGAGTGGTGCCTAGAACATGCTCGAGAAGGTAAGAACGCCACCCTCCGTGCCCTTCTCTCTGCTCAAGGGCGGGAGGTCGGGGCCCATTTCACGGGCAGAGAGGCGGGCAGGGGGATGGCCCTGTGGCGTCCTGGGGGAGTGATGTCCAGACCCTGGTAGGAGGCTCTCAGACTCGAGCTGCATCTCCGGGCCCTGCTGGCGTCAGTGTTTCTGGCCAGCCCGTGAGGGCACGGCCCACTGTGGGCGGCGGTGCCCGGAGGCCCAGCGAGCAGGGAGGCGGGAAGGCCCACCGCCCCACTGCCGGGCAGCACCTGGGCTCTGCAGTCCCCCCCCCCCCCCGCTCCCTCCCAGCCGCACTGACTCTCCACACTCTCCCAGCGCGTGGGCCAGACTCTCGGCCTCCCTCAGGCCCGTGAACCATGACCTGTGCCCACGTGAAGACAGCACACACCTCTAACACAGCGTGAAGCCCCTTGAGAAAGGGGCGTGGTCTGTGTGTGGCTTCTTGGGTGGCCTGAAGAACGAGCCTGCGCCCGTTCTCCGCGGAGAAACGCTAGCGAGCTCGGAGTGGGGGAGGGGAGGGGGCTCTTTGTGCCACGTTAATTCTGTGTCCCCACGTGGAAGCTGTCCCCAGTGGCTCCCTGCAGCGGACTGTCTCCCCTTCCTCTGTCCCAGGGGACGTGACCGCCCCACCCCGCACTACTCGGCACCCCCGCCCCTCGCGTCTGAGAAGTGTGCCGCCTGCAGGATGCTGAGGAGAAGCTAATGTTAGCCTGTCTCCCCCCAAGAATTAAACTCTGGGTGCTGGGCCTAAGGCAAGACTGAGAGAAAGATCAAGGAGGAGGGCGAGAGGAGGCAGTATGAGGGACGAGGGGCTGGGGTAATGGAGAAGCCAGAGGAAGAGAAACGGAACCAAGAACATCAACACTTCGCCTCCCCACTCTCCTGGCCCGGGGACCAAGGTGGCTCGCGGCTGCAGCTTAGCAGGAGGCCGCGGGACGAGGGCCGGTGTGGCTCCTCGAGCAGACGGCAGGACCCCATCGGGATACCCAGAGGATGCTTCCAGGCACTACACTAATCCCCTCCGCCTTCCCCACAGGACCGTCCATGTCACCACCGGCCCACTGCACAGCCCCAGACCCCTGGGCACCCTGCGGCACAGCAGCCGGCTCCGCTCCTCCTGACCCCGAGGAGACTAGGAGAACGGGGACCGTTCACGCGACCTCTGAAGAGAGAGTTCGTGGGAGGTTATTAGCAGCCAGTGGGTCAGGCGATGCCCGCAATCAAATCAGTTCCTTTAAACTGAGTCCACCACCCAACACCGACCAAGGTCTGAAATCCCCAGCGGGCGGGACATGTGTCTAGACGGCTGCCGTGGGAAGTGATGTGACCACCGGCCTGCGGAGCGGGAAGCCTTCTGAAGTGGGGACGTTTCCACCTCTGAGAACGGCGAGGACACTAACGGCATTGTTGGGGTCCTGCAGGAGGCAACCAATCGATGTGTCTCTCTCATAACGATCTCTCTCTCTCTCTCTCTCTCTCTCTCTCTCTCTCTCCCCCTCTTTCCCTTCCATTCTATCTAAAAAAATATGAATGAAAAATATCCTCCAGGGAGGATTAACTCACACACACACACACACACACACACACACACCACTAATTAAAGGAAGCATGTTTTGGGAAATTTCCATGGCAGGAGGAGGTGGATATCACTGTATCAGAAATGATATTTTGAATGGGTAAGCCTTTAACTCTAAAAATATATTACAGAAGAAGTCAAACAAGTACAAAGTTTAAACAGTCAGAGTCAGACCCCACTGTAGGCTACCAGGAAACAGCCCTGTCCTAGGCTTTTTTCTCTGGGGACCCCCTCAACACAAAGGCTCCCCATTAGGCCAGGAGAGAGAGCAGCTGTCCCTTCCCTGGGACTCCCCAAACCTGTCATGGGGGGCGAGGGTCTGGCAGACCCCGCACACCGGAGTGTGTGCCTGCGAAGAGGCAGGTCCTCTGCTCCCACCACCCCTCCGAGCCAGGGTTTCAGGGTGACGCAGTGAGGCCACGCGTGTGCTTTTGAGGCTGACCTGGAGGGAGCCCGGAGCCCGGGTGGCCGGTGGAACGCTCGGTCTGCTCACAACTGGAGCTGACTCTCTCCTCTCTGAACTCCCACTGGGCCTTCTGGGAGGTCTGGGTGCCTCCGTGTTTCCTCTTTTGGGGTGCTCTGTCCTTGGAGAGCTCTCACCCATCGCCAGCCTATCCCAGGGCTGAGTGGCACCTGTGTCTGGGCTCGGCCCCCGCCCGCCCTCCGGTGGCCCTAGAGGGGACCCAGCGCTGGAACATGAACAAAGTCACGTGGACACACACCTCTTCTTCTCCTCCTCTCCAGCATCCCCTCTGGAGCGGCAGCAGAAACAGGTCAACAGAGGAACATGTCAAAGTCATGCAAGATATGTGGATGGAAAAAGAGAACAAGCGAAAGAAGGAGGGTTATTACAGGCAGAAACAGAGAGGACAGAGGGAGACAGGGTATCGAGATCAATCTGTTTCCTAGCAGTCTGAGAGCTAAGCAACGAGAGGAGCCCCATTCAGCTGCGAGCATCTAAGCGTCTCCTCCTGTGCGTTCCTGGCAGAGTACTCTGGAGTCCTCGGGAGTGTCAGCCCCGCCCCCTGTACTCCCTCGGCCCCCCAGGAAAGGCAGCCCCAGCAGACTGCTGCAGAGGGACCGGCAGGCCCTCCCGCTCCCATGAGGGCTCGGTTGCCACCCAAACCAAAGGTTTCACCTGAGACTCCCCATGTGCGAGAGGACTAAAGACTTAAACAGCAGGATCTGCCCTCTCTCCTGCCAGGGACAAAGGCTAAGGGGTCTCCCCAGAGGTTCAGAGGCGTCAAAGTCCCAGGACTGGTGGGGCCAATAAGGGCGCCCAGGACCGGCAGGGCTGCTGCCCCTGTCCTGCCCGGCACTGCGCGCAGTGGGTGCCCACCTTAGCTCACTGTGGCCAGAGAGAGACCTGAGCACCAGCCCCGTGGATCAGAGCCAACCCCGCATGGCCGCCACGTGCCATGTGCTTTGTGAAACGGTCCACCTGAGGGGGCTTTGGAAGTGGCAAGACCACCCTCAGGGAGCTGGGAAGGGCTGCAAACCAGAGGAGCTGAAAGCAACAACTGCATTTCTCCAGATGTTAGCGCGAGGTTGGGGGTGGCGGCCAGCCCTGCACCCCAGGGTCCTGCAGCAGTGGTTTGTGCTCAGGGTCCGGGCTTCTTACAGAGAACAGGCAGAGTGGCCTGGGGGTCCGGACAGTTTCATCCAGTGGGGGTCTGCATTTCTTAGGAGGGTCAGGCCAAGTCATGCCAGAGCCCAGGACAGGAAGAGCTCATGCAAGCCAAGTACCCCGCCCACCCATGAAGCCTGTGCCCGGGACCCTGAGGCAGCCTGCAGGGCACAAGGCCAGAGGGGTCGAAGGAGAAACACAGATGTGGACTCAGCCGTCTTCTGCTCTCCTCTTCAGAAACAGGACAAGAAAGCTCTCCCGGGTCCTCTTCCCCGAGGAAAGCTGGCCCAGACTTTGCTCCTACCTGGTCGTGGGGGACCGCTTTCTCCTCTCACAGTGGACGGCGTCGAAGAAGGCCGCGTTCCAGAACCTCAGTGTGTGCCTGCGAGACAGAGGCACGGTCAGGTCTCCCCACGCGAGGAGGGAAAGGCAGCTGCTGGTCCCCGCGAGGGACGAGGAAGCGAGTTTCCCGCCGCCTCCGGATGATGCCCTGCAAGTCTCAGGGCCGAGAAGAGAAACCAGCAGGACTCTCCTGCGCCAGGTGCTGCCCTGGGGCCCTGGCCGAGCACCTCGAGCGCACCTGTACGTCTCTGCCGGGGCGAAACCACAGCATGGGTGGCGTGCAGGCAGGAAGGTGAGGTGGAGCTGGGCAGCCCTGGGTTCGTCAGGCTGAACCTGAAGAGACTACGGGCAGGATGCGGACGGAGCCCTTCCCACGTCTCCATCTCCCGGTCAGGCTCCCAAGACCATGCAGGGGTTCGGAGAGACCTGCTTTTCTAGGACAGGTGCTAGTGACATAAGCGGGAACCCGGCAGGGACAGGCCACGTGCAGAGAGCAAACATATTTACGGGGACGCACAGTAAGAAACATTCCTCTTAAATAAGATCAGGGGTCAGCGAACTACGGGCTTGGTGGGCGGGCCAAACCCAGCTGCTGCCTGTGCGTGTCAATCAATGTTTACGGGAGCACAGCCTCACCCACCCACTTACACACTAACAGCAGCGTTGAGTGGTTGCCTGTAAAGCCTAAAATAGTCATCACCTTGCTCTGTTGCAGGTGATAAGACAGCTCCCAAGCAAGGCCCACTGGACAGGTGTCCCATGGGCTGGTCAGCTTCCACCTCTCCCTGCTTCTTCTTGAACCTGGCCCAGCTCAGGTGGGGCCTCCCCCCGGAGGCTCCTGGACAGCTCCAGCCCAGCCCTCGTTTTGTTGTGGCCAAGCCCTCCCACAGCTAGACTGTGACCTTTGAGGGAGGGCGAGTCTGAGGCCCTTGGGACTGCAGGTGCCAGTACACCGCCTACTGTGAGTAAAGAGGTGACGGAGAGGCTCAGACGGACTGAGCAGCACAAGTGGTCATCCACAGGGGACGACAGACGGCCAGGTCTCCCCTGCCCCCTGGCCTCTCCCTTCAACCCCGACCTTCGTCCATATAAAACAGCTTTATTGGGATGTCATTCCCGTACCGTGAAAGTCACTCTTTTAAAGCACGCAATTCAGTGGTTCCTAGTATGTTCACGGAGTTGTGCAACCATCACCACTATTTCCAAAATATTCTCATCACCCCACAGAGAAACACCCACTACTGACTCCCCATTCAACATTTTCCTCAGTCCGTGGCAACCACTGATCTACTCTGTCTCCAGGGATTTGCTCGCCCTGAATATTTTATATAAATGAAATGACACTACGTGGTCTTTCGGTCTGCCTTCTGTCACTTAGCAAAATGTGTTCCGGGGTCCCCCATGCTAGAGCAGGTACCGGCGCCTCGTTCCTTTACATGGCCGGGTAACACTCCGCGGTAAGTCCCCTTTGTGTGTCTATACATCGATGTGCATCTAGATGGGTGTTCAGACAGCTCCCTCCGTCTGGCTGTCATGGATGAGGCCATTAAGAACGTACGCGCGCACGTTTTTGCTTGAGTGCCGCTTTCAATTCTCTGAGTACGGTCACAGGCGTGGAATTTCCGGGTCACAGGGGAGCTCTGTTTAACCTCTTGAGGAGCCGCCAGACTGTTTTCCAAAGTGGCTGCCCCATCTGACAACCCCACCAGCAGTGTACGAGGGTTTCCGTTTCTCCACATCCTCACCACCCCTCGCTCCGGCCCCTGTCTGAGTTGGGCTGTCCCGGGGGGCACGGGTGACCTTCACTTCCGACGGAGGTGAAGGCGCATGGCTGCAGGCCCACAGGTGCGAAGGGGGCCTTACCAGATGGGCTGCTGCTTCAGGTGCGTGTACAGGTAGATCTTCTCGCCCTTCCTCTCCTCCTCCGGGCTGCACACAGTCACTGCGGGAGGGTGAGACAGACTGAGCCTGGCTCTGGTCGCACCTCCGTGTTGGCCAATCCCCCAGACGCTGCTGAGGCCAGAGCTTCTCCCCGAGGCCACAGAAACCACTGAGACTGCAGCACAGCTCCCCTGTGCCACGGGCAGGACTGCTGCTCCGCTCCGCACACCCGGCTGGGACCCTTCCCGAGGGAGGGGTCCCTGGAGGGCTCCTGCACCCCCGGTGATTCCTCCCTGAACTGCCCTGCGACAAGAAGCTTAGTTCCTGCAGCCTCTCCCCCAGAAGCGGCTCCTCTGCAGAAGTTCAGTGAGAAGCAGGCTGGGGCCGAGAGCAGCTGGGGAGTCCCTGCGGCAGCGCCTTGTGCTCCGGGGGCAGCGGCGCCCCCAGGAAGGTTCGGAACCTGCCTGTTGGTGCTGCTCCGTCCGTAACGGTGGGCTGGTTGGATAGGGCGGGAGTTCAAGCAGAATGGGGCTGGGGCATGGGGGGGGTGGGTTGGGGCAAAGAAGAGGGGCTGGCTGGAGACCCCTGCGTTACTGGGGCTGGGCAGCTGGCAGGCACTCACCGGTTTTCTGCGGCTTGTCCTTGGGCTTGCTCTCATCCTCCCTGGGGGAGAGAAACCACAGGGTGACAATGGGACCCCACGCTCTCTCAAAGGAACCGTTTTACATCGCCGAAATGGGATTCAGTCTCATAACCAGTGTGCACACTTCATGTGGTTTTCTCTAAAACATTTCCTATGAAATCAATGCTGTATTTGTCAATTGCCAGTCTTTTTCAATTTAGGCTTCTTTGCGCCATGTTCTCTGAATTCAAAACTACGTGGACCAGCAAAGGAAGGAAGCCAAGTCAGCTGGTTGTGACCAAGCGCTGGTGGCAGCGGGGACCCCAGGGTGGCTGGCACGGGCCCTGGGCCCACAGCTCTCTTGCTGACGTGCCCTTTTCTCCGTGGAAGGTTTCACTTCTACACGCCTGTTACGAGGGTCCTGAGTGTCCGTGGGAGAGCTGCTGTCCTGGGGACAGTGGTTTCTCCCGAGTCGGCCTCGTTCCTTTAATACAAGCTCCCAGCACAGAGGAAGGAGGAAGGAGGGTTTGAATGTCCCTCCTGCCACCTGGCAATTCCCACAAGCTCCTCATCCACCCTGGAAAACACGGGCCCACAGGACAGCCCTGCACGTCAACAGACCGAATGGCATCTGGAAATCTGAGAAAAGTCGGGGGGCAGAGAAAAGCTGGGCCGGCAGCTGCGCTTCTCGGGAGCAGCTCTCAGCCCCAGAGATCATCAGGGGCGAAGAGATTCTTCCATTACCAGGCCAGGGACCCCTCGTCACCTCAAACTCAATGCAACCTCCACTGTTTGTACGCCAGCCTGCCTGCCCTTCCCCAGTGAGACGCAGATGCACCCCAGGCAACACCTACTCGTTTTTCCTGACCAGGGGTCCCTTCAGCTTGGTCTCCAGCCCCCCGAAGAAGCCCTTGACGTTCTCCGTCTTGGCCGATGTGTTCTTCAGTAGCCGCTCGGCAATGTCCTTCTTCTCTGCTAACCAGCTGTTGGCCGACTTCAGGTAGGAGTCGATGCTCCCCGCAGGCTTCTCCTTGGATTCGGAGGGAAGCAGGTGTGGTTTACCTAGAGCCAGATGGGGAAAGTAAGTGGGAGTAAGAACCATATTGCAGCTGTGATGACCGAGGGTGGAAAGGAACTGTTAGCTGCCGGAGCAACTCCGGCGTGGCAGGGAGACCTCCTTCCACCACGGCCGTGGACACGGCAGCGGAAGCCAGCGGCTCAGTGGCACCCCGGAGAGGATGTGAGCCTGGGGAGGGCAGTCACCAAGCACTGACTGTGTAGGAAGTCAGCCAGGTGCCGCAGGGCTAAAGGAGAAACGGGCAAGGATCCAGCCCCAAAGCAGCACGCAGCCCAGGAAGGCGGGCAGTGCGCACAGAGTGAGCGCGTGACATGGTCGTGAGGCCCAGGGCTAGAGCACAGCAGAGGAAGGAGGCGGCATGCAGACTCCGGACAGGCCGGATGGCACCTGGATGGGCCTGAAACAGGAGGGTGCTGGATGCGGGAGGTGGTAGGAGGAGGGTATTCTGGAATGTCCCCCACACAAGGAATGTCCCTTTCTAAGGACAGTGTATGGACCTTCAGGCCTAGACACCCCTGCAGGCCAAGGCGCCCCAACAGGTCAAAGGGCACTGTGCAGGTCAAGGTATTGAGTATCTTGTACTAATTTAAGCTGCTCTGTGCACAGATCCGACTCAGATAAGCAGGGTCCAGCTGTTCTTTGAGGAGGAACCGAGTGTGGGTGATGCGTTCCCATCTGACCCAAAGGCAGCTGATGAGTGGCCCAGCATCAAAAGCCTGCCCGGTGGTGACCGGGCCGAGCTCAAGCAGTCAGACCGGCTCCTGCCAGCAGAACTGAGGGGCATGAACTGAGGGGCTGTTGGGAATGAGGAGAGACAAAACCAAGTTTCGGGGGACAGGGCTACACCGTGAGAGGGAAGCCGTGGGTCGTGCAGACAGGGCGGAAAGGGAGGTAGGCGGGCACTGCCATGTGCAGAGCCCCGGCAGCCTTCTCCTGACCGTGGCCTGAATGAGACTCTGCAGCAGCAGTTGAGACAGGGAGCCCTCAAGCGCCAGTGTGCCAGAGTGTTCCCATGGAATGAGCCAGGAGAGCGGTCAGCGCCTCTGCATACGGAAGGGTCTGCAGTCCTCAGGGCGGCATCTCTGGCCCATACCCGCGAACACTTCCCAGCCTCCAGTCCTAGACTGCTCACCCTCCTTCAACAGCCAGCCCTGTGTCCTATTTTGCTAAAACCGGAAACGGACGTCCTTACATCCTGTGATCCCTGTGCCCATCATGACCTGTCCTGCCTCCTAACAGCTAGGTGGTTTCCTTCGTACTGTGGACAAGGACTTGACCCACAATGCAGACCACGTCTCTTCCTGTTTCGGGAACCTCGCTCCTTGCTCACTCCCTCCCTAACTTCAGCGTTCACTGTTCCCTGGAGCCTCGCGGCTTTGCCTTGAATCGGGGGACTCCTTATTTGGTGCCCTGCTGGAAGCTGGCGAGTCTTGCCTTGCCCTCCAGGTGAGCCACGCCCCCGCGTCTTACCGATGTGGTAGTAAGTGAAGCACATGGTCATGAGGTTCTTGGCAGGCCCAAAGTCATCCATCTGATGGCACCTGAAATGAGACGCAAGGCGGACCGGCTGAATCATCGTTCTGGCTGATTTTCTTTTTTTCTCCCCCCACCTAATTTTCTTATGGCAAGTTCATGAAACAAGACCAAAATCCTTTACAAACACGCCTAAATCAACATCTCACTCCCCAGATGCTACTTAGGAGAGGCAACAAAAATACCCCCCGTGGCTCGAGGGGAGGAGCTCCCCGCAGGCACCCAGAGAGGCCTGGGTCTGATCCTGCCCAGGAGAAAGTTCACGTGTCAGCCTGGCCTCTTCGTTTTCACGGTGGAACGGCCAAGGCCAAGGAAGCTCAGCCCTACGCACAGGAGCAGTGCCAGGGCTGGAAGCCGGGCCTCGGTCTCAGGTCAAAGCGGGTGGCCCCCCAGCCCCTGCTTCTCCGGAACTGGCGGTGAATTAGATGACACGCTCCAGTCAGCGGCTCTCAGACTTGAGCAGCAGCAGCATCACCTTGAGGACACGGTAAGGTGTGGATTGCTGGGCACCCCCAAAATGGGTGGCTTAGCAGGCCTGGGGCCGGGCCTGAGAACATGCATTTCTTACAAACTGTCTGTGACGCTGATGTTCTGATGCTCTTGGCCCAGGGATGGCACTTTGAGAACCACTGGGAATATGCATACCTACCAATACTGTGTCACCTGCTGAAAATGAAATGATTTCATACCAGAACCTTTGATGTACTAAAAATAATGTTCTACGAATGTAAAGAATCATACTGACTACATTCTATTAGACTTACTATATCATGATTTATAAGATACACACAGATCCATTCAACTTAGCCAACGATAAAGGGAACCTCTTCAGAAAGAGAGCGTGGCCGCCGCTCGCCGCCTGCACTGTGACGGTGCAGAGCTACGCTGTGGCCACTGCAGCAGCGCCGGTTAGAGAAGAGTGGCCAGCGACCATTTCAGTGCCATGCGCAGGGCATGGGTTGAATACATTATGGTACACTGATATATCACAATGCAAATGTAGCATACAAAGGTAACAACACAGCCGTTACAAATGCAGAACTGTATGTGAACGCACTGCCTTTTTGGAAACTAGTATGTATTTGCCGACAGGCGCATCGTCAGCAGCGGTTTTCATCGGGAGACGGCTCCGAAGTCGGAGGAAGGGCTGCGAAAGGCTGTCCTCTGCACTGCAGGCTTCGGTGCCGTTCTGTCCTGTTCCCTTTCCCACTTTTCTTTCCTGTTTCATTTTTTTTTTAATCTTCAGATAGAGTGGGGTAGGGGAAGAGGGAGACACACATCTACGTGAAAGGGACACATCGAGTGGCTGCCACCCACACGACCCCAACCGGGGCCGGGGACAAACTGCAACCGAGGTACGTGCCCTTAGCGGGAACCGAACCCGGGGCTCTCTGGTCTGCAGACCGATGCTCTAACCGCTGAGCCAAACCGGCCAGGGCTCCTGTTTAGTTTTTAATCTTGGAGAAACAATGTTTTTTTTAAAAAAAGTCAACAGAAATGATCTAGACCAGTGCTTCTCAACCTTCCTACGGCCACGACCCTTTATTTAATACAGTTCCTCATATAGTATGTGGGCGGATCTGCATGTGGGCGGACCCGCCTGGAGACGGATAGAGAAGCGGTGTCCGGATCCTAAGACCATCGGAAATATGTGTTTTCTGATGGTCTTAGGTGACTCCTGTGAAAGGGTCATCCGACCCCCAGGTTGAGAACTACTGATCTAGACAGTGGGATTGGGCCATTTTTGTTGATCTTTTAATATAAAAATAATTTTAAAAAAATGTTTTTATTGATGTTTTAGAGAGAGGGGAAGGGAGAGAGAGATAGAAACATGGATGTGAGAAACATCAAATGGCCGCCTCCTGCACGCCCCATACTGGGGATTGAGCCCACAACCCGGGCACGTGTCCCAACTGGGGACGAATCGAAACCTCCCAGTCCACCGGACGGCATTCAATCCACTGAGCCACACCAGTGGGGCTATAAAAATAATTTAATAAAGAACTAAAGAACTAAACTACTAATAAAACCATAACAGACCAAATAAAAGTAAAAACTAAAGATACTAATAAACTAAAAATTATAAAACACATCTATTTTTTAAAAATTAATAAATATTTCAAAATAGTATGACTTTTTTTTATCCTCACCCGAGGACATTTTTGCATTTATCTTCAGATAGAGCAGGAGGGAGAGAGGGGGGAAGAGAGAGAGAGAAACCTCGATGTCAGAGAGAAACACTGACTGGTTGCCACCCACATGACCCCAACTGGGGCCAAGGACAAACTGCAACCAAGGTACCTGCCCTTAGTGGGAACGGAACCCAGGACTCTCTGGTTTGGGGGCGGACGCTCTAACCACTGAGCAAAACTGCCCAGGGCATGACGTTGTGTTTTGTTTTGCGCCCACACAACAATACGTGTATGCTTACAAAGTAATGGGAAGATTTTGTTTGGGCAGGGTTGAAACTTGCCCTCAATTTTATTTATCAAAGGAAAAACACAAAGTTGAGAATTAAATAATATGTTACCATGTGGGACAGGCAAATCTACACAAACTATGGGGTCATGAAAATTCCTGTCGATGTAAATGTCCGGCGGTTTAAGTAGGTTCAGTGTCTGACAGCGGGCTGCACACAAGACAAACCAGGGGGCTGCTTTACAGGGGTGCCCTCCGTGCTCCCAGCGGAGGTGGGCACACCTCGATTCCCCGACTGGGACTGTTTCCAGAACCGGGGATGTTCTGAACAAGGGCAGGAAACACAGCTCCTCGGCTCTTTGGCTCACTTTCCCCAGGACACGCCCCGTGTTCATGGTGGAATAGAGGAGGAGATACCAGACACGTGGGGAATTCAGATGGAAGAGTAGAGCTCCGTTTCTGCTGTGAGAAGGAGGGGAAGGACAACATGGACACGGGGACACAGGGAGGTGGCCGTGGTATAAGCCACGGGACCAGGACCTGCTGGGAGGCCACACTGAGGGGACGGGGGAAGGGGGACGCAAGTGGTTGTCAGATCAGCCCCTTCTTTTTCCACCCACAATCGGTCCCGTCCACCTGGGTCATGAAAGTCACTGCTCGGCTTCCCCAGCCTTAAATGTGTCCCTTAGATTCCTGCTTTGGAGGACACGTCACCCACTCTGATACAAGTCCAAGATGTCTGAAGTGGGTCTGGCCGTCCTGGAGCCCTGGGGCCTCGGGGGGAGAGCCTGGTGAGTCCCCAGGCCTGCCTCCCACAGCTACATGGGGCAGAGGGGGCCCCCCACCACCCACACTGTCTATGGATGCTTTGTGAGAAAAGGCTCCCGCAGTGCCGAGGTCCTCCTTGGAGCAGGCTCTGTCGCCCAACCGTATCATTAAGTGGGCGGTCACCTAGCTTGAAGTACTTCCCAACAGGAAATCAAGAGAACGCCAGGCCCCTGCTGGAGGAGGGTAAGGCCGACTGCAGTAATCACAGCCTTCCCTGAAGCTGATGGAGGAACTGACTCACACCCAGCGCGACCTCTCAGCTCCACTGCCAGCTGAGGATGCTCACGAACTCCTCCCACGAGACGCTGGTCACGACGGCTCCTTTTAGAGGATGCTGCGTGTGTCACAGCAACGGCCAGCTGGTGGCTCGTGCTGGGTATTCACAACTGGGCGACTGCAGGGCGGGGAGGGGAGGGAGACATGCTCCTTTGGACACAGGCTTTGAGCAACGGCACTACTTACTCGAACAGGACCACTGCAAACGACTGCACGAGGCGGTAGAAGGTCGGCTCTGAGACACACTTGGAATTGCAGCGCTGTGGAGGAGAGGGAAGGCACGTCATCGGGGTGGCCAGGGGGCAGAGGTACCCCGCAGCTCAGAGAGGCTGTGGGCTTACCAGGCTGAGCATCTCTCCAGGCAGCTGGGATGGAGCCCCCGGCCGTTAACAACCTTCCCTGCTCCACAGAAACCAAGACCCCGGCAGGTGCTGGTGCCCAGCACAGGACCACAGCTCGCTGGAGCGCAGGCAGAGTTTTCCTGCATCTCCTGATGCGACTGTACAAACTGGGAACCTCACGCCCTCACCCACGCACAGAAAAGTCTAGTGGGACAGAAGCCCAAAATGACAACATTGGCTATTTCTGGATTGTAGATTTATGAGTAGTTCTTGTATTTTTGCTTACTTGCATTTTCTAACTTTTCTTTGAAGAATAAATTATTTGTGATAAAAATACTTTAAAACTAAGAACTTAAGCCACTTTACAGGAAAAAATAGAACCTATTGGATATTTGCAAAACAATTCTTTTCTGAACTTACAGGCTGTCGTTGTCTTGAAAATATCTTTAGAAAAACTGAATATTGTAGGTTATTTAATTAAAATATGCCTGGACATAAGCCACATGTTTGCCTTTAAAAACTAACTTTCCTGAAATTTCGAGCGGTGGACAGGCGTCTGCTCACTCATCCCTCTCCAGCAGGGCACCCAAGTGAGCTCCTTCCCACTCCCCACTATTCTAAACAGGCTTTTCCAGAACATCTTGAGGTAAGTGTTACTTTTTTTTTTCTGTTGAGTCATTTCCCTTGACTCTTTTCTCCTGAGTGGAGGAGGTAAAAAGAGAGGATGCTACACATCACCAGCCCCCCCCCCCCCCCGGGCGCTCCTCAGGGCACCTCCTTACCTGGGCGCTCACGTATCGCGCGAACCACTCCCGGCCTTTTCCGCTTTCGCTGCTGCAGTACTCCCCAAACTTGGCTTTCTCCTCCTGGTCCAAGTCCTCCCTGAGGAAGAGAGCAGAGGGGAAAACCTTTCAGTCCTCTGCAACAAAAATGGTTGTAGTAGGGAAAGAGAAGAGAGAGGGACCCCAGCTGAGTGCAGCTGCCTGACCTACTTTGGCTCATCTTACCCTCTGGGTATCCCTCTCAAGGAAACGTGTTCTTTCTATTTCAGAGTGAGGAGCCGGACTTGGAGGATCAGACACAGCTGGGGAGTGAACGGGGGCTCCATCCCTGTTCTGCTCCCTTGTCCTCCTGCCTCGGGTCAGGGGGCCCAGGCGCTAACAAGGCTGACATCACCCTTCTCTGAAGGCTTGGTTCTCAGCTCATCTCCCTAATCTGATGCTGAAGCCAGCATGGATCCACCCACTGAGTTCAGGAATGCCTGTCCCAGTCAGACAGTGTGTCTGATACCACCTCCCACCAACAGAAGGAGGGTGCGGTTGCTTAATCCTCTGAGCTTCTGAAAAGCCAGTCTGCTCACCTCTGTCCACTCTGTTAGGGGTGGAAACCAGGGGATTGCAGGGGGTCACCCCCTCCAGGGCAAACAAAGAGCTCATTGGTCTCAGATCCCTAGGGGGACAAATACTCTACTCCAAATTTAATGACTAGAAAAATAAAGTAGGAGTGGGAGATCAATTGACTCGTGTGATGTTTCATTTAAGGTTCTGTAGAAAACATCTTGGTCTTGTTTATCCCCAAACACTAGATGAAATACGAGAATTCGCCAGCCATTTGCTCTTGAAAATGCATCCAATCCAGCTGTCCGTGTTCCATAACGCCGACAGGCTGCCGCAAACACAGACCAGCCTTCCTGGCAAACTGACAAGCTTGGGGGCTTTCCCTCCTTTTCATTAACGGGGTGTGCTCAGAGAACGCTGACTACTGTCAGTGTTACTCAAGCAAAGTAAGTAGGAAGCCGCATCTACTGCCCTGCTAGAATGCATTCAGAAGCAAACATACAGGTGTTTTGGGATAGTCAAAGAGATGGATTATCATTGGAAAATCCCCCACGCCTTTTTCTTTTTTTTTTTTTTAATTCTCACCTGAGGATACTTTTCCATTTATCTTCAGATAGATTTGGGGGAGTGGGGGAAGGGGGTAAGAGAGAGGGAGAGGGAGAGAGGGGGGATAGGGGGATCGGGGTGGGGGGAAGAGAAAGAGAGAGAGAGAGAGAGAAATCGACTAGCTGCCTCCCGCATGACCCGGACCAGGGCTGGGGACCAAACTGCAACTGAGGTACGTGCCCTTGACCCGAACTGAACCCATGACTCTTTGGTCCAAGGGCTGATGCTCTAACCGCTGGGCCAAACCGCCCAGGGCTGAACATTGCCCTTTAACTGCATCGAAAACTGAGGCACACCTGAGAAAGGCAGACACCAGCTCTGCCCGTTGACAAAGGACCTAAATCCTGATAGAAAGAACGCCTTCTTCGCAGTGTCGCTGGCAGACATTCTCACTGCTCTAACGAGCTGGGAAACGTCCCCTCTTCCAGAGCGGCTCAGACCGGACCGTGTGTGAGCGGTCCAGAGGCCTTGTTAAAAGGCAGATTCGGACTCAGTGGGGCTGGGTGCTTCGGACCTACAGTCTGGGTAGCAGGACCTTCAGCCCCGAACGTGCTGCTGTGAATGATGTGAGACCCCTAGTCAACACCTGCCACCGTGAATTTGGGCTTGTTTGCCTCCCTTTGCCCGTGGCTGAGATATGAATGCACGAGGCAGGAGAGCTGCAGGCCGATCCACAGATTCCCTGCTCCTCTGTCTGCATTCCAACTCCCACCTCCTCTTCCTGCTACTCCACCTGGCGGTGCTCCTGGCCCACCCCTTGGAGAACTGCGAAAGACAGGCCAGAAAGAGGTGCGAGGAAGAGCCCCATCCTGGCAGCTCAGCTGCCCACGAGCATCACAAGGAGCGTGGGTCGCTAACCCTTCTTGCCTTATCTTGTCCCTAAGTTTAATGTCAGCTAATAATTGCGGCCCCCTAGCCAAATATGACCCTGGCACAGAATGCCAACGAGGAGCTAACCTGGAAGTGCTCAGATACTGGGAAGGCAAAACTAGTGTCCTCTCGGGTTCAGCCGTGATGAGGTAAGGGTGTCAGTGGAGTGGTCAAAGCAGTGGTGGGAGGGAAGAAATTCCCCACCTGGTTCCATCTGCAGCCCAGGGTGGGGTTGTGAACCCCTGGGGAGGCCCATCGCTGGATGGTGAGGGGCTGGAAGCCCGGGCCCCAGGTGATGCTCTGCTCAGGGACGGAGACCAGAGCGGAGAAGCCGCTGGACTTACCCTCCAGAGAAGATCTTCTCCACGTAGCTGCGCATGAACTCCCTGAGCTCCAGGGCCTCCTCGTCCTTGGCCGACTCCGTGCTCTGGTTGGAAGAGAAGGAGTCGTTGGAGGAGGAGCGGCGGTACTGGTCCCAGGACGGGTGTGAGGGCGACTCGCCCATGTCGTTCTCGCTGTCTGCTGACTCTGTGGTTTCACTCTCCGACCCACCGTCACCCTGGGAGCTGTCCCCATCCTGCAGCTTTGGTGGCAGCGCCTCCATGGGCGAGGAGGCGGATGGCTCGGTCTCAAAGTCAATCAACGAGCCCACAGGGACCTCCGGGGCCTCCATGGCTCAAGTGGGCTGCCAAGGAGGATGCCAGGTGGGTAGGCCGAAGGACTGGATTCCCAGGAGTGTCAGTGGGAGCTGGAGACCACACGGGAGCCTGCCAAGCACATGTGAGTTGCTCGGCAACTTCTGGCCAACAGGAATGAGTCCTCTGGGGCAGTTCCCGTGGCCCTAAGGCATCTAGGATGGAAGCACAGGAACGTGATCAGCAGGAGAGCAGCAATTTATATACAGGAAATTCAGCACTGAGAATCCGGACTTAAGTGAACGAGGTATCCAATTCCCTGTCCCAAATTCCAGAATTTGAGACACCTCTACACTATCAGCATTTGCCTCCTGTCCACTTTACTGTTAAGCTCCTGGTGTGAGCATGGTAGGCACTCAATAAATATTTGTTGAATAAATGAACAAATAAACACCATTAATAAAGATTTCTCCCAACTAAGCAAATAGACTTCAAGTGGGCTGCATCTGCTGGCCCTCTCCCCACTGCAGCCTACCAGGCTGAGACCAGTAAGTAAAGAGTCTGACCAGGTTGGAGCCAGTCACCAGAGACACACCTGCCACCCACTGTCACTGGGATCAATGGCTATGGAAGATGGGTGTCATCAGGTGTATCAGGAAAAGAGGCCTCTGCTAAGCACGTGGACCCCGCCCCTCCTAGGCTCACGTGTCTTCCTTCCTGGGTTCCCTTCTTAGAATTCTTCCACTCAAGACCTGGAATCTCCCCAGGCTTCGGATACAGTAAAACCTCGCTATAACGGACTAATTTGGGCAGGGGGGTGTCCGTTAAAGCCGAAAGTCCATTACATAATAAAGTAGGTTTTCTGAACGCGTGTGTTAAAAAACTGACACATTCGTTAGTGTACCTGTTTTTACTTATGTAGACGTGTAATTAAAATGAAGTGTGTATGACAAGTTTAATTTCACAGAAAAGTTTTCTATATGTATCACTGTAATTTTAAATGTATACTGAATACATTAATACAGTAAATGCAGGCATTCACCGGGCATCACGAGTAAACAAATGCACACGGCGGGGGCAGGACTTAGTGCACACGGGGACATTGGCCCCCACGTGTTAACACTGCTGCAGAGAGTCATGCCACAGGACAGCAGAACCAATTACCCCGCGCAGGGCGGTGTGATCCACGCTAATCGTTAGCCCAACACTGTTCACGAGTGCTGACTCTGGCCCCAGCCTCTCCTTTCCCCCTCTCCCTGCACCTCAGCCACCTTGGGTGATGACATTTGCCTTCGGGTGTCCGTCCTTCTGTTACTTAGGCTGGGCGGTCCTCGTCCTTCCCTTCTATCTTCCTCCCTCACCCCCACCCAGAATTCTATCCACCCCTCAAGGACTAGCTTAATACAGCTCTTCTGAGAAGCTTCCCTCCAGCTATATTCAAAATAATTTACTTACTGAGTCCTCTCTGGGCCCTGGCATTTTATTCACCCTCATTTATAATTCTGTTTGTTTGGGTAGATATTAGTAGTTCTGTTTATCCCAGTAAAGTATAACTCAGGAGGGTGGACCAGCCTCGGCCACCTTCGTAGCAATCCAAGGGCCTGGCACAGAGTCCTGACTACGTAAGTGTTCACTGTACATATGCCGAATGATGAACAGCCCTGACCATGAACATGCCCTAAGGATCCGCAGAGCTGACGACCCAGGCTACATAGCGGCAGAGCTGGGAAAAGAATCTTTGCTTCTAAACCAGGTCTCCTGATGGCCAGTTCTGGGGCCCTCCCTTCCCAGTGACAAGCGTCAGACTGCAAAGCAGAAGATAGAAGCCCTCTGGTTTCCAAAGCTCCTCCAGGCAAGAGCACATCCTGAGCCGGGGCCACATCCCTCCTCCTCCCTTTTTCCAGACCCAAATATCTAGGACACCACCCGGCAGACAGGTGTTGCTGCTATTGATGAACTAATGCATCTTCTGAGGGTAATTCAATATCAAAACTGCATTTACTGCCTGTTAAGAGCTTAATGTTCATACATCGATTATGGGTTCCTCCAAATTCCCCAGCCCAGAATATTTTTAAATGCCCAGATGGAATGGCTGGCTCCTCATCAGAGTGGCAGTGGCACGTGCTCAGTGGAGTCCAAACGAGAGATGCATGAACCCAGTGCAAAAGCACTCTCTGGGCCAGGAGAGCAGTGGCGACTCTGAGGAGCTCAGAGAGCAGCACACTGCCGCTCGGAGGGCTCCAGGTTAGGAGAGGCAGGCTGGGGTTGGGCAGCCCAGGCTCCCCCTTTCCAGCCGTGTCCGTGAGCCTGGCCTCTGCTCTCTGCACTGGGTCTGCGCTGAGACACCAAGGCCAGGTTAGCTCTCTGAGGTCCTTCTGGCAATCATGTCCTCAGACTCTCCAAGGAACAGAAAGTCACACCTATGAAAACACACCTGACATTTAAAATGGAAAATCACACACTAGGAAAAGGTTTGCAGTCACTATAATAGAAAAATTGAGTCAATCTATTTATATTATAAATGTACCCAAATCCAACTAAAAAAATTTATATTCTAATAGATACTAAAAAATTATATTCTAATAGATATACAAATCCTCAAATAGGTAAGGCACACAAGAGCATTAGACAATTCTTCAACCCATACTAATAACCACATTTATAAATAAGCAAATTAAAACAATTAGGTACCATCTTTGACTACTAAACTAGCAAAAATTTAAAAATTATAATCAAATGCTGATGAGGTTATAATAAAACTAATATTCTCAAACAACCCTGGCAATAGGGATAAATATTTTAAAAAGCAATTTCTATGATTCTCATTTTTCTTTCCTCTGATCCAGAAATTTAAATGCTTGGAATTTACCCTAAGAAAATAATTCAAAACACTCAAAGACACTTATGTGAAGAAAAATGCTCATTGCAATAGTATTTCTAATCCTGATAAATTGGGGGTAAAATCTAAACATAGTAAAATGGCAAATAAATTCTAACAATCTGATGCAATAATAATCAGTGTACATGCAATTAGAAAACAATTAAAACATCAGTGAAGGTTCACTTCATAGTTGAGAAAACAAAATATTTTACAGTCAACCAATAATTACTTAATCCTACTGCATGCCATCCTCTGTTCTGGGTTCTGAGAATGCTGAGTGAATGAATTTTTACCACAATTACGAATATGTATACACATGGAAAAGGACTGGAAAAGAAGATAGAAGTATATTATGGGGCTGGCACAGAGGTAATCTCCCCTTTTATTTTGTTCTTGATCACAACAATGCAGTTTGCAACAAATTAAAATTCAGAGGGAAAAGGAAACAAGTATCCTGAAACACTTCAAGTGGTCGGAAGGGTGTATCTATGTACCAAAGCAGAACCCACACAGCACAGGAGGTTCAAGATCAGATCGAATTATCATGGTTATTTCTGGTCCAGCCTGAGGCTAATGAGAAGCTCTCCCAGCCCCTTCCTAGCTGGAAAATTCTGGGAGCTCATGAGTCATCCTTTCCCAGAAGCCTCCTCCGTGGGCTCAGGAAGGGGGGCAGGAAGTGAGAGGGGAGGCACCTAGCAAGGGCCCAGTCCTGAGCCCCATGAGGGCACTGGTTGCTGCAGCATTGGGCCCTGGGGCCTTGCACACTGTCATCTCATGCCGCGGCCCCTGGGCCCCTCAGCCAGGTATCTCACGTCTCTTGGGAGAGAAGGCGAGGACGCCAAACCTGTTCACAGAACTAACGGCAGGTTGAAGCGGGTGCTGGTGCTGAGGGCCTCAGAAGCCAGCCCACCCTTTCCTCCAGGAAGGAAATGTAATTACAGGTCTCTGTGCAGGACAAGGTGATGGTCCCTCTGAGCACACCAGGATCACACACCTCAAGTGACTCCCTGTGTAGGGCCAGCCAGAGAACACAGAGGAAGCGAGCCCAGTGGGGACGGATGTCACTGTCCCGCCTCAGGACCAGCCAGGCACTGCCATGCAGGATCTCGGGCCCAGTGGTATCAGATCTAAAGAGCTTTCTGAAGAATGCTGAAATCGACTATGTGAAATCTTCCGATTCTTCAGCCTTGACAACCATTTTAAATTTACTTCAAAACATATCATTGGCCAAAGAAAACACTTCTGTGGATCACTCCCCAATCCATTTGCTTTGTTTTACACACAGAGGCTCCTTGGACCCACGGCAGATCAATACTCTGAGACTCAGGGTTTTAAATTGCGGCAGAATCTCTGCGGTTCCAAAGTGTGGATATTAAAAATGCTTTTCTACAGACCGGAAGCAGAACAAACCTTCCCACAATTGCACTTTTACAATTTATTTCCTAACCCTTATGACAGAAGTTTCTACCAACCAAATTAGGCTAAAATTCCAAGTCAGCCTGTAATTTCTAATTGCCTTAAGCATCAGTTCAGTCAACAAATACTAAGCAGCTACATGCATCAACTACTGTGCAAGGAGCTGGGAATGCAGCCATGAACAAGGCCGTATGGAGTATCTGGTCAGAGAGAGGGAGTGTGAGTGTGTGTGTGTATGTGTGTGTTGGAGGGCAGAGAGAGGGTAAGAGACAGTTGATAAAATAAAAACCCAGAGACAGTCTCAAGCGGACGTCCCTGAGGGTGCTGGGAGGGGTGAGGGTCAGGGAGGCGGATGTGAGCTAAGACAGAAGACTAGCTGGGAAGCCCTGAGGATCTGCTGAGTAGGAGAGTGGTCTGGGCGGGGGAACAGCCTGCACAGAGGCCCTAAGCAGTGATGACTTTGGAAAGTTCGGGAACTAGGAAGGCTGACGGGGTGAGGAGCAGCTTCTCTCCTGCAGAGGTTGGCCAGGTGGGCTGCAGATGTGCAGGAGAGCTTTTGGGCCCGGTGGGCACCTGGAATGCGTTCTAAGGACACTGGACAGACACAGGAGGAATTGAGCACAGGCAGCCACCATGGAGAACAGGAAGAGGGCAAAAAGGCCAGTAGTAACATTCTGGTGGAAGTTTCCTGACCTCCTGTGGCCACCTTCTTCCACCCAGCCTTTTCCCGCCACAGCGGGCCCAGGGCAGAGGAACTTGGAAGAAGATTGCTTCTTGCGAGTGTTCAGCCACATCCCCCAGAGACTTTGCTCACACTCTGATTTCCCCAGCACCCACAAGCAACCAGAGGCAGATCTTCCACAGCAAGTTGGCCTTGAGTAATCAGATGAGGTTCCCTGGGGGAGAATCCAGAACCTTCTGTAACTCTGCCCCTTGCCATTAACCTCAGGTCGCTCCCTCTCTTTTACTGTCCCCAAGCACTATTAGACATACTGCTCCTCCCACAAGAAGACTGAAAAACCTCGCTGGACCAGCACACACCGCACACGGGGGCTCGTGTCCAAGTCCACCTAGTTTGTCTCCCATCTCACAACATCAGTAAATCAAGGCTCGGACCCGCCTACACCCAGCTCGGAAGTGACAGAGCACAGAATCTACACACAGGTCATCTTCGAGACCCGTGCTCTGGACCACTGCGCGTCCCCACAGCCACCTCCCTGATGCTCTCGAGGACGCGTTCCTAGAAGTGGAATTGCTGGGTCAGAGGTTTGCACACTATGATGATATTGACAAATTACCTTCTCCAGAGTCTGTACTGTAGCAATATATACCAGCTGGGTTTTATATCTGCACCTTGATTTTAACTCTCAGGTCAAAACACCGCGGTACCCCGAATTCAGAACTAAGTGCAGGCCCTGCACAGGGAAGGGCAGGTTCATCGTGCAGACAGGGGAACCGGGACGGGTGAGGCCAGTGTGTTTGGGGAACCAGAACACCCCCGCACCCCCAGCATGTGACTAAGGCCTCTAGCTTGATCACGTTATCTGATGACTAGCCCACACAAAGAAAAACCAACCTCTTTTCCCCCGAGTTTCAGCCCCACTCAGTCAGACTGGGAAATCATTTAAGTCTGTATTGGTTTCCTATTTTTGGAAAATGTGAATTTGAATTTCTGTTTGCCCTGGTCATTTGGATTATTACCAAGACAACTGAGCTCACACATGGAAGGTGGTAGAAGTAGCATGTAGGAAGCCATGCTCGCCCCTCCTGTTCTAGCTGAACAAGCACCCCCGTGACAATGTGAGGCAGCCCCAAAAAGAAACCGAAGTTGACATTACCAGAGCAGTCGATGCTTTCCAAGGCACAAACATATGTAAAAACAGTTCATTTTTGACCACTCCACCAAGCTGTTAGGGCAGTCTTGCATTTTCATTCCCACTCTAGAGATAAGAAGCCTGGGGCTGGAGGAGGGAGCTGTGTGGCTGTGTGGGGTCACCTGGCGGGTGTGTGGCGAGCAGGACCACCTACTGTTCAGGACTACAGCTCAAAGGCCCCTTGCAGATATTGCCTGAGCTTCTGCTATATTTTGATCTCCCTTCAACCATCGCTTGAATGTCATCTGCTGGGCCTCAGGTAACGCAGTGAGCTAACCGCTCCATAAAAATCGATCTTGCTTGGCCTAGGTGTGGTAGGGGGCCAGTGAACATTGTGAAGAACTGCACAGCTCAGCCAAGTGTGGATTACTGTACTAAAAGACCCTCTACCCTGAGAAGGGGAGAAGGGGAGGGTCTACGGTGGGAAGCAGAGTATTAATAACTCTCCCTCCATAGTGACCAGACTCTGATTAACACTGGGATTTCACCCCTGAAGGACAGTTCACTCCCTAGAGGTGGGCGCCCTACTTCATTCATGCAGCCCTCTTTGACTAATGCAGCAACTGGTCAAATGAATGCCCTCTATGGCTTCTCAGTAAATGTCTTTCAGGAAACGTGCCCAAAGAACCCCAGAAAAGTAAGTCTGTTTTTCCTCTGTGGTTGTGACCACAAAGTGTCCTGTAGAGCCTGCGATGGAAGGGAAGGGCCAGTGTGACTGGCTAAGGAGGCTGATGAACCTCAGCTTATCCAGGAATGGGGCCAGGTCTCGGCCAGGAACAACTTTGGGTCTGATAGCATCTTCTTAGCTGGATGTCCTAGCTAGACTCTGCCCAGGACTAGAGGAGAGAGCCTGGCCAAGGGGGATGCCCAATCCTTACCACAGGAGGCCCAGACCAAGAAGCTGTGGTTGTCAAGCTGGGCTGGGGCACCCCAGACACCTGAGCAAAGTCACGGGAGTACCGCAGGAGATTTCCTTTTTGGAGAGAAACATGGTAATAACTGGACACAAAACAAACCACCAGCTCGAGCAGTTTCACTGTTAGATCATGCTACATTCCTTTAGACGATACCGTACCTTTGTGAGGCTGGATTTTCAGCAGTTTTACTGTGATAAAAAGCAAATACTTCCCCAAAACCAGTGTAGGACCAGAAAGGAGAGTGGCCATGTCCTATCTGATTCCAAGGATGGGAAGTTGTGCTCAACCCAAGAGGTGTGCATGTCCCATTAGTAAGTAATTAGGGTTGGTTGTTTAAGAATGAAACAGAAATACTTTTTATTTTAGTATTCTTTTTTAAAATCTCCACATAAGGACATATTATTATTGATTTCAGAGAGAGGGGAAGGAAAATGGGGGTGGGGGGGAGATAGAGAGAGATAGAGAAACATCCATGTGAGAGAGAAACATTGATCGGTTGCCTTCCATGTGCACCCCGACCGGGGATCAAACCCACAGCCTGGGTATGTGCCCTGACCGGGAATCAAACCTGAGAGCTTTTGGTGTACGGGATGACACTCCAACCAACCGAGCCACGCCAGCCAAGGCAGAAATTCTTTCTGGTGTGGTAGGCTGAACAGTGGCCCCACAAAAGGACTTTGCAGATAGGATTAAACTCAGGGCCTTGAGATGGGGAGATGATCCCAGATTATCCAGGTGAGCCTAACATAATCACAAAGGTCCTTATAAGAGGGAGGCAGCCCTGGCCCATGTGGTTCAGTTGAATGTCATCCCATGTGCTAAGAGGTCACTGGTTCGATTCCCAGTCAGGGCACATGCCTGGGTTGCAGGCTCAATCCCCAGTAGGGGGCGTGCAGGAGGCAGCCGATCGATGTTTCTCTCTCTCTAAAAATCAGAACATATTTAAAAAGAAAATAAAGAGAGGGAGGCTGGTGGGTCAGAATCAGAGAAGGAGATGGGATGATGCTATGATGCTGGCTTTGAAGGTGGTGGCAGGTGCACAAGCCAAGGAATGCAGGTGGCCTCTGACAGCCGCAAAGGGCCACACAATGAGATTCTCCTCTGGGGCCTCCCGAGGGAACCGGCCCTGCTGACACCTTGACGCTAGCCCAGAGAGTCTGATTTTGAACTTCCGCCCTCCAGAACTGTAAAACAGTAAATAAACGTGTTGCTGTAAGCCACTACATTTTTATTTTTGTTTTTTAAAAGCAAGCCATAGGAAACTAATATCAACAGCTAGTATGTTGTTAGGACATAAATACTTATTAAGTTGTTCAACGATCAGGTTTTTGTTGTAGAATCGGACACCAGGAGAAAAATGACTGGGACACTGCGGTGTCTGGGAACCTGTTAAAGTCTGGGAACCTCGGGCCTAGAAAGAAGGCCTGGGGCCAATGCCCAACAAACCCCTTGTCTGCCACATGAGCTTCCAACCCGACTGTAGGATCTGACATCAATCCCTGTTAAGTGGATTCTCCCAGCACTCCGTCAAGCTTGTGGAGATCATTTAGTTTTTATTTGTTTTTTAATTTTTTTTTTCTTTAAAAAAAAAGAAAGAGGGACAGAGAGATGGAAACATCGATGAGAGAGAACATCGACGGGCCGCCTCCTGCATGCCCCCCACTGGGGATTTGGTCCACAGCCTGGGCATTTGCCCTGACTGGGAATCAAACCCGCGACCTCTTGGTGCATGGGTTGACGCTCAACCACTGAGGCACACTGGCTGGGTTGTTTGTTTGTTTTTATAATCCTCACCCAAGGATGTTTTTCCATTTATCATCAGATAGAGTGGGAGGAAGGAAGAGAAACATCAATGTGAGAGAGACACATCGCCTGCCTCCTACACAACCCGACCAGGGCTGGGGACGAACTGCAACCAAGGTACGTGCCCTTGTCCGGAATTGAACCCAGGACTCACTGGTCTGTGGGTCGATGCTCTAACCACTGATCAAAACCGGTCAGGGCTAGATCATTTAGTTTTTATTTCCCTTTATTAGAAACATCATCAGAGGAAGGTTTGGAAACAGAAAAGAGAAAGAAAAACCTCCTGATCCCACAATTCCATCTCCATTTCTGTGCATGTCTTTCTAGTCTTTGTCAACAGGCGAACATTTTTCTTTTTTACCATTTCGATGCCAAGAGAAATCTGAATTTTTGCTCTGCACCTAGCCAGTGGCTATCCCTCTTGAGACATCTACAGACATGCAGGCCCCCACTGGATAGAGGTCTCTGTCCCCCGAAGAATATCGTATTTCAAACTGACCTAACAGAGGTCAACGGTCAGTCTGGGTTTGGCTATAGGAATTAGGGCAGACCCTTGGCTTAGATCTCTGGTCTCTGGGGCTGTCTTGAGATAACTAACTTGATCAATTATTAGATTACTGTTATTCTGCTTTCAAGTGACACAATAATGACCAGTGTCCAGGAAAAGCGTGCCTCACTGAAACAGCTGAAGAAGAGAGAGAGGAGGAAGAGAACCCTTTCAGCACGCTGCTAAATGACGTCACCCTGCGAGAAAAGTGCTGTGAACCCAGTGGATGAAAATGTAAATCATCGCCCTGGCTGGTTTGGCTCCTTGGTTAGAGCATCGGCCCACGGACCAATGAGTCCCGGGTTCGATTCCGGTCAAGGGCATGTACCTTGGTTGCAGTTCGTCCCCGGCCCTGGTTGGGGTTGTACGGGAGGGAGCCAGTTGGTGCGTCTCTCTCACATCGATGTTTCTCTCTCTCTCTCTCTTTACTTCTCTCCCCCTTCCACTCTATCTGAACAGAAATAGGAAAATATCCTTGGGTGAGGATTAAAAGAGAAAATGTCAACCACCGAGGTTCCACAGAGCACCCCTCAGCTCTCCCGCACACGGTCTCTGCCCTGGCGGTGTCTGGGAATCATGGGGTATGGGAACCACTTCCATATCCCCACCCCCACAGCTGCCACAAACAATCAGCCTCAGCAGCAGCGCAGCTCCATCTGCATTTGTTCAACACACTCAGCGCTCTCCCAGGTGCCCCCAGGCCCTGTGGTAACTAGGCCGGGAAGGACCCCAGGTGGCTGGCCAGGGCGGCTGTGGTGAGGATGCCCAGGAGCCCCACTGCATAGCCTAGCCCTCCAGCGCCCCAGCCAGAACACGGCGAGAACCCAGGCTCTTAAAAAACCGTGCTTCCTGTTGCTCGGAGCCTCTCGCACTCCGAGACCACAACAAGGACTCAGGGCTGCCTCTGCCAGGGGCCGAACAGCTCAGCCCTAATAAAGCTCCTGACAAACAAATCCACTCGCCGTTTTCTGGCTGCCTGTAACTGACTTGCCTTGGAACCAGGAAGAGACTTTCAGGCATTTGGGACTATGAAGCAATAGTCATTCCAACGAATGGATACGTGCCAAATGAGAAGAAATGTCACGATGTCCTTTCAGATGTCAGTGTTCTCAAGCAGCTGTTCAGACACAGATTTATATCCCGTCAACATGGACCTAGGCCGCGTACAGGCCAGTGCAATCAGAGACCCCGTTACTGCCGTCGGCAGTATTTCCTGACAGCCAGAGCAAAAGTGGGAATCACACCAGGTCATAAAATTCTTTTCATTCTGACAAATTCACCTGAAGGGTAACTCCTTCCAGACACTGAATTTAGAAATGAATTTTTCAAGAAGGTCCTCATGTGAAAAGACACTAATTATTATAACAAAAGTCTCTAACAAGATTCTGTAAGAGATACAGAGATGTTGAAATTTACATTAAAAAAAAAAAACAAAAACGGTGCTCCAAAACTCTGAAGCCATCCATTAAATCGATTTGATACAAGGATGTGTCTAGCGGGGGCATGCTACTAGGTGAAGCTAAGAAGCCCCTGGTGATACAGGGATGGAGCGTCACACACCTGGAGACGGCACAGTTCACATGCCCTGAGGGTCCCTCCCCCTCAAACAGCAGATGCCCCAAAGGGCTTTGGGCAAGCACAGGTCACAGGCTGTTTGGCTGATTTCTCTGAAGAGCACCCGAAGTGCCAACGTTCTGATCTGATCATCAAAACAGGATCCGTGTACTGAAGCTCCCAGAAGGAGGGGACTGTCCTTCTGCTGTGAACCTTGAGAGGCTGACTTACTCCCCGGGACACGAAAGCAGCAGCATCGTAGGCAGCTGCAGGGCTTCTCTCATGGGGAGTATGGCCCAGTGAAGACAGGGACAGGGGGCCCCGGGTCCCACACAGGAGGGCCTGCCTACTGGCAGCTGGCTTGAACGAGGGTTACGTCCCCGTCTACACGGGAGTGCGTCTGAACAGCCACCTGACAGGAGAATTCTACTCACGAAGGCTAGTCTCTAGTTGGCTGCATCTCTTCATGCTCCAGGACTAATGACCTCGGGACTAATGCTCCCCGACAGAAGTTCCCTGAGTCTGCAGCCTCGACTGTCTTCTTCGCTACAGGATTCTCAGGGCCAGGACAGTGCCAAGCACATAAGACTTGCTGCTCAGTGAATGTTGTTGAAAACTCACAGGTCAGGGTTCAAAGGTGATTTCCACAGCTACAGACGGCTTCCTCCACCTCTGTGTTAGTTTGCAAAGTCAGCTGGCCTGCCCCAGCCTAATCATCACCACACACTTCCTCCCACTGCCTTGGGTGCTCAGAGAAGGGAGAAAGCAGCTTAAGAAAGACGGTAAGAAAAATGCTGCACTGCCAATGTATTTACAACCAACAGGAGAAAAGGCTATGGGGTCACTTACTGATCTTTCAGTCAATCAGGTTCCTAAGCCCCGCCCCTAAGCCATTCTGCGAGGCTGCATGAGAGACCACCACACAATTCCCGACCTTCCAATATAACCCACAAGGCAAAGAAAACTCCTTCAGCAGTTCCACTGAAACACAAACCTGTTTTTGGGGTAAGTGCTGTGTGCAAAGCACTATGCAAAGAGTAATTTATAGACTCAGTCTCTAAAAAGTGCACATCTAGTAAGGAGAAAAAGACAAGTATGTAAGTAATTGTGCGATCAGGCACAGGGCACCAGCAAACAAGACACAAAGGCTGGAGGAGAAGCTGGAAGATGCAAGGCCACACCCAGAGGCTAGGACTTGGTCAGGGAAGACTGCCTGAGCTCCTGTACCCTCTGAAGTCTGGGTCAATCCCGCTAAGGAGAGGGGGAAAGGGGAGGCATCCCCAGAGGTCCACGAAGTCCTGACATTTCCCATGGGGCGGGCTGTAAAACCGCATGCGCCTCTCTTTGGTTTGTGGAAAGTAATGAGTTACCATTGCAGGGTGGCCTTGGGAGTAACTTAATTACCCTCTTGTCTTAAATCTGAAGCAGGGACTTCGACAGCATTCAAAAGATTTCTGATGGCAAAGTGTCAAGAGTGGACTCCTGGCGATGTCCCTGACCAGAAGGAGCACAGGGTGGGAGGTTTGGGGAGGGGCAGGAACACCTCTGCCAGTTCAGGACCCTCATGATGTCCATAGCAACACAACCCCCACCTCCCCGGGTTCAAGGTGCCTGCTGGGCCATACCTGCATGCAGACAGGTGAAACCAATTGGCGGCAGCTCCCAGGAGAGTCCAGGCTATACACGGACCTGGGGATCAGGAGCCAGAGCACACGGGAAGCACAGGACCACTCGGAGAGCCGAGAAGGCCAAGCTGCACTGCTGACAATGACGAGAGGAACCGGTAGGTGTGGGCAGGGCGGAGGGGCTGCTCTCCGAAGAGTAAGCACGGACTGCCCCCAAGCCCGTGGGACTTGCATCGGGGCTGAGACCACACTGGTCAAGGAGACTGGAACTGAGTACGTGGCTGCCACAGTGATGAGTTTATGACTCGCAGCCTTTGCAGGATAAGTCTCCAAGTCATGGTCTCGTCTCTGAGGAAGCGAAAGCAGCAGGTGGGGAAGGTGAGAGGGCAGATGTAAACCTCATTTCAAAGAGGAAGATGGCAGACTGTGGAATAGATTTAGGGAGACAGCCATGTCAGGGAATACCTAGAGAGAGGTGCTAACAGGATGGCCCTGTGGGCACCACAGAAAGGGAGCGGTGAGGACTGAGGTCAGAACCTAGCGCCGAGCTACACTCTGGCGCTGCAGTGCGGGTTTCTACAGACCTGTGGACGAAGGGGCGCTGTGGGTGTTAGCACGGTACTCAACAAATGCACGACAGCTTTGAGGACGAGGCAGAAAATGTGGCCTGAATGTTGTGCAACCAGGGGGATTTATAAATACTGCACTTCATTGTCCTGAAGTACACTTCTGGGGTTTTTTGTTTGTGTTTTACATTTTAAGATCTCTCAAATCAGATGTGCCTTCTTATTGCTCCCTGCCAGGCACATCATGACAGTTGTCATTGTCTGGAGACAAGGTAGACCCTCTTTGATTTCAGCAATTAAATTAATTCAAATAAATTCAAAAAGTACATAAATCATAACCATATCACTCAATGAATTTCTTCACCGTGAATATTCTACGTACCCCCCCCCCAGGAAACGGAACATGTCCCTCTCCCTCAGGCCCCTCCCTGGCACCCCCTCCTCCCCAGAGGGAAAGGAGGGAGCTCTCTGCACAGAGCACACTGGTGGCCACGACTGCAGTACTTTACAGAAGCCCATGGACTTAGCAGGCTCTGGGACAACTTCAGAAGAACAGGCCTCTCTCTGAATATAAAAAAGTTTTAGAAGTTCTTTAATCAATCTATTTTGCTAATACTTTCCTCTATATTAATAGACAAGAGTGATACTTGATAATAATGAATGTCTAAGTAATTCTAAGGGAGTCCTTTCAATACAGAATAAAAATTCTAAGTGGAAAGAAAGCACTGTGAGATTGTTTGTTTTTTTTTTAGAAGGGGGTGGGTAAAGGTGCAGGGTGGGGGTGGGGTGTGAAAGAGAGAGGGAGGGAAGGAGAGAGAGTGTGCGTGCGCTGTCTGAGAGTTTAAATGGAAGTGTTTCTTCACAGTGCATAAAATAAAATGGCATCTTACAACTGATGATATCTTAAATTCAATGAAATATGGTGGTCGAGCTGCCTCACCTGCAGTCAACTTGGAAAGATGTCTCTATCCTCAAAGGGCAAAGGACTCCAGTCCAGGCTCAATCCTATCCCTCATTAATTACTCAGATTTAAATGCAAACTAACATGTTAATGGAGACTCTGGGGGATTTAAAGCCAGAGGGATAGTTAACTCAGAGAATGACACAATCAGCACCCAAAAAGATTTTGACAGATTTTAGTGGGGGGCTGAATCTAAACGGCACCTCTTCAAAATCACAATGAGGTATCACCTCACATCGGTTAGAAGGACTATCATCACAAAGACAAGAGCTAACAAAATATGGTGAAGATGTAGAGACGAGGAAACCCTTGTACACTGTTGGTGGATATGTAAACTGGTGCAGCCACAATGGAAAACAGTATGAAGATTCCTTAAAAAATTAAAAATAGAACCACCATATGATCTAGCAATTTGACTTCTGAGTATTTCCAAAGAAAATGAAATCACTATTTCAAAAAGTTACCTATACCCCCATGTTCACTGTAGCATTATTCACAATAGCCAACCAAGACATGGAAATAAACTAAGTGTTGATGGATGAATGGATAAAGTAAATGTGGCACAGTTTTGACTGGTGCGCTCAGTGGTTAGAGCATCAGCCTGTGGACTGAAGGGCTGCAGTTTCTATCCCCACATGCGGGAGGCAACCGATATGTCTCTCTCTCTCTCTCTCTCTCTTTATCCTCACCTAAGGACATTTTTGTGTTCATCTTCAGATAGAATGGGAGGAAGAGAGGCAGGAGGAGAGAGAGAGAAATATCGATGTGAGAGAGACACATCAACTGGTTGCCACCCACATGACTCCAACAGGGGCGGGGACAAACCGCAACTGAGGTACGTGCCCTTAGCAGGAACCAAACCTGGGACTCTCTGGTCCGCGGGCCGACGCTCTAACACTGAGCCAAACCGGCCAGGGTGATATGTCTCTCTTGAATGAATGTTTCTCTTTTTCTCTGCCTTCTACCCTCTCTGAAAATCAATGGAAAAGATATCCTTATGAGGATTTTTTTAAAAAAGAAAGAAAATGTGGCGTATACGTACAATGGAATATTATTTAGCCATAAAAAAGAATTAAATTCTTCCTTTCGTGACATGGATAGAACTTAAAGGGATTATGCTAAGTGAAATAAGTCAGACAGAGAAAGACAAATACTATATGATGTCACTCATATGTAGAATCTAGAAAAAACCCCATAGAAACAGAGATCACACGTGTGGTTGCCAGAGGAAAGGGGTGGGGGACTGGGTGAAAGTGGTTAAAAGGTACAAACTTCCAGCTGTAGGATGAGTAGGCAATGTACAGCTGATGACTATGTTAACACTACTCTACTATATATTTGAAAGTTGCTAAGAGTGAAGATCTTTTTTGTATGTGTGTGGTATGTGCCCCCAGCAGGAACCGAACCCGGGACTCTCTGGTCCACAGGCTGATGCTCAACCGCTGAGCCAAACTGGCCAGGGCTAAGAGAGTAGATCTTAAAGGTTCTCATCACAAGGATAAAAATTATAACTGAGAGCTAATGGATGTTAACCTGGTGACCATTTCATAATACACAGATATATCAAATCATTGTGTGGTACAACTTAATATACACAATGTTGTATGTCAATATCTCATAAAATTGGGGGAAGAAAAGATGCCTGTTGATAAGGAATTGGTTCATTCCTGGGCGTTTGCTGAGGGCCTTCCATGTTCTGGGCATAATGTGGGAGCAAAGAGGTGATGACAACGTGGTTTCTGCCCCTGAATAACACATACGTTATTAGTGAGGGTGTCTGACATTTTGACCCAAAGTTATACAAGTTCCACATTAGCTGACGGTATGTGTGCTGAGTCAATGTGTTTGACGCTAACAACAAAAAATTCTAAACTGACCTCCACTGACAAAAGAACCTGACCCAAAACAGGAGTGGTTCCACTCGACTCTGCTCACCCTCAGGCTGCAGCTAGAACATCATGTCCAGTCCACACCTTGAAAGGAATGACCAACCTCTCTGATGGCGAGTAAACACATCCAAGAACCCACGTGCAGTGTTCTCCTCAACTGTTAAGTCCAAAGCAACCCATTTGGATGCGTTGTTTTGGAAAAAATAATACTTAACGAAAGCATTTTAATTTAACTTCGAGGGCAAACCAAGGGTATTTTTTTCACATTGAAGAATTCAGGAAGTTGATATCTTGCATGCCCTCTTTGAAAGAATTACTGGAGGATATATTTTAGCAATCCAGAGTGAGTGAATATAAACACATACAATATATAATTTCCTTCCATACCAAAAATCAAGAAGAAATATAAAATGCCACATATCTATCCAAGAAGATGGACAGCTAATAGTATACTTGGGGATGAAGGGAAAGGAAGATTACAGACATCACCTAGATATGGGTAAAGCTAAAGAGTGTATTAAAATTTTTAGTGATAATGCTAACTTGAGAGGGAGGGAATATTTCAACGCAACCATAGACAGGAAAAGGGGGGGAGGGGATAGTAATAGAAGAGCCTAGAAAAAAAGATGGCAGGACAAAGCATTGTGGTTCAATAAATGATTTTAAGACTTAAAAAAAAAACAAGGGAAAGGAAAAAGGAAAGAACTACTGAGATTCTGGAGAGCATGAAAAATAAATAAATAAAACAAAGGCTACCTGATAACAGTGTCACATGCTCAATGGTGCACGTGCAGTCAAGGACATTTGCCGTGGGGTACGTACAAGTAACTTGGGAGACAGACGGCGGTCTTCAAATTCTCGAGGAGTGACAGAGGGATCGGATTGTTTTAGTGGCTCCAGAGGGAAGGATGAGCCTAACAGTGGGGCCCGGAGGCAGGGCAGCAGCCTCCACCCACCAGACAATCCCTCCAGAGTCCCCTTTTCAGGGAAGCCAGGAGCGGAAGGTGGGCACGTGCTGTTGGCAGGTTCGCAGCGGGAGAGGCTGTTGAACCTCTCAGGCTTCGTGCCCTGTCCACTCTTGAGATAACATCTTAGGATGCTCAGTGCAGGCTCCTCTCCAGTACAGCTGTTGTAATGGTTATATCCGACAATAACTCCTATTTTATGACCTCCAGGAAGACGGAAACATCTAAAATGTTCACAGTGCACAGTAAAGAGATAATGGACCATCTGCTAGTTCCCCAACACGTCTTGTGAGCGAACAAGAGGGCATAATTCTCCACAAAGACTTTCTAACAAAACCGTTGACTTCCCCATGTCATGAGCGCTGGGATAGACCATGGAGGCGACACTCCCTGCCTCACAGAGCATGCACTCTGCTCCCTTGGCTCAGCAACAGTGCAGAACAAACCCCAACTCACCATGGTGCCAAACACCAGAAGGGTCCAGGAGTTCGGTTAGTCCCCAGTGCACCAGGGAGGAAGGAGAAGGGAATCTGATTGTAAACTAATGGCCCCTCTACAATCTGAGCCTCTGAGATTTCTTAGTTCTTCAAAAGTCGTCCTAAGTCCCAACTCAAAAGTCAGCTCACACAGGCATTTGGGTCTACATTTTGCACTTTACTAATGTTTAGTTCATCCTAGCAACTTCCTCAGACTTCTAGTTTAAAGCAACAAAGAGGGATTTGGTGACAGCTGTTTTCCATTAACTTCTGCTATTAACTTACTGAGTTGGTTCCACTATAACCAAATGTTAGAATTTACTGCAAGGCACCCCTCCCACCCCCGCCTTAGTGAGCAGCTGTACCTCTTTAATAAAAGAAGGACACAGCTGACAATTCGGGGACAGCTGGATTCAATTTGGATGCAGCCCACTTGGCCTTCCATCCTTCTGGGTAATTTGGCAAAATAAATGCATATTGCTACCACTCGTGGTATGGAAATAGCTGTATTCAATTATTGGATTGGGATAGGCTCCCTGAAAGAGCTGGGACTTGGTCCTTCACCAAAGAACCCAAAGGAGGTCAGGGATGGGACTGAACAAATGTCCGTTCTTTTCTAGCTTGGTGCTTTGCTTCCGTTGGCCCAATGAAGGGCCAAAGCAAAGAGCTTTGTGCACTGGACATCTGTCTCTCTGGGGGAGGAAAGGCTCTGGGCAGATGCTCCTGGACATAGGGATCACCTGGCAGGCTGCAACCTGCCCTCTGGCTAAAAACTGCTAGTGTTTGTCACTGCATGGCCATAACATCCGTTATCTCTGGCTGCTGGCCAAGGTGCCCTGCAACCTGGAGCTGGTCAAGGCTGCCCATGCAGCTCTCCAATGGCCACACGCAAAAGGGGTTGCTGCCACTACTGAAAAGCAACCTTGCATATGAATTTGGTTGTTGGGTTCTTCAAGACAGAACTTCTGCTTGGATCAGGCTAGTTTCTCGCTCTCTTTCTCTCTGCCTTTGCTAATGCTTTCTTCATTTCCCTATATACACTACCCACATCCTCCTGGTTAAATCTCTTGGCACATCCAAAACCTGCTCTTCAACATGGAGAAATCTGGAAATTGTTACTGTGTTACACTGGTGTTTTCTATAGGTCATTTGTGATCTTTTGAAATCCTCCTTAATGTTGAAACATGTTTAACAATATTTTAAAGGTTATATATTTCATCTGTCCTAAGGAAATAACCCAAAATATGACCAAAAAATCTATATGCAGCATTACTTATAACATCAAAAACTAAAAATAAGTGCTCAAAAAGAAAATTATGTAAATTCAGCTACATTAATTATGGCACTTCACTGAAATATTTGAGGTCAATAAAGAAAATATGGTAGAATGAAAGTGCTTATGTTAAATGGCAAAATGAAAACACCAAGAGGTAAAAGTATACTCGTTCAATTAACAACAATGTAAAAATAATACAGGACAATGCCACAGCTATCTTGTATGCCTTACGCTTTCACTATAAGGGTCAAATGAGCTAACAAAGCAAAATAATATCAAATGGCTAAAATACTATACAAATTCCAAATGGTTGCCCAGCTGGTGTGGCTCAGTGGTTGAGCATCAATCCATGCACCAAGAGGTCACCAGTTCAATTCCCAGTCAGGGCCCGTGCCCAGACTGTGGGCCCGATCCCCAGTGGGGGCATGCAGGAGGCAGCTAATCAATGTTCTCTCTCGTCGATGTTTCTATCTCTCTCCCTCTCTCCATTCCTCTCTCTAAAATCAATAAAGAAAAAAATATTTAAATAGTATTAATATTAGGTATTTGAAGAACGTTCAGTAAATGAATCAACAGAGCAATAGAAACTTTAAAGATCATATTAGTATCAGATGCCCTGGAGAAAGTGGCCATTTCAAAAATTCTGCTTTATAGCTTTTACATCGTCTTTGTTTTCATCCATGTCAATAGGTGTAGAGGTAAATTCAGTGACAAAGAGTTAGTGGCATCAATAGTCCACTTGTTCGGAAAGTCTTTGAACAAAACAAGAGTTACTGAGTGACTGAGTGAGAGAGAGAGAGAGAGAGAGAGAGAGAGAGAGAATCTACTTTAAGAGATTAACTTCTTTACTGAGTCCAGATCAGCCTCTGCAGTATGAGCTACACACACTGGTGACTACCTGGATACAAACACTTGATGTCCTAGATTAAAACCTCTACTCTCGGAGCAACCTTAATCTAATTTTCCATGTATACTTCTCCTCATGTTCCTGGTGGAGAGAAATAAAGCTCATTTGCATACAGTCAAAACGTTCAGTTAAACTTGGCAGCCTAAGTGGGTGCTACGGAACTCCCTTCCCCCTCTGTAAGGGCAACAAATATGTAAAGATGGAAATAAGGCAATTTCAGGGGAGAGAGTTCCATAAGTTCTCTCTGTGATCCTGCACATCAGGTATTTCTGTCAATATCTACCTAGTCTTTCAACTTTTATTTTTTCTTTCCCATATGAACCATAATTTTCCTGAGCCAGATACATCCTGACTTCCTATTTTCGTTAAATGCTTCTAAAACACGTCTTCTGACTTCCTTATGGTTCTGAGTAAGATGGAGTGAGCACACTCCACCCTGTCTTGCCCGCTGAATGAGGCTATAAAACCTGGACAGAATAAACAGAGCAGCTCTCTGATGTCTCTGAAAAGTAAACTGTAGAAGGGAGGTAAGGGAAGACCATCAAAGTGGTGGTGAGTGTGTTATCTCCCCTCTCCAGGACCCCCAGCCTGGACTAAATACAACCTGATACCCAGAAGCGAGCATCGGCACGAACAGCAGAGCACCAGGAGGAGCCACCCAGTCCTGGCTTGTAGGGCAAGAAAGGGATTGTCTAATTCTCAGGGACAGTGGGCCAAATCCCTGGCAAATTCCTTTTTTCTTTTCTTTTCTTTTTTTTTTTATCCTTACCAGAAGATATTTTTTCCATTTTTTGTTCAGATAGAGTGGGAGGGAGAGAGGAAGAGAGAGAAAGAGAGAAACATCGACGTGAAAGGGACACATCGAGTGGCTGACACCCGCACAACCCAACCAGGGCCGGGGACAAACTGCAGCCGAGGTACGTGCCCTTAGCGGGAACCGAACCTGGGTCTCTCTGGACCGCAGGCCGATGCTCTAACCGCTGAGTCAAACTGGCCAGGGCAAATTCCTTTTTCATTCCTCTATTTTCTCAACTCTCGTGCCCCAGGCCCCCAGAGGTTCTGCAGAAGCAGAGGGCTCCACAGGTGCCTGAGACTCTTAGGGAGGAAATCCTTCTTTGCAATTGGAGGTGCTGCGGTCTGAAGAGGGTAAAACAAACAAACAAAACACCCCTTCTCTCAGTCCTGTTCTTGCTTAGTCATGGATGTGAGCTGAGGAGGCATGCAGCAGAGCAGAAGGAATAAAGTCTCTGCTTTCTGGCTAAAGGAAAGATAAATGGCCCCAGGAACTGGAATGTACTAGAGAGATTGCAAAGAGGGAAGACCTCAGAAAAACAATCCCATAAAGCTGGGCAGGAACTCTTGGGCTCACCCACGAGCTGAGCATACAATCCTAAACAGCATACTGAAGACTCTGGAGTTCAGGTGAGAACACTGTCCAGGACCCACATGGCCATGTCGTGGCACACAAGGGGCAGATCAGAAGAACACCATGACACTTTGAAAACACAACTGATACTGAAACCCACAGAAGGCTTAGATTCCAAACGCAAATTGGTCAAGTCTCATAATGCAATATTCAAAATACTCAGAATCAATCCAAAAGTATCAAACATACAAAAAAATCAGGAAAATCCTCAACTCGCATGGGAGAAGATAATCAATAGATACCAGTGCCAAGATGGCACAACTACTGTAATTAGCTAACACTTCAAAGCAGTTATTATAAAAAATATTCCACAAAGAGGTAATTTCTTGAAATGAAGGGGAAGATTAAAAGTCTCAGCAAAGAAACAGAAGATATAAAGAAGAATCAAATGGAAAATTTAGAGCTAAAAAAATAACCACTAGATAGGCTCAATAGAAGAATGAATACAATAAAGGAAAAAGTCAGTAAACATGAAGACAATAAATGATAAATAAATATGATCTAATCTGAACAGAGAAAAAAAAATTAATAAAAATGAACAGAGCCTTGGAGACCTGTGGGACAATACTAAAGGAGCTAACGTTCATGTCATAGAGTCCCAGAAGGAGAGGAGAAAGAAGGCAGTGCAAACATACATATATATTTAAAGAAATTATGACTGAAACTCCCCAAAGTGGGGAAACACCTAAATCTATAGATTTGAAAGCTTAATGAATACAAAAGAGGGTAAATACAAAGAAATCCACACCCACACACATCATAATAAAACTGCTAAAAACTAAAGATAAAGAACAATCTTGAAAACAACCAGAGAAAAACGACACATTACTCATTCGGGAATAAGATTCAAATGACTGTAGACTTCTCAACAAAAACGGTGGCAGCCAGAAGGAAGTGAAATAACACTTTTTAAGTGCTGAAAGAAGAGAACTGCTGACCTAGCTCAGGTGGCTGGAGCGTTGTTCCATACACCAAAAGGTTGTGGGTTTGATTCCCAGTCTGGGCACTTACCTAAGCTGCAGGCTCATTCCCTAGTCGGGGTGCGTATAGGAGGCCACCAATTGATGTTTCTCTCTCCCTCTCCTTCTCTATCTGAAAATCAATTTTAAAAAAAGAACTACCAGTCTAGAATTCTATATCCAGCAAAAATATCCTTCAAGAATAAGATGAAGTGAAAACATTTTCAAGATGAGTTGTTGCAGTAGGCCTGCTCTATAAGAAGTTATAAAGAAACTTATTTAGACAAAAAAGAAATAATACCAGAAAGAAACACGGAATATCAGGAATGAAAAAAGTTTAAAAAAAAAAAAAGAAAGAAAGAAAAAAATCTGGGTAAATATAATAGACTATTCTCTTCCTTTTGAGTCCTTTAAAATATGTTTGACAGTTAAAAGCAAAAATCATAGTACTGGCTAATGGGGTTTTCAATGTAAATAATGTAATACACACGAAAACTACAACACAAAGTGGAGAGAATAAAGGGACCCATATTGTAGTAAGGTTTCTACTTTCCACTTGAAGTGGCATAACATTGATTCCAAAGAAACAGTAAAAAGTTAAGTGTGCCTGTCATAATCCCTAAAGCAAACACTGAAAATAAACAAAAAATAATAATATTTAATGTAAAAAACTCAATAAATAAATTAAAACAGAATGCTAAAATATATTCAAATAAACCTGAAGAATACAGGAAAAGGAACACGGAGGAAAGAAAAATGGAATAAATAGAAAGAGAAAGCAAAAAACAGAATTGTATCCCTAAACCCAGACATATTAATAATTATATTAAATGTCAAATGTGTAAACACACTAATTAAATGACAGAGATAATCATAATGGATAAAAAGACATAACCTAAATATAAGTTATTTACAAAAAAACTCACTTCAAATATAATCATATAGTTAGATTAACAATGAAAGGATAGGAAAAAGATATATCATGCAACTACTAGTCAAAAGGAAATTGGAAAGGCTATATTAATATCAGATAAAGTATATATTAGAGCTAAGAAAATTACTAGGGATAAAAAGGGAAAGTACATAATGATAAAAGTGTCAACTCATCAAGAAGATATAACAATCCTAAATATTTATGTACCTAACAACAGAATTTCAAACCACATGAAGCAAAAACTGAAAAGAAAAAGAGATAAATCCACAATTATAGCTGGAGACTTTAAAACTCTCTTAGTAATCCATAGAACTAAAAGATAAAATCAGCAGGAATATAGAAAAATGGATCAATACCATCTACCAACTGGATCTAATTGACATTTTAGAACATTTTACCAAAAAACAGCAGAACAAACATTCTTTTCAATGCACGTGAAATATTCACCAAGATAGTCCGTACTGTGGTTTGAGAAACAAACCTTAGAAAATTTGTAACAACTGAAACCACACCAAGTATGCTCTATGACCATAATGGAATTAGACTAGAAATCAATAACAGAAGCATAACTGGAAAAATCTCTAAACACTTGGAAATTAAGCAACACACTTCTACATAGTCCACTGGTCATAAAGGAAGTGTCAAGGAAAATCAGAAAACATACTGAAGCCCTGGCCGGTTTGGCTCAGCGGCTGGAGCATCAGCCTGCGGTCCGGAGAGGCCCGGGTTCGGTTCCCTAAGGGCACGTACCTCGGTTGCAGTTTGTCCCCGGCCCTGGTTGGGTCATGTGGGTGGCAGCCACTCGATGTGTCCTTTTCATGTCGATGTTTCTCTCTCTCTCTCTCCCTCTCCCACTCTATCTGAATAAAATATCGAAAAATGTCCTCAGGTGACGATAAAAAAAAAAAGAAAACATACTGAACAAAAATGAAAATATAACATTAAAATCAGTGCTTATATTAGAAAAGAAGAGAGGCCTTAAATAATTTAAGCTTCTACCTTTAAAACTAAAAAAAAAGCAAAATAACCCAAAACAAGCAGAAAGAAGGAAATAATAAAGATACAAGCAGAAATCAATGAGATTGGGAAAGAGATACAATGGAGAAAACCAATAAAAAGAACTTTTCCTTCAAGAACACTATTAAATTTGATAAACCTCTGCCATGATAGATCAATAAAAAAAGAGCGAAGACACAAATAACCAATATCAGGAATGAAAGAGGGAGATATCACTAGAAATCCTGGAGACATTAAAAGGAGGATAAGGGCAAACAACAGAAAACTCTATACATAAAGCTGACAAGTTAGATAAAATGGACCAATCCCTTGAAAATCACAAACTACTAAATTCACTCAAGAGGAAATGGATAATCTAAATAGTTCTATAACTATTAAAGAATTAACTTGACAGTTTAAAACCTTCCAAAAAGGAAATCTCCAGGCCCAGATGGATTCACTGACAAATTCTACCAAACATTTAAAGAAGAAATAATACTAATTCTATAAATCTCTTCTTGAAAATTCAGTAGGATGTAACATTTTTCAATTCCTTTTATGAGGCCAGTACTGTCTAACAAATCAAAGACAGTACAAAAAAAAAAAATGACAAGCCAACATCCTTCATGAACATAGATACAAAATCTTAAATATTAGAAACTAGAACACAGCAACATAGAAAAAGAATAACATACCAGGACCTAGTGGAGTTTATCCTGGGAATGTAATGCAAAAATGAAACAATGTAATCCACTGTAATGAAAGTTTAAAAAAGAAAAACCATATGATCATATTAACTGATGCAACAACAACAAAAAAGCATGTGACAGAACTCAATCCCCATTAGAAGGGAACTTCTATTTCTGAAAAAGAGCATCTATAAAAATGTCACACTTAATGTGTGAAACACGGAATGTTTCTCCTGTGAGGCTGGGGACGAGGCAAGGATATATATCCTCTCTTACCGCTCTTATTTAATATAGTATCTGAAGTCCTATTTAGTGTAACAAGGCAAGATAAATATATTAAAAGGCATCAGAAAAAATATTGGAAAGGAGAAAAGTAAACCTCTCTCTATTCACAGATGGCATATTGCCTAAATAAAAATCCCAAAAAATGTTCTTTTGAAAATCTGTAGATCTGCCCTGGCCAGTTTGGCTCAGAGGTTAGAACATTGGCCTGTGGTCCAGAGAGACCCGGGTTCAGTTTCTGCTAAGGGCATGTACCTCGGTTGCAGTTTGTCCCCGGCCCTGGGTGGGTCATGCGGGTGGCAACCACTCGATGTGTCCCTTTCATGTCGATGTTTCTCTCTCTCTCCCTCCTACTCTATCTGAAAAAAATATGGAAAAATGTCCTCGGGTGGGGATTAAAAAAAAAAAAATCTGTAGATCTAATAGGTGACTTAACTAGGTTGCAAGATACAGAGTTAACACAAAATTCCATCATATTTCTATATACTAGTAGTGAACCTTTGGAAACTGAAGTTAAAAACTAAATGCCATTTATAATAACTTGAAAAGTAAATACTTAGGTATAAATCTAACAAAGCACATATAGTGTTTATATGTTGAAGACTCCAAACCACTGATGAAAGAAACAAACCAAAGACAACCTAATAAAGGAGATACATACCACTGTTTTGGAGGATTGGAAGACTCAACACAGTAAAGATGTCAACTCTCCTCAAACTTATCTACAGATTTCATGCAATTTCTATGCTAAAAGAACTTTTTAAAAACCCTCATGATAAAATGTTTATCAATTTGAGAGAAAAAGAAACATCAATGTGAGAGAGAAACTGATCAGTTGCCTCCTGTATGCAACCAGATGGGGGATCAAACCTGCAATCTTGCCCTGAACAGGAATCTAATCTGTCATTCTTTTGGTGTATGGGACTGCTCCAACCAACTGAGCCATCCAGTAAGGGTCTAGAAGGATTATTATTATTATTATTATTATTATTATTATTATTATTTTATCCTCACCCGAGGACATTTTTTGATATTTTGTTCAGATAGAGTGGGAGGGAGAGAGAAAGAGAGAAACATCGACGTGAAAGGGACACATCGAGTGGTTGCCACCCACACGACCCAACCAGGGCGGGGACAAACTGCAACCGAGGTACGTGCCCTTAGCGGGAACCGAACCCGAGTCTCTCTAGACTGCGGGCTGACGCTCTAACCGCTGAGCCAAACCGGCCAGGGCTATTATGATTATTTTTAAATCTTTATTGTTGAATGTAGAATGTATTACAGATGTTCCTCATTTTTCCCCCATTGACCCCCTCCTCCCCACTCCCGCCTCCCTCCTGCCTTTTCCCACACTATTGTCTGTGTCCATTGATTATGCATATAAGTTCTTTGGTTTATTTCTTCCCACCCCCCCAACCCCTTTCCCTTTGAGGTTTGTCAGTCTAGCAATGAATTTGTACTTCTCAATCCCTTCACCTTTTTCACCCATTCCCCCAAACCCCCTCCCATCTGGCAACCAACAAAATGTTCTCTGGATCTATGAGAATGTTTCTGTTCTACCTGTTCATTTTGTTTGTAGATTCCATTGTTGATAGATATGTATTCATTGCCATTTTGTTAGTTCATATACTTTATCTTTTTCTTCAAAAAGACCCTTCATCATTTCATATAATAACGGTTTGGTGGTGATGAACTCCTTTAACTTTTTCTTGTCTGGGAAAATCTTTATAGGGCCATCAATTCTAAATGACAGCTTTGCAGGATAGAGTAATCTTGGTTGTAGGTTCTTGCTTTTCATCACTCTGAATATTTCTTGCCACTCCCTTCTGGCCTGCAAAGTTTCTTTTGAGAAATCAGCTGACAGCCTTATGGGAACTCCCTTGTAGGTAACTAGCTGCCTTTCTCTTGCTGCTTTTAAGATAGGACTTTTTAATAGCTATAAACAAGCTTATTCTAAAATTTACATGGAAAGGCAAAGAAACTAAAGTAGCTAAAACAATTTTAAAAGAGAAGAATTCAGTTGGAAGAGTCATACTTTCTGATTTTAAGACTAAGTATATTGCTCTGGCTGGTTTGGCTCAGCGGTTAGAGCATCAGCCTGCAGACCAAAGAGTCATGGGTTTGACAACCCATGTGACAACCAAAAATGTCTCTAGCCATTGCCCCTACTCCAACCAACAACAATGCCAAAGAATCTCAATCCTGTTAATTGCTTCCTATTGAAAACTCTTCTCTTGTTAATATCACTGTCACCTCCAAAATAAACCCAGTAATGAGTTATCTGATGGTCCTTTGACAATACATGTCCCTACCTTGTTAATAGTTAACATGTTTGGTGAGAGGCGACTTTGCGCACCGACTTCCTCTGATTAAAATAGGTTCCAAATGGCACTGACCATTCAGTTGCCTCTAGATCAGTGGTTTTCCACCTTCCTGATGCCGCGACCCTTTAATACATTCCTCACGTTGTGGTGACCCCCAATCATAAAATCATTTTCGTTGCTACTTCATAACTGTAATTTTGCTACTGTTATAAATCGCCATCGGAAGTATGTGTTTTCCGATGGTCTTAGGTGACCCCTGTGAAAGGGTCATTCGCCCCCCCCAAAGAGGTCGTGACCCACAGGTTGAGAACCACTGCTCTAGATCATCAAGAGGGTGGCTGTGTGTTTCATTTGTCCGGTCATGTTCATTCAATCATTCAACAAATATTCTTGAGCATTTACGGTGTGCCAGGTGTTGATCCAGGTGGACAAGGCCAGCAAAAGCCTAGCCCTCAGGGATTTATGTTCTAGTAGTCAGAGAGCAAAGAGGCAAACAAGTGCATCACAATAGTCCCTCATAAGTGCTGTGAATAAAATAAAAGAATAAATAGGTTCGAGCTGCACCGTCCAGTATGGCAGCCACTTGCCACACGTGGCTATTGAGCTATAAAATGTGGTAGGTTCAAACTGAGACGAGCTGACCACACCAGCTTTCAGACTCAAAAAGAGAAGATCAGCCCTGGCCAGTCTGGCTCAGCGGTTAGAGTGTCAGCACGCGGACCAAAGAGTCATGGGTTTGATTCCGGTCAAGGGCATGTACCTGGGTTGTGGTTCGGTTCCCAGCCCTGGTCAGTGTTGTGCAGGAAGCAACCAGTCAATGTGTCTCCCTCACATCAATGTTTCTCTCTCTCCCCCGACCCCACTCTACCTGAAGATAAATGGAAAAAAAAAAAAAAAAAAAATCTCGGGTGAGGATTAAAAAAAAAGAGAGGAGATCAAATGTCTCATTAATAATTTTTATATTGATTATTAGATGTGGAAATGATAATATTTTGGATATACGGGGTTAAATAAAATCCATCAAAATTATTTTGCCTGTTTCCTATACTTGTTTAGTGCGGCTACTAGAAACTTAAGAAGCTGTATGAGGCTCACCCTGTATTTCTATTGGACAGTGCTGAGCCAGAGGAAGCAGACGGAGGGGGGAGCTCCTTCAGCCTGAGACACCAAGAAAGGTCACTCTAACCTCTGCAAGACCAGCACCCCAACTAGAGGGAAGGCAAATTCCTGGGGGCTCTGCGGTGGGGATGAACATTGTGGCCCCATGGGGAGTGCAGAGGGAGGGAGGACAGCCCTGAGGCTGGCAGGGCTATGGGCCAGGCACTACGCAGGGCCCTGGAGGCCAAGTTTAGGACTTGGAATTCCATCCCAGGAGCAATGTGAGCGCACTGGAGGGTTTGCAGCAGGGGAACACCGTGATCTAATTTAGCTTTTGCAAAGATGCTGCACTCTGGCAGCCCTGTGGAGAGAGAACTGGCATACAAGCCAGAACGGAAGCTGGGCCACCGGGCAGGCATCAATCTCCTGGAACCCCCGAGCTTTTGGTCATTCCAGGTGCCCTTAGAAGAGGCTAGAAAACAAAGTCAGAAAGGTTGCTACTTCTCTCCCACAGCATAGCTAGTCTTGTTCATTCTACTTACATTCACATTTTGATTAGGTAGGATACCTCTATCCTCACAAGGGCAGATAAGGAAGTGTTTATTATCCAAATCCAGCCTGGGATCCTGAGAGTGATCCTGCCACTTCATGGAGTTCCGCATCGTCGGCCGCCTCGGAGCAGAGAGGGTATTAGACTAGATTTCCTTTATTAACTGCTTTCTTATTTCCTGTGTTCCATCATCACCACACGAATTAAGTTAAAAACTGGAGGGAGGGGTCTTAGGTTTGTGGTTTTGATCTCATTTCTTTTACTTCATTCTTGCTCTCTACAATTAACTCAAAATTTGGTTTTTCTCTCAGGAGGCTTCCCCCCCTTTTTACTGGGCCTTATTTTTGTATTTTAGCTCCCTGGGTTCACCCCCAAGTCCCCCAACCCCAGGATGTCAGCTGAACAGCACCCTCAAAGCTCATTTACGGTGGCATTTTCCACTTGCTCTGCTGTTTCTAGATTCTCATTTCCCCAGCTCACCGGTCATTTTTGCCACTGGTGAGTCATTTGCTCTGAGTCATGCTTGGCTGTGAAGCAAAGGCCAGGAAAACGCCTCAGAAGGCACCTGCTTTACAAAAGGCTGTCACTGAGGGTTAGGGTCTGCATTCTCCTAAGTGCATTCAGTACAGAGGATGGAAAAATAACCTGTTTTTTCCTCCAAATTTACCATTTCTCTCAGCATTTGTGGAAAGAGTTTTAGTCAATTCAGTTCAGACTCTGAGAGGCAGGCGAATGTTCTGGAATGGACCCAGAAGTCCCCAAAGATGAAAGATGGTGTTTCTTATCAAGGTTCTTCCTCTGTGGTGCCACGTGGACCTTCACACATAGTCCACCTGAGGACCACGCTTCCTTCTGAGAGCTGTACAGATACTGTTCTACACAGGGGCCACCAAACTGTGGGTAAAGCTAGAAAAGATGAGAACGGTCCCTGACCAGAGGAGACTGGGTTGGATCCTGGAGCAGAAAGCTACCTGGGTCTGCATGCCAGTTCTGCCCTCACAGGCTGTGTGACGGGGGGCAAATTACTCCACGCCTCAGTCTTCTCATCTCTGAAATGGGGATGGTAACAGTGGCCACCCCATAGCGTTCTTGTGAGTTAAAGTGACAACCCTCACACAGAGCACCTAACACATTGCTGGGCATCGCAAAGTAAACCCAATAAATATGAGCTACAACCACCACCTTATCCCTCAGGAACACAACATAAATGGCCCCTTCCGCCTGTCCTCCCCGAGAGCTCTGCGCTTGCCAACTTGTCAGGGCCAATCCTGAAGTTTAAGGAACTTGACTCTGAAAACCATTCCATTAATAAAAGCTTTTTCCCCACACTCTTGCCTCAAAGCCTCACATTTGACCATTACAGACTCATTTCTTCTAAGCACCTTCCTTCCCAAAATAAAACTCTTAGCAGAGGTGTTGTGTCCAGCATTTAGCACATGGGACCAAACAGCCTATCGGGTCCGCACAGAAAGGGGTTTGAAAAGGCAGGAGGAAGGATGGAAAGTCAGGATGGAAGCACAGCCCACAGGGGAGCACTTAGAGACATGAACAGAATCAGATCTCGGGAAGGACACACAAGAGGATGGCGGGCCCTGGCCGGTTTGGCTCAGCGGTTAGAGCGTCGGCCTGCGGTCCTGAGAGACCCGGGTTCGGTTCCCGCTAAGGGCGCGTACCTCGGTTGCAGTTTGTCCCCGGCCCTGGTTGGTCGTGCGGGTGGCAGCCACTCGATGTGTCCCTTTCACGTCGATGTTTCTCTCTCTCTCTCTCTGTTCCTCTCTCTCCCTCCCACTCTACCTGAACAAAAAATGGAAAAATGTCCTTGGGTGAGGATTAAAAAAAAAAAAAAAAAAGAGGATGGCGGGATGGTGCCACGGGGGGACGAAGCTGGGAACCTCGAGGGGTTGGGAAGGCAGAGCCAGAAATGACTTTCCACTGGACATCTTTTTGTATCCTTTGAATCTTGTATCATCTGCATGTATTATCTACTCATAATTAATTCAATTAAATAAGGGAAGGGGGCATCTGGCACCGGGGTAAGACAGAGCCGGAAATAAAAAGGTCTCTGAAGATGAAGGTGCAGGTCCTTCCAGATATTCTGCTGGCAGCCTGCCCTGCTCTCATCCATTCCCTGACCCCTCCACCCCCACCCCCAAGGAGGAAAGTTACTCTGCGAACTCCTGAGTGGCTTGTTTTTAGAACATCAGCAATATCCTTTCAGGCCACAATCTGAGACAGTGAAACTCAGAACTCTCAAAACCTTATGGAAAAACCCTTCCGAATCACTGGAAAAGCTCCACAAGGGAAAATGCAACTTCTAAGGCTACCACCTCCCATCAAAGCCACTGTGTGAGGTCTAGCACTGGAACACCATGTTCAGTTGTACCACATATTTCACTGTGGGACATCAATGAGCTATTCCTCTAGTACAGGGGCAGGGTAAAGCAAAACAAGGAAATATTAAAGGAAACAATCCCTCCAGGGCCCCTGCAGAGGCATGAAGAAATCCCGGATCCTGCCCTACTGTGCCACCAGTTAGACCTGTCCACCAGCAGGCGGTGAGGGGTAAGGAGGTTGAGGGCTTCGTAATCAGAGTCGGGAGGTTCATCTGGTCCTGTGTGACCTTGGGCAACTCACTCAATTGCCCCTTCTCACTCGTGACTTACAGAGATCACCATTTCCCTTGCAAGTTGTGAGGATCATGGAAGGTTTATATACAAATATACAAATCCATGCCATTCATTATCCCTAAAAACCCAGCACCTCCTTCCTGCCAGTTTTTCCCTTTAAAATGTCACTGGACTTGAAGTCGGAAGGTGTTATGCATTGAGTTGTGTCCCTGTAAAAATATGTGTTGAAGGCTTAACTCCTGGAACCTATAAATGTCACCTTACTTGGAAATAGAATCTTTGCAGATGTAATTAGTTAAATTAAGATAAAGTAATAATGGAATAGGGTGGTCGTAAATCCAGTTTGACTGGTATCCTTATAAGCAGAGAAAAAAGACACACGTACAGAGAAGATAAGTGGAGGGCACACAGGCTGAAGAAGACCACGTGACACAGGGGCAGAGATAGGAGGGATGCAGCTGCGAGTCAAGGAACACCAAGGATTGCTAGAAACCATCAGAGGCTAGGAGACTCATGAGCAGATTTTCCCTCAGAGCCACAAGAAGGAACCAACCTCGCCAACACCTTGATTTTTTTTTTTTTTTATTTCTGGCCCTTGCAACAGTGATAGAATAAATTTCTGTTGTTTTAAGCCACCCAGTTTGTGGTACTTTGTTACAACAGCCCTAGGAAACTAATACAGGAAGTTATATGGTTTTACTATCTATCGAATGCATAAACTCTCTTACCCAAAGGTCAGCTAGCCAGCTTATGTGTGACTGCCTCCAATAAAAAACAAACAAAAACAAAAAAACCCAACAGTATCTACCAAGGAAGTAATCCCTCCCATCTATAAAAAGGTGTGACTGTCATAAATACCATTCAGTCAACAAATATTTATTGAGCACCTATTCTATGCCAGGTACTGTTTGGGGCACTGTTGATAGAGTGGTAAATGGGGAGCAGACAATAAAAGCATTCTCAAATAAGATCATTTCTGATACTGCTATGAAAACAACAACAACAATGGAATAGGACAGAGCGAGTGGGTTGGGATCCAGGAAGAAATTACTTTGTTACCGAATGTCCTATTAGGGATGTGATAATGAAGCAGTGACTTGAATGACAAAGGAGCTAGCCATGAGAAAATCTGGTAGGAGGAACTACCAGTGCAAGAGTCCTGAGGAAGAGCCAGCTAGTCATGCTCCCAGCACAGAAAGAAGGTGGGACTTTTGTGAGTGAGAGGTTAGTAACTGATGAAGCTGGAGAAACAAGCATGGTCAGTCAGTACTCACAACCACCCAGGAGACCAAGGTAAGAAGTTTCAATGTGATCTCATGAGTACAAGGAAGTCACTAGGGAGAGACATGATTTGACTCATAATTTTTTTTTTTTTTTTTATCCTCACCCGAGGACATTTTTCCATTTTTTGTTCAGATAGAGTGGGAGGGGGGGAGAGAGAGAGAGAGAAACATCGATGTGAAGGGACACATCGACTGGCTGCCACCTGCACGACCAACCAGGGCCGGGGACAAACTGCAACCGAGGTATATGCCCTTAGCGGGAACCGAACCCAGGTCTCTGTACCGCAGGCCGACACTCCAACCGCTGAGCCAAACCGGCCAGGGCTTGACTCATAATTTTTAAAAAAATCACTCTGATACAATTAAGTTCTTAAAACTGAAGTCTTTCTCATTAGAACTTTTGACCTTCGTTTTTGGGGATCTTGGGCCTCTACAGATAAGTTTAATAAACGACAGTCCTGAACCTTCTGTAATGCTGGCTCCCAAGATCCTCCTGGCTTATCAGCTCTATTCTCCACTGTAGCAATTTCCAATGAATAGGTTTGATTTTTCCCTATGTCCTTCATTACATGTGATGTCCAGACGAGAACATGATATTCTAAGCATGGAGCAGACTGGAACTCACCTTTCTCTTTCCAGATCTGTACATTTTTTTTAAATTGCAAATGTGAAATTTTATTTTATTTATTTATTTTATCCTCACCCGAAGATATTTTTCCATTTTTTTTATTCAGATAGAGCAGGAGGGAGAGAGAGGGAGAGAGAGAGAGAGAAACATTGATGTGAAAGGGACACATTGAGTGGCTGCCACCCGCACGACCCAACCAGGGCTGGGGACAAACTGCAACCAAAGTACATGCCCTTAGCGGGAACCGAATCCAGGCCTCTCTGGACCGCAGGCCGACGCTCTAACCACTGAGCTAAACCGGCCAGGGTGAAATTTTATTTTTTAATGGTCATAGTTGAGCGATAGTATGGATCTGACTAGCAGCTCTGAAAATACTTACAGTAAGTTCTGAGTATTACAACTAGTGCTAACAATTGTTTAGCAATTCCTGGGGTTCCCTGGACTTCAGAATAGCCTTATCCAAAGTTCGGCTTGCAGACTTCCAAGGGCAGACAAAGAGCAGTGCGTGTATCCTCTGTGACCAGGGGCAAGCAGCCAGAGGCTGAGATTAGCTGATGTCAAAATGGCGATAATAAATACCCACCTGGTTGACTGGTCCTTAGAGCTTTCACTATACAAAGTGAGTGCTAACAAATATTTTATTTTATTTTGTTTTATTTATTTAGTTAGTTAGTTAGTTTTGTTACAGTTAGTTTAGTTAGCTCTGTTAGAGAAAAGGAAGGAAGGAGGGAGGGAGAGAGAGATCGAGATCGATATGAAAGAGAAACATCAACGGGTTGCCTCCCATAAGTGCCCCGACCGGGGATCAAACCTGTAACCTAGGTATGTGCCCTGACCGGGAATCAAACCCACAACTTTTTTGGTGTATGGGACAATGGCCCAACCAATTGAGCCACCTGGCCAGGGCTGAAGTCCCTTTTTTGATACCCAGATCTAGAAAAAAGGATTAAAGCTGGTTCTTCCCTAACGAAAAGAGCTGTGCTATGTTTTTGTTTTTAAAAGGTGTCACCATTGCCCTGGCCGGTTTGGTTCAGCGGTTGGAGCTTCGGCCTGCGGTCCGGAGAGACCCGGGTTCGGTTCTTGCTAAGGGCGTGTACCTCGGTTGCAGTTTGTCCCCGGCCCTGGTTGGGTCATGCGGGTGGTGACCACTCGATGTGTCCCTTTCACGTGGATCTTTCTCTCTTTCTCTCTCCCTCCCACTCTATCTGAACAAAATATTAAAAAAAAAAAGTGTCACCATTGCCCAGCTGGTGTGTCTCAGTGGTTGAGCGTCAACCCATGCACCAAGAGGTCACCAGTTCAATTCCTGGTCAGGGCATATGCCCAGGTTGTGGGCCCGATCCCCACTGAGGGGCATGCAGGAGGCGGCCACTCAATGTTCTTGCTCATTGATGTTTCTATCTCTCTCTCCTTCTCCCTTCCTCTCTCTCTAAAATCAATAAAGAAAGAAAAAAAAAATTAAAGTGTCACCATTACCCATACAACGCCATGTATAAAAACGCTGCATAAAATAAACAAAACCACTGGGTCAGCTCCTGAGGTTTCACAGCCACTGCATTTCTCTTTCAGGAGGAGGACGAGAAAAACAATTATGGCAAGTTTCCTTAAACTGCTTTGGTCTCTTGCATCACACAGTTGAAGACACCTAGACTATTTGGAAATACTGAGCACTTGAGCAAAAAGACACTCCCTGCAATCATACTTCCTACTAGATTTCTCAAAGACTTATAAACAAATCTGAGTAGACGCAGACTATCTCAAGCGTGGGGTAGGAGGAAGTGGTGCAGGCACATCTACACCTTCACCCTAAGCTGACTTAGTGAGCAGGGCAAATGGTGGGAGAGAAGGATGCTCTGCCAGTGGATGCTGGGAAGGCCCTGCAGATATGCGGATACTTGGACCAGATCCTTCCCACATCCCCTACCACATCTGGTGTCAGATGGATAGGTTTAACACTGGTTTGCCCCCTAGAACCTAAGTGGCCTTGGGCAAGTCACTTAGCTTCAGTTTCTTCATCCCTGACACTGGAATGAGGACACCACCTATCCAAGCTTATTGTGAAGATCAATTACGACTTTGCGTGTGAAAGCCCTCTGTAAAGTACTGTCGTGTAAAAGTGAGGGGTTATTATTGCAACAGGACTTTTACTGCTCCCTTTGCAGCTCTTTCCTGCAGCTAGTTGCCTTTTCATGACTCCTTTTTATCTTCCAAGGCTGCTTTTGATGTTTCCTTTAAGCTGATTATTTTCTTTTTTGAGAGAGAGGAGGGAGGCAGGGAGAGAGACATGTAACATAACTCATCCCACCCTAAACCTTTCTTAAAGAGTGTCTTAGAAGAAGTCCCTTTAGGGCTATTTGGAGTCACCATAAAGCAATTTACCTCTGAAGAACCAACGTTATTGTCATGAAAAGAGAATCTCATCTGATATCTGTGGAGAGTCTCCACCTTCTGGAATTTTGTAGCAAGTTTATAAAGTTGGTAATTTACTAACATCCCTGAGTAGCTTTTCATTGTCTTCAGTTACTATATTCTCAAATAATACAAATTATCTTCACATTAACTGACACATGCCCTACAAAAGACAAACACTGCAACACACACACACACACACACACACACACACGGGAATACATTCCAGAACCAAACGAGAGGCTAAAGACAACCCGCGGATCACTAAGAGTGCCATGTGTGCATCCTCAGCTATCTTCATTTCTTTAATGGAAAAAGAAAATCTCATGAGTCAACTTTTTCATTGTGAGCTGATCTCAACAGCCTATCGCCTTGCACTTCAAAAGCAGCCCCATTTCTCAACAAAGTGGAAATAAAAATGAGCGGCAGCTGAAGGGCAAGACTCTGAACAATGGGAGAACACAGGCTTCCAAAAAGAAATATGAGAAGACAGGAGGCACCGCTCCCGCGTAATACAATCTAAGTATCCCTTTTTTTTTCTTTGCTCAATTCAGTGTTAAGCATCTTGGCTGCCCTGGTTAAGATTTAGGGAGGGGGTGCCTCTAATAAAATGAATCTAAACATTAGCGTTAGGTGACAACGGTCTGGTCCCTGCGAGCTGTCAGCTTGCCTTGAACACTGACTCACCACAGCGACAACCTCCACGGCAGGGCGCCTCACCTGCGCCAGCTCAGAGGCAAGTTCCTGCTCATTCTGCAGGCTGGCACCCTTGCCCAGCACTTAGTCAGTTGGAGGAGCTGGTCAGTGCCCACTGCAAAATCTTTTTCCTCTTCCCAGTTTCCTTCTCCCAGATCCCACCTACATACAGCCTGGGGAAGCCCAAACCCAGCAGAAGGGGAACATGTTCTCAGCTCTAGGAAGACCACATGCAGTCCTTTCAAAGACCCCGGACGCTGGTCCAGTCCATCCTGAACCAGCTGTCCTACACTGAGCTCCTAACACTGCCTTTGCAAACCTCCTCTTTGCTTACTGACTTGTCGGGAGGAGGGGGACCTGGGCAGGCACAGGCAGAGTCGCCGCAGCAGGCACCCCGTCCAGAGTCCTTTCTCCCTGGTCCCCGCACCTCCCCCGTCTGCCGCCTGGGAGCAGAGAGCAGCAAACTTAAACCGAACACGCACGCACGACTTGGTAAATGTCTTTCCCATCCTCGTCCCAGGCACCCGGTCCCCAGCAAGGCTTTCCAGGAGTCGGGGGTTCTTCCTCCCTGCCCCCCAGACTGAGGGACCAGCTCCACCTCAAAGCCACTTGGCGACACCATCTGCCACCAGGCGTGGGGACACCTTGTACAGTCCCCATACCGTGGGCTCCCGTTCCCATGTCCTCACCACCCCCCGCCCAGCACCCGCGGACCCCGCAGGAATCCCTGTGGCCCAAGGCCCCGGACCCCGCGTCATCCCGTGACCCCTCCCCCTCCCCACAGCCCCTCACCGGCCGGCCCCCCGAGAAGCCCGTGCTGCCGCCTCGGGCGCTCCAGCTGTCGCCCTTCGGAGAGCTCCCACGCCGCCCGGGGACCCGGGGGCCCACTTACCCCCACGAGCACCGGCGGGGCCCCTCTCACCGCGGCGCCCGGGAGGGCGGACGGACAGAGCGCGCGGGCGCCAGTGGGCTCAGCGGTGCAGCCGCGGCGCTGACCCGAGAGCCGGGTCCTTCCGAGGCGCGGACGCGCGGGAGCTGTCAGTCAGCCGGCCGCGCCCGCCCCCGGCACTGTCTGCGCAAGCGTGAGCGCGGCCCGGAGCAATGTCACGTGGTGGGACGGTGCCGCTGCCCGTGCCTGGTGCTCCCCACCGTGTGGGCTCCGCCGGGGTCGCTCTCCGCCCGGCCGCCAGCCTCTGAGACCGCCCTCGGAGATCGCCCACGGAAAGGTCCCGTGGACCTCGTTTCCTGCATCTGCTGAAAACCAGCGTGTTCTCTCGGGCCGGGAAGGGTTGGGTGGGGCAGGCTTTCTGCGCGCAGATGGGTGGCGATTTGGTGATTTTAGGGGTGGTGGTGGGGAGCTCCGGCTGGGAGTCGGGAAATACGACCTAGTTCTGATTGCTTCCCCGCCCAGAGTGTCTCCACCTGCTCGCCTATTCCAGTTAGGATGAAGTCCTGGCATTAATGAACATACTTTAAAAACAAGTCAGGCAGGGATGCATGGTAGAGAAGGGCAATTTGGGGCAGATTTATTTTTTGAAACAGGGCATCTTAAAGGCTGTTAGATTCCACCTCACCTGCTCCACGAGTCTAGGCCAGTCTGCATCTTTTTTCAGCAAGTGAAATAAACACAACTTTCAAGTTACCCTGTTCCACGTTTCTTCAATTAAAAAAACAAGTGTCTCCTGTGGAAGCCTTCCTTCTAGAGGAAGGAAGTATAGAAGCAGAAACTGACATCTTCTCCCCAATAAGTTTGGGGTTATGTCAAACTTGGTTCCAACACCTAACAAAATTCAGTATCTGATTCTGGAGTATGGACTCCAAACCTCAAACTCGAAAAGACATTTCCACAGCTACACTGCAGAGCGATAGTGCGCCTTCTGGTGGTTGCTTATATGAAGCTCTGCCTTGAAATAAAGGCAGTGGTCATCTGAAATGGGACTAAATGTCAATTTTAGAAAACTGGGTCCTCTGAAATTTTAGGGGTTGTGCAGGAAGAACTGGAGTATTGACACTTTTGAGAAAAGATGACATGGATTGGTGATCAGGTATCTTTCCCTGGCCCCAAGCATGGAGCTGCTAGCCCCTGGGAAGAGGACCTGTTGAACTTTAGATTGCTGGGAAAAGTTTAAGGGAACTACATGAAGGAAAAAGCTGGGAGCTACGGTTCCACAGGAGTTATAGGGCCTTTAGCACCATAGCTATTTCTGTTCCTTCCCAGATTTGCCAGCTTGGTATGGCCATCATGTATAAGAAGCTGGATCTCAGCCTTGGCCAGTTTGGCTCAGCGGTTAGAGCTTCGGCCTATGGACTGGAGAGTCCCGGGTTCGGTTTCTGCTAAGGGCACGTACCTTGGTTGCAGTTTGTCCCTGGCCCCGGTTGGGGTTGTGTGGGTGGCAACCAGTTGATGTGTCTCTCTCACATCGATGTTTCTCTCTCCATCCCCTCCCCCTGCTCTATCTGAAGATAAATGCAAAACATGTCCTTGGGTGAGGATAAAAAATATAAAAAAAAGAAGCCGGATCTCTGGACGTTTCAAGTTTGGTGTGAACTCAGGAATGGAGGGAGCATAGCCTTTACTTCTTCATGTGGACACTACAGATAAGGACACACCGCTGGTTCTTGTAAGGTCTGTCCCGTGTCCAGTAGAACATGAGCCTGTCTTGCACACTTTATGGGAACAAAGGAGGGTTATATCTAGCTGGAAGAAGTCCTCTTCTGGTTCAGTGAGTGAACCTAGCACAAGGCACTACCTCATGCTGGCCTGACCTGGCTGGTGATACCAACTGGTCAGGGAAATGGAAAAGTGTGAGCTCATCGGGGTCAAATTCCATTTGGGGGAAAAATAATTTCTCCTCAAGAGATTCATACAGACTTTCTCTCTTCCTATCTCATCAAAGGTCTTCTGACCTTGCCAGAGGGTTGGAGAGAGGCAGATGACATAGCCATTTTAAAAAAAGGGGAAGAAAGTAAGTTCTGCAAACCACAGACTGGTAAATTTTACTTTGGGCCTGGGAAATATTCAGAACAGATTACTCACAAAAAATATTTGTGCCCCTCAGAAGAGGAAGCACCAGTGAAAAGACCAAGTCATGCTAGGTTAACCTTATTTATGTTGCAAAACATATAGACTGGTAAATCTAGGAAATATAATAGTAGTATATCTGGACCCGAAAGGTGTGTTTACCAGGATTCTTTCTGTTATAAATGACACAACTCAATTCATACTGGTTTTTTGAAGCAAAGGACTATATTGACTCCCATTACTGAAAAGTTCTGGGGTTGGTCCAGCAAGATCTAGGGGCTCAAATCATGTTATCAGAACTTAGTCTCCTTCCCCTCCCTGACTGCCTCCCTCTGAGCTGGCTTCATTCTCAGGTTCGGTTCTTTTTATAGTATGGTCTGTAGCAGCAACAGGCTTATATTCTCTCAATTTAGCAACCTCAGTGTAAAAAAGGAGTCCCTGCTTCAATATTTCCAGCAAAAGTCCCAGGGTTTGGTCTGAGTGGACCAACATCACTCATGTGCTCATCCCCTCGAATCAATCTCCGAGGCCAGGTTGTTGGGATAACTGGATTGGCCACATCTGGACAGGAGTGAGGATCAGCCCCACCCAGCTACTTGGGTAGAGAGCAAGGGAAAGGTGGATCCCCACAGGAAGATGAGAAGCTCTTGTGAGGAGAAGGGGGGCAGATTCTGGGCAGGCAAGGGAAAACAACATATTCAGGACTGAGCATTTGCTAAGATATCTCATGATACTCTGTGAAAGGCAGGAAGAAAAGGAAGGAGAAACAGTAAATTCATTGGGTGGCTGAATTAATATTCAAAAGTACTATGATTAGAGAACGCGTCCAAAAAACAATTATACAAGATAAAACTGATGGTGTGACTTAACATCAGTTCTGTATTTCCAGTTACCCACTATGCCTATTTCCCCTTCCCCACTTTGTTAACAACATATCGCCACACGCTTAGTGGCTAAATGACACGTATTTATTACCCTACAGGTCTGGAGGTCATGTCTTAAAATCGAGGTATCAGCAGGGGTGAGTCCTTCTGGAATCTCTGGGGAGGATCATTTCCTTGCCTTTTTCAGTTTCTAGCAGCCTCCTGCATTCCTTGGCTCAAGGCACCTTCCTCCATCTTCAAAAGCAAACTCCTTTAATCTGGACCAGTTACCAGCATTTCCTCTCTTCAGGACACTAATGGGTACTAGGATGGGCCAGTTGTTTTGTAGGAGGTCTCTGTTTAGATTTTTCTGATCTTAGAGAGACAGGAGTACTGTATAACTTTTGGCAGCAGCACAGCATGACTCACGTGTGTCCTCAGTGTACTGTATGAGGAGGCACAAACATCAGTGTGTCTCGTTATTGCTGATACTATGTTTCACCAGTGGTTGAGATGGTGATATGTTTAATCATTGTAAAGGGACTCGTTTCCCTTTGTAAACAATTAGTAATCGGTGGGGAAGATACTTTGAAATTATTTAAATCTCCTGTTTTCCAGTAGTTTAGCATCCATTAACAATAATGGTGTGGTTGCAAAACATTGTGTTCTAATTCAATTGCTCCATCGACATTTATTAGTTGACATTTCCTTGCAACTATTCTGCCCTTTTCCAGTATGTTCTCTACAAAGCAGCTAGAATGACCTTTAAAAACCACAAATGTGACCAGATCCTCCAGTGGCTTCCCAATGTCCCTCAGACTTGTTGGGAAATCCCTCAACTGGTTGTTTGGGCCCTGTAGGACCCGGCCCCTTCTAAGCTCCCCAGCCTGGACTCAAGCCACGCCCCTTTGCCCTCCACACAAGAGCCCCTTACAGAACTTCCAATGATCCATGCTGCTTCCCACCAAAGGGCCTCTCCACCAACCCTTTGCTTGGAACCCTCCTCCTCAACCTCCTGCACCCTTTGCTTATCAAATACCCAGCTGTCCACATATCACATCCTAAAGAAAGCCTTCCATGTGCAGACCAGACCAGATTCCCAGGTATAACCTCTCACCACACAATGTCCTTGTCCTTCACAGTTTAGAAACATACTGGTTTGTAATTGTGCACTTATTTGTTCAATTAGTCTCTGAGCTAATGAACATAACAGGCAGGACCTGTGTCAGCATCACCTAGCATGGTGCCAAGCACAGAGTAAACCATTAAATACCTCCTGAATGAACCAATACGAGTCTAAGACAGGGATACAGGCAGGGTGGGAAGGGCAAGAAGAGGGCTGAGTTACTGGAACCAGAGCACAAATGGGCAGGGACTTGCTGCCAGGCGACTTGGTGGAGTAGTCCTGGCAGCAGGAGCAGGGGAATCATGGCATAGGCCAGCCCTTGGAGCTGGTATAGAGCTGCGTTGGTACAGAGCATGGTCTCCAGCTCCTTAGGGAGTATGGTACAGTATAAAGAGCAGGATCTTCACAGCCAGATGGATGGAGGTCTTCAAGCTTCTCTGCTTCCTTTGGGCGATCGCTGAACTCTGAACTTCCGTTTTCCTCAGCTGGGCAAAGGAATCATACAAGTTCACAGGGATGTGAGCGTGAAGTGTGTCTGTGAGGCAATATGACAGCAGCAAAGAGCAAGACATCTGGGTCTGAATCCTGGCTCTCCTCTCTTAGCTGTGTGACCTTGATTGAGCACACTGCTTAACCTCACTGGGCCTGTTTCTTCAGCTGTGAAAGGGGCCAACCACAGTGTGTTCATTCAGCCCATGCATTATTACTGAGAACCTATTTTTTGACAGGCACTGGGGAGACAACAGGGGACAAACCAACAACTCCCTGCCTTTCCTGAGGCTGGCATTGCAGTGAGGGATAAATAACGAGATAACTAAGTGAAAGATATAGGAAGTTAGCTGAGATGAGACAAGGTGCAAAGCTGAGCAGGGGAAGAGAAATGTTGCAGAAATGGAAGGGAGGGAGACATTTTAGATGTGGTTCCAAGGAGAAAGATGCCTTTCAAGTCAAGTTCCAAAGGGCATAAGAGTCAGCTTGAGCTATCCAGGGGGCACAGAGTGCCAAGCCCAGAACCTGACACTCAGTAATTGTTCCATACCTGTCCACTAGCTATACGCCCTCCCATCAGCACATGCCTGGAGCCCCAGCAGGCTGTAGCCACAGCTGGAGGCTCAGTGGCCCAGGGAGAAGGAATTCAGGAACACATTATACCACTTTCTGGGCCTTGTCTAACAGCATGCATTGTGAAGTTTCAGCCTTCTGGCTTCCCCAGTCTGGCTGTTGCATTCAATACTACAAACTCAGTGGAAAAAATAAGAAACAACTCAAAACATCCTTCTGGAATAACCTCTGTACCTTTGTCTGTCTGTCTTCTCTCTCTCCCACTGTTTATTTGAAGTAGAGCATACAAATGATAAGTGTACATGGCTGGATGAATTTTTACCAAGTTAGCACCCATACAACCAGCAAGAAATAGAATACTACTAGCACCCTAGCATCCCCCCTCAAAGGTAACCACTACCCTGGCTTGTTTTCTTATACCAAAGATCAGTTGTTGTTTTTTTAAATCCTCACCTGAGGATATTTTTCCATTTATCTTCAGATAGAATGAGAGAGAGGAAGGGAAGGAGAGAGAGAGACAGACAGACAGACAGACAACCATTGGTTGCCTCCTGCACAAGCCCGACCGGGGCTGGGGACGAACCACAACCGAGGTTAAGTGCCCTTGACTGGAGTCGAACCTACGGCTCTTTGGTCTGTGGGCTGACGCTCTAACCACAGAACTGGCCAGGGCCCAAAGATCAGTTTTGTTTTGTTGGTTTTTTTATCCTCATCTGAGGACATTTTTCCATTTTTTTGTTCAGATAGAGTGGGGGTGGGGGGAGAAAGAGAGAGAGACATCGATGTGAAAGGGACACATCGAGTGGCTGCCACCCGCACGACCAACCAGGGCCGGGGACAAACTGTAACCAAGGAATGCACCCTTACCAGGAACTGAACCCGGGGCTCTCTGGACTGCAGGCCGATGCTCTAACTGCTGAGCCAAACCAGTCAGGGCTCAAAGATCAGTTTTAATGGGATCAGACTGTGTGCTGTTTTGTGTCTTGCTTCTTTTATTCAACATCAAATTAGTGAGATTGATCTGTATTGCTGTGTACAGTGTATACTTTTAGTTGGTATACCATTTCATTGTATAAATATACCACAACTTATTCATTCTGTTGCCCATGGACTTTTAGGTTGTTTCCAGTTTAGGGCTATCATGGACAGTGCTGTGTGAACATTCTAGTACACGTCTCTTGGTGAATGTAGGTCTGGTATGCTCGGCTTCAGCAGATACTCCTAACAGTTGTCCAAGGCAGTTTGACAATGACATGCCCACCAGCAGTGTACGGGACTTCTAGTTGCTCCAGTGCTTGCAGACACTTGGGGGTTTTCATGTTAGATAAGTAAATAGTATTTCACTGTGGTTAAAGTTTGCATTTCCCTGATGACTAATGAAAATGAACAGTTTTGGATAGTCTCTTTTATGAAGAACTTGTTCAAGGTTTCTGCCAGTTGTTTTATTAGATTGTCTCATTTACTTTTAGTTACATTTTTATGTATTTAAAAATGAATACATGGTTTAAAAAATAAGTTACAGACCTGTTTGTTGTATATTTTCCCAGGAATATTCTATGTACATAAAAACATCTATCCCCTACTCTTCTTTTTCACACAAATACAGTTTTACATAATAGACAATGTACATGGAAGACCATTCTCATATCAACACATAAAAAATCTGCCTCATCTTTTTTTTTTTTTTAATCCTCACCCAAGGATATTTTTCTATTTATCTTCAGATAGAATGGGAGTGGGGAGGGAGAGAGAGAAACATAGACATGAGAAAGACATCGACCAGCGGCCTCCCTCACAACCCAGACCAGGGCTGGGGATGAACTACAACCAAGGTATGTGCCCTTCACCGGAATTGAACCCGAGACTCTTTGGTTTGTGGCCCAATGCTCTAACTGCTAAGCCAAACCAGCCAGGGCTGCCTCATCCTTTTTGTAATTGCACAGCACAGTATTCCATTTATGTATACAACATACTTTATTTAATATAATGGGCATATAGGATGATGCCAGTTTTTTGCTTCTAAAAATATGCTATTATAAATACTCAAGACAAACATCTTTGTGCACATGGGTGAGTCTAACTGTAGCAGAAATTCCAGAGAATTGCTGGATCAAAGGGTACGTACACTTAAATTTCTGTGATTCATTTTGCTATCTTGCTCTGCAAAGAGCTGAACAAATGTACAATTGCACCAACTTGGTTTGCCTTGCCAACACAAAGTATTACCAAGCTTTTATTTTGCTAGTCTACTAGATAAAAATGGGATCTCACTGTACTTTAAATTTGCATTCTTTCCTTTTACTTTGAATTAGGGCTGAGCATCTTTTCACATATTTGAATACAGCCTCCACTTTTAAAAGGGCTGTTTCGTGGGATGACTGGTTAACTGGAAATTAGCTCCTGAGAGGAAAACAGAACTAACCTGGAGATTGGGATATTCCCTTCCCTGCAAAGACCTCCAGTGAAATCAGGGACAGGGGGAAAAAACCCTCTGTGTTGAAACACAATCTTAGAACAGGAAGAAACCTTAGAAATTAAGACTAACTTCATATTTTAAAAATATATTTATTGATTTTTTAACAGAAAGAGAGATAGAAACATTGATGTGAGAGAGTAATATCCATTGGCTGCCTCCTGCACATCCTCCACTGGGGATTGAACCCAAACCCGGGCATGTGCCCTGACTGGGAATCGAACCAGGACCTCTCAGTCCATGAGCCACACTGGCTGGGCCTAACCTCATATTTTGTTTTATTTTTTTTTCTTTATTGATTTTAGAGAGAGGAAGGGAGAGGGAAAGAGAGAGAAACATTGATGAGAGAGAATATCGATTGGCCGCCTCCTGCATGCCCTCCACTGGCGATCAGGCCCACAACCTGGGCATGTGTCCTGACGGGAATCGAACTGGCAACCTCTTGGTGCTTGGGTCGACACTCAACCATAGAGCCACACCGGCTGGACCTAACTTCATATTTTAGAGATTAAAAAAAGAAAAAGAAGAAACTGAGGCTTGGAGAGGGGAACTGACTTGCAGAAGACTACATATCAGTTCTGTTGAGAAAGAGATGAAAATCCTTGATGAGTTGTTTTTGTCAACTGTTGCCATCCTCATTAAATATTTTAATGAATGGTTTTATTGTGCTATTATTTCCTTTAGCAAGGGTGTAATTTTAAAGTTAAATAAACAAACTATCATAGTAATTAAAAACACAGGCTTCATAACAAGTGTGGGGACTCAGAAGAATTATGGGATAAGGATCCCTCCCTCTTTACTTTTTGTGAAAGACTTTGAAATGGGTCAAAAAGATTATTGGGTGTCTTCAATGAACAACTAGGTGTTGTCTGGCACACCCTTCTGGGTTATCTGGTTCCAGGAGTTTTTTTTATTTTCTTTAAGCTATAGGGCATAGAAAATTGATAGCAATGAAAGTTATTCTTGCCCAGAGATATGACATACAAATGAAGCTTAAATGGTAGAAGTTCAACTGACCTCCCTCCCCCTCTGTTGAAGAAGCCAGTTTTGCATCTATTAAGCAGATTCATCACAGCATTCCTGACTGCCTATATGTGCATCTGCCTTTTGGATTCATTTCTCAACCATTTGTATCATCTTACATACTTCCTCATTAATTAGTGAGTTAAATTAAATCTTTTACATGTATTTATATCTGTACAAAAGTCATTTAACTTTACAAAAAAAAAAGATATTCTTTTAACATTGCTCGCAGCAAGTATATCTCAGGTACAGTCTTGGTGTCATCCAAAAAATAACGATCCTTTGTTTCAGCTTTTGTAAAAAGAACTGGCCAGCCTCACTTTTTCCCTTTGTGGAAACAAAGATACCAGGCAACAGGAAGCTCATTGAGGGGTGCCAATGCATAGTGCCACTCTGAATACAGAGGCACAAGACCCGCTGACACAATTTTAAACTTTTAAGGCTGGAATTTTGATAATTGATTTAACGCACCCCTTACTTCCAAAAGTTTGGCTGGAATAAGAGGGTTTTTTTGGGGGGGGGGGGCAAAAACAGTAAATAGTGAGAAAGTGGCTTGCAGTCAGTGAGATTCTCATAGATTCCTTGGCTGTACTTACTGCTTTTCTCAATCGTACAATTTAGTCGGTACTTACCAGTTTCACAACACTAAGCATCTGCTTCCCAGACGTGCAGCAACTGCCCCAAATATAGGAAACTCAAACAAACAAACAAACGTGTCTATGTTCAAAAACCTTAGGACTTATCATCTGGAAGGAATCGTTGGGATGCTCCGATGTCCTGATCCCTCCGAGAGGGTAGACTAGAGCCCCCTGGACCCCAGGAATCAGGCCTCCAATTCCCAGTCCAGTGCGCTTCCTCTTTTCCCACGTGCTCCTGCCTCCGGCTGTTTCCCAGGCCGTGGTTTCCATTTCCCCATTTTCTGAGTTCTCAGTCCCCCACGGTGCAGGCCACTCCTAAAGGGGACAGTGCCTTGAGAGGTGGCCGCGGGCTCGAATCACTCGGGCAAGAACTCGCTCGGCACCCAGCGTGACAGCTTAACGCGTGGCTTGGACCGTGCGGCAGCCCGTAGCCCCATCCTTTCCCTTCCGGATCTCCTTTGGGAGGGACCTCTTTACCTTAGCGAGGGAACCTGTGACTGGAAGCGGCCCTCCTCAAGGAACTGTCAGTCCTTAAGAGCCTTTGTTCCAGAGGGACCGCTGTCACCTCGCGGAAAGCACCGGACGCACTCCCCTCCGCAGCCAGGCGCCGGAGGCGGCCGGAACTGCGCAAGCGCGACGCCGCTGACCTCCGGGTTCACTTCCGGGGGTCGCACCGCCCGGCTCTCCGGGCTGGGTTCTGGGCTCCGGAGTGGGCTCGGCGGCCACCTCCCTCCGATCGGCCCGGCCGGACTGACCCGATCCGAGCCACGCGGCCCGCTCCGGCCCGGCCATGAGCGCGGCCGCATGATGCGTCCCTGCCTTGGCCGCTGCAGTCGCCCCCGCCGCCGCCGCAGGCCAGGAGGAGCCGTAGCGCCGGGTGACCCCGCCTGGGCCTCGGGTGAGTGCGGTGGGCTGGGCTGGGCGGGCCGGGCCGGGCTGGGTTGGCTGGGCTCACGCCCAGGTCCCCTGGCCATTACCTGCCCCCCGCTCCCTCTCCTCCACCCCTTCGTGATCTGCAACCTTCCCAAATTCCTCAGGGGCACCCTGTGCTTGCACTTGACTTCCCCAGGTGTCCCCTTGTCCCTCCTCACTTGATCTTTCGGGATAGGGCCCGAGTTGTAGCCCCAGCTTCTTGCCTGACCTTGGCGTGACAGCAAGCTCTCCGAGCCACGGTTTTCTCTCTAATAACGGGTTGTTGGTAGGGCTAGAGGAGAGAATGGCTGTAAACCCTACTGTAAGCTATAAAGAGTTGTTTATAGGCATCTATTACAATGAGCTTTCTCCCACACCTTGCGTGGCTCCTTGAATACCCTTGTTCTTCTCCCCCTTAAAATTTTAACTTTCTTCTTCGTGCGTCTTTCTCATTATCTTCCCTTCCCCTCAATGATCTTTGGGGGATTTTCTGACAGGGCATCTGGGACAATCAAGTCAGCCTTCAGGGAAGTGTCTGCCATCTCTTCTTAGTGAGGCCAAAGCTCCTCTCTCCTGAGAAGTCATTGCTGTGGGGACTGTCTCTTTTTGCTCTTGGATGGACACTATTCGTTTATGAGCAGCCAGTTTATCATGGTCATTAAATTGGAGTGTAAGAACTGTTGGTACACCTGCTTTGTAGCTTCTTTTGCTGTCCAGGTTCTGTACATTGCTTTCCAAACCGATGCTACACTGTTACATTTGCATTCTGGTAGTGTATATACTTAATGTCTGTTTAACTCTTATTGTCTCAGGTAGTCTAGAAATCTAACTCAATATATTTTTCTTCCTAATCTCTTCACCTCACAGATGATAAATTTAGTTTTTTGATATTGTTATAATTTACTTATCCAAAGTCACCTTTTAAAAACTCACCTTGTGCCGGGCTGGTGTGGCTTAGTGGTTGATCATCAACTCCAAGAGGTGGCCGGTTCCATTCCTGCTTAGGGCACATGCTGGGGTTGTGGGCCTGCTCCCGAGTGGGGGGCATGCAGGAGGCCGCCAATCGATATTCTTTCTCATCAATGCTTTTCTCTCTCCTTTTCCCTTTCTTTCTCTCTAAAATCAATAAAGAAAAATAATAAAAACTCACCTTGTGCCCTGGCCAGGTAGCTCAAGTGGTTAGAGTGTTGTCCCCTTATGCCAAGGTTGTGGGTTCGATCCCCAGTCAGAGCACATACAAGAATCAACCAATGACATAACAAATCGACTTTTCTCTCTCTCTTCCTTCCTCTCTCTCAAAACTCAATAAATAACTTTTTTAAAAGTTACCTAGTTAAGTTTGTTTGTTAAGAAGTTACATCTTGGTTAAAGTGACTGACTATTGGGATAGCTGGAAAAATGGAATGGAACAGAAGTAATAAATTGCATTTCTTGAACATTCCGGAAAAAAGAAGGGTTAGATTTATTGAAGTTACTTGGATTGTATACTTTTTTGGACTTAGACTGGTAGGTTCACATTGACTTTTGAGTTGAGATATGGAGGAGAACAAGACCATCTGAAAAGTTAATTTCCTAAAGAATTTATAAAACAACAGTTGGAATTCTATGCAAATGTCCCGTAAGAAGGCAAATGGGTAAAAATGTATTCAGAAGTGTTGTGCTACCGATGGCTCAGAGCCTGCCTTGGATTACAATTAGTGAATTGGAACTTTACAGCCATGCTAATCAGTGCACTATAAAAGCAGAAATCCTCTTTTAGTGGTACAGCCATGCACCACTTAACGGGGATACTTTCTGAGAAATGCATCGTTAGGCGATTATACTGTGTGTGAACATCATAGAGTGCTCTTACACAAACCTAGATGGTACAGCCTACTACACGCCTAGACTATATGGCATAGCCTAGTGCTCCCAGGCTGAAAACCTGCACACCATGTTACTGTACAACACAAGATTAAAGTAAGTTCAAGAGAAAATGATGTAATCAAGAGACATGGTAAACCAGGTGTGTGACGCTGCTGTCAGTGTAACAAGGCGTACTGTTTTATAAGTAGAAGGTACACTCTAACAATAAAAAGTATGTTATAGTAAATATATAAACCAGTAACACAGTTGTTTATTATCATTATCAAGTATTATGTACTGGACATATTTGTATATGCAGTACTTTTATGTGACTGGCAGCCCCGTAAGGTTGTGTACTCTAGCATAGTCACAAATGTGAGAAATGTGTTGCGTTATGACATCAGTAGGCAATAGGACTTTTTCAGCTCCATTATAGTCTTATGAGAAGACTATCCTGTATGTGGTTCATTGTTGGCCGAAATGTCATTACACAGCACATGATTGTATTAGCATGAATAGCATGGCTGGAACTATATATAAGAACAGTCTTGATTTACTCAAAAGTATGGACATACTTTTACATTCTTACTAAAACTGTTCTGCAGGCTTGGGCTGTTTGGTGCTATAAATAATATAATCTTTGTAAATATGAGGAAATGGGGCTGTAAATAAGTTCACGTACAAAGTTAATGTTTGGGATGAACTGAGAAGTAGTTTTCCTGATGATTCCAGAACTTCCCTGTTCCATCTCTGCTGACCAGCTCTACAGGATAATTTTCTTGAAGCAGCTTTTTGGGTAGGTGTTTCTTAAAAGTGACGTTTTAGTTATAAAGCAACACATGCTTGTTTTGTAAAAAATCAAACACTAGAGCAGAGAATAAATTCTGAACACTTATTCCCATTCCTGCTTGTCACCAAGAACAGCGTCCAGGGTCAGTGTTAGCTTGCTGTGTGACCCTTGAGCTATAGCACCTGGGAGGAGTGTAGGACAGCTGTGAGAGTTAGTCACCCACAGAGTTTAGAAGGGACAGTCCACACAAGACCACCTTCTCTGCTGGCCTCAGCTGCAAGTTTGGGGATTCCCCAGACCACCCTACTGTTTGATTATTAGGAAGGAGGACTCACGGAACTCACGGTAAGCTGTCATACTCACAATTACGGTTTACTACAGGGAAAGAATGCAGAATAAAATCAGCCAGGGTAAGAGGCCTGTAGGACAGAGTCCAGGGAAGTATCAGAGGGGGGGCTTCTGTCAGAACACATTACTACCCTGGCATTGATATGAGACAGTATGCCCAGGGTATTGCCAACCAGGCAAGCTCACCTGGACCTTCATGTTCAGAGTCTTTTTGGGGGTTCCACCTGTGATTGATTGCTTACTTGGTTGATCTCCGTGTCCAGGTCAACTGATAACTGCATAACCCAAAGTCTCACCCTTCATTACATTGTTAGTCTTTCTTGTGTAGCCAGCCCCTACCAAAACTCAGATTGATTGTCACTTGAGGACAGAAGCCAGACCTCCTTTAGGGCAAGTTTAAATTCTTTACTGCACAGCATCCTTCCTTCTCTCATGGTCCCTTAAAATATCCTTTTTTTTTTTAACCATTGACAAATGACTGCCTTCTAGATCATGAGACAAAGGCCCCTGGGTGAGTTCTCTCAACTTTGATTCCTTTCTAGATAAAATATCTGAATCTCCATCAGTCTTTTGCCTCCCCTTGCCTTTGAGGAAGAGATAATCCCTCTTTCCCAGTGTCAACTTGTATCTGCCCTTTGGTCTGCCTGTCATGGGACAAGGATTTAGCCATTTATTCTCACTTGCCTCTTTGATTTTCTTCTTTCACTGTCTTCTTTGCCTCTTTCTACAAACATGTTCCTGTCTTGCTAATCTTAGCCTTGCTTATACTTCATTCCATTCTTGAAAAACCTTTGGTAGAAACCTGTTAATTGCCTACTAAAATCCAGACTCCTTATAGGGCCTTATATTGGTACCACACCTCATAGTTTTGGAAACACTTGTGTTATCTTACTGTGCCTTGCATGTAGTGGGTGCTTGGTAAATGTTAGATTAATGAATAATCTGGCCAGGCAGCAAGTGAGAGTCTTCTGTTGGAGGAAAAACAGCAGGAGCCAAAGCACAGAGGTGTGAAAGGGTGCGTGGCAAGGGGAGCCGGAATGAGCACTGTGGAAGAGGGTGAGAACAGCCTGGGACGGTAGGGAGAGCAGAGCCAGTGGAGCCTGGAATGCCGTGGCCCCAAGGTTTGGGACCAGGCTGACTTTGTAACCCACGCTGTGATTTTCATGGTAACTCCTGCAGTCACATAGAGGGGGTTGGAACCTGGACACCCTCTGAGGTTAGGATTCTGCAGATGTACAGGCCAGAGGTGGCTTGTGGGAAAGGTGGGAAGGGAAGGACCAGAGCTGTCAGTGGGAAATGTCATCAGCACGTAGGAATGAGGGAGGAGCGGGATCTGTGCCTGCAGGTTAAAAGGTTCTAACAAATACTGGTTGTGTGAGGAATGTTGTCGGTTAATGGAGGAGAGGCCAGCCTGTGTTAAGCTGGTGGTCTGGTTCTTTCTGGGAAAGGGTGCAGTTCCTTTGCAATACCCAGTGAGTAGGGGCCAGTCAGAACAGAGAAGCTTCCAGTTTCCCTTGAGACAGGCTTTTACAGTACCATTCCTTTTTTAAAATGTTTTGAATGCTTGAAGTTCCGTATTTCCCAAATTCAATTTATTCATTACAGAATGCATTTTCTAAAACCAAGTGCTCTGGGAGGCAGTGTATTTTAATGGAAGAACATGGGCTTTGGAGTCAAAACAGTCCTGACTCCACCCTTTGCTGGCCATGAACTTGGGCAAGTTACTTTTGCTCTAGGACTCAATTTCCTTATTCCTAAAATGCTAGTAATAGTGCCCGGCTTTTAGAGTAGTGGCTGGAGTGAGTGTGATAATGTATATAAAGCTCCTGACACACAGTAAGTGTTCAGTAATTGGCCTTTCTTTTCACCTTCCAATGTTCTACATTGTCATCACCTTGCAACTGAGAGCAAAAGCTACTCTTAGCATATGAAATGTTCATCGCATTTTGGATTTTGGTGAGTCTGATGTTCTAAAAATTCACTTCACGTTAAACAAGGAAGCCCTATTTAGGAAAATATGGAAGAAGGTTGGAATTCGTCAGCAGTTTTCAGGTTCAGTTATTCCCTGGGCCAGGACATTTGAAGAGGTTTGGAACTCTGGGGCTTTCTTTGTTTCTGCATTTAGAATTCTTGACGGTTTACTTACCACATCGGGGTTTTAAAAAATCACTGCTCCATTTGACATTGAGTCAGGTTGTGGCTCTAGTACAGGGACAAAAGTGAAACCTTTGGTGTGTGTGCCTTTGAGCCCACCTCATCCAGCCTCTAGTTGAGCTGTCCCCAAAAAATCCCTGCTAGTGTGGGGTTCTCTGTTCCTTCTCTTCTCCCTCTTCCCCTTTAGCTCTAACACATTTCTCTCCTACTTCTTTTCTCCAAGGCTCCTGACCGTCTGGCCCCACCCCCCATGCCAGATCGCCCACTTCGATCCTCTTTCAGATTCCTCTCATGTTCCCATGGGCTTCGTCTCTGCTTTTTATCCTGATTCTCACTCATTCACTCTGTGACTATCTGCAGCGTGTGTGTGTTCTAGGGGTGTGCTGAGGATAGTATGGGGGATATTCTGTTGAGGTGTCTGACAGAGGAACAAGACAGCCCGTAAGGGGGGAGGTAAGAGGGGTTAGAGGCCTCTTGGAGGCCTTTGGCTTGTATCTAACCTTCGAGACAGTCACCGGATGGTTTTAAGTGAGGGACCAACTCCATCTGATTTCTGTCTATGAAAACATACTCTGGGTGCTGAATGGGAAACGGCTGGTTAGGTGAATAGAGGCAGTGAGTATAGAAAGCCCAGGTGAGGGCCCGTGTGCCTTGATTTGGCTGGGTGGGGAGGTGGAAGAGAGGATCAGATTTGGGTGGATTTGGGAGGTGGAACCTATAGGACTTGCTGAGGGGTTGGATGGGGAGGTGGGAGAAAGAGTTAAATGAAAGGTGAGTCCTTTGTTTTGACTTTGGCAACTAGATGGTGTGCTCTTTATTAAGATGGGAAGAGTGGGGTTGTGACAGTTGGCTGGGTGGGGGCATGTTTTTGTTTTGGCCTCCTGCAGTGGAGTTGCTGAGGAGCCAGTTGGACGTACTCAGTGATGCATTATTCGTTTGGAAGTTTCCCAGATACCCATATTTTTAACGACATGGGGCTGGGATCCTGTGAGACCATTTAGACAGCATATAGATAAAGAGAAAACCCAGGGCTGAGCCTGAGCCCTCCCAGCATTTAGGCAGCTATGCAGGAGAAGGACCGAGTAGGAGAATGAGGTGTGGCTGGTGAGAAAGGAGGAAAACTCAGTGTTGTCTCCACTACCCCCACTCCCACTCACGAGAGTGGCTTTCCTCTCCTAGTCCTGTGGCTTTTTGTTGGTGTGTGTCCCAGCTCACCATCTTTTTGATATGCAATGTCCAAGTGCTATTTTGGAGTGATTAAGTACTTGAGTGAAAAAAACCTTTTTAGAAAAGTTAAATACTCTTACTGTTCACAGTAAGGATAATGAGACTTGGCTTTAGCTAGCTTACTGTTATGTTGGGTTTTTTTCCTTAAAGGTTAATTAGTAATTTGAGAAGAAAATAGTGGTTTCCCAAGGCATCCATTATCGGTAGGGTTTGAAAGCACAAACTTTCTTGATTGTAAATTGATGGAGAGAACATTTAAGAACATAAATGCAGTAGACACCGGAGATTATCTGAATGCTCAGTACTTGTACCAAATGTAGTGAGGATTCTGGTTCTCTCCTTAGTATAACCCACCCTAACTCAGGCCCCACCCTGGTTCACTGTTCATTCAGGTTGGCAACACACCTGGGACCTAAGTGCTTGACATCCTCCCTTCCCTCCCTTCTGTGTGTCAGCCTGTTTGCACAGCCACACTTGAGACACTTTGCTGTCCTGAATGGCACCTCCTCTGAATTCTTAAAAGTGCCCCCGCTGACCCAGCTCGGTTCGCCCTGGCTACCTTGTCACTCTCTTCCAACTTGGTGCTCAGTCTCCCCAGAACCTTCAGTTCCTTGAGGGTTTCTGTCTCCTGGCTGATCAGGCCTCACCCTTTGTCCCGCACTCTGGTTCCCCAGCCCAAGTCTTGCCTTGGATGCCCTGGTTTTGGGGCATCATCTTGTTACTCTCCAGCCACGCAAGCCTTTGTAGAGCAGGGCCAGAGTTCGGATAAAAGGGCCAGCCGTTCTCGGCACTTTGTCAGCATCTGGACGTCGTCAGCCCTCTGTGTCCAGTGTTGTGTGTCAGGCCTTGGCTGCCCTCCTGTGGCTTCCTTTTCCCAATCGCAAGCTCTTCTCCGCTTTGGATACGCACAGCCCACCTCCTTCCTCTTTGCTCAGAAGATAATGTTAGGCTAGTGTTAGGGAGTGTGACCCCTCTAGCTTTGGTCCATCCTGTCAGTAGCAGCCTCTTCCTTCAGTCTAGGGAAGAAGGGTCATTCTGCCCCGGCAACTGTCCCCTCCTTGAGTGTGCACACTTGGACCCTCATTCCTTTTTGTTGGTGTTGTTTAATCTTTACCCAAAGATGTTTTTATTGATTTTTTAGAGAGAGCGAGAAATATCAATCGGTTGTCTCCTGCATGTGCCCCGACCGCGAATCAAACCTGCAACCTTTTGGTGTACAGAACGACGCTCCAACCAGCTGAGACACCGGCCAGGGCTACATTCAGTCACTGTTGGGGCTGTCCTAGGCTTTTTAAAGTGTGGCATGGTCATACCGAGATGCAGCATGATGGGACTCTTATGGAGTTCCAGGGACTAACTGTGACTTTGGGTAGGTACTTAAATCCTGTGGGTCCGTGGTGGCTCATCTATAAAATGGCAAGACCAAGTGTTTTTTTTTAAGATCATCGTAGCTTTAAGTGAGATAAAACACGAGAGAAGAAATTAAAGAAAAACATTTCCCACTTCTAGCTACTTATGTCCTTCTCTTAACCACATTTTAGAAATTTTGCTTATTTAATTACCTCACCACTCTGTCTCCAAGTTCCTGGCACTTCCTTTTTTATTTTATTTTTTATACTAACCTGAGGACATGCTTATTGATTTGAGAAAGAGAGAGAGAAACATCGATCAGTTGCCTCCTGTGCATATGCACCCCAACAGGGGATTGAACTTACAACCTAGGTATGTACCCTGACCGGGAACCAAACCTGCAGCCTTCTTTGTGTACAGGACAGCACTCCAACCACTGAGCCACACTGGCCAGGGCAGCTCTTGGCACTTCTGAAACTGAATCCGCTTGTGCTCTCCTAGCATCCCCTTTGGTGTGTTGACTGCTCCTGCCTTCCTTCCTGCCCTTAACTCCCTTCCCGGCCTCCACCCCTGCCTCTTTCTACCTCTTCCTCCTCTCATGCCTGTGTTCCCAGGGTGTCAGCCTCACACTTCCGTGGCCTCCTGGGTGAGTGCATCTTCCCACTGCACCTGCTCCCTCTGCGCTGGGCTCTCCCGTTCCATATCTGGATTGGGGCTGGGGGAGATCAGATATTAACTGGCAGCTGGTCAGCTCTGCTGGCTCATTCTGCAGGCACCTCAGATTCATTGCGCCCCAGTCTGAGCACTCTCTCCCTGAGTCTGCAGCTCCCATTTTTCGTGAGAGTATCAGCCAGGGCAGTCAAGCCTTGGAGTCCCTTCTATTTCCTGTCCTGTGCCCCGTCCTTTCCATGTTGGTTGCTATGCTGTTTCTCGCTGTGACTGTCTCTCACACAGCCCCCTTCAGGTCCTGCTCCCCTCTTGGCTCTGGTCTCTGCCATCTGCTCTGGGTCACAGCAGCAGCCTCCTGGTTGCCTGTCTTTCTCCTTCCATCCTGGTCCCACTTTCCCGCCAGTTATCTTTTTTTTTTCCCCTTTAATCCTCACCTGAGGACATTTTTCCATTTTTTGTTCAGATTGAGTGGGAGGGGGAGAGAGAGAGAGAGAGAGAGAAACATCGACGTGAAAGGGACACATCGAGTGGCTGCCTTCTGCACAACCCAACCAGTGCCGGGGACAAACTGCAACCGAGGTACGTGCCCTTAGTGGGAACCGAACCCGGGTCTCTCTGGACCGCAGGCTGACGCTCTAACCGCTGAGCCAAACCGGCCAGGGCCCACCAGTTATCTTTTTAAGACACCTTTCTGTTTACCTGAATTCTGCTGCCTCCCTTTCCAGCAGAAAGCAGTGCCGAATCCAGAACCTCGAGCTTGGCATCCAGGGTGCTTTTTGTGTGGACCCCAGTCTCTCCTTGGGTCACATTTCCCTTCCCTTTCCCACCTCCTTTGCCCCCCTGAGCCTTTTCACGCTATTCTCACCTTCTTTACTGACACGTTCTCTGGTTCCTGCAGACAGAATTAGCCTTTGTCATCTCTCTCCCTCATCACACTTTGCTCCTAATTTGGGGATAACACTTAGCACATTATTTGCAAGGCAGATGCCTCCCACCTCTGTTGGTTTGTGAGCTCCTGTCTGTGGTTGAGCATGGGGCGGGGAAGCACGCATGGAGTAGGGTGCTTGGAGGGCCCCGGCCCCCCTGTTTGAATTAAAGGGGTCTCTCTCGGGCTGGCGTTTGCTTCTTAGGCTGCTTCTGTGTCTGAAGCAGAGATTTGCTTATTGCTGTGTTTTATATAGGTCATCAGTGGGTGTATGAAGAGTAAAACAATGATGAGTTTAAACAGCATTGTAATATCAACATGAAGACCTAACTCTACGGTAGACTTTCTTTTCATTGCCTTAGTAAAGCAATTGTAACTTAATTCTGTTTTGTAGTAAATGATCACCAAAGAATACCCATGTCTTTTGTTTACTTACTTGTTTACAGTTTGCTAATGAGAAATACACATTTTTTTTATAGCCAAGGAAAAAAGTGAGGGGAAGAGATTAAGAAACTTACTGAAAATACAGTTCAAAGTAAGTCTAAGATGGGTCTTGACTCCCAAAAACATTTCAAGTTGTTGGCTGTCGCCTAGATATTTTAATAAAGTTACTATATATAAATACCATATTTAAAAAGTCACCACTGTTAGTTTAAGCACCTTGGCATTTATGGCCAAATTTATTATTAACAAGTTCAGAAGGGACTCGGAGCCGGAAATACATTAGGGTGGCGCTGAGGCGGGGCGGAAGGTTGTCCGGGAAGTGCAGCGGGTGGACCGAGTCCTGAGGAGACTTGCAGTGGAGGGGTGGGCGGGGGGCCCACAGCAGAGCCCGGCCCAGGTGGAGGCACAGCAGACCTGAGACAGCAAACACTGAGCAGCCTCTGGGTCCTGGAGGAACACCAGGATCTGGTGGCGGAGACTAGGGAAACATATCCTCCATGCCTCTCCTCCCCCGGCCCCCTCTCCCTTCACCCTCTGCCACACCAGCCTCAGCCCCCTGGTGTCACGTCGGGCATCTCGGTTTCAGAAAACACACACCCTATTTAATTGGATTGTTTCTGGTTAAAAAATGGGCAGAGGACCAGAACAGACACTTTTCCCAAGTAGACATAGAGGTGGCCAACAGGTAATATGACAAGATGCTCAACTTCACCAGCTATGAGGGAAATGGCAAGTGAAAACACACTGAGATACCACCTCACACCTGTCAGAATGGCTGTCATCAATGAGACAAGTAATAACAAGTGTTAGAGAGATGTGGAGAAGAGGGAACCCTTGTACACTGCTGGTGGAAATATAGCCACTATGGAGAACAGTGTGGAGGTTTCTCAGAAAATTAAGAGTAGAACTACCATATGACCCAGCAGTCTTTCTGTGTACCTACCTGGAAAAGTTGAAAACACATCTTTGTAAAAGTATATGTACCCCTATCATCAGTCACCATAGCCAAGACATAGAAACAAGTCAAGCGTCCTTCGACAGATGATTGGATAAAGAATATGTGGTACATATATACAAAGGAATACTACTCAACCGTAAAAGATGAAATGTTGCCATTTGTGACAACATGGATGGATCATGCTAAGTGAAAAACGTTAAACAGAAAAAGACAAGAACCATATGATTTCACTCACATGTGGGATATAAAACAAAAAGCAACCAACAAACAAATAAACTCATAGACACACAGACAACAGTATGGCAGTTACCAGATGCGGAATGGGGGTGGGGGAAGATGAAGAGGGTAAAGGGGGTCAAATTTATGTTGACGGAAGGAGACTAGGCTTTGGGAAGTGAGCACACGGTGCAATATACAGATGATGTATTATAATTGTACACTGAGCCCAGTCCCATGGACTGAGAAGTCCCTTCGATTCCCAATCAGGGCACATGCCCAGGTTGTGGGCTGGATCCCCAGTGCAGGAGGCAGCTGATCAGTGGTTCTCTCTCACATTGATATTTCTCTCTCTCTCTCCAAAAAATAAAACAAATCTATAATAATTGTACACTGAAACTTATATAATTATTAATCAGTGTTACCCCAATAAATTTAATTTATAAAAGAAAACATAAAAAAAAAAAGGAAAGAAACAAAAATAGACTCTAACTGAGGGTTCAAGCAGAAAAATGATATATTGGAAGGACAGTGGCGAGAGAGAGCGGACAGGCTGCAAGGCGCGAGGGCCCGGCAGCAGAATGGAAGCCCGGCTGTGCTGCAGGTGTTTGGCCCCGGCCCCGCCAGACCTGTTGTGGGGAAGATGGCCCTCCTGGACTGGTCCTCTAAGCTTATTTTTCCCCGAGGTCTTTCTCTTTGTCCTTTAGTTCTCCTTTCTGGGAAATTTCCCCTTTCTCTCATCCAGTCCTGTTTTTAAGATTTCAAAATTCTACCATCCTATTTTTTTTGTTCAATAACTAGGAAGTCCTCATAATGTTCCTCTTTTTGTTTCACAGATACAAGTTCTTATTTCTTCTTACGTTTTCTTCTCTGCATCATGCCTGCTCTGAATTCTTTTTCTTGGGGCTCAGTCTTTCCTGAGACCTGTTTTGGGCTTTCTTCAGAACACCTGACTGTCGTCGGCTGTTTGTTCGTATTTAAGAACGAGGTGGGCCAAGCACTTGGAGCCATGTAGGATGGCCTCTGGTGGCCCTCGTCTCAGGGACATGTGGCAGTGAATCTGACCCCTTTGTTGAGGTTCCCCTGTGTTTTGTGTCTCCTGGGCCACAGGAGTGCCTCCGGAAGCTCTGTGTGCGGCCACCTGCCGGTGAGCCAGGTGGGGGACGCACTGGGAGCTTCTTTCTTCTGCAGGCGGCCCTCACTCGCGTGCACCTGTTCTTCCACGTGACGTGCCCCTTCCATCCAGCACTCCGCACTTCTCGGTCTCCTGTCCCTCTTTGCTGTGATTCCTTTGTCAAGTAAACAAATGTTGACTGTTGAGACGCAGGGTAGGCAGATTTGGTCTCAGCTTAAAAGATTTGTCTTCAACACTGGGGCTAAAATGGCAGGAGGGTAAAATGGACACACTCAGAAGACTTAGTTTTATTTCCTAGTAATGAAAATTTAGAGGAGCAAAGATTCACAGTTAAGGATAGTTCTCAATAACAGAACTTGGTGTAAAATGTTATTTGGTTATATGTGCTCCCAAAATTAATCAGATCCTAAGAAATACTATACGCGCTCCTGTCATAAGTAGCTTTTCTAATCCAATTTTATTTTCTTTCAGATCCTATCACATAGGACAGTATGTACCTTCAGATCCTGAAGAAAAGGCGCAAAATGTCCAAGTAATGTTTCAAAATAATTTGTGAGGTAAGCGTGTGGTTCTTTAGGTGGATAATCACTATTGCCTTTCTGACGGCCCCTGCTAACGGCGTACTATTGAAAAGGCCGTGCGGGCGTGTGAAAGGGTAATGGTGGTAGGGAAATGTTTCTCCACCTACTGTCATTGGTTTGCTTACCATCTGTCCCAGAAGGAGAGTGTATCTTAGGGGTGGGGCGGGGAGAAAGTGAACTGATAAGTTACTAGCAAGTATTACAAGACGAGGTGAATGCTCAGTGCAAATGCCATGGAAAGCTTTTGCTTCTATGGTTGTCCCCTTAAAAGATATGCAGAGACATAGAAGTAGGGTTCAGACTGCCAAACCTCAGAGGAGGGAGCAGGAGGGGAGAAGAGATAAACCAAAGAATGTATCTGCATATATGCATAACCAGTGGACACAGACAATACTGTGAGGGGAGGGCTAGATCGGGAGGAGGGTGTCCATGGGAGAAAAAAGAGAAACATCTGTAACAAAGATAAATTAATTTTTAAAATAATGGAGATCTGCAGTGTGGCTTTGTGTTCTGGGAAACTGGGCTTTATTTGACATAAGGACAACAAGCAGCTTAGGCTCAGGAGTGTAGACAAAATCCCATTAAATCGGCCATAAAAGTCAGAAAATGATGATGCGACATCTGCTCGACCATCGGTCAATGCATAGTGCTTTCAGGTTCCTCCCAGAATGGTTTTCAGGAGCATTAAATCAATAGCGATTTTGGTATTTCGAGTAGCGTAAGATTGCAGCCTTACAGTAAAGTGTACGTTTTAGTTTTCCATCGCAGATCGCTGTACCGTTGCTCGCGTGCTCCCGGTGTTTTTAGATTAGTTCGATGTGAAGAAATTGTTTCTTCATGCCCTCCCCTCCCTTCCTGTCTCATTAATGAAGTGTAAATACAGTGACTCAGCAGAGCGCCCGTGCAGGGTATGAGGGATAACCGAATGCATCCAGCCCACACTCTTGAAAATCAAGGCACTTCCGGGTACCAGGTGGTTTTTCCTTTTGTCTTCTAGTGGGTTTAACGAGTTTGGCCCTAAAGCACACGAGCACCGTGCACCAGCATCCTGAGATGTGCTTCTAGGTATGCCCTACCGTGCCAGTGTTTGGTGTCCCTGTGGTTGCCCTTCTTGCCGCCAGCAGAGCTACACTAGGCATACTACCCACCACAGGGCTGTCCTGCGCGCTCTGGCAGTTCTCACCAGTACCCCACCAGGAGGTCGAGCTGACTGGCTCAGCCGTGCAGTGTGTGCCTTCAGAAGCCATGCGGGGTCCTGACCTCTGGGTAGAACTCAGACTGCACAGACATGCTCTGACAGCAGGCTCGCCTGTCCGCACAGCTCATCATCTTATTGCCAGCGAGCACCGTTGCTCATAGAAAGCGTTCTGCTTGAAACAGAACCAGAAAGCCAAGGGACTGTGGTCAGAGGAATTTTTCACATTAAGGTCTTGATGTACAGTTAGGATTCACTAAGAAACTTTTATGCAAATCACTAGCAAACTATTCGCATCTGAGAGAGGTACCAGTTTCTTGTTGACATCCGCCAACAGCACGCAGGCACCGAAAGGGGCATAGGCAGAGAGGGCCAGCCCCTCTGGGTGGGCTGACAGTCAGGGAGGGACACACAGAAGCTCTGGTGGTGGGAAGGGGTAAGCACACGCAAGTGGAACGGATGAGCGTGCCCTGAGCGTTCCAGGGAAGTGCAGAAGCTTCCAGACACTGTCTGCCCTTCGACAAAACCAGGCTTTACAGTGGTGTAGGCAGAACCAGCTTGCACTTCTCCAGATACTCATGTCTGATTCCCGGAGACCCTTTCAAAGTGCTCCTCGGAGGAAGGACAACTATCTTTTGAGGATGACTTGCTTGAAAGAGAGAAACATTGGGTCCTACAGGGTGAGGGGATATACAGGGAATGGACTCAACGGAGGTGTTTGCTGGGGAAGGCTCCCTGAAAGAACGGCTGGCTAAGGTCTGGCCAGTTCTTTAGTTTATCTCACCAAAAATTTTTAAAGCACCCGGCCAGTGTGACTTAGTGGATTGAGCGTTGTCCCAGGGACTGAGAGGTCCTGGTTCGATTCCTGGTCAGGGCACATGCCCCGGTTGCAGACTCGATCCCCAGTAGGGAGAGTGCAGGAGGCAGCCCATCGATGTGTCTCTCTCACATTGATGTTTTTATCTCTTTCTCCCTTCCTCCCTCTCTCTAAAAAAAAAAAAATCAATAAAAACATATTTAAAAAATATATTTTTTAGAGCTGTTTGTGTCTGATCTAAGAGCAGGGTTATTTTACTGACCCTGGGGAACAATTTCATTTCTCTCTTGTACAAGTCCATGTTTTTGTATCAAGGGAGAGTTTTGCAAAATATTTGCAGAATGAACTCTAATCTGCAAGTTTATTTATTCATTAAATGTGCGCATAATTACTGTGCTCCCGTTTTGTTTAAGGAAAACAAAAATAATGGAACGCCCAGGTTCAAAAGACGGCTGGCAATCACTCGTAGCAGACCTGACTCCATGAGCTTTCATTCTGCGGCTCCTGCTCCTTCACACTGGGGAGGGCTCTTGCTCCGTGCTTGTCGGAAAGATGAGCGGTTCGCATGCGCCAAGAAAGCACTTGGGTCATTTGCTAAAAGACTGTCAGTGTTTTTCTCTCCCTTGTATGAAAGCTAAGGCCAAATGAACTCTGAGTCTTTATCTTCCTTCTCTTTATTTATCATGAGTATCACTGCTCTACACCAAACACCAATAAGACAAGGTCCTTCGTTTAAAGAAGCAGAAGAGGCACAACCGGTGTGGCTCAGTGGTTGATCATTGACCCATGCCCCAAGAGTTCACCGGTTCGATTCCCTGTTAGAGCACATGCCCAGGTTGTGGGCCCGATCCCCAGTGTAGAGCGTGCAGGAGGCGGCCAATAAATGTTCTCTCTCATCGATGTTTCTATCTCTGCCTCTGTCCCTTCTTCTCTCTCTAAAACCAATAAAGAAAAATAATAATAATAAACAGCAGAACAAGTTGCTAGGAAAAAATGCAAGTTCCTCTTTTATTTTGTTGGATCCTAGGGCATCAGGGACTGTAGGAAGTCGGAAAGGTGTCAAAATAGTGGATTAATAAGTGAAGGAAACTTCAAATGATTAGAGAGGAAGGGCTTTCTAGAAACACAATATAGAGTTGAAGATAGAGAGAAAAATGGGAGCCTGCCTCCAAAACATGATCCCGTGTTGAAACGAGGGAGAGATGAAAGTAAACAGAACCCCATTGAGAAAACCCAGGTCGGCCCATATAAAATGGGTAGAGAAATAGTCACTTATTTATCACCCTTCCCTCATGTGGGTAGTCCTGTTTCTGTGAGAGCTGTAAGGTCATCTGTGCACCTCAGCACAGACAGGTCAGGTCGCACGGGGCTCATTGCGTGGACAGTGGGTGGCAGCCGTGGTACAAGTCTCATGTCCACCGTGGCTTGGGAACTTGGGTGCTGTGATTGTGCATCTGGCTCGTTCTTTTCATTATCTTTGTTCGTCTGTGGCTGTGGCCGTGTTCCCTGGGAGCCTCATCACTCTGTGTCTATCCCCTCCAGGGTGCATCGGGAAAATCATGCCGTCATCAGGACACCGGCTCCGGGATGTCGAACACCATCCTCTCCTGACCGAAAATGACAATTATGACTCTTCGTCGTCCTCTTCCTCCGAGGCTGACGTGGCAGACAGGGTCTGGTTCATCCACGACGGCTGCGGCATGATCTGCGCTGTCATGACGTGGCTTCTGGTCGTCTATGCAGACTTTGTAGTGACGTTTGTCATGCTGCTGCCTTCCAAAGACTTCTGGTACTCTGTGGTCAACGGAGTCATTTTTAACTGCTTAGCGGTGCTTGCCCTGTCATCTCACCTGAGAACCATGCTCACCGACCCCGTGAGTACTCGCTCTGGAGCTAGATTTTCCTCCTGTGTCTGGTCTCGTGTGACACCATAGACCATGTGGCAAAGGGCCTCTCGCACTGTAACTTCAGGTTTTTATTCATTCCTGGGTGTGGGCTTGTAGCATCTTTCACTGGAGAATAAGCATCGCTTAAACAGAGTGATATCATGGGATGTTAATGAAAAATATTTCTGTTGGGCTGTCTATTCAAATGAAGAGATTATACTAAATAATTTCTAAAATTCCTCCTAGTTTAAATATTTTATTTCTCTGAGGAATGGACCGAAAGCTGAGAGATCGAGGATCGAGATTTCACCACTGTACTAATCTTTACAATTGCCTTTTGACCATAAGCAACTAATTTAACCTCTTTGGCTAAAGGTTAGCTATCACCTCTAAGTTCCTTCTAGCTTTGTAAGTCTCTTGTTTTTAAGTCTCAGCTAAAATCTGAAGCAGACGTCTCACTCTAGCCGGTAGAAGGTCAAGGTCCAGCCTGTGTGCAGAGCAGAGAGGAAGAACTCACTAATTACTGGTTCCAGCAGGTGTGAGGTGTGACCTGGGAGGGGGCGACTGCGCAGCAGAGACCAGGTTCAGTGCACAGTGAGAGCTGACGCAGGCGTGTGAGAAGGGCTTATTTTTGGAGCAGTTCCTCTGAGAATAAAGACGGGCCAGATCTCACCCAGTGAACTGCCCGTGCTTCCTGCTGTCTCGAAGGCCCCTGGATTCAGAAGCTCCATGCTGGCTGTAAGGCTGCTAATCTGAGATTCTGAGGCAACGTGGTACTGATCCTCCCAGTTCAGCCAGGAGTCACCTCCAGACTAGATTCCAGGCTCACCCCAGAACCCGGAGGAGGTGAAGCCTGCAGGCCCAGTGGGAGCAGTCCCCGTCGGCAGGGCTGTGCTGCAGGTGTGCACAGCTAGGTGTGAGCAGTTGCCATGGGCCTGAGTTTGGGGAAGGTTCTTGAAAGAGTGGTTTTAGCCCCTGGCACAGGGGCTCCCGATTTATACATTAAAGTCTGCTGGGCTCCTGTCTGTAGTAGCTTTCTCTGAAAAGGTACCAAGAAGCTAATGTTTTGTTATTAAAAATTTTTGTATATAAGATTAGACCTTTGTTTGAGTATAAACTGATACTGATCAGACCACAGAATGTGGCTAGCACATTGGCTTATCTGACTTTTGCTATGTCTGAGTTTGTGTCATGGGGTGTTACCCTACATCATTTATTCTGTCATTTGTTTATTCTGTCACTAGTGGAGGCCTTGGGCCTGTGCCAGTATTACAGACCCAGCCAGGTGGGCAGCTGGGAGCAGCACTTAGGTGACAACTTCGAAGCTAAGTCTGCTCGTGGTTTTGTAACCTCCCCTGACTGCGGGGTCTTCGACCACAATGGAATCTGATGTCCCTCAGAGACTTTTAAAGGAGCCTCTTCTCCTTTCCTCTACACAGCAAAGCCTCCCTCTGGAACCAGACCCTACTCCAGAGCCCGAGCCTCTCCGCCCCTCTCCTGTCGCACAGACACCGCACATCAGCACCACGGCCACGGGGAGGGCATTACAGGGGGGAGGGCATTACAGGGGGGAGGGCATTTCAGGGGGGAGGGCAGAGGAACGATTTCTACTCAGATGTTCGTGGCAGGAAAAGCCCTGGTAGTGTCGACCACTTCCCTGGATGCTGAAAACTGGGTGGGCCCAGAGGGCTTAAGATGGCTTCAGTGTAACAGGGGCTGAGCACCCTTGCTCCCAGACACCGACCTGATTTACAGATAAAACACCACGTGGTCAGCTGGAAAAAAACAAGTGTAGCCGATTGGACATATTTTGTCCAAGGAGCACTGAAGAAACAATGTAGAGACTGATAAGAAAGGGGGAGCAGTGGAAAGGGGGAGCCCCCCTGGCGCTGGTGCTCAGCTGAGCGGCCTGAGTGATATTGGCTACAAAGCTCTCCACCCTTGGGAGTGTGGTCTCACATCCCCACACGGGGACCCCAAACCCTGAGCAGCAGACTGGAAGGACAGCCCGGGCGGAGGGATCCAGGGGAACGCAGTCTGCCGGGGAGTCTGGGTCCATACCTTCCCAGGGAAGAGCTCCCTGATGTCAGCAGCCCCAGCGGAGAGGTACCCCGGGCTCCGACTGCTGGAAAGGCAGCGCGACAGCGTGCGCCCCAGAAGAGAAGGGCCCGGGGGCTGCACCCAGCAGTGACTCAGAGTGACCCTCTGCTTTCCGGAGGGTGTTGTGCAGAGAAATCTCTGATAAGCTATCTAACCCTACAACTAAAAGAATTAGAGAACAACAAGAAAAGCCCAGAGTAAGTAGAAGAAAGGAAATAATAAAGGTCAGAGCAGAAATAAATTACATAGAGACTTAAAAAAAAATACAAAAGATCAGTGAAACCAAGAGCTGGTTCTTTGAAAAGATAAACTAGATTGATGAACCTTTAACCAGACTCATCAAGAAACAAAGAGAGAAGACCCAAAGAAATAACATCAGAAACGAAAGAGGTGAAGTAACAACTGACACCACAGAGAGCCAGTAGATTGTAAGAAAATGCTGTGAACAACTATATGCCAACAAGTTGGACAACCTGGATGAAAGTGGACAAATTCCTAGAAAAATACCATCTTCCAAAATTGCATCAGGAACAACCAGAAAACCTGAACAGGCTGATAGCAACTGAAGAAATTGAAGCAGTAATTTAAAAAAACCTCCCAGCAACAAAAAAGCCCTAAGCCAGATGGCTTCACAGGCGAGTTTTACCAAACATTCAAAGAACTAACACCTATCACACTCAAACTGTTCAAAAAAATCCAAGAGGGCCCTGGCCGGGTTGGCTCAGCGGGTGGAGCATTGGCCCTTGGACCAGAGTCACAGGTTTGATTCCGGTCAGGGGCACGTACCTCGGTTGTGGTTCAGTCCCCGGCCCTGGTCAGGGTCGTGCGGGAGGCAGCCAGTCGGTGTGCCTCTCACATCCATGTCCTTTTTTTTCTCTTTCTCTCTCTCCCCTCCCCCAACCCTACTCTATCTAAAGATAAATGGGGAAAAAAACAAAACAAAAAACAACCCTCATGTGAGGATTAAAAAAAAAAAATCCAAGAGGAGGGAACACTTCTAAGCTCTTTTCCGAGGCCAGCATTATCCGAGTTCCAAAACCAGATAAAGATACTACAGAGAAAGAATTACAGGCCAATAGCCCTGAAGAACATAGATGCTAAAATCCTCACCAAAATGTTCTCAAATCGGATCCAGCAATACATTAAAGAGATCATATACCATTACCAGGGATGCGAGGCTGGTACGATAATTTGCAAATCAATGTGATACATCACGTAAACAAGTTGAAAGGCAAAACTCACACAATCATATCAATAGACACAGAAAAAGCATTTGACAAAATCCATCACCTGTTTTTGATAAAAACTCTCAGCAAAGTGGGAGTAGAGGGATCATACCTCAACATACCAAAGGCCATCTATGACAAACCCACAGCCAACATACTCAGTGGGCAAAAACTAAAAGCATTTCCCCTAAGAACAGGAACAAGACAGGGATGTCCGCTTTTGCTGCCCTTATTCTTTGTAGGCGCTTTGGTGATGGGACCACCTCCATACACAGGTCCCCAGTGTGAGTGGGGCCGTGGGGGGAGGGTTGAGCAGGCTGACCCTCCTTGTAAGAGTGTTTGTTTCCGCCCTGGCCGGTTTGGCTCAGCGGTTAGAGCGTTGGCCTGCGGTCCGGAGAGACCCGGGTTCGGTTCCCGCTAAGGTCATGTACCTCGGTTGCAGTTTGTCCCCAGCCCTGGTTGGTCGTGCAGGTGGCAGCCACTCGATGTGTCCCTTTCACATCGATGTTTCTCTCTCTCTCTTCCTCTCTCTCCCTCCCACTCTATCTATACAAAAAAATGGAAAAATGTCCTCGGGTGAGGATAAAAAAAAAGAGTGTTTGTTTCCTTTCCAAGTGTGGTTCCCTCTAACTCCGCGGCAGTGCGGCTCCCGGACCCACCACTCCTCTGGAAGAAGGCCTCAGAACTCTTACAGGAAGCCCCGAGGGGGGGAGTGAAGTGGTGGGGCGAGGGAGGGTGCGCAGCCTCTGCTGCTGGGCCTGTGCGTCTCGCTGCGCCATTGCAGTGTCGAATGGAAGCATCCAGAGGCAGGCAGTACCGAGGTGGGGGAGGAGCTTGAGAGCCTGGACATCAGAGTTTTCCCACTGAAATTTAATTCATAAATCACAAAAATTCATCCTTTTAAAGTGTATAGTTCAGCCTGGCCAGAGGAGTTCAGTTGGTTGAGCCTTGTCCTGCATACTGAAAGGTGGCCAGTTCGATTCCCGGTCAGGGCACATACCTGGGTTGCGGGTGTGAGCCCCAGTTGGGAACATATAGAAGGTAACCCAATCAGTGTTTCTGTCTCTCCCTTCCTCTCTGTAAGCGTGTCCTCAGGCGAGGACTATAAATAAATAGAGTGCATAGTTTGGTGATTTTTAGTGCATTCACAGAATTGTGCAACCATCACTACAGTCCATTTTAGACATTTCATCACCCCCCCACAAAAAAAACCCTGCACTCCTAGCCATCACTGCCTAGTCCCCCACCCTCCCCCAGCCCTAAGCAACCACTGATCTACGTCCTGTTTTTGCCTACTCTGGAATCATATAAATGTAATGCAACACGTGTCCTTTTATGTCTGGCTTCCTTCACCCAGCATAAGATTTTCAGGATTCATCCATGTTGTAGCCTGTGTCAGTGTCTGAAGAACTCTTTTTATGGCTGAAGAACATTCCATTGTATGGACAGACCCCATTTTGTTTATTAGACATCGTCACTTGGACATTTGGGCGGTTTCCACTTATATTGCTGCCATGAAAATGTACACGTTTTTGTGTGGACCTGTCTCGTTTCTCTGGAGCATAGCTTCAGTGCCATAGCTCGCGCGGAGCAGCGGGACAGTGTCTTGTACCTGTCCAGTTAGAGCGCCGAGCTCCTCAGCTGTCAGTTCTCTCGCCTTCTTCTTCCTTTGAATAAGGGTCCACATGAGGTCTGTACTCTGTGATGCTTGCCTGTCTCTTACATCTCTTATCTCTGTGGTTCCTTGTCTCTTTTTCCCTTGGGGTCTTTTTTAAATCTTCACCTCCTTAGGTGTTTATTGATTTTAGAGAGAGGAAGGGAGAGACAGAAATATCGATGTGAGAGAGAAACATTAATCGGTTGCCTCCCACACGTGTCCCCACTGGGGATTGAACCTGAAATCTTTTTGGTGTACCAGACGATGCTCCAGCCAACTGAGCCACCCCATTGGGGCTTTCCTTGGGGTATTTAAAATTGAAGAATCATGGCCTTTGTCTTGTAACTTTCCTCCCACTCTGGAGTTTTCAGTTTATACCCGTGTGTGTGTGTGTGTGTGTGTGTGTGTGTGTGTGTGTGTGTTTTCTTCTTGTGTATGTTTTAACATGTTCCCCATCCCATATGTGTCCCACAAATGCGACAGAGGATCTGAGGGAAAGCCCCATGTTCAACTCCCCCGTGGTTAGGTCCTAGGGATCCAGAATGCATGACGGGAATTGGTGGGTCGAGATGAAAAGACACGGGGTAAAAGAAAGAAACTACTGAGCATAACTTTCCTGGACGTGTGACGTGGCTGAGAGCACTTTCCTAGTGTGGGTTCTGGTTTCCTTCTGTGTGGTGGTCGGGGTGCTGAGGGCAGGCTGTGAGATGGGGCGCTAGGGTCGGAGTGCTTTATGCAAAGGGGAGCAGTCGGGCCAGTTGGGGTAGGAAGCAGCTCGGAAGCATGGCTGTGGCCCGGGGCCGGGATCTCAGTCCTAGTTCTAGGAAAAAACAGCCCCTGAAGTTGGCTCTCACACGAACGTGAGCTTGAGGAATGTGCCTCAGCTATTTAGGTTTCTTCTGATGGAGTGCAGAGTGGTCCCCACTGGTGCCGAGGTGACGGGCGCTCCTTCAGATGTGACCCAGCAAGGACCTGGGCGCCCAGCTGGGAGGTGGACTGTGAAGGGAGCGACCGCTGGCCCTCCAGCCAGGTGTCTGGTCTGCGAAAGCACACCTCGAAAGACTCAGCACCCAAGTGTAGGTCATCAGCCCCGGGGCCTCAGAAAAGTCATCTTGGAGCCCTGCGGAGACATGGCCCTGAGGAGCTCCGTAGACTGCCAGGGTCTGAGCCCCCAAAAGGAGTGTCTGGAACGGAGTCTCCAGGCCCTGGGTTCACATAACGATTGTTTGCCTCCCCCTTTGGGACACACACCTTTTTCCAGTGAAAAATCATAAGCAATTTCCTAAAACTATGGGTAGTGTTGGGGTGTTCTGCTTTTCAGAAGGGTATTTTATCACATCTGATTTTACTAGAAAATTACATGTGTGTGTCATAAAAATTAAGGTGGGTGGAGTTCTAAATCTGGTCCATTTCCTCTTATGGACATGTGTGACATTGAGCTGTTACCAGGAGTGAGTATGTAACATCATGGTATTTTATAAAATCATAATAGCATTAAGACTCCTGGATTGGGGGAGGGAACTTGAAAGACTCCAAACTGTGGTATGTAAATTAAGTAAAATGTTGTGCCCAACATTCTGCTTTAAATTTTCAAAAGCAAGAGTTTAAACCCTTACCTTTTGTGCCTCCTTTAAGGAGACAGTCGAAGTGTTAGGGAGCTCTGGGGCCTTGACCGAAGCAGCTTCCTCAGGTTAGCACAGGAACGGGAGAGGTCACCGCGGTGGAGGTTCGGGCGGAGAACGGTCACATTTTGCCCGCAGTCCCCCGACCCACTTCCCAGGGCACATCCTGGAGGCCTTACTTCCTGCTGGTGACGGGCTGCACGGTGGTTCCTGGGCCTTGGGGACGGAGGGCCGTGGCCCGCTCGCCTGCTGAGCTTTCTCAAAGGGCGTGAGCCCTCAGCCGCAGAGGTTCGGACGGCTCGGCGTCCAGCCTGCGCTTCTGGGCCTGGAGGAGCCCCAGCACTGCCCCTGCTGGTCAGTGGAGTCGCTCACTGTCCCCTTACCCGCCACCTCCCCCGCCTCCCAGGGCCCTGCTCTCGCAGTGGCTTAGGGGGCTCATTCTCCAGAAGGGTGCGTTTCTGCACGAAGCACGGCCCGAGCGGCTAAGCAGTGGAAGACAGACCTTGTTCCCTACGTTGAGACATTTAGAACAACCTCCCTCCCCGCACCCCGTCCACTCTAGTCACGTCATTTATCTTGGTCCAGCCTGTCACCGCAGCCAGACTCATCTTCCAAACGTGTTTTCCATTACACCTCTCCACGGCCCAAAGACCAAGGCATTCCTGTTGTGGCCTACTCGGGCCATCGCTGCCCACCGCTCCGGCCTGGCTGCCGTGTGCCTGGCCTCCACCCTGCGCGGTTCCCTACAGACGGCTCCTTGCCGGAGTTCACGGGTCCCTAAGTCGTCTTCCTGTTGCTGCCCCGTTGCTTATCTTTCCCCAGCTCCCCCAGCTCCCCCAGCTCCCCAGCTCCCCAGCTCCCGGGCGCGTGCAGTGCACTGTCAGCCCCTGACCATGGCCAGACGCCGAGTTGGCTCAGTTACTCAGGGCCACACGTTCCAGGTTGGAGTGTGAGTGCTCTTGGCTAGGTTGGCAGACACAGGTGCATTTCATATAAAAACACAAGATAAAGCCCTTTGTGAGGTGGTTTTGTTCAGCTGACAGCCATGGGCAGCGTTATCTGGCCAACCCTGCCCATTAGAAGGGGGGAATAGGGACACGGTGCCGATCAGCTGCCCTTGAGTTGGAGTGGCTTCCCAGACAAACCGTGCTCCGGTGGAGCGCGCGTCAGCTAGGGAAACCTCATGTGACTCACCAGTTTATGAAGGGCGATACGGCATTTAGCTTGAGTTCATTTTAATACGTGTTAGTTTTCAAGAAAAATAAAACATCTGGTCCTGCCTAATAGTTATTTTTCATGCTAATGTGCTTTAAGAGGCAACTACAGAATTACTAATGATTTTATTATGATACATAAAATCTAAGACTGATTCCTACATTTATTGACTGGTTTTAACCTTTCCTTCTTCTCCCAACTAAATACTCTTATTAAACTGTAGGGGGCAGTACCCAAAGGAAACGCTACTAAAGAGTACATGGAGAGTTTGCAGCTGAAGCCTGGAGAAGTGATCTACAAGTGCCCAAAGTGCTGCTGTATCAAGCCTGAGCGCGCCCACCACTGCAGGTACCTGCACCCCTTCCTAGAGCAGTCTGAGCCCCACCACTGCAGGTACCTGCACCCCTTCCTAGAGCAGTCTGAGCACCCACCACTGCAGGTACCTGCACCCCTTCCCTAGAGCAGTCTGAGCGCCCACCACTGCAGGTACCTGCGCCCCTTCCCTAGAGCAGTCTGAGCGCCCACCACTGCAGGTACCTGCGCCCCTTCCTAGAGCAGTCTGAGCGCCCACCACTGCAGGTACCTGCGCCCCTTCCTAGAGCAGTCTGAGCGCCCACCACTGCAGGTACCTGCGCCCCTTCCTAGAGCAGTCTGAGCGCCCACCACTGCAGGTACCTGCGCCCCTTCCTAGAGCAGTCTGAGCGCCCACCACTGCAGGTACCTGCACCCCTTCCTAGAGCAGTCTGAGCGCCCACCACTGCAGGTACCTGCACCCCTTCCTAGAGCAGCCTGAGCGCCCACCACTGCAGGTACCTGCACCCCTTCCTAGAGCATCCTGAGCGCCCACCACTGCAGGTACCTGCACCCCTTCCTAGAGCAGTCTGAGCACCCACCTCTGCAGGTACCTGCACCCCTTCCCTAGAGCAGTCTGAGCGCCCACCACTGCAGGTACCACAGCCCCTTCCTAGAGCAGCCCGAGCGCCCACCACTGCAGGTACCACAGCCCCTTCCCTAGAGCATCCTGAGCGCCCACCACTGCAGGTACCTGCACCCCTTCCTAGAGCAGTCTGAGCGCCCACCACTGCAGGTACCTGCGCCCCTTCCCTAGAGCAGTCTGAGCACTCACCACTGCAGGTACCTGCACCCCTTCCTAGAGCAGTCTGAGCGCCCACCACTGCAGGTACCTGCACCCCTTCCTAGAGCAGTCTGAGCGCCCACCACTGCAGGTACCTGCACCCCTTCCTAAAGCAGTCTGAGCCCCACCACTGCAGGTACCTGCACCCCTTCCTAAAGCAGTCTGAGCCCCACCACTGCAGGTACCTGCACCCCTTCCTAGAGCAGCCCGAGCGCCCACCACTGCAGGTACCTGCGCCCCTTCCCTAGAGCAGTCTGAGCACCCACCACTGCAGGTACCACAGCCCCTTCCCTAGAGCAGCCCGAGCGCCCACCACTGCAGGTACCTGCACCCCTTCCTAGAGCAGTCTGAGCACCCACCACTGCAGGTACCTGCACCCCTTCCCTAGAGAAGCCCGAGCGCCCACCACTGCAGGTACCACAGCCCCTTCCCTAGAGCAGCCCGAGCGCCCACCACTGCAGGTACCTGCACCCCTTCCCTAGAGCAGCCCGAGCACCCACCACTGCAGGTACCACAGCCCCTTCCCTAGAGCAGCCCGAGCGCCCACCACTGCAGGTACCTGCGCCCCTTCCTAGAGCAGCCTGAGCGCCCACCACTGCAGGTACCTGCGCCCCTTCCCTAGAGCAGTCTGAGCACCCACCACTGCAGGTACCTGCACCCCTTCCTAAAGCAGTCTGAGCACCCACCACTGCAGGTACCACAGCCCCTTCCCTAGAGCATCCCGAACGCCCACCACTGCAGGTACCTGTGCCCCTTCCCTAGAGCAGCCCGAGCGCCCACCACTGCAGGTACCACAGCCCCTTCCCTAGAGCATCCCGAACGCCCACCACTGCAGGTACCTGCGCCCCTTCCCTAGAGCAGCCCGAGCGCCCACCACTGCAGGTACCACAGCCCCTTCCTAGAGCAGGGAGTGCCCTCAGTGGCCTCTGACCAGCACTGTAATTTCATGTATTGGATGCGTGGCCTGGGGTTTGTTACCTCAGAGCATAGAATACTAATCATCAAAACTCTCCTTTTAGTATTTGCAAAAGATGTATTCGGAAAATGGATCATCACTGTCCGTGGGTGAACAATTGTGTAGGAGAAAAGAATCAGAGATTTTTTGTGCTCTTCACTGTGAGTAGAAATATTTATGTAGTAACTTATATTTGAATTTAAAATTCTCAAACTAGAATCTTGCCTGGAGCTGGTAAATTTATTCTAACATCAGACCGGTTTCCCTGCAACCCTTTCTCCAGATTCAGATTATAATACTGTGCCGACTGGTAGGAAGTAGTCTAACAGATAAATATATGTTGCTTGTGGTGTTTTACTGTCATTTTTTCTCTGAGACACAGTTCTTAGTGGGATCCTGTTGAAATTAGAACATAATTCCCTACTGTATGCTTTTCAATAAAATTATTTAACTTGGACCAACATGATCTTGGGCAGGCAGTTGCCACCTACTGCAGTCGATTCCTTCCCTCGTCACTTGTACTGACGCGTGAAGTGGAGGAGTTGGCCTGAGATCAGGCAGCCTTTGCTCCCAGAAACATGTAATTGCTCAGCAGTTGTAACCACTGTCTCCCTCCTTCCAGATGTACATAGCTCTCTCCTCAGTCCATGCTCTGATTCTCTGTGGGCTCCAGTTCATTTCCTGTGTCCGGGGCCAGTGGACAGGTAAGCTTGTGTGTGCCCTTCCCGGCAGTCATGCTGTGGGTGGAGAGGGGAAGACTTTCAAGGACAGTTGATTTTCCAGTTTTGAAAGAAATCCTCACTGCTTCTTTAGGAGGGTTTTTTTTTTTTTTTTTAGGAAAAAATATGGGTATTAGCACTGTCTTTTTCCCAGTATAATGAAGCTATATATATACATATATACATATAACTGTTCTTCCTTAGTCAATTAATAATTTCTACTAGATAGTCTTGTTTGTAGTTTCAGATATTGAGACTAGAGGGAGGTTAGCGTTGTTCCCTCCAAAGCTGGTGTTGAGTTTGTGCTGAGCCAGCGAGGCAATGTTCAGGTTCCCTCGTCTGACCGAGAGTGGCGTGCAGGGGCACAGCGGGGCCACCCTGGACACGCCAGCAGGCCACCGTCGTCCTGCCCCAGGGCGGGTGAGGAACGCCTGTGTGTACCCCCGTGTGCAGGTGCACGCGCCTCTCTTCTCCATCTTCAGGTGCACTTTAACAAGCACGTTAAAACACAGATGCAGTCTAATAGAAACCTCTGGTAGCAGGGAATCTTGGGAAACTGCTCATCGGGAAACGGTGGTGTGAGTTTTTGCTCAGAAGGGGCGGCCTCCTCCATCCCTTGGTGAGCAGTGAATGTGCCCATTTACAAAATGAGCACCTTCTTCCTGGAAGCCGGCCCAGGGGCTGCCACTGTGAGGGTCCTGGGAGCCACACACGCGACGTCCTGCGGTTTGGGGCAGTCATCGTGCTGTGATGTCCAGTCACAACCCACTTTCTCTTGTTCACAGAGTGCAGTGATTTTTCCCCTCCGATCACTGTAATCCTGTTGATCTTCCTGTGCCTTGAGGGTCTCCTGTTCTTCACTTTCACTGCGGTTATGTTTGGCACCCAGATCCACTCGATATGCAATGATGAAACGGTATGCCTTGTTCTCGCCGTGTTTGCTTAATGCTCGGTTGACGCTTGAGTACATGGGAAAGTCTAATGTCAACAGCAGGTGCGTGTGTATTAACTCGGGAGATTAATTGGACAGCCTTGATAAGCTCCGAAAGGCTCGCTGTGTTTGTTCTTTGTCATTATGCACAGTGCATATTTCAGGGATCAGTGTGACTTGAGAGTCAACAGACCAGGCAGGTTCCCAGTTTCTAGGAGACCCACCCCTGGAGCAGCTGAGTGAGTTGCAGGTATTGATCGCCTTCACCCCTTTGAACTGGAGGCCTAGAGCAGACACTCAATAAATATTTGTAGTAAATGAATCAAAGGTTGCCCCTGGCCTGGACGGCCAGCTCTCTCCTGCTCCACTGTGGCCGCCTGGGCTGTCCTAGCTGGTGGCCGCTGCCCAGCTGCCTGCCATTGGTCCGGCTGTGTCAGGGAGGCTGTGGGGCCGGTGCCAGGACCGAGAGCCCACACTTCACCTGAACACCTTGCTCTCAAGTGCAGTGGACAGTCTGATGTTTCCTGTTTTTACCTCTCAGCCTAACCTGGATGTGTGGGGGGTTTCCTGGCTGCCACCCACTTGCTTTTCTTTCTGCTTCCAGGAGATTGAGAGATTGAAAAGCGAGAAGCCGACCTGGGAGCGGAGGCTCCGATGGGAAGGGATGAAATCTGTCTTTGGGGGACCGCCCTCACTCCTCTGGATGAATCCCTTTGTTGGCTTTCGATTTCGGCAACTGCAAATGAGACCCAGAAAAGGAGGCCCAGAGTTCTCCGTGTGAGGCCTCTGTCATCTGCTGGAACATGTTAATGGACTTAAATTATTTATTTGGGGTCTGAAAGGGTATCAACAGCTCATCTGTGACCAATAGGGCAAATGGAACCTACACAGACCGATTGCTTGCAGCAAGCAGAATTTTATATATTTACAGTCACCGATGGCAGGTTTCCAAACTAGTACCGGATGATGCTCTTCAGTTCCACCTATACCACCAACGCAAGGGATGTGGCCACGCAAGGAAGCCAAATGGCGTTATCTTCCCGCACAGCTAGGATTTCTGTTGAGTACTTTGCATTTTCTAAGAAGCTGTGTGATATGACATGGGTTATTAAAATCCCGTGTGCTGCGCTGCTTTCAATCATGAAGAAAAGTCAATCCAGTGAGTAGAATTCTCCGCGTGGTTCCAGGAAGTTCCTGTTGACCCTGTGATTCATTAGTGCACTCCCTTGACCAAGAAGGGGCGTTTACATAGAAGTCCATTTTGGTCTCCATTAGCTCTGACACTTTGCACTGAATTTGCAAAAGATCTGTGCATTGAACAGCAAAGGCGGCTTCAGGTACACTTCCACTGCCCCGGGGGCCTCTCTGACCCTGCAGCAAGTCTGTGTGTGTCTGTGTGCGCGCGTGTGCATGTGTGTTAGACTTGACAGTGTCGTTCAGGCGATGTAACATTTAATGGCCGTGTGCAGCAAACAAGCTATTTTTTAGAAACCGACGTTTCAGGGAAGCGGGGAGAGCTGCCCCGGGACCCTCCTCCCATGGGGTTCACTATGAATGTATTGCAAACTGGAGAGTATCTCGATCCAAAGAACAATCATTCCTGTGTGGTCCTTGTTGCCCTCCTGTTTTCATTTTACCTTAAAACTGAGCGCATGAGGGCCGTGGGCCGACGTGTTCCAGCCGAATCAGCAGCGCGTCAGCAGCGCCTCAGTGAAGAGCAGAGGCGCCGTCACCCTGAGCCGGTCGGTGTGTGGGAGGAGGGCAGGCACAGCAACAGGGACACACTGAGGGGGCAGGTGTTGGCCTCTGGGCATCACGGAGGTGAGGGGACCTCGAGGCCCCGAGCCCTGGCTCTGCCCCTCACATGCAAAGAATATTCAGGATGGCAACAGCTTGTTTTTTTGTTCTTTTAATTTTATCATTTTTGTTTCTCTACCCACGTCACCAGTGATCAAATAGGACCCTTGGTGCAGAGGTTAAATTATGCCGGAAAGCAAACAGCTCCCCTCCTTGGGGACTCGCCTTAAACTTGCCTGGTCTGTACCTGCTTCGCGGCCTCACGAGGAAGCCCTCTGGGCAGCCCGAGCGTCTCCTTGACGCCTGCCTCCCACGCTGAGGAAGTTGGTCTTTCCCTCCTGGTCTTTGCCTTTCTGTTCATCTGTGAACCGTTTGTTTTTGTTTCCGATTAATCCGTCCCCTATCCTAATCAGGGCTTCTACCACTGCTGATGCAAAACCACAAAGGGACCTGCTCAGGACAACGGCAGCCAGTGAGCAGAGCTGCAGGGCACTTTCGCGACTGCGTCACACAGAAATGGGTGGTCCAGGAGGGTCTCCGGAGATCGTTTTGCATATTCATTTGCACATCTGTTGTCTGGGTTGGACATGTGTATTGGGCTTCAGAGTGAGCCTTTTAATATGTATATCCTGTTTATCAATAAAAAAAATTATCGAAGTGGTTGAATCCTGTGAGACTCGGCAAGTATGTGCAAATCAAGTATACTTGACTTTTCAACCTCTTCTTTCAATGTAACTTTTATATGAAATAAAGTCACTCGTTGATGGTTCTAAAACAGTTTATGTGGCACAGTTCTTGGTGGATTGTCGGTGTGTTTTCCGTGGCTGGCGTTTCCTTGGCTTATTGACACCAGTACCCTGGGCTGTGACAGTCACCCCTCAACTGTCTCCACAGCCTCTGGACACTTTGGTGCCCGTGGAGTGATGGCATTCCAGTGCCGCTCACACCGGCTGCCCAGTCCACGCTTCATGTTGCACTCAGATCGACACACATCGTTTTGCTCAGCTTTCTCCTAAACAGTTCTATAATTTTTTTCAGTGCTCTTTGTTTTTGTTTGTTTAAAAATATTTTTTTTTCTTTATTGATTTTTAGAGAGTAAGGGAGGAGAGACAGAGAAACATTGATGAGAGAGAACATCGATTGGCTGCCTCCTGCACGCCCCCCACTGGAGATCAGGCCCACAACCTGGGCATGTGCCCTGACCGGGAATCGAACCAGTGACCTTTTGGAGCATGGGTTGGTGCTCAACCACTGAGCCACACCGGCGGGGCTCAGTGCTCTTCGAAATAAAATAATCTTTAAAAGCATCCTTCAAGCCAGAATTTCAGCTTCTTACAATTTAATTCAACAGACTTTTCTAATATTTGTGCTTGAGGGACCCACAGGTGGGTGAAGAGGGTGACCGGGTCCCCCTACTGCCGCTTAGGGAAGACGGGCAACCCACGAACGACCAGCCCTGTGCCTGCAGGGGTGCCACACACACACTTCCACGAGGCACTCACTGGCTTGTAGGAACACAAAGGGCCCTGGACACGGAGACACGTCCCTGAGCCCGGACACCAGGCCAGCAGCCACTCTTAGGCCCGTGTCTGTGGCTCTGCAGAACTGCTGCAATGTCATTTGTGTTCCTCCTGTTGGGACATTACACAGGCTCAGTATCAAGAAGTACATTTGCATTCAAATGGAAAATGAATGTACTACCCAAACAGGGAGTTGGCTAAAATCTCGTCTATCATATATAATTTTGGTTCGACTGCCTAAGCAGAGGAACAGGGATGCCCACAGAATCCACACAGATTCCCTGGTAGCATTCAGGTGCCTCAGCAGAAGGGTAAGCTACTGGCAAGGCTGGCAGATCAGAGGTGAAACCAAACCGCTCGTATCCATCCAGCTGATCATTCACGTGAAGGCAGCCCAAGGGCACAAAGGGGACAGGCACGGACGATGCCGATCCGCGGCTGGTTCGGCTAACAGGCGGGGCCGGCATTCGCTCTGTGAGAGAATGAATGGCTCGATCGCCCGGCCCGGTGGAAAACGAGAAAATCATGGAGGGAGGTTCCACGCACAACGCGTTTTCAATCCAGAGAACACGTGATTTCCAAGTTCCTGGTGCCCCCCGAGTCGCTGCCTGCTCTCCCCCTCCCCACAGTGCACGTTTTGTTCGCTAGAGTGTACACTAGGATGACTAATTACTTTGTGTTAAACCAAGTAGGGTCCTGTGATACACATCTTTCTCTTTCCCCGGAGAAAAACGAGGTAGTTACCACCTGCCTCCCCAGCCCTCCGCTGCCCTGGCTTCGGGTGCTCTGCACGGCTGTCTCCCCGAGACTCCGGTGTTCAGTCTCCGGCTTCTTGGGTTCTGCCCCTTTCCAATTCTTCAACTGGTGCAGTGTGTTCCCTAGTAGTTCCTGGAGAAGGGGTATGTTACTCAAGTTTTTTAAGATTGTAGTCTGCAAAAATTCCTTATTCTACCCTCACCTTTGGTTGATGGTTGAGCCAGACCATGGATTCTCTGTTCCATGCCTCTCATTCAGGTGCCAAACTGTCGTTGCCAGAGGATCCATGTCCTCCTGGTTGCTGTCTTATGTGACCTAGCTGCTGCTGCTTTTTAATCTTAGGACGCCTTGAATATCCTCTTTTTAGTCCCAGTTCCTCAAAGTTAACAATGATCTGCCTTGGTGCCCTGTGCTAATTAATGCGTGGTGGCCCCTTTCCGTCTGAGATACGTGATTTTTGGTCCTGGCAAATGTGCTGCGTCATATCTTTGGGACTTTCACGCCTCGATCTTATTCTCTGACTCTTACAGGTGGAAAGTCGCACTGTCTAGAGTAGCTCCTCCCTTCCCCTCGTACTGTGTTTCCGGGACGCGTCCTTCACGTGGTCTTCCAGCTCTTCTGCTGGCTGTTTTATTCGGGTATGGTAGCTTTAATCTCCAAGGGCTTGTTTATTGTTCCTTTGTCCTTTTAAAAGAAAATTAGTTTTTTTCCAGAGCAGTTTTAGGCTCACAGCAAAATAAAATGGGAGGCACAGAGATCTCCCACACCCCTTCTGTCCGCACGCTTGCATGCCCCCCCAGACCCCCCCAGAGGTGCATCTGTTGCAGCTGATGAACCTGCACCGACACTGTCACCCAGAGTCCACCTTGACGCTGGCTCACTCTTGGTGGTGCACAGTCTGTGGTTCAGACACATGTATAATGACGCATCTCTCATCATTGTTCACACAGTCTTCTCCCTGCAATTCCTCTGTGCTCTGCTCCCCACAGCAACCACTGACCTTTTCACTATCTCACAGTTTTGTCTTTTCCAGAATGTCAGAGTTGAAATCACACAGTATGTTTATCGGGGATATTAGCCTATAGTTTTATTTTCTTGTGCTGTTTTTCTCTGGCTTTGGTATCAATGTAATGCTGGCCTCGAAAGAGTTTGGAAGTGTGTCCTCCTCTTCAGATTTTTGGAAGAGTTTGACAAGGATTGCCATTAATTCCTCCTTAAATGGTCGGTAGAATTTACGAGTGAAGCCACCTGGTCCTGGGGACAAACAGACATGTCCACAAGCCTATGACAGAACAATGCACCTCTCAGAGCTTCATAGACAGGGACCACCAAAACGTTTGCACGCTCACGGGCCTGAAGCAGACTCCGTCCCTACACAGGTTGCAAATAACACAAACACAGCAACTCCAGGTAACACAAAACAATTGTAGAAACCAGCGACGGCATACGTTTCATCCCGTCTCAGGAATGCAAATTGCCACCGTTACACGCCGTCTCCCTTCCCGTGTCCATCAGCCCACAGTGCCTAAAAATACCTGGCCCATTCTGTGGCCCTCTCTCTCATCCAAGTGGGGCAACAGATACTTTGCTGTGTAGACAGGATTTTTTCAGTGCTGGAACATCCCCAAGACACATGACTCTGAAGGCTGATTGGAGATGAGACGGAAACAAGCTCCCACATTGCCTCGGATTTTTCTGAACAGTGGCCACACACGTGGAAACCCACGAACGCGAATGCTCAGCCAGGCCCTGTTTTCATAAGGATACCACCATGTTGTCCAAAGGCCTCCTATTAAAAACGTCCAGCAGCCCTGGCCTAGAGCATCGGCCTGCGGTCCAGAGAGACCCGGGTTCGGTTCCCACTAAGAGCATGTACCTTGGTTGCAGTTTGTCCCTGGCCCTGGTTGGGTTGTGTGGATGGCAGCCACTTGATGTGTCCCTTTCACGTCGATGTTTCTCTCTCTCTTCCTCTCTCTCCCTCCCACTCTATCTGAGCTCTCGGACCATAATGCACTCAACCGGTTCCCTGGCATATGGTCAAATTTATATTCTGATTCGGCAGGTCTGGGGTGTAGCCTGAGAGTCTGCGTTTCTAACCAACTCCTGGTGCTGCTGCTGCTGGCCACAGACCCACTTTGAGTAACAAAGTCTAAATGCTGGGAAGAGTTGACCTATGGTCGCGACTCAATGCAAGTATTAAACCACCCTCTGGCAACACTGAAATAATACCTGTACAAGTGAATAGGACCATCCTCACTGATACACCTGTGTCAAGATTACTATACACATGTACACACACACGTCTAAGTAACATCAGAACAGGAAGAACAAATTGGAAACAGCCCTTTGACTTGTTGAGGTGACTAGCCTTTTGGAGAATTTCAATTGTAGAGTCTTTGTATGTTTGTGGAATAAGTAGTTTCTAAAAAGTATGTGATTCAGGAAGTAAGGTGTTGAGTTTTGCTGCTTACAGGCTACTCTAAAATAGCCTTTTAGCCCGCCTGGTGTGGCTCAGTGGATTGAGCATCATCCCATGGACTGAGCGGTCCCGGTTCGATTCCCGGTCAGGGCACATGCCCAGGGTGTGGGCCTGATCCCCAGTAGGGGGCGTGAAGCAGGCGGACAATCAATGTTCTCTCGCATCGATGTTTCTATCTCCCTCTCCCTTCCCCTCTTTGGGGGGCTTTTAGAACGGACTCATTTTGAGCATCATTTGTGGCTTCATGGGAAAGGCCTTGAAGCCGACACGATTCATGCAGGAGGTGTGGCTGTGGGGAAAGGCATCTCTAACAATTATTCAACCAGGAAACGGTTCCGTCAGCGGAGGGTGGCCCCCTTCAGTGTGTCCTTCAAGGGGAGAGAGTCATTTTCCCGCGGAGCCAGTGGCCCGACGGCTCGGACTCGGTGGCCCGGGCGCCACGGTGCGGTTCCCACTGGCGTGCCCTCGGAGTAACGCGGCGTTCCCTCGGTCCCAGCCATCCCGAAGGCAAGTCCCTTGCAGGACTGTTGTAAGCACCGGAGGCATCAAACCAGCAAGGAGCTTCCCTGGGCCGCTCGGAAGGGGACGCGGACGTGTGGGTGCTGCCAGGTGCCCCGTGTGGGGACGTGCACACACACGTGAGTCCTGAGGCGCACCTGCAACGCCAGCCCTCAGACAGACCAGCGGGCCCGCCTTCCCCTGGCCAGAGGGTTTGCTGAGTTCCAACAGCAGTGACATTCCCAGTTCCCAGGGTGCCTTCCTATGCCTGACCCGATCACACCTCCCCTGCAGCCTTTGAGGCCGGTCACCAGGTACAGTAAGGCCCCACAGAATTTCCTCAGTAGGTTCCTGGAAACTGCAACTTTAAGTGAAAAGACATGACGAAACCAATTTTACCACATGCTAATGGGTATAAATAAGAGTTAAGTTTGTATGGCATATTTCTGGTCACAAAAATACCCCCCCCCCCAGCCCTGGTCAGTCTTGCTCAGTGGTTAGAGCGTCAGCCCGTGGACCAAAGAGTCGTGGGTTCGATTCCAGTCAAGGGCACGTACCTCGGTTGCAGTTCGATTCCTGGCCCTGGTTGGGGTCGTGTGGGAGGCACCAATCGATGTGTCTCTCTCACATCGATGTCTGTCTGTCTCCCTCCCTCCCTCCCTCCCTCCCTCCCTCCCTCCCTCCCTCCTTCCCACTCTATCTGAAAATCAATAGAAAGATATCCTTGGGTGAGGATTTTTAAAAAAATCACCAAACTTCTAATAAGGATCCAAGACATTTCTAGTATTAAAGATGGAAGGAAATGTGAACTAGACATACATGTAAGAAAGAGGAATGAAAACAAGGCAGATGGTTCTTTTCCAACTTAGTCCCATTCAAGGTCGGGGGGCCGAAGCCTCTGCTGGCGGCCCAGGACACAGGGTGGGCCCCCCACCACAGGGTGATGTCCTTCCATCACAGGACGCATGCATCCCACACTCCGTCAGACAGGGACAGTGTTGACACTCTCATTTCCCTCACGGGCAGAACTTTGGGATGAAGGAGGGAACGGGAGTCCCTGGAGAAAACCCACGCAGACTGGGGGAGACCGTGTACCCTCCACATGACAGTGGCCAGGGCTGGGAACCAATTATTTTGGTCTCATCAGTGTTATAACCAAATAACATTGAACGGAATGACATTATTTGAGGACCTGCTGTACCCACTCTATAGATCAAAAGACTGAGGCTTATCGAGGTTACATGAAGTGCCCAGCTTCCCACAGGCAGGGAGAGAGGATTCCACACAGGACTCTAGACAGACTAAAGACTTTTTTCTAATCCAGCTCCTTCTGTTTCTATTTTGTTTTATTATTGAGTTTAAAAACAGGAAAAGTAATAATAATAAAAGTTCTTCTTGAATAAGTAAAGAAGTCAAAAAGAGTAAAACAGATCGAAACCCCCACCGTGCTTATTTCAATAATATTTTCAGCGCAGGGGTTTGAACCGCAGACTGTGTTGTAAATGGACTTCATCTGTGTTTCCAGGCTGACTGGGCTCCCTCGATGCCCTGCCGCACCCCGTTTCCACCCGGGTGTCCCCAACACCAAGGACACCGTACTGTTGTATTTAGCACTAGTGCTAGGCCCCAGTGGGAATTTCTGGGCTCCACTGTGAGACTCAGATTCTGAGTTTTGAGGGTCTGGGATGCACAGAACCACGGTTTAACATCCCCTGGCTCAGAATAAAAACCCACTCGACCTTTCTCCAAGCTTCAGCCACGGATATGCCCACATGGTCTCCGTCAAAGCCTGGAAGAGCTGGCTGCTTAGGGCACCTGGGGGACAGGGAAGGAACTCAGGCCCTGAGGGACCCAGGCGATGACGGAGAGGTTGTTCAGGGACCCACAGGTGGCACACAGGGATCATTTCGTGTTAAACATCATTGACATTAGCTATTCAATAATACAGTCATGTGCTAAATAATGGCATTTCGGTCGGTGACAGACTCTATATATGATGGTCCTGTAAGATTATAACAGAGCTGAAAAATTCCTATTGCCTAGTGACATCATAACCATCATAACATCACAGTGCAATGCATTCCTCCCGTGTTTGTGGTGATGCTGGTGTAAATAACCCTACTGTGCTGCCACTTGTGTAAAAGTACAGCACATAGCCGGTGTGGCTCAGTGGATGGAGCATCGTCTCATGTTTGATTCCCGGTCAGGGCACATGCCAACGTTGTGGGCTTGATCCCCAGGAGGGGGCATGCAGGAGGCAGCCGATCGATGTTTCTCACGTCGATGTTTCTATCTCTCTCTCTCCCTTCCTTTCACTCTAAAAAAATCAATAAAAACTAAAAATTAAAATACAGCGCATACAATACAGGTATAGGCTGTATCACCTAGGTTTGTGTAAGTGCACTCTGTGACATTCTCAACAATGAAGTCGTCTAAGGACACGTTTCTCAGAACACATCCCCAGCATTAAGCCGTTACATGGCTACTTTACCCATTTTATGGCTGTAATGACAATGTTATTAATGATAATGGCAATAATAATAATAATGTGAGGAGTTGGCTGACCTCCAACTCACCTGGTCATCCAGAAGGTCATCCAGAAGCTGCTCACAGAACTCCGGGAGGATCAATTTCCGCCACATCGTGGACTTGAACACGTCACTGCTGCTGGCCACACCTCCTTGGTGGGTGGGTGAGGCGGTATGGGGCCAGGGGAGAATGCTGCAGGGAGAGGAGAAAGGGGTTGGCCCTCAGCCTGGCATCTACATAATGTCCACCAGAGGGCGCCATGAGACAGCGAATGCTCACACTTGCTCAGCCACAAAAAACAAATTCCTCTACTGTTGACTCATCCGGCCAACAGGTCCACAAATATTAACTGAACACCTACTATGTGCAGGCTAGGCCTCTGCCCTCTGAAGACACAAATACAATAAATTAAAGTATAATGCTATAAGAGAACAGCAGCAGGGAGCGGCAACATCAGGGTGGACATCATGAATGAGGAAATCTGGGAAGGGGGGAACAGTTGTGCAAAGGCCCTGGGGCAGGGAAGGGCTGGGAGAGTTGCAATGTACAAAGTATGGGTGGTGAGGTTTAGTCTTCAACATCAACTTGGACTTGGACTTGGAGCCAGTGAAAACCAGAGCATGCTGGAGTTAGTTCATGTCTCAGTCTACCAGGTTCAGAGAAGGTGCTGAGGGAATTCACACACACACACACACACACACACACACACACACACGGTCACTGGCTGGGTGGAGCAGAGACTCATCTGAAGTAGATTTCTTAAAGAAGGGGCTTGCCATCTCCCCAGAGGGCCAGGAGCAAAGCAGACAGATTTCTGAAGATCAGAGTCTTCAAAGGCCTTCCTGGGTGGGTGGGTGGGTGGGTAGGGTACCTCAGTGGAAATATCTTCCACATCTGCCGTGGAAAGCCACGCCGGTGAGTGTTCGGGTAGTATGCGTGGCCAGGAGGGGTCTGTGCATCGCCTCTCTGGCCTCAGCCTGGTTGAGAACCAGCAATCTGGGCCTTGGGGGACAGTTGCTTACTGGGTGGCTTGGAAGGCTGTCTAGCAAAGGGAGCTGTTCAGAAAGCTTGGTGACCAGTGGCCTCAAGGGCTGCTCCGAGGGTAGGTTTGGCTCTCTGTCTGTGCACCCATGAGATATGGTTGAAAGAGCCAGACAGACGTGGCTACAATTCCCCAGCTGTGTGACCTGGGCCAAGTGTCTTCACCTTCTGTGCCTCAGTTTCCTCATCTGTAAAATGACACAGTAACAGCTCCTGCCTCATGCAGCCATTGGGAAGATTAGCAAGAACGAAGCGTAGAGGACAGACTGGGATGCCCGGCACTCAAGAAACGGTAGTGGCCGTCACGGTCTGGGCTGCTGAAGGGCTGTGCAGCCCAGGCCAGACCTCAGCCGGTCCTGGCCTGCAGTGGGCAGCTGGATTCCTCATCCCACCTTGTTTGCTCTTCTCTTGGTTTCTCTGGATTAACACAGTGTTCTCAGTTGAGATGGTCTTGCAGGATTTTAAAAAAAAAGCAACTAACAAATAAAAGCTAACCAACTAAACAAAACCAAGTCCATTTATAACAAAGTCCGACCAAGGCAAACATCTGCAGTCCCCCCGAAAGCGTTCAGCGTGGAGAGAGGCCTGTGGAATTTTAAAGGGCTGCCGCGCGTGTGTTTGAAAACCACCAGCGAGCGGGTGTTTGCCTTCCTCTCCGCTGGGAGGTACTTTTCCATCCGCCCTCCTTCCTCCTAGTAGTACCCGAGGAGGTGGGGGCGGTGTCCAGGCATCTGGACCCAGGGTGGACGCTCTGTCCCTGGTCACCCTGGGCAGAGGCTGCAAGCTGGTGACTGTGACCTGTGCCAGCCCCCACAGCATCAGTAAAACACCTACATTCGATCCCGCGCCGCCGCAAACCATTTCACCTGGAAACGCAGATTCATGGCCGCCCTGGGTCCCAATCCTCACCAGGAGCTGGGGACGGCCCCTCCCTTAGGTGTACTCACCCAGGACAGCATCTGAGTTGTTATCCCCCCCCCACCTTGTTGATTTTAGAGAGAGAGGAAGTGAGAGGGAGAGAGCGATAAAAACATTGATGAGAGAGAACATCGATTGGCCGCCTCCTGCACACCCCACACTGGGGATCAGGCCCACAACCTGGGCATGTGCCCCGCCTGGGAATTGAACCAGTGACCTCCTGGTGCATGGGTCAATGCTCAACCCTGAGCCACACCGGCTGGACTATTTTTTTTAAAATTATTTATTGAGGCAAAACTCTCATGACACAGCGCCAACCATTTAAACAACTCAGTGCACCTCCGTCTGCTCCAAAGCGTGTCCATCATCCCCCAGAACCCTGGACCGTCAGCAAGCACCCGCCAGCCTCTCCCCGCCCCTGGCAGCCACGCAGCTACTTTCTGCCTCTCTGGATTTGCCTGTTCTGTACATTTCGTGGAGATGGGATCACACATGTGACTGTCTTCTTTCACTTAGCATGTCCTTGAGGTTCATCCATGTGGTAGCCACGCATCAGAACTCCGTCCCTTTCCGTAGTTAAGTAGTATTCCGTCGCATGTTTGTATATATATTGCGTGGACTTACCCCAGTGTCTCACAGTAGCCCCACGGCAGGTGGGCCTTGTCCCCTCCCCCACCGGGCGTCCCTGGCTCTCTACAACCCCGTGGCTGCTCAGATCAGCAGCAAATGTCCTTCCCAGGAGCACAGTCTCAGATGGGCAGCTGCCGAGGGACTTATTGTCTAGGCCCTGCCCTGGGCTCACCCACATGTATATTCACACACACACACACGTATGCTCACATATGTGTCTGCAGCATGGTGGCAGCATTACCCTGTTGGGCACTTTGCCATTTCACTTACTTGCTTATCTGGAAGATCATTCTATATGAGGGAGCGAGCACAGAGAAGGCTCCATCTGTTCTTGTTCCCTGCTGTGTACTATTCCACTTAAAGGGGTGAGCCCACCAGACCCCTCAGGTGTGGGCTGGCCAAACCCTGGGCTTCATGCTGGCCTGGAAAGCAAGGTCAAAGGTGTCCTCTGTTTTCCTGGCTTCAAATATAACAGGACCGCCCTGGTCAGTGTTGCTAAGTGGTTAGAGCATCGGCCCATGGACCCAAGGGTCACGGGTTCAATTCCTGGTCAAGGGCATGTACCCAGGTTGCAAGTTTGATCCTCAGTTCTGGTCAGGGTGCGTACAGGAGGCAACCAACCGATATGTCTCTCTCACATGGATGTTTTTCTCTCTCTCTCTTCCCCTTCCTCTCTCTCTTCTATTCTAAAAATCAATAGAAAAAATATCTTTGGGTGAGGATTAACTAAAAGAAACAAACAAACAAAAAATCCCAGGACCAGCATGCTATGTGCCTGTTCTTTCAACACCTGACTCAGCATTTGTACAATGTAGATGTATAGATATTTGTTCATCAAATGAATGGAAAAATGAACAGCTAATTTTTTATCCTCACCCGAGGACATTATTCCATTTTTTGTTCAGATAGAGTGGGAGGGAGAGAGAGGAAGGGAAGGAGAAAGAGAAACATCGACGTGAAAGGGGCACATCAAGTGGCTGCCACCCACACGACCAACCAGGGCTGGGGACAAACTGCAACCGAGGTACATGCCCTTAGCGGGAACCAAACCCAGGTCTCTCTGGACCGCAGGCTGACATTCTAACCTCTGAGCCAAAGCAGCCAGGGCTGAACAGCTACTTTTTGCTCATTGTGTAAGGCCTAACTCAACACACCTCCTCCAGGAAGTCTTCCCTGGTCACCCTAGGTGGGGTGAGGCCCCTTCTCTGTACTCTTATCACAGCACTTAAGCCCACTGGGTGTGACCAACAGGCACTGTGTTGGCAGTCACCACACCAGCTTCTATTCCTCCTGGTATCTACAGGAATTGGCAAAACACCTCGCACAGAGTGGTGAATGGGTAGTCAATGAATGCCTGGCACAGAGAGGGGAAAAACAGACGGTCAGTGTCATCGCTGTCGTCACCAGCACCACACCTAAAGCAAGCCTCATGGTTTCAGGCTCCACTGGGCCTGCAAGGCGGAGAGGTAGATATAGTCACACCCATTTTACAGATGAGGAAGCCGAGTCTCCGAGAGATTCAGCACCTTATCTGAGCCACATGGTTCCCAAGTGTGGGAACTAGCTGATCCCAGGTTGACCCCACCTCTGCAGCCCTCCCCCACCCCTAACCTGGCCCCCACTCTCCCGGCAGGGCTGGAGGCGGACGTGCAAGAGCAGAGTGTGCTCCAGAGCTAGGGAGGAGGAGGAGGTGCAGGGGGAGGATGGCTGAGCAGGAAGAGGTGAGCCTCTGGTGGAGCTCTCGCTGAACACACAGTGTGTCGGCACCGTGGTGGGGACCGGCCAAGGCCCTTTGACAAGGGGAGGAGAGGCTGGAGGCAGAGCCAGCCTCTGAAGAAGACCTCCCACTAGACCCTCCCGAAGCAGGGACTAGCTCCCCGCCTCCCACTCCTGCTCCCCCAAGGCTGGAGCCGCCACGCTGGTCTGGCCACAACATCCAGGTTCTCATCTACCATCTCTTGCCTCTCTTTGGGGTGGAAAAGAACACGCTCCCTAAGGGGTACGTTCTAAAGATGTTACAAGGGCCCGGCCAGTGTGGCTCAGTGATCAAGCATCGACCCATGCACCAAGAGGTCACCGGTTCAGTTCCCAGTCAGGGCACATGCCCAGGTTGTGGGTCCGATCCCCAGTGGGGGGCATGCAGGAAGCGGCCAATCGATGTTCTCTCTCATCAATGTTTCTCTCTCTCTCTCCCTCTCCCTTCCTTTCTCTCTAAAATCAATAAAGGAAACAAAAACGAAACTAAAAGATGCTAGAAGGGCTTTAGTTAAAAAGAGGAGAAGCTGATGGAAGAGGAGGGGAGTTAATGACTAGACAGTGACCCCCACACACACTGGCCCCCCCGCCAGTTCCAGCCTGGTTTCACTTTGCCCAGCTGCCTCCTCCTGCCTTCCAGAGCTCGGTTTTCTCCGGCCTGTTCAGGTTTTAGGCAGATCTGGGCACGGGGAAGCTGAAACAGCTCTCACAGAGGCCCAGGGAGGCCTTCTCTCTGAGAATCGAGATTCGAGATGAGGCCAGGAGAAATCAGCTCATTTTCATAACAAAAGCAAAGCCGAGGGGGGGGGAGGGGAGGCAGAATGAAGGGACAGCTGGATTTGGGGTGGGGTCTGGGATGCATCCTGAGGGGTCTGGAGTCACGGGGGACCTAAGAGAAGCCAGAGGAGAGGAGGCGGGATTTTGAGGAACATAATTGTGGATTAAGGAGTGGATCCCTGTTTTGGAGAAACGCAAGTAAAAATCCAAGTCCCTTCCTCTCCCTCTTTGGCGGCTGAACCACCCTCAGGGCACCCTGTCCCCGGGGCCGTGGGAACCCTGGCTCCCATTCGGTTCCACGCGCGAAGCCTGCCTCACAGCCAGGAAGTAACCTAGTCCTCCTTGCACCTCAGAGCGGCGGGGCCGTCGTGCCCCCACATCAAAGATGAGGAAACTGAGGCACAAAGAGGTCACGGGAGTTGCCAGAGTCCCAGAGCTCGAAAGGGGCCACGCCAGGACAAACCCGACCTCTTCCCTCTCTCCAGCTCCGCCCCCGGGAAGGACCCTGTGACACTGAACCGTCTCTTTTCCAGGCTTGAGTATTTTGGGCCAGATCCGAGCGAGGTTTGCTGTTTCCTCAGTCTGGCCTGACCTGAGGGCTCCGCCGGCTGGGCCTTGGCAGGGGCCCTCCGCTGGCGGGAAGGCGAGCGGCCAGGCGGCTCTGGGCACCGTTCCATGGAAACTCAGATAACTCGATTAAAAAAACCAAAAACGCTTATTTACCTTTACGGCCAAAACACACAGGACGGTTTACAGACGTCCCGTATGAGAACACCTGATGTTGGCATTGATGGGGGGACGGGCACCGCCAGTCTGAGTGGGTGGAAGTTTAAATCTGCACAGCGTTCCGGAGAGCAGTAGGGCCCACGTCTTAAAAATGCAAAGCCTGAGGCTCAGCAGCTCCACCTCCAGGACACACAGCATCCTGCACGACACAGCTGTTCTCATTCCACATCAAGTGACCTGAGACCCAGGCTCCGGGTGGTCAAGAGTTACCTCCGATTGGGTAACCAGAGCAATTGTTCTTCCCTAACAATGGAAGTGCATTTCGGCTATTTTTTAAAAATAGTCTAATTATATATAAAGCTTCTATTTATTTCACAGCTTGGCTTCCAACGCCAAGGCCCCAGAATTTTCAATCTGGAGGGGCCTTTAGGTCTTTCCTGCCCAACATTTCCCAAAGTGCATCCCATAGGCGGTTGAAAACTCTTGGGAATTTGGAACATGCTCTCGCCTGCAGGACTTCTCAGAGCCTTTGCTATATGACGGGCAATGCGCGTTTGCGCAGGCAGGTAAAGGAAGCACTGTGTTCATTTCCTGGGGCTGCTATAACCAATTACCACAAACTGGGTGGCGTGAAAGACCAGAAGACCACAAGTCCACAATCAGGGTGCCAGAGGTCTCTGCTCCCTCTGGAGGCTCTAGGGCAGGACCCTCCCTGCCTCTCCCAGTGCCTGGGGCCCCTGGTGTTCCTTGGCTGTGGCCGCAGGGCTCCAGCCTCTGCCTGCCTCTCCCTCTTCACATGGGCACATTGTGCCTTTGTGTGTTTCTTCGCTGCATCCAAATTTCCCTTTTCTTATGAGCCTTTGGATTGGAACCCACTCTCCTCTAGTATGACCTCATTTTAACTTGGCTACCTCTATAAAGACTTTATTTCCAAATAAGGTTACCCGAACTCTGGATGGATGTGGATTTTGAGGGACACTATGCACCCCAAAACAGATGGAAGGACCTCAGAGGCATGTTCCAAGCATCCCTCAGCTGCGTCGGGATAGAGGGCTCCAGACTCAAAGGGCGTCCTGTTGGCACGTGCCCTCTGGGCCCCTGCAGCTCGGCGGGTGACCCTGCCCACACGTGCAACGCCCACGAGGCCTTCCCGGCAGCCGGTGTGTGTCTGGAGGTGTCTGGTCTGACCCCGTCCTGGGAGGGGGCACCGCCGTGGGCACTGTCAGCAGACCACAGGGGTGAGGGTGAGCTCCCAGGGACAGCAGTGGGGCCACTGCACAGTTGGGACGAGAGGGGACGGCGGTGAGGGCCAGGCAGAGGCCGAGGAGGTAGAAGTGGCTGGACTCGGGCTGCATTTGGAAGACGGAGTAGGAGACAACCCAGCGTTCGGACCTGAGATCTGAGAGAACAAGGCCTCAAGGATGACCTCTGGCTGTTTATCCTGAGAAACCAAAGGGGGGAGGTGCTGTGGGTGGACAGAGACCACCAACTACCGGACGCACTTCTGGGACGTGGGTGCGGTGGGGACCCAGAGGGAGGAATTCCTCCTCTAGAGAGACGTGGACCTAAACTCCGAGCTGACCCGTATGCCCCAGCTGCAGTCTTCCTGTGTTTCCAGAAGAGGTTGCGACTCCCAGAATGGCCCTCGACACCCTTCGTCCCGGGCCTCCACCTTCTCCGCACAGTCGACTCCCAACACTCCTGCGCTCTGTTCACAACCCAACTTCCTGTGCGCCGACCACACGCTCTGCGGACCCGCCTGCCTGCCTGTCAGAATGGGAGGCTCTATACATTGAGGCTTCACCCAGCCCCTCTTCCTCTTGGGGCCCCTTTCTGAAATACGGGGCTCCAGACTCAAAGGGGGTCCCGTTGGCACGTGCCCTCTGGGCCCCTGCAGTTCGGCGGGTGACCCTGCCCACACGTGCAATGCCCACGAGGCCTTCCCGGCAGCCGGTGTGTGTCTGGAGGTGCCTGGTCTGACCCCGTCCCGGGAGGGGGCACCGCCGTGGGCACTGTCAGCAGACAGCAGGGTCTGCACAGTGCAGGAGAGGTCGCTGGGTGGGGAGACTCCCGCGACCACAGCCTCGGGTCTGGAGCCCGTTTGTTCCGATGGGGCAGTGTTCGCTCTTGAAAGAGAGTCGTGTGGCTCAGGCTGGAGTCACTCACCGGCCCACCGCACCACAGTCCCTTCGCAAGCTTGCCACGAAGCAGGTTACAGAGCCGCAGTCCAGTGTCCTCATTTGAGCTTGGAAATTCCTTACGGACCTCTCCCTTTTGCTGGGAATTCAAAGGACTCCGTCCAACCTCCGGCAACCAGAAGGCGGCCCTGCTTCTGCGGAACAGGCTAGACGGGGCGGCACTGCGACGGCCCTGCCCAGGCGCTGCGCGGGCGGGGCGGACGGCTGGGCCTCGCTTTTCCCGTCTGTAAGATGGGACATCACGGACCATCGTTCCTGGGTACAGCGTGACCCCCAGCCATGAACGAGGATGTAAGCGATGAGTCAAGGCCAGTCCTTGAAGTTGGATACGTTTCGCTTGGAGGCACGTTGGCTGGTTTTCTTGTGTTTCTTCAAAGCGTTGACTCCCGGGAAATGGGTAACAGCAGCCAGTGGGGCTGCCATAACCAAGTGCCACAAACAGGGAGTCTGACAACAGCGGAGACTTACAGTTCTAGAGGCCAGACGTCTAGCATCAAGGTGTGAGCAGGGCCACGCTCCCTCTGAGGGCTCTGGGGGAGGATCCCGTCTAGCCATCCCGGCTGCTAGGGTTGCCAGGAACCTTTGGTGCTCCTTGGCTCCCAGACACATCACTTAACTTCTGGCTCCATCATCATGTGGGCTTCTCTCCACATGTCTGTGTCCAAACCCCTCTCTTCTCATGAGGACACGAGTCATTGAATTCAGGGCCACCCTAATCCAGCACGACCTCATTTAAGTTCTTGTCACCTGCAAAGAACCTCGTTCAAAATCAGGTGATAGTCACAGGTTTGGGGGTTAGACTTTGAACGTATCTTTTTTTTTTTTTTCATCCTCACCCGAGGACATTTTTCCATTTTTGTTCAGATAGAGTGGGAGGGAGAGAGAAGAAGAAAGAGAGAGAGAGAAACACCGACGTGAAAGGGACACATGGAGTGGCTGCCTCCGGCATGACCCCAATCAGGGCCAAGGATGAACGTGCCTTTGACCGGAATCGAACCCGTGACTCATTGGTCCACGGGCCGATGCTCCAGCTGCTGAGCCAAACTGGCCAGGGCCTGAACGTATTTTTTTCAGGGACACAATTCAACCCGGTAGCGTGGCAGCCTTATGGCCTCCCCCTCCCCCCACGCTCTTCTCACCTTGACAGCAAAATGTGAGAGGGCTCCGCGTAGGGACAGTTCCCTCCTGGCTTCTACCTTTTGAGGAGGGACCGCCAGGGACAGCTGTAAGCTCCACATGCTTCCCTTCCCGGGAGCAGCCGGCCTGAGGTCAGCCAGCTGCCCCCTGGCAAAGCCAGGCCGGAACTCAGGACTTCCGCGCCAGGCCAGGGCGGGCCGTGACCCAAGGTCCCTTCTGGAGAAGGAGCTCCAAGTGTCATCCCCAGTCCAGGAACCGGGCCCAGCCAAAGAGAAGTGAGAGCAAGAATTCACGGCAGGGAGAAACCCACGCCTTTGCCTGTTCGATGGCAGGAGGGCCAGCCTTGGCGTGAGGGCCTCCGTGTGCACAGACACCACGGCGGCCATCAGCTCAGCCGGCCCTCTGGATGGGGACTGAGAACCCCGCCAACCCAAACGACGCTCTTCAGAGAGGTGCGGTGACCAGCCAGAGGTCACACAGCCATCAGGGCCAAGGTGAGAGGCCAGAGCCCTGCCTCCCAGCTCTGCCAAGGACACCCTTGTGGCCTCTCCCCCACCAAGATGCCATCCATCGGGGAACCCAGAGCTGGTCCGTGATGGTTTCCGAGTGGCAGTCGGGAAGATAGCAGCTGCTTAGCAGCCAGGGACACCTGGTGTGCGGGAAAAGGGGTGAGAGCAGTAATGACTGAACACCTGCCATGCTCCGCGGGCACACTCACATCCAGCCACCTCACCCTGGGAGAAGTCACACGCCCATCTTACCCGTGAGCAGCCTGGAGTCCGCCGAGGGTCCCCATCCGGCTCAGGCCCTCGTGGAGGTCAGTTCAGTTCCCTGAGCTCGGGTTTTCTCACCTGTAAAATGGAATCGCAGGTTCAGCGTCACAGGTGGTCATGAGGGTTAGGGATTCCAGCCCAGGAAAGGGCACAGAGTAGGTACCCAAGAAAGGTGGTGTACTGTTATCTACTGCTGCTCTAATAAACTTCCACCAATTTAGCAGCTGAACAACACATGTATTATCATACAGTCTGAAGGTTAAAAGTCCAACGTGGGTCTCCCTGGGCTAAATCAAGGTGTTCGCAGGACTGCCTCCTACTGGGGGGTCGAGGGGGGGATCTACTCCTGGCCTTTTCCAGCTTCTGGCAGCACCCACATTCCTTGGCCCGTGGCCCCTTCCTCCAACTTCAGGGCCGGCCACAAGGCATCTCTCCCGTCCTCCTCCCACGGCCGGTCTCTCTGACCACAGCTGAGAACCAGTCTCTGATTTTAAGGACTCGTGGGATGACATTGAGCCCACCTGGATGACCCGGGACCCTCTCCACCTCGCAGAGGCCCCTTTGCCAGGCCAGGTCACATCTGCATGAGTTCTGGGAATGAGGGCGAGGACATCTCTGTGGGGTGCTCTTGTGCTGCCCACAGTAAATTGAGTCGAATCCCACAAAGCGAGGGATGCCCGGGCCGGTCTTTGGCGGTTCTTATTGGAAGAAGAGGATCCCACTAAAACCAGCTCGTTCAAGGGCCATTTCCCATCCTTCTGCTGTTTTCGACTCTCTTCAAAGAAGCACTGTCTAGCCAAGGAGACAGGGCCAGGGCTGCCAAACCTTGGCTTCAAAATAAATCCTACTAGGAAATTTCCATGGGCTCGGGCCCTTTTCTTCCCCCACAGACCTGCCTGAAACCCCAAGCCAAGCTTCTTATAGGAAGGGCAGCCGACTTCAGGCTCCCCCGGGAAGGGGGTTTTCGTCGTTGTTTGTTTACTTTCTTCGTTTGTTTTGCCCTGTCAAACTAAACAGCAACAGAACGCTGTGATGCAGGCAAAGCGGGCCTGGCTTAGGGCAGCATCTTCCTCCCAGGAAAAAAGTTTGCGGCCCCCGTCCTCCAACGAGCACCCCGCTGAAATCCTCGGGGCTCCTCCTCAGCGCCTCCAAAGTGTCCGGCTCTTTCGTAAGCTCTGCACACCCACCGGGATCAGGCACGGAGCCTACACGGAGGCCGGCGCCGAGACCCCGCTTGCGTAACGCCAAGCGTCTTCGGACTTGATTAGCTCCGTCCATGAAGTCACCGGGCACAAACAGGCTCAGCCTGGGATGCTTTCGCACGCAAGGGAGGCATGTGTGTGGAGCCGCACCCAGGCTGACGAGGACGGATGTCATCCCCACCTTCCCGATGAGAAGGCGGGGTGGACGGGGCACGTGGTCCCAGCCATTCGGCCGATAAGTGACAGAGCTGGGCCTTGAAAGTGGGTCGTCTGACTATAAATCGTTCCTCGTTACCGTGGCAACGCTCATTCTCTACTGGGATATCGTGATAGAATAAGAAATGCAAATTCGGTCTTTGTCCCGGGTTCCCGGCACAAGAGCGCCCAAGACTCATGATTTCTTTATAGGGACGAGATGCCTTTGGTTACTCCCAGCAAGCCCCTTCACGACACCTGCGCTTATGCTGATTAGGTGACCTGGGTGGCCCCTAGGTAGCTTCAGGCTGGGGACTGATCGCCAGAGGAACCAACCCCGTGATGAGGGTTGGAATTGCAGGCCCATCCCTGACCCCCAGGAAGGAGAGGAGAGGGGCTGGAGATGGAGCCGCTTACCGATGACCAGTGATTTCATCAATCATTCCTAAGTCATGGGACCTCCACAAGAAACCTTAAAATGGCCCGGCCAATGTGGCTCAGCGGTTAGAGCACCGGCCCTTGGACCAGAGTCCTGGGTTCGGTTCCCGCTAAGGGCACGTACATTGGTTGCAGTTTGTCCCTGGCCCTGGTTGGGGTCATGTGGGTGGCAACCACTCGATGTGTCTCTCACATCAATGTTTCTTTCTCTCTCTTCCTCCCTCTCTCCCTCCCACTCTATTTGAAGATAAATGCAAAAATGTCCTCGGGTGAGGATAAAAAAAAAAAAAAAAAGAAACCTTAAAATGGCCCGGCCGGTGTGGCTCAGTGGTTGAGCGTCGACCCATGCACCAGATCAATTCCTGGTCAGGGCACATGCTCAGGTGGTGGGCCCAATCCCCAGTGGGGGGCGTGCAGGAGGCGGCCAATCGATGTTCTCTCTCATCAATGTTTCTATCGCTCTCTCCCTCCCTCTCTTTCTACAATCAATCAATCAATAAAACAATAAAAGCTTAAAAAAAAACAAAAAAGAAACCTTAAAATGAGTTGAGAGAGCTTCTGGGTTGGTAAAACATCACATGCTGGGAAGGTGGCGCACCCCAAACTCCACGGGGTCAGCATATTCGCACTCGGCACCCTTCCAGACCTCACCCGTCACAGCGTCACCTGGCTGTCCACCTGTACCCTTTCCAGTAACTGTGAGGAAAGGGTCTCCCTGAGTTCGGCCAGCTCTTACAGCAAACTTTTGAACCTGAGGAGGGTGTCGTGGGAACCCTCGATTTATAGCCTAATTAGACACAAGTGTGGGTAACCTGGGGACCCACTACTCGTGACTGGCATTTGTAGTGGGGACCATCCCGTGCAACTGAGCCCGTCACCGGTGGGGTCTGGGCTGACTCTGGGTAGTTGTGTCGGAGTGAATTAAATGGTGGGGTACACAGTTGTGTCCACGGAGAATCAGAGTATTTTTCGGTATGCGAACCCACACATTTGGTGTCTAGTGTTATGAGCAAAAATAGATCTTAATAGTATCTGGTTTGATTCATGGATTCATTCGTTCGATGTTTAGTTAGTTCATTTAGCCAGCTTGGTGCTGGTGATAGAGATGGACAGGGAAGGAACAGTCCCTGCCCTTCCTGAACGTACTGGGAAGGGAAGCATGGCCTCCTGACCAGGGGCGCTCAACCCCACCCCGCCCCACCCCAGGACCACTGTGGAGCTCAGACAGATACAGCAGAGATGCTCATTCCATTGGTATGGCCATTTTAAAATGTTTTAATTTAGATATGCAGCAGGCTTGAGTAACAACCCCCAAAGAGATCAGGTCCTAATCCCTGGAACCTATAAATATTACCATATGTGGCAAAGACTTTGCAGATGCGACTAAGGATCTTGAGATGGGAAAATCATCCTGGATTATCTGGTGGACCCTAAATGAAATCACATGGATCCTTATAAGGGAGGCAGAGGCAGACCTGACCCACACAGAGGAGGTGGCAGTGTGACCTCAGAGGCAGGGACGGAGTGATGGAACCTTAAGTCAAGGGACACTGGGAACCACCAGAAACTGAAAGAGACAAGGAAGGACTCTGCCCTGGAGCCTGCAGAGAGAGCAGGGTCTCGTTGGCACCTTGATTTCACCCTTCTGGCCTCCAGAACTGTGAGAGAATACATTTCTGTTCTTCTAATCCACCAAGGGTAAGGTAACTCATCACAGTAGTCACAGAACACGAATACAAGGAATCACTTACATGCATGTATGCATGTACATCTCAAATGCACAGCCTGACGAATTGTTATTTATACATCTATGTGCCACCCCATAGGTCAAGATAGAAACTCCCAGCATCCCCGGTTTCCGGTCAGCACCCGCCCCCCGAGATACCTGTCTCCTGACCTCCATCACAGACTAGTTTTGCAGTCCTAAAACCTCACTTTCATAGACATGGACTCATACAGCACGCACTCGTGTGTGAGGCTGCTTCTGCTAAACAGCAGTGAGATTCGTGCATGCTGTTGGCTTTTTTTCTTTCTTGATTGATGAGTACTATTCCACTACATGAATATATTGTAGTTTGTGTATCTATTTGCCTGCTGATGGACATCTGGGCTGCTCTCAGTAGCTGTTGTTAATAAAACTGATAGGAACATTGTCCTCCAGTCTTTTGTGAATGTAAGTGTTCATATATTTCAGGTACATCCTAGGAGGGGGCTGGCTGGGTCTGGATTGGTAAGTTGCTATAGCTTCCCAGGTGATTCAAATGTGTAATCAGTGTGAGAACCACTGATTTTGGCCAATGGTTCTCAACTGGGGATGATTTTGCCTCCCTCCACCCCCTGTACCCGGAGACATTTGGCAAGGCCTGGAGACATTTTTGGTTGTCACAACTCAGAGTGGGGGTAACAGTAGCTGATGGATAAAGGTCAGGAGGCTACATGCCCTGGCAGGTTTGGCTCAGCAGTTAGAGCACCGGCCTGCGGACCAGAGAGTCCCGGGTTCAGTTCCCGCTAAGGGCACGTACCTCGGTTGCAGTTTGTCCCCGACCCTGGTTGGGGTCGTGTGGGTGGCAGCCACTTGATGTGTCTCTCTCACATCAATGTTTCTCTCTCTCTCTCTTCCTCCTTCTCTCCCTCCCGCTCTATCTGAAGGTAAATGCAAGGATGTCCTCGGGTGAGGATAAAAAAATAAAAATAAATAAAAAAGAATACTACAACACACACTACAATACAGAGGGCAGCCCTCCCCCCACGCGCACCACTGAGGTATCCGGCCCCAGTGGTCAAAAGGACCAAGGTTGAGAAACCCTGTTGTACACCAATAACACACCCACACGCATGAACAACATGAATGACCCACCTGCACACCAGTCACAGCTCCCAGAGCCCGGCCCCTGCTTTGAGAGGGGGGATGAGCTGACGGGGTGAGGGTCAGAGGTCTGACCCCTCTGGGTGAGCCCTGGGGAGGACGTGGGAGGCTTTCCTCCAGCCAGCCTCGCGGCGGGCCGTCAGCTGAAGCTCGGAGGCGACCTCCTGCTCCGCAGGTGCACAGCGTGGGTTTCTGGCTCCACACCCACTCAGTTCTCTCTTCCTGAGTCTACTGGCTCCAGGGACACAGAAAGCCCCAGAGGGCAGGAACCATGTCTTATCCATCACTGCAGACGTTGGCTAAATGAATGGATAAATGGGCTTAAAAGACAGTCCTCCTGGTACAGGGAGAGCTGAAGTGAGGTTGGCCAGGCAGGAACGAAGTCCCAAGGGCAGGCTATCAACCAACTCCATCTGGGGGTAGGGGGGTATTTAATGGCTTGGCACAGGCAATCTAGGTGTGGGGAGATTGGCTGACTGCTAACCACACCCACTCCCTCTTCCACCTAGGCACACAGCTGGACTACACTTCCCAGCATCCCTTGCAGTCAGGTGTAGCCATGTGACTGAATTCTGGCCAATGGAATCTGGGTGGAACTGTGCTTATAAAAACTTCCCACACCTGCTCCTCCAGGCTCTGTCCGTACCCACCAGCTGGAAGCAAAGGGTTGGGGGGGGAGGGTGGTAGAGCCACAGACAGGAAGAAGTTGGTTCCTAAATTGCCCACTAAAAAAGCCACACACTTAACACCTGCTTTGCACTACTGAGTGGGAAACGAACTTTGATTGTGTTAAGTCACTGAAAAGTGGAGATTTGTTGGTTACAGCAGCCAGTGTGTCCTTAACTAGTACGCCACGTTTCTGCAAACTGGAGGATGGGATTTGAACTCCACTCCCCCCAGAAAGAACTTGAAGTGCAGAATGAGGAAGAGGATGCCGAGCGTGCAGAAAAAACACAGCTGCCAAAGGGACCACCCACTGACGTGTAACTGCGAGGCGGACAGGCGTTTCTCAGCCAGTGCACTGGGGTTGTCGAAATTCACGGACGGCTCAGGGGATTCTAAAAAATTCCAATGTTGAATTTATTAATTTACACATACATATTTTTTAAAATCATATTCGATAGTTCTGTAGAAATGGGGCTAATTTCTACTATCACATTTCACAAAATCATTCTATTGAAACTGTTCTCCAACTTTCGCACCGGAGTTTTGTCACTTGCGTCTCATTGGGATGCAGAACTCTCTGGATCCAGACAGCATTTTGCTTACTCCCAGCTTGGCTGTCCTGTGGTCCTGATCGGGATCACTTTGCTCCTTACGGTGTGACCTCTTCCCGTCTCTGCCAGGAGCTTGCCAGTCTGTCCCCTCAGCCATGTTCCACATTCCCTCTGGGGCACTAAAGCCATGGGAAGCAGGCGTGTTCCCCAACTGCTAGGCGGTGGGGGCCTGGGCCTCTTTGCCTTTGGATCCCCTGGTGGCCCTCCCCTTTCTTCGCATCATATTGGGCCGACCCACAACAGCTGCATTTCCCAAGTGCCTGGGTCAACTGGATGAGGCCAATGGGAGGCACAGGGGGCGAAGCCAGGTGTCCCCCCTCCCCTCCGGCTACATCTCAGGCGGCTGTGCTCCGTGCCTCCCCTTCCACTGGCCAGCCCGCTGTGTCCTAGCTTCCTCCCCTAGCTTGGCCCCTGCACTTCCTCCTTCGGTCTCTTTAGCTCCAGAAGGGGAGGCAGCTCCCTGCAGTAGCCGAACTCAGAGGTGCCTTCCAGTTCTGTCTGGCCTCTCAGCTGTTCTGCCACCTGCATAAACCAGGCCCCGTGTTCAGTCCCTCCCTGACATGCTCAGAGGGGTGTCTGTCTCCTGGGATGGACCCCGATGGCTACGTGGGCCCACAATGAGGTTCTCGGCCATGAGGCATCCATTCAGGCCTACTTGGAGCGGAGAAAGGCCGCCCCGTCTCCAGGCCTCCAGCTCTCCATCCGGAGGGCAGCAGCCAGCCTCTTGTCTGTCCCCTTGCCCCAGCTCCTGGCTGTTCCTCCCTGCCTGTGCTCCTCCCCGGGCGGCACCTTGCAGCTCCCCTTCTCTGATTCATGCCCTGGTCAGTCTGCACTTGGGGCCCTTCACGAGAGAACACAATTTCGGGAGCTTTTACTCTAACTTACAAGACCGGGTTTTAAGACTACAGTCTCACCAAAGACTTAAAAAACCCTCAAAAAATTATTTAGATGCTCAAAGCTGAGTATTTATCCCTTTGTATCTAGTCTCACCCTCTCTCAGCACTAGCTGTATTTCATGGGTTGTGATAGCAGAAGGAGTGCTGGTGGGGACACCCCAAAAGAAAATTATGAGCTATTGCCCGGCCGGTGTGGTTCACTGGTTGAGCATCGCCCCATGCACCAAGAAGTCACCAGTTCGATTCCCGGTCAGGGCACATGCCCAGGTTGTGGGCCAAATCCCCAGTGTGGGGCATGCAGGAGGCGGCCAATCGATATTCTCTCTCATTGATGTTCTCTCTCATCAATGTTTCTCTCTCTCTCCCTCTTCCTTCCTCCCTCTCTAAAATCAATAAAGAAAAAAACATATTTTTAAAGAAAATTATGAGCGATTTCACAGTATTCTTCCCCCTAGAACTAAAGCCAGTAGCCAGCAAGGAACGGCATGTGCATAGGAGCAAAACTTTGTAGAAACAGAAGCTACTGGTAATTGGGAAGGAAAATGGGGGTTCAGGGGTGAGAGGAGGGTGGAGACCCCGACCTCCCCTTGGCACTGAGATACTGGCATGTGTCGTACTTTCTGAAGACAAAGGAGGGAAAAACATCTCTCATTCCAACAAGTTCAGATGTCTGAATTCATTCTATCGAAAATGAAGAAACACAGCTGATACATCTCTTGCTGGAGGCTGTGCTCTGAGGAAGAGCCCGAGCCGTGACTAACAGCTCCGGTGATTTGTGATAAGCGTTTGCAGTTTCAAGCAGAAACAGGCCACAGGCATGCGAGGGAGGGTCGGGCAGCTGCCACCAGATTCCCTTCTTCTGGCTGGTTGGGGTTTATCTGCCGGCAGTAATGCGGAGGATTTGAGTTGCCGTCATTGCGTCTCTACTCCTTGGCTGGCTGGCTGGCTGAGCGGTAAACTATGCACACACTCATCCAGGGTCTGAGATTAAAGGTCCCCCCAGGATTGTAAAGGGAAGACAATCAGGATCCCTCCCTCCCTGTGCTCTACGTCTGAAGTCAGACCCAAACCAGGCAGCCCCTGGAGAAAGCCCAAGCCAGCCAGCTCTTTTGCTGTCTGGGGTCGGCCCCACGCGGTGTTGGCTTGTTCTCTGCTGTCTCCTGGAGAGAGTGGCGTGGTGGCAAGCAAGCCACCTGGGAGGCTGGGTGCTGAGAGCTGTGTCCTCCAGCACTAATGGGCCAGGACTGAATCTACAGGCGCTGCAAGGAACACTTACAACCAAGCCCAGGACAGTGCTGGTCGCAGTGTCTACAGCCTGGTGCTGCCCTCGAGCATGGAAGGTGCCATTCTCCACACAGCCACCAGAGGGCACTGTCCAACCACTTCAGCAGCCCCCTTGTGAAAAACCTTCCATGGCTCCCACTGGCTCCCAGGATAAAACCAGATCCATAAACCCGGATTACAAGACCATGAATGATCTGACCTTTCCAGCGTCGTCTCTCTCTCCATGCTCTCTGCTCCAGCCACGATGGCTTTCTCACAGTTCCTAGAAAACACTGCACTTCCTGTGGCCACGGGGCTTTTGCAATCACTCTGCCCACTTCTAAGGAGGCTAGTCCACTCATCACCCATTTGCCTAGAGAACTCCTGGTCACCCTTTAGGCTTTATCTTAAACATCAGCCCAGTCCCAAAGGGAGGCCTTTCGCACACACCTGACGAGTTTACATGTCCCCGTTTGGCACCCTGCTCTTCCCCTTTGCTGAACCTGCCATGACGTAATTAAAGCATTAACTCCGTCATGGCTTGTCCGCTGCCTCCCCACCTAGACCATCAGCGCTATCTGATCCAGCCTGTGCACTGCTGACTCCCCAGGCCCCACAATGCCCATGGTGTGTCCACGGCTACTAAAAGGCTACCTGTAGTCAACGTCAGTGCCGGTCACCTAATATTTCTGGATCTCACTCTCTGGGCACTTGGTAGAATTGCACTTTCTGCCCCTTGTGGTAGGGACACGGCAATCCTCCTACATACAGCCAGCCAACGACCTCTGAGCCACAGAGACATGCCACTGTCCAGGCTAGAGCTTGTAATCGCCACGGACACTCGCCGGCATGGTGCCCGGCTGCAGCTGTAGCTGGGGTTCCTGAATGTCTATGAACTGGTCTACAAACGACCTCAGTGCCCCACGGGCAGCGGTCATGACATAGTTGTTGCGTCCTGTGCTGTGCAAACGTCCAAAGCGCCAGCATCAGAACTCACGCCATGGGCGCAAATAGCTGGGAATAAAACCAAATGGTTGTGCAGAGGGGCTGAAGGAGGTGACGAGTCAGATGTGGGGGTCAGAGAAGTCTAGGCTACTTTCTCTTTTCATCAGGACTATCCCAAACTCCTCCCCATTTTCTGAAGGCAGGCTGCAGCTTACATGCAATGCTCTCATATTCGATGAAATATGGTCATCGTAAAGTGGCTTTAAGAACCCATATGGCTTTAGTCAACCTGTGCTTTTGGTGACACAGGAGAAACTGGGACCTCAGTCATGCTGAGCCCAGAAGTGATTCGGAAGAGCTGGTCTCTGCAAGTGAAGACACAATATTTTGTAACCCATTTATTTCACTTTTATTATCGCTTTTGTATATGCTCAAGAGTGTATTCCCATAGGAATCTATGTAGAAATTAGTCCAAAAGAGCTCTTTTGGTAAGTATCAAATAAAAACTAAGTGATAAGCAAGCATCATGTCCGAGAGGCGATGGATCTGTGATTCCTTTCTCAGTGGTACAGGCTGACCGAGTGCCTGGTGATGGGGGCTTCCTACACTCGAGGAAATACGGTATCTCACTGGTATCTAGGGCACCGTCTGAATGCCCAAGGTGCAATATTCCCATTTCTTTTTTGTGTTTTTGTTTTGTTTTGTTTTTTGGTACATGCCCCTAACGGGAACCGAACCTGGGACTCTCTGGTCCGCAGGCCAACGCTCCAACCGCTGAGCCAAACCGGCCAGGGCAATATTCCCATTTCTCAGGTGAGGAAATCAAGGCTTTGAAATATCCGTGAGGGTGCCCCAAGCCACTGTGTTAATGAAAAGCAGAGCAGGGTTGAAACAGCCTCCCTGTCCCCCACTCCCTGCTCTTAACCACCCCCCACCCCTCTTTGGCCTCATGGGTTCCGCATCTTCCCAGGCTCTTCCCAAGTGGGCTGCTCCCGGCAGCGTCTTTGCACAAAGGGTGTTGTTTGGAGGGTACTTTAGTCGGTACCTTGACACTCCAGCACCCACCCGGCTTACAGGGTTAAGGTTACTGTGAGCAGGGCTTGTCCCCAAGCAGTTTGTCCTGGGGGACAACCCAGGACACATCCGCCCAGGCCACAGTTTACCTTCCGGGCTTAGGACCCAGTCCTGCCATTTACAACCTGTGTGACCCACTACCTGCTGCTCACGTAGAAGTCTATCAAGCCCACACGTGCAGAGACATGTGCATGGATATTCCTAGCACCTAGAATAGTGCTTGGCTCACAGTCCATACTAGTAAATATCTATTTGGGAAATTAATAAATTACTAAACCAATTACGTGCTCACTATGCTAAGTGCTGGAGAAAAACCCCGGACACAGTGTCTTAGGTCAGAGCCCCCCCGAAGCAGCCCCCACCCCGGGGAGGATTCACGGGCATCGATACAGAAGTGCTCCTGGAGGGGCAAGCCTGTAGTGGGGGAGCAGGGCATGATGGGTGAAGCCGGCAAGGGTGCGACCTCAGGCCCTGTCCCAACCTCCGCCAGAACGTGCGTTATCTGTAACATGCATGATGCACACGGATGCACACGTCAACGCTTTGGGCGGTAAAACGGTTTTAACAAGTTCGTTCTGAACACTGAAGAAGAAGGGAGAAGGAATTACCTGGCCGCCTCTGTTAGCATCAGGCAAGAGCCCTGGAAACCTCAGTGTCCCCTTTATAAATGCGTGTGACCCAGAAGCCTGGCCCACCAGCCTGCTGCGAGCCTCAAGCAGACGAAGGGCAAAGCGTCAGCCGTTATCATGGGTCCGCACCCGGTGCCCACGGCCGCCATGGTAGGGGCTCCCTTCTGGTTGGTTTGGCCCATCCTCGGTGTTAAACTACCCACATTCCTTTCTGACCAAGACGAGATGGAGCTGAGCATGATCGAGACAAAGTGCCAGCCTCTGGCTGAGCCCACTCTCGGCCCAACCCTGCCATTCCACCTGGGATCGGCCGCAGCCTGGCCTCCCCGCTCCGCTTCTTGCTAATGAGAGGTGAGTGGCAGCCTGCGGGCAGGAAATGCCTGACAGATGGCAAGTGGGCCAAAGGCAGCTAAAAATGGGCCAGAGCAGGGGGTCATTTAAACACTCACCGGGATGAAATGCCAGAGCTGGCCCAGCCCAGGCCACAGCTGAGCAAGCATCAGGCAGGAAGCGTGCTCTGGGCTTTTCAGGCTGGACAATGTCTTTTTAAGTGGAAATGTCAATTGACTTTGGGAAGAAGATTCGGTGCTTGGAGAGAAGTCAAGTCTTCCCCAGGACAACAGCTTTGGGCTGTGCACAAGCTGACCCACACTGGAGACTGGCTCCTCCGTGGTGACAGGAAGTCGGTGGGGGGGATTGAGGACCCCCAAATGGGGCTGAAGAAGGAGGGGGTGAGCTGCATGATTCCCTCCTTTCCTTCCTTCCTTCCTTCCTTCCTTCCTTCCTCCCTTCCTCCCTCCCTTCCCTTCTACCTTACTTCTTTCCTTTTCTCTTTTTCTTTTCCTCCCTCCCTCCCTTCGTCTCTTCCTGTTTTTTACTTTTCCGAATATGTATTAAATGCCCCATGTCCCAGACACTCTGCCAGGCACTGGGGATGAGAAAGAAGAGCAGTAAATAAAGAGAACAACAAAGAAACCTGCCTTTGTGGATCTTACATTTTAATGGGGGAGATGGACAATAAAATAAATACGTGAAAACAAGTTTTTAAAAATGTGAAGAGGAGGCCTGGCAAGTGTTGTTCAGTGGTTAGAGCATCGGCCTGCAGACTGGAGGGCTGTGGGTTTGATTTCTGGTCAAGGGCATGTACCTGGGTTGCAGGTTCCAGGCCCAGCCCTGGTCAGGGTCGTGCGGGAGGCAACCAAATCCATGTGTCTCTCTCACATCAATGTGTCTTTCTCTCCCTCCCTTCCTGCCTTTCACTCTCTCTAAAAATCAGTGGAATATATCCTTGGGTGAGCATTAACCAAAAAGAAAAAAAGTAAAGAAGAGAACAAATAAGGAAGAGGCGGGGCTGCAGAACTTGTAGCTCAGGTTGCTAAGGAGGAAAGGTCTCACTGAGAAGGTGGCGAGGGAGTAAGATCACTGGGGAAGGCCATTCCAGGCAGAGGGCATAGCAGGTGCAAATGGCCTGGGGTCGCACTGTGCCTGGTGTATTTGAGGAAGATCAAGCAGACTCAGATTGACCCAGTTCCATTCTCTGAACTGTTTCAGAAGCCTCCCCTTTGTCCCCCTTGCTTCCAGGTTCTCTCTGAACCGTGGATGGGTTACGAGTATCCACGTGATGCCAAATGGAGGCTGTGCTCCATGCTGGGGGTGTTCAGGTGGGACATAGAATCTGCCCTCATGGAGGTTACAGTCTAGCCCAGACGTTGAGCATTGGCAGCCCATGGGCTCACCTTGACCAAAAGGCTTGTTTAGTTTGACCAGCAATATATTTTTTTCCCATTATTGGTAACTCACAGAAATGTTACAGGAATAGTACGTACACAAAACCCATATATTCTTTTTTTTTTAATCCTCACCTGAGGATACCTTTGCATTTATCTTCAGACAGAGCGAGAGGGAGAGAAGGGGGAAGAGAGAGAGAGAAACATCGATGTGAGAGAGACACATCGAATGGCTGCCACCCACACGATCCCAGCCGGGGCCGGGGACAAACTGCAACCGAGGTACGTGCCCTCAGAGGGAACCGAAGCCAGGACTTTTTGGTCCGCAGGCCAATGCTCTAACCACTGAGCCAAACCGGCCAGGGCTCTCATATATTCTTTGTGCAGACTCAACTAATTGTTTAGACTTTGCCCATTTACCTCCCCATCTGTGCTTTCTCTCTCCACGTCGACGTAAATGCTGGTGTCTTCGCCGCACTGTTTGAGAGTGAGTCACCGCTAGCAGCCCCTTTTACCCATAAATACTTTGGGGTGATGGAAGCAACTTAAGTGTCCGTGGTGGGTGAGGAGATCAAATGTGGTCTGGCCATACAAGGGACTATTACCCAGCCTCCAGCCTTAAGAAAAAAGGAGACCCTACCATTGCAACAACATGGAACGAACCTGGAGGACACATGCTGAATTAAACAAGCCAGACCCAGAAGGACAAATACTACATGATGCCTCTTACAGGATGAATCCCAAACTCACAGAAGCAGAGAGTATCTGAAGGGCGGGTGCGCGGTTACTGCACGGCAGAGAACCTACAGCCAGCAATAATGTAATGTGTACTTAACAATGTGCTAAGCGGACAGGTCTTCGGTTAGGTGTTCTTATCACACAAAACTTTTTTTTAATGAATAAGAGAGCAGGAGAAAAGTTTTGGAAGGGATGGATATGTGTAGGGCATAGATCGTGGTGATGATTTCACGGGTGTGCACTTATCTGCACACTCATCAGGTTGTATACATCGAACATGCACAGCTCTCTAATTGCAATCACGCCTCAGTGAAGTGGTTACAAAAGTACTTGGGTGTGCCGTTCCCGAGAGCAAGGACGCTCTCTGACATACCCAAACTCAGGAAACACGCTGGTGCAATTCGAGGATCGAATTCATTCTCATTCCGGTTCAGAACTGAATCTAGTCCATACTCCGATTTCATCAACTATGCCCATAATGTCTTTTTTAGCTTTATTTTTTTTCCTCACCTAAAATCTGATTCAGGATCATGACGTGCATTAGTCGTGTCTCTTTAGTCTCCTTTGGTCAGAATAGCTCCTGGGCCCTTTCCTTCTGCTTTTCTTCTTCCTTGTCTCCCCTGATGTGGGCATTCTCGAGGTGCACGGGCCAGTTATTTTGTAGAATGTCCCTCGCTTTGGGACCGTCTCACAGACTCAGTTTCTGCGTTTGGGGGTGGGGACAGCACAGCAGAGACACTGTCCTCCTGAGTGTGTCTTATCCAGAGACACATGATGCTGGCTTGTTTCCGTATGCATGATCTTAACTGTTCTTTTTAAATGTTTTTTCTTCTTTATTGATTTTTTTTAGAGAGAGAGGGAGAGAGAGACAGAAACATCGATGAGAGAGAACATTGATTCGCTGCCTCCTGCATGTCCCCCACTGGGGATCGGGCCCACAACCTGGGCATGTGCCCTGACCGGGAATCAAACCAACATCTTGGTGCATGGGTCGACGCTCAACCACTGAGCCACACCAGCCGGGCCTTAATTGTTTTTTAAATTAAAAGTGTATGAGCCCCAGCCCTGGCTGGCTTGCTCAGTGGTTAGAGCGTCGGCCCACAGACCAATGAGTCTCAGGTTTGATTCTGGTCAAGGACACGTACCTAGGATGCGGCTCGTTCCGGCCCTGGTTGGGGTCGTGCGCGAGGCAACCAGTCGATGTGTCCCTCTCATGTCGATGTTTCTTTCTCTCTCTCTTCCACTCTATCTGAAGAGAAAAAGAAAAATATCCTCAGTTGAGGATTAAAAAAAAAAAAGTGTATTAGCCCTAGAAAAAAACTGATTCCTCAAAATCAACTCCTATTAAATTCCCTGTAAAACTGAGCATACAGAAAATTTCTCTCATGACCAGAAAATCACTGATTTTTAAGTGTCTAACCACGAAAAAAGGAAATGACTCTGCTGTTGGTCCAAGATATGTTGGTGTTTTGTTTTCCTTCTTCTGCAGATGACAGACAGGTGGGGGAGTAGCACCTATGTACAGGGCTGTTGCCCAAGTGTGCAGCGGGGATGGGGATGTGATGAGCAGAGCTGACTCGGGCCTGCCTCGAGCCCCGAGAATCTTCCATGTACAGACCTCACCTCCCCCAGAGCCTGACGAGGTGGTCCTGCAGCCCAGCTCCCTGTCCCGCCCTGGCCCTGGTCCTGGTCCCTGCGCATCAGCCCCTGCTCGGCTGGGAGAGCACCCTGAGAGGCCTGGCTTGGTGCCACCGCAGCTGTGAATGTTAGTTTTGATCACTTGATACGCTTGTGTCTGCCTGTTTTCTCCGCTGAAAAGTTACCGTTTCCCCCCCTTGCTGCTAATACATAATTTGTGCAGAAATACTTTGAGACCATAAATATCCCGTTCCTCCAAAAATCATCACGGGTTCGTTTTCAGCATCCACTGATGATCTAATTCCACCATTCTGAACATATTTGTTAGTTGGCAAAGAGAAGCTTTGTTTCAAGGACAGCTTTCTATTCTCCCTTGTTTATTTACTTATTCATGCATTCATTTCTGTCAGCGGGACGTGGGTGTTTCCTCCGTGAAAGGCTCATTCTAGCTGTTGTGAGGAGAATGGATGAAGGTGGGTGGTGGGTGTATTAGTTAGCTATTGCTGTGTAACAAATCACCTTAACCCTTATTTGTGAAGATGTACTGTTTCTCGGGTATTTGGGAATGGTCCAGAGGGGCAGTTCTGGTTTGGGGTTTCTTGGGGTCAAGACGCAGGGCTGAAGGCTTCATTGCAGAGAGAGGACCCTCTCCCATGGCCGCCACGTGGTGCTGGCTGTTGGCAGGAGGCCTCAGTCCCTTCTCATGGCGTGATGGCTGGCTTCCCCCAGAGCCAGTGGTCCGAGTGAGGGAGGGCAGGCAGAGGCTGTCCTTCCCGGCCCCTGCCCTTAGGGTGGTACAGCCCATTCTACGGGGCAGAAATGAGACTTAGTGAGCCTGGCCCATGCAGAAGGGGTAGGGAATTAGCCTCCCCCCTTTAAAAGGAGGAGGCCAACGAATGTGCAGGCATTTGTGGGTTCCTCAGAAAGTTAAACCCAGAATCACTTGATGACCCAGATGTCCCCCTTCCTAGGTATAAACCCAGAGACAGCAACAGGGACTCCAGCGATACCCGTACATGCTCATGGCTGCACCATTCACAACAGCGAAGAGGTGGGGACAGCCCCAGTGTCCATCAGCCGATGCGTGGATGACCCAAAGGTTCTCTGTTTATACAAGGGAATACTATTTGGTCGTAAAGGGAACGAGGCCCGGGGACGTGCCACAGTGTGAATCAACCTTGAAAATCCTGTGCTACGCGAAGAAGGTGGACACCAAGGTCACGAACAGTGTGACCCCGTTTATGTGAAACGTCTGGCGTAGGAAAATCCACAGGGACAGGAAGTAGAGTGGTGGCTGCCAGGGGCTGGGGGAGCTGGAAAGAGGGAGCGGATGTTTGATGGGTACAGGGTTTGATCTGGGGTGACAGAAATGTTCTCTGACTAGACAGAGGCGGTGTCTGCACAATACCATGAATGTCCTACACGGTCCCTTCAAAGCAGTTAGGTTCACGCTATGCAAGTTCATCTCAACACCTTATTTTTAAAAACAAAAATGAAAAGCACCACAGTGGGGCAGACTGGACTCTGGGAGACCAGTTGGATCGGAGGAGAAGGGATGTGGGCAGAGCAGGGGGGCTCGAGAGGAACTTAGGGTGCACACACAGGGTTCAGAGGGCTGGCACCACGCCAGCGGGAGAAGAAAGGGTAGAGACGCCCCAGCTTCTGGGGACGGGTGGACGGTGAGACTCATCAGCATCGGGAACACCAAGGCCCCCAGAAGCTTCTGGAAGAGGCAGGATCCGTTTTCGTGTTGGGTTTGTGGTGCAGGGGAGCCTCCCAGGGGCTGCTCATGTGAGCATCTTGCGCACATGAGTCAGAGGAAGGACATGCTAACAACATTTATCTGGAAAAACAGGCGACGTGTCCTGTCATCTGAGACCATCCTCCCCACCGCGTTCCGGGGGCTGAGCCTCAGTGTCCGAAGGCTGGCGCTTTGGCCGGACCTGGCGGCAGGCCGGTGAACGCGTCTGTGCGGGGGTGGGATGGGGCGGTGGGACTGGGGTTCCCGGGGGTGGCGGGCGGCTGCTCACGGCAAAGGCATGCCCTGGGTTCCCCTGGGCTTGCTCAAATGGAAGGGCAACCTCCCTTGAGTTTGTTGGATTTTTCTCTGTCCACGTCCTTTTGGGGACTGGAATCCGGCCACTTAAGGTGTCAGACAGAGTCATTCCTGTATCAGAAAATACCCAGAAGTTAGAGCATTGGGGATCAGAGTGGATGACATTTTCATCAACACCGAGTCTCCAGGATGGCCGAGCCTCAGTGATATTTATTATTATGCAAACCACTACCTAAGTAGGTGGGGGAGTGGATGAGAGCAACCACTGTGGCACGTTTTGGGGTACACTGCAGCGTTATGAATTTGGGCTCTGGATGAACTTGGCTATTTGTGCCACTCATTAGCGCTGGACCTCCCTGTGCCTCGACTTCCCCTTCTGTTGATCGGGGCGATAGCGGAGCCGGCCTGAGAACCCCATGATAAGCCATGCACACGACAGCAGTGATTACCGGTGACGATCTTTACATTACTGGGGTGTGCCTGGGGTGTCAGCTGAACTTCACCTAAGCCCCCTTCCAACAACTGTCCTGGGAAACAACCATTGCCCCCATTTTATTTTATTTTTTATTTATTTATTTTTCATCCTCACTCGAGGACATTTTTCCATTTTTGTGTTCAGTGAGAGGGAGAGAGGAAGAAAGAGAGAGAGAGAGAGAACCATCGACATGAAAGGGACACATCGAGTGGCTGCCACCCACACGACCCAACCAGGGCCGGGGACAAACTGCAACCGAAGTACGTGCCCTTAGCGGGAACCGAACCCGGGTCCCTCTGGACCGCAGGCCGACGCTCTAACCGCTGAGCCAAACCGGCCAGGGCGATTGCTCCCATTTTATTAGGGGGAAGAAAGAGAGGTTCCGTTCAGGGGTGATTAGGGGTGGGTCACATCGGCCTGATTTCAAAATTCACATGTTTTCTTGACTCCGTGAGCCCCTCACGACCTACAGGTGTTCTGCGGGAAATACCTTCTGGAAAGCTCCCTCCTTGCCATGCCCAGGGGTGGGACCCACAGCGAGCTGAGCTTCTGCTGAGCACAGCTCACCACGCGCTCCGGGTGGAACTGGGTGGCCAGGGAATACCACTCCCTTGTTTGCTTCTGAAGCTGAAGGTCACGGACAAGCCACGTGTCAGGAAAAGGGACCGGGCAGAGCGGCCCACGGGGACACTACATCAGGATAACCGAGGAAGAGGAGAGGAGCGGTCTGCGGGCCCAGGCGTGGCCACAGAACGTGGTGGGCTGCTCCCTGGGGTGGTCAGGGCAGCAGGTGGAGGGCACAGGGCCTGAGGGCGGACAGCGGACCTGCCTGCACTGTGGCGGCCATCAGACAGGCCCGTGTCCTCCAAGGCCAGCATCCTCAGGCCGGGAAGCGCCCACACCAGGAGCCCTGGGGGCTGCCATATGGACAGCAGGTGGGCCGGGTGGGCATCTCCGGCCCCCTGGCCTCCTCACGCACACACACGACCTCAGGAGAGGGAGGCGGGGAACCTTACCCTGCTGTTGTAAACTCCAGCAAGCCAAACAAACAGTGCCTCTTAGGAGCCAGGCTCGGGTTTGCCCCGACATCTGGAAACCGTTACGTTTCCCCATGTCCACGCCTGCCCTCGGCTGGGGAACACTGCCCTGCGCGGAGTGTGTGGGCGGGAGCCTGCCCTACAGGCTGGGCTGACAGGGGCCAGGGCACCTTAGGAAGGTCACCTTCGATGGCCGGAGGGACGGCTCAGAGGCACCTCTCGCTGCGTGTTGTCCCCTGTGAGGACAGCCATGGAGAGGATGGGCAGGGGGTGTCCTGGAGCCCTCCGTGTGGTGCACTGACCAGGGCTCGCTTCACTTCCACAGGCCCCACGCGCCTTCCCACTGTGAGGCCCTCCCCACTCTGCTGCCTTTGTCTGGACCGCTCACCCAGCCCCGGTCCATCCCCATGGCCCCCCCTTCATATTTCAAGGACACATTCCCCACCGTCTGAAGCTGGATCGGAGCCTATTGTGGGCTCTTGGAGCCCCCGATTAAATAATAAATCACACGGTCTGTCTCCCTGGCTGGCAGCCCGGGGCAGGCAGGGGAGTGTCTGTCTGGCTCGTGTCTGCGCCATGCCCTGTGCGTGGTAGAAGCTCGGTCAAGAATTCGGTGAAGAAATGGACGGACCTTTGAACACCCCTGATAAAAGGTTTTTCTCCACTCCGACCGTTTTCTCCTCTTGTGAGTGTGTTAGAAACACGTGGATGACAGAATCCCTAACTTCTCTGAGATACATTTCTGGTGTTTGAAAGGCAAAAGCAGAACCAAGCAAAGCGACCTGTCAACGTGGAAGTGACGGTGGGCGCAGTGGTGGGACCTTCTCCACAGCTCCTCAGCTGCTCTTAAACCTCCCGAGGTTTGCACCCTGGGAAGGCAGAGCCACCCAGGGGCTGGGCTGGGGGGTTGCTAGCATCCGGCATTATTCTAAAGGAGGCTTTCCTTGGGTGAATGAACTTGAGCTGGAGCCTCGGGTTCCTACTGTGTGCTAGGAACTGGGGTGCAGGACTCTGTCTGGCTAGGTGTTCTTCAAGAGAGCTGGGGACCGAAAATGCAACCGTGTGTCTAAAGGCAGATTCCTGGACACTGCTGACTCAGGAGGTCTGGGGTGGGACCCTTGACAGGGACCCTCTCCTTGGAGGAGCTCAGGTTGATGAAATGGTCTGTGTCCTCTCTAGGAGAGGACCCCACATCTGGAGCTCTGGGGGCAGGGAACCCCCACGAACTACTCACATTTAGACAAACCCCACTTTGCCTAAGTGAAGATAACTGGGAAGCAGGGCGCCCTGATTAGCATTTAGATAAACAGAATGGCTGACTCATCAACAGCCTCTCAGAAAGCCAGGTCTGGAAAATTTGAGCAAGGAAATAAAAAGAAAGAAGTTGAAACAAACAAACATGAAAAAAGAAGGAAAATGTTTTTAAAAGACTGGAACCAATTTGGGGGTTAAACCCAGCTGCCCACACAGATTCATTTCAGCTTCTTAAGCGTTATTCTATATGATTTCTTTCCTGCTGAAGCATTTGACAACTATTGTGTAAATGGTTTCCATTTATTCTGGAAAGGCATCTTCTCCTGCTCTGGGGAGGTCTGACTGGGGCCCAACTAAATCAAAAACAACAACAACTGGGTTGGATTTGGAAAAACAAAACCCACAGGAAGACAGAGGAGTCAAATGAATGCTGATCAAGACTCTTCAGACATGGTGGGGTGAGTCACCCAGAGCACCTCAGGCCCTCTGAGAGATTGAGGCTGGGTCTGTGCGTCCTTGGGCAACTCACTGAACTTCTCTGAGCTCCTGTTTCCCGATCTGTAAAGTTGGGACCATTGCTGGACCGCCTGACAGGGAGGCTGTGAGCATTAACTGGGATTGGGCCTGGCACACTGCAAACACTTAAAATGGTAGCAGTTCGTATTCTTTTTTTTTTTTCTTTATTAATTTTAGAGAGAGAGGAAGGGAGAGGGAGAGAGAGATAGAAACGTTGATGAGAGAGAACATCAATTGGCCGCCTCCTGCATGCCCCCCGCTGGGGATCGGGCCCACAACCTGGGCATGTGCCCTGACCGGAAATCGAACCGGCGACCTCTTGGTGCATGGGTCGATGCTCGACCACTGAGCCACACTGGGAGGGCACAGTTAGTATTCTTACAAAACACACACTTTGAAGGGCTTTTCCTCACTATGCTTAATACATCAGTTTGTACTGCAAGGGCTCCAGAGGGTACTGATAACACCTGGATTCAAGTTTTGGGTGTGGAAGTGACTTATTACAGAGGTGACAAGCCAGGTTCAAGAAAGGATAGGGATTCATTTGCTCAGGGGTTCACAGTCCACTACAGTTATCTTTTGAATCTAAAAGAACCTTTTCATCTGGAAGAAGAGGGATCCTCCTTTCAAAGAGGTACTTTTCCAACCTCACAGTCAAGTCATTCTTTCGTGGCCTTGAGCAAAAATAAAAATAAAAACATTTTCAATTATTTTTTTATTTAGCCAATTCTGTGAAGCTAGTTGGAGCAAAAAGCAACTTTCCATGAGCTGATAGTGAGGCAGGATGAAATTCAGGTGATGTGCAAGGGTTTCCTCGAGGCGTGTGCGGGGGTCTGGGGCAGTTTGGAAGGTTTGGAGTTTGCCATGAGCGTGGGGAGGGGGCAGCAGGAGGCAGGGTCACTCACCACTTGCACAATGCCAGACGGCTCGTTGGCATTCCGTACAGGGGAGTTAGGCTCCGGCGCCCACCCTCTGTGGGATGCAACGTAAGGAGAGCCCCCTGGCCTTCGCCCAGGGCAGCCGGGGCCGCCAGGCTGGCCCGAGGAGTCTACGCTGGCCCGAGTCTGCCAGCTCGGCCAAGGCTCCTGCAGGTTAGAGCACAGCGAAGGGCGACTGTCACCCTGGTAAGTTCATCAGCACTTCTGGGCACCGGGTGGCAACAGGGCAAGAGAGGCCAGGGGCTGGAGGCCAAGAAAATGATTTGAGGTCAGTACCGGCAGAGCCAAGGGAAGGAGACAGAGAGCTAGCGCAGGCCAGGCCAGCAGGAATGTCAGCCCCGGGGCTCCTCCCAAGCCACGGCCGAGCAGCAGGCCAGAGTCAGCACAGGGATGCTGACTGGGCCTCGGAGAGCCTGGAAGGGTGGGAGCTGCCTCCCAGCCCAGGGGTTCCCGGCAGTGACCCAGGCTGCTGCCTGAGGACACAGACTGCTCACCCTTGGATCTGACCTTGGCTGCCTCCTGTTGGGGAGGGGCAGATGCAGGGTTAGAGGGGGAGGCAGCCATGGCAGAGCAGCTGGGATGACCTAAGTGTCTGGGGAGGCACCCCATGGCTCCAGCTTCTTAGCTCAAGGCCAGGTTTATTATAGGTCCGGGGAGCAGTGAGTGGCTCAGGACGGACCCCCCCCCAGATTCCAAGCATCTTCCCAGCAAGTCACAGACAGCTCAGAGGGGTGGCTTAGTCCCCCACAATGTTCACAAGCTCCTTTGCCTTGTGTTTTAGGTTGGACACAGACCCTGAGACAGGATTTTATGGGGAGCTTCTCTGAGGAAGCACAAGTAAGGGAGTGTGGAAGGGGGTGGGTGGGGCAAGATGGTGAAGAGAGCACTCCTGGCCCAGCCGCTGTGGCTCCGTGGCCTGAGAGTGGTCCCGTGGGCTGAGAGGTTCCAGTATGATTCCCGGTCAGGGCACATGCTCGGGCTGTGGGCTGGATCCCCAGTGTGAGGCGTGCAGGAGGCAGCCGATCAATGTTTCTCACCTCAATGTTTCTCTCTCTTTCCCCCTTCATCTCTCTCTAAATAATCAATAAAAACATTTTTTTTTAAAGGGAAAGAGAGCACTCCTGAACCCCAGGGGAGGACTTGGAATGTTTATATACCCAGGTTTGTCCTTGTTTGAAGTGTGCTCTCGAGACATTACTCCTCCTTACGGTGATCCATCACCCCAGTCTGCCTGGACTGAGGGGCTTTCTGGAGAATGGGACTTTCAGTGCTAAAGCCAGGAATGTCCTGGGCAAACTGGCACAGTTGGTCACCCTCCTCTCTGGTTCTTCTTGCAAGTAAAAATCTGTTGGCATGAAGCCCAATGGCAAGTTTAAATGTGGGCAAGGAACATCCAGCAGCATCTGCTACACCAGACCAGCCACCCCCATAAACCTGCAACTGGCTCTCTCAACACCCGCCTCCCCCCATATCCTTCCTGCCTTCTCCTCTTATTTACTAGCTGCGATGTTCCACAAACACTCCTGCCAGCACCTCTGACCTCAGGGCCTTTGCACTGGCTGTTCCCTTTGCCTGGACACCTCTTCCCTGGACACACCCATAATGTAACCTTTGTAAAGGAAGTTTGTTGGGCATGATCAGTGCAGTGTTCCCTGGCACATCGTAAACATTCAAATAAGTCAATAAAAATGATCTAAAAACCACACACAGCAGAAATAATGGTCTCCCATGCACCTGGAGATGGGACTCCAGGCCTTTCCATCCATGGCTCTTGCTTCCTCCAAAGGACATTGGGGAATTGTCCAAGGTGGACGCCTGGGAGACAGCTGGGGCGTCAGACACCCGTCTCTGGGAACAGCCTCTGCTGCCCCACACCTGTGAGCCTCCAGCGATCCCCAAAGTTATCATTCGGGCAAGCGTGGCCCAGAACTGGGACTGTCAGACATCTCCCCTTGACACGTTAATCTATGTAGAACCCCAGCAAATAAAACCAAAAAATGTGGCTTTTGCCTTCATTAAACAGGCAAAATACAACCTGTTCTTCATTTCCCTCATGGCGGGGCCCAAAGGACAAGGTAGGAATTTGGGGGCAGCTTAGCATAAGGACAGATATGAAGCTCTGAGGAGCTGAGACCAGGAAGAATTGGCTGGTCTTGCCTGAAGTTTGCACAGGCTTAGCAGGGGTGAGGTGCAGGAGACAGGCAGAGGGTCCCGTGGAGTCTCCAGCAGTGGAAGAGTGAGGAAACCTCTCAGATACAGAGTTTCATGTTCTGAGTTAGGGTACTGTGTATGCTGCTGTGACAAAGAGCCCCCTGAAATACTAGGTTAAGCAATATAGACGTTTATTTATTGCACAGTTCAGAGGGAGCGGACTGCTCATAGGACAGCTTTGCTAGCTCCAACACCTGGTTTTTATCTCTAGATCCAAAGTGGTTGCTGCAGCTCTTGTCATCATGTTCTACATCCCACATAGTGGGAAGAAGGGAAAGGCAAAGGGAGCTCATGCCCATTCTCTTTTAAAATTTATTTTTATGTATTTATTTTTTTAATCCTCACCCAAGGACATTTTTCCATTTTTTTGTTCGGATAGAGTGGGAGGGAGAGAGAGAGAGAGAAACATCAATGTGAAAGGGACACATCGAGTGGCTGCCACCCGCACGACCAACCAGGGCCGGGGACAAACTGCAACTGAGGTACATGCCCTTAGCGGGAACCAAACCCGGGTCTCTCTAGACCTCAGGCTGACTCTCTAACCACTGAGCCAAACTGGCCAGGGCTCTTTTTTTTTTTTTTTAATACGTTTTTATTGAATTTTTAGAGAGAGATAGAAACATCAATGTGAGAGAGAAACATCAATTAGCTGCCTTCCACATGTCCCCCCACTGGGGATCAAGCCCGAAACCCCAGCATGTGCCCCAACCAGGAATGGAACCGGGACCTCTCAGTCCATGGGATGAAGCTCAATCCACTGAGCCACACCAGCCGGCCTCATGCCCATTCTTTGAAGGGCATAATCTAGCAGTGGCTTCTGTGCACACACCATTGGCCAGACACAGCCATGTGGTCATTCCTAGCTGCAAAGGAGGCTGGGAAATGAGCAGTGCCATGGCCAATGAAAGGTGAGGCATTCTATCATTAAAGGAAGTAGGGGGGTATGGATATCAGCTACATCTCTAAGAAGAGAAGTTATTACTATATTAAAACTAAAATGGTATAAATCATGTTCCAATAGCTTCTTCAGAGCCTGCTCCATCTATGCAGCTGTAGAACATGCGGTTAAGGGAATAACAGCCCCCAAAGATGTCCATGTTCCAATTCCCAGAACTTGTGAATATGTTATCTTATATGACACAGGGGACTTTGCAGATGTGATTCAGTTAGGGACCTGGAGATGGGGAGATGATCCTGGATTATCGGGGCGGGGCCAATGTCATCACAGGGGTCCTTACACGGAGGAGGCAGGAGGGTCCGAGTCAGAGGCGGAGATGTGATGACAGAGGCAGAGTGCTGCTCACTGAAGACAGCAAGGGGCTGTGGGCCAAGGAAAGCAGATGGCCTCTAGCAATTGGAAAAGGCAAGGAAACAGATTCTCCCCGAGAGCCTCCATGAGGAACGCAGCCCTGTCAACACCTTGACGTGAGCCTGTAAGACTCACTTTGGACTTCTGGCCCCCAGACTATAAGAGAATACATTTACGTTGTTTTACACTGTTCGGTTTGTGACAGTTCGTTACCGCAGCCAGGGAAAACGAACACACTGGTAGGAATAAACACCCTGTTTAGCTCAGCTGGGTCCTTCTCATTTGAAAACACGTCCACAGAGCCCCGGGCTCCTTACTGGTCCCACAGGTTCAGTGCTGAGAGTGGTGTCTGAACCCCGACTTCCACCAGGCCTTCTGTAGTCTTAAAGACCCCTTTTGGGCCTGACACCTGCCCCCCCTTCTCTAGACTCCTTAAAAATTGTAAAGGGCAAATAAAAAATCTTGCCTTATCTACAATTATTAGTAATGCTGTTTATGTCTATGATCTCTGTGATATCTGTGTTTGTCTATGTTTATGTTTGGTGTTTTCCACCTGCGGATGGTACTACTGGTTTATAGTATTTGATTGGATTAAATGAATTAAATGCTTATATACATTAGGAAATGTAATAGAAATGAACACAAATGCTTTTTAGAATCAAAGGATCTAGGAAAATAATTGATATGAAAGCTATTTTAAGTTTAGGTTGGTTAAATAGACATGTCTGTTAGAGTTATTAACATTAACATGGTACTTTGTTTTACCTGAGTTTACAGAATAAGTTCATGTTCGCTCTGTTACAAAATTTGTCAAGAAAATAGCTTGGGTAATAATTGACTTTGAAATCTCATAGTATCATTAAGAACTAATAAATAGATAGAAATAAAATAAAAGGTTTTGATAAAACTTCTCAGTAATAATTACATTATATAATATATATATTAAACAGTTTTTCAAAATCTGTTGGTAACTTGAAACTTTAGAGTTTTACTAAGTTAAGTTAGATGATTAAAAATTATTGAATAGCCCTGGCCGGTTTGGCTCAGCAGTTAGAGCGTCGGCCTGCGGTCTGGAGAGACCCGGGTTCGGTTCCCGCTAAGGGCATGTACCTCGGTTGCAGTTTGTCCCCTTAAAAGGAAGAATTGGCTGGTCTTGCCTGAAGTTTGCACAGGCTTAGCAGGGGTGAGGTGCAGGAGACAGGCAGCAGGGGCCCGTGGAGTCTCCAGCAGTGGAAGAGTGAGGAAACCTCTCAGATACATAGGTTCATGTTCTGAGTTAGGGTACTGTGTATGCTGCTGTGACAAAGAGCCCCCTGAAATACTAGGTTAAGCAATACAGACGTTTATTTATTGCATAGTTCAGAGGGAGCGGACTGCTCATAGGACAGCTTTGCTAGCTCCAAAGCCTGGTTTTTATCTCTAGATCCAAAGTGGTTGCTGCAGCTCTTGTCATCATGTTCTACATCCCACATAGTGGGAAGAAGGGAAAGGCAAAGGGTTGGTCACGCGGGTGGCAGCCACTCGATGTGTTCCTTTCACATCGATGTTTCTCTCTCTCTCTGTTCCTCTCTCTCCCTCCCACTCTACCTGAACAAAAAATGGAAAAATGTCCTCGGGTGAGGATAAAAAAAAAAAAAATTATTGAATATCTAAGTATTTCAAAATAACATGTTCTGAAACATTAATAGATTAATCTAAATTTACCTACTTTTGGCTTCTTATTACAGGAAAGCTAAAGGATAAATTTGGATCTGTTAATGAATAGGTCTTGTATTTTATTAAATATATGTTTATAAAATTTGTGTATATATTGGTCAATGAAAGAACCTATGTCTCTGAAGTTTATGAAATGTATTCATAAGTTTGCCAATCTAAAGAATATTAATTACTTTTTAGTTGTCACTAGGAATTAAGGTTTCTAAAGTTAAGAATTCCAACTGAGCCCAGTCGTTGTGGCTCAGTGGTTGAGCATTGGCCCATGCACCAAAAGGTTGCTGGTTCGATTCCCGGTCAGGGCACATGCCTGGGTTTCAGGCTCGGTTCCCAGTGGGGGGCCTGAAGGAGGCAGCCCATCGATGTTGATGTTTCTCTCTCATCGATGTTTCTGTCTCTCTCTCCTTCTTCCTTCCTCTCTCTAAAATCAATAAACACATATTTTTAAAAAAGAATTCCAATTGAGATGGAAAGAAAAGGAAAGTAGTTTTGTCCTCAAGTTGGTTAGTTCTGCATAAGAGACAAAATTAAAGGGACAGGTTGTAGAAGGTGTGTGAAAAGAAATCTAAACCTAGCCGGTTTGGCTCAGCAGTTAGAGCGTCAGCCCGCGGACCAGAGAGAGACCCGGGTTCGGTTCCTGCTAAGGGCATGTACCTCAGTTGCAGTTTGTCCCCGGCCCCGGTTGGGGTCATGTGGGTGGCAGCCAGTCGGTGTGTCTCTCTCACATCGATGTTTCTCTCTTTCTCCCCCTCCCACTCTGTCTGAAGACAAATGCAAAAAAAAAAATGTCCTCAGGTGAGGATAAAAAAAAAAAATCGAGAAGAAATTTTAATATGGTCAAGCTGAATAAGGTTGGAATCAATATAATAAAGTAAATACATTTAAATATCAAGAGTAAGCTGATGCAAAACCAGAATTTAGTTCCTTTTCGGTCTGTGGGGAAAGTTTCTCCTGGATCTGCTTGGAAAGCCAAGATTCTGTTTCATGAAAATAGTTCTGTGTCAGACTGTCTTAAGCAGCTCCTTGATTACTTAAGAAAACAATCTTCTCAATCCTAAGAACTTACTCATATTTATGGTTGATACTTTTTATTGTCACTTGGGGTAAATGAATAATTTAATATCATTTTATAATGATATGTGATCTTTTTGGTCAAGTATGTTTGATGAACTTCCCAGGGTTTGAATTTTATTTTTTATTTTATTTTTTTTAATCCTCACCCGAGGACATTTTTGCATTTATCTTCAGATAGAGCAGGAGGGAGAGAGGGAGGAAGAGGGAGAGAGAAACATCGATGTGTCTCTTTCACATCGACTGGTTGCCACCCACATGACCCGAACCGGGGTGGGGACAAACTGCAGCCGAGGTACGTGCCCTTAGCGGGAACCAAACCTGGGACTCTCTGGTCCACAGGCTGATGCTCTAACCACTGAACCAAACCAGCCAGAGCCAGAGTTTGAATTTTAAAAGGAAACTATTTCCTTAACCTGGAAATGGCTTTGGGTTATTTCAGTGGGCCCCAGGAATACCTCAAAGATTTGTTCTCCCTCTCTTTACAAAAGAGGAATTTTAAACTAATTAGGCCGATTTGATATACTAAAATTGCATGGGAAGCTTTGCCAAATAAAGAAATGATTATGTCGTATTTGTACACATGTATTATTGTTAAAGTAAATGTTTTAGAGATTTTCTAAAAATCTCCAGGAGTCTACAAAGTTCTGACACAATTTCATTGGTAATGATAATTGTTAGCTTAAAAAACTGTTACAGAAAAGCAAAGTTCTTTGTCAATTGCATTATAAGCAGATCCATAACCACATCATTTTAAGGTTTTTAGTTTGTTTGTTTTTTGTCATTTATAGACAGTCATTGTTAAATTCTGGTGCTTTTGTAACTATGTTTCTTCTGAGGAAAGATTCATGGAAGGGGCTGACTTATTCTAAAACAGAGGTTTCTGAAAATATATCTTGAGATCATACCTTTCAACTGAACGAAGATTTAGAGAACTCTAAGAAATACATAACTGGATTCCTGAAACACTGGCAAATGATCAGGATAAATACGGATTAATTATGTGGGACTGAATGGACTGAGGAGGATTATAATTTTTGTAATTTTTTGTTTGAGATACTGCTTTTTTGTTTTCCAGATAGAAGGAAACACTCCCAAGTACCAGTGGGGACCGAATGAGAGAACAGAAGATAAAGGGTTTTTTTGTTTTTTTTTTTATCCTCACCCGAGGATATTTTTCCATTTTTTGTACAGATAGAGTGGGAGGGAGAGAGGAAGGGAGAGAGAGAGAGAAACATCGACGTGAAGGGACACATCGAGTGGCTGCCACCCGCACGACCAACCAGGGCCGGGGACAAACTGCAACCGAAATACGTGCCCTTAGCGGGAACCGAACCCGGGTCTCTCCGGACCGCAGGCCGACGCTCTAACCGCTGAGCCAAACTGGCCAGGACCGATAAAGTATTTTGAAAAGGAACTCACTCCATTGAACTCTGGTAGAGAACCTGTAGTGGGGTACAGAATCGACCACCATGTAAGCCTGGCCCTCCAGAGGCTGGTGTGGCCAAGAAGCAAATAGGCCACCAGACTATTGTAGCCCAGGAGCGCCTCGGCATTCTGGAAGGTTCTGGGGGCAGGCTGGGAAGGGAGCTGCAGCTGGAAGGATGGGTGGACAGTTAGCAGGCTGGAGAAGGGGCAATCTGGAGTGGGAGCCCATCTGCATACCGCTCACCCCTGAGTCTTGAGTCTCGGACTCTGGGCCCGGGGTGCTTTATCTCATGGGTCTTCACTAACAGCCCCAGGGAACCCCTACACTACAAATGGGGATTCCAGGCTGTGGAGGGAGTGACTTACCCAAGGGCATGAAGCTGGAACCTGGTGGAATCTTTGGATGACAGCCTGTCAAAGCCCAGGGGTGCAAGGGTGCTGGGCTGTCAAGGAGTCTGTAGTCTGTCCTGGTGGCCAGGGGTCAGGCCTTGGGACCTGAGGACCCCCCTCTCCGTCCCCAAGCCTGAAGGCCATGTAAGGGAGACGGGACGGTGAGGGAAGTTCTGAGCTGGGGAGGAGGCCGGCGATGCAGAATCCTTCAGCCCCTCGGGAAGCCCGTGCGCCAGAGCCCCATCCGTTCCCTGCAAGACTGCCTTCCAGCAGGGAGGGGAGGGTGACCTTCTGTCTGGTTGGGGATGTGGGGCCGCCTCGCCCACTGAAACTGCCTGAGCCCTCTGGACAAACATTCGGAGCAGGCAAGGACAAGTTCTCCCTGCAGATAAGGCCCGGGCAGGCCTCCCGGGCGCCGCCTGCGAGGATGGTGAGGATGGGGAGCCTGGTTTTCCCTGCACGGAGACGCTGGGATGTTTCCTGATAAGCTGGCCTCGAACTCCTGAAGATTCTAGGGGCTTAGCCCCCCTCGAAGCCTGTACGGTGTTTACAAACAAATCCCAGCCGGAAAGGCTGCAGCCTGTAAAGAATACACAACCCACAATTTCATGGGCTGCTTTGTTTTGCTGTGTTAACAAGACCTGGCCTTGAACCAGGGGCTACGACAGCCTCTAACTTGGAGATGTAATTGAACTCAAGTATCTTGCCCAACTTTTTTTGCTTAGGGGTCAATTTTGGAAAACTTGAAATGTTCATAGGTCATCCTCCACCAGCCCCCTACCCCCATGGGAAAACATCTTTTTCTTTTTAAGTAGCTCTTTTGAGCTGCTTCACATACCACACCACACAATTCACCCATTTAAAGCACACAATTCAGCCCTGGCCAGCGTGGCTCAGTAGGTTGGAGCGTCGTCCACCACAGGTTCAATTCCCAGTCAGGGCACGGACCTGGGTTGTGGGTTTGGTCCCTGGTCGGGATGCATATGGGAGGCAACCAAAGGATGTTTCTCTCACATCAATGTTTTTCTCTCTTTCCCTTCCTCTCTCTCTAAAATCAATAAAAACACTCAGGAGAGGATAAAATAAAGGAATTAAGAACACAATTCAGTGTTGTTTTTTAATGCATATTCAGAATCACACAGCCACCGATACAATCAATTTTAGAACACTTAATCACCTCCCCCCCTCCCCAAAACCCGGTACCCTTGGCCATCAGCCCAATCCCCTGACCCCAGCCCAGCCTCCACAACCACTCAACTTTCTACTTTCTGTCTCTATAGATGGACTATTCTGGACATTTCATGGACTCTTACAGTATAAGGTCTTTATGACTGGTTTCTTCCCCTCAGCGTAATGCTCTCGAGGTTCATCTAGAAGTCTGCAGCCCAGGCCGGTTTGGCTCAGTGGTTAGAGCGTCGGCCTGCAGACCAGTGAGTCACGGGTTTGATTCCGGTCAAGGGCATACACCTTGGTTGCAGTTTGCCCCGGCCCTGGTTGGGGTTGTGCGGGAGGCAGCCAGTCGGTGTGACTCTATCACGTCGATGTTTCTTTCTGTCTCTCTCTCTCTCCCCCTCCCTCCTATTCTATCTAATGATAAATAGAAAAGTATCCTCGGGTGAGGAATAAAAAAAAAAGAAGTCTGCAGTGTGGGCTGGGTCCATAGGACCTTTCCTTGAATAATGTATAAAGTGCTTCAGTCTCTTCTTGGGCAAAACTACCTGTAAGAAATAATTCCTGCTTCACATGGGACCTTTTGGGACCCCCGCTGGGCATTCTATGTGGGATGCTCGGGTGGAGCAGGCATTCAGTTGGAAAGAAGAAGAGGCGGTGCCTAGATGGGGTGGGGGAGGAGTCTTACAACTTATCAAGGTATAAATTCTGACCCCGCAATTTATAAATTGATCCCTGGTACTCTGCTGCCCCCCAGTGGTGGGCAATTCTGCACCACCTCCTGCGGGAGGCTTCCTTTGGTGGCTGCCTGAAGCTGGGGGGACTACACCAGCGACCTGAAGGCCAGGCTCTTCAGACTTCCTCTGTCTTAGGAACTGGTCTGCTATTAGTCATTTGTACCTTAGCAAGAGTAAGCTCAAGTCCTTGATTCCTCTCCAGGGGAGATTTCCATTTAAATCCCAAAGCGCATGACGGAGGAGCTGGAAGGTTTTGCCCTTGGCTTTAAGTTTTATGGCCCAGAGAGGAAAGAGGTGGTGGGGTGTCCTTCTGAGAGCCTTGGAGAGCAGCTGTCTCCTCTGACCTGGAAAATGGGAGAACCTGGCTCCGGCCCTGCTTCCAGTCCCGGGCATCCTCCCTGGAGGGACGGGGCGGGGGGTGGGGCTCCTCTGCATCCTCCTTGTGAGACATCCACCTCTGGCTCTGAGCACGCACTCTAAGCTTCAGTGCTGTAGCTTCCTGCACGCTTAAAGCAACCCTCCAGTGTCAGTTACCATTATTCTTTTTCTTTTTACTTTTTTTTCCTTTATTGATTTTACAGAGAGAGGAAGGGAGAGGAAGAAAGAGAGAGAGAAACATCGATGAGAGAGAACACAGACTGGCTGCCTCCTGCATGCCACCCACTGGAGATTGGGCCCACGGCCTGGGCATGTGCCCTGACTGGGAATCGAACTGGCGACCTCTTAGTGCATAGGTCTGTGCTCAACCACTGAGCCACACCGCTGGACCCATTATTTTATTTTACAAGAGAAGGTGATGGCTCAGACAGGCTAAGGGCTTGCTACCTTCACAGCTGCTAAGCTGAAGGGAGAGGGAAACGTGGAGAGAGAGGCCAGTGGCCAGGGGGCCCCAGGCAAGAGCTAAAGCTCGGGGTGGGGCTACTGCACATCAATGCACCTAAAACCAGGGACGGGATGAGCCCTCCTAGGGAAGGTGGGTCCCCTGGGAAGGAGAGAGGCCCAGGGTTAGCTGTCAGAGGGGACAGGAGAGGCCGGGAAGGAGGGAGACGGGGGGGGGTGGTGCCAATTGTAGGTGCTGACAGACAGATACCAACTGGAAGCATGTGGTGTCTAAGAAAAATCCATTTGATCGATCGCTTTGCTGTCAGGAACGCAAAGCCTGCCTGCTGTAGAGAGGGGCCCAGGGACACAGCCCGAGGCTCCACCCTTGGCATGGAACTGAACTCAGTTTCCTTCTCTGGCCAATTTGCAAAGAAAAAAAATGTAGTGGGGTGAAGATATGTCCAGGAGCTAGGAGAGGCGGGAAGGATCCTCCAAGAGCCTCCAGACTGGGAGAACACCCTTCTCTTGCGTGAAGCCATCCAGTTGGTGATAATTTGACATGGCAGCCCTGGGAAACTCAGATAATATATATCAGTGTGTTTATTACTATAGCTAAAGAACCTATACCTATATCTATCTATATTAAAATAGCTATATATACATAGGTAAATATAAAATAGATATCCTCCCTTACGAATATATCGTATGTCATATAAATGAGACTACACCATCTGTCTTAGTGTTTCTCAAAGTGTGGCCCAAGGAAACCCCACATCTAAACTGCCTGGGGACCTTGTAAAAAAACAAAGATCCCTGGGCCCACACCCGGACCTATGGGATTCAATTCTCTGGGTCGGGCCCCCAAGTGGGCATTTTAAGCCAGATTTCCAGGTGACTATGATGGACCTGGAGGTCGGGACCCCGTGGTCCCTGGATGTGGCTGTGAGGACGACGTGAGGGCAAGTGGGAGGAGCCTCGCAAGGCGGCTGTTCCGGCTGAAGAGAGGTCCCTAATGTGTCTTCCTTGAGGCTGGTTTGTGCTGTGAGCCAGATATTCGGGGTCACGGGGACCCAGCACTGGGCCCAGCTGCTCGGCGGAGGGCCAGGGACACACCAAGCCTGCGGTCGGGCTGTCTGCTCTCGCACACTTGGCTTTCCAGCAGTCTCAGCAGCTGCTTCGTGTCGGCTGCCCCGGGAGTTCCGGGGCCCAGGAAAGTGACATCCCAGGAGCAGCTGATGGGTGGGCTGCAGGGCCATCTGGAAGTGTCGGCCACAAGGAACACTTATGTAACTGTTTCCGAGGGGAAATTTGGACGATGGGGCCAAGGACAAACAGTGGGCTGCAGGGTGGGCCTGGGGCCTCCCAAGCCAGTCCTGGCAACAAGCACCTGCTTCTTCCTCGAGCTCCCTCGGCCCCCACAGTGTTGTTGAGGCTGGAAGAGCAGAGTAGAAGGACGTCATCTCTGCTGGGACAGGGTCGTTCGTTTGCTTTATCACCCACAGTGCTCCCTTTGGGCTTAGCACATAGTAGGTGCTCAGGAGATGCTTGTTGAATGAACGTGTGCACGCTCAGGGTTTCTACCAGGAGGAAGGGTCTGTACAGAGGAGGGGGCTCAGCGTGGGCTCCCTGGACCAGCAGCATTAGCATCACTGGGGACATAGCAGAGGTGCAGCCTCGTGGGGCCAGCCCAACCTCCTGGGGGGTGGCGAGCTGGACTCGCGCTTCAGGGTCTGAGACACCTCAAGTGTGAAGACCACTGTGTGGTGCGTGTTCTGTGCATTAGAGTCACACATGGAGCCCCAAGCATAAAACCAAAGCAAACCAGACCCGTGCCCACTTAAGATTGATTGGATCCGCACCCCGGGTGGTGGGAAGGCATTTAGATTCTCCTGGGTGGCTGGGTGGAGACTGGCTGGTTTGGATGAAGGGGCACAATGGATGTGTGAAGCGACATGGGTTCTGGTTTAAATCTTGACCCTGCCTCTTAATAGCTGGGCCACTTTGGGCCAGTCCTAAGCCTTGTGCCTCAGTTTCTTCACCTGCAAACTGAGGATAGTAATAACAGTACCGGCCTCCTAGGTGTTGTGGGAACTCATGTGTTCATGTCTATAAAGTGCTTATGACAATGTTTGGGACACAGTGAATAATAACTGGAGGTCGCCGTTATTGGTAGTAGTAATATTGCTATTCCTATTACTCTCATTACTGTAGGACTATGATTAATATCACTACTGTGATTACTTTTACCACCACCATGATTGCTATTGCTACTGCTATTACTATTACTACTAATACTATTAATATTGTTACCATAAGTGCTATGATTACCATTGCTACAACTAATAGTACTATCATTATAACTACTATTGCTACTATTACCATTATTGCTATGATCACCACTGCTACTACAAATAGCACTATCATTATTATTTCTATTGCTACTATTATCACTACTACTGTTGATACTACTACCATTATTACTGTGATTGTTACTACAATTACTTTTATTACTACAATTGTTGTCATTAGTACCATTAACACTGTTAGTGTTATTGCTACTATTACTACTATATCACTATGACAGTTTCTACCAGTATCACTCTTACTGTTGTGTTACTCTCATTATTATCTCTACATTACTGTTTTGTCCTCCAGATCTCTTGAGGGAGGGACAGTCAGCCCTCACGCCCGCGGACTGATTCTGGCTATCGGAGCAGGGACTCAGGTGAAAGCCGTGCACAGGGCAGAGCCGCACAGGGGTCGGCGTCCTCCCGGGCCCCACGCCGCAGGACGCGTGCAGCGGCAGCGGGAGGCCCCTTAGAAAGCACTGGCTGGAGGTGGCAGAGGCTGGCCACCCTCCCTCGCATGGCTGGTCTCCCCCGGGATGCAGCTGCCTTCGTCCCCAGGGAGAGCCTGAAGGTCAGGGTACCACCATGCCCCACCCCGGCTCCCCACTCTCAGGCTCACGTTTTCAAAGGATCTCAGCCCATCTTTTGTCCTTCCCAAGAAAACAGGATTTATGCGGGAGGTTTCTTCAAAGCGGTTCTTCCCTCCCCAAATCCCATCTTCTTGGGGCCAGAAATGAAACAAAACAGAGGTCTCTGGGCTTTTGAAGCCAGGGACGGGAACGCCTCTTACTTTTGAAAGGCCCGAGCTGCGCTGCGGGAGAAGGTCAGCCACATCAAGCCGTGGTCTGCTCTGCACATTTCTCTCGGAGGAAGGGCGAACATACAACATGGGACTTTAAAAAAGAAATTTACAATTAGCTTTCAGAATTCAGAACATAATTCACAATCCCAGATTCAATACACGGAGCAAAAACCTCCTTCGGGGAGGTTCCCCATGGCGAGGGCTGAGCCTGGCTTTCCTGGTGGCGATGGGTGTGGCTAAACCGAGGGCCTAGAGTTCCTGCTCCCTGCTCTGACCAGCCAGTGTTGCTCTGAAAAAAACTGAAAACCTATCTCCACAAGAGGCATGGGATTGATCAAACATGTGTTTTTTCAAGTGTGGTTTTTCCCTAACCATAGTATTAGTACACGATCATCAATGCATATTTGGGAAATGGAGAAAAGTAGAAAGGAAAATCCCGTGTTCAGAGAGGACCTCTGTTAGCCTTTAGTGAATTCTCTTTCAGTCTTCTCTCTGTACATTTTAAAACACAGATACTATTATACAGAACATTACACTTTGCATTTTGTTTTTTTATCCTTATCCGAGGACATTTTTTTTTTTCCATTTTTTTGTTCAGATAGAGTGGGAGGGAGAGAAGCATCGATGTGAAAGGGACACATGGAGTGGCTGCCACCCGCATGACCAACCAGGGCCGGGGACAAACTGCAACCGAGGTACGTGCCCTTAGCGGGAACCGAACCCGGGTCTCTCTGGACCTCAGGCCAATGCTCTAACCGCTGAGCCAAACCGGCCAGGGCACACTTTGCATTTTTTAACTTAACTATAACAAAGATTTTTCTTTCTCCCTGACCTAGAGTTACCTGGTCTGAGAAACACCACCTGGTCCAATTCCACTAAAGCGAGACACCCCAGAGATGACTCTGACCCTGCCTTCTTCCTCTCCCCAAAGGCCATGTACCCCAAGTCCTGGCAGTAGTGCTGCCTCAGTATTCTCATTCCACCCACTTCTCTCATGCCCCTCCCCCCCCCCCCCACACACACAAGCTGCTTGCAGGGCAGACCAGGGGGAAGCCCTTTAGCAATGATTGGCTGAAGGCCTCTCTCAGGGTTAGGCTGTGATGCCCTGGTAGCCACCGTTGACCCCAGACCCCTTCGATCCCTTCCTATTGTCACTGGAACAAGCTTTCAAAATGCAAGTCTGATCATGTCGCACCCTGATTACAACCTCAAGGGCCGTGGCCCACGGCTTCTAGGATCAAGACCAGGTTCCTCCTTCGTGGCACCTCTCGCCACTGCCTACCATCCTCACAGGTGTTTGGGGGCCCACTGCCTGCCTTTCCCTCAATCACGGCGCCCCTGGGAACCCCTCTACCCGGTACACAGTCTGAAACCACAGTTGTGGGCGGAATGAACGAGCAAGCGGTCACCACAGGTCCACAAACACGGCGTGAGAGCCGCACTGCAATTCACGTCCGGGGCCTTCACTGTTCTCCTAGGCCTTGCCCCTGTCGGAACGCAGGCAATCCACCGCCGAGCACCGTGCCAGGCTGCCCACCCACAGCGTTTGGCATCCCCCGTCCTGAGGCCGAGATGACACGGTCATTCTGATCGCATCAGGGAAACCGGTCTAGCGCCGAGACTAAAAGATCTGTGGGAATTGCTCAGCAAAAAGAGACCAGAGACAGCATTCCCATGAACGTCCTGCTGGGGAGGCTGCATCCCTGGCCTCCTGGGAGGGGGCGGCCCAACTCCCGGACGTCCCTGGAGTTTGGGGATGCAGTTGTCACATAACTACTGATCACTGCCTGCCATTACTAATGAGTGATGCTCCCGGGCCAGTTGGAAAGACAGCTGCATGGTAAGCTGAGGCCGCAGGTGCAGCCCCAACGAACTCCTGGCACCTTCCACGTGCTAGCCTATAATCTCCATCTCCTGGCCTATACTCTAGGGTTGTCACTGAGTCTCTGGAGCCGATGCAGAAATGGCGCAAGAAGAGGTCACTGTGGGATGAAATGTGGAGAGTCTGAGGTCACCCCAAGCTGGGACCCATCTCTGCTGACACCTCAGGGTTTTCTTGCTGCAATCAGTGTCCTTTTGGTTGAAATAATAAGTCTCTTGCTAAAGTGGCAGGTGGCAGGGTTTGTTCCTCCTGCTTTTGGCGAGCAACAGGAGGAGAAACAAACCCACACAGTCTGGAAGGAAAGGAGTTGGCCAAATAGGAAGATTTGGACTCGGTTCCTTAGCAGCTGGATTGTGCATGGAGAGAATAACGAAGCGTTTTAGCCTCGAAACGAGCGTCGTTTTGATCAGCAACGCTGCCGTCATTCTAAAGTTTGTCCAGCACTGAGCCAAAGCCTTGGGCATCATTTTTTTCTTTATTTTTTTACTGGGGCATCGTTAATGACTGTATTTAAGAGACACGAACATGGAGGTTTAGACTCAAGATCACAGGACTCGTAAGTGGGAGAGCTGAGCCTCACTCACATTAATTCCTTACCTGCTTGGCTCCCCTGCTCCCCATCCAGCCAGGCAGCTCCAGCAGGCAGAAGACTGAGCATTTGATTGCCCATGTGGAGCCTCAGTTTTTCCACCTGTAAAATGGGGGGTACCACCTAACTCACAGATGTGCTGGAAACCATTTTGCCTCCTTTCCTCTTCCCTGAGCTTTTCTCCTCTTCCTTCAGGCCTTGCATAAACTATGTCCACCTGGATGCCTTCCCGACTCCCACCTCGCCCCCAGACCAAGTGGGTTCCCATAGCAATCTTGGGCCTCTCCCTCTGACCCTCTTCCTTTGTCATCTCTGTTCTGTGTCTGTGGGTTCCCTGAGGGCAGGGGCAGGTGTGTGTCTCATTGATCATTGAGCCACCAGGGCCAACTCCTGTGCCTGGCTCACAGCGGGTGCTTCTGTCACCACTGGAGCCGGGATGAGGGGGTGAGGGTATTCAGGGCAGCGGGGTCCTCAGTCTGACCAGTGAGCGCCCACCTGGCTGTGATCACCTCCAGCAGCCCCTGGGTGGCCTGAGAAGGCACAGGTGTTTCCACATTGCCCCAGCCTCGGTGCTGCTTACTTGTTGTTTGTTTGTTATCCTTTCTTATAACTTCTTATTTGGGTATAATTTCAAACTCACAAAAAAGTTGCAAGGAGAATATAAGGAATCCCCAGGTACCTTTCACCCAGATTCACCGGTCATTTCCATTTGTCCCATTTGCTGTATCATTCTTCCTCTAGCCATGTTTTCATATGTCATATAGTATGGATACATATAATACAGGTATGTCTGCGGACACCAGTCCCCTTGAATCCTCAGTAGTGCAGCGTTTATTTCCTAAGAACAGGACTTTCCTTTTCCTAACTATAGTAGAATGATCCAAATCGGGAAAATGTACGTTTTACTTAGATAACTACTGGTGTTGTTGTATGGTGTTCAGTATAGTTCAGTCTACTACAAGGCTGTTACCTACCCCCCAGTCCATTTTCAAGCTCTCCCGCTCACCCCAACAAACTCGCGGGGCTGTTCTTGTTCCACCCGGATGGTGGTCATCACATCCCTTTCGTCTCTTCCAATTTGGAACAGTTTCTCAGCCTTTCTTTCTTGACTTGTGTTTTTATTTTTATTTTTTATCTTCCCCCAAGGACCCGAGGATACTTTTCCATTGATTTTTAGGTAGAGTGGAAGGGTGGAAGGGAGAGAGAGAGAGAGGAGAGAGGGGGAGAGAGAGAGAGACATCAATGTGAGAGAGACACATTGATTTTGCCTCCTGCACGAACCTGACCAGGGCAGGGGTTGAACCTGCAACCGAGGTACATGCCCTCGACCAGGAATTGAACCTGCGACTCTTTGGTCTGTGGGCTGACCTCTAACCGCTGAGGCGAACTGGCCAGGGCTGAATTGTTGTTTTTGTAGTGCGTGCTTCTTGTTTGACCCATGAGTTGGGAACTATGAGAGCCAATCTGAGTCAACTTCAGAGAATTTTGTGTACTATGAAAAGGATGCCCCCACCGGGTCACGTCCTGTCACATGGCCTCACAGGGTGGCTGTGACCTACACTGTTTTCCTAGGTCGGGGACCCCCTCTGAGGGTGACGTGGCCTAACGGTTAGGAGCACGCAGTCTGACCTGACTGCACAGGCTCAAATCCCAGCTCTGTTCTGTCCAGCCTGTGTGGCCTTGGGTAAATCACTTACCCTCTCTGTGCCCCTGTTTCCTCATCTGTGAAATGGGGATAATAATGGTACCTACCTGATGGGGTTGTTATGAGGATTAACAAGTTAACATTTACAAAGAGCTGAGAATAGCGCCTGGTACAGGTAAAACAAGGAGCGCTTGGGAATACGGTGGCCATCTGGTTCCAGTCACACGCTCTTAAAGATGCAGTGTGCTTCCCACTGAGTCTGGGCACCGTGGCTCCTCACGTGAAACGTATTCATGCTTCTCCTCCCCAACAGCCCCCCTGTCCTTTCCCTTGGGCTCTCCTTTCACACACACACACACACACACACACACACACACTCCTGGTTTCCTGAGCCAGGAATGCCAGGTAAGGAACTGCCTTCCAAGACCCCGACCTGTGCCAGACAACTCGCCAGGAGAAATAATCCCCTTGACCTTCTTCCCTATCTCAGCCCCATCCCTGAAAAGAGGGGTCAGGGGGACCTTTGGAGAGGGGGCGTCACAGGAATAAATCCTCTTCCCGCAGGGCTGGGAAAGTGGAGCAGGAAGCTACCTATTGCTCGGCTCATAAGTTTCCGGCCCGGGGAAATCACACTTCCCTCCCTTCCATCGTGTGGGCCGGGATGTACAACCACCCACATCCCAACCTGCAGCCCCAAGCTCCTGACACCGGGAACAGGACCCGGCTTCCGTACACGTCTCATCAGAGTGTTACTGTACACGCATTCATGGTTGCTAGGTGATTTTTACAACTGTTCACCTGCTGTTGTGATACTAGCAGACGTGTTTGTGGTGCCCTGTTCCTGCACACTTCATTGGTCTTTTTTTTTTTATCCTCACCTGAGGATATTTTTCCAATTTTTGTACAGATAGAGTGGGAGGGAGAGAGAGAGAGAGACATCGACGTGAAAGGGACACATCGAGTGGCTGCCACCGCATGACCAACCAGGGCCAGGGACAAACTGCAACCGAAGTACATGCCCTTAGCGGGAACCGAACCCCGGTCTCTCTGGACCACAGGTCAACACTCTAACCGCTGAGCCAAACCGGCCAGGGCCATTGGTCTTTATTAAGCAGGCCAGGTGCCGTTTTAAGCACTTCACACATACTGTCTCATTGACTCCTCATAACTACTCTGTGAGATAGGTTCTCTAAGGCCCCCCCTTGTATAGATAAGGAAATGGAAGCACAGAGGGGTTAAGGCACTTGCCCAAGGTCACACAGCTAGAGGGGGCCAGGCCAGGACTCGAACCTGTGGGCTCCTGGGAATGATGCTGGGGATTGAACAGTCCAGGGTGGGGCTGATGATGAAAGCTTAAGGACCTGGGGCACGGCATCCTTGCAGGGTGGAAACGCGGGGCTTTCTGAGATGGCGAGGTCGCACTGTCGGGTAGGTGAAGCAGTCTTGAGCACTTAGCAGCCGTGCGCCAAGTCTCTGGAGCAGGTAAGTCTCCCACTGGGGCTCAGAGAGGGACCTCAGGGACTGGCTACCCAGAGCAAGTCAGGGGTGCAGCTGGGCTCCAGCGCGAGTTTGGGGTTCTTGCTGTGCATCTGGGCACTGTGCCAGCTAGGACAGCGTGTCCCCAGCGGAGCTGCCAAGTTCACGGAGGATCCGTGGGAAGCCTTATTCAGGATTTGGTTCTGCCTCTCGTCTGCATTACCGTGGCCAAATGATTTAATTCAAGCTTCGGTTTTCTTGTCTGACAAGCGGGCAGAATGGTGGTTCTGATGTCGTGGGGTTGTCGTCAGGGAAGGACAATGTTTCAGCAGGTTCAGCTCAGGCGGGAGTAGCAAATGGGCCCTTCGTTTGGCCACTGTGCATTCCGTTACCTTCCCGAAGTGAGCCGGAAAAAACCGGAGTGGAGGCGGGTGGCAGTGTGGTTTGAATTAAGCTGTTTATATGTGTCCTCGTCCAGTGACAAATGGCTGTAGTGACGGAGAAGCGTGGTTTTAATTTTCCATTTGGGAGCAGACGTCTCATGGCTTGGCCAGCCTCCTCCGGAAGTGGGCAGGTCATCCCGGTGGCCTTGGGAGCCAGGGAAGGTAGATTTTGCCCATCACACTGGCTCCCGGCCTGTTCGGCCACCTGGCCAACCAGGGGAGGAAGACACTTCTCTCAGCCCTGGGGCCTCTCTGAGACATTTAAGCTGTCCTTGCACACATGTGCCCACACACCCTTGCATGACAAGGCCATCTTATTTTGGGGCAAAACCAGTTAGCACGTGTCCACACCCATCAGCACATGCTTCGGTCTCGATCGACCCATTGGGCCAGAGCGGGTTGTTCGCGCCAGCCCCACCAGGGAGGGCGGGGTGGTGCGGGCAGGTGGAAGGCGGGCTGGGCCCTTGGTGATTTCCGTCTTGATTTTCCAGGTCCCACAGAACGTGAAGGCAAGCCAGAGGCAGCTCACGCTGGAAGGAAGCTTGACCAGGACGGCGCTCCAAGGGGAAGGCGCACCGGGAAGTCAGCTCAGGGTGAGGCCTGGGATGGGATCTGTGGCTGGGGACCCGTGCAAGATGCTGAGCCACATTGGGCCTCAGTTTCCTCACCTATGAGTGGGGATACCAACACCGGCCTTGTGGGCTTGTGGTGAGGTTAAATAAGAGGACACATGAATTCTTTTTTTAAATATGTTTTTATTGATTTTTTTAGGGAGAGAGAGAGAGAAACATCGATGTGAGACAAAAACACTGACTGAAGGCCTCCTGCACCCTGCCCCCCCCTTCCCTGAGATCGAGCCCGAAACCTGGGCATGTGTCCTCCGCTCAACCCACTGAGGCACACTGGCCGGGCAGAGGACACATGAATTCTTGAGCCCCATGCGCAGGCGTGCAAGAAATAATGCATCTTCATTTTTCTTTCTTTTATAAATTTTAATCCTCAACCGAGGATATTTTTCCACTTTTTTGTTCAGATAGAGTGGGAGGGAGAGAGAGGAAGAGAGGGAGAGGAAGAGAAACATCAATGCAAGAGAGACACATTGACTGGTTGCCTCCCGTATGACCCCAACCAGGGCTGGGGGCAAACCGCAACCAAGGCGCATGCCCCTGCCTGGAATTGAACCTGCGACTCATTGGTCCGAGGGACAATGCTGCAACTGCTGAGCCAAACCGGCCAGGGCACATCTTTATTTTTTTCATAATAAACTTGACCTTTAGCTCTCAAGACCTGCCCACCCCCCATCTTTAATGAACTTGCTTGAATAAAACTGGTCATTCAGAAAAAAGTATCCTGGTTTTTCTTGTTTCAAGTTTAAATCAGTGAATTCAGTGGCTTCTCCATCCCCCTGCCCCTCCTTGATTCTTTTAAAAATGGAAGTCGGGGAAAGGAGAAACATCTGTAACAAAAATTAATTAATTAATTTAAAAAAAAAAAGGAAGTCAGAGTCCACTCCCCCTCAGCTCCGAACACTCCCATGGCACCCCAATTCCCTGGCGTCGATGCCTAAGTCCTTCCCACAGCCTGAAGGCCATCTCTGACCCGCCCAGCAACCCTCTGCCCTCAGGTCTCATCGCTCGCTCTGCTCCCCCTCCTTCCTGCAGCCCTCCTGGATTCCCTTGGGCCAAGCACACTCCCGTCTCAGCACCTTGGAGTTTGCTGCTTCCTCCACCTGGAACTCTCTTCCCGCGATAGCCACCCTGCTCCTCCCTCACCTCATCTCCCCTTCTCCCAACATCGCCTTCGCCTTCTCCGTGATCCCCCTCACCTTCCCCGACCACTGATTTAAAGTACCCACCACCTCAGCTTCTGGTACCCCTCCCCCTTTGCTGGTTTCTTTCCTTCCATGACACTTCTCACCACCTGATAATACGTGTAATATGTTTGCTTGTTTACTGCCTGCCTCTCCCGCACGAATGTAAGTTTTGCATGTGTCTGTGTTGTTGTTTTTTTCAGTAGGTGCTCAATAAATGCCAGATAGATGCATGGATGGAGGATGGGTGAATGGATGATGGCTGGCTGGCTGGCTGGCTGGATGGATGGCTTCATTCTGGGGAATTCTGCAAATTCTGGAAAAAAGTGGGGAACAAGTCCCTTCTACTCTCCAGTTTCTCAGAACCGATCTGGGAGCTTCCTCCTTTCATCAGTACAAGATTTCAGTACAAGAGGTGGACACAGGCAGCTCTTCCCAGCACCCTGCAGTCATTTAAGCAGAAAGGGGATTTGTAACAAGGACACTGAGGATCCCACAGAATGCCAGGGAGGTTCTGCAGCCAGAAACAATGCCCACGATCATACCATAGAACGGTGTGGTGGGAGCCACCTGCTGGGAGGCCGAGCCCTGGGCAACACAGTGTGTTAACGCAGCTCCTGAATTCTCCTGTTAGTTAGGGTTGCCAGATAAAACAGGAGACCCACTTCAATTTGAATTGCAAATAAAAATTAAAAAAAGTAATATTTTAGTAAGAGTATGTTCCATACAGTATTTTGTTATTATTATTTTATTTTGTTGAAATCTGGCACCTCTCCTGGCTACCCCTGGAACCTCCACTGCTCTCTGAAAGAGGTCTCTGGACACGAGCTTCCTTGCATCAGGGCTCCCAACCCAACCTCACAGAAACATGTGCCAGGAATGCACCTTAGCTGCAAGGGAATCTGGGAAAGCACGTGTCAGACAGTAACTTCTACAGGGGGAAGGGCTCCACTGTTCACAGCACCCGGGTTTAGGCTTCTGCTCTCCTATCGTCCAGAGAGCCTTGGCCAGGTGAAGGACCAGACTCCTCCAAAATGTGCTGTGTGTCCCAGGAGATTTGGCTTTGGGGACACAGGCGCTGCCCTGGCCGGTGTGGCTCAGAAGTTAAAGTGTTGGTCCTGGTCCACACACTGAAAGGTCGAGGGTTCAATTCCTGGTCAAAGGCACGTACCCAGGTTGCAGGTTCAATCCCCGGCCCAGGTTGGGGTTTGTGTGGGAGGCAACCAGTCGATGTGTCTCTCTCACATGGATGTTTCTATCTCTCTCTCCTCATTCCTCCCTCCCTTCCACTCTCTCTAAAAATCAATGGAAAAAATATCCTCGGGTGAGGATTAACCAAACACACACACACAGAGGCATCTTTTCTTCAATCTATTTTTTCTGCCAGAGAGTTTTATGTCTATTTAGATATAATTTCCACTAAAAGGAACGAGGGCTCCTTGGAGAAATGGTTGGTTCCAAGACGGGGAAAGGAAAGTACAGGATGAGCCGGGAACATCTTGTTGTGCCAGAACCGATGGGTCGGTGTCAACAGCACACAGGAGACAGCTGGCAGGAGCTCCCGTCGTGCAAACCTAGACCGAGCCGAGTGTCAGCTGGGAAAGCATTGCCACCCACTGCCCAGAACAAAAACGAATGGCCTCGTATCAGTGTGTGTGTCTGCATAGAACCTATAAGTAGTACATAGTACATAAAGTATACATAAATATGTAATATGTAGTTATAAAATAGAAAATACACGTGTGTGGATAAGTACATGAACAGGGTGAAGGAAAAGCTTTTCCTATAGGACAGTGACGAATAAACGTGAGAGGCATCATGGAATTAGAGAAGTTGCCACTTGACAGCTATTATCAAATATGTGCTTAGGTAAGAATAATCAATAGAGGCTAAAATCTGCGAGCAGAAACTTCGGGGTGTAATGAATATTTACATGTTCTCGACATAGCTCTCCATAAGGTAATTATTTATTATCAAAAAATATAGGAGCCTCTCGGTGGAGAAATCTGGCAGACAACACCTTCACCAGGTGGTCGGCGTTGACTCTACAGCGACGGGCGAACAGGCGCCTCCTGTTGGGGCGCCCTGGGAAGCAGGCGACTCCACTTCTGCGAGATTCCTGCCAGAGTCGTGACAAGCAAGAAGCACTCCATCACCTCACCTTGAGGGACATTCTACTAAGTATTTGGACAGTGATGTTTTAAAAAAATGTCGGCATCGTACAAGAACATAGAGCGAGGCGCTTGTTGAGATTCAAGGATACTAAAAAGACCTGAAAACTTAATGCGATTCATGATCTGAGATTTTCTTTTGTCATGAGAGACATTCCTGGGACGAAGGGCGAACTCTGAATAAGGTCTGCAGATTAGGTCCTGTAACGCATCTATGTTAATTTCCCGCTTTAGATAGTTATACCAGAAAATGTCTCCTTCTTTCTAAGAGAATGTCCTTCTTCTTAGGAAAATATATACACTCAAGTATTTAGAGATAAAGAGGGGCTCATCTCTGCAACTTTCTCTGAAATAATTTAGAAAGGAAAAGAAAGAAAGAAGCCTGGCCGGTGAGGCTCAGTGGTTGAGCATCGACCCATGCACCAACAGGTCGCCGGTTCAATTTCTGTTTGGGGCACTTGCCCAGGTTGTGGGCCAAATCCCCGGTGGGGGGCATGCAGGAGGCGGCCAATCAATGTTCTCTCTCATCGATGTTTCTATCTCTCTCTCTCTCTCCCTTCCTTTCTCTCTAAAAATCAATAAAGGGGAAAAAAAGAGTAATAAACAAATAAAAAGAAAGAAAGAATCAAGGAGATGCTGGAAATGTTACTGTCTGAGGAATCTGAATGGCGAGTGTATGGGAGTTCTTTATACTATGCTTTCAACTCTTCTGCCAATCTGAAATTATGTCAAAATAAAAGGTTCAAACAAACAAAAAAGTCTGTTTAGAAACTCGAAAGCTAACAGTGACCCCTCCCTTCATCCCTGCTGTTCTGCTGTGGTCTCCTTCCCCAAGGGAGAAGCCAGAACACTGGTACTAGTAGCTATGACAACTGCCATGTACATATAGCACTTATTACCTGCCAGGCTTCCAAATACTTAAAAAAAATTTTTTTTTCTTGATTGATTTTAGAGAGAGAGGAAGGGAGAGAGAGAGGGATAGAAACATCGATGAGAGAGAACATCGATTGGCCGCCTCCTGCATGCCCCCCACTGGGGATCAGGCCCACAACCTGGGCATGTGCCCTGAGCGGGAATTGAACTGGAGACCTCTTGGTGCATGGGTCGATGCTCAACCACTGAGCCCCACCAGCCGGGCCTATCCCCATTTTATACACGAGGAAACTGAGGCACAGAGAGGTCCAGCAACGCACCCGAGGTTTGAAGCAGCATTTTAACTTGAACCCACTGGCTCCAGGCTCTTCTCCTGCCCCTCAGAAGATCATACTGGGAAGATTTCAAAGGTGTAAACCACGAGAGACTGAAAATGAAACATGGGAGAAGACACTAAGAGGTTCTGGACCCAATTCCCATGTGGGGAAGGGGAAAAGTTTGCCAACTCCTGCTCAAGAGAAAAGACAACCATGGCCGACCCCACGATGACCCAAATATAGGAATTAGTTGATCTATCTCTATGCTGAAGTCCCAAAGGAAAATATCTCCAAAATAAGTGAGACATTTTGCAGAACATTAGAGAAAGAACCAGTTGGACATTCCATACTTGAGAAATTTCCTGAAGTCGAAGGGACAGACGAGCTGCTGAGGGCTCTCGTTCTTCCCTCTTGTTCCCCAGAACGGCTGCTCGGGCTGGGGGGAAGCCGTCCGGCGTCTTTCCACCACGAGGTCACGTGCCACACGGAGGGTGGCAGAGCAGAAGCGGGAAGGAATCCGGCCTTTGGGGACTGTCCCCCCGAACCTCCCACCTTCCACTGTGCGTGAGTCTCTGTTACGTGCAGCTAAATGGATTTCTTTTCTCTTTTAAATGTGGTTTTAGTGATTTTCTAGAGAGTGGAAGGGAGAGAGAGAGAGAAACATCGATGTGAGAGAGAAACATGGATCGCCTGCCGCCTGCATGTTCCCCACTGGGGATCAAGCACGAAACCCGGGCATGTGTCCTGACCAGGAATCGAACCAGGACCTCTCAATCCATGGGACGATGCTCAACTCACTGAGCCACACCGGCCGGGCAGCTCAAAGAATTTCTAACTGCCATTTTGACAAATAAAATCAAGTAGCACCTGAATTGTACTTGACAAATGTCATTGACTAAGCAAGTGCTTGAAAGAGATGTGAGCTTATTCAATGAGATGGCACATGCTTGGTGCCCCTCCCGGACGCAGGAGGCACTCGGCACAAGTGAATGTCATTGCCACCTTCCTGTGTCAGACAGGCGGGCGGGGGCGGCGGGAGGGAAGGGAAACACCCTCGGGCCCAGAGCCAGGATGGGTGGAAGGTGAAAGCAGGTGAGCTAGGGGCCTGCCCGCTGACGAGCTGGCCCATTCCCGGTCAGCGGCGGCCGCCAGGGCGCACAGGGAGGCTTCTGCTCACCCCGGAGCCGGGCCAGGCGCTGACAGAGGGAATTGGTTTAAGGGCCTGTCTTCCTGGTTCTTGGCTGAAGGCTGCTACCAGTCCAGTTGGCCAAGATGAAAGAGTAAATGGAATGTCGTGAGGTTTTCAAAATCTGCGCTTTCGGCACCAAATTTATTTTTTTAAGGGTCTAAAAGATTTTTTTTTTTTTAAGCCCCAGGACAGGTTTTGGCTTGGGGTGAAAAATTGGAAGGAAGGTGGATAAATGAACAAACAAAAATCAACCCAATAAAACATAATGATTTCGGGACCACCTACATAGCTGTGGGGGTTATTTATTTTTCTTTTATAGAATGAAGTTGCCATGGTTTATGATCCAGGATTCAATAATTCCATGTGACCCCTTCCCTAGGTCCCCAAGCCCCTCTGAGCAGGGCCGATGAGAGAAAAGACTTAGAGTCAGTCTAGTCCCAGATTCTTCCACCTCTGTTTGTATCCTGCCAGAGACAGGGAGCTCACTCCCTATTCACATGGGCCATTTCGTCTTTGGACAGTTCCGCCAATTTGCCAAATTAAAATGTTAGTGGCGAAAAAAAAAACGGCACCAGGTGTTAACCTCGGTTCAGCCACCTCGGTTCTTGAGTTCTGGCTGCGAGGAGAATTCAGAGCCAAGACTCAAATGATAAGAGAAAGTTTATTTAGAAAGTCACAGACGTAGAAGTGAGCTGTAGAAGAAATGGGCTCTGGGAACAAGTTGCAGCAAAAGAAGGGCCCTTGGAGCTTAGGAGAGAGAGAGGACATGGAGAGGGGAGGAGGCATGGGCTGCTCCGTGGCGAGTGCTGGGTCCTCTGTCCTGAGGGATTTATCTGAGTTCTCAAGGGAGGATCGCAGTAGGATAGTCATCGGCTTTCCAGGTGTCTCCTCCGCACTGTGGTTTCCACTGATTGGTTGTTGCCAGGGGTGGGGGTGTCATCGGGCAATGCAGCTGGTCTTGATGTCAGCCATGGCTTCCCTGTCCGATTCTGCTGCTTCTCTGGGTCTGGAGCTGAAACACAGCTGCGGCCTAGATATCACCTCCAGGGCTCAATGCTTCAGGGAGTAGTCCTGAGAGGGCTTGTAGTTTTGCTCACTGCTAGGCATCCGGGGTTCTCCGCCCTGGTGGCCCCCTGCACCTGGGCCATCGTTCCCACTCTGCTCATGCCTGTCTAAGTGCTGACCACAATAAGGTCATTTACTGTGCTTGGTAGAAACCTGTGTCCCTGGGACACCCCCGCCTCCGGCAGCTCTGCACTGGGAAACAAAGGGAGTGACCATCTGCAGCAGCTGAATGCGCGTGCCAAGCACTGAGCACGTCTCAAGTTTGACCTCATTTCATCCACAGAACCACCCTGTGGAGGAGACACTGTTATTATCACCCTTCTGTGGAGGAGGACACGGTTGCTCAGAGAGGCTCAACCACCTGCCCAGCATCACACAGCTGAGAAGGAGCTGAGCTGGGATTCCAACCCAGGCATGTTCGAGTCCCTTCTCAACTCGGACATCACGCTGCCTCCTAGAAGAGCACATATTTGCGTATTTAAAGACCGCTCTTGCCCTGGCCGGTTTGGCTCAGCGGTTAGAGCGTCAGCCCCCAGACCAGAGAGTCCCGGGTTCGGTTCCCGCCTGCTAAGGGCACGTACCTCAGTTGCAGTTTGTCCCCGGCCCCTGTTGGGGTCATGTGACTGGCAACCAGTCAATGTATCTCTCTCACGTCGATGTTTCTCCCTCTCTCCCTCCCGCTCTATCTGAAGATAAATGCAAAAATGTCTTCGGGTGAGGATTAAAAAAATAAATAAAGTAAAGACAGCTCTCACAACCCCCGGCTCTTCCTCTTTCCACTCCAAACCAAACCAAACCTTCCTGTTCTTTCAACGACTGCTGGCGATAGATGTGGGAATAGACCTGTGGCCGTGTACGATGAAAGGAACTTAACACAGGCATCTGCTGTGACACCAGGAAAGGTTTTCTCCCCTGATGAAAGGGAGCATGGGGGGAAGACGTCCTTCCATCCTGTCCTTCCTGTGTCAGTGTGTGTGAACAGCTGGTGGCCTGACACTGGCCAGATGAGGGGCAGAGGTTTGCAGAGATGTCCCCGGGGTGTCCTGAGACCACTGAGCTGCTGTCCCGGAATCATCTCCCTCCACACCTATGTTGAGATAGCTGGATGTCTTCAGATGCTTCTCCCACTGGACCAAGTACCAGAATCCCCCAGAGAAATGTTAACACACAGGTGCTGGGCGACCTCCGGAGGCTCTGACTCAGCAGCTCTGGGCTGGGGCCCAAGAATCTGCATTTCTATCGCGTCCTGGGGCCCCCTTCCATGGGGTTTATTACCTTCAGCTAAAAGCGCTCCAACTGGAGCAAAGAGACACCATCACTTGCGCATGCGCTTTGAGCACCTTTATCTACAGCTCACCTAATTTAATCTTGACACAGCTATGAGGTGGCTGTGATACATTTCCATTGTATAGATGAGCCTGAGGCCCGAAGAAGCAAGTCGGCTTGTCCCAGGTCCCACAGCTGGTAGGAGGACCCCCAGGTCTGTGTTCCCTGTCCCTGGGTCGCCGTGTTGGAGCACACTGCCAGTGGGTCCCCAACAGTGTGGTTGGGGCTCGAGGCACCACAGCATTGAACGTGACGTGACACAACCCTCGCAGGTCTTTGCTCATCTCAGATGAGCTCTGCAAAAAGGAAGCGGCAGCCCCTCTCTTCCTTACCCCTGCCGCCCGCAGCGGCCATGGCCACTTGTACATGCTGGAGGTCTGGGGACGAGGAGCTGGGGCACAGACTGGCATTCCAGGAACCAGAACACAGGAAGGCCGAGGAAGGCTGCAGGTTCTGAGGGAGGAGGGCTGGACAGGGAGGCTCTCCAACGCCCTGGGGAGCTGCCAGAGAGGGCCTTTCTGTGAACTTGGCAATGCCAGAAACCAGTGTTTCCCAAACACCAGTCCTTATTATCCAGTCTCTGTGATTCGGGCAATCCAGCCACACAACTGGTTACCTACTTTTTCAAAATTACCATCTAAGAAGCCTTATCCGTGTTTATGAAAGGGGAAGGCTCTCCGCTGTCAGCGAAGGAGGGACTGTGAAAGCGAAGGCAGAGGCATTGCTGGTGAGAGAAGGGTCAGCCAGGGCCCCGGCATCACCTGGGGGCTACAGTGCGCTGGCACACATGGGCACACGTGACAGCCATCCCATGAAAAGGGGTCGATGCCTGGGAAGAAGGTGACTGTCATGGACTGCGTCGTGTCCTCCCCCCGAGTTCACATGTTAAAGCCCTAACCCCCAATCTGACTGTATTTGCAGATGGGTCTTTAAGGAGGTAATTAAGGCTAAATAGGGTCATAAGGGCAGGACCCTGATCCAGTAGAACTGGTGTCCTTACAAGAGACACCAGGGATGCACTCAGAGAGAAAAGAAATACAGGGGAGAAGGTGGCCATCTACAAGCCAAGGAGAGAGGCCTCGGGGGAAACCAGCCCCGCCGGCATCTTGACTCTAGACTCCCAGCCTCCAGAACTGGGAGAAATAAAACTCTGCGGTTTAAGCCCCCACGTCTGTGGTCTTTCGTTCTGGCAGCCCCAGCTGATGAAGACAGTGACTGTGGCCCTGGCCGGCTTGGCTCAGCGGTTAGAGCGTCGGCTTGAGGTCCAGAGAGACCCGGGTTCGGTTCCCGCTAAGGGCATGTACCTCGGTTACAGTTTGTCCCCGGCCCTGGTTGGTCGTGCGGGTGGCAGCCACTCGATGTGTCCCTTTCACGTCGACGTTTCTCTCTCTCTGTCTCTTCCTCTCTTCTCCCTCCCACTCTATCTGAACAAAAAATGGAAAAATGTCCTCGGGTGAGGATAACAAAAAAAAAGACAGTGACGGAATGAGGTTGAGCCTGTCACCACTCACCACTCAGAGTAGGACGAGGGGACCAGCCAAGCCAGCGTCACCAGGAGCTCCTAGAAACACAGATGCCGAGGCCCCGCTGCACACCTGCTGGACCAGAATCCGCATTTCGACAAGCCCCTCCCCCATGCGATGTCGCACACTTTAAATGACATCTTTTCCTGCTCATCAGGCGGAGGTCTAATTACAGCAGAGTAATTAGCATCTTTGTGCCTGCCGGAGACATCCCTTCCCGGTAGGAGCCCAGGCAACAAAATAGGTAACCACCTGCAGGGAGCTTCCAACACTGTATTTCACCCGCTGTTCAGCTGCGTCCATAAAAGATACGCCACAGAAATGTTTTAGAAATCAAATCAGTTTTATTGAAACAACAGCAATGCGGTCCCTGTTCATGCAAAGCACAAAAAAAACCTTTTTTTTTTTGTTTTGTTTTAACAATAAAGGTTTGTACACAGGAAGTAGTAAAATACATAATTTTTCATAGAAAAAAAGCACACATGTAAGCTGCGGGCTGAGTGAGCCTACAGACAATATGAAGTTTCAGGACACGTGGGACAAAAATCTGGAGGAAACCGAAACTTCTCATTTTGGGGGGCAGGAGACTCAGAAACACCGTTGGCCTGATTCACCCTCTCTTTTGTGTTGAACACAAAATTAGAGGTGGTCCCTGACTCCAAGGGCTTATCATTCGTAGTCTTAGTTTTCGTTTTCAGAAGAAAAATGGTTCCAGTTTCAAAATGTTCACGAGGAGGAAAAAGACACAAGATCTGGCTCTGGGCGAGGAGTTTCTACGCCGTTGGTGCCAAGGGCCCACTTACTGAGGATCCGGGAGCAGGACTTTATAAACGGTGGGGTCTACTCGCTGTGGAGGTTTCAGATTCTGCCTCGGGCTTCCAAGGCAAACCCACTGAAATTCCCCTGGGCTGTCACAAATGCTAAGGGCCCAGACAGAGCATCCACGGCCACAAAGGGCAGTGACAAGCAGGACAGCAGCAGAGTGTGTAGTATCCAAAAGTTTCCAAGTACTCAGATTGTTCCAGACACAACATCTGACAGGCTGACCAAATTCTTTCACTCTGACATTTGGGGTTGAATAGTCAGAACCTATGAATTACTACAAGCCCACAATGCACGCAGCAAAAACACGGTCCCACTAATTTCAGCTCTGTCAGGAGAAGAGCTTATACAAATCCCCGAAAGGGGGGAGGGGAGTAGCTCTCTACCTTCAGCTTTTGCATTAATTAAGAATGCACTCCACAATGCACCCATTTTTTTTTTTGCCCTCCCCCCTTTCCCCCGGTGATTCTTTTTGCCTTTGAAATAGTTTGATGGGGAGTGAAATAAAATTTGAAACTGGAGTGCACAAAAGTGATCGACTGGCCAGCCTGGTGCTGGAGGGTGGAATTTTACCTTCTGCAAAGAAACGCTATTTACAAAAGGGTATTTTATTTCGCTGTGGGTTTTGGTCTGGGCTTCTGAAGAACTTTTATAAAGTGATGGAAGCCAGAGAGCACCGCTCTCCCTGGAGCCTCGGGAACATTTGGCAAGAGCCACTCCACAAAAACAGGAAGAGAAATCCTTCTAGAGTGTTACTCTCTCTTGTGGTTGTCACGCCGCAGGACGATTTCATAACCACGGGCTGTTCCTCTTCCCAGAGCTGCTAACCTCGGCGAAGAAGGCACTAAGGAATCCATTCCTCCCACTGCTCAAAAACAGGTCATCCGACAGAAGGGGAATCTGCACGTTTAATTGTCATTTTTTCAAAAAGCAGCAACCAAACAGCCCTTCTTTGGCTGTTCTTAGACATCTCAGCGAAACCAACAGAGACGAGGAGTTTTTTTAAACAGTGGGCTTCAAACAGAATCGCTTGCAAAGCAAAGACCCCGGGGTGAACTATGACACGACTGGGCTGGGCTGGCGTGTGAGCCACAATGAGTAAGGGGTAAAGACAGGATCCCGGTTCATTAGTCCTCAAGGAGACCAAACGTCACGGCAGTAAACAGACGGCCACGTGGACGAAGGGAAGGACACAGACAAGATAAATCTCTGGAGTTACTACCGAACTCTAAATAAACCAGCACCGCTGTGTGTAGAACCAGCCTGCTCAAGGCAGGACGCCAGCCCTCTGTTCTGGCCCATTTGTCTGACCAGCAAACATTAAACTCATTTTTCGCCCTTGGTAGAAACGGACTGTGTTTTTACATTTTTTTTTTTAAATAACTACCTTCTACCCCATTCCTGGAACCCCCCCGGGCGTGTGCTCAGTGTGTCTCGTCCTGCACCCCGAAAGCCTCACCCTGTGATCCCTGAGTCCGGTGCTCTCTCCGCGGGTTTGGCGTCCTCTCCCCCCATGAAAGAACACACGGGACGGACCATCTTGGGTGGCTGTCTGTGCAGAGGGGGCACCAGATGGAGACCGCCAGGCCGCGGCAGGGCGTCACCGGTGGTTCAGCCAGGCCCCGGAGGAAGCTGCTGCTCCACGGTGCAGAGAGGAGACACGGGCACGAAGGGCGTGACGTCGAACGCCACTCAAAGGGAGCTGCCTGCCACTCCGTATTCCCAGCCCACCCCCAAATTATAAAATAGAAATACAAAGCAAAACCCAGAAGCCCTCTGGAAGACCCCCCCTTCTCCGCAGCACTGAAGTTCACGGCCTGACAGCGAAGATCCGGAAGGCCTTCCCGTCTTGAGGGGTCCTCAGGCTGTGAAAGAAGGGAGAGGGCAGGTTACCTGCAGAAGGAGAGTTTCTACCGGGACTGGAGCCGGGAAGGGCGAGCCGGGTGCCCCTCGTGTCCTCGTGGTGGAAGAGCCATGGCCCCGGGACACTTCCCCACAGCTGCTGGAAACGGAGTCTGCCCCAGCCAGGGACAGCTGGCAAATTCCATTCTCTTTGCCTGGGTCTGAATCTAGGTCAGGGTTGTTAAGTTATTTTCTTTTAACTCTGGGATTTACTGGCCCCAGTCTGTCTGAATTGAATTCAGCCTCCAGGACTTCTGCCTGGTTTTTGCTAACACCTGTCAACCCAAATAGTGGCCATCTGGCTGACCGATTAAGAAGATGGCATTCTAGCAGCAATACATGTGCTGCTGTTATTAAAATGGGCATACCAGGTTATTAAAAGGGGCACACACTCCGATTTTATGCTGAGCACTGTGCATACGCCTTTTTACCTTCCTCCCCAGGTAGGTACCATTAAGTATCCCATTTTGCAGGTGAGGAGATCATGCAATTATCTCCACAATCCAGTTTTAAATCATTACAATCATCCCCACCCCCACCCCATCCCCGCCAAAAAAGATCCTGCCTGCCCACTTATAATCAGTTCCCCTCCTCCCAGGTCCTGACAACTTCGGTCTCTACGGGTTTGCCTGTTCTAGACATTCCGTGTAAACGGACCTCTACACTATGGCCTTTGGTGGCTGGCTTATTTCACCTAGCATAAAGATTTTGAGGTTCATCCATGTTGTAGCATGATCAGTACTTCATTCCGTTTTACTGCCAAATAATATTCTATTATTTGAATATACCACATTTTATTTATCCATTCTTCAGTTGATGGACATTTAGATTCTTTCCACGTTTGGCTATTAGAAATAAAGCTATGAACATTGGTGTACAAGTGTTTGTGTGGGCATTTATTTTCTGTTCTTTTGGGTGGATTGCTAGGTGCACAAGTGCTGGGGTGTATGTTAAATGGCCTATTCAATTTCTTTAAAAACTCCCAAGCAGCCCTGGCCGGTTTGGCTCAGCGGTTGGAGTATTGGCCTGCGGACCAGAGAGTTCCGGGTTCGGTTCCCGCTAGGGGCACATACCAAAAAAAAAAAAAAAAAAACCTCCCAAACTGTTTTCCACAGAGGCTGCGCCAGTCTACATTCCCACCAGCAATTCACGGGGGGCTCCCATGTCTTCATGGCCTCGCCAACATTTGTCATTTCCTGTCTTAAGCCATTGTTGGTGGCTTTCTGTACATCGACAGCTTTCTCGAGCTTTTTATTCAACTGCATAGTATTCTATTTTATGAAAGTATTATACTATAGTTAACTGAGTTCTTTTCAATAGATGTTTCACTATTTCTAATCTTTTTGTTTTGGCAAACAATGGAGAACAACTTTGACCGTGACTTCTCGCAAGTGTAGGAGTGTGCCTGTGGACCAGCTCCTAGAGGTGACACTGTTGGATCAAAAGGTGTGGGCATTCATCATTTGGGCAGCTCGCCAAATGCCCTCCATCCAGGCTGTGCCAGTTGACAGCCCCCCTCAACCATGCACGAGGCGGCCTCTGTAACCCGCAGGCTTGCCGGCACACAAACCACCAGCTTATGTTCTCACCGATCGAAACTAGGCAGTGGCATCCGACTATAGTTTTTGTTTTTTGGTACGTGCCCCTAGCAGGAACCGAACACAGGACTCTCTGGTCCGCAGGCCAACACTCCAACCGCTGAGCCAAACAGGCCAGGGCGTGGCTATGGTTTTAATTTGCATTTGGCTCATTATGAATGAGTTTGAGCGAAAGCCCAGCCACGATATAAGCGTGATTTCCTTAGCGTGTCCCCTCCACATTGGTTTTGAAACTGCTGGACCAGACAGACGGTCTTGCCCTCTCAGATGGCGCTATCAGCTCGGTAATCCTCGGGGAACAGCTGCTGGGAACGCCTACGTTCCCCCTCCCCCATGGCAGCCTCAGACTTCTGGCTACCCTGGGACTGAACTTCTGAATGTGGATCAGATAGGAGCCCTTGGCGAGACGGGGATGTGCAGAAAGGCCAAGAGCCCAGAAACAGCAGGATGCTGGCCCTGTGGCCTCGGGGCCAGCTGTCCCCACCGGGCCACGCGGAGGGAGGGAGGGAGTGGCCGTGCTGGGGCTGGGGTTACCCCGGCTGCCCTGCTGGTATCTGGAGAGCTCAGATTCCAGGGCCCTCGTCAGGCCTCTGGGCTATAAGATTTCCCCGGATTCTTTGCCCAAATTAATAGTCTGGGAGAACCACCCAGAGCCACATGGCACTTGGCGGGCAAAGCACTCCAGGGAAAATACAGGGTTTGGGTCTCCTCTGACTGCTACTGCAAATTCTACGGGTGGGGCAGCGGGCTCTCCCACCCCCAGGGTCCCAAACAACCCAGGGACACGGGGCCATTCAGGCTGTCATCCAGGTACCCCAGGGTACCTGGACATCTTGCCTAGACCCACGAAGCAACCCCACTGAACAGCTCGTCCACCTCAGAGGCAAGAGCAGACCCTCTGAACCGGGGGTCTATTAACGCACCAAATGCCGCACTGACGCTGCTGGAGGTGTCGATGTGACAGGGAGGGACGTCGGCCCATGCACTGCCTCAGGCAAAGAATCCCCCCCCCCCCGCTTTGGGTTGCTCAAAACACCTGTAGTGGGTCTATTGGTTCACGCCTCAAATATTTACCAAGTACTGTCCCTCTAGGTAAGTTGATGGTTGTGTAAGTTTGAGACGAGTATGATTTGAGAAACTATAAAACAACCCGTTTTTCTAACTCTCGCCCTCTGGTTGGTTTCTGCGTTGGTCTATAGCTCCCATACGTACATAAGGGGTGTGCCCACGGGCACAGCACTTCTGGGCAGTTTTCATAAAAGGCATTGAACAGTTTTAATAAAGGGCATTAAACAGTTTTCATCAAGGGTATTAAAAATCCCTCAATCAGGTCTGAACAAACTGCTGAGCTCAGCCATCTGTCTGTCATTCGACCAGTGTTTACTGAGCACCTACTAGGCACCGGGTACTGGGTGGGCGTGGGGGGCCCGGGGTTAACAGAACGAATGCCCTCATGGAGCTTACAGTCTGGAGGTGGGAGGTAAGCAGCTAAATACGTGTACACAGTACTTTCAGAGAGTGGTGGATCCGGGAGGAAAATAAAATCCAGGGCAACGGGATGGCATCAGATCCGGGCAGAGGAAGCCACCGTAGACTCGGTGGTAGAAGGCGGCTTCCTCGGGGAGGTGGCATTTGTGCGTAGGCCTGAACGACAAGGGGGACCCAGCCGCAGGAATATGCAGGAGCTGAGAGTGTCCGGGGTTGGATGCAGCATGAGCAAAGGCCCGAGGTGCGACTTTGGCACGTTCCGGGAACAGAGAGAAGGCCAATGAGGTGAAGTGCTACACTGAGGGGGAGAAGGCTCCAAGGCAGGGTGCAGACGTGGGCAGGGCTGGCAGCAGGCGTGACCTTGCATGGTAAGGGGAGGCAACTTTTTTTTTTTAATCCTCACCGGAGGATATTTTTCCACTTATCTTCACATAGAATGGGAGGGAGGGAGAGAGAGGGAGAGAGGAAGAGAGAGAGAAAATCAACATGAGAGACACATCCACGCCTCCAGCATGACCTTGACCAGGGCCGGGGACGAGCCACAACCGAGGTATGTGCCCTTGGTCGGAATTGAACCCGAGAGTCACTGCTCCACGGGCCGACGCTCTAACCGCTGAGCCAAACCGGCCAGGGCAAGGGAGGTGATTTTGTTCTCATTGCAGTGGGAAGCCACTGGGGGCAGGGTTTAAACAGGAGAGAGACAGACTGTGCATTATATAAAGAGATCAATTTGGTAGCCACGGCTCTTCTCCCAGAAGGATGTCACCTACGAAAGGGTTGGGCAAGTACGTGGGCTTGTGCAAAGACGTTATTTGCAGTGTTGTTTATTACAGCAAATAAAAGAAAAGAGGAAACAACACGGATGCCCATCGACTGGGTAAAGAAATAATGGTCTGTCCACACAAGGAAATCGTGTTTGGTCGCTGAAATGATGGTGTGGCCACATCGAACCTGACTTGGAAAGACGTTCACGACCTGTGGCTGGCTGAAAAAAACAATTAATAGAACAATACAGAGAGTATGATCCCTCTTTATAAAAAAATAAAATAGCCCTGGCCAGTTTGGCTCAGCGGTTGGAGCGTCAGCCTGCGGTCCGGAGAGACCGGGGTTCGGTTCCCGCTAAGGGCACGTGCTTCGGTTGCAGTTTGTCCCCGGCCCTGGTTGGTCGTGCGGGTGGCGGCCACTTGATGTGTCCCTTCACGTCGATGTTTCTCCCTTCCTCTCTCTCCCTCCCACTCTATCTGTACAAAAAATGGAAAAATATCCTCGGGTGAGGATTAAATAAATAAATAAATAAAATAAAAAATAAGGTGTTTGTGTGTAATGCGGAAGAATTTGGAAGGAAACGTACCAGAATGTATAGTGGTTTCTTCCGGGTGTTGGAGTTTCAGTGACAGTGATTTCTTAAAACTAGTTGCAGACTTTTTTGACGTTTCTCTAACCTTATTTTTAAAAGAAGGAAGGAGGGGGAAGGGAGAGAAAGAAAAAAGAAAGGAAGAGAGGCAGGGAGGAAGGGTGGGAGCAAGAGGGAGGGAAAACAACACAGAAATTCCCCGGCAGAACTTGGGAAGAAATGCACTGGCCTGGGAAGCTTCAGGGAAGTTCCCTTTGGCTGACTCAGTTCATGGGAACCTCTGATCTACGTGATGAACTGGGACAGGGTGCTCTGGGCAAGTGTCTGTAGCCTCAGGTGCTGTCCCAGCTCAGCCCTGGTTAATCATTCCAACTTCCTGATGGCCAGTCACCCTGCCCCTGGTGCTCACACTCACCTCTGCGCCAGCAGCCGCCTCACCCATCTGTTCCTTACAGTGACCTCACAGGATCTCTAAGGTTCTTGCTGAGGGGACCCAAGGCTCTGAGGGGTGACATGATATGCTCCAGATGGAATCCCTAGTCCAGGCGCAGCTCGGATGTGGACTCAGGAGGTGGGCTCTCTTTCTAACCATTATCCTAAACGGACGAGCTGTGGCCACACCATCCCTGAGGATGTCACTGGCTAACCCAGATTGCAGGGGGGGCTCCGATGCTGGGAGCCCCTCGGGAGGCGGGGCCCGCAGGTCCCCGAGGAGCTGCAAAGCTAGGGCTGCATCCTGGAGGCTCCCCCTGCCAGGGAGAAGTACCCAGGGAGAAACTGACTGCCACGTGGTACCACACAACACAGACTAAACAGAGAAGACAGCTGGCCGTTCCGGGAGCAGGGTGACCTGTCCCGGGGGGACCAAGGAGTTGTCCATGTCATTGTTGGTATATTTCCAAACCTCCTTGTGAAATCTGTCTTAAAAAATGGTCCTGGTCTAAGAAAAAACCCTGAACTGATATTGATCCAGACGACCAGCTTCTTCCTGAGAATATTTGCACAGAGCCCAGTTCCAACACCGGAAGCTCCCTGACACCCTTCCCCTCCTCTGCTACCCTCCACGGCCCGTGTGAGAGCAAGAGGGTGCCTGTCCCAATTCTGCACGGTCACCTTTCAAAACTTTCAGGACATCCTCTTCTAGAACAAGATCATTGCCTAAAGCAATACCTCTCTGAAGCAGAACCAACGTCCGGCTGTGCTGACAGTTCCGTTCCGGGAGTTTGGTTCGTGTGTTTGGTTGGCTGAAGGAGTCCCTACATTCAGAATGAAGTCTGCTGTTTGGGCTGCACACCGCCAGTGCCCCCACATCTCCCGGGAACTGACTGTGACCACTCTGGGGTCCCAGCAGACATTGGGGATGGAGCTACCCCCTGACCTCAGGTTGATTCCCACAGTCCCTATGGGAACAGGCTCTGGGGACATTTCTCAGCCCTGGGCTCTGTGCTGAGGTCCCATCTGCACAAGGGGAAGATGGGGGCAGGGGGTGGGTGGACGGCCGCACCAGAGATGTCCACACATCTGTAGCAGCCACGTCACCACAGAGGGGCCTCTGGACAGTAAGACAGGGTCCTGCTTGACGTGCTCAGCTCCCTGTACCTCCCTCTATAACAGTAACACCCAGTACCCACTACTGCAGTCACTTCTACACTTCTCCGTCCCCCAACTAGGTGATAAGGCCAGGAGGGCAGAGGTCAGGCCGGGTTCCCTGCTGGGCCCGGAGCCCGGGACATTGTAAGGGCTCAGCAAGTGCAAGGCGTCTGACGGGTGAGAGCATGACGGAGGGGCGGGTGCGAGGAAGAAAGAATGGATTCCCGTCAGGTGCCCCTTCTGTGTCCTGAAAGATAATCTACGTAGGCGCTTTCTGATGACCAAGCTCCCTGACCCTGTGTGAAATGAGCCGTAGCATCTTGAGGTTTGCCACGGATCTGAGAAGTTACATCACAGGAAGAAGAAACACGGATTTCATCGGACACTTACTATGGGCCACCAGTAAGTGCTTTGCACATACTGTCTCATTTCATCGTCACGGCAACCATTTGATGGAGGAGGAACCGAGGCTCGGGGAGACCGCCTACCCAAGGGTTCCAACGCCATCGGCCCTAGGTGCCCTCCTGGCCTAGCCTCTTCCCTCTGTCTGTGCCAGGTGGGCCCTGGCATCCCAGTGCCGTGGACCCCAGCACAGGTCCTGGCACACTATAGGTAGTAAATGAATGACTCTTAATGGCAAAATGTTAGGATCACGTACAGTGTTGACTGTGTGTGCCAGGGACACGGTGACCATCCATCACCCTTACAGTAGTGGCTGTCATCCTTCAGGGTGCGTCAAGCCCCCTGGGGGGAGCGTCACACACAGCCCGCTGAGCCCACTCCTGGAGTTCCGGGTTCAGCAGGTCTGAGGTGGGCCCAAGGCTCTGCTTTTCTAACAAGCTCCTGGTGGACTGAGATGCTGCAGCCTGGGGAGCCCACGTTGAGATCCCCCAAACTGTACCCCCACTCGGGGGAAGTGCTATCATTTTCCCCTTTATAGGTGAGGAAACCGAGGCACAGAAAGGTGGAGTAACACACCCAAGCGTCATCACAGACTCCAGCCTCAGGACGCGGGGGAAGAGCCCAGGAAGGAAGGGGAGCAGAGTCCGCACGATGGGGGCTGACGCCTTTCTGAACAGCACAGCGGGCTTCAGCCACGCTGGCCCGGGAACGGCTGCCTGGGACAGACTCCTAGGAACAGTGGCAATTTAGGTGGTCCCTGGGAAGACAGAAAGAATGACGGGCCTTCCTGGGGTGGCCTGTCACAGTGGGAAAGAGCCAATTCCAGGACGCCCTCTCGGTCCCCTGTTTTCCCCAGACACCCACCTGTGGGGGCCGCACAATAAACCCTTGTCGCAGCCCTGGAGAGCTGCTGAGATGTCCCCAAGGACAGTACACGCAGAGAACAAAGGCCGACCTACCACAACCGTTGCCCTTAAAGAGCTCAATAGATGGGTGTCCTGGGATTTCTTTCCAGCCTGGCCAGGAAATTCCACCTCATCAGCTACTTCATTTCCCTCCCATTAAATCCATGGAATTTCCCTTCATTAAGCTTTTCCCGAACAAAGGTTGCAAACGTTGAGGGAGAAATTGCTCGAGCAGTTCGCTCTCGCAGTTCCGGGCCGAGGGCCGTGACCACGCAGCGGCCCCTGGGGAGAAATGCATGTGACGTGCGTCACTGGGTTCTGCAAGGGCTTCACATCCAGCACCAGCCGGAAGCTCAGAATGCTCCCGGGGGACGGGACGGTGGGGCCAGGCACCACGTTCCCCGGAGCTTCAAGGGGCCTTCGTGCCTTTTGTAGTCTTGATTTTAGATGCCTTTTCTAAAGAGGGCCCCTCCGATGTAGTCTTCAGCATTTCCCTCTGTTATGAGCTGAAATGTACCCCCACCCCAGTTCACCTAGTGCCGTCCCAGGCCCCAGGACCCTCAGAATGCGACTGTGCTTAGACGTAGGGCTTCTAAAGACGCAAATGAAAATGATGTCATGGGGAGGGGGGGGCTGACCCAATATGACTGGTGTCCTTATAAAAGGAGCTGGGCATCATCTCAGTCCATCCCCCCGACTCCCCTATGAGGTAGAGACTACTGTTATCCCCATATCACAGGTGAGAAAACCGAGGCTCAAAGAAAGCAGGTGGCTTGCTCAAGGTCACGAAGCTGATAAGCAGAGCCTGACTGCGCTCTCGTTCATGTGACGACATGTAACCACATTATCATGATACATAACCACTTTGTAACTAGAATCGGATCCCACTGTTTTGTGGGGGAAGGGAGAGGAGGCAGGCACCCACGCACACATAGGAAAGGGGGGACAGGCACCAAAAATCTAACAGGGACCCCTTCCCCCAATTGTCTGACAGGTGGCGGATGATTATTTTTCTACGGATTCATCTGATGTTTCTAAATGTTCTAAAAAAATCATGCATTGGTAAGAGAAAGACAACGTTATTTTTTGAAAAAAGAAAGGAAGCCCTGGCCGGTTTGGCTCAGCGGTCAGAGCGTCAGCCTGCCGGCCAGAGAGTCCCGGGTTCGGTTACTGCTAAGGGCACGTACCTCGGTTGCAGTATGTCCCCGGCTCCGGTTGGGGTCATGTGGGTGGCAACCACTCGATGTGTCTCTCTCGCATCGATGTTTCTCTCCCTCTCTCCCTCCTGCTCTATCTGAAGATAAATGCAAAAATGTCCTCGGGTGAGGATAAAAAGAAAAAAAAAAAAGAAAGGAAGAGGAGAGAACAGGCTCTACTAGGTGTTCTGGTAAGAATTAATGTAAGTCTGTCTGAGTTTCATTTTAAAGAGCACCATCTTGGGCCCTCCCGCCAGGCCCCCAAGGGCCACCCCGCTAGCCTTGGGTATCAAGAGTCGGCAGACGCAGCCCTACCTTTCAGACTGGACCCCGTTCCTGAGCGAGCCCACGTATGTCTTCTTCTTGTCGACAGGCATCACATCCACGTAGCCCCCGCTCTCGCTCCTGATCACCCCCGCGTGCACCGCGGTCCTGCAGATGCTCGACGTCTGAAAGCACAGGAAGAGCTGCGGTCAGTGCCGGAGGTCAGGCTCCTGGACGGAGCTCAGCCCCTCCTGGGGGCCAACTTCCTGCTGGGTGGCCAGGCTGGCGGGGCGTTGGCCACGTCAACCCCAAGGGAATGACCACTGCCACCTCGATCCCTCAGTGGTCTGTCCAGAGTGACCTGACGTCATTCATTCATTCATTCATTTGACAAATACTTTCTGAGCACCCACTGGGCACTGTGTTGGATGCAGGGGGCTTCCACAGGGAACAGAGTGAAGACCTTGCCTTCCCAGAGTGGAGGGAGACAAACAAGTATACGAATACAAAAACAAGTAACTCAGACTATGAAAAAATAAAACCAGATCATGAGATAAAATGGAGGGGACACTTTTAGAACAGTTAATCAGGGAAGACTGTTCTTGATGTGACATTTGTACTTAGTGACAAAAAGGAACCAGCCACAGCCATGGAAATATCTTTGGTGGCAGAGCATCCCAGGCAGAGGAAGCAGCCTGTGCAAAGGCCCTGGGGCCCTGTCCAAGGAACAGAAAGAGGGCTGGGTGGTTGAGTCAGGCAGAATGTGGCCAGAGAGGTGGGAAAGGTGAGCAAGGGTCAGTCACATGGGGCTGTGAGGACCACAGTGGGAGTCAGTATGTATTCTAGGTGCCAAGGGAGCCACTGGATTTCAAGCAGGGGGCAGGGTGTGCTGTTTCCTAAAGTCATCACGTAGTCCAATTCCTGGGTTATGAAATCCTCCAGTTAAACATTCATCAGGGCCTTAACTTACCCAATAGAAAAATTGGGTTTCTGAGAGTAATGAATCAACATTTCTCAACTTCATTCAGGGGTAGGGTGCCCGGTGTCTGCTAAAGATGCAGGATCCTGGGCCTTACCCTGACATACGGATTCAGAACCTCCCCCAGACAAGGGCCAGGTGATGCTGATGCACGCTCAAGGTTAAGAACCAGTAGGTAACACCCTCCTGCCTCTTCTATGACCCCTTGATCTGGCCTAAACCCCAAACAAGCCTGGCCGTGGGTCCCAACCATCACGGCAACTCCCAGCCACCCACAGCATCTTCACAGGATGATGGCACCCAGATCCCCGCCCCTGCCCAGCCCCACTGGACTCAGTTGCTCTGGGCTGAAACTCAAGATTCAGCATTTTGAACATTACGTGAACTTTTGAATAGTAGGAAATACCTGTTTGCAGAAAACAGTCACCTGGAGAATGGCCCCAGTGACATCTAATGATAGGCTTAACCAGGCTGACTGGGGCAGCTGCTCAGTCTAGCCCAGCAAGCTGCCAACTTAGAGATAAAAAGTCAGGCCCCATAGCTACAGAGCGGGAAGGCGGGCTCCATTCCTGCCTTCACTCCTGACCTACTGGCCTGTGGCCACCGCAGAGGCTTAGCCTGTGGACTGCGTGTGTCGAGGACGGACGGGGTAGATGGGGCCAGGTTAGTTGTGCTTTAAGCCTTTCTGGGAGGTGCATGGAGTGGGGCACGGAGGCCTCTGCCAATCATGTCCCGAGTGGGAAACTTAAATACCATCAAGGCATGGGTCACCCAGCAGGAGGGCGGGTCTGGGCTTCGTTACCTCTTCATGCCCCCTCTCTGCACAGTACCTGGGACCAGCAATCACCCCTGGGGCGACTAAGGTCCCAACCACTGGTTAACCAGCACCTCCTTCATGAAGGGAACTAGAGTGAAGAAGACAAATACTGTATGATTTAGTACCAAAAGGAGTCAACCTCATAGAAACAGATAGTACCAGGAGCTGGGGAGGGAAACGGGGTGTTGCTGTTCAGTGGGGACAGTTTCAGACGTGTCAGATGAAAATCTGGAGATCTATTACCCAACAATGTGAATATACTCAACACTACCAAACTATACACTTACACACGGTTAAGAGGGAAAATGTTATGTATAGTTGATCGCAATAAAGAAAGAGATAAATAGAGAGGAAGAGAAGGAGAGAGGGCAGGAAAGGAGAGGGAGAGGGTAGAAAGACAGACGGAGAGAGCATGCTATACCCAGGCCTAGAGGAGAATGCTTTCTAGAGGAATCAATCAGTGCAGCTCTAAGAGTGGTCGGCCGGCCTCTGTCCCTGGCACAGCTTCCAAGTTCCTTTGTCCCCTTGTCCTTGCCACTGTCCCTGGCCCATCTGTGTCTGGAAGTTGTACCCTGAACTGAGTGGAACAAGCAACCCATCTAGCAGGTTCCTAACGCCAGACGTGAGAAAATGGATTAAAGTAGGCTCTGAAAATTTGAAATCTCATTGAGCTTGTTACCACCGCTCAGAATGCACAGCCCATTCAAAACACTGCAACAGGCCTTCTCAGGGGACATGCCCTTCGGATCTGCCCTTCAGCTACTGCCTCGTCCTTCAAAACCAGGTCATCTTAAGACAGGCCAGTCAGCCGGGGCAAGCAGAATAGGGAAACTGAGACCAGATGGTTAAACAGCAGTGTGGCACCATCTAGAAAATCAAGATGCCACGTAGTTTGCAGCCATCTAGAAAATCCTATCTTCCCTAAAGCAGGGACACTTAAGAGTAAATGGCTTGTCCCTCTCCTTCCCAACCAGAGGGTGAAAAGCTTAAATCACCTACTCAGGGAGACAGACAGCAGAAATCCAATGAGTGCCATTGGCCAACCATATCCAAGGACAGAGGTAGCAAAGAGAATAAACCTCATTGTGGTACATCAGCACACAGCTGATGAATATTCTATTGAAACCCTCCCTCTGACACCTCCCCTAAATGCCCAGCCTTTAAAATTTCTCAAAACAAAGGTCCCAGCATGTGCTCTCTCCCCGGCTTTAATAAACATCCTCTAAAATTCACTCCCCCTGCCACAACCCCAAGAAAGGACCCATAACATTCCCATTCTCAAAAGGGTTTGTGCCCTCAAAGGATGAAGCAGCAGCCCTGGCCGGTTTGGCTCAGCGGTTAGCGCGTCGGCCCGCGGACCGGGGAGTCCGGGTTCAGTTCCCGCTAAGGGCACGTGCCTCGGTTGCAGTTCGTCCCCAGCCGAATTGGTTGTGCAGGTGGCAACCAATCGATGTGTCTCTCTCACGATGTTTCTCTCTCTTTCTTCCTCCCTCTCCCCCTCCCGCTCTGTCTGAAGATAAATGCAAAAATATCCTCAGGTGAGGATAAAACAAATAAATAAATACAAGCTGAAACAGTACAGCCATCTCAAAGAGAAGCAGGGCGACGACGCCGGGACCCCTGGTTCACTGTCCGCGGGGGGAGCTGTGTCCGTGAGCACAGCACCCTGGTGTTCTCCCCGGCGGGTGGAACTAACTGGCTTCTTCCCTCTCCCTGCCCTGTCGCTCACTCTGCTGACCAGGTCACGCAACCTCATGCCCACAGCCAGATCGTTCTCACGCGATAGGCCCCGCGTGGGTCGGTTATCAGTACACACACCGTCCCCCCCGGCACCAGGCAGGCGTCCCCCCCCCCCACCTTCTCCCACAGCTCTCCTGTCGCCAAGCTTCTGTAAAGGTACAGTTGTCCATTTTCCCCTCTCAGGGCCCCACGTAATATAATGTCTGAATATTTACTGACAGCTGTTGTCATTAGAGATCCGGTCCGGTGCGCTGGAACCAGTGCTGCCTCCAGCTGCCTGTGTGGTCCTGGGTGACTGTGTTAAGCCCCAGGGTCTCTGCTTCCCACTCTGAAGTGGGGCAGCTAACATTTTTGAGCATTGCCAAGGCAAGCCCTGTTCTAAGTGTCTCCCGTGCATGGGCACAGTAATCTCCCGATAACCCTGCAAGGTAGGTGTTGTTATCATCTCCTCTTAACAGACGGGCAGACTGAGGTTCAGGGAAGTTAAGTGGCCCCAAATCACTCGGCTGGCAAACAGCAGAGCCCCGACTGCCACCCAGAGCCAGCCAGCTGTACACGACGCTACTTCGTAAAAAGGCCATCGTGAAGGTTAAGTAAGATCAACGGCTGCATGCAGGCTTGTACACAGCGAGTGCTCCAGAGGCGGTCGTTAACAAGACAAATACCACCACCCTCATCATCGCTGTCACTATCACCCTTATTGGACAATCTCGAGGGGCTGTCATCTCTAACCCGGTGGTCCTCTAAGTGCAGTCCCAGACCAGAAGCATGAGCATCACCGGGGAACTTGTTAGAAATGCAAATTCTCTGGCTCTACCCCAGACCCACTGAGTCAGAAATGCTGGGGGTGGGGCCCAGAAGTCTGTGTGAACAAGCCTTCCAGGGGATTCTGATGCATGCACAGGTATGGGGACTAATCCCCCCACCAAGGGAGACAGGGAGGACAGATAAGCAAACAGGTTGGGGTGGGGAGGGGGGGCTTGCCCCCCAACCCCCAACTGGTAAATGTCACAGGTGGGGTTTGAACTCTCGCCGTCGAATCCAGACTGTGCTCTTGGGGCTACACCCTGATGCCTCTCCTGCCGGCAGCTCACCACAAAGCGAGGGCCTGCCAAGTATTTCACTCTGGGTGAGCAGGCAGGGACTGGAGCACTAGAGGCCCTTCGAAGATCTAGAGACAACTCTCCCAAAATAAATCTCTTAGCTAAACAGACATTTTCCAAAAGACATCATCATTTCCCAGAATACGGAGTGACCTAGAAACCCAGGCCAGCAAAGAACCTCTGAAACGGAGGTAGCTTTCCTCCTTCCCTCTTCTCTCCCTGTCTCCTCTGTTCCTTTCTCCTTTTCCTCCTCCCTTCTCATCCTTTCTGTACTGACTACTGTAGGGTCTTCACTTATTGATTCCTTTAAAGAACGTTCACTGAACACCTGTGGATGAGCCCTGTAGTTCCAAAATCTAAAAACTTCACACAGGTTGCCCTGGCCGGTCTGGCTCAGCGGTTGGAGCGTCGATCCTCAGACCAAAGAGTCACGGGTTCGATTCCAGTCAAGGGCATGTACCTCGGTTGTGGTTTGTCCCCAGCCCTGGTCGGGTCATACGGGAGGCAACCAATCCATGTGTCTCTCTCACATCAATAGTTCTCTCTCTCCCCTTCCCACTCTATCTGATGATAAATGGGAAAATATCCTCAGGTGAGGATTAAAAAATCCATGTGATTATGAGTGCAGGTACATTCAAGCAAGGCACAATAGAGTATGGAATGAACAGAGCCTAAGGCAGGGCACACCCTCACGGTACCTCACCTTTGCCATGTACTAGCTTGTGTGTTTTGGGGCAGGTTATTCTGAGCCTTACGTTCCTTCTCTGTGAGATAGAAATAACGAAACCTAGAGGTGGCGTTTTTAAAGAATTTAAAAAACAGTGGAAGGCAGCTTTATGTCATTACTAAAATGTGATCAAGTTCTTTCTTGCATTTCTAACCTTTTTGGGGGTTGATTTTCTATGTTTAGCTGCTGGGTTGTTTGATGCATATAGCTTTAGTTTTCATATCTTCATATCTGTGAAACTTTTTGGATCATTGCATAATGAATTGTATCGTCCCATTCAGGATGCGTCAACCTTCCATTCCACTTTATAAGATACAAACATTGCCACTCTTGCTTTGTTTGTTTGCTTCTTTGTATTTGGCTGGAATCACTTGACTTTCAAATAATTTGAAAAGCAAAGTCTCTGCCCTTTTTTTTTTTTTTTTTACTAATATATATATATTTTTATCCTCACCCGAGGATAAAAATTTCTGCATAGAGCTAGAGGGAGAGAGAAAAGAAGAGAGAGAAACATCGATGTGAAAGACACATCGACTGGTTGCCACCCACACGACCCCAACCGGGGCCGGGGACAAACTGCTACCGAGGTACATGCCCTTAGCGGGAACCAAACCTGGGACTCTCTGGTCCGCGGGCCGACGCTCTAACTGCTGAGCCAAACCAGCCGGGGCCAAAGTCTCTGCCTTTTAATACCAGACTTTGGTTTACACATTTAGTGTAACAATCGATATATATTATTTTACTCCCTTATTAAACGTTTAGAACTCAATTTTGGTGAAACAGTTTTTGAGAGGAAAAAAACCACTCATTTAAAGAGGAAAAAAAAAAAATGGGGCGAGCAGGTTGGCCATCCGGGTGCTTTGACCTGATAGAGCTCAGTGTCTTCACATTTACAAGAATCCGGAGCATACGACGCAGATGGAGGCAGAGATAGCGAGGGTGGGTGTGAGAGAACCACAAAAATGAGGATGAGAAAAAGCTGAGTACACATGCTAGCTGGGGATGAGAGATGCTAATCTAATCACGGAAATTCGGATCTAGAAGTTTCCCTGGACTAGAAAATCCCAGCTGGCTCACTTAGCAGTGAGGTAAATGACTTGGCAAGATCACTCAGAATGCTGGGCAGAGCGGTGACTATATTCATGTCTTCTGGGTCACCATGTCCCTAAGCTCTGGGCAGCTGGACTATGTCCTGGAGGATTTATTTAAGAAAAAGCAGGCTGCCGCTTCCTTGCTGAAGTTAGGAGGGAGATATGGAAGAACAGGTTCCACTATAATAAGAACAGTTATGAACAAGAGGAAAAGAAGTGTGATTTGTATTTTCTTCTGTGCACTCAGCTACATGTACACATAGCCTTAAAGAAATGCAGAGAGCAGCCCTGGCCGGTTTGGCGCAGCGGTTAGAGTGTCGACCTACGGTCCAGAGAGACCCGGGTTCGGTTCCTGCTAAGGGCATGTACCTCTTGTCCCCGGCCCTGGTTGGGTCGTGTGGGTGGCAGGCACTCGATGTGTCCCTTTCACATCGATGTTTCTCTCTCTATCTCTCTCCCTCCCACTCTATCTGAACAAAAAATGGAAAAAATGTCCTCAGGTGAGGATTAAAAAAAAAAAAATGAAATGCGGAGAGCAGAGCGGACCAGGATCTCTAAACGCAGCAGGAGAGCTGGAAAGGTCACCCAGTATTTGGGGAAGTGAAGCAGGTGTCACGTGAAAACTTTCACATTGAAAATGTGTTGTCAACGAGGAAGCAGGCAGGATCCAATTTACCAAACTATGAAAACGTTTGCAGAAGACGAGGCACACCTGCATCCGAATTCCTACGCACACACAGACAGTGGGACAAATGTCTCTATCGATGGGAAACTAGGGCAATTGTTGCAGACATGACTGGTCTAAATTTAGCCGGAGGCCCAGAAATGAAATCTCAGGTTTCTGATGTCCAGACCTTGGAACGTGGTTTCTGAGGGCTTAACGAGCTTTGAGAGGTGGTCACCGAGTGTACTCACATCTGCGTAGATGTTAGTTCCAAACACGGGGGCCCAGTAGGCTGGCTCATCGCTGCAGTGCGCCGGACAGCGGACTCTGAAAAACGAGAGGCATTTGCGGGCTGGTTGGGATCAGCCGAAAACAAACATCTTGAGAAGCATCGAGCCCTCCTCATTTGAATGTCAAGATTTAAGTCCTTAGGCGAAAGAAAACGACCATACTGTTTATTCTTTAAGGAAAAAATAAATAAACAAATAGTGGCTCAGGTAGTTGGAGCGTCGTCCTGTACACCAAAATGCTGAGGGTTCAATTTCTGGTCAGGGCACATTTCGGGTTCGATCCCTGGGCAGGCATGCACGGGAAGCAACCAATCGATGTTTCTCTCTCTTATCAATGATTCTCTCCCTCGCTCTCGCTTTCAAAGCAATAAACTTATCCTCAGATGAGAATTAAAAATATATATATATATATACTTCTCCCACTCTAGTAATGGTACAAATATTTTTCCTCTTCTCACATAGTGCATATAAACTTTTAACCCCCATACAAAAAGACACACAAACAACCGTGTGAAAGGGAAGCACTAGCTCAGGGAGGTGAGTGTGGGATTGTACAAGGTGGTACCTCCCGTTCTTGGGTGTGGGCCAGCTCGTACTGTGGGTACATCATGGAGATTATAATCAATAGACTGTTGCAAGGCCACTGCCCTGTGTGGGGGAGGAAAGGGCGGAGGGCCCTCACCTCAGTGAGTCACAGACTCGTCCAGGGAGGGGGCGCTGATAACCCGAGGCGGGAGGGTTAGGTCAGCGCTATGTCACCAACTCCCTGCCGTGGCGCAGGGGCGAGGAGTGTGCCTCAAGCTGGGAACAGGTGGACCCAGGAAAAGGCGTGAACTGCACTTAGGAACAGGCCTTCCGTCTTCATCTGGAACAGTGGCCCTGGCAGCAGCCCAGGGACCAAGAAGCCAAAATGGCACCCGGAAGCCACCTGGCCCAGGACAGGCAGGGTGGCGGGAGGGAAGGGAGCCAGGTCCAGGGAGAGGGGCAGAGAGAAAGAGGATGTGTGTGAGAGAGTCACAAAAGGAAACAGAATTTAGAAAAGGCTGGTCTTTCCTAGATCTTCTAGAAGGGCAGGTCAAAACCCCTATTAGTCCTACTCATGCTATGTCAGGTTTTTCTTTTCCTATGTTTGTTTTTGTTGAAATAATTTCCTCCGGATTCTCTTTAATATTCGGGGATCTACTGAAAGGCTGTTTCCCCGCTTGAGCATGGGGGGTGGTCCAGGCTGGAGACAGAGAGCCTCCAGGTGGGCGGAGTCAGCCCCCCTGGGGAGATGCCTCCCCTCACGGGTCCCCTCCCTCCGGGGCTGTTCTCTGCTCACACCTCAGGGGGTCCACCTATTAGTTTTAAGGTCAGCCATGCCTTTGGAGAATCCACAAGCTTCCAGGCTAGGATAAGGTTCTAGAAAAGGCAAAAACAGAGTGACAGAAAGTAAATGGGTGGTTTGTGGGGATGTGGGTGGAGGGGGACTGACCGCAGGGGACTTTCTGTGGGGGGATGAGAACGCTCTCTCTCTCGACTGTGGTCATGGCCGGATGACTGTGCATTTGTCTCAACTTTTATCATGTGCAAATTATACCTCAAAAACTGGATTCGAATAAGCTATTTCTAAAGCGAGCCATAGACAATGTCACAGCGCGAGTAGAAGAACCAACGAGCTGGGTTAAATGGGACAGCCACACTGGTCCCAGGCTGACCCGGGACAGCAAACCCGACAAGTCTCAGGGCTTGGGCTGTGTGGCACATGAAGTCCCTTCTGTAAGTGTAAGTACTCTGTCCAGTGAGGGGAGGCAACCAGCATCAAGTGGACGGAGTCAGTTCTCAGTTAAGTTCCCAGAGCAGGGTTCCGAGGACCCGCTGCCTGCTGGGCTCACCCAGTGGTGTCCACAGAGGCTGGGCCACTCCTGGAGGTTCACCTTTAGTCCGTCCCTTCCACAGGGCTGTTTGCATGTCTTTTTATATGGGGTTTTAAACGTTTACATGAACTATTTGAGAAGAGGAAAAATGTTTTTACCACTGCTAGAGTGGGAGAAGAATATTTTCTTTCTTTCTTTCTTTCTTTCTTTTTCTTTCTTTCTTTCTTTCTTTCTCTTTCTTTCTTTCTTTCTTTCTTTCTTTCTTTCTTTCTTTCTTTCTTTCTTTCTTTTTCTCATCCAAGGATATGTTTATTGTTTTGAGTGAGAGAGAGAGAGAAACATTGATAAGAGAGAGAAATATCAATTGGTTGCTTCCTGTACGTGCCCCGACCAGGGATCAAACCCGCAATGTGCCCTGACCGGGAACTGAACCCTCAACCTTTTCTTTCCGTGGTCAAGGCAGGGTCCCAGGGGCTCCTGAGGCGCCTCAGACTATTCCAATGTGCAACCAGGGTTGAGATCCAGCGGTCTCAGGGGAGGTCTAGTGGGCCCTTGACTGTGAACACGGAGGGACTGATTTCCTGGGTAGGCTCACACCAGGGCCATATCTGGAACCCCACTGTGCTTCACTTCCAGGAGATGACCCCCAACCCAGCACGATACCTTCTTCTCTCCGCCCCTGTGTTTGCAAAACCAGACGCCAGGGAGCCTTACCTTGGGCAGTGGGTCCCTGGCTTCTCGAATGGGCAGAGCTGAGCGACGGTGGTGTAGCAGTCCAAGTCTTGCACTGTGAACAGGAGCCATCAGAAGAGGGTCAGGTCATGGGCAAGCCTGGGCCTCGGGCTACCAGCCTGTGAAATGGGCTGCTAGACAACTGGGTCCTAGGTGTTCACTGAGCCCTCCAATGGAGCCAGGCGAGAACCCAGTGTTCCTGGCCCTTCACCAGGGATGAGACAAAACCCATGCTGTTTCCTGGTCAAAGATGCTACCACCCACAATAGCTTCTCTGTGGATCCACTACACTTTTCATTTGCGTAGTGATTTTCTATTTTGAAACCTTTCTCCTACGTATCATGCTGGATCCTCACGGCAAGTATTATTCTGATTATGCAGATGAGGAAACTGAGGCTCAGAACAGCGGAGAGCTCACAGGACATGGAGGAGAACCCAGGTTTCCAATTCCCAACCTGGAGCTGTCTCAAAGAAAGCCAGGGACTCTTTTCTTCAAAGCCATCGGTCTGTTTAAACAACAGATGTAAGAAAGTGACTCTAATACTGGCCACCTGTTGTCTCTGACAGCATGTCCTCGTCTAGTCCAGAGCTGGGTAAACTCTTTCTTCAAAGACCAGAGAGTAAATATTTCCAGCTCTGTGGGCCCTATGATCTACGCTGCAAAGAAACCAGCCACAGACGATGCATAAATGAATGGGCATGGCTGTGTGCCAATAAAACTTTATTTATATAAACAGCCACAGGCAGGATTTGGTCTGAAGGAGGTAGTGACTATAGCACGCTCTCCCATGGATGCATCCCACCCTACCAAATAAACACACCCCATGTTTCCCTCCCTTGGCCAATGCAGACATTACTAATCTATCAAGCTCTGTTTTACACTGAGCCCAGAATGAGGCCTCAGCATCCACCTCCTATCAGCTACTCTAGATGCAGATGTTGGTATTTCTGTGCCATTCAGCTGGAATGCCAGGCCTGTGTTTCTGATTTAGCACTCTAGGGCCAGTGCCAACTTCAGATATGTTTAGAAACTAATTAGAGAATCAGCCTTCTCGGAAACCTCGTTTAAAAGCCTTTACATTGCCCAGCTGGTGTGATTCAGTGGGTTGAGCATCATCCCATGGACCAACTCCCTGTCAGGGCACATGCCCAGGTTGTGGACTCGATCCCCAGGAGGGGGCGAGCAGGAGGCAGCTGACTGATGTTTCTCCCATCGATGTTTCTATCTCTCTCTAAAAATCAATAAAAACATAAAAAAAAAAAAAAGACTTTATAGCCCTGGTCAGGTAGCTCAATCGGTTGGAGTGTCATCTTGTGCACAAAAACAGCTATAGGCTCAGTCCCCAGCTGGGGCATGCTTGGAGGGTAGCCGATCGATGTTTCTCTCCCACATCGATGTTTCTCTCTCCCCCCATCTCTCCCTTCCCCTCTCTCTGAAAATCAATGAACATATCCTGGCGTAAGGATTAAACAAATTAAATAAAACCTTTACAGTGCTGAGAACAGCAATGTCAGCAGGCATGATAAGCACTAAATCAATAACCGAGGGGAATTAAATTTCCAAGGAAACCCAAGATAACCCACGTATTATGGTCACATAAAAACAACCGCCGCTTACCTTTTACTTTTGACACCGTGAATGAGCTGGACGCCTTGTATTTGCTATAAAAGGAAACACTGGTAAATGCAAACAGAATGGCTTCTATACGTGCCCACTTGCTCCTGCATTTCTTTTATTTACCGCCTCAGTTTTACATTTTCCTACAGGTCTACCACCAGCCTGAAAGCCCTCACCCTCTAGCCGCCTGATGGAGTCTACGGACCCCTTCTCAGAGTGACGGTTTTAAAATGCTTATGATAAAAGGAAACGACTAAAGGAAAATCAAGTTATTATTAATATCATTATCAAAGTATTGAAACCAATTAGCGTTAGAGTACTAGCCACACTTCTCGATTAATGCACTGAAAACGATGTGGAGGTGGGTCGGCTGACAACTGTCATCGCAGGGACAGCCACGGAGGCAGTGGTCAGAGATGTCGGCGGCAGGTCGGTGTCCACCAGTGAGCATCGCCTGCCCTGCGGGCCTGCTCTGGTTGGGGGCCAGCATTCATAACGGAAGGACATGCTCCATTTCAGTTAGAGGTCAGTGAAAATAAAGCTTTAATTCGCTTTAGGTTGATGTTCGCAGATTCCCTGAACTCTAAAACGTACAGAACTGGCTCGAGGTGCGGCGCTGGGCACTGGACGGGACTAAAAGCGGCTGCAGGACAAGTGTCCCAGGCAATGCAGGATCCGAACCTGGCAAAGCCCACAGCTCCGTCCTGCCTGTGCTCAGCCTCGTCCTGGACGGTACTGAGGTCACCCGACCGGTACCTCTGTGAGTGCCTTCTTCGGTTTACAGTCCCTTTGCTTGTTTGTTTACATAACCCCCAGGTCCTTAGCCAAGACGGAGAGGGAATACTCTGACACCACCTGAAGAGCAGAACTTTCTGGGGGGAACAACTCATGTCGTTTTTGAAATGTTCGGAGTGGCCTCACAATTCGGACGGGACATGCTGCCTGGTAAGAATCTCAGGACTTTCCTTGTCACAGACCCTGGCGCAGGCGCCCATGTGGGAATCTTGACAGGCTGTGGGCCATCATGGATTAGTTGGGTGTCAGCTTGGGGTCCTACTATGGTTCTCATTTACAAATGAGGGTGCTGCCCCCCAGAAGGGATGAAGAAACTGGCCCACGGTCAGGCACAGGGAAGAAGCAGAACCAGGTCTGTCTCACCCCATGACGCCCACTGGGCTCTACGGTCCCAGCCCCTGATTCCATAGACAGGTCAACATGTGGCCTCCTCGGCGCTCCCCAAAAAGTCAGAATAGCCAAGGACGGTCTGGCCCATCCACCAGCCACATACCTTCCATGAAAACATTATCTTGGGAAAAAAAAGTAAGTATGTTTTAAAAAATGAAAAGCCTCGCTTTTAGGAAGGAAAAGTGCCAATCCAGAATTAGCCTATAAACTCCAAGAAACCATCAGCTGTTAATGATAACGTGTCTGAACGGTCCTCGGGGACAAGGAAGAAAGACAGAAGTCGAAACTCAACCAAATTAGAGAGAGAAAGCGAGCCTGGCCAGTTTGGCTCAGCGGTTAGAGCGTCAGCCCACGGACCAAAGAGTCCTGGGTTTAATTCCAGCCAAGGGCACATACCTTGGTTGTGGTTTGTCCTGGGCCCTGGTTGGGGTTGTGTGGAGGCAACCATTCGATGTGCCTCTCTCACATCGATGTTCCTCTCTCTCTTCCTCCCTTCCGCTCTATCTGAAGATAAAAATGGAAAAATATCCTTGGGTGAGGATTAAAAAATAATAATAATTTTAAAAACTGAAAAGAAGAGCGAGCGAGCATTGGAATAAAATATGCTCAACCACCAATGGGGCAATCCCTGCGTGATGGGATCAAGGTCATCTCTACCCCCCCCCCTCGGTACTTTATATTGTTCAGTACTTTTCAAAGTTTCAACAATACTTTTATAAACCAGAAAAATTTTTCAGAAACCCTGATCACAGAATAGTCACCTCAAAGACTCCATGCCATTTCTCTCAGATTTGACAAAAAAGGGGACCCTCCCGTTCCTGGTGACGTCCACCAGGCCTCCTTTGTCGTCCAGGATCCCGTAGTGAATGGCGGCCCGGCATATGCTGGACGCCTGTGGGGAAGGGAAGACCGTGAGTACATCCGAAGTAATCTTTGTCAGCAACACCAAGAGGTTCGTCTTCAGCCCACAACAAGCCACAACGCCGGGCCAGGCTCACCCCACCTCTGTCTAGAACCTGTCTTCTTTGTTCCTGGGGTTGCTTATCTTAAAAAACCCACCTGAGCCCGGCCGATGTGGCTCAGTGGTTGAGCGCCGACCCATGCACCAAAAGGTCACCAGTTCGATTCCCGGTCAGGATACATGCCCAGGTTGTGGGCCAGATCCCCAATGGGGGGCATGCAGGAGGCGGCCAATCAATGTTCTCTCTCATTGATGTTGCTCTCTCTCTCTCTCTACCTCTCCCTTCTCTCTCTCTAAACTCAATAATGAAAAAAAAAAAAACAAAAAAAAACCCACCCAGGTGCTTCACAGACTAAGAACAGTGACAGTCAGCCCTTTCTCCCCACGCAGTGGGGCATCACGCTCCGTCTAACACAGAGACAGGTCCATGAGCCCAAAAGTGGCTTCACAAGTCCGTGAGCCCGTAGATACTCCCAGATCATCTCTACAAACGTCAGGCCGGACAGAGCAGGGGAAGGGACACCTTTTCACGTGAAAACCACCAGCTTTCTTTAAAAACACACGACAGCATCCACACAAGCACCGACAGAAACACTGACCACACTTACACTTTCATAAAAGAGTGTTCCGAAGACCTTTGCCTTGTTGTTCAGGCAGCCTGCTGGGCACTGGTACCTGACGGAAAAGACAAGATGATTTTCACAGGGAAACATGATTCAATATGACCGTGGGATTATCTTTTTTTTTTTCTTCTTCAACGGCTCTGTTGTTAAACACAGAAAAGCTTCAGTGATGTGGAGTCCGCTGTTTCCTGGCAGGTCACAGTTCACGCAGGCTGAAGCTTATGGTCACATGAACACAATTACAGATTCCATCTGACCTCCTTCAGGTCTATTTTCACGTGCTTAAGATTTGTGCTTAAACGGAGACGTGACTAGACGGACAATTCACAGAAGAAAGGCAAGTGACGCCCAGACACTTAAAAAACCGAAACCCTTAACATCAGTCATCGGAGACCGGCAAAGCGAAAGAATGTGCCATTTCTCGGTGTCAGATTACACGGCTTTTTAAACAGAATAAAACTCAATGATGGTGTTTGTGTTCGTGAAAAAAGTATAAATCACTCTTTCCAGAAAGCCTGACATTTGTTAATTCTTGAATTTCCCTTTAAGTGTGTATCCCAAGGAAAAAGTCAGCAAGTCAGACCCACATGTTATTCCAACTGTTTAGAATTGTGAAAAAACCAGAAACAAGCCAGCGGATATCAAAGGAATGACCACACATGTCGGTGTCGCATATGTCAGAGTGGTTGGTATGCAGCCACTAGGAAGGGCGTTTTCCGAGGCCGACTCACTGCCTTCAGAAACTAGTGCGTGAAAACAAGAACACGTAGGAGCCCGTAAGCAGTAGTGGCCGAATCAGTGCAAGGAAAAAAGATCAGAACTATAACAAATTGTTACCGATACTGAGGACAATCTGGAAACATTTTTTTGCTTGTATACTTTGTTGTGGTGGTTGTTTTCCTGGATTACTTACAACAAAGAAGAATACTTTCTAAAGTCAGAAAATAAGCCCTGCCTGGTTGGGGTCAGCGGTTAGAGGATCACCCCCGGACCAGAGAATCTCAGGTTTCATTCCCGGTCAAGGGCATGGACCTGGGTTGCAGGTTTGACCCCCAGCCCCAGCCAGAGTCATGAGGGAGGCAACCAATCGATGTGTCTCTCTCACGTGGATGTTTTCCTCTCTCTCTCTCCCCCCCTCCCTCCCTTCCACTCTCTCTAAAAATCAATGGAGCCTTGGCCAGTTTGGCTTAGTGGTTAGAGTGTCAGCCCACGGACCAGAGAGTCCCAGGTTCGGTTCCCATTAAGGGCATGTACCTCAGTTGCAGTTTGTCCCCAGCCCCGGTTGGGGTCGTGTGGGTGGCAACCAGTCAATGTGCCTCTCTCATGTAAGTGTTTCTCTCTCTCTTCCTCCTTCTCTCCCTCCTGCTCTATCTGAACATAATTGCAAAAATGTCCTCGGGTGAGGATAAAAATAAATAAATAAATAAAAATCAATGGAAACATATCCTCGCGTGAGGATGAACAAAAAAATAAAATAAAGTAAAATCAGAAAATAAGCCCAGCAAATACTATTTTTGTAAGAGTACCGGACACAGAAACCGGATGTGCCAGACGGTGGGACAGCCTGTAGGTGAGACACTGTGGACAGGTTGGTGTTTGCAGGTGGGATGAGTTATCTTTCTCGACCAGAGGTCTCCGAAAGTCTTGGTGTGGATGGACCCTTGTCTTCTCCCTGCCTGGGGAGGGTCCCATCTGCCCCTGACTCCGGAACTCTTTTGATTCTATCTCACGAGGGATGTTTTAAACCCCGTAATTTTTCCCCATTGAGCACTCAGGAGTGATAATGAGTTTGTGGGACAGAAAGTCACATCGTCACGAAGGGACATTCCAAAAATCCTAGACCCATGAGTTTGCGGAGTGGATGTCCCTTCCAGCGCCGCGTGCTTCCTGCCCAGTTCGCCCAGCACACCCAGAGATGTGCAACTGTCCCCAGCACCGTGCAGGGGACGGTTATTGCACCACCGGCATTGCCACATCTTGCTCATCTCACCAACAAGCGGACCGTTGACTTCTGCAGCGCTTGCTGGCCTGTTTCCAGCTGCTCATGGGACGATGTCTGAACCTCTTGAACGACCTCATCCTGAGTTGCTCAAAGTCTATTTCCTAACACGCCTGCCAAAGGCCGAGCCAAGCGTTCTAGCAAACCAAACTCCAAATCCTCGTGGTATAAAATAGGACCCGCCACCTTCTCTTTTTAGCATGCGCTTTAAATGATGCAATTCAGCTTTAGGAGAATGCGTGCCAGAGTCCATAGGAAGACGAGGAAGGACCCGTCTGCCAGTGACGTGGTTTTCCTGCCCTGAACCTGAGGCTCTGCATGAGGCCGCGGCACCTGCGGGCCGCTCGCTGCCAGGAAGGGCAGCCCAGCAGCTGCGCTGCCAAAACCAAACTCGCTCTTCTTGGCAGGCATGCTCCGACACCCGAGTGGACAATGACTCCGTCAGCTAGATGAATTCATTCAACTACCCGGGGCTACACGGGCGGCTCTTGCTCCAGTGGGGCCCGTCGGGAAGCAGCAGGCCGACTCCGATTCTGCGGCAGGCTTGCAGGGTCCATGCACGGCCAAGGAGCCGCCAGCCCACACACGTCTTAACACCACCCCACCTCCGTGGTGCATAACTCTGGGCGCCCCTGGGACGCCCTCACACAGAGAAGTGTCATGGAGCCCGAGCTGCACAAAAACGCTGGTCAATGTCGTCATGTCTCTGCAGCTTGGAAATTCCTTTGAGACGATAACACAGAGCACCTGCAGTTCGAACACCCCCTTCCCGCTAGGGATGAAACACGGAACTGGAATATATGTCCAGGCGGAAGGAGACCCAGAGCTTGGGCCAACCCTCGAGGTCAAAGGTCATCAATTAGGGGTGATCTTACCCCCGGGGGGCGATTGGTGATTTCTGGAGACATTTCTGATGATCACAACTAGGGAGGTGCTCCTGGCATCTGGCAGGTGGAGGCCAGGGATGCTGTTCAGCTTCCCGCACTGCACAGAACAGCGCCCACCACAAAGGGTTATATGGCCCGAAACGTCCGCACTGCTGAGGCTGAGACACTCGGGTGCGGGTTGACAGAAACGGGATCACCTTTGTGTGCACGCCCTTAGTAAAGGGTGGCATTCGGGGGGAGCTCTGGCCAGTCTGATTTATGACACAAAGCAAGCGGAGTCACCTCCCCACTCAACCGCTGTGCATACCATTGCTGCGAAAAGTAGAGAATACCCTATTTTTGTGAGTTTCTACCCAGCCTGCTTTGGGCGGCCATCAGCTGGCTGATCATGACGTGACCCACAGCCACAGCAGGTGCTTCAAGGGCTGTTGGGGCAGTGACAGGGCCCAGCCCAGACCTTACCTGTTGCACGTGGAGCCTTTGCACTTGTCCTTCATCTTGGTGTCACACCTGACAACTTGGGCTAGGAGAGAAATTCAGACATATACCTCACTGCAAGAATCAAGGGGATGAGACTGAGTGAGAGGACCCCCCCCCCCCACTCTGAGGAACTTCCCAGGACATTCGAGAGCAAGACAACTGCCTAGTGGCCACGAGCTTCAGTGGTGAGGTTCGAATCCCTGACCTGCCGCTTTGCAGTGGTCCTTTGACCTGGGACGTGTTCCTTCCCCTCTCTGAGGTCCAGTTTCCACATGTGGATAAGGGGTCCCAGTAACGTGGGTACTGTGTCCGTGAGCAATGAATGAGAAAGTGCCCATAACCCTGGCAGGGAGCCTGGCACACACTAAGTGCCCCGCAGACCCTCTGGGCTCTGGAGAACCCAGCCTGGGAAGCGGAGAACAGGCCCCCCTGCGCCGTCTCCCCCGTAGCCAAGACGACTTTGCCAAGCTTCCCTTTTCTGTGTATTTTATAGGGACATATAGAAATCTTGGACTAGAGTTATAGTTAGAGAAAAAAAAAGACATTATAATTTTACGTTATTAAAATAACCAATGGAACCGTTTCAAACTTCTGGACAGAAAGGAGCATCAGCGTATTTCCTGGTCAGAGAAGCTACAGGAAAAAAGGCAACAAGCCTGGGAAAAAGGCCCTTGAAGCCCAAGAGGCTAGAGTGACTGGTGGGGGCGGGGGAGGTAGTAGTTGAAAAATAGGGGATGGTGCCCAGCTGGTGTGGCTCCGTGGTTGAGCATCGACTCATGCACCAAGAGGTCACCAGTTCGATTCCTGGTTAGGACATACGCCCAGATTGTGGGCCCGATCTCTGGTGGGGGCATGCAGGAGGCGGCTAATCAATGTTCTCTGTCATTGATGTTTCTGTCTCTCTCTCCCTCCCACTTCCTCTATATCTGAAATCAATAAAGAAAAAAAAAACTTAAAAAGAAAGAAAAATAGGGGATGGTTTCTGAGCAAGATGGGCACAAGGTGAGCCCTACTCTGGGGCGAGGCCAGTTTGACGCTGTTTAAGGCTTAGCGGAGAACTGGAGGGAAGGAGAGCGGTGGACGGACAGCCCACGCCTGTTGCCGTGTCTGGGAAGCGCCCCTGCAGAACCCCAGACCTCCAGGAAAGGTGCCCTGTGCACAGTGCCCAACGGGACATCAGTGTCGGGGAAGTCAGAGCACTGAGCTCTGGCCAAGCAGCGCGAAGAAAGAAGAACAGCCGAGGGAGGTGAGGTGCACCGGGAACCAGGGGAGGGGAGAGCGCGACAGAGGCGAGCGTGGGAGTGGTCTGGGGACTTGCAGAAGTCTGGGGGAAACATGTAACTTCCCGCCAAGGGTGCTGTCTGAGGCAACTGGATACTCCCAAAGTGCAGGGAGCCCCCAGTACTGCAAATAATCCTCATAGCACCTCGTATTACTGCCCCGTTTTGTGGATGAGCAAACGGAGTCCAGAATTGGGCGCTCACAGGAGCTGGCCCCACCCTGCACGGGAACACTTCTGAGAAGAACCCAGTTCAGCCCAGGTCCCCTTTGGAAGGCTAAGGTCTAAACGTAAAACACCTGCCTGGGGCGGGGGTGGGGGAGGGGTGTCACTCAAGCATAGCTTCTGTAAATCTTACTTTTGAAATTACTTTAAAACATTTTTTAGGAACGTCTTAGGGTTGCGCACTTGCAAGCTGCACACTTCCCTGCCCCTGCCGTTTGCAGACGGGGAGACCTCTCCACCCACCAGCTCCCCTCCTCCATCCACCCCAAAGAAAACTGCCCCCTTCCAGAGGTGGCTCGCAGGGGGACCGAGGGCAGAGAGGGAGCCGACTCACTCATGTAGTTCACGGCGGACGTTTTCTGGGGTCTGATCACCCTCGGCTGAACCCAGGCGTGTTTCTCTTCAGCAATGGGAGCTGTCTCCACCTCATTCATCTCGTCTGTTTCAGGCTTTTGGACATAAGTCTCTTCTTCATAGGGAAGACGGAGGGAAAAAAATAAATGCTGAGATTCAACAAAAATGCACTTTGCAAAAAAAAAAAAAAAAAAACACTTGGAACCTAAACTGGTTTGAGGTTTAGTTTGACAAAGAATCACTTCAGTGGCAAAGAGAGAGTTACGTTTCAGAGCAGGCCTGGCCGGCTGGGATTCTACCCGCCGGGGCGAGATAGACAGGCTCTGCTGCTGGGTGTGCTTCGGACCCAGCTGGGCTGACCACAAGGGGAGAAGGCCCCAGCGCCCACACCTGCATGATCAGAATGGTTTCTTGTCCCACCTCCTCCTGCACCATCATTTGCCCAAGGAAGTATATCCTCTGACCCCAAACCGTAGCTGCCTTCCCTGAGGTCCCTCTTGCCCTAAGTCATCAATGGGAGAGGGGTCTTCCTCATTTACACGCCCATTATGGTGCACAAAGATACCTCAATGGCCTTGGGCCCCACGGCCCCTTATCACCAGCCCATCCTGCTCCCTTCTCTACCCCGTGAGTCAAGATCACTTAACCCAGACTCATTTCCTCTCTCTGCACTGAAGTTTTGCTACCCAGTGACGTTGGACCCATCACATAGAATGAACAAGACAGACCCAACTCCTGGTTTAAAAAAATTAGTTCATTGGGTCCCAATCTGTTCGCCACCCAAATACTATTTCTCCAACCATGATCATGACCCCTACATTTTTTTTTAATCCTCACCTGAGGACACTTTTTGCATTCATAGAGCGAGAGGGGGAGAGGGAGGATGAGAGAGAGAGAGAAACATCAACATGAGAGAGACACATTGAGTGGCTGCCACCCACACAACCCCAACTGGGGTCGGGGACAAACTGCAACGGAGGTACGTGCCCTTAGCGGGAACCGAACCCGGGTCTCTCCAGACCGCGAGCTGACGCTCCAACCGCTGGAGCCAAATCGGCCAGGGCTGGCCCCCTACATTTTAATTAACTAAACAAACTGCATTTATAAACATCAGTTTATTTGTCTTCTAGTTTTCATCACAAAAGACAACTATTCATTGCTGACCAAAATCTGTAACCAGGCCACCAAGATACCAAACTGTCAGTTCCAGCCAAAGCCAAGCAGAGAGTTGCTGTTCGCATCTGCTGGCCTGGCCTTCTCCAAGATGAACAGGTTCACAGCCCTTTGCACCCTCACAGCATGCACCCCTGTCCCGCCAGATGTCTGTGGACCCGAGTTGGAACCCCCTGCTCCTGCTGTCCCTCAATGAAACAAGCGACAGAAGTGTGTTTGGGTAAGAACGACATCAAGCAGGAGGAGTGACGCATCCTCACAGACCTCTTCGTGTCACGGAACAAACAAGTCCTAACAAGTGTTCATCAGCCCCCCCGCCTGGTTGCCACTGCTTCTTAAGGGCAGTGACCTGTCTGCTCCACAGGGCAGACCAAGATTTTTGTGTCTATACCAGACACACATGCACATGAAGAGCAGATGAGTGGTTCTCCCAGGCTTGTCCAGGATGGAATTCTTTGCTTCTGTTTCACGGTTCAGTTCTGTCTTGCACAACCACCACCCCAGGCGCACCTAGTCCCGAGACGATGGATGGGATTTAAGCTGGGAGGCGAACTGCAATCTCGGGTCTCGGATCTGCTCCATCAGAGCTCATGGACTTCCTGTGCTGCTTCTGGGCAGTGAGCTCACAGCTGTGACCTCACCCCCGCCTGCCTTTCTACCTGCTGTAAGCTCCCTGGGGCCCGGAGCGAGCCTGTGTCACAGCTCCCTGGGTACCCAGCTCCCAGCCCATAGTACTTGCTCAACAAGATCTGCCGAATGGGAGATAATCAAAACCCCCAAAGAATTCTGTCTTCGGATTCCTTTGGGAGAGAAAAAAAAAATTCCCAGTGAAGTTTAGACATTTCGGAAGGGAATTCTGAAAGCACCAATTGCAGCCAAAGCCATTAGGTGAGATCTTCACGAAGACACCAGGTCCGCAGCGCCGTTTGGCACGCTCCGCCGTCTCTGGCCGGCCTTCCCGTCAATGTGGCTACTCAGGTTTGCCCTTCGCTCAAAGCCACAGCTGTCTCTGGAATAAGCCGGGTTTTCTTCCACTGGCCTTTAGGATTTTTATACCTCATAATCGCAGCTTTATTGAGACGAATATAGTTTGGTAAAGCAGTCTAAAGCATTTGAGGGCTCACTATTTAAGAAAATGGGCAGACAGTCCTCGCCCTCAGACACACACATGAAACGTGGACCGCCTGCCCAGAGGACCGGCTCTGTTTGGGCACATCCCAATTAAGATCCCCCGTGCGGGCCGGCGCAGGCCTGGGGAAATTCCACGTCCGAGTTCACGGCGAGGTCACCGTGCGCGCCGTCCGGCGCCGGACCAGGGGTCTGGGGCGCACTCCCATCGTCCTTCAGATTCCCACCTGGGTCCGTGTGCTAACAGAGCTCACAGCTAACGGACTGAACGCAGACATCCTGATAGTTCTCACGACATCCTCTCGTTGCCCTAAGGGATGTGATGGGCCTCATTTCACAGAGGGACCGAGGACCTGCCCACACTCACACAGCTGGGAGGCAAACTGCCTTTCCCTGCAGCCCACGCCCTCTTTGTTCTCACTGTTGTCGATCCTCACCCCAGGATCTTTATTTATTGAATTTTAGAGAGAGTGGAAAGGAGGGAGGGGAGGAGGGAGGGAGGAAGAGAGAAACATCCATGTAAGAGAGGTACATCAATGGGTTGCCTCCCACATGACCCTGACCAGGGCTAGGGATCAAAACTGCAACCCAGCCCTGGCCGGTTTGGCTCAGCGGTTGGAGCATCGGCCTGCGGTCCAGAGAGACCCGGGTTCGGTTCCCGCTAAGGGCACGTACCTCAGTTGCAGTTTGTCCCCGGCCCCGGTTGGTCATGCGGGTGGCAGCCACTTGATGTGTCCCTTTCACGTCGATGTTTCTCTCTCTCTCTTTCTTCCTCTCTTTCCCTCCCGCTCTGTCTGAACAAAAAATGGAAAAAAATTTCCTCGGGTGAGGATAAAAAAAAAAACTGCAACGCAGGTATGGCCCCTGACCAGGAATCAAACCCGTGACCCTTCAGTCTGTGGGCTGACCCTCTAACCACTGAGCCAAACCAGCCAGGGCTGCCCACACCCTTTATCACCCCCCTGGCAAGGCTGGAGGGGTGCAACACTCTCTCGTAGCCCATCCTTACCCCTGCTCCATCTCCATTATCAGCCAGGCCCTGCGTGCAGGCTCAATAAGTAGCTTAGGCAGGTTGGTCACTTTATAGGAGACTTTCTGCACGGTTAGCTACGAAAATTGGTGCACCTGCCTAATCAAGTTGGCTATTTTCCACCAAAAATAAAGAAACAAGTACTGAGGCTTCATTGGGTGGGTAAACCAGCATCTAAGGGATCTTTGTCTGTATTTGTTCTCGGAAAATGACTCTCTGTGGGTTTGGGTGGTATTGTACCGAGATGACATTCAGAACACACCTGCTCCATGCCCCTGGAGGCCCTGGAGTGAACCAGCAGTTGTAACTACAGGTGGTCAAGGTTCAAGAAGAGTCTGGCTGCAGGAAGGCAGGTACACTGCCTGTCTGTATAGTCAGGGAAGGCTCCCTGGAGGAGGCGTGCCACCACAGCTGTGTTTCCAAGGAGGAGAAGGCATTTGCCAGGTTCTAGAGATGGATGAGATAGCCAGGCTAGGAGAGGACGAAATCCTCACCGGGTGATGAAGGACTCCATGCAGGTGTAAGCACACCAGGCTTCCCACTTCTTCAAGGAGCTAACCCGCTCTGTTTATACAGCACTGACTATGTGCAGGTTGTTGTGCTAGCAACTCACGTCCTCCTCATTGCTTTAACTGTGGGAGAGCAGGAGGCAGGGGTTTCCAACTCTGCTCCACAGACGTCGGAGGGGACGGGGGTGCATGCTGTGAAGGTGCAAAGGGTCCCCGCAGGGATGTGCATCAGTTCATCTTTGAGAAGGGCCACTCCAGCAGAGGCGAATAGCAACTGTCTGCTTTGCTTTGGCTGAAATGTACAGGACTTTGTCATCACAGTTACAGATGGGAAAACTGGGGCTCAAAGAAGGCAAGCGATGCGCCTGAGCACACACAGCCCATGATGGTGGTGATGACAACCCTGCTCCGCCTTAACCCAGACAGCTCTGGGCCATGCATGACCCCAGGGGGCATTCTTCCCCTCCAGTCCCCAAATCTGATGGAGACTAAACCCTTGCGGGTAACTGGAGAGCAGCCACAGGACCTGCCTGAATAGGAACTTGGAGATAGGATCTGACCTGCCCGAGTGCTGACCTGTATTCTCCTAGTCGCTCCGTGCCCCAGGGATAGATCTGATAACCCCTCTCTTCAGACAGGGACACTGAGGCTCAGAGAGACGATCGCCCAGGGCCCAACACTGGAATGTGGCAGGGCTGATACTCTCAGCGCAGCTGTGCCAGCCTCTGAAACCCGTGGCTGTCTCACAGATCCGGGGATCAGAGGGGGCGCATCAGGGAGCATCTCACCAAAGACGGGTGTGACACAGTGAAGAGGTGTGGCCTGAGAGGACACATGGAATCGAGAGGCATTTTCTTTAGCAAATGCTTATGGGGCCCTGGCCAGTTTGTCTCAGCGGTTAGAGCCAAAGAGTCCTGTGTTCGAATCTGGCCAAGGGAACATACTTCAGTTGCGGTTTGTCCCCAGCCTCGGTTGGGGTCGTGCAGGTGGTAACCAATCAATGTGTCTCTCTCACATTGGTGTTTCTCTCTCTCTCTCCCTCCTATTCTATCTGAAGATAAATGTAAAAAACAAACAAACAAACAAAACATATGCTTACAGGCATAGAAACATGCACGTAGATCAATGGAACAGAATAGAGAGCCTAGAAATAAACCCACACCTTTATGGTCATTTAATAATTGACAAAGGAGGCAAGAACATACAATGAGGTAAAGATAGTCTATTCAATAAATAAAGTTGGAAAAATTGGACAGATACATGCAAAAAGAAAAAGAAAAGGAAAAATCAAACCAGACCGCCTTCTTAATCATACACAAGAATAAACGCAACATGAATTAAAGACTCAAAACTATAAAAATCCTAGAGGAAAACATAGGCAGTAAAATCTCAGACATTTATCATAGAGATATTTTTTTCTGATATGTTGCCTCAGGCAAGGGAAACAAAAGAAAAAATAAACAAATGGGATGACATCAAACTAAAAAGGTTTTGCACAGCAAAGGAAACCATCAACAAAAGGAAAAGACAACCCACGGAATGAAAGAACATATTCACTGATACATCTGATTAGGGGTTAATATCCAAAATTTATAAAGAACTTACAAAACTCAACACCAAAGAAACAATCCAAGTTAGAAATGGGCAAAGGACCTGATAGATAGGTCTCCAAAGAGGACATACAGATGACCAATGGACGTATGAAAAGATGTTCAACATCACTAATCATCAGAGAAATACAAACTAAAACCACAATGAGATATCACCTTACACCTGTCAGAATGGCCGCCATCAATAAATCAACAAACAAGAGTTGGGGAAGATGTGGAGAACAGGGAACCCTCGTGCACTGTTGGTGGGAATGCAGATTGGTGCAGCCACTCCGCAAAGTAGTATTGAGATTCCTCAAAAAATTAAAAATGGAACTGCCTTGCCCTGGCCGGTGTGGCTCAGTGGTTGATCATCGACCCATGCACCAAAGGGTTGCTGGTTCGATTTCCGATCAGGGCACATGCCCGGATTGCGGGCTCGATCCCCCGAGGGGGCCGTGCAGCAGGCAGCTGATGATGTTTCTCTCTTACATCGATGTGCAATTCCTGGAACACAGCAGGTGCCCAATACATTTATACCAAATGCATGAACTCTCATTGGAGCCTGAGATATGATATGAAAGAATGGTGTCATCACACCCATTTTGCTCACGGGTAGAGGGATCCCACGGTTTGAGCGCCAGCCTCAAAACCTGGTTTGTTGCTTCTCCTGTCCCCTCCTCCCTTCCCTAATGGGCGGAATCATCGGTGGACAGCTGCCAGGACAGCAGAGCGCCTGGGCCCCTGAAAGGGTCTGGGACCCCCGCCCTCGCCACCTGCTTCTTACCCCCAGAGCTCCCCGACCCACATCCGCCCATCAGGGAGGGCCAGCACGGGGGTGCCCCGCCCTCCTGCAAGGCCCCTCTGAGCCATCACAGGGCTCGTGGATGGAGCCACGTGAAAAAACTCATTTTAGCTGCAAAAACACGGAGAGCCCGTTTTGCCCAGCGATGCCTCTTCTGGAATGGAGCCCGAGGAAATATTCCAAAATGTGAGAAATGCCTTAGGCGCAAAAACCGCGCATTAGTTATAGTAGTGGGGTGAGTGGGCACAGAGTTCTGAGTGGCGACAATAAACAAGCGGAGGAGTGGGAATTGCACCGCCTTTGGAAGCTCCAGGTTTCTGGAGGAAGGGATCATAAATGCTATGACAAGCTGGACGAAGGAGGAACAAGATGGGAAGTGGGAGAGCTGAGGGTGACTGAGACAGGGCTGGGGAGGGGGCACCTCGACTCCACTGTCCACTCTTCCCAGTGTGTGGTTTGCGTAAGCCGTGCTGTGACTCACGGTTTCGAAGTCATTTCCTACCTCGGTAACACAAGTTGTTCTTGCAGCCACCTCCGTAGCTGGGCGGGCACTCAGAGCAGGGCCGGCCGGTTTTGTACGGGGCCTCTCCGATCCAGTTCCCCCTGAAGATGGACCAGAAACACTGTCAGGAGGGGCCGCCACCCGAGGGCCCGGGGTCACGCCTTTCCTGGCCCCACTCAGGGCTGCACACAGTCCCCGAGGGAGGAAGGCGGGACCCGTGTACAGGGAAGAGGGGCTGCCCTGGATACCCCTGAGCACTGAAAGTCTGAAGAATTCTAGAAGAGCCCTAAATGAGAGCTACATGTCCCCTCCCGTCACTTTAGTGTGTGCCCCAACACCACACTGGCCCCACATTCACCCCTGTTGCTCCCGTCACACAACTCTGAGCGCTGTCCGTCCCTACCCGGCCCCCATGCCTTTGTCCAGAATACTGCCAGGATCACCCTTTAAACCTTTCTTCAAGTGCAAAAGTCAGTGTGATCACGGAGTACCCCGTGTTTGGACCACATACCCAGCCCAGGTCACCCCACCCTTCCGACAACCCAGGAGGGACACACTGGAATTCAATCCTTTTTACACAGGAAGAAACTGGGGCTCAGAGAGACTCAGAGACTTGCCTGAGGTCACACAGCAAGATATGAACCCAGGGGACTCCGAGCATCTAACCACACTCGGCTGTTGGGGCTGGGACCAAGGTCCCTCTGGGCCTCCCGGGCACCGTCTGCAAGCTCCCAGGGCGGGAAAACTGGAGGAGACTCATTGAGATTTCTCCGGGGCCAGGTGGCAGGTGGTGAGTGGAGTTCCCAAGTCCTCCTCATAGCACCTAAGTCTTTGGCAACACAAACTAGAGCGGTGAGTGACCAGGGACCAATCTGTGATTTGTTCCAGAAACTTCCTTTGTGGTCACCCAGTCATCCATTTGTTCTCCCAGGACAGGGATTTGGGCCTCCTGCTGGGCCACGTTCGGCCCCCGCCTGCTCCAGATGCCCTAGGCTGGACGCCAGCCCTGCCAAGCTGGGTGACCCCGACTCTCCCCAGTCCTGAGCCCATCTGCTCTGTGATGGGGGTAACGACAGGAGGCCGGTGCAGGATGAAGTGAGTGGCTCGGCTCGGGTGAAGGCCACACGCTCTGAGCACTTCCTAAACCAGCAAGCGTGCCCAGGTGATGTTCTGACAGCTTTCCAGGGAGCCGGGGAGGGGCCCTGCTGGTGTTGGCCAGAAGACAAACTGCAAAAACATGCTCTCTGTTTAACCTCCGGTGGCTCAAAATAGCGGGATGGCATCACCCAGGGCTGTGCGGGCATCAGGCCTGGGGATGGAGGGCGGGGGCCACTATAATATGCTCATTGCTTTAGTCGTCACGCATCACGGATGACAAATGATAGTGTCCTAGCCATGCTACAGACCCCACTCAGCTGACCACCCCTGCTGGGACATGCCGGCTGGCTGGGGCCTCATGGCAGCCTTCGGAGTGACTCCCCCAAACAGCCCATCACCAGGCACACCAAGAGGGCCTCAGAGCCTGGTTCCACTCAGTAAGTTTCTTCGGACGATCAGACCCCCAGTTGGCTTCATCCTTCTCCCCCGCTGAGATCACCGGCTTATCCAGGGTTCCAGACTTCCTCGAAGACAGACCACACCTCTGATGCTCCAGGAGTGACAACACCCAGACTAGCGTTCATGGAGGGCTGGCTGGGCACCAGGCTCCGCGCCAGTGTCCTGTACACGGACAATCTCTTTACTCTTCTAACAGCCCCATGAAGTAAGTGTCCTCTCCTAGTGCACAGTGGCATGCAGTGCAAGACCCTCCACCCCCACCCTGCCCCACCCGACCTGAGCCCAGCACTACCCCAGGGCCCACCCTCTCGGCCACTCAAGGCCAGGGGCTCAGGCGTGTGAAGAGGCCGTGGAGCACTGAGCACACAGTACCACAGACGAGCTCAGACACGGTGCTGAGGGGAACTGGAAGGTAGGGAGAGATGTCGGAACAGCGGCCATTCTGGGGGGCATCTGGGGCACTGCAAGTATTCTCGATTTTGACCTGGGAGGTGGTTACATGGGTATGTATATACGTATGGACTGAATTTTGTATGTACCCCCAAATTCATACACTGAAGCCCTAACCCCCTTTGTGGCTATATGTGGAGATGGGACCTGTAAGGACGTAATAAAGGTTACATGTGGTCATAAGGGTAGGGCCCTGGACTGGATTAGTGTCTTTATCAGAAGAGACACCAATGAATGTGCACGCTCTCTCTCTCTCTCTCTACTCTCCTCTCCTCTCTCTCTCTCCCTCCGTCCCTCCCTCCCTCTCTCTCTCTCTCTCCCTCCCTCCCTCCCTCCCTCCCTCTCTCTCTCTCTCTCTCTCCTCTCCTCTCTCTCTCTCCCTCCCTCTCTCTCTTTCTCTCTCTCTCTGCAGCTCGCTAAAGTTTTGCACCTACATACCTACAATTGGTTGCCTTTTGACTGACCCCAACGAGGGCTGAGATTGAACCTGCAACCCAGGTAGGTATGTGCCCTTGACTGGGAATCAAACCCATAACCCTTCAGTCCACTGGCCGACACTCTAACCGCTGAGCCAAACCAGCCAAGGCCTCTAGTGTATTTTTTATATAAAAAGTCAAATCAAATTATTCCTCACTTCCCACCTGCCACTCTACCTGGAATTCCACCACTGTGGATCAGTTTATTGCTCCTCTGTGGGCGGCATCCCTCCCCATCAATGACATCATCCCCCTGATCCCCGAGGGCTGCCGAGACACCACCACCACCGGCATGCCAGATGGTGGATGGAAGAGCTACTGTCCTCCCAACCTCAGCGATTCCCCCGTCATCGCACCCAAGGACACTCCTGACCCAAACCAATAAATGAGGTCATTCCCGTTCATTCAGTGACTCAGCAAGTACACCTCAAGGGCTCACAGTGTGCAGGGCATGGTACTCGGATGGAGCCGGTGTGCCCACCACAGGCCGCAAACTGGGTGAGCAGTGCTCTGAGGACGAGCACATGTTTGTCTGATGAGTAAAGGAGGTAAAATGAGTCAAGGGATTAAATGACTGATGACATCAGGCTGTATAAAGAGGAAGAGAGGCTATGACATGAAGTCTTGATGTGAGGGGGAAATAGAAAGAAGCAAAAACTCAGTCTAAGGTGAATACCTGTTTTATAGAGTGCTATCTACTGCATATTTTCAGAGAAAAAAATAATAGTAATATCGCTATGGCAGACCCACTGGTTGCCCAGGCAACAGCTATTCTGCTTCTGATTTGTTCAGGTGGTCGCTGAAGAGACTTGCAAAGTCAAATGGAGCAATTCTATTGGTCAAAGCCAATTGGGGCAATCTTGTTCTAGCCAATGACATAGGGAGAAAGTGGGCCAGGGGTGAGAAAGACCTAAGGAGAGAGTTCTTTTCTACCATCCTCCTTCCTTCTGATTGGGAAGACATGATGCACAGTGTTTTGCAGCCATCTTGGGACCATGAGGAGAGGGTAGTCCTGGTTGACACTGCTAACCCGAATGCACCAACCTCTAGACTCCTTGTTATATGAAATAATGAAGGGACTTCGCTGTTGAAGACAGTTTTGGTTGGCTACTCCACAGCTGGCAAAAGCATCCCGACCCATATAACCATGTCAACTTGTTCTTACTTGGGAGAGTAATTGCAGACGAGGTAGACCGCATTCTCCCAAACATCTCCCCAGACGTTCATCCGCCGACAGGTGTTCACCGCACAGCCAACCTTGTTGGTGGTGGCCCAAACTATCTGAAAACATGACATCCATATGTCAGAACTCAAGGGGCCAGGTACACCCGGGAGACATAATCTGGCCCAGATCTATAGGGTGCTGGTTAAAGGGATATGTGGTGAAGAAATGAAGGGCCAGTGTTCTCCCTAGTCCACTGAAGATCTAAAATAAACAAAACAAAAACTCGGAACGAACACACCACACACAAGGAAAATGCCCCAGCGTGTAAAAGTGCCATAGACATTTCTAGCGCTTCCTCTCAGTATTCTACTTGTGAACCAGTCACAAACCACTTGGCCACCAGCTATACTTTGAATTGCATTGAATTAAAGAAAAATGAATTAAGGCAGTGACAGTAGAGGTGTTCTGACCGCGCAACAGTCCTGCAGGGCCACGTGAGTGACTGGGGTTGGGGATGGTGGGCTGAGATCAAGGCCCGCTCCTCCAGGGTTACCTGTGTGTAGTGGGTGCACATGGCCCCCGAGCACCTCTCTGGACACCAGGGGTTGCACTCATGGGGATAGGGGTAGGTGTAGTCCTTCACCTCGTCATACCAGGACTGGACGTGGAACCCAGGAGAGCGATACCTGCAGGGACAGATGAGCTTGTTACATTCCACCATCACATACTCAACAATGGAGACCACAGCACCGGTCACACCATCACCGGGGGAGGGGAGGTGGCCTGGAGGAGGGGCTCCTTCAGGGACAATAGTCCCAAATCCTGCCCAGCATCTGTTAAAAAGGCTTATAACCCAAATCAGCCAGGGGCCTATCTGGATGTCCCTGGAATCCTGCTGGGTTCTGGGAATGGCCCTTGGGGGGGTGGGGCACATGCCACCTGTGTGTTCCGGAAACTTTCACCTGGCCCCCAGTGAGCCATTTTTTTATGTTAAGAAGTCTGTATTTATTTTCATGTACTTTTGGGAAAATATATACAGCCCATGAACCCCATATTTCACAGATATTATTGCTAAAGACAAAACCTGATTTAAGACATTTAAAGTCTATGTAGAAAAAAATATTGAGTAAACAGTTGAACAGGGGATGCACAGATGGGACACCCACCACGGCAGGGGGGTGGTCTGGAAGCTGGGAAGTAGCTGGCTACAGGGGGCCAGGCAGATGGCCCCCAGCACCTGCTCACGGAGGCTCATGACCGGGGGACCCAAGGACTCTAATGCACGGCAGGAAACTCATTCGGGGCACAGGCGCCTGTCGGTGTGCAGAGCTCCAGGGTCAGTGTGCAAACCCTTTTGAAACTTCCTCTCTAGGATTTCGTACTGAGCCTCCTTCGCCCCAGCCATGAGGAGGGCCTGGGGTCATCACGGTTGGTGGCCACTGCCCCTCGCTTTGGCCCCATCCGCCAGGCTGGCACCAGATATTTTCTTAAGAAAGAAAATAAACTATGCAAATCCCAGGTCTCGGTGGCCAGTAGGTGTAAACAATGCGGTTTCAATAAAGAGAAAGGCGGCGAGGGGGACTGGCCATTGCTGTGGTGAGCCGGGCACTGAGGTCTTGTAACAATTACTGTCGGAACCCAGCGCGCCTGGCAGTGGTCAGTGACGCGGCCTGGGAAGCGACCTGCCTTCCTGGAGCCAGCCTGGGGAGAGAAACGCATGGCCCTGAGCTCCAGATGGGGGGACGCCCAACACCCCATCCGTCTCCTGGCCAGTGGGGGTCGCAGGGGCTTGCGAGTCAGGGGCTCTCTGGGGAAGCAAGTGCAGTGTATACCAGAAGGGGGAACACCCTGGTCTCCTTTGACCCATCAATCCCATTCCCCAGGGTTATCCTAATAAAATAATGCAAACGAGCCAACAACGACAACAACAAAGGAAGCTACAAGCATGGAATGGCTGAATTTGGGGCTGTCTACCCTAAGAGCCCATAGGCAGCCTTTATGAGATGATAACCATGACGACTACGTAGTAGGGAAATTGCTCGCTTTGTATGAGAAGGGGGAAAAAAATGAATTAAAAGCTGTCCTGGCCACAGTTACAACTACGTGAAAATATGCCAGCCTCCAGCCAAATGCTAACAGGAGCCCAGAAAATGAAAGGAGCTGAAGGAGGAGCGTGGGATGATGGATTTCTTCCCCTGTAGACATTTCGTTTAATGCTATCGTCGACGGGTTTTATAAAAAGCAGAATTCACCAGGGGAAAAAAATACCCTGCTGATATGCTGCCATGAAGTCATGTCTCTCTAGAGCCATCGGGACACCTGCCCAGGTTTTGTCCTGAAAAGGAACTGCCCTAAAGGGAGGTGTCCCTGCTTGTGGCCAGATTAAAGTCCAGAACTTCGAGAGCTGGGAAATGTCTGGGTGAACGTCAAGCAAGCCCTGACCTGGATTTTGAGGGGACAGTTCAAGTCCAGTCCAACTTTTCAATGAATACGACAAAATGAAAGGGACCCTGAGACCCTGGCACTGCCGGGTCCCAATTCAGAGGACTTGTGGGCACAGCACGGTGACCGTGGCTCAGTCAGTCTTAATTGGTCAAAAGACATTTTCTCCACTTTCTCTGATGAAACCAGCCCCCAGCCTGGAGGGGACTTTTAGCCGGGCTGGGTGCCTGCACATGTTGCCCAAATGACTTTGGGGAAGGCCAGGGAATGACATTTAACTGACCCTTGTCAAGTGCCTCCCATGGGCAAGGGGATGAGGGCACCGCCAGGCCAGGAGGCCCCGGAGGCCCAGAGTGTGAATGAGCCCCTCCGTGACCGGACGAGAGGGCAAGTGAGGGGCACCTGCCCACGAGGCGGAACCCGGCGGAACCCAGACATGCTGGGCCAGGGAAGACAGTCCTCACCCACCACGAAAGGAGCGGACATTCCCGTGCTGCCCGCTTGCCCAGCCAGCTCCTGCCTGGCCACCTACAACTGACTCCAGAACCCGTCCACCGAGACAAAATGGAAGGGCCACGCTCTAGAAACCGAGTCCAGTGATCAGTGTCTGGGGTCGGCCGCCAGACTCACGCCGTTTGCCAGTCACTCAGAAGTGTTCCTGGGGAGCCTCCATGTCCCCACCCGTAAATGACATGGGTCTCTCTCTCTCTCTTTCTCAGTGAGTGATCAGGAGGGCTAAATGCGATCATGGACAGCAAGCACCGAGCCCGGCATACAGTAGGTGCTCAGCCCTGGTGGCCAGTTCACAGGTAAGCGGGAGAACCACCACGACTCTTACCTGCCCCAGTGGACAGCCAGGTTCTGCCCAATGGACACCAGCAGACTGGTGGGCCCGTGTTCCCAGATGCACTCATGAGCCCACGCGGCCGCCGACCTCGCCAACTCTTCATCCCAGGTCTGCGGGGGGAGGAGAAACGGGCACCTTCAGAGTCGGGGATGGGTGTAAGAACCAAGAATGCTGTGGCTCCAGGTCAGCCCCGGCTCCTGCAGCGCTGGGCTGTGTCGCTCCGCTGTGCTAACTCGGCAAGTAGGAAGCGGCAGGTCGGCAAAGGGCTCAGAGGCGCCTGGCTCCAAGGCTGACCTGAGCTCCTGCTCCACCTCCAACTTGCCGGTGACCTTGGGTAAAGTCCCTTCTCCTCTGAGCCTCAGTCTCTTCATCTGTGAAATGGGAGGATGAAGAAGCCCTGGAGAAGGACGGTGGTGATGGTTGCACAACAATGTACATTTTTAAATGGTTAAAATGGTAGATTCTGTGTTATGCATCCTTTACCATTATTTTTGTTAAGTAGCAAGAAATGCCTTTCACCGTGCCCAGCCTTGCTCCTCTCTGGCAGTACGGCCCACCCTAAATCAGGGGGGCAGCAGCAGGGGTCTGGGCCGAAGACTCTGAAGACAGGCTCCACAGCCGTCCCTGCCTCCCAGCTGGCCCAGGGAGCACACGCAACTCCCCAGGAAAGAACAGAGAGAACGAAGCAAGCAGGGTCATTTCTCTGCAGAGGGACAGACGCCAAGCGGCCCTCTGACTGTGAACCGGCTGCCGCGATGCCCCCTCTCAGTCACTGGGCAGATGCTCCAGCGCACGGGCAGGCAGGGGCCGTCCCCTGCTCTGGGTAGCCCCGGCCCCTGGCACACCGAAAGGCTGTCTGGGCAGAGCCCTGGGACCTGTCCAGGAATAGAAGGCTGGTTAACCAACTGAGACCCCAGGTCGAAGTGCACGAGGCTACTGCTTCCCTCTCCTCCTGCCAAGACAACCAGCACTCCGCACCCGAGGCAAGTCTCGCCCTAGGACAGAGCCCCTGGGACCTGCTCCACTCCCCTGACCCACCTCCCAGTGAGCTGCACGGTCATTCCGGGTGCCTCCAGACTCATCCCTTGCCAATAGTGCCCACCTTCAGTGCCCACCAAGCCCTCAGCTGCTTCTGCCTGGGATCTCTCTCCAGAGTCCAAGCAAAGCCTGAACGGGGTGGGAGGTGAACACTCCCAGGGCCCACCCTCCACCAGTGGGGACAGGCCTGAGGGTGAATGCACCACCCCCTGCCTTCAGGCGGGCGAGCAGCCTGCCGCTCTCTTTACTCAGCAGGTCCTGGCAGATCCCATTCCCACCACGGGACCCCGTAGTGCACTCTGAATGTGGACTTCCTCCTCCCCGTCTTCCAGACTCCTGAGTCACCCCCAAATAGAACACCTGCAGCAAGTCAGTGATTTGTTGGTCTCCAAGCAGGGGGGAGGTGGGCAGCGGGGGCGAGGGAGCTGCACACCCACCAAGATCTGTCTGGAAGCAGCCAGCGCAGGCCCTTCCCAGTGTGCAGGGAGGCAGGGCAGAAGCTCACTATTTCCTCTGTGACAGGGTTCAAGAGCAATGTGAACCTTGCTGGCCGTTGGTCTGAGTCCATAACGTTTCCTACAGCTCAGACGGGAGGGGAGCAGGGAGGGCAAAGATCAAGTTGGGCAAAGAAGGCCAGGCCAGGCAGGATCTCCAGGGGTTAAAGCTTTGGACACTCTGGCTAGAGGCATGCAGACCTGATGTCTGGTCTCAACAGGACACGGCCAAATAAAACCCGGTCTCCTCTCCCTCTAACGGAGGCTGAGTATCCCCATCCGGGCCCACCCTCGCCTCCTGCCTCCTCTCAGCTCCAGCCCGCCACATAGTAGGACCTCAAGACAATGCTCCTCAGCCCTGGTCGGGTGGCTCAGTTGGTTGGAGCATCGTCCTGTACACCAAGAGGTTTTAGGTTCGATTCCCGGACAGGGCACCTACCTCGGTTTCAGGTTCGATCCCCAAGTCAGGGTGTGTATGGGAGGCACCCGATCAATGTTTCTCTCACATGATGTTTTTCTCTCTCTCTCTCTCCCTGTCAGTCTCTCTCTCTCTCAAATCAACAGAAACATATCCTCGGGTGAGGACAAAAAACAAAACAAAACAAAAAACAAACATCACACACTGTTCCCCAAACACAGGGATGCAGGGCTGGCGGTCACGGGTGTGGCTCTTTGGTGAGCTGTTTACAACCGATCAGTGTCCTTTCCACAGTGTCTCAGCTGTCACCAGAATACTGCGAGCATAAATAAATGAATGAATGCACGCACGAGGGAACACACACACAATGAAGCCACGCCGACTCACGCCAGCCCTCAGCGCCTCCCCCACCCCCCGCCCCCCGCCCCCACCCTCCCACTGAGCCTGCACTTCGCCAGCTGAATGCCCTCCAACTACCGCTGAAGGAAAGGCACAGGTGCACCTTCTTTACCCCTCCACGGGACGGCTCGAAGAGAAGGAAAAGAATAGGGTAGTGAGAGGGCTGGCGAGAGCCTTTGTGTTAGGGATCCTGGGTATGACTCCAGGCTCCGCCCTTGCTGGCTGTGTGACTTTGGGCAAATGGCTTCACCTCTCTGCGACGTGTGCCCCTATCTCCGAGTGGGATAATGGTACCTGCCGGATACCATTAGGAGGTGGGGGAAGGATGAAGGAGGGCAGGCATCCAGGCGAGAGGCCAGTAGCCATCAGTGAACAGTACCCACATTAGCATTCCCAAGCACCTCCTATGTAACAGGGGCAGTGTTGGGCCCGTACCTCTGGAGCTGCCCTTGTCTGAGCTCCTGACACTGGCCAGAGAACATCAGCACCATTTTCGTTTTAAATCGCCACAGTAGCCCCTGAGGTATGTTTTACTTTTCCATGGTTGCAGACAAATAAACACTTGAGGCCAAGAGAGGTTAAGTAACTTGCCTAAGGTCACACAGCCAGGAAGGGAGAACTTCAACAACCCAGGCTTATCTGGCTTCCAAGGGGTGTCATCCTGTCTGCATGCTGTCACCAAGGGCTGGTCCCACTCTACAGAACTAATAACAGCTACTAAAGTAAGAGTAGCAGCAGTATGGTTACCATTTACTTAGCACTTATCATGCATTGTCTCATTGACTTCTCCGAAGAACCCTGCCAGAAAGGTACTTTTATTGTCACCACTGTGCCAGCGAGGAAAGATAAACAGAGAGGCTAAGTAACCTGCCCGAAGTCACACAGCAATGCCCTGAAGGCTCAGTTGCCCTGACAGGCAGGCTATTGAGACCTAAGGACCCAGATCCCAACTCCAATCCTGAAATATCTCGAAGTCAACAAAGAGGAAAACACAGCAGGCTCGTCCCAGGCTGTCCAGGAGCCTGACCTTGCCTGCTGCCCAGCCAGGCTCCCCTCACGTGCCCCAAATCTTCATACAACCACTAACCAAGTTCAGTGCTGCCAGGAAAAGACCAACAGAAACCCAGCCTGTTCTGACAGCGGTGGCAGGCAGCCAGGATCCCAGGGGCTGGGGCTCCGTAAGCTTCAGGCCCTGGTGGGCACCACTCCGGGCCTGGGGTGGGAAGGGCACAGGGGGCAGGGGGCCTGTGCAGAGAGAGGTACAGAGTGTTCCTTGCCCATGGGGACCAAGGCCAAAGCAACAGGTCCAAGGGAGGACGGGAAAGGAGTCTGTCTCCAGAGCCCCAAAGACGTCTACCCTAATTTCCTACGTCTGTGACCCTACGAAGGTCTCACAGGCTGCCCCATGCATCTTGAAAGGGTGCCCGTTCTTCCTCCTAAAATTAGCACGGCCCCTTTGGAATAAATGCCCGGATGATTTTCTCAAGGGAAATAAGGAATGTTTCATAAGGAATTCCCAAAGCCTTGCTCGCAGGGCTCGGCCCAGACCAGTGACCCACTCATCTGCCCACCAGCTGGGGATGGGCCCCCCAGTGTGGGCACAGACAGGGACAGTAAGGGGCTCACAGGCACACGGGATGGTCCCCAACCACGAGCGCCACCCATGTCAGGGCACAAGGCAACATGAGAAGCAGCCGCTGAGTCCAGGGGAAGGCGGGAGTGAAGCGGGGGGGGGTGGGGGGGGTTGGGGGAGCGGGGAGGAGCCGGCGGAAGAAAGCCATCCCGAAGGATTCTCCGGGAGGGAGGCGTCGGGCTGTCCCACACATGGCATCGGCATCAGCAGAGGACACCCAGCGGACCTCTCTGACCAAAGAGGAGGGAGGGAAATAGGTCATCAAGAGAGACAGGGCTACAAAATAATACTGAATGGAAACTGTAATTGAAGAATAAAATAACAGATAGACAGGGCTCCCGATGGCAGCCCTGGATGCCAGGCAGGAAGCATCCAGGCTTCGTCCTGGGCACCGAGGGCCCCAGGGCTGAGGCTGTCCCCTCGGTCAAGGGCAGACAGCACAGGATGGGGGGCGGGGTGAAAACGCACAGTAACTGGTGTGGGGTGCTTGATGGGATAGAGCGGAGGCTGAGAGCATGGTCCGGGAGTCAGCTGGACTCGGGCTCGAACCTGACCCTGCCGCTGCCAGCTGTGTGACCCTGGGCCTCAGTTTCCTAATCCATCAAATGGGAAAAGTCAGCCTATTTCCCAGGGCTGGGGAACGGGAGGTGGTGCGGACCAGGATGGAACCGCGGGAGTGGGGGGGGGGGGGGCTGGACGTGGGAGAGCCGGCCGCCCCTTCTGCCCCTAAGTGTGGGATTTTTCCACATTCAGGGGGGATTCCCCTACGCTGTCCCTTCTCCTTCCCGACAGACACCTGTCTCACAGACTCTCTTCTCGGACAGAGCAGGTGCCATTGAAGGGCTGGATGAGGGACAAGCTGGCCCAGTAGTCACACCACAGCCCCAGGTGTGAGGTCTGTGCTCGATGAAACAGGAACCATGCTCAAAGTGGAAACTGAGGCTGAGACAGGCTGACATCCAGGTCACACAGCTAGAAGGTGGCAGAGCTTGGTCTGAACCCACCAGCGCCCAGCCGAGACCCTGCCTACTCTGCCTTCCCCGGGGGGGGGGGGGCGCAGGGCGGGACAGGGGCTGAGCTCCAGAGAGGTGACAGAGGGCTGGCCACGAGGCAGCCTCTGCTGGGGAGCTCACGTCCTGCTGTTTTAGCGGGGCGTCAAGAACAGAGGCAGGGGACCTCTGCTGCCCAAGACCCAAGCCGGCCACACACCCAGTGACTGGGGACAGCACAGACGGAGCCCAGGCCCCGGGCACAGGGGGCGTGCCGGCACTCACCATGTACTCCATGTTGGAGGCAGGGGGGTACACCTGGCCCCGCAGTTTATTGTGAAGCATGAGGATCTCCTCCTGGTCCGACCTCGGGATGGCCCTGCGGACCCGGGAGTGGGGCTCGTCCTGCTGGTATTTGCTGAGCAGCTTCTCTAAGTGTGTGACGTTGGGCAGGAAAAGGCCTTGGGCTCCACACATCAGCAGCACCAGCCCCAAGGGGACGAGGCCGTTCCCGATGCTGCTCATGGCTCCTCTCCAGGCAAGAACTGGGGTGACGGGGCAGCTCCTGAGGCAGACGGGGTGCTTGAGCTCTGAGAGGAAGCAGAGGGTGGCGGGAGGGAAAGGTGGTCAGTAGCGAACCAGCTACCGCTCTGGCTTGAGCAGTGAACGGAGTGGGACGTATTCCCCCCACTCTGCAGATGTGGAAACTGAGGCTCCCAGGAGCTAAATAACCAAGGTCCCACAGACAGGAAGCGGCGGAGCTGGGACTCAAGCAGAGGGTGTCCAGCGAGGCGAGCTGCCCGGACTCCACATGGGGCGTCCTGGCTCTGTCTCTCCCGGACCCGAGTGCTCCCCTCACCACCTCTCCTAACTCCGAGTCCGCATCCTACTCATTCAGGACTCGGGGGTCTACAGCCCAAGTTAAGTTCTGTCTCCTGCTCCCAACAGACTGATAAGGTCATCTCATATCACCAAAGGATTTGCCCTGAACCAATGTGAGTAGCAACCTTCCTGGTCCCCTGAAGAAAGACTCAGTTTACCAAATGTGGTTGATAGGCATCCCCAGACCCCCCAGGGCACAAGGCTCCTCTTAGCACGGCCCTTCCACTGGCACCCCTCCACAGTCGTCACACACTCCAACATGTCACCCAGCCCCAGCCCCAGCCCCACCCAGGGACCCAACTGCATGCTCTGCCAAGCAAGTCACCTGTCGACTTGGTCCTCGGAGGAAGTGGCAGAGGAAAGAGGGAGGACCTCCAAGGGGTGCCGAGTACCCCACTCTCATCCCCGCACCTGCCTGGCAAACCTGCTCAACCACCGAGCAGGGGACCTCCCTTCCCCAGCTGCTGTCTGGCAATGAGCCTGCGCCAGACACCGCCAGGCACACCCTTCGGCTGCTGGGTTAGTGGCTCAGACGGGTCATCGGTACCCAACGAACACATCAGGATGGAGCCTGTTGGTGGACAAAACCAAGAGCAGCGCAAGGGGCAGGGGAGGGCGGGCTGGGACTCCCAGACCTCCGCAGCCCCAGCTCGGAGCTGCGCTTCCCGGAGCACTATCCTGGAACCCTGGCTCCGATCACTGTCGGGGGCTGTGGGGCTCTGGGGGCACACCAGTTGGGACGCCCCCTCTCAGAGATCCATGGCACCTACTGGCTGCGGGAAATAACGCTCTCTCGCTTTTATTACCCATCAAGCATCCTGACGGTCCTTCCTTGCCTTTGGGCTACAAGTCCTTTCCCCAAATAACCCTCTTGCTAACTTTCTTCCTGGGCACTCATCTTAGGAAGAGCTGTCTTAATCCTTGACTATACCTACTCACTTTAACATTCCAAGATTCGATTTTACTCGGTGAATTTCCACTGTGCCTTTTGTTGCTCCTAAAATGCCTTCCTGAGCATCCACGCGGGCTGGTCACTTCATTTCCAATCCCAGGACAACCTAGGAGGGGGGTCTGTCATCGTTCCCATTTTACAGGTGAGGAAGCTGAGGCCCAGAGCGGTGACTCGACGAGCCCAAGGCTGCTGTCCTGGTCAGGACAAACGCTGAGACTTGAACCCAGGCGAGATGACTCTGAGGGTCCAGGATTTTCCCTCGTATGCTACCCTGGCTCCTCTCTCCCTGGAGGCTGGGGCCTCACCTCCACTACCAAGCTATACACTTTGGTCTTTCTCCTGGCTGTCACCTGGTCCAGAACGACAAGGCAGGGCTTGAGTGGGTGTGTTCATCTATGTCTCTCACTAATGCTCTACCCCCCGGAGAGAGTCAGCCAGCCACCTGATGACCTTCATTAGGCACCTCTTTTGTTCCAGATCCTGGGACATGAAGATGAAGAGGACACTGTCCCTGGCCTCAAGGAGCTCCCAGCTGGGCTGGGGAGACAGGTGAGGAGACACAGCCACCACCCAGTGGGACAGGGCTGACTTAAGACATCACAGGGAGCTGGAGGACCGGGCTTCCTGGTGGGAAGGGCGACAGCCATGCCTCAGTATTGACCCACTTGGGACCCTGAGAGCCCTTTCAACAGGGCTCTGAGACCAGGTGCTCACCGGGCGAGCTGGCTGGGACCGAAGGATGGCAGCCATGGGAGGGCATCCTCAGGGGCAAGACACAGAGTGCGGCAGGGAGGGTGCGCGCCAAGCCTTACCGGCAGGACCGGGAGTCCCAGGAGGCAGAGCAGAGGCAGGAGCTATGGGAAAGAGGCAGTTCCCATCTCTGACTCTGGAAACTCTCCAGGGTCCTGACCGAGCCCGAGCTTCAGATAAAAATAACCGCCATCCAGAGGGGAGCCCTGGCTCTCTCTGGCGTGAGCCAAAAGTGGCCTCCCTCCTCAGAGTTCCCTTTGGACCAGCGCCCCAGGGACTGCGGGGAGGACTTCTGCGTGCTCACTTGTCCCCTGGGACTCCAACCAGCGATGCAGAACCTCTCGGGGTCCCTGCTGTCTCTCTCAGGCTAGTCACACCACCATGTATGACCATTTCCCAGCTGCAGAAGGCCAGGCTACAGAGATGCCCAAACACACTGACGCTGCATTCGTACTCGAGACGGAGTGACAGTGGGGACTGACATCACGAGGCGTCCACTCTGGCATCACAACAACACTCGACTTGCTTTACTCTGTGCTAACGTAGCTGGAAGGGCAGGGCACCCGCAAAGACACAAAGCAGGAAATGCTTATGTAACAGCTGTGGCGCAACTAGACTAAAACCTGGGTTTGGTTTAAACTGCCAGTGGGCACAACTCAAACGGCAATCAGTAGGAGTGATCAGTGAATAAACTGTGGGGTAGTCATGGGGTGGAATATTATACAGCAGGTAAAAGGAATGAGCTAGAGCCATGTGAGTGCCAGCATAAATAAAACTCAAGTACCATGTTGGGTTAAAAAAGCAAGTTGTAGAATATTATGCTGACTGTACTATTTATGTAAATTTTAAAACATAAATCATATTTTGGCTATACATGTATGTGTGCATATAAACATCTATATATACACATTTGTACATTTGTGTTTGTGCACATGTATGTATATGGGTGTGTGTGAGTGCATGCGTGTGCACACATGTGTGTGTGCATGTGTGTGTGTGTGTGTGTGCGTGCGTGCGTGCGTGTGTGTGTGTTTGTATGGTAAAACCAGGACTGAATCAGACCAGGTTCATGGTGGTGGTTGACTCCAGGGTAAGGGCAATGGACCTGGGAAGGAGAAGGTGAGGGCTTCATCTTTACCTTTAATACGTTATTTCTACTTTCAAACCTCAAGGAAATACGAAGCGTCAGCCTCTGTTCACTTGGGGCGGACAGGCTAGGCTGGCAGAGACTGCCACGTGGTAACCAAAGCGGTGCCCTCCAGGACTGGAGCTCACCAGTTTACACGTCCCATCCTTTGGACCTGGCTACGTGAAAACAAAGCAAAATGCCGACACGGGACCGGGCAAGGAAACAATGCGGGGCCCCAGTGCACCCTCCTGCGTGTTCCTCGGAACACGCGTGACCTTATTCCCAAAGACTCAGAGCCACCTTCCCTTGGAGTGTGGAAGGGCCCCCGGCACTGCGGGGCCCACAGATGGCCCTTCCTCGAAGGTCCACAGAGAACGGTAAAGCCTCCGGGGGAGTCTTAGAGTTGGGAGAACCATGGGGTTTCCTGGAAGCTTCCCACTGGAAGGAAACACAAGTGAAAGGAGGGAGGAGGAAGGTGCCCTCAAGCCTTCCGTGCTCTGCCCCAGTCGCTGGCCTGGGAAACCCAGACTTGCCCTGGTTCTGCCATTCTCGGCCCCGTGCCGGGCGGCCTGTCCAGCATACTGTTGGGTCTGAAAGCGGGTGGCCTGACGGGGGCTCGAGGTGCCTGCGGCCCGTGCTGGGGAGGGGCAAGGCCCGGATCTCGACGCTCCTGCTAAGTCTGGGCAGCAGAACACGGAGATTTCAGCGGAGTTGTGGCGGTAGCGGGGCTGGCCCTCACTCGGTCTGCATTCCCAGAGCCCGGCATGGTCCTGGTGCAGGGCAACCAGCACAGGGTTCGGGGCTGGGCTGTGTCTCTCCTAAACTCATATGGGGAAGCCCCAACCCCCAGCATCTCCGAATGTGACTGTATTTGGAGATCGGGCCTTTAAAGATGTGATTAAGTTAAATGAGGTCATCAGGGTGGGCCCTAAGCCAATACAACTGGTGTCCTTATAAGAAGAGATTAAGACACAGGCACGCACAGAAGGAAGACCATGTGAGGACACAGGCAGAAGGTGGTTGTCTACACCCCAAGGAGGGAGGCCTCAGAAGAACAGCCCTGCTGACACCTTGATTTCAGACTTCCGGCCTCCAGAAGTGTGAGGCAATACAAGTCTATTCTTTGACCCCCACCCCACCCCCACCTGCGGTCCTTGGTATGGAAGCCCTGCCACACTGGTATGTACATCAGCTGAGTGGATACGTGGGATCGTGTTCCAGCATCCCCTGGCCACTCTGTGGAAGGAGGCAAGATGGGAACAGGGAGGCAGATTCGGAGGCCGAGGCGAGGAACCTGCCGTGACAGCCAGCCCACTACATGGGCAATGCCAGCACCTTTGGCCTGTTCCGACCACTCACCCCCTGCTGCCCAAACAGCTCAATCAGAACTTAGGGCCAAAGCACTTCAGTCCCTTTTCCATTTACAATTAAAAAGACAAAACAATTTTTTCCAAATGAGACATACACGCTGTCCAAGACTGCCTGGAGCGTTCCAATGACAAGGACATGCTCCTCCCGGGGAGGCTGGCAGGGGGCTAACGCCAAGGGAGACCTACTGTGTGCCAGATGGTTCATTTCTCAATTCACCTCCCAGTGACTCAGAGGTTTGGGTTCCACCACCCCATTTTACAGATGAGGAGACTGAGGCCTCTGGTGTTTAAGGAATCCACCCAAGATCATACAATTAGCCAGCAGAAAACGTGGGTTGGAATGCAGCTCCATCTGACCTCAGAGTCCTTTCTCACTGCCACCCCATGGACTTCCTGTCACCACCCCTACCGAGGAGGGGCCCCCAACAACCCCATCTCCCTCTGCAATCCTCTTTGCCCTCCTCTGGGCAGACTGCTGGGCTCGGTGGAGCTGAGGCACTGGCCCCCCGGGGTCAAACGGTGGCTCTGTTGATGAGAAGTCACCAATGTGTCACCCCAGGAGATTGAAACCTTTACATCATGGTGACATTTCACCAAAACACATCTCTGTCATTGGGCTCGGCACCCAGCCAACCTCCATCCGCTGACGCGCCTTTGACTCAAATGTGGCCAGCTGCCCTCTGACCCCAGGCACTGACGGGCACTCTCTGCAGGGTGCTCGCCAGCTGCTAAGGTCCCAGCTGTTTTCCTAACATCCTGGAGGAGCTCACATTTTAGTACCCGTACAGGGAGGCCCACACTCTTTGGCTCGGCACTTCTGTCTCCGCAAATTCTCCCCGATGTGGCTTGAGGGGCAGATACCTCCAAACACGTTTTCTAGAGAGGCCCTCTTCAGCTCTCTGTCAACCCGGCCTCTTACCAACAGCTTGAAACATCTGCCGTGGACAGCTCTATGATGTGGCAGAAAGGCTCTCTGGAAGATGTTGCTCTTCATCCAAGATGCAAAACCAAGCCCAACAGCTCTGCTGGCCTGACTAAGCAGACCACAGCTACGATAAAGAAACCGAGGTCTCATGGGGACACACCAGACCTCACGCCACCTGGAGAGGTGGACAGGGACCAACAAGGCTTTCAAACCCCAGGGTCAACAGGGAGACCCAAGCCTGGCGAAGGGAAGTCACAGGAGTCGAAATCCCTGCAGTGTGGCTCGAACCTCTCAAGGGTGTTTGATCTCTGCCAGGGAGGTGGCTGCTTTGAACCCCATTTTACAGAAAATACAACTCAGTCCGGGAGACACAGCCTGGTTCTGCTGAGGCTGTGTAGCTGGTGGGACCAAGACTTCAGATCGAGCTTTCTGAAGGCTCAGGGAACTTTCAACACGCAATATCCCCCCTTCCCGGCCCAGGCTCTGTGAGAACGTAGGGGCCAGCAGATTCTCAAGTTCCCAACCTAGCCAGGGGTCTCCTCGATGGCCATCCCCTGGGTGATGCCACCACCAAACTCAACCCCCAGGAGCCCGTGCGAGAAAGGAAACAGGGCTTGTTTAGGTTCGATGCGTCATCTCGCCTGGCTGTCTTCGCCTGTGTTTGGGAAAGTCTGCCAGAAAGATGAATCTTGAGACCGAGCCCGTCAGCCTCAGCTCCAGGACCGTGCCAAGCCCTCCGCGTTTGCACATGCTGTTCCCACAGCTCATCCTATGACCCCAACAGGCCCCCTCCGCTGGCCCAGGCCAGGCAGATTAATCCCTGCTCCTTGCTTAAGACTCGGCTCCGGGGTCACCGCTTCATCACGCCTGAGACCTGCCGGGCTCATTCACGGCTGAATCACCAATGTCTGCCAAGTTACTGTTCAATAAACATTCATGGAATGACTGTGTGGCTCTCCTCCTCCTCCCGAGATCAGGAGAGTACACGTGGTATTGGCGTCTTCATTCGGGCCTGAAGCGTGGGCTCTCGGGGACCAGAGACCTGGGCTCAATGTCTGACATTGCCCCTCACTAGCTGTGTGACCTTGAACAAGGCATGTAGCTTCCCTGGGCTCCAGTGTCAGTATCTATAAGGTAGAGGGGATTACAGGACTTGTCAGACACTGGAGAACAAGACGAGCACGTCTACGAGCACGTCTACGGGTGTGATGAAGCTCCAGGACACTTCAGAGAGGTAGTCACTCGTCACCAATGAGCAGGGATTAATCTGCTGCCGGGCCTGGGTCAGGGGAGGGGCAGGTGAGGGTCCAGGGATGAGCTGTGGAGTGAGGAATGAAGGAGAGAATACGCATGGCCATGTTAGCTATGTAGTGCACAACTAACAGTGTTAGCTACTATAATGCTGCTGCTGCTGCTAAATGTCCCACACATACATCACGGGAAGGGCGTGTTAGGAGGCTGGCGTTAATAATGGGGAATGCAGCGAAGAAGACTCTTCCCTCTTCACCACATTATTCCGAAGTCCCACCTCTGCCTTGAGACGAAATTTAACTCTTAGAAATCCTATGAGATGTCTAATGCTTGAGGGGCAGAGGGGAGAAGCTCCCCTAAATGTAAAACACACTTTACTCCGCACGTGCCTGGAGCCATGGCCAGTTTTCCCACCTTCTGGGGAAGTAGGTACCAAGACATCATGAATCAGGTTGAGAGCATCAACGCTGACCAACTGGCCAGGAACCACCTGTGCAGATGTATGTGGTCATTCACGCTGATGACGACGACCCAGCTCAGAGGCCATAGCTGCCGTGGAGCTGTCTCCTTCCAGGGCTTGGTCTTAGCTGAGTGGACTGGCCCTTGGATGTCCTAGAATCCACCAGCCTGCATTGCATCTGTTCATACTGCTTGCCTCGCCAGCTAGACTATGGGCTGGGATCAGTGGTGTGCTGGTAAATGTTCAACAACCAACGCTCAAAAAGTAAGTAAAAAATTTAAAAATCCCCCCCGATTTGTAGTGTTTGCCAATGGCCCTGGTATAAATACTCCCACCACGGCCAATTTCAAGCAAGCGACATGAAACCGTGCGCTAGCACACCAGTAACCTCGAGAGCAGAGATAGTAATCGAGTGTAGTAAAAAATTAGGACATGATGAGCTTTGAGTATTTACTACCTTCGTTTTAAGTATGACTTTTTTAACTGTAAGTGTATATAATTTAACATTTAATGATGGTTGCGTTTAACTGGCTCGCAACCTTTCTGACACTTTAGCGCGCCGGCCCCAGCACACCACTGGCTGGCACTGAGCCTCGTTCAACCTCAAACCCCAGCGGGGATCCAATGCTCAATGAACAGTCATCACCAAGAACCCAGCCAAAGCGTGACGAGCGTGGACGAAACTGCCGGCCTCTCCTCCCGGCATCTCACATTCATCCTGTCCACAGACTGATGGGGTCACTGCCATTATGAGCCCTATGACACAGATGAGGAAACTGAGGCTCAAAACGGAGAAGCAACTGCTCTCTGTCACACTCCATCTGCTTACCCATCCTGGCTTGTCCAGGCAGCGGCTCCCCAAAACATCAGGGCAGTTCTGACCTCCAGCCCCAAGCCAGCCAGACTCATTCAGTGAGACACCCCACCCACAGGACAGCAGCTAACCCCAAAGGCACAAAGAAGAACTCAACGTATGAGCAAGGCCAAGCACAGATCACAGTCGTACCCACAAACCACCCAGAAATTCCAGGAATGAAGTGGTGGCTGGAGGAGGGAAGAGGACTCCCCAGCAGCACATCTTGGGCAGATCCCAGGACTGGGCAGAACCTCTCAGGAAGAACTTCTGGGTCTGTACCAGACACCAGGGGGGGTGGGGGAGCAGGCGATTTCGTCAGTCTTCCGTGAACCCTTCTCCACAGGATTAGGGCTGGACAGGGAGGAAACAGGGCCCCCGGATTCCCACCACCAAGGACAGACAGATGGCCAGCAGTCTACTTGGCTTAAGAGAAACACCCACCCCACGGGCACCTTCTCTCTCCCTGTCCCCTTGGCCAAAGATACATCCTTTGGGGAATATATATTGAATAAATACAATATATAAACCCATTCGATTTTTTTTTTTAATCCTCACCCGCGGACATTTTTTCCATTTTTTTGTTCAGGTAGAGTGGGAGGGAGAGAGAGGAAGAGAGAGAGAGAGAAAAACATCGATGTGAAAGGGACACATCGAGTGGCTGCCACCCGCATGACCAACCAGGACCGGGGACGAACTGCAACCGAGGTACGTGCCCTTAGCGGGAACCAAACCCGGGTCTCTCGGGACCGCAGGCCAATGCTCTAACCACTGAGCCAAACCGGCCAGGGCCCCATTAGATTTTTTAAGTACTACACAGAGAATATACAAAATTCTGGACAAAAAGAGAAGAAAAATCATTCAACAGATACTTAATCTACTTTGTGCAAAAAAAAAAACACAAAAAACCCTAAAAACCAGGTGCATTCAATGCAAGCCAAGAGAATATATCAAAGAAGCCACTCTAAAGTGACTGGATAATAAATTAATATGGTCTTAAATTACCCAGTCATAACTCCTGGGGCCCTTTTCTCTTTCCTTGCAGATGCGTGGATGCTTCTTTGGGAAGAATACTCCCAGCAAACTTTAGATCAAGAGAGGATAGTGCCACCTCCAAAGGACAAGGCATCAAGGACTGCCAGGGGCGTGTGGGACCACAGGGACTTGGTGTCAGACCTGGTTTCAAATCCTGACTCCACCACGGACAGCTGCCCAGAAGGACCCTCTACCTCCTATTTTTCATGGGCACAATGAGGCCCTGAATTACTTCCAGGGCTGGAGGAGGGAGGATGCGAAGATTATTGAAATAGTGCTTCTGAAAAGCCCAGCAGCAAAGCCCTAGGCCCTAGCAGTGTTCGGTGAGTGTCTCTTTCCCTTGTGCTGCTGGGTGAACTCAGGCATCCCAGGTCATCTCTGCTCCAGGCTGCAGGGCTGCAGCCCCCGGACCAGCCTCCCGCCTGACACGCGCGGTTCACTGATACCGGATGGGTCACAGCCACTGGGCTTGAACCGACTCAAAGACACAAGCTCAGAAATGGAATCTCCATCCCAAGCGTCAGGCGATGGAATCTCCACACTGCTTTGCCGATGCAGAAACTCGCAGGTGGCTCTGGAGTCCTTGGGATACGCAAGGGAACAAGAGAGGGAAGGGCAGAGACAGAGCAGCAACTACGGGAAGACAACAGGCACGAGGAAAGCAGTTCTGGGGATGGGATGGGGAAGCTGAGCAGAGGTCGGGGTCGGGACCACTCAGACCAGGAAGGACAGTAGGATCCCCCTGAGATCTCAGGGAAAGGGAACTCCAGGCAGCAGGGACAGTAAGGACAAAGGCTTAGAGGTGGTCCCCGTCTCAGCATGACCCAGGACAGGTGCAAAGCCACTGAAAAGAGGAACAAATGGGGTCACAGAGGCAGGTAGGGACAGGTGGCCAGGGGCCTTGAAGACCACAACAAGGAGTCTTGATTTTACTCTAAATGCAAAGACAAGCATGGGGTTGGGGCATGTAGCTTGGGGACAGCGTCTGATGTGTGTTTTGAAGGCCCGTCAGCATGCAACAAGGTAGGAAAGCTCACAGACAGAACGCTCAACAGAAGAAGCCAGACTCCAGCGATGAAACACGCATGATGCCGTTTATGTCAAGTTCAAAACCAGGCAAACCAACCTCTGCCATTAGAAGTCCGGAAATGGTTACCCATGGCGGGGAGGGCCTGGGAGGGGCCCCAGGGGGACTGGTCAGGCCCTGCAGCTTGATCTGGGGTCCCAGCATGTACATCGGCCAGTACACAAGTGAGTGCACGGTCCTCTCTGGCTTCTGCTTGAAGGGCGGCCCACGAGAAGCGTGAGCAGCTGCAGGGGGAACACCACTGTGCAGGAGAGAGTCCTCAAGGGCTCTCCCCAGGAGTCTCAGGGCTGAGACCAGTCTGGAGCCTGGTCTCCGACAGGACAGTGTTTCAAAGCGAACATACTTGTTGGAGCCCAGATAAAGCCCTGCGGCTGGCTGGGGCCTCCCACTTGGACCAGACACCGACTCTCCCAGACAGGGCCCAGTTCATCCCACGTCTGAGAGGGCACTTTGTCCAGCAATGCCAAGGCTGAAAATATCTCCAGTCCCGGTGAAGCCCAGGTCTTGAAGGTTTCTTGGGATAAACAGCGTTTTCAACAGCCCGGGGCTTCTGCCCGGGAGAACAGACTGGCTGTGTTGGGAGCCAGTGTGGGGCAGGAGGGAGCGAGGGGATGTAGCAGGTAACACGCGTACATGCAGGTATATTTGAAATGCTATCCCGGAAGCAACTCCTTTTTTCAGAGCGGACGTTTCGGGGTTAGAAATAGATGCCCTTTCGCAAGCTCCCGGGCACACAGGGGCACTAAATATGCTCAGAAGGAAGATGCTGAAATCCTCAGGCCCCGTGTTCAGGGCCCAGGGCATGAATGCCAACAAGCTGAGCATTCTTCTGGAAGAAAGAAGCACGGACACCCTGAAAACTTGCTCTCAAGGGGCTTCGGACTCCGGCGGTCATTTTAGCTCCCAAGCCGCTCGCTGCATTCTCGCCATGTGACTTCTCTGGTCACACCAGGCTCTGTAGGCAGAACCCTCCCCACGGCTTCCCATCTACCCGCTGACCAGCTGTGTCGGGCCCCAGGGCAAAGTCTTCACGGGCTTTCTAGGGCAGTAGGTCTAACATTTGAGTCTGCCCCAGAAAGGGCTGGAAGCCTCATTAAAACACAGCCTGCCAGCCCCACCCCCGTAGCTTCTGATTCAGATCTGGGGAGGGGCCTGGGAGTCTGCATTGCTAATGAGTTCCCCGTGTGAGTGGGACCCCGCTTGGAGAACCGCTGCTCCGGATCCTAACAGCTTTCACCTCCCCTCACGTCCCACCGTAATCCAGGATTTCCCCAACTTCAGTCCTTGGCACACCCCCTTCCCGATCCTGCCCAGCTTCACCGCCTCCTGGAACTAGCACATAATTTGTACTTTTATTCAAGTGGGCCCGCTTTGAGGGTTCAAAAAAAATGTACTTATGAAAGGTAATTTTCCATCACCACCATGTACAGAGAACTGGATCACGTTTTCCTTGAACGGAAGCAGGAATAAAATTCAGCACAATGAAAACAGAACAGAGGACCTCCCAGCTGGGCCCGATACTGGCCAGAGACTTTGCAGGAGAGAATGTTCTCTTTGTTGCAAAGGGGGATGGCGGAGGGTGGGGGGGACATGAGGGGCGGAGGGCACCACCTGAAACATTGTCCCTGCTCTAAACAGGAGCAAGGAACAGCTCCTTGGTTGGAGAGCTTTGCTGCTGGGTCTGTGCCAATGCTGTCACCCAGGGGACCGGTGGGGATGGGTTCCCCACAACTTGGGGTACACTACTCATTCCAGTGATCTGTTCTCAAGTGAAAACCCCACCCTGTGACACTCTATGCCCCGCAGCCCGGGGCAGGGAATCCAAACTCAGTGGAGCTCACCCCACCTGCAGGGCAGACCCTTGCCGTGCCGGAATCTGACCCTACACTCCAGCCACACAGAACTTCTGGCCTTTCTCCCAGGGTGCCAGGCCCCTTCCTACCTCCGGGCCTTTGCATACACACACTCGGTGCCTCCACTTGGGGCACCCTGGCTCACACCCCGCCCACTATCACCTCTCCCTGCCAGGGCGCTGCCTCTGTGCTCTGGAAGGATTTCTCAGGCTCCTGTCAAGTCCGTCTCAGCAGATGCCAGCTGGATGCCCCAGCCACTCCTGGAGAGGTCCCGGTGGGTTTTGTTTAATCCAAAAGAACACGGGGGCAGGGTCAACTCGAGGGCCACCTGACTGCAAGTGAAAAGGAAGCTCGAGCCCTGGCTGGTGTGGCCCAGCTGGCTGAGCGTCATCCTGTGCACTGAACGGTCGTGGGCTCCATTCCCAGTCAGGGCACACGTGCAGGCTGCAGGTTTGGTTCCCGGTCAGGACACGTGGGAAGCAAGTGATAAGTGTTTCTCTCTCACATTGATGTTTCTCTCTCTCTCTCTCTCTCTCAAATCATTTGTTTAAAAAAAATATTAAAGACATGGAAGCTCGATTCTTTTTCCTGCTGGGACATTGTCATTCTGCACTCACAATGGGACACATTCCAGAAATTCAGATGGAAAATGTGGGATTTCATAATTTATAATATTTTTTAAATGATGATCCAGAAGTTGCATAATTCTCTCCTTTTCTCCCTGAATCTGTGGTTTCTGTCTAAGCTGACACAGCACTTGAGACATCGGAGAAGATAAATGTCCTTTAGGCTGAACCATGAGAGACTGTCTGTCCTCACAGCCTTGAAAGGGGGGTGTCTGTCTGTGAGTGCCCACAGTTGCGGAGCCTGGGGTACAAAGCCAGCTGCTGCTGTGACCCTGGGTGGAATGCCAACATCTTCCCCAAAACATCCAGATGCCAGATTTCCCTGCACCCGTGGCAGAGGACTTTGACCAGTTCTGAAATGAGATGACCTGAGTTGATGCTTCTTTAAGAAGGAAGTCAAGAAAAGAGAACATGGTTCCTCAACAGGTTAATGTGACCCAGTAATTCCACTCCTGGGTGTAGACCCGAAACAATGGAAAATAGGTCTTTAAACAAAAACATGCACACGAATGTAAGAGCAGCATTATTCACAATACCAAACTGTGGAAATATCCCCAACTTTCATCAGTGGAAGAATGGATAAACAAAACATGGTCTATCCGCACAGTGGAATATTACTCAGCCATAAACAGGACTGAAGCCCTGACACACTACAGCATGGCTGAGCCTTGGCCACGTCACAATGAAGAAAAAGGAGCCAATCACAGAAGGCCACGCGTGTATGGTTCCATATATATGAAATGTCAAGAACAGTAAATCCATAGAGACAGAAGGTAGATGAGTAGTTGCCAGAAGCTGAGGAGAGAAAGGACAGTGACTGCTAATGATGGCTCTGGGGTCTCCTTCTGGGATGATGGAAATGTTCTAGAATTAGTGGTGCTGGTTGCACAACATTGCAAAAGCACTGAATGCCACTGTACTGTCCACTTAAGGATGGTTTAATGGTAAATTTTATGTTTATGCATATTTTATCCCAATAAAACCTTTTTTTTGGAAGAAGAAAAAAGAACAACAAACAAACAAGAAAAAAGAACATGGCCGACCCTACCCACCAACCAACACCCAGATCTGCCTGACCTTCCCTGTTTCAGAACAAAACATGTTTCATTTAGGACTTTCTGGGGGGCTCCGGATCCCCATCCCATGAAGGTCTGAGCAGCTATTCAATGAACTGAAGACGAAATGAAGATGCCTGTGTTGTAGTTTCCTTTCTTGACAAGCCATCAGCCCCTTTGAGTGATGCTGGGTTTGCACATCTGGGACTGATCAAAAACTAGTGAGTTTGCAAAAGAAAAAAGAAAAAAAAAAAAAAAAAAGCCTCCTAGGTCAGGAGCAAGCAGACACAGAGGCACCTCCCATACAGAGTAAATTACACTGGTGACCGAGAAATGTTCCAGCTCCCACAGGCCAAAGGGGTCAACATTCGGGGTCCTGCCTCTAAAAGTCAGTTTTCAAAGGCAACTGACTCAAGGCAGCTGACTTAAGGCCAGAGAGCCAATGGGGTCTTTGAGGGAGGGATGAAGTGGGGGAGCTCTCAGACGCCTCATGCTCTTCTGCAGGGGCTCCATTCCCGCCCCCCGCCAGCTCTTCTCTGCAGTCTGGAAGCAGGACTTGGGGAACCAGTACTGATCTGGGTCCTGTGGCAGGGCTCTCTGCGACGATACCAGTACCTGTTGGCAGAGTGGAGCTCAAGCCCCCATGCCAATGCATCCCCTTTCCAGACCCACCCCGACCCCAGGCCAGGGACCTCGATCCCATGTGGTTGGAGAAGCCTTGAGCAGCAGCAAGCTCTGCTGTGGCAGTCAAGTAGCTCACCATTGGAGGAACACCTTCTTCCAGAATCTGGGGCAGGACCCAGCCAGGATGGCAGCTCTCCCCTGCCCTGGCTGTGTCATGCTGGGTACATGCCTTAATCGCTCCAAGCCTCAAATTTCCTCCTTGTAAAAAGGGAGATGGGCCAGTGCCCACCCCATAAAAAAGTCAGTGAGATCATCCATGTAAAACCCATAGTAAGTGCTGGGTAAATGTCAGGCTGGTATGATTATAAATGTTATTATTACTATCCAAAGTCCTCCATCTTAAAGGACTCTGTAAAAATCAAACTGATCCTCTTCATTCTCCTCCCAGGGTGCACTGTCGGGGACTTGGGGCTTGGGGTCAACTCTGCTGACAGCGGTTTTACCTGGAGCCCCTCCCAGACAAAACAACACCTCAGACAAACCAACACCTTGTGTGAAGGTCAGGCCCAGAGTTAGTGGTTGGGCAGAGAATTTTCTTAAAGGAGGCAGGATCCAGTGGTTAAGTGTAAGGTCTGCAGCCAGACACACCTAGGGGTGACATCATGGCACACCAGCGAGGGGACCTTGGCATGCACTTCACCTTTCGGAGCCTCAGTTTTCTCATCTGTGAAATGGGGATCGAGAGGCTTGCTGCCCAGGTGTGCTGCAGGGATGATAATGCAGGTAAAGTGCATGGCACAGGACCTCAGATCTGCTACACCAGCAGTATAGCTCCCACACCTTCTGCTCCTTCCCCATGTGGAAATAGCCAGATCAGAGGCAGAAGCAGAAAAGCAGGTGCACAAAACACAAAGAGCCCCTAAGGTCCCCTCTCAGACTATTCGGGGAAGGGGACCTGCCCCTCTTCTTTCTCTGCAAGACCCTACTCTCTCACCTGTCAGACTCTAAACTCTAGATGCCCCGACCCAGCTGGGAAAGGTAGCTCACCCTACTCTGCCAGAATAAGAAGCCTAAATGCTCAAGGTAAAAATTCACAAATTCTAGCTTGCAAGGCAAGCTGGATATTTGCATAGGCCCTCCAGTTGCTTCTCTCAACCAGAGCAGCAACTTACCTTTTGGCTAAAAGATGTCCAATTCAAGTGACACTTTAATGAGCAGGCATCCGTTAAGCCATTCTGGCCTGTCCCCCAACCTAGCCCTTAGCAATGGAGGCTCTGGGTCTGCCCCACATGAAGGGCTGGCTCTGGTTCTGTCCATCTAGGGCAGAACCAGCCCATCTCCCCAGGACTGCAGAACCAAGCCCCAAGCTCCCAGCTGAATTCTCTCGGCACAAGGAGTTTATGCAGATGCCCACTGTGGCTGAAGACACCGCGCAATATGTTTCCAAACCTGCCCTAGACCTGGAAACATCCATGGCCATCTAGAGCTTTGGAGGCAGACAGAGCTGGGTTTCAGCCCTGGCTCTGCCTGGACAACTCTCTTCCCCTCTCTAACCCCCAGTATTTTCATCTGAAATATGAGAAGAGGAAGACCACTGGGCGACTTGTTGCAAATGTAGCAACATAAAGGGGTGTGGTCCTGTAAACCTTGGAGCAAAATGCACACACCATTAGTATCCCCCCACTCCCGGCCATCCACACGTGGGCAGACACATTCAGACTCCTGCCACATCCACACTATCAGCTTTCCACTGATTGACGCCCAGTGTATACACAGGAATACAACAGATGCTGGTAAATTGCACTCTTCCTAGGCAAGAGTACACAGCCCCCGGGAGCACGGATCTGCAGTCAGACTGACTTTGAATCCAGGCTTCCTCCCTTCCTGGCTGTGGTCTTGGGCAACTGACTTGCCCTGGATGAGCCTCCGCTTCTCCAGCGGTGGAACAGCAAGCCGCTGAGCCCGGTTCAGAGATGCAGGTAGGCGCTCCGCTTGGTGCTTGAACACAGTGAGCCCGAAGAGCCGGCATCTGCCCTGGTTACTTCGGTTCGGAGATTTCGGAACAGATCAAAGCTTGGAGAGAGTCGAGAAATCGACATCACACTTACCGCCGCAGGGCTCCAATCACCAGCTCGCCGGCGTCTCCCGCTGAGCAGCGGATGCGGCGGAGGTGGCAGCGGCAGCGCGGGCTCCGCAGGACAGGCCAGGCCAGTCGCAGGACACTGGAGATCCGGGCTGCAGAAGCAAGCAGTGGATCCGGGGGTTCGGCGCGCCGCCTCTTGTATGCTGCCCCTTAGCCCGGAGGCCACGCCCCCGGGCCCGGAGGCGCTGATAGGGCCTCCCAGTCGGGGCCCTGGTCCTGCCCCGCCCCTCAGGCCCCACCCCTCCGGGCTCGCCCGCCCCGCCCCGCGAGCCCCACGAGCGTCCAGGACCACCCGCGTCCTAAACACTCGGTTTGAGAAGAAGACGCGCTCAGTTTCCTCATCGTGACCATAAAAGTATCGGTTCCACTGAGTGTTTACCAGCGCCCGGCGCGGTGCCAAGCACTTTCCACCAGAGGTTTGCAAATTTATCAAATCCTTTGCGGCTCAGCTGGAGATGGGAATAGAGAGGTGCCCCCCGAGGATTGTACGACATAAAATCGGGAAAGGCGTGAGCTCTGTAAACTGTGACGCATAATGCACACTTGCTAAATTTATTCTCGTCCTCTGTACATGGGTAGAAAAGTTCACGCATGTCACCCTGCCTCAGTGGCAATGTCTGTCTCTGTCTAGATGATACTGAATGAGGGCAGTAAAACCGTGCTAACGCTAAACGCCTTTACCTTCGTTATCCAAACCCATGCTCACAGAAATCCAGTGATGGAAATTATCCCATTTCACAGACTTGGCAGTAGAGGCCTGGAGAAGAGTCCCATTGCTAGTGGGCAGCAACACAAGTCAAACCTTGCTCTGTTTTGCCCGCAGACACTTAGTATCTTTAACAAAACAGTTTAGAGCCAGAAGAAATAGCCTTTGAAACATGTAAGCTCAAGGCCCTTGTTGGTAGGTGAAGAAAGAAGGCTGGAGGAGCTGAAGGGCTCCCTGTCCGTGCTCTCCACTCAGTCACAAAGTGTGGTCCTACTGGGTGCCAGCACACGCAGAAGGAGCCCGTCCTGCTGCATGAAGACATTAAATCAGCTCATTCATCACTCATTCCTTCACCCCCTCCCACTGAATCACTGCACCAGCCTGTGCTCTGCAGTGGTGAGCTGGTTCAGACAAGCCCCCTCTGGGATCTCAGGGCCTGGGGCACACAGGCAGGTCAGAGCATATGGGGGAATAAAGATGGAGAATTCGTGGGGCAGGGATGAGGGAAGAAGATGCCCCTGGTAACTGGTAGGGAATGTGTGACATGGATTCAGAAAGCCAGAAACACTTGCCCAAGACTTTGGTGCAGCTCAAATGTAGATAAAGAATAATGTAGAGCCCAGCTGGTGTGACTCAGTGGATTGAGTATGGTCCAATGCACCGGAGGTCACTGGTTCAATTCCCCATCAGGGCACATGCCGAGTTGTAGGCTCAATCCCCAGTAGGGGGCGTGCAGGAGGCAGCAGATCAATGTTTCTATTTCTCCCTCTCCTTTCCTCTCTAAAATCAATAAAAATATATTTGGAAAAAAAATAATAATGTAGACATCCTCTGTTACCTTTTCTTATTTCTTTCACTTTTCTTTCTCTCTGTTTTTGAAACATCATTCTCAGCCCAACATTCATTCGTCAATACTTACTAAGCACCTATGTAACTGGGCTCTGTTCCAAGCATTGAGGAATTCAGGGGTGAACTAACTTCCTCCAGAACAACAGTGCTCACTTTGACAAAGGGCAGACCTTGTATTATTAATAGATGTCTCTCAGGTACCCAGCCCATAGGCAGCATCCTGTCCACCCACGACAATCCCCTGAGGCTGGGGCTGTAATCATCAGGAAACTGGGCACAGGGAGTGTAAGCAGCTCCCGAATGGAGGAATTGTGATTTGAACTCATGCTCTTGCCCACTGAGCTGCCACCACTTTGTCACTTTGTGTAGCATTAAACCTTGGGTACAGGGGAGTGGGATAAACGGGGTCTCCAACCCAGCAGAGGGGAAGGAAAGCTACACGGGATCTGATTTCTCACGGGCCCAGCGTGTGGGTGGGGTGGGGGTGGTTAAGACTGTTCACAGCTTTAACTCGGGCCTCCACCTCCTTAATGATGCTTTTTATGGCAACTCTGCAGGCTCCTTGCTGATCCAGGAGAGCTCCTCAGACCCTCTTCCCAGCCCAAGCCCATAGACAGCTAAGTTAGTCCAGTGGAAGGGGCCCCATGTTTGCATCTGGACAGATGAGTTTGAATCCTGACTCCACCAGGTACCTGCGGATCAAGTGACCTGACCTCTCTGAGCTACAGTTGCCTCCCAGGCTGGATCACCCTAGGGGCAGACTGAGTCAGTAGCTTGCTGATTGGGCCATTGTCTGGAACCATTTGGGCTGGCTTCCAATCCCAGCTCCTCTACTTCCCAGCTGTTGGCCTTGTGTTCAGCTCCCCATCTGTAAGATGGAGCCGATGACAATGGCCTCTTTCTCCTCTAGGGCTGTTATTAAAATAGTAAATGGTTTATATAGAGAAAATTAGAAAAATTAGAATAATACCCACACATAGCAAGTATTAGTTAATATTACTGTTGATAGAGCCAACAGGGTAAAGAGACAGGAACGTTTAACTTTAACCAACTTTTCCATCATTGTGTAATCTTAGATTTCCAAAAAATGTCTAAAACTTAACATCTGATTTTGAATAAGATGGTGTGTCATGGGCAACACCAGTTTCTGGGAGGTCATGAATGGGAAAGGACCCAGATGCACCCAAAAATCTTCATGGGAAAGGAGTGACCGCTGACATTTTTGGAAATCCCAGAAAAGGATCCTGTTTGCTACCCAGGCAGGAGTTAAGTAATGGAGAGTTTGAGACAAAGGAAAAGGCCCTTCTGAAGAACCGTAATGAAGCTCAACCTGAACAAAGGAACATGTGGGCCTGGTCATGACATCCTGGAGAGGGTCCAGCCCTCTGCCCAATGGCTCTCCTGGAACCAAGGTGGGCTGATGGCAAGACCATGCATGTTGTGAGTGCTGAGTGGTGGGGTTGCGCGAGATGGTCTGAGGTTTAATCATTTGCAGCAAAGATCAAGGTCTTTCTTTCCTATCTCAGTGTGATAGGGCTGATGGGTCTTGAACTCACACCAACATCTTCTTCACCACTTGTTTTCACTGGAGTCTCTTGAGCTGGACATCAAGAGCTATGGCCGGGGAGTTCTAGCTTCGTTTGTCCCGGACACACCCATTCAACAGCTACAGAATGTCGTGAAGCCTCGATTCCGTATCAAAGACCACTAAGAATTTGAGCCATGAAGATATGAGGGCATCATTTTGTGATGGGCATGGCTTAGAAATAGGAACCAAAAGGAAAAGAAAGATGGAGATACCTCTGCACTGACATGCCAATCATGCGGTCCTCCGGGACCTTCGTGGGATGGATTTGCTTGACTTACAGAAGAGGAAGGATGTAGGGCGAGTTCCACCTCTGCTGCTGGAGGCAGCTCTGAGGGCAGTGCAGGACCTGCTGGAGGGGGGATCTAAGGCCAGATATTGAGGGACTGGAGCTGTAACAAAAACATGCTCAGGTCAGTGCAAGCAGGGAAGGGGCTTCTTGGTAGGATACTGAGTTACTGTGGAATCCAAGGACAGTCAAGACCCTCAAAGAACTAGAATTACAATAAACATATAAAATAAAAACAACCAAGAAGTAGAATTAGTCCTGGAAGGGTGCCGGGCTTCCTGGCACCACCATGCATTCTCCCCTCTCAGTACAGGGGACCCTCTTCTATTCCCTGAGGACATGCCATCCCACCAGCACAGGTTCTCATCTCCCTTGTTGAAGGGACCAGTTCAGGCTGGCCCGGCCATATCCCCATTCTAGCTTCCTAACAAGAGAATCCAACGGGCCCTGTGAGGAGAGATGTCTACCCCTGGCCAATCCAATGAGACCAAGGGGCATCGCCAGGCGACATGAACGTGATGGTGAGGCACTGTACGCTGAGCGGACACCCTCGAAGTTCAGCGGGATAGGGACGATCCACAGCAAAGAGTCTGTGGGCACAGCCAGAAAAAGGCCCAGGGTTCAGGAAGGCAGTAGCTTGAGGTAAAATATATATATATATATACCTGTAAGGCTGAAGCAGACTTCATCAGTGTTCCATTCATGTCCCTAGAATCCCCAACCACTCCTAGGTACGGCCCCCTGGCTTCCAAAAGCCACCCCTGCATCTGGGGAGGGCTGTCCTTGAGTTGTCAGAACCCACTCAGCCCACAAGCGTGGCGGTCCCCAAATGACTAGGATTTATTTATTTATTTAATTTTTTAAATCCTCACCCAAGGACATTTTTGCATTTATATTCAGATAGAGTGGGAGGGAGAAAGGGAGGAAGAGAGAGAGAGAAACATCGATGTGAGAGAAACACATCGACTGGTTGCCCACACGACCCCACCCGGGGCCGGGGACAAACTGCAACCGACGTACGTGCCCTTAGCGGGAACCGAACCCAGGACTCTCTGGTCTGCAGGCCGATGCTCTAACCACTGAGCCAAACTGGCCAGGGCCAAAATGCCTAGGGTTTAATACCCACTTGGGGCAACAGCTAACAATGGCTTACAGGGTTGGGGATATTAATACCCCAGGTCCCATTTCTCAGCTGAAAAGCTTCAGAGGTGGGCGTTTCCCAGAAGAACTCTCTAGTCAGCCGTGCGGTAGGTGGTGCACACTTTATCAGGTTCCTGCCCTTCCTGTCTCACTCATTCACCTCTTCCCTCTATTCCTTGCACCCTCAAATACACCGTCTGCCCCGAAATCCTCAGGTCAGGTCTGCTTCCGGGAATCGAAACTAAGACAAGGACCCTGAAGTTTGGGGAGAGGGTCCCAGGAGTCACCCTACCCTCCTGGGGTATCTCTGCATTCATTCAGCTATCCAGTGAATATTTATTGAGCATCTGCTACATGCCACGGAACATGCTGAAAAGTGTAGGAGAAAAATAGGAAAGAACGGACAAGGTCTAACTAGCCATATAAAGAGAGGACAGCTTTTTACAAGAGTTTGGTTAGCTAAAGGCTTAGCTGTGGGATTATTTAACTATATAAAAAATATGACTCATGTAGGAAAAGTGGACACCAAATCCCAGAATATGATGGGCATCCCTTAATGTTTGAGAGAGGTAGTTTAGGGCAAATTAAAGGAATTCTTTATGCAACAGTGAACAGCCAATTTACCCAACTCGAGTTACTCCGCAAGAAGTAATACAAGCAGAAAATGTAAATAGACTTTTAAAAATAAATGAATGCTGGAGTTCCTTTTTTATTCTGTTTGATGACATTTACTGAGGACTTTCTTTGGACCAGGCATTCCAGAAAAAAAGATGTGAAGAAGGCAGACGTGAGACAAGGCTTTTAATGGAGGGGCTCTGGGTGACCGATCAATGCCACCCTGTGCCAAGTGCAGTACAGAGGCAGCTAGAGGGCTCCCAGGAGCCCAGGAGAGGGGCGGGTGTCTGGACCGAGGGGTAGACTGAGGTGTCACAGACGTGATGCAGGATGGACGGAAGGAAGAAAAAGAGGCGAAGTGTCGGTTTCCATACGTGGGAAGTCAGGAGACGTGCCAGAACCCCAAATAAGGCGGCCATGTCTCCCTCCCTCCCTCCCCTGACCTCCCGGCTCCTTTCTGTGTTCTGCCTGGCTCCCTCCTGTCACCCCACGAGGTAGAAGAGGTGACCACTGGCAGCGCGATTCAACCCTGTCCAGCTCTGTGATTCAACAGGCAGGCACCTCCCACCTGGCTACAAATTGAGAAATAAAATCCCAGGGAAAGACAGACTGGCCTGGCTCAGGCCACATGCCCACTCCGGCCGAACCCATGGTGCCCGTCCCGGTCCCGTAGCCAGGATGGCTGTGGAACATGGCAGCCTGACCGCCAGCTGAGGGCACAGGCATTCCTTTGCCTCAGAGCTGATGCTGGGCACGGAGTTCATCGCAGGCCAAAATCCACATGGAACTACACCCCCGGAGCAGCATCCGCCACTGTGATGAGAACTGCAGCATAGACACCCCGCTTCCTCAACGCTCAGGCGGGGCAGCACCGGCCCCCAGACGCCCCAGGGGATTACGCTCCAGGGACCACAGTGGTAGCTGGTCCACAGCCATTCGTGATGGACTCCTTCCTGTCCTGTCTCACCTCCTCACCCTCCTCCTGGTACTTCCTGGGACCCTCTCCCCCAAGAAAGGACTTGCAGTCACATCCTGTCTTGGAGTCTGTTGGGGGGAAACCCAAAGCAAGACACACACCGCTGCACAGCCCTCGGGATGGGCTAACCTAGCGCCCCCAGTGGCCAGGCAGCAGGGGACGGTGACAGGAGAGGCGGTGGAGCAGCTGCCCCAGGAAAGAGGGCTGGGCAGCGACAGCAGAGACAGCCGGGGCTAGACGAAAGATCAGGAGGCAGGCGAGGGCTCTCTGGGAAGAGGGCAGCATGTGTGAAGACCAGAAGCCCGGACCCCGGTGCGCAAGCAGGGATCGCCGCGGGGAGTGACAGCCTTGAGTGACGCCCGCTAAGCAATGCAGACTTTAACCCGGAGGAACAGAGCTGGGAGCCCCCGGAAGGCAAGCCTTCCAAATCACAGGCATCCCTGGGGAGCTGGATGAAGGTTTTGGAGAGAGCTCCTGTCATCAAAGAGGATGGTCAGCCACGGCCCCCAGAACAGCTCCCTTCCTCTCGGCACCTGCAGGGACCCTGAGCTCACAGGAGGGAACTAGGAGCCCCAAGTCTATTGAGCACTTGACAGGAATCCTGCATTCCCTCCTCATGCCAATGCTGTGAGGAGGGGTCTACTGCACCCCCATTACGCCTAGAAGAAAACAGGTTCACACACATACATTACCCAGGACCGCACAGCAAGAGGTACAGGGTGTGAACCCCGTGGACTCCAAAACCCGAGATTTGAATAATGTAGTGATTTACTACATCTGATGCAAGTCGGTCCTTCTCTCTTTCTGAATCTATTCGAGTCCTGAATTCCAGCAGTGAGTTTTCGTCTAGTGAGGGGTACCTGTTGAGGCGATGGGGTGGTCAGAAGGGTGTACCTGTTGAGGCGATGGGGTGGTCAGGAGGGTGTCCTACTGAATTCTTTGGTTAGAAAGTACTAGAACATTCAGGAAGCTTGTTGTCACAGGACTTGGAATAGAAATGCTTTTATGGCTTTGAAGTATAAACAATTATCCTGGAACACTCACAAATCCTTCCTCCTCAGCCAAGGGAAAGTTGATAAAAAGTGATGCCGAATCATCAACACCTGGGGTGACACAGTCCGTGGCCGCCCTGCCAAAGTCATGCCAGCCTCCTGATACCTTTTCTCTTTTCTTTCTTAAAAACAGAAAGATTCTTGAATTCTAACTGAGTACACTGTCACTCAGCTACAAAAATATTCTTCCCAGCCTGCCCTGTAGCTTCTCCTGTCTACTGAACTATATTTCAGCTAAAGAATTTTGTGTGGCGTCAAGGAAGTTTCCATAAGGGTGGAAATTCACCTTTCATTGTTCTCCTTCCTTCCTGCCTGGAATATGGGTATAATGGCTGGAGGGCAGCAACCATCTTGGACCATGAGGTACCTTGGAAACAGAAGCCATAAATGTTGCCACCTAAGTCCATGACACTGTAGATCTCTATACCAGCCCCACTACGTAGATCAGACTTCTTTGACATAAAAGAGAAATAAATGTCTATCCCTATTTAGGTGGAAAGGAAGGGTGCGGTCTTTGTTCCTCATAGTAGCTAATCCTGATAACATCCTTAGTTTAAAAGGAAAAGAGATCTGATATTTGACAAAAAACGTCTTGTTATTTTTTATTTTTCTCTCCTTTGAATCATCCATCTGGCACCTCTTCATTTGGGGGGGAAAAGACAAAATGGAAGTATGATTATATCTTTTAAAAATGAAGAGACTCTGCCCTGGTGGGTGTGGCTCAGTTGGTGGAGCGTTATCCCATGCACTAAGAGGTTTCAGGTTCAATTCCCGGTCAGGGCACATGCCCAGGTTGTGGGTTCGATCACCGGTCAGGGTGAATGCAGGAGGCAGCCGATCAATGTTTCTCACATCGCTGTTTTTCTCTCTGTCTCTTCCTTCCTCTCTCTCTAAAAAATCAATTTTTTTAAAATGGGGAGACTTTATTTCAGAATTTCACAGGAAACTTCGTGCTCACACTCTTTGAAATCATGAACCTGGAACAGCCCAAACCCATGTCTGAAACACGCCTGGGTTCTTACCATCACCAGGGATCCTGCCCTCGCTCTTCTCTCCAACATCCAAGTCGGAGAACACTGACAACCATGACCGGGAATTTCTCAGAAAACCCAGCTCTCTGGGCAGATGCTGCCACGGTGATTGCTTTGTCCCTGGAAGACAATCGGGCTTTTCCACAGGAGGCTGGGTCCTGGGTTCCACGCCCAGGGTGTGGTGTTTCCAGGAGATTCAAACCTTTTCCGTCAGCCTGGGAGGAAACCCAGCCTCTCCCATGGCTGCTGCTCCCAGGGCATGAGCTGGACCCCTCCACGCCCGCCTGGGAGAGGGGAGGACCGATAGCATGGAAACTGGTCTCCCCTCCAGCCCCAGCGAGAATACCACAGCACCCCACCCTCCTGCTGGAGAGAGGCCCGCACACTTCCCATGGCACTGAGCTTCCAGATCCCCCCTCGAGCCCTGAATCCAAGCTCCACCACTACCTGGCCTGAGACCTTGGACACGTGCCTTGACTTCTCTGCCCCTCAGTCTCTTCCTCTGTAAAATGGGAACAACAACAGACCCACCTTACAGTGCTGTTGTAGTAGACAAGTTAACTGTTGCGGATTCTTAGTCAGTGTCATCCCCTCCATCTTTGTTCTCCAAGTTCTCGCCTCCCCTGTTTCTATAAATACTCTCCTGACGAGCATTACCGCTTATGGACACTCCCTAATCACCCCAACCCCAGAAAGCAATCAGACAGGTATAGTTTGTGCTCAAAGTTTGAAAAGCAGGGTCAATGACAGAATTAATGCCCTGGGGCCGTCAGAACCAATGACCACAAACTGGGGACCGAACCCAACGGAAATTTGATTTCTCACATACCCTCTGGAGCCTGTAGGAGGGCATCCTTGGGCCTCTTCCAGCTTCTGATCAGGTCCTGCATTCTCCCACTATAGGGACACCAGTCCCATTCGATTAGGGGCCACCCTGATTCAGTATGATCTCATCTTAAATCATGACATCTACAAGCCCCTACTTCCAAATAAGGACGCAATTGGAGGTTCCCGGTGGACATGAATTTTGGGAAGACGCTATTCCCTTGACTTTGAATTGTAGGGCCAAGAATGTGGCAGAAGTGACACTGGGCTAGACCTTAAGAAAGTAGCAGCTTCCACATCCTCCCCTTGGGACACTTGCTCTTGGACGTCCACCACCATGCTGTGAGGAAGCCCAAGTGGCCATGTGGAGAGGAGCCAACAGCCAGCACCACGTGCAGTTATGAGAATGTGCCATCCGGAATGGGTCCTCCATTCCCAGCTGATACATGAGCAAAAGAAATCATCGCTGCTGTTCTGAGCCACTAAATGTTGGGATGGTTTCCTGTGTAGCAACAGATAACAGGGATAAAAAAGATCAGTCATTTCCTTGTTTTTATATCAGAGCTGGGCACACAACAGGCGCTCACCAAGTGTTTGCTGAGTATAACAGAATCATCTCCAACTCCCAAAAAACTGCTCAATAATGGTAACAACAAAAGTCATTAATAGCCAGTGATCTATTCAATAGAACATGCCAGGGCCCTGTCTTCCTTCTTAAGTAAACCAAGATAAATTGAGATGATTGTTTTCAAACGATGGGGTGGCTTCAGTGTTCCTGTTAAATAGGCAATTGTGGGCCCTAATGGAAGACAGACCTTCCAGAGCTATTGGCAGGCTTTGGCTGGGTGAGTAAGTGAATTCATGAGACCTGTACATGTGCAAGTCCTAGCAGGTGCTCTGACCTGGGGACAATTGCAGGAATGATCTCATCTTGCGCGAACATGCTCCTGATCATTGGCATCCATTGAATGACTGGGGTCTGTTGCTCACTGGGTCCTGCTTTCAAACCAAGCAAAGCTGAAAATGTCAATGTGGTCAATCATTATGCCGATGGCTCCCAGTGAATCCTGCCTTTGTGTCCTTGCCCTTTTGCAATGTGACTTTGCCCCTGGTCTCATCAAGAAGTGGAATCTATTTCTCTGCCCTCGTGTACTTGGGTTGGCCATGTAATTTGCTTTGGCCAACAGACTATGGCAGAAGTGATGGGGCACCTGTCACTTGGGACTCAAGAGGTCTGCAGTTTCTGCTCTCGCTCTCTCAAACCCAGAGGAGATGTTACAGAGAAGCCGAGTCCAGCCTAGTGGAGGACGAGAGAGGCAAACCAGGGCACCCGAGCTGACAGCCACACCACCTGCGGGGCATGAGCGAGCAGCCTTGGCCCCTCAGCCCCAGTAAAGCTGTCAGCCACCTGCAGCTGCATGAGTGCGCCCTGGCGAAGCCACAGAGGGTCCTCCAGTCTGCCACCCCAGAGACCGTGAGAATGACACTGTCACTGTTTAGAAGCCCCTACAGTTGGGGGCGCTTTGTTCCGCAGCAAAGGCTAATGAACAGATCCTGTCATGTAACAGTAAACCTTGTCAGGGAGAGACAGTCATCCATTTCCCTCCAAAGAGCCAATGGTCCAGTGGAAAATCCTGAGAATACTTGATGTTTCTGTCATGGGCTGACTGATGTCCCCCAAATTCCTGTGTTGAAGTCCCTAGCACCTCAGAATGTGACCATACTTGGAGATGGGTCTTTTAAAAGGTGATGAGGGTAAAATGAGGTCATCAGTTTGAGTTCTAATCCAATACGACTGGCATCCTTACGAGAAGAGACTGGGACACAGATGTGCACAGAGGGAGGAACGGCCATCTACAAGCCAAGGACAGAGGCCTCAGAGGACTCAACCCTGCCAACACTTTTATCTTGGACTTGTCATCTCTAGAACAGTGAGAACAATCTCTGGTACAGCAGCCTAGCGAGCTGATTCGGCTTCTGATACAGCTTCCTAGCAGCTCAGCCCGAGGGCTGCCTCCGCCTCCTCCACACCTCGGAGGTGGAAATATGCATGACCTTCGCGCAACAACCCCGCTTCGTCATCTCAGGAGAGGGAACCGTTTCCTTTTCCCAGGGGCCAAAATGGGCCTGCAGCCCCGAGCCACACTGAGCCTCCAGGTGCTCACGCCATATCTGTTAGGTAAGAACTTCCAGTATCAGAGCCCATGGAGTCTTCCGGCCCATCCTCGCGCTTTCTGCAGGGCTAGGTGTCATGTTGTCCCCTTCTCACTGGTGAAGAGGCTGAGGCCCAGAGGGGCTGCCCGACCTCCCCATGGGCACACAGCAAGGTGATGGGCTGGGATTCGAGGCCCCGGCCAGGCCCCTCCCACATCGCAGTCTCCACATTCCAGGCCCTCCCAGCACAGAGGTCAGTGGAACAACAGCCCCCAATGTGTCCACACCCTCATACGGTACATTAGTTTCCTAGGGCCACTGTGACAAAGGACCACAATGGGGGTGCTTAACACAACAGAAACGTACGCACTCACAGCTCTGGAGGCCAGAAACCCCAAATCAAGGACTCAGCAGGGCCTCGCTCCCTCGGAAGGCTCTGGAAGAGAACCAGCCCCAGGCCTGTCCCTCAGCGTCCGGTGGCTGCCTGCAATCGCTGGCATTCTTGGCTTGTGGCCACATCGCTTCGATCTCTGCCGCCATCTCGACTTGGCTATCTTCCCCGGGCGTCTGTGTGCAAATGTCCCTCTTCCTACCAAGATACCAGTGGCTAGATTAGGGCCCACACGAATCCAGGATGACATCAACTTGATTGTATCTACAAAGACTCTATTTCCAAATAAGGCCACATTCCTAGTGGACATGCATTTGGGGGGGACACTCTGCAACCCTCGATGCACTGTAAAAGGGACTCTGCCATTGTGACTGAGTTAGGGGTCCTGAAATGAGGATATTATCCTGAATTATCCTGCGGGTCCAATGTGATCACAGGGTCCGTATAAGAGGGAGGCGGGGGGTCAAAGTCAGAAAGTGACGTGATGACAGAGGCAGAGGCTGGAGTGATGCACATGGAAGATGCAGGAAGGGGTCCAGAGCCAACAAATGCAGGAAGGTTCTCCACCTTCCTGATGCCGCGACCTTTAATCCAGTTCCTCATGTTGTGGTGACCCCCAACCATAAAACTATTTTCGTTGTCACATCATAACTGTAATTTTGCTACTGTTATGTCTTAGGCGACCCCTGTGAAAGGGTCCGTTGACTCCACAAAGGGGTCACAACACACAGGTTTAGAACCGCTGCCTCTAGAGGCTGGAAAGGCAAAGAGCCCTGGCCGGTGAGGCTCGGTTGGCTGGGCATTGTCCTGTGCACCCAGAGGTTGCCGGTCTGATTCCTGTCAGGTCACAAGCCCGGGTTGCAGGCTCGATCCCCGGGAGGAGGCAGCCAATGGATGACTCCTCTCATGTGGATATTTCTCTTTCTCTCTCCCTCTCCTTTTTTCTCTCCCTAAAATCAATTTAAAAAATAATTTAAGAAAGAAAGAAAGCAAAAGGTGCCCTGGCCAGTTTGGCTCAGCGGTTGGAACATTGGCCCTCAGACCAAAGAGTTACAGGTTCGATCCCAGTCAAGGGCACGTACCTCAGTGGCGGTTCGATCCCTGGCCCTGGTTGGGGTCGTGCAGGAGGCAGCCAGTCGGTGTATCTCTCTCATGTCGATGTTTCTCTCTCCCTCACATTCTATCTGAAGATAAATGAAAAAATATCCTCAGGTGAGGATTTAAAAAAAAGAGCCCAGCCGGTTTGGCTCAGTGGTTGAGCGTCAACCCATGTACCAAGAGGTCACCGGTTCGATTCCCGGTCAGGGCACATGCCCAGGTTGTGGGCCCGATCACCAGCGGGTGGCGTGCAGGAGGCGGCCAGTCGATGTTCTCTCTTATCGATATTTCTCTCTCTCTCTCTCTGTCTCCCTTTCTCTCAAATATCAATAAAGAAAAAAAATTTTCTTTTTTTTTAAAGAAAAAGGCAAAGAAATATATTCTCTCCTGGAGGCTCTAAGGTGGTGGTCACGTGTTCCAGCAGCAACAGGACATGAACACGGATCCACAGTGGGCTGTCCCTGCAGAAGGGCACGGGGCAGCTGCAGAGCTGGGCCGTGGGCTCCTGGGCCGCCCCCAAGGGGAACCGCCGTGAGTCAGACAGGCTGCAGGAGCTGTTCCAGGCCCCGCTCGCAGACCACACGGCATCAGCAGGGCCCTGAGTCATGACGCCGAGGGCGCCTCCTTGCAGTCTCTTTACCAGAAATGCCCTGGGTTCCTTCTGGTGCTTGTTCGAGCAACCGAGTAACACATTCCAGCTGCACACATGGACAGCAGCCAGCCTCAGACTTTGCACGGTCTGGGGGTCCACACGTGGCCCCTCGGTGAGTACATCGGCCCGAGGGGCCGTCACGGCATCCCCAGGGCTCCAGAGCCTGCAGTGTCCTGCTGGACAGCAGCTGTCCCGCCACCATCCGGGGAGCCCAGAGTCACCCGCGGAAGCTCTGACCAGGCTACACCTGAAAGTGGCCGAGGCTGTGGGCAGGAGCCCAACACGTCCTGGTGTCCCCCCGAGCCATCCTCCTCCTCCTCCTCCTCCGCGCATTTCTCATGTCCGAGGAGGGCAGCTACCTCCGCACCCCCGTCTGCTCGGGGATGTGTGTCTGGTGGTTGGGGAGAGCACTTCGCTGAAACTTGACAATGAGCAGAGTCTCAATTTCTCACTTGACATCATCTCTGTTCATTTGAAAAGTCTGAGGTCACGGTCCGCGGACGTGCCGTCTGGAGCCTCTCGCGGCTGCGTCTCCCTCCACTCTCCCTGCCTAAGATGCCGCCCGGTGGGGAGGAGAGTTTAGGGTCTGTGTAGTTTTGCTAGGGAAGGGGAGCCCACCCCCACCCTCAGATCCTTTTACAGGACACAGGAGCCAAAATTAGTTTCCTAGGGCTGCCATGACAAATGACCGCAAACTGGGGTTTTTTGTTTTTGTTTTTTTACTTTTTTTCTTTATTGATTTTAGAGAGAGGAAGGGAGAGGAAGAGAGAGACAGAAACATCGATGAGAGAGAACATCAATTGGCCATCTCCTGAGTGCCCCCAATGGGGATCGGGCCTACAACATGGGCGTGTGCCCTGACTGGGAATTGAACCAGTGACCTCTTAGTGCATGGGTTGACACTCAACCACTGAGCCATACCAGCTGGGTGCAAACTGGGGTCTTAACACAAATTTATTTTCTCCCCACTGTAGAGACCGCAAGTCTGAAATCAAGGTGTCAGCAGGGTCATACTCCCCGCAAAGCGTCTGGGGAACATCCTACCTGCCTCTCCGGCTCCTGATGGCTCTGGGCGTTGCTTGAGGCCTCCGTCCTCATGTGGCCTTCTTCTCTCCTTATAAGGACACTTACCATCGCGGTTAGAGCTCACCCAGGTAGACCGAGATGATTCATCTTGAGATCTGCTACTTGGTCACATCTGCAAAATGTTTTTCCAGACAAGGTCACAGTCACAGGGTCTGGGGGTCAGCTCTTGGAAATATCATGTTAGTGGCCCTCATCCAACCTCCTATATCAAGCTGGGGCTCACTCTGGTCATTCTCTCCTAACCAGGCCATACCAGCAGTCTGGGCTTCTGTGCCACCCACGTCGGAGCTGGACTACCGTGCACGGGGGTCTCCCTTCCACGTAGCATTAGGGGTGGCTCTCCGCCCTTCTGCTTCCAGCCTTCCATTCCCTCCCGCAACCCCGGGATTCAGATGCAGTGGGGCAGCTCAGGACGTGCTGTCCCCATCTCTCTTCAATCTCCATCTCCCCCCTCACCCAGCTGGAGCTGGGACAGGAGGACTTCCCGCCTTCCATGTTGCAAGGATGCCCCTTTCATGAAGCACTGAATTTTACTTCCCTTCTGGCTGACAGTCAGCTTCAAGGTCAAGTACAACAGGCCTGTTCTTGATGCATAAGTAAGAGCTAAAGGAATTTAGAAAACCCTTTTGTCTTTCAGACTATTGTCTCAATACCAGTGTGGCTCCGTGGGTGAGTGCTGACCTCCGCACCAAGACATCATTGGTTCGATTCCCAGTCAGGGCACATGTCTGGGTTGCGGGCTTGATCCATCGATGCTTTTCTTCTTTCTCGTTGATATTTCTATCTCTCTCTCCGTCTCCCTTCCTTTCTCTCAAAAAAAAAAAAAAACCAATAAGAACTCTAAAAGCTAAACTTGGAACTCCTTTTTTGCTTTGCACTTGCCAGCACCCCTAGTCCCCCTGAGGTGAATAAGGAGAAAGGTCACACACCCCAAAGTATAAGTGGAAAGCACATAGATGTGTTGTAAAAACATAATCCTCTTTTTTAAAATCAAGCTTCACCAATGAAAAAATACTTCAAAATAAAAAAAAAAAATGCATTGATTTGAATGTTAAAAAACAATACCGCCCTGGCCGGTTTGGCTCAGCGGTTAGAGCGTCGGCCTGCGGTCCGGAGAGACCCGGGTTCGGTTCCCACTAAGGGCGCGTACTTCGGTTGCAGTTTGTCCCCGGCCCTGGTTGGTCCTGCGGGTGGCAGCCACTCGATGTGTCCCTTCACGTCGATGTTTCTCTCTCTCTCTCCCTTCCTCTCTCTCCCTCCCACTCTATCTGTACAAAAATATCCTCGGGTGAGGATTAAAAAAAAACAAAAAAACAATACCTATTTTATTTAATTTATTGCTTCTTTAAATCCTCACCCAAGGTTTTTTTCCCCCCATTTATCTTCAGATAGAGTTGGGGGAGGGGGGAGAGAAAGAGAGAAACATCGATGTGAGAGAGACACATCAACTGGTCGCCTCCCGCACGTTACCGATCGGGCTGAGGACTAAACTGCAACCGAGGTACGTGCCCTTGACCAAAATAAACTCCATTCTCTTTGGTCTGTGGGCCAACACTCTAACAGCTGAGAGCCAAACTGACCAGGGCAACAATACCTATTTTAATAGATTGTAAGATTTAGCCCTGGTCAGTTTGGCTCAGCGGTTGGAGCGTCAGCCTGCGGTCCAGAGAGGCCCGGGTTCGGTTCCCGCTAAGGGCACGTACCTCGGTTGCAGTTTGTCCCCGACCCTGGTTGGGTCGTGCGGGTGGCAGCCACTTGATGTGTCCCTTTCATGTGGATGTTTCTCTCTATCTCTCTCCCTCCTGCTCTGTCTGAACAAAAAATGGAAAAATGTCCTTGGGTGAGGATAAAAAAAATAGATTGTGAGATTTAAATGCAATTAGGCATATTAAGTGCTTACCTACTTTACTAATTTATTTTTTTATCCTCACCCGAGGTCATTTTTGCATTTTATCTTCAGATAGAGCAGGAGGAAGAGAGGGAGGAAAAGAGAGAGAGAAACATCTATGTGAGAGAGACACATGACTGGTTGCCATCCACATGACACCAACCTGGACCAGAGACAAACTGCAACCAAAGTACGTGCCCTTAGCGGGAACCGAACCCGGGACTCTCTGATCCGCAGGCCAACGCTCTAACTGCTGAGCCAAACCAGACAAGGCAGTGCTTACCTGCTTTAAAGCCTATAAATGATAGTCACTATTGTGCTTACTCTCTGTTGTCCACTTTGCAGCCAGAATTATCATCAGAAAACACAAGCCTGACCAAGACACCTCATTAGCTTCATTACTGGCTGCTTTCTGGGGTCAGCTCCCTCTACTGCCCCCAACTCCCTGCCCCCACCCGCCTTATGTGTCAGCCTCACTGTCCTCTGAGCTCACAAGGGGGCTTTTCGTGCCCCTGGGCCTTTGCACATGCTCTAGCCCTCTCTCTGGGGAACTCCACTCCACCTTTCAAGACCCAGCACAAATGTCGCCTCCTCTCTGAAGATGTGTGGTTGGCAGGTCAGTTGCTTATGTCTCTGTCTTCCTTAGCAGCATCTTTTGCTGCCTCACTTTCTGCATTTATCACACAAATTACACATAGCTTCTTGGGGGCCTTTTGGCTAATATCAAGTGTATCATACAAATTACTTTATTTACTTGTCCAAACGGAGGAAGTAGATTGAATTATCGGTTCCAGTTCTTCACTCTGTTAGAAGACTGTTCTACACCCAATGACCCTGGGGCCTCTCCTGGTCTCCTGACGGGCAGAGAGTACTTCCTACCTCTTGACTTTGGCCATGTGACTGGCTTTGGCCAATGGGCTTCTGCCATGGCCAGGTCACACTGGGCACAGAACAGAGATGGGGGGAGCTGGTGTAGATCAGGAAACACCGCCCCTCGCACTTCCAGCTCGCCTGCAGACGTGGGAGCCATTACAGGTGGTCTGTTACTCAGCATCACTGTGGCAATAGCTCACTGTTACAGTGGTTTCATCACCTCATTTTATGACAAGCATCTGTCAGACAGAGGCCATATCTCCCTTCCTCTGTCTCCCCAGGGCTGAGATCTGAAGGGAGAGATGTTTCAGAAGGTCTTGTGCAATAAGGTGCTTCAGCCATGGGGAAGAAAAAACAGAAACAGCAGATGCATGCACGTCAGGCTTCCCCGGGACAGCTTAGGCGTGAAGAGCGTGGCTTCTGATCGCTGGATAACCCAGCCTGAATTCCAGCAGCTTCCTTAAAGGCCCGTGCCTCCGTCTCAGCGCTGTAAAGCAGGGCTAATAATAATGTGAGCCTCACAGTGTTGGTGGGAGAAGTGAATGGACTAATGGAGGGAAACTCTGAGTGCAGTGCCTTGCTCGCTGTTACCCCCTCTCATCCTACATAAAATTGATCTATCGGAGAGACATGAAAGCGAACCCAAGAAACTGTACTTAACAAAGATAAGAACTGGAAATACTAGTTGAAGGGAGGTGTCTTTGGCTAGGAAAGTTTTGGAGCATGAGATATGCAGCTGCAGAGAGCGAGGCTTGGCATGAGGGGAGGAGGAGAAGCTGAGGAAAGGGGGGCAGAGGTGAGCACCTCATCCCAGACGGCTGGCCTTTCGGCCCATGACTTCATTTCTCCCAAGTTTCTAGAACTCTCCACTTGACTCCTTTGATGATTCAAATCATAGATAACCCAATTGTGAACCTGGGGAATAAAATGCACTCAGCTTCCAGTATAGGTTTATTCTGTTTCCTAATGGTAAACAGAGGTACTTTCAAATATGTATTCTTATTCTCAACCTTTTCCTTAACCAGTCATCTCGTGATCGCTCTCATTATGTTAGGAAAAAACCTGTACTTTGTATACATCTTTAATGGAATTTTCACTTTTTAAATACTTGCAAGCAAATAACAGATAAATTGGAATCGGACTGAGACAGAATAGTAAGAAGCTAGGAACGTTCCTTGACTAGTGGAACGAGGAAACTGAGACAGAGAGTTAAACCACCAAGCAATTCACAGCCAGACAATAAATCACAAGGTCTTATCTTCCCTAAGCAAGGACACTTAGAAGCAAATGGTTTACACATTCTAGACTGTGCTGGGGCAGACCTCCCTCAGTCCCAGTCCCTCTTCCGTGACATTCGTTGGAGGTGAAACTGACCAGAGAATGACCCTACACACTCATTCTGATGAAGCAGCGTATCAAAGGACACACCTGCAAGGCTGATAAATATTCTATTGAGACCCTCCCCTGAGGCCTCCTCTAAAATTCCACCTTTAGAAAACACATAAAAACCCTTAAGACAAAGGACTAGTGCATGCTCTCTCTTGGGCATACCACACCTCCCCCTCCCCCTTCTTTCCTCAGGCATGTATCTTTGGTTTCTTTCTCCAGAGTTCTGAAGGTTCCCAGGAGACTTGCAACCCCAGGGGAGCTGTGGGCAGCAGCAGCTTGTCCCAGGCTAACACCCTGAACCTGTCTCCAAGGGCCCTCCTTTTGCCGCTGTAACCTGCTCCCTGAGTCCACACAGCCCAGCTGGCTCACTTCTTCTGCCTCTGTGAGGGTATAAAGGGCCAGAGCAGCCACACCTGGGCTTGACTCTTCCTCATATTTCCAAAGGGCCGAGGCAGCACCTCCTGGGCTCACTCCTGTTGCTGTGCTCTTTCCTCTCCTATCCTAAGCCCTTCCTTTGTTTCACTGTCCCCGGCTTTAAGAAAGATACTCTCAGAATCACCAGGGCTTATATAATGAAATCTTTCCTGCCCAAAACCCACACATTCCGGACCAAGCTGGGGCAGACCTGCCTCAGACCGTCTCTTTCCAGTGACAAGACAAGCTGTGTAATTATCTAAAAGAAGACAAGGAAAATGGGGCAGAAAAAACAAAGAAGAAAAACTGGAAACAAATAGCAAATATATATATAACAAATAATCCAGCTATATTGATTTTTTAAAATGTATTTGGCCTAAACACTCCAATTAAAAGGCAGAGGTTGTCAGATGGTATTAAAAAAAGCAAGGATCAACTATCTTAGATAAAAAGATACAGATAAGTAAAGGGATGGAACCGAGCTGATGTGGCTCAATGGACTGAGTGTCCTCCCATGGACTGGGAGGTCCTGGTTCGACTCCCAGTCAGGACTCTCGCCCAGGCTACAGGCTAAATCCCCAGTGGAAGTCATGCAGGAAGCAGTGATCAATGTTTCTCTCTCATATTGATGTTTCTATCTCTCTCTTCCTCTTTCTCTAAAAAAATATCACTAAAAACATTTTTTTTTTTTTTATCCTCACCAGAGAACATTTTTCCATTTTTGCTCAGACAGAGTGGTAGGGAAAGAGAGGAAGAGAGAGAGAGAGAGAGAAACATTGACGTGAAAGGAACACTTCGAGTGGCTGCCTCCCGCACAACCCCAACCAGGGCCGGGGACAAACTGCAACCAAGGTATGTGCCCTTAGTGGGAACCGAACCCGGGTCTCTCTGGACTGCGGGCCGATGCTCTAACCGCTAAGCCAAACCGGCCAGGGCTAAAAACATATTTTTTTTTAAAAGTAAAGGGATGGAAAAATATATCCCATCCAACATATACTAATCAAAAGAAAGCTACAGTGGTGTTATTAGTACCAAAGTAGACTTCAGAACAAGGAACATTTCCAGGGATAAAGAGAAACTCATCATAATAATAAAATGGCCAATTAATCAAGATCATATAAAATTCCTAAAGGTGTATGTGCCAAATAATAGACCTTTAAAACACATAAATCAAAAACTTATACAACTGCAAGGAAAAATAGATAAATCCAAATCATAGCTAGAAATTTCAATACTCTTCTTGCACTAATTGATGGAACAAGTAGACAGGAAACAGAAAGGTTATGAAAAGCTTAAACAAAGTTTCCCACTAACCAACCTAATTAGCACTTAAGAGCACTCCACCCAAACACAGCAGACACACAGTTTTTGAGAAATAAAATATTCACTAAGATAGATCATAATCTAACTAAAAATCTGTATCTCGACAAATTTTTAAAAAATTGAAATCTTACAAAATATGTTCTCTGACCACAATGGAATTAAACTAAAAAAAAAAAAATCAATTAAAAAATCTTTAAAATCTCCAAACACTTGGAAATTAACCCATGGGTCAATGAAGAAATCACATAGGACAATATAAAGCATTTTAACAGAATAAAAATTAAAACACAACATGTCAAAATGAGTAGCAAGCCACTAAAGCAACACTTCCAGAGAAACTGACATTAAATGCTTATATTTTGAAAAAGGGCCTCAAATTAATTATCTAAATTTCCACTTTATAACACTGAAAAAAGAAGAACAAATAAAATTTTGAGTAAGAAAATAATATTTGTGAAACTGACTGAAATTGAAAACAAAATAATAGTGGAAACCAATAAAGCCAAAAAAGCTGGGTCTTTGAAAATATCAATAAAATAAATACATTTCTACCCAGACTAATCAAGATAAAAAGTAAAAAGACAAAAAAAAAAGTGAAAAGACAGACCAATGTAAGGAAGGACAGAACATTACTAAAGAGCCCAAAAACATTAAAAAGATATTAGAGAATAATGCAATTTTATGCCAATAAATTTGATAGCTTAGATGAGATGAACAAATTCCCTGAAAGACCAAACTACCAAAGCTCACTTAAGAAGAAACATATAACCTTAATAGTCCCATAGCACTTAAAGCAATTGAGTTTATAGTTAAAGCCTGTTCTAGCCCAGACAGTGTGGCTCAGTGGATTGAGCATCGTCCCATGGACTGAGAGGTCCCGGTTTGATTCCCAGTCAGGCACATGCCTGGGTTGCAGGCTTGATCCCCAGTGTGGGATGTGCAGGAGGCAGCTGATGGATGTTTTTCTCTCACTTCGATGTTTCTGTGTCTCTCCCTTCCTCTCTCTCTAAAACAATAAATAAAAACATATTAAAAAAAAAAAAAAACTTTCTATAAAGAAAACTCATGATTCACATGGCTCACCAGTAAATTCAACAAAATCTTTGAGGACTAAATCATACCAATTCTAATACCAACTCTTCTAGAAGACACAAGAAGAAGAAACACAACTCATTTATGAAGACAGCATCACCCTGATACCAAAACCAGACAAGGATATTACAAGAAAAAAGAATGCTACAGACCAACATCTCGCATAAGAATAGGTGTGAAAATCCTTAGCAAAATATTAGCAAGCCAAATACAGCAATATAGAAAAAGAGGCCTCCCCCAACCCCCACCCCTCCTGCCCAGCACTCCGATCTGGGTTTTCCATATACCATTTTCCAGTAAAAAGAACCAGGGCTCTTTGGAGAAACGGCTGATTCTACGGCTGGGATAGCGGAAAAAACAAACTGAGTGTACAGCATACTGCAGTATCAGAGGGAGAATAAAAAGGATGAGGCAGGTCCACAAGGGACACAGGAACATTCTCAAAGACTTTATCACCAAAGCTGTAATGATATGACACACAACATTATGTAGAATTGGATCATGATCCAAAAAGTATAGTGGAACTCTCTGCACTAGCTCTCAACTTTTCTGTAAAACTAAAATCATTCCAAGTTAAAGAATTATTAAAAATCAATCAATGTGCCCTGGCCGGTTTGGCTCAGCGGTTAGAGCGTCCGCCTGCGGTCCTGAGAGACCCGGGTTCAGTTCCCGCTAAGGTCGCGTACCTCGGTTGCAGTTTGTCCCCGGCCCTGGTCGGTTGTGCGGGTGGCAGCCACTCGATGTGTCCCTTCACGTCGATGTTTCTCTCTCTCTCTCTGTTCCTCTCTCTCCCTCCCACTCTACCTGAACAAAAAATGGAAAAATGTCCTGGGTGAGGATTAAAAAAAAAAAAAAAAAAAATCAATCAATGTAATTCGTGATATCAACAAACTAAAGAAGAAAAACCAGATGATCATTTCAATAGATTTAGCATTTGATAAAATTCAGCATTCGGCATGATAAAAACTCTCAGTAAACTACAAATAGAAGGAAATCACCTCAACTTAATAAAGAGCACTTATAAAAGTCTACATCTAATATCATAATAAACAGTAAAGGATTCAATGCTCCCACCTAACATTTGGAACCAGATTAGCATGTCCACTCACCACTACTATTCAACATTGTAAGGGAGGTGCTAGCTTGTGCAATAAGGCAAGAGAAAAAAGTGAAAGGCATCCAAATTGGAAAGGGAGAAGCAGAACTCCTCATTTGCAGGAAACATGATCACCTACGTACAAAAAGCATATGGAGTCTACCAAAAAGGCCCTTGAACTAATAAGTAATTAGAGCAAGATTGCAAGATACAAGATCAAATACAAAAATCAATTGTGTTTCTACATACTAAAAAATACAAATTTTAAAATACCATTCACCATAGTATACAACATATGTAATACATAGGTTTACTCTGACAGCATATGAACAAGACCTATACATTAAAAACTACAAATGTTGGTGAAAGAAATTACAGACCTAAATAAATGAATACACTGTATTCAGGTTTACTCTGACAGCATATGAACAAGACCTATACATTAAAAACTACAAATGTTGGTGAAAGAAATTACACACCTAAATAAATGAATACACTGTATTCATGAATCACAATTTGAAGATCTCTCCAAATTGATCTGTATGTTAAATACAATCTCAATCAAAATCCCAGCAATCTTTTCCCCTTTTTTGGTAGAAACTAACAAGCAGGTCCTAAAACGCATATGGAAATACAAAGAATATAAAACAGACAAAACAACTTTGAAAAAAAACCAAGATACACATTCCTGTTCAAGACTGTTATTGGAAAACAAGCAAGATCATGTGGTACTGGTATCAAGAGACAAAGAGATCAATAAATCAGAATAGAGAGTCTAGAAATAGACCCACATGTATCTTTGCAAAGGCACAAAGGCAAATTGGATAAGGAAAGAAAAGGTGCTGGAAAAATTGGATATCCGTATGCAAAAAGTTACCTTTGATCTATACTGCGCACCATACACAAAAATTAACTCAATCAAATCATAGACCTAAATGTAAAACCGAAAACTATAAAACGTCTAGAAGAAAATATAGGAGAAACTCTCTGTGACCGTGGGTGGATTAGGCAATGATTTCTTAGATACAATGTCAAAAGCACAATCCATAAAAGAACAAACTGATCAGCTGGATTGTTTAAAGCATATTATTCCAACACCACTAAGGTGCTGGGTTTACAATGTGTATAGAAATTACTTTTGTGCCCTGGCCGGTTTGGCTCAGCGGTGAGAGCGTTGGCCTGCGGTCTGGAGAGACCTGGGTTCGGTTCCCGCTAAGGGCATGTACCTCGGTTGCAGTTTGTCCCTGGCCCTGGTCGGTCGTGTGGGTGGCAGCCACTCGATGTGTCCCTTTCACGTCGATGTTTCTCTCTCTCTCTCTCCCCCTCCCACTCTATCTGTACAAAAATTGCAAAAATGTCCTCGGGTGAGGAAAAAAAAAAAAAAAAAAAGAAATTACTTTCGTGACTACAGTAGCATTTAGTATGGGGGAGGGGTGAATGGAAATATATTGTTGCAAGGGTCCTTTATTTCCCTGAAGTAATTTTTTTTAAATATGTTTTTATTGATTTTAGAGACAGAGGGGAAGGGAGAGGGAGAGAGACAGAAACATTGACTGGCTGCCTCCTGCACGCCCCGCAATGGGGGTCAAGCCCTCAACTTGGGCATGCGCCCTGACCGAGAATTGAACCTGTGAACTCTTGGTGCATGGGACGACGCCCAACCCACTGAGCCACACCAGATGGGCTTTCTTGAAGTAATTTAATACTAACTCTAAGTCGGTTATGATAAGTTAAAGATGCACACCGAAATCCCTGGAACCACCACTAAAAGTGATGGTGTGTCCCACGGCCTGGGGAAACATACTGAATGAAAACCAAGGAACGTAGCATCACATCAAGTGTACAATCCTGGATACATAAAGAAAGAAAGGAATAGGCCAAAGAAGAAATGCGCACAAATGTGCATGATGGGATGATGGGGTTTTCCCTCCTGTTCTATGCCTGACAAAAATGTTTCGAGTGGGCATGCACTACTTTGGGGGGAAGTGTGCAGAACAGAAAAAGGAAAGAAATAGAGAAGGAATTGGAAGAGAGAGAAAAAGAAGGGAGGAAAAAGAGGAGTTCTGACAGCGACCCCTAGAGAGCGGAGAGAGGAGGGACCGCCCGGCACGTGGAAGCCAGCAGCCTTCCCGGCCTCTAAGGCAGCGTCCAAGGTAGGACCGTGGCTGCCAGGTGACTTGAATGAACAGGGCATCCTGTGAATTTGGAGCAGAAGGCACATACCTGGTCAACCGTGCACACCTGCAGCCGAAGGGTCTGTCCTCACTTTGAACCTGTTTATTAGCTGAAACCGCCACCTAAGCTACCTCTCGCAGCTCTGCGTGCATGCCAGCTACGACAGGGATGCTGTGGGGTTTTTTGGTTTGTTTTTTATCCTCACCCGAGGACATTTTTGCATTTATCTTCAGATAAAGCGGGAGGGAGGAAGGAAGGAAGAGAGAGAGAGAGAGAGAGAGAAACATCGATATGAGAGAGACACATCAACTGGTTGCCACCCACACAACCTCAACCAGGGCCGGGAACAAACTGCAACCGAGGTACGTGCCCTTAGCGGGAACCAAACCCGGGACTCTCTGGTCCGCGGGCTGAGCCAAACCGGCCAGGGCAGGGATGATGTTTTTGGTGCACACCCACAGCCTGAATGGGGTCACAGAGCAGCCCCCTGGGGCCTGTTTCTGAGATTAATCAAAACGATGGGGAGCTGGGGAGATTCCACCTCCTCACAAGCCGTAAGGAAGGGGCGGGGACTCGGACCTCTGAGTCAGTCTTGCTGACCGAGACTGGAACAGGTCAGCGGAAGAGAAGGTCATCAAGTCCCCACGAGTGACGTGATCTTGCTCCATCTGCAGAAGGAGCCAGCTTGGGCAGGGAAGTGGCAGCTCTTCACAGAGAACGTCTCCGGCTTCCCAGAATTCTTAATCAAAACAGAACACCACAGACGTACAAAGGCTTCGAGGGCAACTGTTCTTCACTAACGTTTCCCACCAACAAATTAAAGTCATCTGAGCCGGCGGCGACTACGTAGCCACTTGATGAGGTCTCAGGGAGACATGCTGGCTGACAGGGGCCGGCGGCTGGTTCTTAGAAACGCCGTGAGCAGCAGCAGACCGAAACTCTGAAGGCACGTCACTGAAACAGGCCCGCCCCTGCGTGTGCACTGGGAGGGCATGGCTTCAGAATTCTGTTTTTCGATGTATCCTGTCTAAGACACACCACAGAGTGGGCCTACGTTCGAATGCTCGCCGTAGCGCTTCCTCGCTGTGTGCCCTTGGGAGAGTCACTTCCCTTCCCTGGGCCTCGTTCGTCTCCTCTGTAAATGAGGATGGTGACCACGGTCTACCTCAGAGAGCCGTGTCGAAACAAATGAGAGGATTACGAGGTGCTCATGAGTGCTTAGTAACTGGTGTTTAACGGTCAGTGTCTAATAAATGGTGGCTCTTATTAGTCATTTTAAAAATACAGATTCTTGGCTGTGTGCAGCTGACCCAAGGACATTCACTCCCTGAGTCATGCTCTTTGCCGTTAGCCAAGACCCTGAGCACCCCTCGCGGTGTCCTCCAGGAAACCTGGGGTTCACGCACCCCTCTGTCCGGTGTCAGAGCGGCACGGCCCTGGGGGGCAGGACATCCAGGTGCTCCGCTCTGCCACGCTCTCCCTCCTCGCACCCTGCCTTCTCCATGTGTAACATGACAGGACTCGACAAGCTCCCTGAGAACCCCTGCACGCTGGCCGTTGCCCCTTTTCCAGGGAAGAGCAGAACAACATTCAGCCCGACGTGCAAATGTGGAGTCAAGCTGAGGAACGCACGCGTGCCCAGAGAAGCTGAAGTCGGGGTGGAAACATGCACTTTCGTAAAGGAAAATGGCTCTCGCAGTGTGAACGCGATTGACTTCCTGGGTCCCTGCGATGTGTCCACCACACCCTAGGCTGCCACCCGCGCCCACAGGTTACTGTTATTTAAAATAAAATTGCGCCCAGCCCGTGTGGCTCAGTGACTGAGCATCGAGCACCAAGAGGTCGCCGGTTCGATTCCCGGTCAGGGCACATGCCCAGGTTGTGGGCCCGATCCCCAGTGGGGGGCATGCAGGAGGCGGCCAATTGATGTTCTCTCTCATCAATGTTTCTCTCTCTCTCTCCCTTCCTCTCTCTCTAAAACCAATAAAGGGAAGAAATTTTAATAAATCCAATTGCACAGGTGTGGGTTCTCGAGAAGTGTGAGCATGGCCCTTCCTGGCTTTCCCACTGAATGCAGCGACAACCCCGAAGCCCGCGGGAGCTCTCTCTGGAACCCTGAGAGTCCACGGGGCAGGCAGACAGGAAGGAAGCAGAACTCAAGCCCTCCTGGGGCAGCGGCGCGAGGTGAGGCCGGGCCTATCTGCGCCTCTCCTGCCCGCCACTGGCTCCTGGCCTGAAGTCACAGGCAGCGGGCCGAGAACTGTGCGCTGGGCAAGGCAGAGCGAACTGCAGCGAACTCGTTTCTGGACCGAGAGATGCCAAAGGGAGATTCTGAAGAGTCAGAGGGGGGGTGCCCTGAGTCAGTTTCCCTTCATGGTGTTTTTTCCACTTGCTCCTGGGCTGGCCCCAGGACGCATGCAGCAGGGAGACAGTTGGGCAGGCACCTGAAACTCCGAAGGCGAAAAGATTCCTTTCTGATCAGAAAATCCGCGGTCCCAAGAATGTGCTGGTCCCCACAGCTTTTCCCTCGCTCTCGTCCTCTACGACCTGGACCTAAAGGCAGGCAGTGGCCGGAACAACACTGCAGGGCAGGGAGCCAGGGCCTCGCTCTCTGGCCACTGAAGGGGAAGGAGGACCCCTGTTAGGACAGAGGAGGGTGGGGAGGTGCTCAAGAGAGCGACCCCAGGGAGTGGTACACAAACCCCCAGGCACACCTCTGAGCTGCACATGCAGGAAAAGTCTCAAGTGACCTTAGAATATGGTGACGAACTGAACATGAGAATACCAAGCATCACAATTGGTGAGATGCTGCTAAAGCCAGTCTCGGAGGAAAATTTATAGCATTTGAAAAGAATTCGAGAAAAATAGTTCTCCCTAATTAAATCTTAATCCACAATCCCACGGTGAGAACCCAGAAAAATCAGAGTAAAATAAACCCAAAGCAAGCAGAGGAAAGGAAATAATAAAGATGAAAGTCCAAACTCAATGACACCGAAAACATAAAGATAAATGAAACCAGAAGATGGTACTTTTTTTACTTTTTCATTTTTTTTAATCCTCACCCGAGGATATTTTTCCATTTATCTTCAGATAGAGCAGGAGAGAGGGAGAGAGAGAGAAAAAATAAAACATTGATGGGAGAGAGAGACATTGATTGGTTGCCACCCACATGACCCCAACCAGGGTTGAGGATAAACCACAACCAAGGTACGTGCCCTTGGCTGGAATCAAAGCCGAGACTCTTTGGTCCATGGGCCGATGCTCTAACCACTAAGCAAAACCGGCCAGGGCAAAGATGGTACTTTAATTATTATTATTATTTTTTTAATCCTCACCCGAGGATATTTTTGCATTTATCTTCAGACAGAAGATAAACCTCTAGCAAGACTAACAGAGAGAACACAAATGACCAATATCCAGAACAAAAAGGAGCTACCACCAGAGAGAGCCCACACAGATATTAAAAGGGTAATGAGGGAACACTTCAAGCATCTCTATGCACAGAAACACAACAACTTAGGTGAATTAGAACCATTCCTGAAAAGCCAGATGACCAGAACTCATCCAAGATGAAAGAGATCATCCTCTAGCCCTTTATCTATTCAAGACATTGAACTCAATAGTTAAAACCCTCTCCCTCAAAAATCCTCAGGCTCAGATGGTTTTGCTATTGAATTCTATCAAACCTTTAAAGAAAAAAGTAACACCAATCCTACACAGTGTCTCTCAGAAAATAAAAGAGGAGAGAATACTTACCAATTCATTTTCTCAGGCTAGTTTTATTCTGAGACCCAAACCATCAGAAGACAGTACAAGAAATGTGTACAGGCCAGAACGCAGCATAAACACAGACCCCAAAATCCTCAGCAAGTATTAGCAAATTGAATCCAGCACTATATAAAAAATATATTATACCAGGGCTAAATGGAGTTTATCCTGGGAATGCAAGGCTGATGGAGTCAAGAAATCAGTCAACGTCATCCGGCATGTTAATAGGCCGAAGAAAAAAAATATACGTGATTATATTAATTGGTACAGAAAAACATTTGACAGAAGTCAACATCCATTCATGATAAACACTCAAAAAACTGAGAGTAGAAAGGAACTTCCTTATCTGATAAAGGGTATCTATAAAAATTCCACAGCTAGCATTCAATTTAATGGCGTGAGGCCAAACGCCTTCCCGTAGGATCAGAAACAAGGCAAGTACATACATTCTTACCATTCCAATACCACGTTTTATTGAAAGGCCCAGCCACTGAAATGTTGCAAGAAAAAGAATTTACAGGCATTAGGACTGAAAAGGAAGAAACAGTACTGTCCCTCTTTGCATGCATCATTGTCTATGAAGAAAATCTTAAGGCACCCATGAAAGCTTATAGACATAGTGAATTTATTAGCAAAGTGTCAGGATACAAGGTCAACATACAAAAACCAATCATACATATTTCTATATACTAGCAATAAACAGTTGATAACTGAAAATTAAAAAATAGCACTGATTACAAAAGCTCCCCCCAAATGAAACACTTAAGTATACATCTAACAAAACTTGCGCATGCGTTGTTGAGTTGTGTGTTTTACTTTGTATGCTCTGTAATTTAAGCACTCACCACATTATTCTTGTACCTGGGTCCTGCTTTCTCCCACTGACCGTGAACTCAACTGGAGTTGTCAAAATTCTCACCTCCTTTCATTTTTGATCTCCCTGCAACTACAAGAAAAACCTGGCACTGAGTCAATGCTCAGTAACAGTCTGATGAATGAATAAATAACGCTTGAAATTGACCCAAGGTCTGATTCTGGTAAAGATTAAAAGCGGACTTGGGGCAAGTATTTCTGCGAAGGGGGAGGAAAGAAAAGGTTGTTTTGTGAGGGTGGAGACAGATTGGCTGGAGCAGTGTTACTGGCGATCGATGCCCACTCGCACCGGTATAAATTCTCAGCACCGACGAGGGCTCCTTCTCTATTTACAGCAATAAAAGCCGACTAAGAAAGTCCCTATAGACATAGTTATTAAGTATCAATTAGGATTCAGGCTGGAACCATTCAGGGTTTGGAAAAATGTTTTCAGATTATTTTCCAAGTGTTTGATGAAACCCCAAAGACGTTCTTTGCAGGCATATTTTCCCAGAAGTTGGAAACCCGTACATACTTAAAAGAGAATTTAATCCTTAGGTTTAGGATCTGTCTGTGATGAACTCATCCCGATGGAATGGCGCACGATGCCACGGCGGCTTGCGCTCTCTGTATTTTAAAGGCGGAATTAGATACTTGCATTTTGGGTGCATGCAATTGAATCTCACACTCTCAAACCAGTACTTGAATTCCAAGAGGGAGCAGACTTGGCAGATGTGTTCCCCAGTTACTGAAATCAAGATAAGCCTCTTCTTGAGTTGCGACAAGACCAAATTTCGGACCTTGGAGAACCTGGGACCCCTGGTGGGTGGGAGGGGCTTTAGCAGCCACCCTGGGCTGGCAATACCAAGCAGGGGAGACACAGGGGAGAAAATAGCTCTAAATTTAGAAAATAAAAAATGCCCAGTGTAGAAAAACCGGACTACAGAAATAGGGAGATTGGAAGCGGGGGGAAAAAAAACAACTGACAGAGACAACTCCTGGTGATACACCAGAAAAGGGTATTTGCTTTCAGGTTTTTTTGTCTGGGCGTTTGATGGCAAACGTGTGACTGGGATGAAAGGGGCAGCTGCGAGCTGAATCAGCAGTTGGTCCCTTAGGTGAAGCTTCAGCCCTGGCTAGTTTGGCTCAGTGGTCGAACGTCAGCCTGCGGACCAGAGTCCCGGGTTCGGTTCCCGCTAGGAGCACATACCACCAAAAATGAATGAATGAATGAATGAATGAATGAATGAATGAATAGCTTCAGGCCCTGAGATGGGCTGGGTAGCCCTCCTGTGGGGTGGCAGGTGAGGGGTGGCAAGCCAGAGGGCGGGACCTGAAGCCCAGGAGCAGGATTCCTGCCGCATGCACCTGTCACTCATCCCTCCAGAAAATGTGGGCACCGGTTTCTGTTCATCTCATAGAGGCTATAAAATGGGAGCAAATTAGGGGAGAGAGGACGAATGCCATGGGGGATAAAATGAGGTGACTTGGCAAACTATTAGCTAAGCTTCAGTTCCCTCATTCACAAATGGGACCAATCCCGCCCCCATTCTAAGATTACAGCGAGGATTAGGAAGATACTGTGCAAAGACTCAATGTTATCTGCGTGGCATTTAATAAATGGTAATCAGGAAGGAAAGGGTTTCACATCGTTCTGAACTATGAAAGGCAGAGCTGTGAGATCAATCAGCTGTTGAGATTTATCATTTTAAGACTGATTTATTAGTGGATACACTGTTATTAAAACTGGCAAACTCTGGATACATTTCTGTGAGCGTGACAGTGTCTACTCATGTGCACCCAACAGAAACAAGGGCACACATGCACCAAGAGACAAGCAGGAGCCCTGGCCAGTTTGGCTCAGCGGTTAGAGTGCTGACCTGTGGAACAGAGAGTAACGGGTTCGATTCTGGTCAAGGGCATGTACCTCGGTTGCTGTTGGATCCTTGGCCCTGGTTGGGGCCAGGGTTGTGCAGAAGGTAACCACTCAATGTGTCTCTCTCACATCAATGTTTCTCTCTCTCTCTCTCTCTCTTTCTCTCTCTCTCTCTCCCTCCCTCCCTCCCTCCCTCACAGAGTGTATGAACAAAAATGGAGAAATATCCTTGGGTGAGGATTTAAAAAAAAAAAGACAAGCAGGAACACCTTCACAGCTTTACTCATGACAGCCCCAGCTGGAAACGACAGACTGTCCATCAACAACAGGAGGCATCGATACACTGCAGTCTATTCATATAATGGAATACTACTCGGCATTGAAAAAGAACAAACTACTGGGACAAATCACCACATGGGTGAGTTTCAGAGAAATTATACTACATGAAAGACACGAAGTGGGCATACTGCATGGTGCCATTCATACAAAGTTCCAAACGGTCAAAATGATCTATGGCAATGGTTCCTCTCAACCAGGGGTGATTCTGTCTCCCGGGAAACATCTGGCAATGTATGTCATTTTTGGTTGTCACAACTGGATGAAGAGTGGGACCAGCATCCAGTAGGTCGAGGCCAGGAATGCTAACATCCTACAGTGCACAGAACAGCCCCCAACATAGAATTATGGGCCCCAGATGTCCACAGAGCTGAGGGTGAGAAACTAATGTATAATAGATGCTAGGTACTGGTCACCCTTAGGGATGGGCGTAGTGACAGGGAGGGAGCTCGAGGGCCCAGGGGTACTGGAAGTGCTCTATACATTTACATGGTGTGTACATATGCAACCCATTGAGCTGAACATTTACGATGTGTGCGCTTCGCCATGTGTAAGTCCTACCTGCACCCGGAACCCCAGTCCAGCCCCGCGCTCCAGCACCATGGCTCCCGGTAAGAGTTTTACATCATCGTCCTCGCCGCGGCTCCCGCTTAAGCAGGATGAGACATTTTAGTCAATGTATCACTTTTGCTCGAGGGAAATTAAAGGGTTTGGTTTTCGGGTATTCCAAGTCAAATGTGAACCATATGAACATGCAGACTCATGGTAGCCACTTGCTTCTTTCACAATATTTTCCAAACCACCGCGGACGCAGCGAGTGAGCGAGAGCACACAGCATCCAGGGCTTCGGGTCCCCACCCACCCCAGGTTTCACGGCTGTGGCACCTCCAACTGGGAGAGCTCATCATTTCCATGAAAAGGGGGCCCACCTCTCCGTGCTCAGTCAGCCACAAACCGGCTCCGGGGTGTCAGCATGGTTGGGTGTTCCAAGACCCAGGGGGTCACCTGCTCAGTGGGCCAGGAGGTCAGCGGGCTCCTGCTCAAGCTCGGAGCCGGACTCAGCTCCACCCAGCACTGCGGCGAAGGGCGCTCCGGCCAGACCCCGCGAGGACAGCGCTGTGGCTACCGCCCAGGAAGAGTGAGCTCCGGGGCTTTGAGCCTGGCCACAAGCAACTGTCACCTGTTTATTCCTTTTTGTTTTTCTCAGTGGGTTTTATTTTCCCTTTGATTCACATTGTACACTGTCGCCGTTAGGACTAGCAAGACCAAAACACGGAAATAGATTTGGTTTCCGAAGAACAAAACTCAGAAGTCAGCGTAAATGTGGGTTTACGGTGTAACCTTTGAGCGCTGGGCACTTAACCCAAGTGGGGCGGCCCACCAGCTGGTGAGCATGGCACGGGCCAAGCAGATGGACAACTCCAAAGTTCCGAAATGAATTTTTTTTTTTTAAATTCTCACCTGAGGACATTTTCCCATTTTTTATTCAGATAGAGCAGGAGGGAGAGAGAGGAAGAGAGAGAAACATCGACGTGAAAGGGACACATTGAGTGGCTGCCACCTGCATGACCCAACTAGGGCCGGGGACAAACTGCAACCGAGGTACATGCCCTTAGCGGGAACTGAACTCTCAGGACCGCAGGTGACGTGCTACCGCTGAGCCAAACCATCCAGGGCCGAAATGTATTTCTAAAATGCAAACCAGCCCTGGCCGGTTTGGCTCAGCGGTAGCACATAGGCCCACAGACCAATGAGTCCCGGGTTCGATTCTGGTCAAGGGCACATACCTCGGTTACGGTTCCTCCCCAGCCTGGGTTGCACGGGAGGCAACCAGTCGATGTGTCTCTCTTGCATCGCTGTTTCTCTTTCTCCCTCTCTTTCCCTTCCTCCCACTCTACCTGATGATAAACGGAAAAGTATCCTTGGGTGAGGATAAAAAAAAAGATAAAATGCAAACCATATCAAAGTAACTGAGACCTTCAGACCTGCGGGGGAAACTTTGTTTCCGGAAGAGATATAACTACTCTGTAGGGATTAGGGCATTAGGGTTAACGAGTGGTCAGTGGCTGGTAGCGGTCAGGACCAGCCTACTGCAGTGATGCCCTGTCTCGGTTTGACTGCGTCCATGGGGGGACCAGGCTAGACCCCAGCCCTCCCCTTCTCCTCCATCTCCTTTACCTTCCTACAGCCGCACCCTTTCTGTGCCCTTAAGTGGTCATGATACAGAAGGAAAGCATCATTTTAAGTTGTTTGCTGTATTGATCAAATGAGGTTTGCAAGGTTTCTTAGTTGTATCGTGGGTGAGTTGAAGCTTTATATTACTATTTCTTTGACAATGAATCTTAGGCTGCTCCAAATCTTAGGCTGGACCAGTCTCTGACTGGTTTTTCTGTCCTGGTGACGCTTAGTTTTTAATAAAAGTCCCAATTACAGCTGTGAATAGTAGTAACAGAAAAATACAAAGCATGTGTGCACAGCCAGCCTTTGCTTGTGCATCTGAATCCAGGGACACGGTGGGAGCAATGACCTTCCCCTTCCCCTGAGCGATGGGCTCGCTCCCTGGCAGGTCCTTGACAGGGCTGCCCACTTACCCGGACACACTCATTTCTTAGTGGAAACTCGGCCAGCAGCAAACATCCCCCACTCCTGTGGGCCCTGACCAGGCGCGGGACAAAGCCCAGCTGTCTGAATTGACCAGGAGCACCCAGAACGAACAAGATGACAGACACTCTCACATGCAGGACGGGCAAGCAAGGTCAAAGGTCGAGGCAGGTAAAAGATGGAAATTCCAAAGGAGAGTGGCCAGAAACAAGGCCCCAGCCCCAGGCCCCGTGATGACACCAAAGAGTCCCCAGTTTCCAGGGCTCACTGAGCCCCAACGTTGTATTAACAGATGACACCCATTACCTTACCTAATCCTGTCTGATGTGGGGTGGCAGTGACACCTCCAGCAATTTCACAGACACGAGCCACCTCCCCGAGCTCCCGTGGCTAACTACTGCAGGGTGAGGTTGGAACACAGGCTGTGTGGCTTCTGCACCCAGTTTTCGGGTTCTTTTGTAACCTTTACCTGAGGATATTTCTTTCCCATTCATCTTCAGATAAAGTGTGTGTGTGTGGGGGGGGGGGCATTGATGTGAGAGGGACACATCGATTGGCTGCCTCCCGCACGACCTGGACCAGGGCCGGGGACTGAACCACAACTGAGGTACATGCCCTTGACCGGAATCGAACCCTTAACTCCTTGGTCTGCGGGCCGACGCTCTACCTGCTGAGCCAAACCGGCCAGGGCTGCACCCACTTTTTAATCATTTCATTACTGTTGTTTTTGTTTTAATGCTGCAAGCATGAAGAGTTCATCCAGACTGTCCCCTTCGGTTTCTTCGCAATACCCACCAGCCTCTGCGTCATTCCAGTTTACTCTCAAGTGGCTGAAGTCGGCCAGCAGGCAGGCCGCGGGGTGCGGGTGAGCACGGCGCATGGGCGGTCGGGGCGGAGCAGGCCGGGCGGGCGCCCAGCGGAACACTCTGCAGAGAAAGCATGCATGGCCCAGGGCCAAGTGCCGGTGGAGCTCAGAACATGCCTTGGCTTTTTTTGTTTTTGTTTTTAAGTTTTTTTAATTGCCTTTTTTATAGAGAGGAAGGGAGAGAGAAACATCCATGTGAGAGAGAAACATCGATCACTTGGCTCCTGCACTCGCCCCAACCAGGGACTGAACCCACAACCCGGGTATGCGCCCTGACCAGGAATTGAACCCGAAAACTTTTGGTGTGTGGGCCAACCATCTGAGCCACACCAGCCAGGGCTGTAGGAAGTCCTAAGTCTTAGCCTCTGGGAACATCTTAAACAGAATCCATGCCAAGCCCTAAGCCAACGCAGAAATGACGTCGCAAAGCGGGGAGGGGCGGCGGGGAGGCCAGAGGAGATGCAAGCAGAGCACCCCGAAGGTGGCCACAGAGGGTGCTGCTGTGAGCGGCTGGTGCCAGCGCCCGCGGACATGCTCCAGGCCAGGAGCCCGGCGGAGGCCTCCTCTGCAGCCTGTGCCTCTCGCTGGGAGGGGGGCGGGCACCGCAGAGGCAGGGGACACCTGAAGTCACAGGAACGGGATGTCTTCCTAGAAAGTCAGTGTGCCTCACTGCAAAGTAAATTAACACCTTTTCATAAACAGAGTTTCACGCCGCTGCAGCACCCCTAGGAGGACCGCGGGGGGGGGGGGGGGGTGGCGTTCTCGGGAAAGCTGACAGGGGCGGAGCACTGTGCTATCAGCTGCCATGGGATGAAACGGGCAAGAAAGCAAATCCAGCCCGACGGGTCTCAGAAGCTACCTGAGCAGCAGTGAGCGGCGGCCTTGCACACAGACACACGTGCCGACAGTGCCAAGAGCCCAGGGCCGGGCCCCACTGATGAAAGGGAAAAATGAATGAGGAGAAGAGTCAATTCTCAGATCAGGAAGTGAATCCACATTCTACACAAAAGACTTCCAATCCTTTTTTAAAAGCAGAATCATGATTTTTTTTTTTTTTTTAAATCCCCAAATACTCAGAAAGCATGTAAAGAGATTTGCTTTCTTTGAAGGACAGGGGGGAAACCCGAGGTCAGTGACAGACCCAACCTCTTAATCCCAGAGCCACCAACACTTGGTAAATAAACTACGAAGATGGCAGACAGCACAAAATACACTCTGGATGGGTTTAGATGTTTATGGAAGCTTAAGGTTGAGGTTTATCGGGTTCCCAAATGCGCAAAGTCTATCCAGAAGCTCTCCAAATGCACAAACACATCTTTTTTATTTTTTAATCCTCACCCGAGGACATTTTTTCCATTTTTTTTGTTCAGATAGAGTGGGAGAAAGAGAGAAAAAGAGAGAGAGAAACATCAACGTGAGGGACACATCAACCAGTTGCCTCCCACACAACCCCAACCAGGGCCGGGGACAAATCGCAACCGAGATATGTGCCCTTGACCGGAATTGAACCTGCAAATCACTGGTCCACAGGCTGATGCTCTCTAACCGCTGAGCCAAACCAGCCAGGGCCACAAACATCTTGATCGGGTTGATCCGGTAGAATAAATAAAGCTACCTCAACATTTCACTTGTTAGAAAACAAACAATACTCTCCCAATCAATGATAAGTAAGACTAAGAGCAAGCACTTAAGCGGGAGTGTATTACAAAACGGAGTTTACCAAAAGTGAAAAGATCTTCGATGCTATCAGCGTGACATCCGAGAGTCAAAACACCTGCTAACTAACACAAGCTACCCTTTCTCGTGGGGGCAAGGCGTAAGGACAGACAGAGCCCAAACATTTGTTCACGGGTTCATCTGCTCACTCCTTAAAAGAACAAGCATCATAAGGTGAAGCCAGGCTATGGAGTGAATTTCATTTTCCAAGCAAATAAGATTTTCTCCAAAAGATTGAAATAAGATGGGAATGGTCAGACCAGAAGATGAATAATAACACGTAAAAAAAAAAAAAAAAAAATCGTAGGGAGCAAGAGAAAATGTTTGCTGAGGGAAAAGCATGCAGGCCGGACAACTTGCTGTGATTGGATTTAAAGGAAAAACACAGCATCGTGTGTGGAGTTGCTGTTCACAGGTGGCCTTGCCAGACAGGAACTATTTTTAAACCACTCGGATTTTGTCTAATGTTTTCTGGATCCACTGACCCCTCAGGAAACTGGCATTATGGATGCACTGCCCTCATTGGGTTTTCTCTGTTGAGCTCTAGAAGTGTTCGAAAAGCCATGGGTCTTGCGTCTCCCCGGATGGACTCACACACCTCATCAGACTGATCTGCACGGCTACAAGCGATGATCATGGATCCCTGCAAGTTAGCGGACAGCCGCGCAATCCCGAAACACTGGTTTATTGGGTTAATTCAAAGCGAATGACGTGGACGGCGATCTCCATTTTCTAACCAGTTGGCTTGGTCAAGTGCGGCCGCCGAGGAGAGCCTAGGACATTTCCACGGAGGAAAAGACATCGAATGGCGCATTTGCTGCCTATGAGGCTCCTGCTCCCGCCGCCCACACATCAGATCATGTCGATGTGACCGACTACACGGAGAAATGAAAGCACAATGTGGTTCTGAGCCACCCGGGCAGCTCAACTACAGTTATTCAAATGAGACAGAGAAATGACCACCGTTTTTCACTCTGAATGGAACCCAGAGTGGCTCGTGCACTTTCTTGGCTATTGGGCAAACAATATGCCATCCAGATAAACCTCATTACATTCTTCCCTTCAGAGAACTTCTCAGTCTTGTAATAATTGATACATTTAAGAAAAATCTCCCTATAATATACTCTGACAATAACTCAGCATTCACATTAGTTGAAGAGCCATCTAGAAAGACATATCAAATGCTAATGAAGGAAAACCACTAAATTTATATCCCCAACAGCAAGGAAAAAATCCTAAATGTAAAGGATCTAAAGCCAGCAGAAGTCTATGAAACTTACAGAAAACCTAAACAGCCCTGGCCGGTTTGGCTCAGCAGTTGGAGCATCCACCGGCGGACTAATGTATCTGGGGTTCGATTCCAGCCAAGGGCAAGTACCTCAGTTGCAGTTCGTCCCTGGCCCTGGTCCGGTTAGTGCAGGAGGCAACTAGCCAATGTGTCCCTCTCACGTCGATGTTCCTCTTTCTCTCCCTCCCACTCTATCTGAAGATAAATAGAAAAATATCCTCCGGTGAGGGTTTGAGGGTTAAAAAACACAGAAAAACCTAAACATTGCAGCACAAAATACTAAACAATGAGTTCAAAATCTCAAGTATAGGTAACATGAATAAGTCCACAACTCACTTGGGAGCCTAGAAAATGCTGGATTTACTAGAGTGATCTTACTCTCCATCCATGGGCCAATTATTCACTCCAGGGACCAAATGTAGATAGTTCTTAATTCCAGGCTGGCATCTCGTTGCGACAGATTTTGTCCCTTCCTGAGCTATGCTATTCTGTCTGCAGCTGGGTGTGCTGACCGGCTTAATAGAAATTGGAAAGCTACATCTGCCTAAACACAACTGGAGTTGGTAGGTGGTACAGGGTGATGCAGGCTCTCTTTCAAACAAAGCTAGCGTTCACCTTACAAACCCAGTATACTCGTGTCCAGGGTGAGAGTGGCACCCTTTGCTGGCTACCACAAGGCTGAATTAAAATGTCCAGGTGTGCCCACCTGGTGTGGCTCAGTGATTGAGCACTGACACATCCACTAAAAGGTCACAGGTTCAATTCCTGGTCAGGGCACATGCCCAGTTTGTGGGCTTGATCCCCAGTTGGGGGCATGCAAGAGGCAGCCAATCGATGTTTCTACCTCTCTCACCAACTCTCTAAAAATCAATGAAACATTAAAAAAATAAAACGTCCGGGTGTACCACAGGGGACAGCAACATGAGTGGATCAGTATCACTACACGGTGCATGTTGACCAAGACACTGGAATGTCCCATTGGACTTAGTTCATCTATACCACTTTTCAGAGAGACTTGAGATCTTTCAAAGGAAGTTCCTCAATGTCTCAACAAATTGTGGGCTTGACAAAATATACACCTTAGCAATTTAGAAATTATGTAGAAATCCCTGAATAATAATTGAGGGAAAATTTCTCATCTTAATACACAGGATGTGTTTTAAGGTTTGGAAGCAGGCTGTGTACCAACAACAGCATCCTTAGGCCTCTCTCACGTCGATGTGAAAGGCATTCCGGGTCAGAGGGCTTACTCTTGGAGAGGGAGTCCATTCGACTCACACAGGACACCTGGGGAACTTGAAACAGTAAAGAACCACGTTATCCAGCTGGGTGAGGAGGACCAACACCCGTCATGGAGGCCGAGTGCACAGTCAGGACAGATGAGCCATTCCCAACAGAAGGGACACGACCTGGCTCACAGCACAACCCTGGACTCGATGAAGTGCTTCCGAACAAGGTTTCGGTTCATCTTTAGCTGGGTTACTGCTGGTGTGGGTTGCTTCCCCCAAAATGAATTTGGCTTCCAAACACTATGTCTTCCATAAGAATTGTACATTATTTTAATGAGAAGCTAACTGTAATGTGACTTGTAAGTCAGCCAAGTGAATCGAAGAGTAGGGTCACAACAGGGTGAAGAGGCCATGTGGCCAGTGCCAGGGCTGGCATTTAAAAGCAAGCTCTGAATGTGGGAGGGGCACGGCTGTGCCTGGGAACACCAGGTTGTGGGCGGAGGAGCTTGGGAAGCAGGCGTAGGCCGCGTACACCGCTTCTCCGGAGATCCAAGGACACCGCGGTGAACTGTGCGCGTGGGGCCAAAAGCCGGGCCACCAGGGACACAGGAACCGCCGGAGGGGCCTGCCCGAGTGTGTCTGCCTTCTCTCCTCTCCACGCCTTGTCGGGGAAGGCTTCCTTTGCACAGCCCGAGGTGGCGTCCGTGCCGCATGATGCCCCGGTGGCACACGATGGAAAGCTGCTAGGCCATCTAAACCCACCTCGTCGGTGATGCTGACAATGCCTAGGGGCACAGAGACAACAGGGGGACACTCCACCTCCCCTTTTCTGCAGCTCAGAGACTCAAACCCATTTACCCAAATCACTAGCTATAACTGGAAACATTAGACAAGCGTAACCTGGGTATCTCAGTTCACCTTTGACGAACACGTCAGGCTGCTCGAAGGGCCTGAATTCTAGTTGCTAGAAGAGGCACTCACAGTCAAAGAAGCACCAGGCGCAATGTTAAATCCACTGTGTGATTTTTATTGATGGGTGACAACTTTATAGTCCTAGGTACCACTAAACTGTGTACAATTAGAAACGCAGCATTATAGAAGAGCGGGCAGCAGAATTCAACAGAGCAGACTTCAGATCAATCTTCATTATTTCGCCCATATTTCATTATGTGTACACAGAAGCATGAATGCAATTTGAAATCTTTTAATGGCAACAGTTACCACCACCCATCCACGTGACTAACACCTTAATGACAGAGATGTGATCTGTGATGCGCACGTAAGCAGTTTCTCATCGCACAATTATCAAAATGTATTTTTTTTCCTGTTAGGAACCAGCAACTTACTTTTTGTGTTTATTTTCTTTTGAAGAACTATTTCTTCTCTGATAACTGGCTCATTTTTATCATTTATCAAAAACTAAAGGGTGGGGGAGAAAAGTGTGATGGATTAAAAAATTCATTTTTTAAGGAAAGATAAAATTCATTTTCACAAATTTACAAGTGTTGCTGGTGCAGAATTTATTCTACTAAGCAATCAGACTGGGAATCAAATGCAAGTTCCCCTTCTTACTCAGGAATCAGCATTATTTCAGAATTATGGGTATTTGTGTATTTTCTTAAATCAAGCGACAGTCTGTTTCAACCAAATGATTTTGATTGGAAGTTAGAAGACAACATAAACTGTTGCGCTCAAACCCCAAGGCATCTCCTTTTCATTCTAGCCCACTTTTGCAAAAGGGAAGAAGAGTCGCTCTAAGGAGCCACGAGAGGAAGGAGTCAGGAAGCCGCTGCTCTACAAGCAGCTCAGCACACAGCGCACGGCGGCTACAGCAGGTCCACGCGGCGGTAGTAGAGGAGGTAGGCTGTGCGGTCTGCAGTGGGCTTCACCACCTGGTACTGGTTGATCACCTTGACGGCCTGGTCGTCGATGCGCAGCCAGCCGTTCAGGCCGATCTGGAAGACGTCTGTGGTGTAGTGACCGCCTGTGGCACTGCTGCCGTGATGGTAGACCACTGGAAGAGAGGGCCCGGCAGGAGACCCGGTGAGACAGCACTGCACACCCACAGCACAAACGTACCCACCTGACTACCTCAAATATCTGCCTTTCTTGCGAATGAAATACCAACATAGGTGAGAGAAATGTGATCACACAAAGCAATTTATTCCAACACAAAAACCTTAAACAATTTACAATAAAAACTTATACAACACATCTTAATTTAGTTTAAATGTTCAATACTTCACAAACAATAAAACAAATGCCGATTAAATAAGGTTGTTCCATTTGTCAACCCTTTGGGCAAAGATTATCAACCATCTGAATATTTAATACTTTAGAGAGAACAGTGGTAATTAGAACATGAAAGACACCTCTACAGAGCCAAAAGCAGTATACACGAATCACCATCTGAAAATACAGACATCCACAAATGTTCACGCCCTTGATCTAGCCAACTTCACTGTAAGACTGTTCTAAAGAGATTATTAGAATCTCAGAAAAAGATTTTATAACAGTGAAAAAAAAAAAAAAAAGGAAAAACCTAAATACCAACTAGAATAATTAGTAATTATATTGCAATAAGATGAAGTTCCACAGAACTGATTGTTGGTGACATAGAAATATACTTTATTACATGAAAATATGAGAATCCTAAGTTTTCTGTGAACTGCCTTCTATGATGACTCCCAGCACCTGTCTCAGGAGAGACGCCAGGACTATTAGCTGGGCAGTCTGAGTATGTAGCTGTGGAACAGACCTGCAGAGATGGCACTAGCCATGTGGCTCAATGGATTGAGCGTCATTCCATGGACTGAGAGGTCCTGGTTCGATTCCCCATTGTGGGATTGATCCCCAGTGGGGGGCATGCAGGAGGCAGCCGATCATGTTTCTCTCTCCCTTCCTTTCTCTCAACAACCAAAAAAATCAATGAAAACATTTTTAAAAATTGCTGTTTTTCTACAACAGTGTTTAAACAGAAAAAGAAAAAAAAATCCACTTATTTACTTTTTAAAAATTCTACAAGTCAATCAAGAAACCTTAGTCAAAGGCCTAAAACACTTTAATAGCTGATAGCTCAATCGATGTTTCTTTTCAGATTTAACCTATTGGAATTTATAAGTACTCCAAGTGTGCATACATTTTTTTTTGGACACCCTATATACCTGTTGAAATATGCAATGAATATAGTAAAAGACAGCCAGAGGACACATCCCTCCCTTTCTGGTAAGAGAAGGGGCTGAAGGGTGGCCGGCCAACAGCAGACATGAGCCTGGGTGAGGGACAAAGTCGCAAGTGACACTCTGTAGAGGTGAGTGTGCACTACCAGCAGCAGCATAAAGGACAATACCCTGGAGAGGCACAAGACTTAGCTGGTGGGGACTTTCAGCAATAAAGGGCTTGAATGTCACCAGGCTCTAGCAACAGGTGTCACTTCTAAGGTGGTCCAAATCCACCCCAGGCCACCTCAGCTGGTTGGGAAGGGTGCTGAGGCTGCCGTCACTGCAGAGCCTGGACTCTGCACACCGCAGCCTCTCTGCTGAGGCGCGACCCTGGCAGCCATGTGATGGAGATGACTGCTCACACAGCACAGCAAGACTACAGAGCGATCTGTGGGAACCAATAGCGGCCCAGCACAGGGGCTGCCACAGGGCAGGGAAGACACTCTGACTCCACACCCACTTTGGGTTGCTTGTTCTGGATTTTCACCTCCAAGATCTAACTGACCTGGGTAAGAAAGAGCTTTTCCAAAGTGACCAAGCCAGCAGGACTTAAAGGACCTGTGGGTTTAACCCATTTGTGTTTCCTGTAAGACACTTCCACTCCAAAAATCCATGAGCACAGCACTCTGTGCGTCCTCGGGTCTCTAGCAGCAGCCCTGGTAACTAACGCAGTGACAGGCTGCCGCCCAGCTGACGGGGACAACAGTGAACCAAGAGCACTTTCATAAAAGCTCATACATTTTACTAACCTGTTCTGTGGTCCCACAACCAGAACCATTTCACAAAGTACCTCTTCACTTTCATTTTACAAGCAATTCTAATTCAGCAACTTTAATTCTGAGATTAGAAGATGCAAGCTGAGGGTTCAGGGTGCAGGTGAAAGCTCAGGTGTGAACCCCAGGCTGTGGCCGGTGGGGGAGCATGTGCTCTCACTGGGACCCCTTCACCAGGAGACAAGGAACTCCTAAGCCTTGGCCTTGGCCATCAGCCTTCCCCTGCAAGGGTCCCAAAGGGAGAGAGCTCAGGGAGACCGCCCAGAAACAGTCAGCACTGGGACCTCAGTGCCAAACCCCAGGGAGCCAGGCTGGGTCCCGGGGACTTCTCCGATTGCAGAGGCAGGCTGCAGAGTCTGAGTGCCAACTGTGGCCTCAGGGCCTCCATCCCAAGGCAGGACAGGTGCCCACTGCCACCTTGTAGGGGTCCCAGTGGGCTGGGGAGGGGCCACGACCAGCCAGCTGCCTCGGGGGAGAAAAGAAAGTCAAAGGAATAGTACCTGGTGGGGAAAAGAGCCGATGGGCCAAACACCTGCTAACGTGGCACAGGGACTCACCATGCCCCAGGACCAATCCAGCATCCTAAACCCTGGGAGCGGGCCGAGGGCAGAGGAGTATGAAGCCCTGCTCTGCAGGTCACCATGGTGAATGATCCTCTCGGGCAACAGTTTCTGTTTATTCTTTAATAAAATGGGGATACCACCACTTACTCCTCAGGACAGTTGTAAAAAATAAATGAGATACATGAAAGATATCTAATGTAAAGGTTAATACACATGTGAGGGTCAAGTAGTGTCATTTTAAGTTACACACAGGCTCACCAAAGGCAACACAAAAGGAGGGATGATAAAGAAGCTAAAACACTCTAATGAAAGGAGTCAGAAAAGCAAGCAAACACCAGTATCGCAAGTGACAACTATCAAAAGAGAGACAAAGCCTCTGGGGCATGATACAAAAAAGAAAGAATGGCAGGAAGGCCTAGAAGACAAGCTGGCACAGCAGGAAGTGCCAGGCCCCCAGTTCCAGGACAGGGCTGTGCCAGTGCCCCCCTCGCCCTCCCTCGGGGGATTCCCGTGACTGACAGGAGCCAGTGAGCTCTGGCCACCCTCTCATGCACACCGGACAGTGTCACACGGAAGAGGATGTGGTGAAACTCTAGTCTGGGACTCCTAGACTGGCTGGGTGACTCCGTCACTGTCACTCCAAGCACATGGAGCACAGCTACCACAGCTGCAGCAGGACAAGGCCACATTCTCACAGTGCCAGCCTGGCAGCCCAAACCCACTCCTCTGTCTCAGAGACAGAGACGGTCATGCCAAATGAGGTCTTACGTTGGGCTCAGCTTAGAGCCAAGAGGACATTCTGTCAATTCCAAGGATCAAAGTTCAGGTAAAACACATTTTCAAAGGATTTCCTGACTTAAGAGTCTACAGTGATACTGATAGTGAAATCTATTCTCTATGTTGAGGTATTATGGCAAAACTGTGCCTGGGTAGAAACCCCTTATCATTGTTTCATAGGAAAACAGTATGCAAATGCACTTACCTGCAAATAGTCTATAGGTTCTGTGGCATTTAAAATTCTTACTTTTAACTCCTGGAGAGAGCAGTTCTGAAAAACAAAATATCAACAGGTCCCCTCTATAAAAGCACAAACAGAAAGGCTCAGAGTAACAGAAGCAAAGGTAATAACAGTCACCACTCACATAAGCCATCTGGTAGACCAGGGAAACAGAACGCCATCCCTTTACTTGCATACAAAATGACCCATGAGGAAATCAGCTGCATAATGTAGTGAAAGATGAAACCAAAACCAATCCATTCAAGAAATATGAGCAGGCCGGCCGGTGTGGCTCAGGGGATTGAGTGTCATCCCATAGACTGAGAGGTCCCGGTTCGATTCCCAGTCAGGGCACATGCCTGGGTTGTGGGCTCAATCCCCCATAGGGGGCATGCAGGAGGCAGCAGATGGATGTTTCTCTCTCATATCAATGTTTCTATCCCTCTCTCTTCCTTCCCCTCTCTGTAAAAAATCAATAAAAAGATATTTAAAAATATATATAAGCAATACACTGAACCTATTAAGCTCAAGCTAGAAACCACTTAAAAGCAGATGTTCTAAAAAAAAAAGGGGGGGGGGGTACCAACCTAAATGCAAAAAAAAACCACACACAAAACAGTTCTGGCTGGTTTGGCTCAGTGGTTGAAGTGTTGGCCTCGGACCAAAGAGTCTTGGGTTCCATTCTGGTCAAGGGCACGTACCTCAGTTGTGGTTCAGTCCCCGGCCCTGGCTGGGGTCGTGCAGGAGGAACCAGTCTGTATGCCCCTCTCTCTCCCTCTCTCTCTCTCTCTCTCTCTCTCTCTCTCTCTCTCTCTCCCTCCCTCCCTCCCTCCTTCTTTCTCTCTCTCTTTCTTCCTCCCTCCCTCCCTATCTGAAGATAAATGAAAAAAAAATATATCCTCAGGTGAGGATTAAAAAACAACAACAAAACCCAAGAATTAAAAGTCTTACACATGAGCCCTGGCCAGTTTGGCTCAGCGGTTAGAGCGTCGGCCTGCGGTCCGGAGAGACCCGGGTTCGGTTCCCGCTAAGGGCGCGTACTTCGGTTGCAAGTTTGTCCCCGGCCCTGGTTGGTCGTGCGGGTGGCAGCCACTCGATGTGTCTCTTCACGTCGATGTTTCTCTCTCTCTCTCTCTGTCCCTCTCTCTCCCTCCCACTCTATCTGTATAAAAAATGGAAAAAATATCCTCGGGTGAGGATAAAAAAAAAAAAAAAAAAAAAGTCTTACACATGAGTTAGACCACAAAACTTCAACTGTGCAGCAGGGACAAGTTTCCCTGCAACAGAGGTGCTGTCTACAGGCTGGTGCAGCCGGAGCCCTCAGCCCCTAATGCACACAGTTCCCTTTGCAGAAGTGCTACTAAGACGCCAGGGAGAGGTCATCTGGAGATAAATGCTCCTTCTCTACTCCTCACCTCTGTCGCATGTCTCCTTCTAGAAAGCATTTGAGGTGGCAGCTGATACAAAAGTACATGTATCAAGAAAAGCTATGCAAATAAAATCAGTGTAGGAAACCACACCAGTCGGTCCATCAGGTGGTTAACTGGGGGTGAGGGAAGACGCAAGTGTGGCTCAAAGGACACCTGGTGACTGTCTGTGTGCTAGTTCCCGAAAGCCCTGCAAAACAGGACGGATGACCCAGTGTGAGTTCTTCCCTGTTCTGGTCCTCAGATGGGATCGGACACACATGCTGCCTACCAATGAAGCCACTCACTATGTGAGGGAGGGAAGGACCATGAGCTGGCACAGGAGTCCAACCTATCCACTGAAGGTGCTAACTCCTGAGAACGAAGCTGAATTTTAAGCAGAAGGAAATGGAACATCCTTGGGGTGCCGCAGAAGCCGATCATAAACGTAAGGCAGCCACCCACCAGTTCCTTAGTCACATGGCCCAAAGGCAAGAAATATGGCTACTCTGCTGAGGGGGGAAAAGGAAGGAAGGGGAAGATGACAGGGACCCAGGGGCTCTACCAGACCCACAGACGCTGTCCCATGTCCTCTTCCCTGTTTTCTGGACACCTTGATATTTTGAGAACCAATTCTAACTTGCTGTGCCCCTGATCAAGCTTCCGTATCACACAAAACGTTTTTCACAAATTCTGAAGATTTCGAGGAAAGTTTCCTTTGAGCTGTACTTGTAGCAAGAGAACCCGAATGTGCCGCTGCTGCTGAGCCAGGTCACCTGATGCAGACGTGTGGCTGACACGCAAACCTCCTAATCTGTATTGCAACCAGGCCCAAGAAACCCTCCGTGTCCTATGGGAAACAGTCCCAATTCACTAAGAAAAGTCCATTTAACCAGGCTGGTCCACAGAGTTGTTAATATGCAATATAAGAAAAATTATTTTGTACCATTAACCTATAAATTGTTTATAGAAAAATGATACTCATTTTGATGGATAAGACCTATTTTTTCTAATCTAGTAAGATTATATGGTTTACTTATTTTTGTCTTTAATTTTAAAAAGGCATTTAGCCCTGGCCGGTGTGGTTCAGTGGTTAGAGCTCAGTCAAGGGCACGTACCTAGATTGCAGGTTCGATTCCCGGCCCTGATTGGATGTGTGTGTAAGGCAACCAATCAATGTTTCTCTTTCTCTTCCCCCTCCTTCCACTCTCTCTAAAAATCAATTAAAAAAATATCCTCAGGTGAGGATTAACAACAACAAAAGGCATTTTTTATATAGGTCTATTAAAAGTCAAGAAATTTAAAACAAAAAGTCATGAAAAAAATGCCTTCCTCTTGACATTCAACAGAAATGCTCACATGCCAAGCTCACTGATGTCTCCAGGAGCACTGTCACCAGAAATGCCCCTGCCTCAGACATGCCTTACCTTTACTAATTTCCAAGTCCACAGGATATTCAATATTTTTGATAAGCTTCTGACATCCGCCAGTCTTCTCGTAAACAAACCGCTTCAGGTGCAGCACGAGGACAGGAGGAAGCTTCTCCAGAGTCACCCGTCGGCTGATCTCCACCTGGACACAAAGCACAGCAGGCACAGCGGCCGCTGACCTGGGAAGCAGAGGCCGCGCCGTCTCCCCCTCCAAGGCCGCTGAGGCCGACTCCTCCAAGGGTGTGCGGTGCGTCTCCACCACTCTGGGTGGAGAGAGCTTTCCAACACCTGAGGAGGCTACTGAGTCTTCTTAGAAAGATGCATAGCCCTCTGCAAACACACCTGCAGAGGGTTCCTTGGCCCGAGCCCATCTGGGAACTCATGCTAAGAACCTTTGCTCTGTGGCACCAACGACATACTGGCCTAACCACCAAAAACCTTAGTAGCACCTTGAGTTATGTACTTATTAGCTTGTTTTTTAATAACTCTCATAGTATTAGTAAATCTGAGGCTAATGTGTTTCTTGAATTAGATGCCTTAAATACCCCTAAAACTACTTATTCTAACCATTAATTTAATATGTACTTTCATAGGTCTAATGAATGCTTTTTATTGAAATGCAACTTCACAAACAATACTTAATTCCTTTATTGTTCTTTGTACTTATAAATTCTTCAATGAGTCCTGTATTTACATGGAGAATACTTTGGCTGAAAATATTTGTGAAATAACAATCTAAACGACAGCAGGATATATAAAGTGGTGAGAAAGTTTTCGGAGGACTATACATATATTTGGCTAAAGGCATGTTAAAGGCCAGACTTTTGGAAAGCAAGCTCAGTGGTTATCACTGCTTAGGTTTACCGAGATTATAAACCCCTCCATACTTGTTTGCACACCTGGACTAAGACCCTCGGTGTGAAGACCACCCTCTGCCTTTCTGTATGCCCAGTGCATCTTTGTATTCTCGTGCCTCTGTATCTAACAAGAATTTGTGAGTTAATGAAAAGTGTGACGACAACTCCACAGTTAAAAGCAGGGATGATGTCTCCAGCTTTCACTTGTGAATCGAGAGTTAGATCAGAGTAAATCCAGGATGCCTCTCAGTGTCATGACCTATGATGCTGACCTTATACTTCAAGCAATTCATAAGGAGGTTAATCTGAAGTTCTTCGATGTGTTTTGGATTTCCAGACAAATTGAGGCACATTTTCTCATCACTCAACAAAAGCAGACCTTTTCTATATAGCAAATATTTTGTATAATCCTATTTTCTCATGGACCATCATTCTGTGTTCCCACAGAAAAAGAAAGACGTTTGACCTAAAAATGTTATATAATTAAACTCAGTATTTTAAAAAGTAAATTAAAAAAAAACACACTCCAGAAAATGTGTCATTTGCTCTTTACAGATATCACAAGCTGTCCAAAACATTCCTTCCTCGAACATCTGCTTTTCTGAGTATTCTCACTCTTATCTGATAACCACACACCACCAGGACCATGGAGCTAGAACAGTTAGCAATGTTCTTTTGCGACTTCAAGGCTCTACCAAAACGCCCTTCTTTCTTGGATCCTTCCTCTAAACCTGCCAAACAGAATAACTCAGCTTTTCTTACCACCCTCTGACAACAGCCAACAACTACCTCTCTCGATCGGCACCTCCCACTACACGCCCTCCCGGAACTCCAGGTCTAAGCAGCGGAAGCAGGGAGAGCGACAGGCACACCGCGGACGGGCCCTCCTGGGGCCCAGGGAGAGCCTCAGCAGCAGCAGGAGCCCACACAGTGGCTCCGAGAAGACAGCAGGACGAGTGGCACGGTGGCCAGGACAGTGAGTCCACTTCTGGAGTCACAGCTGCCACAGAGCGAGCCCTGGACAGTCCCCAGTCCCCACAACCAAGTTCACAGCCCTGCCGCACGAACCGACCTCTCTTGACACAAGTACCCACTCTCTCTCTCTTCCACTCGGCCCACCCCCAGAATCTGCTCAGCTTACTCACAAAGCCAACTGCCAAGGTTTTGTCACTGACTCCTACCACCTTTATCTTTCATTTATTTTTTGTTAATCCTCACCTGAGGATATTTTTCCATTGATTTTTAGAGAGTGGAAGGGGGATGGGGGAGAAAGAGAGAGAACCATCAAAGTGAGAGAGACACACCAACTGGCTGCCTCCCACACATGCCCCCACCCGAGGCCAGGGACTGAACTTGCAACCCAGGTATGTGCTCCTGACTGGGAATTTAACTCATGACCCTATCCACTGAGTCACAATGGCCAGGGCTACTACCTTTATCTTTTAAACAAAACTGCCCATGAGAAGCAATCAGAAAATATGGTAGAAGATTAGGCATAATTTCTGTAAATCCCCCAAGAGGCTGGCTTGACCAATCCAAAGCAAGAGACCCCAGAGGAACACATCCTACTTTTGTTCCTTTACTCAGAGCACGAGTTGCAAGGCAAGGGTACGTCCACCTCAGCTGTGCAAGGAGTTGACAGCTTTTCTGTGCCGGGATGTCTTTCATCACTTTGCAGCCACTATGCACTATTATTTAAATCAAGCTTTGCAGGAATACTATAAATTGTTCAAAAATAACCAGCCTGCATTCACCTCCCAACACACATGTATGAGTTCACTGCCCCGATCTAGGACATAGAGGGAGAAGACGTTCAAGCGCAGAGCTGGAAATGGGCACGAACTGGCACGTCTGGACAGCCAGGAGCCAAGCAGTTCTCGAAGCGCAGCCCTGACCCATCCCCCGGACTGCGCGACAAGTGCACCACGCTGAGCTGTGACCTGCCCCTCGTCTCCTGACCTAAAGACGGTTTACCTTTTCCAGATCAAATCAAAGAGCAGCAGGCAATAGAACTGCTTTCTACATTTCAATGTCCCTGAAGATCTACAATCAAATGCAAAACAGATGTGCCATGAATCTTTTCCGTCCTGACTAATCTCGTGAAATTGTGCTCCAGGATGTCAGGAATGTAAACGAGCTGTTCAGCCCGACAGGGACAGTGCAATTTCGTGGTGTCATGATTCGAGCACCAGAAAATGAAGTGCAGCTCGGGATAAGTAATCCGTAAGACCGTTACCTTGTGCTGAAGGAGATTGCTAGGATCATCTGTTTCAACCATTTCATCGAAAAACATGAAAACTTTCAGTCCAAAAAAGGTAAGTAACTGATTTAAGAGGCAGAACTCAAATACACTTGTCCTCGTTCCTAATTTTGTGTTCTTTCTACCACAGTAGAGTGCCTCAGTAGAAAGGTTCAAGATCAACCATGGACATACCTCTTGCTTGGTTTTTGTGGTATAACCTTGGACAGACTCTCTTGCCACCAAGCTTTCCAACGCATCCTGGACTGTACGTATCTTGTCAGACTGGATATCCAACTGCAATGTGAAAAATGGCTGCAAAGTGGCAGATTCTTTTGAACTCTGCTGGTAAACCACAGACCTAAGAATTAAAAACAAAAACAAAAAACTTAAGAGACCACTCCTTCCCACTTTCTCTTAAGGTTATCCAACAGGAGAAGAGGAATAAACAGTGAAAATAAGATTATTCAATATCACTTTCAGAAGACCAGAGAACAGAAAAGGCCAAAAATATACTGAATTTAAAAATAATTCTGCTGAATGCCACCTCCTAAGTATTTCTAGCAACTGTATCCAACAGTTGATAATTTCCCAGTTCAAGTGCTCTGAAGAAAACATATTTCACCTTCAAATCCCTTCACCTCCACTCCACCATTTATTTAATGCACCAGTTAATAAATGTGACTATCTCACCGTGGCCTCAAAATGCTGACACTTTTCATTTTCTCAAAGTATCACAGCCTGCTCTAATAAAAGAGAGGAAACCTCAAGGTAAACAGAATATTTTTAATGGCATTTTCCCCTATAAAAATGACTTACAAAGAAGAAGAGCAGGGTGCGTATAATAAAAAACAAGTTAACATTCCAGGAAACAGGGCTACCTCCCTCAAGAAGAAGGCTGCCAATTCAACCTTGTTTTCTTAGCTGGTTTTTCATTTCATTTTTCTTTTTCTAAGTTTTTCTGAGTAAAAATTGTGTGTTCGGCCCATCTGTCACTTAGCCTCAGCAAGGAAACATTCCAAGAGTTCAACAAGGGATTCTATTTCTGCAGCCTGGGTGACCTAGTTTATAAACGGAATAAAATGGGTGTGGCTAAATATTCAGACTTTTTTTTTTAATTCTTTTTCAGATAGAATGGGAGGGAGAAAGGGAGAAGAGAGAGAGAGAAACATCGACGTGAGAGAGATACATCGAGTGGTCACCACCCACACGGCCCTAATGAGGGCCGGGGACAAACTGCAGCCGAGGTACGTGCCCTTAGAGGAAACCAAACCTGAGACTCTCTGGTCCGCGGGCCAATGCTCTAACCACTGAACAAACCAGCCAGGACGATATTCAGATTTCTTAGACCAGATAAATGAAGAGCAAGCTAAAAGCTTTTCTGCTTAGGGTTTGATTTTCATACGGGCGCTTTCCCAGTGCAGTCTGAGGAAGTATCTCCACACCCCTTTCTAGTGTAAAGACTTGAGTATGATTGCCACTCCCTTGGTTCCAGAGAAAGGTGGAAAAATCACTAATTAAAGTTGGTGAAGAAATCAAGAAGTGGTCCTCTTGGCTCAAAGGGCCTGGACTTTATCAAAAGTGCCCCGGGAGAAAGGGGACAAACTTTAGAAGAAAACCTTTCAACTGGTCTGACTAAAGAATCATCCTGAACAATGGCTGCTATGCAAATAAAAGAAGTCCCTAAATTATAAGCAAGTGTTTATCTTTCCTTTACCATTTTTCAAAAAGACATATCAACAACCAATGTCAACACAAAGCCCACAGAGGCTGAGGCAAGGGACCACGGCAGAGCCATTCAGGCTAAGCTAGAAATGCCCCAAAGTGGATTCTGGATTTCCCACTGGTCATCCTCGGACATAGTGGGGACCTTCGGGTATGGGGGCCATCAGTGGCACGGTAATCCTGACACTTGTCTGAGCAGAAGTGCGGTGCTCTCTTTACACCCATGTGTTCTATCCCCTCATCACCCCGCTCTCCCATCCGAGCAGTGCCCCAAGGATGCTAACATCAGGCTGCTGGGCTAATGGAGAGCTCAGATCACACTCGGCCTCCTCGCACTGCTGCTCACAGACCTGGACCCCTGCTTCCTTCTCCCAACACGGCCCAACCCAAGGAGCTATATCTGGTAAAAACAAGTTACCGCAGCAGCGATTGGAGGCCGGGCATTCCCCAGAGCACACCTGAGTGCAGGCCGACATGGAGATTCCAGAATAGAAAGGGGCTCTGGGAGTAACTCACAGCAAAGGACACAGAAATGACTTGTTCAAGGTCACATGGTGGCACCACTGGCTTCTAAATGCAGTCCTACAGCATCACTGACTAGCCAGGGAGGAGTTGGTGCAGATTTTCTGAGGTTTTCATTAGCCTGTTGAAAGGTACTCAATCTAAGCTGTTTTAGAGCAGGGAGAGATTGAACTAACCCTCGACGCCGTGAAAGGGTGTTCTTTCTTGTGAATACACAGCATTTGGGACAACGGAAAGCTGAGAGTCTCACTAAGACACCACCCTGGTAGTTCTGCTGAGAGGAAATGTGCTATAATGAGGCCCTTTCAGACTGGGTGAGTGAATCTCCCAGTAGACGACACGAGTCTTACTGAATTCCACATCATGGCAGTACTGAACGGCTCTAATGTAAACAAACAAAAACCTTTCAGGAAGACTTGGTGAACTTGTGAAAAGCAGTTGGTTGAGGGAACTGGGGCAGAGGAGGTGCCAGGTACCCCAGCCTGGGTCACATGTCCTCCTTTATGTATAAGTAGCTCTCCCACATCCCCTTAACTTTCTAACTCACTTGGTCCCACTGCTTAACTTCCTCCAATCAGACAAACAATTTCTTCTCTTAACAAAAGATGTGTTTCGAGTAACTTGTCCTTCCCTTCCTACCTAGCTGTGAACAGTAGGGCTGAATGAAAGCAAACGTCGAAGGAGGGGAGTGAGTGCCCAGGAGAGGACAGGCCCGGGGTGCAGCGCCCTCTGCAGAAAGGCCAGATGGGCAGTGTGAGTGCAATGGGGTCTGGCAAGAGAAGTATTGGACGTCCAAGGGAAGAGGGCACAGAAGTGTAGAGGTAAACCATTACATCAAAACTTCTCAGGGTAAGTCTTAAACCCTTCCCTTTTAGAAAAATCTCAAAACCCTGAAAAAGACAAATACTAAATTATTCCAGAAAAGCATTAACCTGATGTGTCCTCCAAAAATGCCAGTGATGGGGGTCTGAACAAAATCCGCCTGGCGAGTGACTGAAGTCTTGTTTCTGGGGCCCACTTGCTCCCACTCGTCTTCACTCCCTTCGCCTGGTTCTTCCTGCTCCTCGTTCAGCGGGCGGCGTCTGGGTCCATTGGAGATAGTAAGTTCTGCAAAGGAGACAGTCTGCTTAGGCTGCTGCTCACAACAAGAACAGCAAACACATTTAACACAGAAGAAAGTTCTACATGCATCATCTACACGGATGTGTTATTCATAGTTTTAAATAAAACCAAACTCAGGGTGTGCTCTACAGCAAGAATCCACAACATGTGTGACCGCTGGACCCCTGCTCACATAAACTGCTACAGAAGACATTCTTGGGCAATCAGAGACAGCTGAAGCCGGACTGGGAAGCAGATAGTATTGGATAGTGACAATTGGTTTTCTTCATTTGATAAGGATGCTGGTCACAGAGAGGAATACTCTTATCTTCAGGAGATGTATGCATTAGCAACTCAGGGGAAAACTAAAGTGCTATCTGCAACTTTATTTTGAACCATTCAGGAAAAACATGCACAAACACATGTGTGTATGCAGAGAGAGAATGGCAACATGTAACCATCACAGAATCCAGCGGTTATACGGGTATCCACCAAAGTATTTTCTTAGCTTCTCTATTTGATCATTTTCCTAATTAAAAGTTGAAGGAAAAAAGCAAAGGTTCTGGATAAATTCTGATTTATCCAAATATAACATTCTCAGTGGTATATAATAGGCAATGTAAAAATAATTAGTTATCCTAATGAGTAAATAAGTGATTTTGAAGGGCAAATGACGGAGGCGGGGGGTGGGGGGTGGGGCAGCTAAATATACAAACATATAACATTTATTTTATTTGTTTATTTTTTTTATCCTCACCTGAGGACATTTTTCTATTTTTTGTTCAGGTAGAGTGGGAGGGGGAGAGAGGAAGAGAGAGAGAAACATCGATGTGAAAGGGACACATCGAGTGGCTGCCACCCGCACGACCAACCAGGGCCGGGGACAAATTGCAACTGAGGTACATGCCCTTAGCGGGAACCGAACCCGGGTCTCTCCGGACCGCAGGCCGACGTTCTAACTGCTGAGCCAAACCGGCCAGGGCTATAACATTTATTTTAAAATAATTCTTAAGCCCTGGCCAATGTGGCTTAGTTGGTTGGGTGTCGTCCTGTGCACCAGGAGGTGGCTGGTTCGGTTCCCGGTCGGCACATACCCGGGTTGCGGGCTTGATGCCCACTGGGGGCCGTGCAGAAGGCAGCTGACTGATGTTGTGCTTTCACACTGTTTCTCTCTCTCCCTTCCCCTCTCTGAAAATCAATAAACTTTCTTTAAAATAATAATAACAACAATTCTTAAGAAAATGTTCTCACACATTTTTGTAGCAAACACACCACGACCTACTTTCGTTATTTGGTGAGAGAAGTTTCTTTAGGTTTAGCATTTCCTCATGAAGTCCATTTAGAATGAAGCCTAAGTATTCCTCAGCATCTTCTTGTCGACCCTGAAAAAGTCAAATACAATTACATTAATTTCAACCGCGTACTATTAAGACCTGCAAGGAATGTAACACCTGCATATTCAACCTATGCCTCCTCTTAAATTCTCAGCACATTTCCAGGTACTTCCCCTAAGAGTGTGTGCATTTTTCTTTGGGCAGCTGAGACTGGGGGACAGGGAGGAAGGAGGAAAGGGGAAACAGATTAAACACTTATCTCTAAGTGACAGAACTAATAGGCATTTTTTATTATGCTTTTCTGTATTTCTGAAATTTTCTACAATAATTATACATTACCTTTATAATACAAAAAGCTACTTAAAAGTTGCCGTTTTGTTAAATGAAATAGAACAAGAACTGGTCGTCTAGGGCCTCCTCCCTGCACAAGCTCATTCACACGGGGAATTGTGGAATCAGCAGCCCCAATGTGTCCTTTGGGTCAAGGACCCGAGGAGGTGCTCAAGCATGCAAGTATGAAGACAGAAGAAACTCTTCTGAAGGCTGCCGCTCTTCCAGGCCACATCAGCCCATTCAGCCCGAACAGCAGAACAGTGCAGTGGTTAAGGAGCTGACGTGACACTTGCTCTGCTGTTTATTAGCTGTGTGACCTGGAACAGTGACTTCACTTCTCAAATGTAACAAGGAGAGAGTAATCATACTTTACTCACAGGGTTAATATATGAAAGCAACTTACAACAGTAGTTGGCACACAGTGAATGATACATCAGTTGGCTCTGATTATGATGATTATCACCATCCTCTTTAAATTAATTCAAGCGACTGACTCCATAACAAGCCTAATTCTACTGAGCACACCCACCAATCACAGCACTTAAAGCAGAGGGCAAGCAATGAATAAGTAACAGTTAAGGCACACAATGGGGTAAAAGGCCACACTTCATAGTGGCTACATTAGAGAAGTTCCAAACCTTTTCAGACAGGCTCGACTTGATGACCGTCAGGAGTCTATAAATATATGTGGGTTCAAAGGCAGCTCCAGGGCGGATATCCCTCACAATCTTATCCCCGAGAGCTGCAATGGAGACAGAACAGAGACTTTCAGAACAAAGAGAAAGTCTTAAGTGATGAAGAACAAAATCATCAAAACTCCCTCCCATGCCCATTAATGTTGAAAATAGCATAGGTATAGTAACCTATATTTAAAAAAACATTTTCTTTCCAACAAGATGGAACTTATCAAATTCAGCCATGTGACTTCACAACTCCCAATATGTAATGACATCAGAAGAGCTCATTTTTACTCACCCTGTCTGGGTTTTGGAGGTACTGGCATATTAGTAAACTCATTCATTAGCCGAACACTAGACATGGAGGAAAAATATTTAGTAGTACATTATTTTATAAGAAATGCTTTTACTAAAAAGCCCTTATGGCTAAATAGGCTACTAATAGTATGAAGATAGCACACTTTAGGCAACAAATGCTGTAATAGCTAGTGAGTTCTTAAATCTTTTCTATATGAGTTTTAAGTAATACATTTCTATATATTTTAAGTAATAAATTGGTAAACACTAAAATTTATTTCACCAAATCTAAAAAAACCCAGATAAACAAAGCTCCAACGTTTGCAGGTGATCAAGAACTTAGCTAAACTATTTGAATTCTGTCAGAGAAGAAAAACCCACTCCCTCAACACATTTTTTACTGTTGTTAATCCTCACCTGAGGATATTTTTCCATTGATTTTTAGAGAATGGAAGGGAGGGAGAGGGAGGGGCAGGGAGAGAGAAAGAGACAGAGAGACAGAGACATCAATGTGAGACACACTGACTGGTTGCCTCCCGAATGACCCTGACCAGGACTGGGGATCGAACCTGCAACCCAGGTCCGTGCCCTTGACCAGGAATGGAACCTGTGATCCTTCGGTCCAAGGACCGATGCTCTAACCGCTGAGCCAAACTGGTCAGGGCCCTCAACACATTTTTAAGCACCTTACTTACAAGCTGTCTATCATGGGTGTTGACGTACAAGGTCTTTGCACCTTTGAGTACAGAGGAATGAACTTCATCAGGTGATACATCGGAGGGCAAGCAACCAGTGCCTGCAGTGTCTGTGTACCGGCAGTAAGGAAGTGTAAAGGAAAAGAAACAGATGAGCCAAATTCCCAAGAGGCACATCAAGCACAAGCACATATAAAACTAAATAAGCCAAGGACATTGAACAACTTAGATATGTAAACACAAAAGGGAATAAACCAAATAATCACGGGGATAACTGCCTTTTGATATCCACTTAAGGGTTTACTCTGCAATCAGCAGTTTACATACAAGAACTTGATTCCACCAAGATAAATCAATGAAAACAATATTTCCAGCTTTAAGTGGTCATTCTGCTCTATTATTTGGGACATCTACTGAGAATAAAACTTGCCTCATTCTGTTATTACTAGGAATAACACTGTTTATAAGCAAGATAGGCAGACTAAGTTAGGAATCAAGTTTCTGGATTCAAAATTTAGGGTAGAAGCCCCATGGAAGCTGAACTAAGTCAAACATGCCCGAGGATGAGAAAACAGTAGTGAGCCGGCCTTGGGGACAGCATCTAAGAAGGATACAGCATTAATGTAGCACCAGTTTCCTTTATTGATCAGTCCACGGGGTTGCAATGACACTGGTTTATGTACTAGGGTTACATTCTCCAGTAACTCTGAAAGAGTAAAGAAGCATATTTAAGAAGTTAATGACATCTAATGAATAACAGTGAAGTAAATTCTTATGCTCTAGTCTGGGAGAGTGTTCAAAACCCCTCCAATAAAGCACATATCCAGAGATACAGTATATGGTGTCAAAGCTTCATTCCATTCAACATCATGTACATTGTATGATTACAATTTTTAAAAAATACTCCCCCCCAAACACCACCATTTATTTGTCTTCTTCTGGGAATCTAACTAGGTAGCATGAGAACTATTTTAACAAGAAACACCATGTCAGTATCAGAGAACAGACTGAAAAGACTGACAGCTAGGCATGCTCGGTAACAGCATGGTCCCCAAACCCTAGCTATAAAGGTGTTTCCACACAGAGCCAGAGTCTCATTCATGTCTGAATCCCAGCAACCACCCGAGGGCACAACACATCACAGCGGGTGACTGTTCAGTGAGTAACAATACTCCTTTTTTGGGACCACTATCTTCTACTAACTACATTATATTTTTCGTTCAAAGTCGAGTTTAGGGAGTTTTGTACACTGGAATTCCCTTAGAAACAAGCTTCCTATCCTCGGATTTCAACCTTGGACATCACTCTTCCTCATAGTCTTAAGTAATGCTTTAATGATTTAAAAATGTAGGTGTTAAATAATTATTTTTTCCAGAAATTATTTTTTCCTGTTATGCAACGTTTAACAGTGACAGCTACAATTTGTGGACACCTTCTACACTAAGCAGTGCTTTACAATGTACATGTTAACTGGCTGTACGTAATCCTTAGTAACGCAGGAGTGCCACCACTATCCCCTTTCGCCCGATAAGGAAACAGGCTCAGAAAGGTTAACTAGTTGCCTGTGATCACCTGGAAGGCGGGGCTGTGCGTGGCCAGACCACACAGCCTCCCTTTATTTTCAATTGTGTACTAGGAAAGCAGCACTGGGTGAGCGTGCATTTGATGGTAGCAACTATCCACAGCATCACTCCAACAAAAGAAGCCTTTCTCTGAAACACAGTTGGACTGGCAGGTCTCAGGCTCAAGCATTAAATGAAGGAATTAATTTGCAAAGTTCTAATGTCAACACACGTCTTCCTCCCTCCCTTCTGTGAGGGTAAATGCCCTCTTTCCTCTAATTGAGGAAGCATGGAGAATAATTTTCCCATTTATAAAAAGTAAAACATTACAGGCCCAAGAGAACCCAGTGGAATCTGTTCAGTTAAACTAAACTTGCAAAACTCCACTCACTTCTCTTACTACAGGGAACACTACTGGGCTTGGATGAGGAACAGAGACCCAAACCACAAGCCTCCATGTGAGAACACCCAGCACAGACAGTACTGCCCATGTGGCAGCCACTGTGCTAGGAGCTTCATCTGTATTACTCATAACCATCCTAACAAACCTATCAAACAAACACCAGTTATCATTCCCCGTACAAGGGAGAAAACTGAGGTTGAGGGGTTAGGTCATTGGTGGAGGTCACATAACTGAGCTGATACGTGAACCTGGGTCTAGTTGACTCCAGAGGCTGTTGTTTCTTCTCAGTAGACAATGGGTTCCACTTTAAAATCCTTTACACTAAGATTTCAAATACTAACTTTTCTCCACAGGTTTAAGATCTGTCTGTGAGCCGTAGTATCACAGCAGTCCATGATTTCCGATGTGGGCCATAGAATGGCAATCATTTGATATAAACACTACAAAACCCCCTGCATTTTCAAATAAGCATCAATCCCCAATGAACACCTGGCATAGCATCTGTAAATCTTTGCCACTATTTTTTTATATCTAGAACCAATTAATATTAAGTTTTTACAGAACTGTTAAGACTCCAAAGCAACGGCCTTCCTAATCCCAGGACCTCTATCAAACATGCTGCCTTCTGCAGAGCCCCGCCGGGCACCAGCTCCGGGAAGCACGGAGATGACCAAGAGGGGCCCTGCTGCAGGACAGCTGGCACACAGTGAAGAGGGGACACCACAGGGCAGGTAAAGCTCAAAGGGGGTCGGTCAGTGGAGAGGACGTTCAGCCCAATCCAAGGACTGGAAAAACCCTGAGGCAGCCAGGGGCTGATGACAACATATGGCAGCTGATATCAGAAGATCATCTCCAGCTGGGGTAATGGTGCCTTCTACCAAAGAACAAATACAACAGGATGTATGGGTTATTTTCTGTTTTGTGCTGTGATAAGATAATGAGTCTACTTTTTAGAGGTGCTGATAAGAGGTACCCAGATGACACCAGCAAATAGAATACTTATACTCACAGACGACAGGTAATATATCTATACTTAACAAACACACAGGCCCCTGCGGCTTGGACTGGAATTATGCATTCTGACACCACACACAGCAAGAAAAGCAATGGGTCAGAAGTGGAACCCTAAGCAGCACCAAGTCTGCGTGACAGACGAGAAGAACCTGTTACAGTGATCCAGAAGAATGGGCAGTTTGAATTAGTAGTAGGGGAAGAAGCAAGTTCCAGGGTCTCAAAGGCATAGAGGACAAAATCTTCTAGGGTGAGGGTTTGGGGTGAAGGTCCAAGGGGGAGGTGGGGAAGGGGCCTGATGACATTAATTCCTGTTCAATACAGACTGGAGGAATATGGAAAGAAAATGGCCAGGGACAGGTATACAAGATCTGAAACTTACCTTCTTCTAACAGACTCAAAAAGAAAAAAAACCATGTTTATAGATAATCAAAGGTACTTTAAATTCATATCTCGTTAAACAAAAAAATCATTTGCAAGGCTAACTCCACTCTCAAAAGGAAAGCAGATGCAAAAAACATGAAGAACCATTTGTCCTAAGCTCCACTGAAAAATACATCTCTTCTTATGTTCTTAACTAAGCCACATGCCCAGAATAATATGCACAACTGGAGGATGAAATATTCAAACCCTATGGAATCAGGAGAATAGATCCAACTTAAAATTAACTATTAGCCGACTTCTTTCCAACATTCAGCTGGGAAACAGCATGTACTGGTTAGACAGAAACCTTTGGTTTCTACATAAACTCTTCCCTTGAATTGATGCCAGCTTCGGGCCATTACTGTTGGTTTGCTTATTTTAAGGAGCAGGCAGGTAAAAAAGCAGTTTCATTGTTGATCTTACACAATATGAAGGTCAAGTCTCTTAGCATCACCTAGTGGTTTGTCCCATAACTGCAAGTAACAGAACATTCCAAGTAGACATTAAAAAGGCAAACATTCCGAAACATAATGTAGAACCAAGGATTCTTTAGCAAATGTACAAAACTAGCTTCAAGTCTTTAACAGTCTTTGAAAGAGCCTTATGGTACAATATTCATAAATGTATGTTAATAATTCTTTACAGACGTAGAAAACAGAAACACTGAACAATCTAGTTTCCTTAATGATTATGTTGTTATTCTAGAAAAAATTTCTCTACTGTGACAAGTCTCCTATAAGCTAAAATACAAAATCATTCTGTTATTACTATCTTCCAAAGATCCCAAACTCTCAAAGTAAGCTTGACTAATGACTGGAAAGTCTTCCCTGAAGGCATCTTAGAGCTGCACACTCTATTAATCTCCATAGCAACAGACACCATCACTGGTTACCTTGTATTAGGGATAAGTAGCTCCCTCCCTAGATAGGAAGCTCCTTATAGACAACACCTACACACTGCTAACTACTCAGCTGTCTTCCCTATCCAGGGCAACAGGACTTCATGGCCTGTCCCTAGCCTGATAATGCCATCCCCATTGGCTACATCAAGTCTCCCCCTCCTCTCCTTTATCCACGTCCCTCTGCAAATGATTCCTTCTTGCTTTCTTCTAATAAGAGCTGCCATCTGTTCCTTTCCTATCTTATTCTGTAGACAACCCTTAAGGCAAGGCAATCGTTACTCACTGACCTAGATAGTGAATGGCATACTGTAAGTACATATAAGACAGTAACATGGGATGAATTAAACATTTGGAGACCAAAGTTGCTAGTTATGGTAAATGACTGCATTCCAACTTGACAGAAATGACCCAGTGAACTTTAAAGGTCATTCTAGCACACAGTTCAGAACACCTCCAGGAGCGCCCCTGTGGAAAAGCAGACAAGGGCAAGAGTCCAAGAAGACAAACCAGACACCTGGGTTCACACCCTGGCTCGACCACTTCATTCGTTTCACACCCTGGAGCAGACGACTTCACTCCTTCCTCACGTGGAACAGAGATGCACCACCATCAGCTATGCGCAGGCTACTGGGTGATAATGGAACACGTACAGAAAACACCGAGCAGGGTTGTCAGCTCATCACAGACACTGCACAATCCTTACTAGAAAATAAAGAGCTAATACTGATTTATGGGAGAGTTTTAAAGAACCAACAATTTTCAGTACTCCAAGAAAATTCCTTAAGTTTTGCCAATACATATAAAGTTCCATTTCAAAAGGATTTAAATATTGTAAAAAAAAAAAAATTAAGATTAATTATCTTACTGTCTGGGATTTTCTCTTAAAACCAAATATCCAAACCATTTATGGGTTCATTTTTGTAATATATTGTACACTGAGCCTCCCCACTCCTCCCACGCCCCGGAAGAACCGCACACTAAGTCAGACACTAACTTCGGATGAAGTTCGTCAGTGTGCGTCTCTTCTTCCTCCTCCTGGTGAAACAGCACAGATGCAAAGACCACTCTAACTCCTGCAGTCACCCGCTACTATTATTGAATCCTGTTAAAATGAATGAATCCTATTGCTATAATTTAAAAGTCAATTATTCATGGCTTGCAGACAAGCCAGTATGAATACGGCCACAAAACTCTTGGTTCTATTTAATTAAGTTCCTTTTATAATAATATCCACCATTTCCATTACTATTTTATTCCTACCCTAAAGTCCAATAAGAACTATAATTATAAAAGTGAAAAATTTCTAAACCAGAAAGGATAGCCAAAGAGAAGACAGGATTATTTCCTGAGGTTGAAACTTTAAATCTTACATGTGGTCCCAAGCCAGCATTTTTGGTAAGCTATTTTCCCTTGTTTTAATCATTTACTATAATAACAAACTTTTCCCTTCTTTTCAATTAATCATTGTTGGTTTAATTTTACTACTCAGACCTATTCAGAGAGCAACTTTAGGAAAATGGCTTCCCCAATCCACCTTTCTCACAGGAGTTGGTGGGTCTCCCCAAAACAATGTTATTGGAATGGTACAAAAATTCCAGAATGACTTCCTATCACATAAAAGATGAGAAATTGAAACTGACATATTCACTTCTGTAATAGCTCAAAAACTAAATGGCTGAAATTAAAGTTCAACTTGATGAAATCTGACATACAGAAAAAATGAGTGGTTAATAGCCTTTCTTGTATTTTAAGACATATATAGCAACTCACTTGTTGCAACATACAATCCAAATTAAATGATTTATAAACTCAGTGGCAATAACTAGCATTATAAACTTTTAAGTCAATATAAGCTATGATTATTCCTATATGTATTTTACATATCAAATTTTGTTTTCCTAAAATTAAAATTTAGAGGTCATACTACCATTTAAAATCCATGAAAAAGCAAAGTGCAGAACTTCGTTGATTCTTAAGGCTCAATAACTGGCCCATAATTGACATTCTGACATGCTGACCTGCTTTTATGTCAACTTCCTGACTGTTCAGAACATTTACCAAGTGTTTTTCTTTTCCTCATTACATCACTTTGGAAGAACATATGCTATCTTGGTGACCTCATCATGTGGAGGACAGCAAAACGACCCAGATGTACCACTATCCATTGATTACACATCAGCTTATGTTTTATTAAGTAAGATAGGGTCTCAGTTTAGTTCTATAAAATAGAAGCAGATCATAAATATCAGCGAGGACATATACATATCAAATCACGTATGGACTGAACTCTCAACCCACAAGGGTGGACTCCTGCCAACAGGTACTACACCTCTTTTTGGCTTAGGGCATGCCACATTGTCACTACTTTGGAGAATTTGAAGAGAAAGTGCAAAATATTTGAGAAATCATTTCCCAGAGGGGAGGAGAATGTATAAATATAATTTATAAACCACCAAAACAAAGATCAATAATAGGCTAAATTTTTGTTTACATATCAACTAAACATGGATACAGAAATTCATTTTCCTGAGCATATCCAACCTGTATAATTGTGTTGCTCTCTCCACTACTGATGTTTTAGTTGAAGTGTTCTACCCTTCCATCTTCCTCTTTTTTTTTTTTTTCATCCTCACCCGAGGTCATTTTTCCATTTTTTGTTCAGGTAGAGTGGGAGGGAGAGAAAGGGAGAGAGAGAGAGAGAGAGAGAGAAGACATCGACGTGAAAGGAACACATCGAGTGGCTGCCACCCGCACGACCGACCAGGGCCGGGGACAAACTGCAACCGAGGTACGTGCCCTTAGCGGGAACCGAACCCGGGTCTCTCTGGACTGCAGGCCAACCCTCTAACCGCTGAGCCAAACCGGCCAGGGCTCCATCTTCTTCTTAAATAGAGTTTATATTTAAGAAACAGCCAATGGAACAAACGTTGACAAATAATCTACACTGTGAAGATGGCCCTGCCACCAAGAGGTTGAAAGCAGAACCCATTAATGTAATGGATAAACAGTTTACGAGTAATCAAGAGTTGGATGTATTTCACTTTCAAATGCGTTATATGTGATTCATAATTTTGTTACAGTTCATTTGTCTTCCTAATTAGTATCTCACTTGTGGTTATACAAAAATTAGTTGGCATTTTAAGCAGAGACGTAATGACAGGGCTGATGATCCAGGAATGTGAACATCTAAAATAAATGAACCTGAGATCAAACATTAGCTGTAGATATTGTTATTATTCTAAGAATTCAAAAAACAGTTGACAATATCTGAACTGTTCCTTTCTCCCTCTTTTCCAAAAGCCCATAAGTACAATGATGAACATAAAAACCACTCTCTCAGTTGAACCAGTTACATGTTATTACAGGGCAATACTACAATAATCAAAATCAACAGATCTTTTAATGGAGCTAGAATTTCAGTTATGCTGCTTAAAATAAGTGGGCCTATGCTTAAAAGCAGGCCCACTGAAAGATAGTTTGTAGTAGTGGATCTGACATAACAAATTGAATATATTTTTTATCATTTTTATAAAGTAAATCTCTAAGTAGGAGAATATGACATTGGGAAAAAAATTCCAAACAATACCACTTTAAGCTCTATATGATTCCAAGTGTTATTTAGTGTGACTACTATTATAGAAAGTAATATTGAAAACAATCGCCCTGGCCAGTTTGGCTCAGCGGTTGAGCGTCGGCCTGTGGACCAGAGAATCCCAGGTTCAGTTCCCGCTAGGGGCAGGTATCAAAAAAAAAAAGAAAAAGAAAACAATCAGCAACCACATTCTATATTTCTAAGACTCAATAAACAAGCTCAAAAGAATAACGTATTTTAAAAGCAACTAAACTTTTGCTCAGATAATTAACTCATCTTTGTAACTCGCCTAATCAAAATAGGATTAAGAAAATAAATGTTGGGGGAGGGGCATGGGAAAACATACTACATGAATTCAAAAAGAATTACTTGGATTGTAGCAATGCTCTCCACTAATACAAGTAATTAAGAGCTCCTACATTCATAGTATTTTACAAAGTGGGTTAACATTAGATATAACAAGTTATTTAGACTTTAACATTCACAGAACAAAGCAAACTATGTATTAAATCACATTTAAAGTCAAATGACTAGAATGTTTTAAAACATTTAAAATGAAGCTTTTCTTGCCCAGCTGGTGTGGCTCAGTGGATTGAGCATCGTCCCATGGACTGGGAGGTCCCAGTTCAATTCCAGGTTGAGGCATGTGCCCCAGTTGCGGGTTCGATCCCCAGTGGGGGGCATGCGGGAGGCAGCAATCAATGTTTCTACCTCTCCCTTCTTCTCTCTCTAAATCAATAAAAGTATATTTTAGCCCTGGCCAGTTTGGCTCAGCGGTTACAGCGTCGGCCTGCGGTCCCGAGAGACCCGGGTTCGGTTCCCGCTAAGGGCATGTACCTCGGTTGCAGTTTGTCCCCGGCCCTGGTTGGTCGTGCGGGTGGCAGCCACTCGATGTGTCCCTTTCACATCGATGTTTCTCTCTCTCTTCCTCTCTCCCCCTCCCACTCTGCCTGAACAAAAAAATGGAAAAATGTCCTCAGGTGAGGATAAAAAAAAAAAAAGTATATTTTATAAAAATTAAAATGAAGCTTTTCTTATCGTAAGGTTTTCCTTTGTGAAGTAATTTTTAGGAACAAAAGTATAATTACAATACCTTCAAGACTTTCAACTTAAAAAGCACATTTTAAAAATCATCCCACCATGCATTTCTCATTATAGGTTAAAGTAAGCTTTTTTAACTTAATGATCTATACAAACATTTACACAAAAACTGTCTTATCCTGACTGTAACAGCATTCCCTTGCAAAGAATACATTCTAAACATTGTAATAAAAAAAATCACCTGGCTTTTAAAAATCGGTATGAAGCCCAAAATGACTGACCTATCAATTATCTTCTCATTTAAAGAGAACTGCAGCTCCACCACTGTGCCTCAGTGGACTGAGCCTCGTCCCATGAACTGAGAGGTCCCAGTTCAATTCCAGGTCAGAGCACATGCCCAGATTGTGGGCTCGATCCCAGGAGGGGGCGTGCAGAAGGCAGCCAATCATTGTTCCTCTCTCACATCAATGTTTCTATCTCTTTCTCCCTTCCTCTCTCTCTCTAAAAAGATCAATAAAAACATAAAAATAAAGAGAACTACAGACACCAAAATTAATCAAAATGACTGTACAAGAAATAAAATGTTCACTTTTTAAAAAAAAATTACTGCTTGCTGTCATCTTACTGGCATCAAAAGAATGTTTTTTTTTATCCTCACCCAAGGACATTTTTCCATTTTTTGTACAGATAGAGTGGGAGGGAGAGAGAGGGGGAGAGAGAGAGAGAGAGAAACATCGACGTGAAAGGGACACATCGAGCGGCTGCCACCCGCACGACTAACCAGGGCCGGGGACAAACCGCAACCGAGGTACATGCCCTCAGCGGGAACCGAACCCGGGTCTCTCTGGACCGCAGGCCAATGCTCTAACCGCTGAGCCAAACCAGCCAGGGCCAAAAGAATGTTTTATATTTTATGGAATTCTGACCATTCATAAAAAGAAATGTTTATAGTTGATGGAATTCTGACCATTCATAAAAAGGTATTATACATTTTACAGCTTAGCTTACTGCTGCATTCATCCTCATGCCTGGCAATGCTGTTGGGTGCTCCAAAATGTTAAATCAGAAAATATCACATAAAGCCTAAATAAGACAGCTTATTTTAACTCAGCTAGAAGAGTGATAATCTAAAGAGTAGGCTACTAAATTAAACATGGTATGATGAAACTTGAAGAAATAGCTCTGGCTTCTCAGATATGTATCAACATACACGCTCCTCTATATTTCTGACTTCCCACTTTAACTTAAAAACAAATGCAAATTATGCAGCTTTATATTTTTATTGTGAATTGGTTCTACTTTTGAGCCTTAGCACTTCAAAATAAAACCTTAACCTTGAATCAAACTGTTAGTTTTTTCTTTTCAAGAGCGACCCTGATGTGCTAAAACTAAGTAAAATCCATTTACTCAATCCAAAACAGGCATTAAAAATAAAAACCCGAATGTTTTCTTATATCTTAAAAAATATAGAAAAGAAACAGTGCAAAGTGAGTCCAAATCAGGAATTATACCAAAGGTGTACAACAGGTGTAACAGATAGGACAAGTCCATTAGACCAAAGGCATACAATAGGTGTAACAGGACAAGTCACAATGGAGCAGAATTACTTGATCAAAAGGCAAGAAGTGGAAATGTCATTTGTCAATAAAAAATGGACTGGTAACAGACATAGATTTTTCACTTAACATAAAAGTATGACAACCCCCTCCCATTTTGCTTATATATTATTTTGCTTTGAGGTAACTGCAAAGCACAGGCATTCTTCAGAGATTCCTATTAATACACCGGCAATCTATATTGCTCTGGGTAACAATCTATCACCGCAGTTTATAAGCCCAGACTGTCTCAAGCTTCTCACTCAACAGGCGATGAGATCTGCTCCCCTCTTCACTTTCCACCTGTATCTTTGGAACTATACCTGCAATCTTTATGGCTACGGGATCCTCTGAAACTGGAACAAGCCCTTCCTTGACTTCAGCCTGCTTTTCAGAGACCAGGGGAGATGTGACAGGAGGGGAATACTTAGTTTCCACAGAAGCCATGGGAGAGGAGGAGGAGGGCTTAGAATCATGGAAAAGGCTGGCCCATGACTTAGGCTGACTGACGGGAGTGGTGCCCGCCACAGAGGCCGGGGCATCCGCAGGAGGGGAAGCGCTCTCGGCCTTAGCTGGGCCTGAGTCCGTGCTTTCCACAGTGTGCAACTCCACCCCATTGGCAGCTGAGCCCTCGCCCAAGGATTCAAGTATCTGTCCATTAGCAACTCCAAGGTTTTCAGTAGTATCAGTCCCAATGTAAGGGTGAGCCACAGCTGTCCTCAACAGGCTATCCCTGCCAGCCTCAGTAGGAAGGCAGGACTGTTCAAAGTCAGGCCCCTGGCAGCCCTCAGGTTGCCCTGCAGTCCTAGCGTTGCTGTCCAGGGCTCTGGGAAAAGAACCACCAGACACAGCGTCATTGACGAAGTCAGTGGAGTCCTGAGGGCTGCTACAAGTCCTGGGTGTCACCAGCAAGGACATATCACTCATCAACTCTATATCCTCTGTGCCTATGCTGTTCAGGACTGCTGGATTGGCATGGCCATTGACCAGGACTTCCGTGGAAATGCTACCCTCACTGCCATCTTTCAAGTAACTATAATATCCAGGTGGACGTTTTTTCTTCTTTTTACGCTCCCTTTGTCCAAGACCACCCGAGATGCCATCATTTTCCAAAACTTCCGCCTCCGTGTTGGTACTGCCATCCAGAGCAAGGGCAGAGCCTGGGTACTGGCAGTCAATGGAGCTGTAGTTTGCTTCTTTTTCTATTTCGTCAGGGGTCTTTTTGGAAGTTGTGCAACTAAGAATAAATTCAGGGGCCTGAGGATTCAATGTGCTTGAAATACTATAGTTGGGAGTTCTCTGCAAAGTGTCATTAGGCTCAATTACTTCATTAACACCAAACTCGATTCTCTGATATTCTTGTCCTATTTAGAAAGAAAACAGTAAACATCCCATTAGTTAAGAATACAGCTATACAAACTATAAAAATATCAATAATTATCTTTTCTTTGAAAACTGAAATGCTGAAGTCTTCTTCTAATTAACAGAGCTGACATTTTATTTCTGTGCTAAATAATTTGTTGAGCCCTGGCCAGTTCTGCTCAGTGGTTAGAGCACAGGCCCGCAGAACAGAGAATCCTGGGTTCAGTTTCCGCTGGGCATGTACCTTGGTTGCAGTTTGTCCCCGGCCCCAGTTGGGGTCGTGTGGGTGGCAACCACTCAATGTGTCTCTCTCACATCGATGTTTCTCTCTCTCTCTCTTCCTCCCCTCTCCCTCCTGCTCTATCTAAAGATAAATGCAAAAATGTCCTCAGGTGAGGATAAAAAAAAGTGACAAAAAAAAAAATGATTCATTGAAATAGTAACTATAAAATTATAATTTGGGGATATGAAAAACAGCCTGTAGATTTATCTTCTACTCTCAGAGTAGCTAATGGAGACTTTCATAAGGCAGAAATTAAAATAGAATTATTAATATAAAGCAAATAATATTTTGCCTGTCTAAAAACACCCCTCAATGAAATCTGACTTTACTAACTTACTTTATTCCTGAGAGTAAGGTATAAGCTTTTTAGATAATTAAAAGAGAATCACACCCAACCAGAATGGCTCAGTTGGTTGAGTGTTGTCCTATGCACCAAAAAGTTGCCAATTCGATTCCCAGTCAGGGCACATACCTGGGTTGCAGGTTTGATCCCCAGGGAAGGCAACTGATCAATGTTTCTTTCACATCAATGTCCCACCCCCACCCTACCCCCTCTCTTTAAGTATGTCCTCAGGTAAGAATTTTTTAAAAAGTAGCCTGGCTGCCCTGGCCGGTTTGGCTCAGCGGTTAGAGCGTCCACCTGCGGTCCGGAGAGACCCGGGTTCGGTTCCCGCTAAGGGCATGTACCTCGGTTGCAGTTTGTCCCCGGCCCTGGTTGGTCATGCGGGTGGCAGCCACTCGATGTGTCCCTTTCACATCGATGTTTCCCTCTCTCTCTCTCTTCCTCTCTCTCCCTCCCACTCTATCTGTATAAAAAATGGAAAAATGTCCTCAGGTGAGGATTAAAAAAAAAAAAAAAAAAGTAGCCTGGCTGATGTGGCTCAGTGGTTGAGCATCGACCCATGCACCAAGAGGTCATTGGTTTGATTCCCAGTCAGGGTATATGCCCTGGTTGTGGGCCCAATCCCCAGTGGGGGACATGCAGGAGGCAGCCAATCGATGTTCTCTCATATGGATGTTTCCATCTCTCCCCCCCTCTCCCTTCCTCTCTCTAAAATTAATAAAGAAAAAAAAGAAGTAAATAAAAGAAAATCACAACAACAAATTTAGAGACTTAACGTCATTGCTATATATATGGCTTCTCTAGTTAATTAATGTAAGTTAATAATTCAAAAAGTATAAACTATATCAAAAATAATCCTATATTAAAGTATACTTCAGCCCCACTGGTGTGGCTCAGTGGTTGAACAGTTTGATTCCCAGCATGGCACACGTCCAGGTTGTGGGCCCAATCCCCAGTGAGGGGCACGCAGGAGGTGGCTGATCGATGTTCTCTCTCATTGATGTTTCTATCTCTCTCTCCCTCTAAAAATCAATAAAGAAAAACTAATAAATAAATAAATACATAAAAGTATACCTCAGAAGCATTTTTTGTTGTTGTTGTCGTTAATTATCACTTGAGGATATTTTTTTCCATTGCTTTTTTTAGAGAGAGAGTGGAAGGGAAGGGGGCGGTGGAGAAACATCTATGTGAGAGAGACATATGAACTGGTTGCCTCCCACACATGCCCCGACTGGGGCTGTGGATCAAACCTGCAACCCAGGAACATGCCCTTGACCAGGAAGCAAACCCACGACCCTTCAGTTCTCAGGCCAACACTTCAACCACTGAGCTATACCAACCTGGGCCAGAAATACTTTTAAAATTATTTCCTGATCTCGTCCACTGACAACCTTAACTGAAGTCAGAAAATAGCCTTGCATGAGTCCTGGCCGGTTTTCTCAGTGGTTAGAGCTCTGCCCTGCAGCCTGGAGAGACCCGGGTTCGGTTCCCGCTAAGGGCACGTACCTTGGTTGCAGTTTGTCCCCGGCCCTGGTTGGGTCGTGTGGGTGGCAACCACTCAATGTGTTCCTTTCTCGTCGATGTTTCTCTCTCTCCCTCTCCCTCCCACTCTATCTGAACAAAATATCGAAAAATGGCCTCAGGTGAGGATTAAAAAATAGCCTTGCATGAATGCACATTAATCATCCACCAAATAAATCAATATTGGATTAATTTCATGAGTGGTGAAAGTACCTCCAAAAGTATCAAAAGATAAAGACAGGCCATGAACTTTAAAAAACTCTTTGGAACCCTTCAATACTTCCACCGAGTTGACAACACCTAGATATTCCATCCATTCCAGGATGTACGTTTTTTCATAGTTCATATTTCTGAAATCAGATTGAGTTTTAGAATCAATTGTGTCTTTCAAAAGACACCAAGCATCAACGTTAGCTTATGACGGATGAAGTTATACAAAAAATTTGAAGTTAAGAAAAGAACACGTGCCTTATTATTCATTTTTAGTGCATAACTGAAGATTTCTCCAAGTCTAGCATAAGAGGCCAACTGTTTTTTCAAGGCACGTACTTCAAGAAATTTCAAAAAACATAATGCTAAAAGAATTGTGTTCCATTAGAGAGAACTTTAAAAAAGAAAAAAATAGCCCCAGAGAGAAGCCAGTGTGTGTAAGTTAATGGGGGACAGAGGCCTAGTCTGGTAATTCTTCATTTGTTTTGATACAACACCCCTTCCTTGGGGTTAGGGGGGGCAGGGGAGACCTGCACAATGAAAAGTTCCTGAAAAAAGACTACTGACAGTAATTACACCTAACAGCAAGTTTACATATAAAACCGTCAATATGACAATTTGAATCCTCTGGCCCTAGAGCAGATTTTGTTTCCTTATTTAAAAAAGAATCACCAAAGAGCAGTTAGTTAATTTATTTTTCTTTCTCTCTGTCTCTCCCCCTCCCTCCCTCCCTCACCACCCTCCTCTTCTTTCTTTTTTTGTTAATCCTCACCCAAGGATATTTTTATATTGATTTTTTACACAGAGTGAAGGGGGCGGGGGGAGAGAGAAAGAGAAACATCTATGTGAAAGAACAACCCAATCAATAAAATGGGTACATGGGAACTCGATGCTCGGGTCAAGTAGGCTGTGGGTTTGTTGGGAGAGGGAAACACTCGGCGTTTCTCAAAGTCTGCTCACTGTGAAAGGTACTCACAGTGAAGCCTCCAATGTCTAGCCTATGACACTGGGAAGATGTTGGGCCACTAACTGAACTAGAAAAAAAGGTGGAATATGAAAGAAAAATAATGAAACATTTGAAAGCACTGAGTAAACATCTGCAGCACGCTCACTATGTGTAAAGTACATGGTCACAGAGAAATCCAACTGACAGAGATAAAAAAAAAAAAAAATGCCGCTCCAGAATGGGCAGCAAGGCAAGGGCCTTTGGGTCCCCCTAGCTTCATTTATTTTATTCTCAACCTATGCCATCATTAGAACTGCTCTTTCCCTTATGATTTCCTTTATCACTGCTTCTTATAAAACTGCTGATAATTTTAGATATAATCACTTTCTGATTTTACTTTAAAGAGTTTGGATAGTCTTTTCAAGGTTTATATTTAAACCTAAATTATGATTAAAACCCCTTTCACAGATCTGAGCATGTTAACAAAACAGGAACCAAATGCCTGGCTCTCAAAGAAAAGGCCTAGCTTTCAGCTTCCCCAAGGCCAGCCAGGGCCTTTGAGGTGATCCAAACTGAAAAATGGTCTAAACAAATTTGACCTATGCAGTGGTAGCCTGCAATAATTAAAGGACCCCGCTGTTATTTAAACATCAGGCACTGTGTATTTAAACAATACACAATCACTGTACCTCAACAAGCTCCCTCTCCAGGAATCAGCTCATGGTCTGTGACAGAGACCAAAAACAAGTAACAAACCAGGAGGTAAAGAGGTTACCTGAATTTGCAAGAGCATTCGTGAAGATGGGGTCATAAATGTAAAACTGCAGAAACGACAGATTTAAGCTGCCACTGAGCCGTGCCAGGAGCACATGCTCAGAGATGTGCCAGCTCTGGGCCCAGCAGCCTCCGCACCCAGGCTGAAAGCCCGGTTCAGAACTCTGAGAAAAGCATTGGCTATGATGAACATACTTATACCACTGAGAACTGCTAAGGAAAAAACAGAACTGAACTACTTCCTTAAGTAAATCTTGAATGGCTGACACAATGAAGCATAGAATAAACTTTAATTCATTAGTCAAAGTGGTTCAGTGATTACTGTAATTTATAGCCAAAACATCAAGCTGTAAGGGAATGTTTACTCAAAAAGTACGAACAAACAGGAAACACTGTTTCCAGGTACTGTGCCCACCCAGCATACATGGCCAGATTCACAGGGAAATAAAGGACAGAACAAGCTTACCATCAGGTAGTTCATCTGTATCCTGTGTGCCACACAAAACTGTTCCATTGTATGGAGGAAGCTGCATGAGGAATCAAAAAGATTTTAATTCAACAAAATGTTAAAATCCAACACATACTACTTCATTAAAGCAATGCTTCATTAAAACTCTTTACCCATGTAACTTCTTCTCAGGACATTTTTATCAAAATAACATATATGGAAAGCCGGTAAAATTAAACCATCTTCATTTAAGAAAAACTACCATAGGAATGCTTTTAAATATTTATTGTTATTAAACAGATCCAAAAAGGAGGCCAAAAAAAAAAAAAAAAAGCCTCCAATAGACAAGTAAATCAGCTGCAATAAAATGCTTATGATATGTATGTGTAACCATGGACACAGACAACAATGCTGGGGACAGGGCTCGGGGAGGAGGGTGTCAATGGGAGGAAAAGTAGAAACATCTGTAACAAAAATAAATTAATAAGAATAGAAAATTCTTATGATATATCCTTTGTTTCAGAGGATGTTAGTGACTGACCATAACTACCACAGCTACCTGTCTTTGTCCACTAGTAAAGACTCTTAGTTACCAGATCTGTACTTCATGTTCACTATCACTACATGTCAGCTCAGCCAGCCCATGGGCAGGAAGTAGAGAAAAACCAATGGGGAGAGAAAGTCTGGAATCCTGGCTCCCTTTTTAATACAATGCTTTAAATAACCAAATTAATGGCTAGAAATCACATTCCTTGTTTGGAAGAAATCAAGCAAAATGGCAAGTGTCTAACCTCTTCGCAAAGAGCAGAAAGGTATTATAAATGCATCATATTTTCCTCCTTCCTAGCTATGCCATAATATCTGAGAGCTGGTAATGTTTTCAAATGGATATGTTTGAAATTAGAAAGTTTAGATGGGAAGAGAAAGTAGACAAATAATTGTTACCTGAAGGCAGAACAAAGAACAAAAATCCCAGTGTTTATCAAACTCAGCTCACTGTAGCATTGGCAGTACAACGGCCCCATGCCTGTGTGGGGTCCCCGAGTCTGCAATATTCAGGGGCACCCAGGTAATTGCCATGACCACTACTACTGAGAATGACTGCTTAAGTGGCTTCCTCATCTGATTTCTCCAATTCACTTGTAGCAAGTTGATTTAATAATTAGAGATAAAAGCATATTGCTCCAAGTAACCAAGTTCTCTCCCCAGAGAACTAATGACAAATATGAAGCTAAAAAAATGCAGTGCTATTCAAAAGTAACTAACTGACCGCTTTCAGGATTTGAGAGCTACACATATTTCCACCATGTGGGGGCACCCCAGTATTCTTCACTGACACAAAAGGAGAACGCATTCTGTACGCAGAGATGTGCTACCCTGGCTTGCACCTGAACATTCATTCCACACACCAGTCAAGCACCAGGTGCTCCAGCATCTATTGCTGGCGTGAACATATGGAGCAGAAAGGTGCTTCTGAGGAAGCCACAAATCAGGGTCTTGTTCCTCTGCAGTCACAAAAGAAGTTTAGCAGACTCCCATACACAGAATGCCTTCCCTTTTCCTATCAATGACACTGGGGTGCCCCCTGGTGACAGAAATCTATACAATTTTAAGTCACTAAAAGACTTTTTACAAAATCTCCCTGTATTTCAAAATCTAGTTAAGTGGTAGAAGCAGGATCTGAAAAGAGACCACCCAGCAGACTCTAAGGCAATACTACCATTTTCTGTTAGTGTGTTTAAAACACTTATCTTGATATACTAATCTGGTTAAAGTGTAATCGTGGGAATTATTGAATGCCGAAATGAGTTCTGGCCCAGAAGTGTGAGTGTGTGAATATGTGTGTATATGTTTCTTTTTTAACTTTTGAGCAGAGGTGGGGAATGTCTGGCCCACTGGCTGTATAAGGTGCTGCCAATGTTTGTTCTGCTGTCTAAAAGAACCCCCCACAAACACTAAATCTCTCCTCTGATATCTCATTAAGACACCAAACCACTGAGAATAACTGTCTTAATTCTATTAACCCCTACACACACACACACACACACACACACACACACGTACGTGCATGTGCACCTACAGCCTATACTGTGTCATCCTGGGCTTCTAGTAGCTGGCTGTGGTCTACATGTTGCCTCCAATGATGAGAGTCTGGAAAGTTTCAAGAACAATTAGTAGTCTCTCCCTATTATGAACACCAATAACATGATTATGAATGGGGTTCGAAGCATAATTATTCATAAGCTGACCGTATTTTTTCCACTTGGAGAAATTCATTTTTAAATCACCCTGGCTTTTAAACTACAGCACAGCTTTAAAAAAGACATCAGTTACCTTTAGAAAATGTATAAAGGCCTGCCTCATTTTATTGCACTTCATTTTACGAATGTTCTTTACAAATATTGCAAAGATAATATATCAACATTGAGGTAAGACCCTCCACCAGCAAAAAAATTATTACCCACTGAAGTCTCAGATAATGGTTAGCGGTTTTTAGCGATAAAAAAAATGTTTCTTGCCCAGCCAGCGTGGCTCAGTGGTTGAGCGTCGACCCATACACCAAAAGCTCGCTAGCTCGATACCCGGGGTCAGGGGCCATGCCCAGGTTGTGGGCCAAATCCCCAGTGGGGGCCATGCAGGAGGCGGCCAATCAATGTTCTCTCTCATTTATGTTTCTATCTCTCCCTCTCCCTTCCTCTCTTCTCTAAAACCAATAAAAAAAAAAAATTCTTTAAAAAAAATTTCCTTGTTAATCCTCATCAGAGGATATTTTTCCATTGTTTTTTTTTTTTTTTTGATAGAGTGGAAGAGAGAGAGAGAGAAACACGTCAATGTAAAAGAGACACACTGATTGGCTGCCTCCCGCGAGACCCCAACCAAGGCGGAGGATCAAACCTGCAACCCAGACATGCACCCTGAACCCGGAATCAAACATGAGACCCTTCAGTCTACAGACCAACAATCTAACCGCTGAGCCAAACTGGCCAGGGCAATAAAAAATATATATATTTTTAACCCTCACCAAGGATAGTTTTCCATCTATCTTCAGACAGAGTGGGAGGGAGGAAAGGAAGAAGATAGAAAGAAAAACATCGAGATGTTAGAGAGACACATTGATTGGTTGCCTCCTGCACGACCCCAACCAGGGCTAGGGCCGGGGACAAAGCACAACTGAGGTACGTGCCCTTGGCCAGAATCAAACCTGTGACTCTTCAATCCATGGGCTGAAAATCCAACCACTGAGCCAAACCCACCAGTGCTAATTTTTTTTGAATTCTCACCAGAGAATATTTTTCCATTTATCCTTCAATAGAGTGGAGGGGGGGAGCGAGCGGGGGAAAGAAATGTGAGAGAGACACACTGATTGGTTGCCTCCTGCATGACCCCAACCAGGACTGAGGACTGAACCGCAACCCGCAACCAAGGTACGTGCCTTTGACCAGACTTGAACCCGCGACTCTTTGGTCCATGGGCCAATGTGCTAACCAATGAGCAAAATCAGCCAGGGCCAAGGCTAATTATTTTTTAATTAAGGTATATACGTTGGTTTTTTTTAGACAATACTACTGCACATTTAACAGACTAGTATAAACTTTCATGTGCACTGAGAAACCCCCAAATTCATGTGACTCACTTTTTACTACAATATTCACTTTGTCATGGTGGTCTGAAAAGGAGCCTGCAATGTCTGCCTTTATGATCACTCGGCTGAATTTGTTTCTTCTGATCTGTTAAACTATTGACCATCCCCTCTTGCCAGTGGCAAGTTTTCAAACAAGCAAACTAAAAGACAGAGAGAAAAAACTCTCAGCTGAAAGGAGCGATGCTTTTGTAGAACGATAGACTGTTTTGCCCGGCCAGTGTGGCTCTGTGGACTGAGCATAATTCCATGGACTGAGAGGTTCAGGTTTGATTCCTAGTCAGGGCACATGTCAGGTTGCAGGCTCCATCCCCAGTGTAGGACATGCAGGAAGCAGCCAATCAATGTTTGTCTCTCACATTGATATTTCTATCTCTCCCCTCCTCTCCCTCTAAACCAATCAATAAAAACACATTTTAAAAAAGACAGTGTTTTTTATATTTTAACATTTATATTTTTATAAACTATTTTTTATAAAATTGTTTTTATATTTTATATTTCCCAATTTTTGGTTTTTCATTTCTTGGCCCCAAGTAAAGAAAAGCATGCTTTATCAAGCTCCTAACAGCCAAAAAAGTATGTAAGAAATAGGGCTGGATTCTAATTTATGCCCCATGGTAGGAACAGTGCATGTAGGAGGTGCAATTATTTTACCTACAAGGTGAAAAGTCAAATGATTATGCAGAAGTGAGGTAACATCACTCATACACCCACTGATCCAACCACGAATCACCACATTAAACAGTCCATGTCCTATATGGTTATATTACTATAATACAAGCACCCAAACTGTAATAATTATATATTGAGAACAATAACTCAGCCCAATCATGTTAATTACCCTGTATTTCGCTTTTGTGGGTTATTGGACCACATGTGATTTTGATATACATGTTATACCCCACCCCCGCATTTAATGGATTCTCAAAAGCAAAAAAACCCAAAACAAAAAAACAAACATAAAAACCCAAATAGGCCCAGACATACTAAAATTTCTAATTATAAGTCATTTTGATGAGACACAGCAATTTTTTATGCAAATAAAGTCTGACATAACTTTACCACTGGCATCCTTGTATCTAGTAACGTTCGTTACACAATACGTATCACACCATACATTAATGATTTCCCAACATTTCTGTGAAGTAAATAAGCATTCTCCATTTTCAATTTTTTCCTTTAAAAAAAAGGAACAATGAGATGGAGGAAATTGCCCAAGACCATCGAGTCTGTTTAAGTGGCAGAGTGAGAAAGGAACCTAGCTCTTCAGGCTTGAAATATGGTACATTTTCCACTTTTATATCACCAGGAAAACCCAAGATTTTATTCTGACACTTACTTGCAAAAGAGACACTCACAAACCCCACACATGAGAAAAGCTTTCATAGCCCTGGCCGGTTTGGCTCAGCGGTTAGAGCGTCGACCTGCGGTCCGGAGAGACCCGGGTTCGGTTCCCGCTAAGGGCACGTACCTTGGTTGCAGTTTGTCCCCGACCCAACCAGGGCCGTGTGGGTGGCAACCACTCGATGTGTCGCTTTCACGTCGATGTTTCTCTCTCTCTCTCTCCCTCCCACTCTATCTGAACAAAATATCGAAAAAAATGTCCTCGGGTGAGGATAAAAAAAAAAAAAAAAGAAAAGCTTTCATAAAGCACAGAAGTTGGGCTTTATCACTTTTTAAAACCTTAATTGCAAAGAGCACTTTCAGATTGTGGTGTTCTGGCAGGTACCACCATATTTTACTGTGATTCAAAGACAGAAATTATTTAAAACTTGAATCACTGGTAGAGTATACAGAGTAGAACCTCAACACTAATGCTTGGGGAATATGGGATCTGATTTCGTGTTTCCTAATTAACTCTTTTCTTAGCAGAAAACACTAAACTTTAATCCTTAAATTCTACAGAATTCTAAAATGCATAGATATATCATATTGCTTTAGAAAATACAATATATAATTTAGTTTTCACTACATTGTGGCTCATATCCTTAGGTTCCTTAAAATCTTAACTATTAACATCAATGAATACAGGAGATAGAGATGGCACTCAATTATATTTATTCATTTTCTAAAATGAAAACTGATATTTTGTTTCTTTTTTCTAAAATGAAAGAGAAGAAAATAAGTAACAAATCTTTCTTACATCTCTAAGCTTAAATAATGCTCTCAATATATTCTCATTTAATCCCACCTCCATAACTCTAAGAATGTTTTAGAATCCAAAAAGCCAAGGTGAAGAGTAAAGAACTTGCCAAGGAAAAAAAAAAAAAAAAAGAGCTTGCCAAGGTCATGTGTAAGTGCCTATCCAGACCCCAACCCTGGCCTTTGACTCCTAGTCTAAGGAATTAGCTTCTCCTGCCCCATTTTACCAAATAAAACACCACCATACATAAATATTTAACATACATGCAATTGTACAACTGTACATATTTATCAAGGGACCTAAAATTAAGGGATCTAAAGGCCAGTTAGGTTTCATGAAAAGTTAACTAAGATTTTACATGATAGACTGTATACTTCTCCCTCAGTTTTCCTTTTCAATGCAATTTCAACAGTTTTAATATTTAAAATATAAATCTGAAAAAATGTTCTAGGTAAGTTTTCATTAAACTAAAACAGAAACCATTAATCACATAAAGAGTGAACATAAAAGGAGACCTGAATGAATGTAGAAACATACCACAATCATGTTTAGGAAAAGTATCATAAAAATGTTCATTAATTCTCCCACAAATTAATCCACAATTTTAATACAATTCTAATTGAAATGTCAATAGGAATTTTCATGGAACTTGAGATGCTTAGCACAAATTCCTAAGAAGAGGTAAGAATGAAGGAGAGCCAAAATAATCTGTAAGCATTAGAAGAAAGTGTATGTGCTGGTGGAAGACTGATGATAGAGTTGTAGCAATTAAAACATATGTATTGATAGAGAGATAAAGCAAAAGACCCACAGAACAGGGGACCCAGAACCAACCAACTATATATGGAAATGTGACCTGACAGGGTGGCCCTACACCTAAGGGCCAAGTTCTCAGTAATGGTACTGGAACAACTTCTACTGCCACTGTGGAGGGGTTATTAGATTCCCCACCTCACACAGAGACAAAAATCAATACCCTAATTTCAGTTGTATCACCTACTAAAATTAAAACAAAAACCTTAAGACTTTTAGAAGGGAAAAAAAAATGTCTTTATTCCCTTAAAGAAGGGGAAAATTTCTTAAAAAAACAAAAATCCAGCCCTGGCTGGTGTGTCTCAGAGGTTAGAGTATCGGCCCATATACCAAAGGGTCTGGGGTTCAATTTCCTGTCAAGGGCATGTAGAGTCGATCCACAGCTCCTGTCGGGGTGTGTGTGGTAGGCAACCAATCGATATGTCTCTCTCTCCCTCCCTTCCTCTCCCCCCAAGTCCTTCTACTCTCACTAAAAATCAATGGAAAAATATCCTCAGATAAGGATTAACAAACAAGCAAAAATCCACATACCATGAGAAAAAAAGCCAATATAATTTGACAATGAAGTAAAGTTTTTTCTTTACCCAGAAAACAAAAGTACCACATACGAAGTTTAAGCCCTCATGCTAGAAAGAGATACTGGTAATATGCAAAACCAAAGATTAAAAATCCTATAAATCAGTAAGAAAAAAGACAAACTACCTGATAAAAAATATGGACAAGGGATAGAGATAGAGTATTTCACAACTGGAAATACATATCGCTAAGAGACATATGAAAATCATGAAACAGTGCTCAACTGTCTGTAATCTGGGAAATGTAAATTAAAACAATGACAACCTATTCATAACCCATCAAATTAACCAAAATTTTAAGTATGCCTATACTGAGAATTAGGCAAGATATTTTTGTTTTTAAATGAGACAGAGAAAAGTCTCATGCACTGCTGATGTTAAAAACCACTTAGAGAGTAGATTAGCAGTCTCTAGTAAAACTAAAGATGTTAACCGTTGCACAACCCAGCAGTTTCATTCCTAGAACAGATCCTGGAGAAACCCAGAAGAGCATGAGAAGACATAAAAAATATGTTTATTGCAACATTTTTGTAATAGCGGGAGAACTAAAGACCTAAACAGTCCTCAATAGAGAAAAGGGTAAATTGTGGTGTGTTCAATCGATTGTATTCAGCAATTAAAATGAAACAACAAGAACAAAATGCATCAGCATAGATAAATCTGAAGAACATTAACTTAAAATAAACAAACTACAAAATGATGAATATAGTATGTGACATTTCATATTAAACAATACGATGTACTATCTGTTGATATACACACAAAGTAGACGGTAAAAACCATAGTCAGAAAACAATACTTATCAATTTCAGCAAAGTCATTATTTCTGGGAAAGGGGGAATGAGATGAAAAAGGGGTATAATGGAAATTTCAACTGTATCTGTAATGTTTTGCTATTTATAAATGTTAATATTAGTCAAATCTGCTTGGTGGGTTCAGGCATTTCTCCTATTAGTCTCGCACTTTTCTGTACACTGGAATTCCTCATCAAAAAGCATAAATGAAAAGATCAAAACTAGCCCTGGCTGATTTGACTCCATGGGATAGAGTGGCCTGTGAACCAAAGGGTCTCAGGTTTGATTCCTGGTCAAGGGCACATATCTGAGTTGCAGGTTGAATCCCCAACCCAACTGGGGTCATGCAGGAGGCAACCAATCAGTATGTCTTTCTCACATCGATGTTTCTCTCTCTGCTCCCACCCCCACTCCACTCTATCTAAAAAAAAAAAAAAAAATCAATGTAAAAGTATCCCTGGGGGAGGATTAACAACGGAAAGATAAAAACTAAATCATAACTATTAACTATATCTTCACATATACTCAAAAACAAAGTTTTGTCTTACCTCAACTGAAAAGCGAGGAGTCACAAAGAACTGATTGAATTCATCAGGGCTAAAATCTCCAAAAATATACTGAAAAAAAAAAAAGAGAGAGAGAGAGAGAATCATTGATCACATAAACAATATAAATTATATACTTTCAGGAAAAAACAAACAAAAAAAACACTGTATATTAAAACAACTTTCTGAAATATTTGGGATAGAATCCCCAAGATCCTTTCTTAAACAAATCAAGTCTGTAAAGTGAGATTTCTAGGTATCATATTTTCCAATTACAAACAAGAAAATACTACTACGCCTTTTCTACAAAACTGTCAAAGAATACTCTGAAATTGTTAAAGCTTATTTTAAAACAGGTCAATTTTGTACAGCAGAGTCCTGCTTGCAGGAGAATTGTTTAATTCACAAACATTTCCAGTTGTTCCATTTACCTTTCTGCTGACTCATGTCACTACTTCCATTTCAGTTTTCTCTGCCATACATACTAAAGAAAAGCAGAAAATGTGGTTCAAATGGGAAGATAGGAAAATCCAAAAAAAGGAAAATACTAAAAATCTTAATGAACAATCTTTTTTTTTGTTTTTAATCCTCACCCGAGGATATTTTTCCATTGATTTTCACAGAGTGGGAGGAGGAGGGCGGGGGTGGGGGGGACATCAAGGTAAGAGAGAGACATTGACTGGTTGCCTCCCACATGCAGGGCTGGGGACAGAACCACAACCAAGGTACATGCCTTTGACCAAAACTGAACCCATGACTCTTTGGTCTGAGGGCCAACACTCTAACTGCTGAGCCATACCGGCCAGGGCTCAATGATATTTAAAAATAGGTATGTAATTTTTATCTTAAAAATGCACTGAAACCTGATGCACAGATAAACATATTATTTGATAGACACAAACCTAGTTGTAAACCCTCACTGTACAGAATTCTGAATGTGACTTTCTGGAAAAACAAACAGTTAAACTGCACAGAAGCAAGTTTAACAACTGCCTGGAAATTCATATTCTTCCTGGAACTTCAAGAAACAAATCACTGACAAAAATCAATGTGACTAGATTTCTACAAAAGAGAATCACTCACTAATTATTCATTCATTTAATCAATAACTATTTAGCACCTACTGAGTGCTATGCAACATGACTAAGAATAAAAATGGTAAAACAGAATTGTGGTTCCCCTGCTATAATGGAGCTGACAGACTAGTAATTCGCAGGAAAATATACAAGCATGTGATTAAAAAATAATCAGTAACCAAATATTATATGAATGGATATACCAATTATTATTGTAAATGTGAATAAATAACTCTCACAGCCTGTTGATAAGAATGCACTTATATTCTAGAGGAAAACATTTTTGAATAGCTCTTTTGCAGTTGCTACCAAAACTATAAATATATATTAAAAAACAAAAACATCTTGACATAATTTACTTCTTGACATGCAGAAGTCCACAAAGAAATTGTGCACTTGAAGGCGATGCTGTGAAGCTTCTTTTCCAGCCTGGGCCCAGCAGGATGTCTTTAACAAATGGTGTCAAGTCTGGCTGGTGTGGCTCAGTAGTTGAGCGTGGAACCATGCACCAAGAGGTCAAGAGGTCGCCGGTTTGATTTCCCTAAGGACACATGCCGGGGTTGTAGGCTCAATCCCCAGTGTGGAGCATGCTGGAGGCGGCCAGTAGATGTTCTCTCTCATCGATGTTTCTATCTCTCTCCCCCTCTCACTCAAATAAAAAAATCAATTAAAAAAAAAGGGTGTCAAGAAGGGCCATTCTACCATCACTGATGTAGTGACCCGAGAATATACCAGCAACATTCACGAGCTTTTTCAGGGAGTGGGTTTCAACCGCTGGCCACTCAAACAGATTTGGAAATTTGCTGTGTGGGAGAGGGAAACTCCAGATGTGCGCAGTAACACAAGGCTCAACAAAGATGTCCAAGCCAAAGGAATAAGGAATGTCCCATACCATCTCTGGACATGGTTGTCCAGAAAAAGTAAAAAGAATGAAGAGTCACCAAACAAGCTCTGTACACTGGCTACCTACGTACCTGTAGCCACTTTAAAAAATCTACAAACCGTTAATGGGGATAAGAACTAACTGCTGATTGTCAATTAAAGTAATAAAACTGCTAACAAAAAAAAAAGGTAATGATAAAAATAAAGCAGTCTCACAATTTAGAAATGTTCTTCTGAAATACTTTCATTATGAGCTGAGTTTACTCTGGTGGTCTTTATTATCTTCAACATAGGGGAAAAGCTTGTGTTAATTTCATTCAGGCACAATACCAAATAGAAGGGAAAGGTATCTGTGTGTGAAAACAAAGCAGCAGAAAGGTAGAGGTGAGATGTATGTAAAGAAGTGACACTGCTGACTGACATTCCTTTATAGTCCTACTGCAAACAGAGATCTAAGTCTAAACATAAACCTCAAAATTTACTCAGGAGAAAACGAAAACACAAGCCATAGGCTGGGAAAAAATATTCCTGATGATACCAAATGCTGGTTAAGGATGTGGAGCAACTGGAACTCTCTTCATGGCTGATACAGAAGCCAAATGGTACAGTCACTTTAGAAAATAGTTTGTCAGTTTCTTATAGTTATTTACCATACATATGACCCCAGCAATCCTACTCCTATGTTCTTACCCAAGTGAAATGAAGACCTAAGTCCACAAAAAACCTGTACACTGATGTTTACTGCAGCTCTATTCATAATCAGCAAAAACTGGAAACAATCCAAATGTTCATCAAGAGGTAGATGTGGTACATGTGTGCACTGAAATACTACTCAGTGACTCACAAGCATCATGCTAATTGAAAGAAGCCAGACTTAAAAGGCTACATGTTGTACGACTGCACTTACATAACATTCTAGGGCAACGGAAAACAAATTAATCGTTGTCAAGGTCTGGGAAAGGACTGATTACAGAGAGGCACAAGGGAACTTTTAGGTTAATGAAAACATTCATCACAGGGGAAGCCTATTGGAGAACTAGACCTTCCTAATTACCAAGGAAACACCCATAATACTAATGATTTCAGTCCTCATATAAGAATAGACACCAGCCCTGGCCGGTTTGGTTCAGCGGTTAGAGCGTCGGCCTGTGATCCGGAGAGACCCGGGTTCGGTTCTCGTTAAGGACATGTACCTCGGTTGCAGTTTGTCCCCGGCCCTGGTCGGTTGTGCGGGTGGCAGCCACTCGATGTGTTCCTTTCACATCGATGTTTTTCTCTCTCTCTCTGTTCCTCTCTCTCCCTCCCACTCTACCTGAACAAAAAATGGAAAAATGTCCTCGGGTGAGGATTAAAAAAAAAAAGGACACCAAAGACAAGTGAAGAAAAAATCAACAGCAATAGAGAATTAGTATGAAAAATGGGGGGGGGGGGGGGAGATTAGTAAATATAGCAAACACAAGAAAAAGAAGAGAACTTTAAAAAAAATTCTAATCTGTATCCTTAAAGAGATTCTGGCAGATAAAATAAACACAAACTGCCCCAAGAAAGGACCTATCAGAAAATAAGAAGTGCTCACAGAAATCAGAAAATTATTATATTTAAATTACTAAATTAAAAACTCAACTAAGAATCACTAAACTAGAATCACATTGTTTATTTAAATAAAGGGTATAACTATTATGGTAAAAGATCTCCATTTTATCTTCTTTTATGAATAAGAACCCTCTGTACTTTAATTCAGAATGTGGGAAAGACATAAAACTGATAACCATCCGGCCGGTGTGGCTCACTGGTTGAGTGTCGACCCATGCACCAAGAGGTCACCAGATCGATTCCCGGTCAGGACAATTCCCAGGTTGTGGGCCCAATACCCAGTGGGGGTCATGCAGGACATAGCCAATCAATGTTCTCTCCCGTCGATGTTTTTTCTCTCTCTCCCTCTCTCTAAAACTCAGTAAAGAACAAAAAAAATATTTTTAAAATAAAATTAAACTGCCCTGGCTGGTTTGGTTCAGTGGTTAGAGCATCGGCCTGTGGTCCGGAGAGACCCGGGTTCGGTTCCCGCTAAGGGCACGTACTTCGGTTGCAGTTTGTCCCCGGCCCTGGTTGGTCGTGCGGTGGCAGCCACTCGATGTGTCCCTTCACGTCGATGTTTCTCTCTCTCTGTCTCTTCCTCTCTCTCCCTCCCACTCTATCTGTACAAAAAATGGAAAAATGTCCTCAGGTGAGGATTAAAAAAATAAATAAATAAAATTAAATTAAATTAAACTGATAACCCAAATGTCCTATAGGATAGTTACGTTATTTTCTTTAGGTACATGTTCTTCCTGGAAAACTGAAAATAAAATAAAAATGAAATGCTCATTTAAATCATACTGCTAAAAACACTTTCTTATTTGAGTTCATATGCAGTCTAGTCTTTTTTAAAGAGTGATCTTATTAAGAGAACTAAAATTCCAAATAGTTTTATAAAATCTTGTCAGTAAAGAAGAAGAGGAAGAACTGTGACCCCGAGCTACTGAAACACACACAAGACTTACTGACTAGTTGGCTGAAAGCAACCTCACAGCCAACAGTCAGAATACTTAAAAAGGTTCCAGGGAGACTTTTTCTGGTTATTCCTCACAAATTATCCTACTATTTTCAATTATACTACTTTTACTTGATTATTTTTAAAGTATTATTTGAAAAAGTATGCTACAGATTTTAAGTGTACTTTTTTAAAAATACATGTTTTTAGTGATTTTTTAGAAAGAGAGGAAGGGAGAGAGAGATAGAAACATCGATGTGAGAAACATTGATCAGCTGCCTCTTTTTTTTTTAAATCCTCACCAGAGGACATTTTTCCATTTTTTTGTTCAGATAGAGTGGGAGGGAGAGAGAAGAAGAGAGAGAGAGAGAAACATCGATGTGAAAGGGACACATCGAGTGGTTGCCACCCGCACGACCAAACCAGGGCTGGGGACAAACTGCAATCGAGGTACATGCCCTTAACAGGAACCAAACCCGGGAATAACCGCTAGGGCGATCGGCTGCCTCTTGCACGTCCCCTACTGGGATCAAGCCTGCAACCCAGACATGTGCCCCAGGAATCAAACCGGGACCTCTCAGTCCATGGGACGACGCTCAATCCACTGAGCTACGCTGGCTGGGTGAGGATTAATATATTTTAAAGTTGATTTATAAGGAAAAAAATATTGTTTGAAGGGGAAAAAAAAGGATGAAAATTATTCTGTGCCTGGTGACACAGGATTTAAAATCAATGGGGAAGCCCTGGCCGGTTTGGTTCAGCGGTTAGAGCGTCGGCCTGTGGTCCTGAGAGACCCGGGTTCGGTTCCCGCTAAGGGCACGTACCTCGGTTGCAGTTTGTCCCCGGCCCTGGTTGGTCGTGCGGGTGGCAGCCACTCGATGTGTCCCTTTCACATCGATGTTTCTCTCTCTCTCTCTGTTCCTCTCTCTCCCTCCCACTCTACCTGAACAAAAAATGGAAAAATGTCCTCGGGTGAGGATTTAAAAAAAAATAAAAAATAAAATAAAATAAAATCAATGGGGAAGAAAATGCCACTGACCACATAATAGGTTTGCCCGGTAAGAGCAGAGTGAGGTATAACATAGGACAATTAAGTTTGCATGGGAGACTACATTATAGGAACAAGTAAGTGCATTTCCAAAGCCTGGTGCAGGGCCTGGCACATACAGATAGATGCTCAATAAACAGGGGCTATGAGAAGACAAAAGAACGTGCTTGAAGTTCCTCTGTCAGCCACACTGTATTTGGAAACGTTAATAATAAGTCATCATTGATAACTACTCTTCTAATAACTGTATCAAATACAGTAAGTCAAAGCTGGAACGTGCTCTAGGTTTTAAGCAACCCCCACCAAAGGTAGAAGAATAATGGAGTCAAGAAAGCTACATCAAGTAGTCCTTTCCCAGCTGCTGCAAACACCCACAGGAAAGGCCTGCAGTCAGGGGAACACACCACAAGGCCTTCCAGCCTGGGAGGCTCAGTTTCCTCTCCTTTCCAGCTGACCCCAGCTCAGTCTTTCAGAACTCCCACTGTTCTCGTGTCTGATTATTCTCTGATCCATTCTAGGCAGGCCATGAAAAACATATATACAAGAAATACTTCAGGAAAAAGGGGGCATGCCCATAAAACATTTAGGAAGGAAGCATCGTCCCTGTACTGGGAGGTCCTGGTTCGATTCCAGTCAGGACACATGCCTGGAATTTTAGGCTCAATCCCCAGTGGGGGGGTGTGCAAGGGGCAGCCAATCGATGTTTCTCTCTCTCCCTTCCTCTCTCTCTAAAAAAATCAATAAAAACATATTTAAAAAGAAACATTAAGGACTAATAAACTGGTTTGAGTAATAAAAGCCTTAATTTTATCTCTATAATGAGGGGATGCTGGACTAGACAATCTCCAAAGTTCTTCCTAGTCCCAAAAGGATCTCCTGGATCAAACAAGGACTAAGAAACATGGATTTGGAAATATTCTCAGACTATACAGGCTACAACATGGATGGACCCTGAAAACATGATGCTGAGTAAAAGAAGCCAGACACAAAGGGCTACGTGTTGTATGATTCCATTCATATGAAATGTCCAGAAGAGGCAAATTCCTAGAGACAAGAAGTAGACTGTGGTTGCCAAGGGCTTGGGGGAGGGAAGAAATAGGGGGGGGGGGGGATCCTGCTGCTAATAGGTGTGGGATGAAGTGTTCCAAAATTGACTGTAATGACAGCTGCGCAACTCTGTGAATACACTAAAACCAATGGAATGTACACTTATCTAAATGCATGAATTCTATGTTATTTGAATTGTATCTCAGTAAAAATAAGAAGTAAAAAAACCAGGTCAGTACTTGCATAAAAATAAACATTTTAACTTCTTTACTTAATTTTATTGATCACAGTCCTGTACTTGGTGGATGCTAACTGGTTTTGGAAAGCCAGGTGGAGGGTTTTGAGGATATCTGGGGATGACACTGTTTAAATAGCCAAAGCACAGCAGGAATTTCGTTGATTTAACCTTGTGTATTGAGCACCAACTATCCATGGTGAACTGTGCTAGATTATGGGAATAAACTCTGAATTAGACAAACACAGGGTTCAGGACATGGTGACATTTAGTTTTGTAACAGTGCGAGTGGATTGCAAGTTGCAATGAGTGTTACAAAAGGAAAAAAAAGAGAGAGACAAAAGAAAAGGAGGCAGAAAAGGCTTGTTCCTCAAAAGAATTCTGCTTTACTTTCTTGGGGCAGATGGGTCCTGAAAATGGATAAACTGTGTAACAAAGCCACACCCACAGACAGTGTCCTTCCTTCTTAGGATTCAAATGTCAAAGTACTGAAATTTAGTGTCTAGTTTCATATGGTTTGCATGTATTTTATTCTGACTATTAAAGTCCCGTCAAAAGATTTTTAATAAGTTGGCTTTATATACTTTAAGTGCTTTCATGGAGATTCTGAGCTAAAACTTGTATTGACAGACTACATCTCCAAATTGGAAAATGTGATTAACGGAAAGCCACTTTTACCAACTTTCCAGTCCCATGCCTACATTAGTTACATTACACAATGGCAGTTAAATTTTAACTTGTTTTGCTCTAAACTGGTACTAAACAGCAAGATAATAGACACACCCCTCATTATTCAATAACTTGCTATATACAATTTTTATCACATGGAACAGAGCTGATAAATTAGAGAATGAATTCAGTGCATGTTATTTGGTATAGACCTACTAGAAGTTCAAGATCCCACCTATTTTCACATCCGTTACAAATACCTTGTTGCTAATCAGGGGAAGGGAGGAGACTGAGGAGAGGGGACAGAGAAAAAGAGCAGTACATCAATACAAAAGAAACTGAAACAGTACAGCTGACCCTTGAACAACACGGGCTTAGCCGCACAGGTCTACTAACGTGTTTTTTTTGTTCCCCAAATAAATACCTGTACTGTTTTTGATCTGTGGCTGGAAGTCCTTGGATGCCAAGGGCTGACTGTATGCCAAGAGAAAACTTATATTTTGGGGAGTCAAAAGTTAAATGCAAATTTTTGACTGCAGGAGTCAGTGCCTCTAACCCGAGTTGTTCTCAACCATAGTTCTATCTTTGCTGGGGCCAGGAATGAATGAGGACAGGTTGCAAGAAGGCACAGGGGAAATTTTGGGGAACTTTTGGGAGTGATGAAAATGAAAGATATGGTCGTCTTGACTGTGGAGGTGATTACACAAACATATACATTTGTTAAAATTCATCAATCGATATACTTTAAATCAGTCAAATGCACTGCACACAAACTATTATGCCTCCAAACCAGGAACCAAGTTAAATTCATCTTTGAATCCCTAGAAGTTAATGCAATACTTGACATACAGCAGGTGCTTAAAATAGCTGTGTTGAACAAATGAATTCAGAAAAAAGAGAAAAGCCACAACAAATGAAGTTCTAGGGATAAGGAATGATAACCTCTGCATACTCACAACAATAGTTTAAATACCCAGTCATAAGTGGGCTCACAAAATTTTAACTTGACTGCTCTGACTAGTTTTTGTTTTTAACTATCACTAGAAATGTTCCAGCCAGGAGCACAGTTTTTATTTTTAAATCTAATCCTTCAATATAATTAAGATATAATATCTCATTTTTAACTTAAACATCATCAAGGCAATTGAATTAAGCTGTAAAGAAAACTTTACAAGAATATCTATTTTGACCTAGAGAAAAAACATTCACAATTACCACATGGACTCCCAAACTAAAGAAAAATCAACTTCCAAATTTTTAAAACTAGAAGCGGGGGGGGGGGGGGGGGGGGGGGCGCAAAACAGACCATAGATGTGATCAGAAAGTATGAAAGCAGGTCAACCTTTTAAAAATCCATTTTTATTCCCCATCACACTATCCTTGACCACCAAGGATAAGTCACCTGTGTCCAATGTGAAGAGGGAGGCATTCTCCTAGTCTTTCTTATGCATCTCTTTTTTGTTTAAACTTGTAACTCTCTCTCTCTCTCTCTCTCTCTCTCTCTCTCTCTCCATTAACTATCTGTTTACAGTCAGATTTACTTTCCTGTCATAAACATGGAGTCAAATTTCTGAGGAAAAAAAATATTTCCCTTAAAAAAGATGCACAATAAAGGAAGACTGACTATACCAACTATTGATAAGGATACGGAAGAAAGGGAATTCTCGTGCACTGCTGATGTGGATGTAAAATGATACAGCTGCCTTGGAAAAGCCTGGCAGTTTCTTTCTTTCTTTTTTTTTTTTAAATTTTTTTTTTCTTTATTGATTTTTAGAGAGACAGGAAGAGACAGAAACATCGATGAGAGAGAACATTGATTGGCCACCTCCTGCATGGCCCCCCACTGGGGATCAGGCCCAAAACCTAGGCATGTGCCCTGACCAGGAATTGAACCAGCGACCTCTTGGTGCATGGGTCAATGCTCAACCACTGAGCCACACCGGCCAGGCAAGCCTGGCAGTTTCTTATAAAATAAAACATACACTTACCATATGACCCAAACAAGTCTACTTCTAGGTATCTTACCCAAAGAAGTGAAAATATATGACCACACAAAGACTTGTACATGAATGTGGTCAATTTCATAGAGTAGTCAAATACTGGAACAACAAATGTCCATTAAGAGGTGAAGAGATAAATGAATTGTGAAATATCCCTATAATGGAATACTACTCGGCACTGAAAAGGAATGAACTCTCACATACAGCATGGTTGACTCTCAAAAATTAGATGCAGAGAAGAAGTCAGATAGAAGAGTATACTCTGTACATTTCCACATAAACAAAATTCTAGAAAGGAGAAACTTAGCCTACAGTGGCAACAGATCAGTAATTGCTTCGGTATAGGTGAGGATTCATGACAGAGTCATGAGGGGACATTTTGGGCAACTGAAACATTCTATATCTTGAATGTGATGGTAGTTACCCTGGTGTATGCATTTGTCAAAACTCAACTGCAAACTCAAAAGGGTACATTTATTGTTAATTAAAGTATACCACAATAAAATTGATTTTTTAAATTCATGCACAAATTCATTAACGAATGCATATCTACAAATAAGGAGACCACAGACCACAGCATGTTTTTTACTGATTTTAGAGGGAGAGGAAGGGACATGGACAGAAAGATAGAAACATTAATGAGACAGAAACATCAATATCAATCGGCTGCTTCCTGCAGGCTCCCTACTGGGACTCCTATGACCTCTTGCCAAGGACCTTTACATAAGTACAAGACTTTTTTTTTTTTTTTTAATCCTCACCCGAGGACATTTTTTTCGATATTTTGTTCAGATAGAGTGGGGGGGAGGGAGGGAGGGAGGGGGAGAGGGAGGGGAGAGAGAGAGAAACATTGACATGAAAGGGACACATCGAGTGGTTGCCACCTGCACAACCCAACCAGGGCCGGGGACAAACTGCAACCGAGGTACGTGCCCTTAGCGGGAACCGAACCCAGGTCTCTCCGGGCCGCAGGCCGACGCTCTTACCACTGAGCCAAACTGGCCAGGGCTGGAATTTTTTAAAAAGAGCTTATGTTCCGCCCTGGCTCAGTGGTTAGAGTGTCGGTCCACAGATCAATGAGTCGCGGGTTAAATTTCAGTCAAGGGGACATACCTCAGTTGCGGTTCATCCCTGGTCCTGGTCGGGGTCGTGCGGGAAGGAGGCAGCCAGTTGATGTGTCTCTCTCACATTGATGTTTCTCTCTCTCTCTCTCTCTCCCCCCTTCTGCCACGCCCTCCTCCTCCCACTATGTCTGAAAATCAATGGAAAAATATCCTCCAGTGAGGATAAGAAATAAAATTTAAAAAAAGATTTCATGTTCCTTAGTCCAAACACTCTTACTAGTGGTACAAAACAAACACTACCTAAACTATTGTGCGTGATATTTGTATTTTGCTCCATGTTACCGTTGTAAGGGTGCCTGCCCTTATTTAAGCCTCTGTGCCATCATCACTCAATTACCACCTCAGATTGTTGGTGCCTGGCTCAGCCTTTATAACTGCCTAAATCCCCTGACCACCTACTCAAACTACTGCCAACAACACTGAATCAAAATTCTCGTGTTTCATTAAACAGAGTGCTACATGGGCAAAAACTTGTAAGTGCATCTGTTCTACAGGATTTCTCACTTAATGAAATATGCTGGAACCAAACCAACAAAAGCTTGGCTACTAAAGCCACCTGCCAGAAAGGAAAGTGCATCACTAAATCGGAGCTTCTACATAAATGATTTTCTTCTAATTTACTGGCCATTGCCAATGGTCTCTTCAAATACCTTGGAAAATCTAGAGTTGCCTAACAAGAAGTATTTATGTTAGTGAATACACACACCCCTTTCCTTCCAATTTTAAGGAGGAAGTATGGAATGTTCCCCTTAATGAGTTGTTCTGGTTGTTAGTGAAAAACAAAGTTACTTAGAAGAACTGGTAGAAGCAGTAAAAGCTACAGAATTAATTATAATCTGCTTACAATAAAGAATGCAGCCCAGCCGGTGTGGCTCGGTGGAGTAAGCATCACCCTATGGACTGAGAAGTCCCAGTTTGATTCCTGGTCAGAGCACATGCCCGGGTTTTGGGCTCAATCCCCAGGGGGGGGCATGCAGGAGACAGCAGATCGATGTATCTCTCTCACATAGATGTTTCTATCTCTCTCTCCCTTCCTCTCTTTCTAAAAAAGAAAAATCAATTTAAAAAAATAAAAAATACGGATGCAAGCCCTGGCCGGTTTGGCTCAGCGGTTAGAGCGTCGGCCTGCAGTCCAGAGAGACCCAGGTTCGGCTCCCGCTAAGGGCATGTACCTTGGTTGCAGTTTGTCCCCAGCCCCGGTTGGGTCGTGTGGGTGGCAACCACTCGATGTGTCCCTTTCACGTCGATATCTCTCTCTCTCTCTCTCTCCCCCTCCCATTCTATCTGAACAAAAAATGGAAAAATGTCCTCAGGTGAGGATAAAAAAATAAATAAATAAGGATGCAAAAGGGGTACTGATAGCTAAGGACCTGCCACATCCCACTGAGGAAGCAGGGCTTTAAAGATTTTTAAAAATTGATTTTTACAGAAAGAGGTAAGAAGAGGTAGAGAGAGAAAAACATTGATGTTAAAGCAGAACATCGATCAGATCCACTGATTGGCTGCCTCCTGCACACCCCCTACTGGGGATCAAGCCCACAACCCTGGGCATGTGCCCTGACCAGAAATCGAACCAGCAACCTTTCAGTGCATGGGACGATGCCCAACCAACTCAGCCATACCAGCCAGGGCCAGAAGCAGTGTTTTAAATTAACACTAATTCTTTTTCTGTATTACTTAGCAAAATATATCTCCCGCTGTGCCTCCAAAATAACTAATGAATTAAAGACATTTATCTTTCAATTTACTGTTGTGCTATAATTAGCTCTGAGAAGAGAATCAACTCACAATTAGAAACCATTTTTTAAAAGATTCATACACCTGAAACCAATACAAAATAATAATGTAAACTGTAACTAAAAAAAATTTTTTAAATAAATAAACATAACAGAAACAGACTCATAGATACAAAGAACTTTTTGTTGGTTGCCAGATGGGAGGGGGGTTTGGGGGCATGGGTGAAAAAGGTGAAGGGATTAAGAAGTACAAATTGGTTGTTAGGCTGATGAACCTCAGAGCGAAGGGAGGAGGAGGGGATAAAGAGATAAACCAAAGAACTTATATGCATATATGCATAACCAATGAACACAGACAATAGTGTGGGGAAGGCATGAGGGAGACAGGAGTGGAGAGGAGAGGGTCAATGGTAGGGGGTGGGGGGAGACATCTGTAATACTTTCAACAATAAAGATAAATTTTAAAACTTAAAGAACATATAAATAAATAAATAATTGGTCCCCAAGATGCCACACAATACTGTTTTCAGTATGCATAAGATAGAACTTGTGAATACTCTGCAGTACCTAATAATATTGAAGAAAAAACATTTAATAATGAAGAATATTCACAACGCAAGAAATGGGGAGGAACACTTTCCTAAACAACATATAGTATAATTCTAATCCTTTTTATTGAAAAAAAGAAATGCACCCTGGCTAGTTTGGCTCAATGGTTAAGAGCACCAACCCTCAGACCGAAGGGCCAAGGGTTCAATTCCCAGTCAAGGACACATAGCTGGGTTGCCGGATCCCAGGCCCTGGTCAGAGTTGTGCGGGAGGCAACCGATGCATGTGTCTCTCTTACACTGATGTTTCTCTATCTCTCTCTGTCTCTTCCTCCCTTCCTCCCACTATATCTAAAAATCAATGGAAAAACATCTTTGGGTGAGGATTAACAAAAAAAAAAAAAAGAGAGCATTATTATAACTACATTACAATGAAGCTGCCTAGCTCCCAATACACCCTGACTATCCCAAAGCCTTCACTTCCACTACCTGCTGCCAATGCCTGAGCTGAGGCCTTCAGCACTTCTCAAATGGATCACTCCAAGTGCCTACCTGGTCTTCCTGCTTTCAGTTTCACCCTTCACCCTCCAAACCACACATGGCCACCACAGAGCTTCCTCCAAAATGTGAATCTAGTTATTTTGGTCCCTAGGAACCACCTTTCAAGTCCCCCAGTACCTTTCAGGGTAAAAGGCTCAAGCAGAGCATACAGGAGGCTTCAGGACTTGGCTCCCTCCTTCTACCATTACAGATTCATCTGCCACATCCCCCCATACAGCCCTGCACTACAGGTGTCTCCATGCACTTCCGCATGCTGTGCACATGGTATCACCCGCACTGAGTGCCTTCTCTGGGGCCTCCACTGGCCTGGCTAACTGCTCCTTGCACTATAAAACTGTTCCAGAGTCCCATCTTTGCAAATTATTTTCTTAAAAAAGCTGCTGAGTTACTCACTCTGGATTTTAACAGATGATTAGCCTCTTACACACTCAACTGTGGACTTTCTGAATATACAAACTGTGTTGCATCTTTCATTAATTTAGTCATCAATAAATATTTATTGAACACTTATGTTCTAGGCCCTGGGAATGTATCAGTGAAAAAAAAAAAAAAACAACATACAAATCCTTGCCCTTATTAAAGGTACATTCTGGTAAGGGGAGACAGAAAATGGATAAAATAACTATGGTAAGATATTAGATATACAGAGTATCAGAAGGTGGTAAATGCTTCGAAGACAAAGGCAAGAAGATGTCAAGAGGGAAAGCGGGTGCAATTTTAAAGCGGGCAGTAAAGCAGACCTCCCTGAGAAAATGTAATCAACACAGTGACCCAAAGCCAGGGAGCAAGCCACGTGGACAGAGGAAAGGATTTTGTCTACAGCAGAGGGTCTCAAGTAGAGGCGACTTGTTCCAAATCATTTTGGTATGCACAGTGCCTGGCATATAGCTGAGCTCCAAAAAACAAAATTAACGGATTAATGATGACACTGGCTGGGATATCTAAGGTAAGAAAGGTGGCAAATATAAAAATTACAGGTAAGCCAACTGAAAAGTTCTCTTTCCAAGCTCATTACTGACACACAATTAGGTTCTTTACCTAAAGGCTGACAGCTCCTTGGCTCTTGAATTTGGGGGATAAGGGCATCTGCTCTGGCCATGTTAATAAAGGATCACTGCCATGGCCCACCAACGGGGCATGGGAAAGCTATGGTGAAAGCATTTTATTTGCATCAGTAATTGTTCTCTGATCTCAGGACTGCATTTCTTGAAACACAGCCCAAACAATGAAACAAAACAGATACAAATAACCTGGATTCAAGAAATTACATGTTGGAGAGGTTGTGGCAAAAAAAAAAAAAGAACCTTCATTCACTGCTGGTGGGAATGTAAACTGGTAGAGCCACTATGGAAAACAGTATGGAGGCTCCTCAAAAAATTAAGAACAGAGTTACCATATGACCCAGCAACCCAACTCTTCTGGGTATCTACCATAAAAAAAAAAAATTGAAAATATTTATTTACAAAGATATATGCATCCCTATGTTCACTGCAGTATTGTTCACAGTGGCCAAGACACAGAGACAACCAAAGCGTTGGACAAAAAAGATCTAGTACATATATACTGTGGGTACATATGTACTGTGGAATACTACTCAGTCATAAGAAAAGATGGATCTTGAGAGTATCATGCTAAGTGAAATAAGTCAGACAGAAAAAAATCAAGAACCATATGATTTCACTCATGTAGGACATAAAACTGAAAGCAACAAATGAATAAGAAAAACAAACAAAAATTCATAGACACAGACAACAGTATGGTGGTTACCAGAAGGAAGGGGGATGCGGTGGGAGTAAAGGGAGCCATGCATGCCCTGGCCAGTTTGGCTCAGCAGTTACAAATGTCAGCCCTCGAACTGAAGGGTCTAGGGTGCAAATTCCTGGACAAGGGTATGTACCTGGGTTGCAGGTTCAATCCCAGGCCCTGGCTGGGGTTGTGCGGGAGGCAACTAATTGATGTGTTTCTCTCTCTCCCCCCCCCCCCCATCCCTTCCACTCTATGAATCAATGGAAAAATATCCTCAGGTGAGGATTAACAACATCAATAACAACAAAGAGCAAAGGGAGTCAAATATATGGTGAGGGAACAATATTTAACTTTGGGTGGTGGGCACACAATGCAATATATAGATGATATATCATAGAGACATACACTTGAAACCTATACAATTCTATTAACCAATGTCACCCTAATAAATATAATTTTTTTAAAAAAAGAAAAAGAAACTACATAACAGAGATAAACAGAGCCATGAAAAACCTTAAAGGAAGCTTAGAGGTCACCCATGTACTCTTAATGTAGAAACTATAATCAATCTGAAATACTTTATGAGAAGTAGCCCACCTCTTCTTAATCATGGTTCTGTATGTTTTTGTCCTGCCAGAACTAAAAACACCAAAACCCATATGCAGTCCTGAACATACTAAATGATGACCAGGTGTTCTCTTTTACTTCCTTCAACTGATATCTTTGTCAATTAACTTATCCATTTGACACACAGTTAAGGCAAGATGCTGTGCTAGAGGCAGTGGGGGCCCTGGAGGAGAACCATACATGATATTAAAATAAACCTTCCTGAGCCCTGGCCAGTTTGGCTCAGCGGTTGGAGCGAAGGCCTGCGGACCAGAGAGTCCCGGGTTCGGTTCCCCCTAGGGGCACGTACCAAAAGAATAAATAAAAATAAATAAAAAAATAAACCTTCCTGAGCCAATCAGTTCACTCCCAGGGCCCCTGAACTCCTACTTCACTTCAGGGCACCTGCCAGAGCTCTAGTTAAACAACCATCTGTGTGGTATTACCCTTTGCCAAGCAGGGCCATGTCTTCCTTCCACCACTCTGGGCACAGGGCCCATACAGGCCCAGCAGGCTGTAGGCCTCCACAAATGGCCAATGGACTCACAAACGGCCAATGGACTATAGAAGAAAAGATGGAGCACCTACAGAATTGAAGTCCACAGGGTCCTCAAAGCTCATCATGCACACCACATACATTGGAGTCCTTTCCTTTTTCATAGAGAAGTGAAGAACTAATTAACAGAGCTAACTCAAATCTATCAGCCAAGAAGAAATCAATAGGAAAGAAACAAAATGGCAATGTACTTTACTTTCTGTCCACCTTAAAAACAACAACAAAAACTCATTTGTTCAACATGTTATCTTGGGATGAAAAGTAAACTCTTTCCAAACTCAGCCCTGGTAACTCTGTATCCAGGTCTAGTCACTGCTAGAATATAGCTACAGTATCCTTGTGTGTCAAGTTCAAGTTATAGTCAGCTAAACTTCCAACCAAAACTAAAGTTTTGAGCATGCTTTTTTTTTTTTTAAATCCTCACCTGAGGACATTTTTGCATTTATCTTCAGGTTGAGGGGGAGGGAGACAGGGAGGATGAGAGAGAGACACATCGACTGGCTGCCACCCACACGACCCCAACTGGGGCCGGGGACAAACTGCAACCGAGGTATGTGCCCTTAGTGGGAACCAAACCCGGGACTCTCTGGTCCACGGGCCAATGCTCTAACCGCTAAGCCAAACTGGCCAGGGCTTGAGCATGCTTTTAAGATTTTTTAAAAGCTATTTCTTACCTTTTTCTCACAAAATAGAACTCTAGTCACAGATGAAAAAGAAAGTTTATGCACCTGGCACTTAACTCACACTATGTAGCTATGGCATAGAAAAGCCAAGAGTATAAAAACCAAGATAGAACAAGAGTAATTATTTTTTTAGCATTAGTTTGTGAAAAACTTAAGGCAAAAATTTCTTAAGCTGATAAATCCATGACCGGCAACCAAAAGCAGAAAGAATGTCTGATGGCAAATTGGCTGGCTGTGTGATACACCCCCAAAGAGATTTTGTCCACAACCAGGCTTTAGGATGAATTAGAAGTTAGTTCTAACTCTGGGACAACAGACATTCACAGTAAAAATGAGCTGTGATGGGGTTGGTGCTGCTCCCATACTGTCCATTAGGGTCCTGTTTCATGACATGGAGCACAGCAGTCATCAAGCGGAACAACTCATGCTTTGGGGAACATTTTTGTATTTACAGATTTTTTTGTAATTGTTTCACAACTTACAAACCCCAACACAGCCCTCAGCATACGCCAAAAGCTGAATAAATGTTTGAGAAAAAGGAACTGATCAATTTAGTTAATGAACTTCAACAAAACTGAAATCACACTGTGAAGATCCAATGTGATGGATCTTCAAAACTTTCTGGTTTTTCAGCTGCTTCTGTTTCCACAATTCATTCCACTCAATGCTAAAATTGGATAATGTCACCTCAGAGTGGTACAACCTGTATTTTGTTTGTTAATCCTCACCTGAGGATATTTTTCCATTAATTTTTATATAGAGGGGATAGGAGGGAGAGAGGGAGAGAGAGAGAGATGGATTCGAGGGAGGGAGAGAGAGAGAGAGAGAGATGGATTCGAGGGAGAGAGAGAGAGAGATGGATTCGAGGGGAGGGGAGAGGGGAGAGAGAGAGAGAGAGAGAGAGAGAGAGAGAGAGAGAGAGAGAGAGATGGATTCGAGAGAGACACATCAATAAGTTGACTCCGGAATGACCCTAATTGGGGCCAGGGATTGAACCTGTAACCCAGGTACTGCCCTTGACCAGGAATTGAATGAGTGACCCTTAGGTCCAAGGGCCAACACTCTAACCACTGAGCCAAATCAGCCAGAGCACAACCTGTATTTTTGGTAGCTGCTCACACCTAACCTAAACAGAAGAAGTTAAAATATTTTTGTCCAAAGTATGACTTAGTTACTCCCATTCATGAGAAAGTGGTCGACAGATTAAGTGGAAAAAGCTGTAAACAAAAACATATGGAGTCTCTGAAACTTGAGTGTGGCTAAAATAACATGCAGCAGTTGTCCAAAACACAGATTTGGGGCCTGGTCACAGGGATCCCTACTCAGTACATCTGGATGATGATCACAGTGCCAGTTGATTCTCATGGGAGAAGACCATGACCAAGAATCATAACTAAAATATCATTATATAAAATGATTCCGGTCAAGATGGTGGCGTAAGTAAACATGCTACCTGCCTCCTCCCACGTGTCAAAATTACAACTAAACTACAGAACAAACATCCTTCAGAACTGCCTGAAATCAAGCTGAATGGAAGTCCTACAACTACAAAATTAAAGCAGCAGCCACATCGAGACTGGTAGGAGAGGCAGAAACAAATGACTGGTCCCACACTCACATGCGGCGGATAAAACTCAGGAGGGACACCTCGGCTGTGAAGGCCCTCCCTGAGGAGTAAGGGGTCCCCATCTCACACCAGGCACCCAGCTCAGGGTTCCAAGACCAAGAAGATAAGTTCCCATACCTTCTGCCTGTAAAAACCAGCAGGAACTGAGGCTGAGAGAAGCTGAAGCTGCTGGAGCCCCAGGCAGCTCTTCTTAAAGGGCCCACACACCGACTTACTTGGACTTGCTCCCTCTGAGCTCCAGTTTGAAGGGGAGGCCGCTTGAAAGGTACCAGAGACATACGGGGAAGAACTGAGTTGTCTGGCATTGGGGTAAAAACTGGAGAGGCAGCTTTCTCCTGAACAGACTTGCTGGTGGAGGCCGTTGTTCCTTTGGTGAGCCCTTCCCCCACAGGGCAGGCAGATGGCAGCCATGTGTGGAACTCCAGGCCCATACTGTTTGCCCCACCCTGGTGATTCCCTGAGGCCCTGCCTGACCCAACTTTCAGGCCTACCCAAGCTGTTCCCTGTGGCCTTACCATAAGAATGGGCCTGTCTTGGATCCTGATTCAGATTTTCCTAAATTCTTTCAAACAAGCAGCATCTGGCCACAGCGAGCCCCATACCTCTTGCTAAGTGGCCCCAAGCCCAGCACTAGAAGCAGCCAGCCTTGGTTCACAGCTTGGCTTCGCTTGGGCACCTCCAAGCCCAGCACAAGAAGCAGCCATCTGCAGATCACTTTGTAGCTTATACCTATGGCCCCGGGTAGAACACAGGCAGTGGCTGACCTTGCCCCAGAGGCAGCACACCCAGTGGACAGCTTCAGACCACATCAAGGCACCACCACCCAACCACCTCCACAAGTGATACACGCAAGGAATGGACTCAGTCCGTACCAGAGCACTGCTGAAGTAAGTCTTGCTCTGTGTGGTAAGCCCCTGCACAGCTGATCATCCAAGGTAGTCAGAGGTCGGTGGTTAGTGGGCACAGTCAGTACTTGCAGCTGATCAGCCTGAGTAAAACCCTCCCACTGACGTGCCAAAAGAAATCAAGACTCAATTACAACAGAAGGGTGTCAAGTCCACAAGAGGGGTGCACCTCAAGAGCCCAGCTGGGTGATCAGGAAGCTGTGCCACTGGTCCCTATAGGACACCTACTACAACAGGCCACCCTAGGAAGCCTAGGAGACATAGCAACTCTACCTAATACATAGAAACAAACACAGGAAGGCAGCCAAAATGAGGAGACAAAGAAACATGTCTCAAATGAAAGAACAGAATAAAACTCCAGGAAAAGAACTAAATGAAATGGAGATAAGCAGTCTAACAGATGTAGACTTCAAAACACTGCTGTAAGAACACTCAAGGAACTTAGTGAGGGCCTCAAGAATATAATAAAGGACCACTCAGAAATTAAGGATGCAGGCCGGCCGGTGTGGCTCAGTGGTTGAATGGTAACCCATGTACCAAGAGGTCACAGTTCGATTCCCAGTCATGGCACATGACCAGGTTGTGGGCCCGGTCGCCAGTGGGGGGCATGCAGGAGGCAGCCACTCAATATTCTCTCTCATGGATGTGTCTAGCTCTCTCTCTCTCTTTCACAAATCAGTAAGGAAAAAGAAATGAAGGATGCATTAACTGAAATAAAGAATTATTTAGAGGGAATCAATAGTAGAGTAGATGAAGCCAAGAAGCAAATCATCGATTTGGAATATAAGGAAGCAAAAAACACCCAATCAGAACAGCAAAAAGAAAAAAGAATCCCCCCAAAAATGACGATAGTATAAGGAGCCTGTGGGACAACTCCAAGCGTACCAACATTCGCATCATGGTAGTGCCAGAAGGAGAAGAGAGAGGGCAAGAAATTGAAAACCTATTTGAAAAAGTAATGACAGAAAACTTCCCTAACTTGGTGAAGGAAACAGACATACAAGTCGAGGTAGCACAAAGAGTCCCAAACAAGATGAAACTCTATATGGCCCTCTTTTTCTCCCGCTCTATCTGAAGATAAATGCAAAAAAAAAAGTCCTCAGGTGAGGATTAAATAAATGCCAAAGGTTAAAGACAAAGAGAGAATCTTAAAAGCAGCAAGAGAAAAGCAATTAGTTACCTACAACAGAGCTCCAATTGTCATCCGATTTCTCAAAAGAAACTTGGCAGGCCAGGAGGAAGTGGCAAGAAATATTTAAATTGATGAAAAGCAAGGATCTACAATCAAGATTACTCTATCCTGCAAAACTATCATTTAGAATCAATGGCCATATAGAGTTTCCCAGACAAGAAAAAGTTAAAGGAGTTCATCACCACCAAACCAGTATGAAATTATATGAAATGTTGATTAGTCTTCTTGAAGATAAAAAAAAAATATGAACAATAAAATGGCAATAAATACATATCTGTATCAACAACTGAATCTACAAACAAAATGAGCAAGCAGAACAGAAACAAATAGATACAGAGAACTTTTTGTTGGCTGCCAGATGGGAGGGAAGTTAGGTGAAAAAGGTGAAGGGATTAGGAAGAACAAATTGGCTGATGAACCTCAAAGGGAAGGGGGGGAGGTGGGGTGGGAAGAGAGAAATTAAAGAACTTAAATGCATATATGCATAACCAACAGACACAGACAATAGTGTGGGGAAAGCAGGAGGGGGACAGGATTGGGGAGGAGAGAGTCAAGGGGGAAAAAAGAAGGACATCTGTAATACATTCAACAATACAGATAAGTTAAAATACACACACACACACATACACACACACATACATATATGTATATATATTATGATAGCTGTTTGTGTGTGTGTGTAGTGTATGTATGTGTGTGTATATATATAAAATGATAGCTATGGATGGTGCCAGGTTGGTACTAGACTATCAAGGCGAGGGCATCACTTTCCAAGTTATTAAATGTCTAATCATTATGTTGAACACCTGAAATTAATAGTAACTATCAACTGTAATTTAAAAATTTTAATTAAAAAAATAAGTTAAAAAAATGATCCCAAATGTCTAAAATTCACTACAAAAAGTACTGAAGGGAAGTATTTCAAAATATAGGGGTGGGGAAAGTAGGTTTACAGTTGTGAGTACACGAAACAGAGTTTACTCATGTGTTATTTATATATTATTGTAGTATTTTGTCTTATTATTATGGTACCACTGTGAACTCTTTTTGAGTTAATAACATGCATATCTTTTCCATACAAGCTATAAATCGACTTTTTTTGCCCACGCCTATATTAACAGCAGTCATCTCAGAGTCGTGGGATCTAATGGGTGATATTTTTCATGTTTTCTTATTTCCTAGGAGCATAAAAAAACAAATGATTGTTTTTAAAGGTGACTCCCCTAAAAAATAAAGGGAATAATCCCAAATGATCTTCCATAAAGACTCTATCCAATTATCACAGATGACATACAAGGGCTATTATTCCTTGCATTAATCTGTCTCAGATGTCCATAACAGAATGCCCTATACGTTCCCCTCAAAGTTTTGGGGTTTAAGATGATACAGATGCTGAGGTAACAAAGAGTACATTCCCAGCCAGATCTGGAGGAGAGCCTGAAGAGTAATACCCTTGACAACCCTGCGTGTACTACCTGTCCACTTCCTACAACCTGTGGTTTTATTCCTAAAAGCTGTGGTTTCCCAGACACCCACCTGCTTACATGATCAAACACAGTCTTTGGCTTAGACTCCCAAGCTCCTTCACCTCTCCTCAGATTCCTGTCCAATCATATCACCCTATACATCAATCAGCTACAATTCTATCTTGGGTTCCCAAACATGCTGCAGGCTTTGTGACTGTTTCTCCATATGTTCTCTCTTACATGCCCTTGTCCTGATGCTTCTCTCTCTAAATGTCACCTTTCTAGAAGAAAGGTCTTTCCAGCTTCCCCTGACAGTCACACTCTTCCTTTTTAAATTCATCTTATGCCTAATATCTCTTGGATCATGCCATTTCTATCTACTACACCCTCCCTAATCAAAAGTCCAAGAACCCTCTGACTGATCTTATTGCCACTATAACCCTGTTAGAGTCCATTCCATATAGGGCAGTCAGAGTGTGAGCCCCAAATACAATGTGATTATGAGGTTCTGTGGTCAAATACTGTATCATGTCCTCCTCCACGTTTTTCTCAGGATAGACAATAACTTCTAAGAAAGGCTGCAAGGTTGCTGTCTACCTCCCATCTCCAGGACTGAGCTCAAGACACTCTGGCTTTTTCTGAGTTCCTTAAATGTTCCAAACTCCTTCCAGTCACAGGGCTACTGCGCATGCCGTTCCCACCATCTCATGCTTTCAGCTAAGGCACCAATTCTGCGGGCACCTTTCCTTGACTTCCCCAGGCCATGCCAACAGACTGTGTTCCCTTCCTCCAGAGGCTTTTCTCAGTTTGGAGTAACACATGCCTTACTGTGATTATCTGACTAGCACTGTCTCCCCCTCACTAGGCAGCCAGTTCCCTGGTAAGAAGGACAATGACTGTTTTTGCTCATCACTCCATCTTCAGTGCCTGGCACACAGGAGCCACTCAACAACTATTTGACGAATAAGTGAATGTTCTTGACTATGTTGTCGACACCTTTGTTACAGAAATTACCAACCTAAAACAGGATTCACCAATTACTCTGTTTCTCTCCCCACTACTCAGTGAACTTCTAAAGCACAGAAAAACTCTCTTTTCAGCTCTATATTGCTAATGCTCAGCCACCAAAAATCTTTGAACAACCACAAAAGACACAGTCCTTCAAATGTGCTTTTGAATAAGGGTCTGATGTCCTACAAATTAATTCCAAATAAAATCAAATTACCCCTGAAGAACTGATTTTGTATTTTATTAATCAGAAGTGGATGGGTGAATGCAGTTGTCTCTGAGGAGGTGGACCTGGGGCGGGGAGTGGGTGTGCTTTCTTTTTTGCCATTGCAGTATTTTGATAAAAACAAAAAACAGGGGGAGAGCCCTGGCCAGTTTGGCTCAGCGGTTAGCGCATTGGCCTGCGGTCCAGAGAGACCTGGATTCGGTTCCCGCTAAGGGCATGTACCTCGGCTGCAGTTTGTCCCCGGCCCTGGTTGGGTCGTGCAGGTGGCAACCACTCGATGTGTCCCTTTCACGTCGATGTTTCTCTCTCTCTCTTCCTCTCTTTCCCTCCCACTCTATCTGAACAAAAAAAAAAATGGAAAAATGTCCTTGGGTGAGGATTAAAAAAAAAAAAATGGGGAGAAAACTTGATTTTGGAGAAGGTATGAGAACACCCAGGTTAATTCCCCAGTTCCCCAATATTCACTCTGGCTGGTGACCTACCAATCTCTCCAACAAAAGGTTTGTCTTCTCAGTCATCTTTTCTAGTGTAGAGGTGACTGACAGAGATAATCATCTGAATTTGAACCAGACCTCTTTTACAACAGAAAAACTAGGAAGCATGACTGCTATAATTAAGGGGTTAAGTGTCTTCAAAATATCATTTATTTTAAAGAAAAAAGTTGTTTGGACATTTTTTTTCTCAGAAATTTCTACAGTACTTCACAGTCCTTGGTATAATGGGTCCCAATGAGCCACTTTAACCTCCACTATATCTGCTTTATTCCCTGGCAAAATCAGGTAAAAATAAGAAAACTTACTATATTTGAATAGATGCCTCCAGTAATTTTAAAAACAAGATTTGCTCCAAAAAATCCAGCTCAATGGCTATCTGGTTAGAACAGACTGTATTATGACGAAATGGAACAACCACCCAAAAAAATGTCCTAACAGAAAAAGGCATAGAGCCCTGCCGATGTGGTCCAGTGGATTGAGCATCATCCCATGGACTGAGGGGTCCCAGTTTGATTCCTGGTCAGGGCACATGCCCAGGTTTTGGGCTTGATCCCCAGTAGGGGACATGCAGGAGGCAGCCAATCGATGTTTCTCACATTAATGTCTCTTATCTCTCTCTCTCCTTCCCTCTCTCTCTTAAAAAAAAAAAACAAAAAACAATGAAACCATATTTTTTAAAAAAAGATAAAGGCATAGGAAAAAAATATATATATATCAAACTGAAGATTAAGGATCTGAAAGGAAGAGAATTATGTTTTTAAATATTTAAATCTTTATTTCATTCATTTGTTCATCATCAATTTCACTGAGGAATTACTATGGGAAGTCATAATATGAAATGTTTTCCTTTTATCAGTCTCTTCTAGAAAATCAGATTGGCAAAGTAAAAAAGAAAAAGAATTTAGAAGTCTCAAGGCCTGCTTTTAAGTCCCTGATCACCCACTTAGAAGCCATGTAACTTCAAGTCACAAACTAAATCACACTTTACTTGTGTAAAATGGTAATAACAATGTATTACAGAGTTACTGCAAGGGTCAAACCAGCCATAGCACTGTATAAACCATGCAGTTTATACATTGCACAACATTCGCCACATGTCAATTACTGCAGTGCTTAGTGTTTTATAATAAACATGTTCTTCCTTGTCCAATTATCAGATCAACCCAGCTCTCAAATAAATATACACATCTTGGCAGCCATTTAATGGGAATTTCTACTTAAAATATCAAGAGAAGTTTTTTGTTTTGTTTTGTTTGTTTTTAACCACATTGGGCAAGCATGTCCCCAAACTCTAGAATTAAACTTCATTTTCAAATTCTCTTCTATTCCCCCAAAGCTTCCACATGTCCTATCAAAAGGAAAATGACTTGTATTTTCAGAAAGAGTAGGGAGAGTATATATTTAATGAGATAAGATGAAAATCTCTCAAGAGGCATTGCTTCCCTCCTCTGAGTTATAAACTGTCTAAAACAGGAGAAACGCTAAAGAAAAAGAACACTAGCAATCCTTCTGACAAGTTTTCAGAACATCAATTAAACTCACAAATTAATTGGTCCTGGCTAAATTTAAATGAATAAAAATAAAAATGCACTGCTTATATCCAGGGCAAAGGACATATTATGTTTATGTGAAAACAATGAATGCAGACTGTAACACCTCATGAGACCAAAAAGCAAATCAAAATTTTCTATGCAGAACCATATACTCAATGTTCCTAGGCGGTTCTAGTTCATAAGGTCTATGGCTTGCAAAATATAATTTATATTGATATCCAGCTTTACTCAATATATTAAAACATAAAAATGAGTATTTTTCACATGTAGTTACAATAATGGTAAACTTCTAATTTTTGTCTACAGTGAAGAGAATAAGTTGAGAAAATGGTCTGAAAAACCATTCCCACCACCTCCAGTGCAACCAGTGGATCTCAGCTAAGGACTATAGCTGGGGGGGGGGGGGGGGGGGGCGGCGGCGGGGGGGGGCTACACTACTCACAGGACTTCCTTTCTACTCAAGCCAGCCGTCCACAACAACAGGTGCAATCTTAATGAGTATTTGTTCCTACATTCAGTCTCTTTACAGCAGGACATACCTGGTATGTCTAACATTATTCAACTAACATTTAAACTTTTTTTTCACAGTACCTCCAATAAGAATATAAGTTTGGAGTTATCGCGGTACTTTAATCCTTTTAAGACTACTTTTCCAGAAAAGAGCAAGTGCATACCAATTTGTCTGTACCCAGTAAACAGAGATGAAAGGTGCACTTCTTTTCCTTTTCTGTTTTTTGTTAATCCTCACCTGAGGATCTTTTTCCATTGATTTTTAGAGAGAGTGGGAGGGAGGGAAGGAGAAACACTGATGCAAGAGAGACACATCAATTGGTTGCCTCCCACATGACTACAGCCAGGGATCGAACCTGCAACCAGATACATGCCCTTCACTGGGAAATCAAAACCAAGACCCTTCGGTCCACAGGCCTACACTCTTAACTCCTAAGCCAAGCCTGCCAGGGCAAAAGGAGCATTTCTTCATAAAGACAAATGGGGAGACAAAAATCCACCACCATCAGATATGGTGGGAAGGTGGGGGCTAAATGTAAATAGCAAGAAGGCAGAATAGTGGGGGCTCCAGCCTGTCTATAGGGATGCAGTTTCATTTCTTTCTTTCTTTTTTTTTTAATCTTCACCCGAGGACATTTTTCCATTTTTGTTCAGATAGAGTAAGAGGGAGAGAGAGGAGAGAGAGAAACATCGACGTGAAAGGGACACATCAAGTGGCTGCCTCCTGCACAACCCCAACTGGGGCCGGGAACAAACTGCAAGAGAGGTACGTGCCCTTAGCGGTCTCTCTGGACTGCGGGGCCAACGCTCTAACCGCTGAGCCAAACCGGCCAGGGCGATGCAGTTTCATTTCTAATGCACAATTTGTGAGACTTAGGAGAGTGCAGACTTAGGAGATGGCCTTCAAGCAGATAACCCAAAAAATCAATTAATCACAAGAGTAGTCATCATGAGTGCATAGACACGTGGTGGCAGGCACTGGGCTCTACATGCATATTATCATCTAACAATTATCAAGTAAGCCAGAAAGAAAAAGTCTAGGAGTATATGCTTTAATTCTCTGCATTACCTTTCTCTCAGCCCCAAACTACACTTCTTCCTTCATACCTCACCTACCCTTTTCACAGAAGAGGGCAACCACAGCATGGCATGTTTCAAGATGGGGCAGAATGGCGTTAACTGGCTGACAGATTTTGGTTTCTCATGTCTTCTGCTGAAAATGGGGTCATGGCTGAGGAGCTTTCAAATAGTCAGAAATGAGCCAGCTAGTGAGTCTACATTCTGAAGGCCCCCCATCTAGCTTTATGATAGATTCTATAATTTCTGAGTCTTGAAACAAATACTATGAACATACCCCTTGGGCTACCTTTATTATGCCTTCACAAATTCTTAATCCAGCCTGTTTGGACAGAAATGGTCACAGACAGACTTTTTAGGAGATCACGCCAATAAACAGGAAAATTGCAGTCCACGCACATGTAAGTCTTTGGAAATGAACATCTACACTGCTGAAATAGCACTAAAGTGACAAATGACAGTAATCCAATGGCCCAAGGCCAGTAAATTCCATTTAAACAAATATATGTTTCATGCCACAGTGACTCTCGCATGTGTGGCAGTAAACAGAAAATATAACAGTCTAATTACAAATTCAAAAGCCAACTCTTCCTCTTTTTCATATTTAGTATATTATCAGTAAGAAGTGTCCTCAGCAACCACCTTTAATGTGCCACTTGAAAAACCAGATCCATTATTAGCAAGTACTTACAAGTCTGAAATCTGTAAAAACACAAAGCAAACAAAAAATAACCTTGATGTAACTAATTCAAGTAGAGATGATACAACTTTTCTCAATTACTTGAATACTATATTCCGAGCAAAGCACAAAGTAAATGTGCCAGTTGGCTTGGCATTAAATAATCATTAAGCTTTGTAATCCTCTAAGTTTTCCTATGTGAACACTATTAAATCATGTCAGTTCCACATTTAAAAAAAAAAAAAAAAAAAAGGCCTGGAATACACCTCCTAACTTTTGCTCCAAAGAGGAACTTAGAACGAGGTGGGTCCACTTATTATTTGCTATATTTTCAATATACTGTGGTACCAACAAGATGGGCTCCAGAGCATGAGGGCGAGGCCCTGGATATGGCTCATCTGCACTGCTGGTCTATAGAAATCACTGAGGCAACAACTATCAACTCAAGAACTTTAAATAGCATAACTAATCTTAGGACATGTTTCAATATTTTGTTGTCACTATGCAAAGGAAAAAAGGTATCTCTGACTATCCTGTATTCAAATAATTTTATTTACTTCAGCTGCTTTGTGAGAATCCAATAAAAATGTCCCTTTCAAGAATTACTAATACATGCCCAGCCGGTGTGGCTCAGTGGATTGAGCATCATCCCATGGACTGAGAGGTCCCGGTTTGATTCCTGGTCAGGCACATGCCAGGTTGTGGTCTCTATTCCCCAGTGGGAAGCATGCAGGAGGCAGCAATCAATGTTTCTCTCTCACATGGATGTTTCTATTTCTTTCTCCCTTCTTCTCTCTCTAAAAAGTCAATAAAACATTTTTTAAAAAGAATTATTAATATGCCCTGGTTGGTTTGGCTCAGCAGTTAGAGCATTGGCCTACGGTCCAGAGAGACCCGGGTTCAGTTCCTGCTAAGGGCCCATACCTGGGTTGCAGTTTGTCCCCGGCCCGGGTTGGGTCGTGCAGGTGGCAGCCACTCAAAGTGTCCCTTTCACTTCGATGTTTCTCTTTCTCTCTCCCTCTCCCTCTCCCTCTCTCTCCCTCCCACTCTATCTGAACAAAAAATGAAAAAAATGTCCTCGGGTGAGGATTAAAAAGAAAAAAAAGAATTACTAATATACTAATATAGCTGTCAGATATAAAGATATTGAACAATACAGTAATACTCAGCCATATGCTGAAAACTGGATCCAAAAAATCCCATACTGTAAAATGTGGGGGTCTCTCTATTTCAAGGTAATGAAAAGACTTAGTGAGCCTGCTACAGAGGACCAGGACAGCAGTAGCCACATGATAATAGGGTCTAGGAAACATTACTGTGAATATTTCACTATATGACTTCAATGATCACAAAAATTTGTTCTGATTTAAGGCAGAACTGGTCTGTTCAAATTAATTATCCCAAATAATTTTATCAGTTCTCTCATAACAACAAATATTCATAAATTAGAGATATATTTACATTTCAGTTGTCAAAGTTCATCATTTGTATTTGTTAAAATATTGAAAGCTACTGGCATTAGAAATGATTCCAAGTTTTGCACTGTTTCATGTCAATTCGGGAAACAGGATTCAATCAACAGTATGGAAATAAGATATAATCGATATAAAGTATTAAAACTGTAAGCTTAATCCAATTTTAAAACAGGACCCTTACTGTTACTTTGTGATTGTCATTCCCAATAGTAAACAAACAATATGCATATCACTGTGCTTACTTAGCACAGGGTAAGCATTCAATATTTGTTGAATTAATGAATGAATGGCTTTTAAGGCTGAAAAACCCTTAAGGCAGCAGGTAACTGAGTAAAACAAAATTATTAAAATGCTCAAAATGATTCAAGCAGGATCCAGTCATTATATCTCATCACATATAACTTCGTTTACATTACTACTTCAAAAACAGAGAGAGAAATCATACCATTTTCTTTGCTAAACTCTCTATATTAGAACTTAATATCATTTAAATCATACTTTAAAAGAAGAACCCCAAAGTGCTGCTAACATTTATGTTCAGCTAACTTTTGCCACTCTAATTTTATAAAGATGTGTATAGGCCACACTGTTGTATAAAACATTAAGTACAGTACTAGAGCAATGAATGAAAATAAAATTACAATTAAGTTTACATATTATCACCACTAATTAACATTTCAATCAGTTTTGCAATGTGATTGGTGCTTATAATAATGGAAGTGGCCCGGCTGGTGTGGTTCAGTGGTTGAGCCTGGACCAAGAAGTTGCAGGGTTCAATTCCCAGTCAGGGCACATGCCCAGGTTGTGGGCCCAATCCCCAGTGGGGGGCATGCAGGAGGAGGCCAGTCAATGTTCTCTCTCATGAAGTTTCTCTCTCTCTCCCTCTCCCTTTCTCTCTCTCTAAAAATCAATAAAGAAAAAATAAAATTAAAAAAATAAATAAATAATGGAAGTGATTTGTGCCTAAACATGCTTTTCTCATTTCAAAATCACTGAATATTCTATTACACATTAGTTCACAATGACCCTTGTACCTGTCTGTACTTATTTTAATAAGCTATTTACATTAATATTTTAAGTTGAGAAAAAAGCAAATACCAAGTCTCTTAAAGTCTTAATTACACATTTGTAAAAATTATTCAACTACTAAGCCCTTTTTTCGTGCAAAGAACTATGCTAAATACTAAAAAGTAGATGTACACGTGAACAAAAAGTTAAAGGGGAAAACTTCTAGTGCAAAGTACCAAAAATTTAACGAAATTGAAGCCCCCTGTAAAAACCTAATTTTTAAAAAAGATTTTCAGGTTTTAAATTCCACAACGCGCATTAGTTAACAACAGTTATTAAAATCGACTTCATTTCCCAAAAGGCAACAAAAACCAGTACCAGCCACTATTTTACCGAGTAGCTACTTTGTTTCATCTCCCCGTATTTAACACAAAAGCACATTGAGATGGCATAACATTGAGATGATATAAAAGTGCAACAATTTCTAGGGATTAGATGTTAACAAATCAGCAGTCTACAGCAAGCTTGACAAATACTACTACATGCCGATTTTTATCCAGAGTATCTGTAATGGGGGGAGGGGATGTGATACAACTTAACTCTACACACACATCTCCATAAAATCGAAAGGTGCATTTTACTTTCTTTCCACTATGGGATTATTATAAATGTCCCCTAAGCTTTAGATACTGTTGTGACAGGGTGCGTTAGTGTCAGCCAGCGGAGATGGATTCGTGCAAAAGATGTCACTCAAATGCAAGTAAAAGTATGGTCTTGGAGACTTATTTTGAGTTCTCTTTGCAACAGTAACCTAAAGCTGCTCTTTAAAAGACTTGAGCCTAAAAACAAGAAAACCAGCAGCCCCTCCGTGGTCAATCAAGCTGAGAAAGCAACCTTTGGAGGCATGGGGGAAATGGGGCACCCCCAAATCTTGGTGGCTCGCTCTCGACAGAGAGGCTACGAGCGTGCCTGGATGGCTCTGACACCACGGGGGCCTCCCGCAGCCCCTAGGCTGCCTCTCGGGGCGACAAGGGCCCCATTTCCACGGTCGGCGCGGTCCAGCCGGGGAGATTTAACCCCTTCGTGCGCCCCCACGCCCTCTTCGAGCGGGCCCGGCGCCTCCTCTCCGCTGCTCCCTCCAACGGGGGATCGGGGGGCTCCGGCGCGGAACGGACCGCGGCTGCCGGCGGCCGAGGTGCGGAGACAGAGGGAGGCTCCGGGCCTAGTCCCGGGCAGCGTGTCCCGGCGCCCTCCCCCACTCCCACACGCCTCGCTCCGGGCCAGGGTGCGGGTGCCCGCCGCCGCCCGCCCGGGTACCCGCCCGCCCGCGGCTCGGGACCCCTTCCCGCCGAGGGCTCGGGTCGCCAGTTACCTGTGGGCCGCGGAGGGCCATGGCGGCCCGTTTCAATGAGCCTCGTCGCTCCACCGACTCCTCACGCTGCTTCCCCCGCTGCCGCCATCTTCTCGCCCGCACATACACACTCGCATCGGCCGCCGCGCCTGCGCACTGGCAGCACACCGCGGGGCGCGGGGAGGCCGGGCGCGCCGGGCGCGCGCTGCGCTTGCGCGGCCGACAGGTGGGCGTGCGCGGCGGGAGCTGGCCCTGGGTGGACTCTGAGCCCGCGCCTCTTGGGTGGACGCCGTCCTTCCCAGAGCGGACGAAGAGCCGCCTGGAGCCCCGTTGCGGTGCCAGAGGGGAAAGGGCAGGGGACGGAGATGAAAACGCCAAAGCACCCCGCCAGTCCTGGCTTCTCACCTGGTGGGAGGCCATCGAAGTGATGGGCGGGACCCGGGACGTCAGGTGCCGGGAACGGCAGCCTGAGGTCGGCCCCGGGGTCCCGAACCCCAAAGTCTCCCTAGGCCAGGATCTCCGCGAAGTGAGCGCGAAAATCCAGAGTCCTCTGGCTTATGAAGATCACATTTCCGTCCATTCATTCACTTACTTTTCATTCATCTGTAAACATTGAGAGCCTACTCTGTTGTCACGCCGTTTACTAGGCAATTGGAGGAGATTGAAAAACGAACAACGCGCTTGGGCCTGGCAAAGAGTAAGCACACCCAGTGTTACCTGTTACACACATAATGCGTGTAACTAGACCTACCAGCTTTGGGGTCATTGGTTCAAGAAACAGTGAGCCCCCTTTCTGACTTCGCAGTTTACCATCTGGTTTGGCCACCTTTCTAGCCGAAAAATTTCAAGCAAACTGCTTCTCTTTCCTAAGCCTTTAGTTTCCTCACCTATGAATGAGACTAATAAAATGTCTTAGGAGCTTTCTCTGAGGATCAAATTAGATGAGTGTGAGTACATTGGCTAAGAGAGCCAGCCCTCAACGAAAATTAGCTACTGTGATTGTTATTCATAACCATTAACAACATAGCCTACTATTGTCAGACCCTGTGCTAAGCCACAGAGATCAACACAAAGATCTAGTCCTACATTCCGCAAGACATGTAGCCTGGTCTTTTTAAAAATAATGGGATGCCATGAAAAATATGTTCTGAAATCAAAGAGCTAAAAAGACAAATAAAATGTGTGAGCCCTGTCTGGGTAGCTCAGTTGGTTAGAGCATTGTCCTGATATGCCAAGGCTATGGGTTTGACCCTCCATCTGGGCACATACATGAATCAACCAATGAATGCATAAATGAGTGGAACAACAAATCGATGTCTCTCTCTCTCTCTCTCTCTCAAATCAATGTTTTTAAAAATCAAATAATGTGTGAATTTTTTTTTTTTTACACATTACAGGTAAAAAAAAAATGTAATTCCAGTACTGCAATTCTCATGCACTCTAAGTAGTATTTCTCTAAATTCTGATCACTACCTGTTGTACTAAAAACAATGAGTGATAAAATGATCATCTGTTGTGATTTACTCACAATATTGGCTACACTGTATGCAGTTCTGACAATGAGCTATGCTATCTTTATTGTTTCATTCAGTACAATAAAATGTAACTCACCAACTGATTTTAAAATCCAACAAGTTGTTACAACTGCAATTTGCAAAAACATAGGAACGGTATTGACAAGATATCCCACAGAACTTAGAAAATTCAGATCCCTAGATTTGGTGACACATTTCAAGAGTCTCAAAGTCTTAAACATTTGAAATCAAAATACTCCTGGGAGCTGACATTCAGTTACAGAGGGTGCCTGTCCTCACCCACTGAAACCAGGTTCTGGAAGTTTTCCAGCATCACATCTCAGTACAGCTTCTTCTGGGACAGGTCCAGCAGCCCCAACTCCTCCTCAGTGAAGACCACAGCCACATCCTCGAAGGTCACTGAATCAGGACACTAAATTCTGAGTTGAAAGGTCTTTTCTTTAAGCATTTGAAAAATAGTATACCACTTATTTCTGGCCTCCATGGTTTCTGGCACTTGGTCATTTTCTCCTGCCCCTTCTGGGGAAGTGAAGAGTCCTCCTAGAAGGTATCAGTGACTCCTGCATGGCTCTCCAGAATCCAATGTGTGAATCTTGAATGGACACTGGTGGTTTTTTGTTTGTTTGTTTAATTTTTTGTCCTTTATTGATTTGAGAGAGAGAGGAAGTGAGAGGGAGAGCGCGATAGAAACATCAATGAGAGAACATCGATTGGCCGCCTCCTGCATGCCCCCCACTGGAGATCGAACCCACAACCTGGGCATGTGCCCTGACCTGGAATCAAACTGGCAACCTCTTGGTGCTCGATGCTCAATCACTGAGCCACACTCGCCGGACTGGTGTGTTTTTCTTTTTTAGCTGGTAAACATTTTTTTTGACAATTGTAGAAATTTCAGTATGCTTTGGATATAGATGATTTTAGCAAATTATTGGTAATTTTCATAGTGTAATAACGATATTGTGCTCATGTGAGAGAATGTTCTTACTGTTAGGCTATATATCTGAAGAATTTAGGAGTGAATGTCATAGTGCCTATGAGTTAATGTTTTTAATGATTCAACAAAAAAATCATATCAATACAAATATACATAAAGAGAAAGCAAATAATGCAAAATGTTAACTGTTGGATCTAAGTGGTACTGTCAACTTTGCTGTGTAATTGAAATTTTTATAACAAAAAACTGGAGAAATGGAATATAATATTGTATCCAGGCTGTGGTTACAACCACAGAAACATTATGTCTATATATGGATAAACACTGGAAGGGATCTGAAAACCCATTGGTGACTTATTATGGTTTGTATCTAACTTTTGTCATAATGGTGCCTAAACAAAACAAATACAAATTAGCCCTGGCCGAGCAGTTAGAGCATCAGCCTGTGGTCCGGAGAGACCCAGGTTCAGTTCCAGCCAAGGGCATATACCTCGGTTGTGGTTTGTCCCCAGCCCCGACTGGGGTTGTGTGGGTGACAACCAATTGATGTGTCTCTCTCACATTGATGTTTCTCTCTCTCTCCCCCTCCCTCCCTCCCACTCTGTCTGAAGATAAATGTAACAATGTCCTCAGGTGATGATTAAAAAAAAAAAGATATAGGAATAGATAGAGTGGAAGGGAGGGAGGGAGGGAGAGAGAAAGAGAGAAAAACATCGATGTGAGAAAGACCCATCTATTGGTGGCCTCCCACATGTCAGGGATCAAGCCTGCAACCAAGGTATGTGCTTTTGACTGGGAATCGAACCCTCGATACGAGAGCCAATGCTCTAACTGCTGAGCCAAACTGGCCAGGGTGCTTTCATTCATATGTGTGTGTATTTTTAAGGAGATAAATGCTTTTTTTTATTTATTTATTTTTTATCCTCACTGGAGGATATTTTTCCATTTTTTGTTCAGACAGAGTGGGAGGGAGAGAGAGGAAGAGAGAGAAACATAAACATGAAAGGGACAAATCGAGTGGCTGCCTCCCGCATGACCCAACCAGGGCCGGGGACAAACTGCAACCGAGGTACATGCCCTTAGCGGGGGCCGAACCCGGGTCTCTCTGGACCGCAGGCCGACGCTCTAACCGCTGAGCCAAACCGGCCAGGGCAGGAGATAAATGCTTTTAAAAGGAAGATATGAACAAGCACTGTGGGCCTTGCAGTGCTTAGCAGACCCCGGAACTTCCAATAGGTCTAGGAGCAGTGGAGGAACCCAGAGTGAAGAGAAGCGAGAATTAAAATCCTTACTCCCCCACTCCCTGGCTGAGTGAACTTCAGCAGGTTACTTAACCTTTCTGAGAATCTTTTGTAAAAGGAGATAAGGTCGGCAGAATAATGGCACAGCACCTCCCCCCATCCTAAAGATGTTCACATCCTAATCTCTGGAATTTGTGCCTATGTTAACTGACATGACAAAAGGGACTTTGCAAGTGTGATGAAATTAAAGACCTGAACATGGGAAGATTATGTTGGATTATCTGGGTGGGACCTGTGTAAGCACAAGGTCCTTATAAGAGGGAGGCAGGAGAGTCAGACAATCAGACGTGATTTTTAAAAAGCAGATGGGAGAGCCCTGACCGGTTTGGCTCAGCGGTTAGAGCGTCGGCCTGCGGTCTGGAGAGACCCGGGTTCGGTTCCCGCTAAGGGCATGTACCTTGGCTGCAGTTTGTCCTCGGCCCTGGTTGGTTCGTGTGGGTGGCGGCCACTCGATGTGTCCCTTTCACGTCGATGTTTCTCTCTCTTCCTCTCTCTCCTTCCCGCTCTATCTGTGTAAAAAATGGAAAAATGTCCTCGGGTGAGGATAAAAAAAAAAAAAAAAAAAAAAAAAAAAAAAAAGCAGATGGGAGAGAAAGGAAGAGGGAAAGAAAGAGAGTGAGGAGGAGAGGGAGGGGTAGTTGAGCGAGAGAGAGATGAAAATGCTTTGCTGCTCACTTTGAAGATAGAGGGAGAGGCCATGAGCCAAGGAGAGCAGGCAGCCTCCAGAGCTGGAAAAAGTAATGAAAAAGATTTTCTCCTGGAGCTTCCAGAAGGAACAGAGTGAATCTTGGGGCCTACAGATCTGTAAAATAAATAATTGGTGTTGGTTCAAGCCAGGAAATTTGTAATCGTTGTTATAGCAGCGATAGTAAGAGTTTTTCAACAAATAGTAAGAGTTTTTATTATAACCCAGGGAGGGTGTAAGGCTTCCTTCCCCAAGGAGGTAACATTTTTTTTTTTTTTTTTTAATCCTCACCCAAGGACATTTTTCCATCTTCTGTTCAGGTAGAGTGGGAGGGAGAGAGAGAGAAACATCGATGTGAAAGGAACACATCGAGTGGCTGCCACCCGCACAACCGACCAGGGCCGGGGACAAACTGCAACCGAGGTACGTGCCCTTAGCAGGAACCGAACCCGGGTCTCTCAGGACCGCAGGCCGACGCTCTAACTGCTGAGCCAAACCGGCCAGGGCAGGAGGTAACATTTGTGCTGAGTCTTGATGAGTATGTCTTTGTCAGAGAGATCCATATTTCACCATCTAAATAAATGGGTACATGACCCAACAAGCAGGAGTTAATTCTTGGCCCCAAAGGGACAGAATATTTCTTTCTTTTTTTTTTTCTTTCTTTTTTGGTACATGCCCCTAGTGGGAACCGAACTTGGGACTCTCTGGTCCACAGGCCGACGCTCCAACCGCTGAGCCAAACCAGCCAGGGCAGGACAGAATATTTCAAGGCTTGTCTTACCTAGAAAATTCTTTTCTGGAACTCTGAAAGTATAGAGGAAGACCACTAGTTGTGTGACGTCAGGCCATACTACCCAATCTCTCTTTACCTCAATTTCTTCATCTATAAAATGGAAAAAATAATACCTGGCAGAGATGTAGTGAAAATAAATATAATAACAAGATATGGAACATACAGCAAGAGCTCACTAAATGGTGGGAATTATTATTATTCCCAGACTGCTTGGGAAGGAAGGTGATATTTACACAGGAAGGGTTTATTTGACAAGAGTTATTGTCCATAATAAATTCACATTTTCAGCCCTGGCCAGTATGGCTCAGTTGGTTGGAGCATCATCCTGAACACCAAGAGGTGGCGGATTTGATTCCAGGTCAGGGCACATGCCAGGTTGTGGGTTTGATCTCCATGGTGGATCAAACCAATGAATATTTTTTTCTCTTTCCTTTTCCTCTCTGTAAAATCACTTTTAAAACATTCAAGATTTCAAACAAAAACTAGAGTTTTGGGAAACTCATCTCCACTATTGTAATCTGGGCAACTTCCCAACACTTAAAAGACTTTTCTGGTGAGATTGGTGGTGATAGTAACAAATGAAATTTTTTAAAAAAACAACAACAATTAATAATGCAATGTTTCAACATTTGGAAGACCTGAATAACTGAATGAATCAATATTTTCCAAATGACCCATGTAGGATGTTATGAAATCTTGCATGAGTAAAAGATCCATTCAAAATACAAGATAGACCAATGGATTTTGATCAAACAGGGTACAAAAAGTTAATTGATATGATTTTACATTCCACTTTGCAATTTTCCTTTGAGAAATGTGTCTTCTTTGGGCAGAACAACAGAGGAAAATATCCACAGTTATCTAAGAAGGCCATTCCTCTTGAGGAATATCCTTTTCAGGAAAATACTCCTCCCTCCCTTTCCCAACTACATTATCTGGGTGAGGCTGGATTTTTTTTTCATCTATTTCAATCAAAACAACATATCATAACAGACTGTCTCTAATAGCCACTTGAAGAATCCAGCTGTTTTCCAGACATTCAAGAGCTTTACAAATAATAATAATGATGATAATGCCACTCCTGTCACCAAATCTTTTTGTTGTTTTGGAAAATATTTATTTTCCATTAAAAATGTTTTTATGGCCCTGGCCAGTTTGGCTCAGCAGTTAGAGCGTTGGCCCACGAACCAGAGAGACCTGGGCTCGGTTCCCACTAAGGGAACGTACCTCAACTGTGGTTTGTCCCTGCCCCAGTTGGGATCATGTGGGTGGCAACCAATTGATGTATCTCTCTCATGTCGATGTCTCTCTCTCTCTCTTCCTCCCCCCCTCCCTCCTGCTCTATCTGAAGATAAATGCAAAAATGTCCTTGGGGGAGGATAAAATAAATTAAATTAAAATATTTTTATGCAGTGACATACAAAGAGCTTATGATTACTAAATTGTCATACATATTTTTTAATGTCTCAGTCTTCCTTCCTAAATGGTAAATAGCAATCGATATCTCACAAAAACAAAAGCTTTGGGAGGGTCATTAATAATTTTGGGAAAATGCAAAGAGCCCCCAGACCAAGAAGTTTGAGAGTCACAGCTCTGAGGCACTAGGCAGGCTCCCACTTCACTCTGTGGGTGCCCTTCCATCTGCCCGAAACTCTCTGTCCCCTCACTCACTCAGGTCTCTGAGGGCCACCTCCTCTGGAAGGACTTCCTTGACCACTCTGACTATAATGACTGCCCACCACATTCCCTCCTGGTATCTGCTTTGTTTTTTCTCTGCAGAATATATTACTAGCCGGCAGGCTTTGGCATCGTTATCTTTTTTTTTCTTTTCTTTTTTTATCCTCACCCGAGGACATCCTTCCATTTTTTGTTCAGGTAGAGTGGGAGGGAGAGAGAGGAACAGAGAGAGAGAGAGAAACATCGACGTGAAGGGACACATCGAGTGGTCGCCACCCACACAACCGACCAGGGCCAGGGCCGGGGACAAACTGCAACCGAGGTACGTGCCCTTAGCGGCAACCGAACCCCGGTCTCTCAGGACCGCAGGCCGACGCTCTAACCGCTGAGCCAAACCGGCCAGGGCTTGGCATCGTTATCTTATGTGGGCATTGCCTATCTCCTCCACCAGACTCTAAGCTCCATGAAGCCAGATTCTTGGCCTTTTTCACTGATATTTTTCCAGCACCTTTGTCAGATCCAGATATTTGGCAGCCATTCAGTAAATAGTTGTTGAATGAATGAATAGATGAATTAATGAATGAATGAACGAATGAGTGACCTCCCTGAATTCTTACTACATCCAGTAAGGTGGAGGCTATTGGTTTCCACATTTTAGGGCAGAGGAAACTAAAAGAAGATTGCCTAAATCTTGCCTAAAATTACACCTCTTATAAATGAGGCAGATTGGGATTTTAAAAAGGGTTTGCTGCCCTGGCCAGTTTGGCTCAGCGGTTAGAACGTCAGCCCGCAGACCAGAGAGTCCCGGGTTTGGTTCCCGCTAACGGCACGTACCTAGGTTGCAGTTTGCCCCCGGGTCCAGTTGGGGTCATGTGGGTGGCAACCAGTCCATGTGTCTCTCTCACGTGTATGTTTCTCACTCTCTCTCCCTCCCGCTCCCCCTCTCGCTCTGTCTAAAGATAAATGCCAATAAATAAATAAATGTCCTCGGGTGAGGACTAAAAAAATAAATAAATAAAAATAAATAAAAATGGGTTTGCCAAATGCAGAGTTCGAATATTACTTGGAAATTGAGTCAAACCAAGTACTGTGAGAAGACAGTTTTGAGACCATCTGGGAGTCTAGGTAAAGCCTACAGGATACCAAGATATTATTTACCAACAAATGTGTTAGGCATGCTAGTGGCATGATGGTTATACTAGAAAATACTGCTTCTTGCCCCACCGGTGTGGCTCAGTGGATTGAGTGTCATCCCATACTGAGAGGTCCCGGTTCGATTCCCAGTCAGGACACATGCCCGGTTACAGGCTCCATCCCCGGTTGCGGGTGTGCAGGAGGCAGCCGATCAATGTTTCTCTCTCATCGATGTTTCTATCTCTCTCTCCCTCACCCTTCCTCTCTCTCTAAAATCAATAAAAATAAATAAATAAAAACATACTGTCATATGCTCTACAGATACCATTAAAGCATTTTCATAGTGGGGAAAAAAAAATAGGTGAAGCAAATGTGGCAAGATCTTGACAACCATTGAACCTGAGATATGGAAGTGTTAGTTCAGGTCCTCTGAGAAGCAGTTCCTTCCCATCTGGGCGGGAAATTGAGAGACTTGAGAGAGGGGTGTTGGGCTCTCCCCTGTGGAAGACACGGGGAAGGAAGGGGGCCAGATAGGAAGAGTCTTCAGATACAGTACAATCTTGAAAAGTCCACATAGCTGTCTGGGAGTCCTTGAGCCAAATTTGCCCCTCAGAGAAGTCCCATATGTCTCAGGAAAGATCCCGCCTAGTAGCGAACTACATGAGTACTCAGTGGTCACTGTAACATATAATCACAAACTGGGGGGCTTAAGACAATAGACATTGATTCTCTCACAGCTCAAGAGGCCAGCGGTCTGAAATCAAAGTGTCAGCTCTTCTGGAAGCTCAGAGGGAGAACCTCTCCCGTGCCTCTCTCCAGCTTCTGATGTTACTGGCATCCGTAGCATTTCTCAGCTTGTAGTTCCGCCACTCTGATGTCTTCCTCCATTGTCACATGGACTTCTTCCCTGGGTGGTTCCGTCTCTGTGTCACATAATAAAAACAACACAGAGAGTTTTCAATCCAGAGCCCAATCAAATCTCAGGTTGTCCTCCTGAGCCCCTAATTATGGCTTGCTCTGCAGGGCATGTTATCTGACATCTGTTTATTGATGAGCATCAGTGTCAAACTCAGCCCAGCAATATGCCCCTGGGAGGGAAGGGAACAGGCAGGCAGGGGGAATGCAGATTGCCACCTCTCATGTCATGCTCACTGAGATCCATTCTCTCACTGAATTACTCCCCTTTTATTTCTTCTTGTTCTCTCTCTCTCTCTCTCTCTCTCTCTCTGTGGCAGAACTCAATAGTTGAAGTCTCTTCTTAAGTAAAATATTTGTATAATACAGTTCCTCACTTATACATTGCATCTATTTCCTTGTCTCTGTCCTCCCCAGACAGTATGACAGCTTGCAGACACCACCATCTAAAAGGACCTTGGCCAGGGGAACAATTGCTAGAGAAAGGGAGTAAAGAAAGTGTAAGAAGTACCACTGGTCTTCTAAAAACATTTTTAAGCATTTATTTTTTAATTACAGCTGACATTCAATATTATATTAGTTTCGAGTGTACAACCTAGTGATTTATATACATCATGATCACCCCCATAAGTCTAGTACCCATCTGACAACACACACAGTTATTGCAATAGTATTGACCGTATTCCCTATGCTGTACTTTACATTCCCGTGTCTGTTTCTATAACTGGTAATTGGAGAAGTACCATGGGTCTTGATTGCATTCTTAATTCTGACTCTAAGTCACTCTAAGACCTTGGAAGATTCGCGGATTTTCTGTCACTTGGTTCCTATACAGGGAGGAGAATCCAATGTATCCTGCCCACCTCGGAGGGGCGATACCGAGACCAAGCGGGATGATGAATGGGACAGCAATTTAAACTACATAAAACGATCCATTAACGGCAATGCATTCACATTATGAATGAGCTAAAGTGGTGACATCGCTACTTAATGCCCTTTCATTTTTCTTGATCTAGTCACCCCTCCAAACCTTTCCCTTTCCCATTCATCCAGAAAGTTCTTGTTTTTCATTGATTTTCATTGGATGTAGGTTTTTCTTTTCTGCCAGGCAGACAGTGGGGGGGGGGGGGGAGGAGTGGCATTTTTTCAATCACCTTTAGCCTACATAAACAAATATCTTTGCTTCTCTAAAGGCAGGATTATTTCCACAAAAATCAAGAGATTTTGAAGAAAAAAAAAATCTGTGACTCTAGCACTCTGGCACAAACGTGATTGTTTGAACTCACCCGCCCTCCCCAGCTTGTTAACATGGATGCAGTTGGAATCTACAGTGTACTTTGGACTCAGAGGTCCACGCCCAGTTTCCAGCTTGCCCACTCAGCACGGGTGACCCTGAGCAAGGCCAGCGCTGGAAGCCTCGGTTTCCTTGTAACATCCTTCAGGGTCTCCCAGGGCCCTTGAGAGTCAGATAGCTGTTGGGCAGACTTGAAGACGACGCTGTAGTAGTCTGATGTGACATGGAAGGCCATTTGGTGTCCCCACGTGGGATACTTACATGCATTGGCATGAAAACCAGTGGAGGTGAGGTGGGAAGGTGGTGACACTGGAGGAGTACAAAGAGACAGGCGGACAGTGCAAGTTAAGAGACTAACTGAGTCTGGCCGGTGTGGGTCAGTGGTTGAGCGTCGACCCATGCAACAAGAGGTTGCCGGTTCGATTCCCGGTCAGGGCGCATGCCCAGGTTGTGGGCCTGATCCCCAGTGGGGGGCATGCAGGAGGTGGCCAATCGATGTTCTCTCTCATCGATGTTTCTATCTCTTTCTCCTTCTCACTTCCTCTCTCTCCAAAATCAATAAAGGAAAAAAAAATTTTTTTTAAAGAGACTGTAATTGAATCCCAAGCTGGAGACAATTTCTGGACTCCTGGATAGAGCCATACCTAAAACCAAAGAAAATTCATAGACTTCCCAATGAAGCCATCCTGAATAGGATGCTGCAGAGGAGCTGGTTAACAGGGGAAAGAACAGAAAGAACTGATGGGGGGGGGGGGACAATGTTAACCTAATGCCATAGTTCTGATTTGTTGGACTGGGTAGATGGGACAGTCCAGGAGGAGGTGTTTAACTACACGTAGAACCTCTCGGGTTGCTCTCAATCTGATGATGCAATCACAAGCCAAGAGAATGGCAGTGCTTATCTGGAGGCACAGAGTACATGTCTTGTCTTTCGATTGTTTCCATCAACATACCTTTGTGAACATCACAGCAACGTTTAAGAACACATGTCTATCAGCAACACAGTCTGGTGACTCAGATCTTGCTTCAGAGTTACGTGCTCCTAGGCTCGAATTCTAGCTTTGCCCGTTCAACACGCGATTTGATTTTTCTCAGTCTGCTTCTTCATCTGTAATCTTGTGATAACAAGACAAACCTCCAGCACAGCTGCGAGGTATGCATATTGAGACATCAAATGCATTGCACGATGCCTGGTACATGGTGTTTCATTGGGGGTGAATGTGATGATGATCACGCTGGGACCTCCAAACAGAAAAACAGTTTTTGACTAACTGGCTTGTGACATGGGTTGTTTCTTTCCAATTTAAGATGATTTCTTGTAATGGAAGTTTAAAAAATAATAAAAGCATAATCACCATGTGATAGGTAATTACTATGCTGTGCAGGCTCTACAATTAAATAAAAGTGATTTGCATATAAGATGATGTTGCTGCTGTTAGCACTATTCATACATTAGTTATACAATAATTTTGAATTTAACTTCATTGGCAGATTCTGGGGTTCAGAGCCTTCCAGGAGAGGGAGCTGTCATGGGCTATTCCCATTAGTACCATGATCTGAAATTAATTGGTTGAAGGATCAGAGACAGGAGACTGAAGCTCCATCCTCCCCCCTTTTTTTTTAATCCTCACCCGAGGATATTTTTCTATGTATCTTCAGATAGAATGGGAGGGAGGGAGAGAGAGGAACATTGAAGTGAGAAGGACACATTGACTGGTTGCCTCCCGCATGACCCTGACCAGGGCTGGGGACGAATCGAAACCAAGGTATGTTCCCCTAATCGGAATTGAACACTGCAACTCACTGGTCCTTGGGTCGATGCTCTAACCGCTGAGCCAAACTGGCCAGGGCTCCATTCTACTTTTAAAAAATCCAGTTTTTTAAAAATTCATTCCCATCATCAAGGCAATATAAGCTCAATGTGGTAAAGCAAAGAAGAAATAAGAAAAAAACTCATTTCTCTTCAAAGACAAACACTGTTGGTTTTTTGGTATATAATCCCCAAGGCTATATATATATATATATATATGTAATGGTGAGAATTTAATTAAGTTCAATGATGCATATAAAACACCCAAGACAGTGCCTGTCACTTAGTTACTGCTTAGGAAATAAGAATGTTATTATTGTTATTATTATTGGATATCTGATTTTGTATTCTGGCTTTTCTTATAATATTAGTGCAAGTATTTTTCCATTTTATTAAGAAGAAAAACTCATCAACATTATACTTTTTTTTTATCCTCACCGGAAAACATTTTTCCATTTTTTGTTCAGATAGAGTGGGAGGGAGAGAGAGAAGAGAAACATCGACGTGAAAGGGACAAATCGAGTGGTTGCCACCCGCACCACCCAACCAGGGCTGGGGACAAACCGCAACCAAGGTGCCCTTAGCGGGAACCGAACCGGGTCTCTCTGGACCGCAGGCCGACACTCTAACCGCTGAGCCAAATCGGCCAGGGCTCATCAACATTATCTTAAGTGATTGTACAATACTTTGTCCTGTACATGTTTCATGTATATACATTGTTTCTAATGATTCATTCTTACGAATATTGATGAGCATCTTCATGCATAAGTTCTTCTCTACATTTCAAGTTATCATAAAGTATTAGTCAGGGTTTTCCAGACAAACAGAAGCAATAGGCTCTAAATAGATATAAATATATAATGATATATTGTAAGAAATTGGCTCATGTGATTATGGAGGCTGAGAAGTCCCACTACCTGCCATCTGCGAGCTACAGACCCAGGAGAGCGGATGGTAAGTTCCAGTCCAAGTCCGAAGGCCTGAGTGCAGGGGAGCCTAGGGTGTAAGTTCCAGTTCCAGAGCCAAGCAATGTGGTGAACATATATTTTGACCCTGTGGACGAAAAAGGCAAATTTATACCTGAAATATTATCAGTTCCAGTGGAGATGAATTGCTGAGCCTTCCAGAGTAAGAGGGGTCTAAGGTAACCCACGGGCCACCACCTGGTAGGTGGGTCTCCTTGATGCGTGGTGCCACATTGGGAGCTCAACACTGGCCTGTGTAACTGGCAGTGGCAGCAGGTAGATGACCTTGGTGAATGGAGCCCATGCAGGGTCTCTGCCCCTGCCACCAAGACTACTCTGTTCATGTGCCCATGTGTCAGCACCGGGGTGGCCAAGGACAGACTGGCTGACATCTACTGACAGTCATTCTGCTTACTCAGTTGCTTAATGCATCTTGCGTTGTGAAAGTCCTCTAGTGAACACATTACATGTGATCCAAAGATCTACTCTGTACCCACGTGCCGCTTTTCCAGCCCTGTTTGTCCCCAGTCATCTTTTTCTTCCAGGTCCCTGACCAACCAGTCAAGCCAGTTGCCATTGCCCATGAACCTATACCCATTCTTATCTCCGCCTACTTTTCCTTCTCCACAAAGTGGATGACCAGCTGTATCAGCCAAAGTTTGCTTCTTGGGAAAAGTTCCCCTGAAGGCTGTCTTTTAGAGTCCGGCTCCTGTGGTGTGTCCCCGAGTCTGTTCTCTTGTGGATGCCCTAGGAGTCAGTGTTCTCTACAGAAAAGGACCAATGGGATGTGTGTGTGGGTGTGTGTGTGTGTGTATGTGTGTGTGTGTGTTTGAGAGCGCGCGCGCGCGAGAGAGAGAGAGAGAGAGAGAGAGAGAGAGAGAGAAATTGACTTAAGGAATTGGCTCATGTTATTACAAAGGCTGGCAAGCCCAAAATTTGCAGGGTAGGCCAGCAGGCTGGAGTTCCTAGGAAGAGTTGATGTGGTTCAAGACTGAAAGCCATTTGCTGGAGAATTTCCTCTTGCTCAGGGGAGTTTAATATTTGTTCTAAATTAAGACCTTTGCCCAATTGGATGAGACCCACCCACATGTTAAAGAGCAATCTGCTTTACTCAAAATCCATCAATTTAAATGTGAATCTCATCCAAAAAACACTTTCACAGGAACACCCAGGATAATATTTGAGCAAATGCCTGAGCACTATGGCCCAGCCAAGTTGACAGATGAAAGTAACCATCACAGATACATTAATCAAATCAAGATTCTTGATCTGCAAATTTGAAAGCCAGACCTTAAAACATAATAACCACATGAAGCCACTGTCTTCTCTGGGGAACATATCCTAAAAAGTCAGCTAAGCATCTTCTTTGATATCATCACGGCATCTTTCCCTGTGATGCAACAGTCACTGAATCTTTGACTAAAAGTTGATGGTGAGACAGGCCAGTGAACCAGGACAAGTGGAACAGGGAAACTGAGGCAGACAGCTAAACAAACTAATAAAGCAATTTACAGCAGATACAGAAGATTACCTCCCTAGAAATAACATCCAGGCCTCAGGTGTATTTCAGCTCTAAACCCAGAAAAGCAGCAAAACCAGGTGGGTGACACCAGGACCAGCTACAGTTACTAACAACCCCCTGCCCTGGCACGGACCAATCAGTGAGGACCATGACCCTGAAGGAGCTCACCTAGAAAACTGATGAATATTCTGTTGAAACCCTCCCCTAAGATGGCCCCTAAAAGAGAAATAAAAACCTCAAGACAAAGGACCTAGTCATTGCTTTCTCTCTCTCCCAGGAGCATCCTCACACCTCCCCCAACTTTCTTCCCACACAGGCACGCACCTCCTAAACTCTAAGGGAGCCCACGGGGCTTGCAACCAGGGCAGCAATGGGCATCAGCCATTCATCCCGGGCGAAGCCCCCAAACCTGTTCCCAAGGCCCCCTTTTCTCTGACTTCTCAGTGAGCTGAAGCAGCCCAGTAGGCTCATTTCCCCAGCTTTAATGAATGTCCTCTAAAATTCACCTGGACTCGTGTTGTGAGACTTCCTGCATGAAGTCAAGAACCCACACACTACCGGCTGGCTCTAGGCAGACCCGCTCAGGGCCAGGTCCTCTTTCTGGTAACAAATGGGACACAAAAATCTTTCAGTGTCCCATTTTATGAATGGTGTGTCTCCCACAGTCTTTGTAGTTCTCGATAGAGGGAGCAGGAGGAGGAGCTCAGGGGCAAACAAATTTGGGGAATACAGATTTAAGCTAAGTCAGACAGGCATCTTCGATGGGACTTTCAGAGGCTGTAATATACAAATGTGCACCCACATGTAAATCTCCGGGAGGGAGGACATCACCTCCAAACCTTTCCTGACCTGAACTCCTTTAGGGAGCTGCTTAGGAGACAAAGGTTCTGCAGGTCACACTTTGAGGGATACTAGTCATCTCCAGCCATCTCATTCCACAGCTTAAGACCCATTTAAGATATCAGGTGCTCTGCCCAGGTAGCATGCAGCAGAGCCAAGGCTAAAATCCAAGTTCCTGACCCACAGTCCATGCTCTGTCCATGCCACAGAAGTGTGACCTGGCCCCCATTCTGCAAACAGGAGACAGTGCAGCCTCGGTGGAGACTGTTATGAACATTGGATTGGAATCCAGGTCTCTTCATCTCAGTCTGGAGCCCAAAAGGCCCACAGCTTCGGCACACATTCGGAGAAATTCGGAGCTGCATATAGGAATTACATATTTTAGCACATTTGAATGACTGAAAGGGTGGGGCCATGACTCCCAGGGAGGATGAATCACTATTGTGTTGCCTGGTGAAATGATTCCATGGAGCCAGCGGAGCTGGAGACCATTCAAAGGGTTGGGTCACGCCTCAGGGCTTCCTGCCCTGTCAACAGGAAGTCCACGGGCACGGTTCAGTTTCTCTGGGAAGCAGCAGGTGTGTGGTCCCTGCAGAGATTTGCTCCAAGACCTTTACTAGCCTTTTCAGGCTGGGAGCTTCAGCTCCCCCTAGACTGAGTTGTGCTAAGCTGGAGAGAAGCCTGTGGTCCAGGTTTTGGCAGTGAGAACCCGACACAGCTGTTGGCAGTTTGGCAGAGACTCAGCCAGGAACACCTGTGGATGGAGGGAAGCGACAGAACCTCCTAGTGAGCAGTGGTTGTCAGTGGAGCATGCCTGAGACTCAGCAGGAAGGCTTGTGAAAACACACGTTGCTTGGGGATGATTCAGCAAATTCAGCCGATCTGGGGCGGGGCCTGCAAATCTGCAGACTCTGCGGATCTACCAAGTTCCCTGTGATGCTTCTGTTCCAGAACCACCTTTGGAGGCGCACTGCTCTAGAGCGCCCCTGGAGGATCCCCTGAGGTCTGCACACACAGGATTGCTCCCACAGTGGACCCAAAATGAATGTTGCCCTCCATTCTCATCATTTTGTCCCCAGTTTTAGAATCCAAGTAGGGAGATCCGGGCTCCCAACCTATTGCTCTCTGGGAGACCAACACACAGGACTCAGAGTTTGGGGTGAATTATTGCTGTAATATTTTAAACAGCTTGATTGAGATTGAATTCACATAACATACAATTCACCCATTTAAAGAGTACAATTCCATGATTTTCTGTATAGTCACAGATATGTGCAACCATAACCACAGTCAAGTTTAGAACATTTTCATCACCATGAAGAGAAACCTGTACCCTTTGGCTGTCGATCCGCCCTCCTTATCCCTACCCCAGCCCTAAGCAATCGCTAATCTACTTTGTGTTTCTCTAAATTCGCCTATTCTGGCCATTGTGTATAAATGGAAGTATATAATATGTGGTCCTACGTGTCTGGCTTCTTTGATTTAGCATAATGTCTTCAAGGCTCATCCATGTTGTAGTGTGTCGGTGCTTCACTCCTGTTTATGACTGAGTAATATTCCATTGTACAGATGGACCACATTTTATTCATCCATTCATCCATTGCTGGGCTTTTATTTTTGCAGTGAATAATGACTTGGCTATTTGTTAAAAGTCAGAGAACTGTGCACACATAGACTACATTTTGCTGTATGTTAAGTTTTAGAAAAAGGAAATTGGCAGTTTTTACTTCCTATCTCTTGGAACATTCTCTGGGGTTGCCCTGAGCTGCCTTCAGACTTCTCTGACCCCGCCATGTGGGAAAGGCCAGGATTCCAGTTGGTCCCTGCTGAGGCCTGCCTTCCCCTCAAAGATGTGTGAGGGGAGCTGTACCACCGAGAGACCCTGGCTAGAGCAGTAGAATGTCCTAGCTGGTCCCACCTATAATTAAATTGTTGCTGTTCTAAGCCACCAAGTCTAGGTGTAGTTTGTGACTGGGGCAGCAGTGGTGTGTTCCCTAGAGGAACTGATCAGGGAAGTCTCTGCCCTGGCCAGCATCATCAGGTGCAGATGAGGGCAGAGGCCTCCTGATGCCTCCTGTCAGGAGGGTCTCCCTCCTCCTCCCCTGTCCCCTCACCTCCCCCTCTCTGTGGCAGACACTTGCCTTTGAAGATGAGAACCCGGCCCTCCCTGTCTGTGATCTGTCCCCAGCTCTCATTTTTCTCCACTTTCTCTCCCACCCAGTGCCTTTGGTTCCTCTCACCTGCCAGGCACACTGCCCTTGTGGAAAAATTTTAAAAAGCTTTGTTGAGAAACAATTCACGCACATGAAATCTGTCCATTTAAAGTGCTCAGTCTGCTGGGGTATAGTCCATTCATCCCCCTCCCTGCCCTGTGTATGTGGGTCTGTTTCTCCCCACGAGGAGTCAGCCCATGGGCAGGCCCTGGCCACCTTGTTCACCATCAAATCTCCAGCAACTCCAGCAGGGCCTGCCTGGCACAGAGCCCAGGCCTCGGGAATCTGTCACCCTTGAACAGATAGTTGGTAAGCTCCATGGAGAATGTGATATAGGAGCTGGTCTTAGTTCAAGGATATGGGCAGGTCCTTGAGACAACAGCCCGGCCTCAGCCAACAGGGGCTCTGAAGAGACGGGTCTTGGTCCTTTCGGCTGACCCGAGCCCGTGCAGACTAACCTGTCTTGCTGCCATCTCTGAGTTAGGGGACAGCAATCTTGGCTGATGGTTGAGTGAAAGTTAAGGACTCTCCTGACTAACCCTTCTGCTCACATATTTGCATCCTAGGGGCCCTTCTGGGGACACAACACCCCACATGGGGACTTTAAATGGTAGTGGTTTTCCAGCGGTTGACAGAGAGGGGTCTGAGCTGGCAGATGTGCTAAAATCCAGCTCCATGCACAGCAGGTGCCACTGGTGTCTGATACAGGCCCACTGTCCTCTGATTCTGGTGGCTCAACGACCCCGACAGCATCCTCCTCACACACCATGCTTCCTCCTGTCCAAGGCCTCTCACGGGACAGCTGGCTGGGCACAGAGCAGCCCAGGAGGGGAGGGCACGCAGGCTTATGGGGGAGCCCTGCCCAAGACCAGTAAAATGCTTCCTCCCACCTTCCTCTGGCAGATGACACAGGGACACACCTGCTGCCCCAATGTGCTGGCACTCCCCCAGCAAGAGGTGCCATCTCTGTCTCCCCTACCCTACCCTTGAGGGACTTTTGTGATGATGGCCTCAAGGAGCAGCATGAAGCAAAGCGACACGTTTCGACTTTCCAAGCCGGGTTAGAAAGAGCCATGTGGCCGCTGCTAATCATACTTGAGACACTCGCTCTGGGAGCTGGAGCATAAGAAGTTTGGGTAAGGCCACCGTGAGAGAGACCCAAGGGGCCAGAGGGGGAGGGGCGGAGAGGGGAGGGACAGAGGGAGAGACTGACAGTTGGGGGGGGATACAGAGGAGCCCCAGCTGTTTCAGTGGCCCACAGGCCCCATCCTGCAGCAAGCCTCCCGGGGCCACCAGCTGAGTGCCCAGGAGATGCAGGCGAGAGCTGGTTGGCTGACATACTCAACCCTCAGATTTGTCAGCAAGAATAATCAATTATTATGGTTTTAAACCACTATCCTCTTTTCTTGTCTCGCTCTGGCTTCCTGGGGACCACCTCCCCCAGGAAACCACCTGCCTTCAAGTCCTTGTCTAAGGTTCTGCACTCGGGAGCACCTGGACTAATTCTAGCTCTGAGCAGCTGGGTGGGTAAGGGTCATTCAGCTTGGGTAAGATCATTAACCAGAGCCTTGGATTCTTCATCCCCAAATGGGAAAACTATCCTTTGGAATCTAAGATTCTTCTGAGGTTAAAATAAAAGAATCCCAGTGCCTTTAGCATCTGGTGTCCAGTGTCCCATTGGCTCAGAGGCAAATTCTTATCCATTTTGCAGGTGTGAGCATGGCAGGTCGCTGGCACCATCCTCCCAATGCTGAATTGCTAAAGATGCCAGTCGTGCGTGACTGGGCTTGTCTGCCGGCCTTGCAAAACCACAGTAGGGCAGGGGCACCATCTTCTTGGGCCCTAAGGGAAATCAAGTGACCTCCGTTCTTATAGAGATGTTACTGTATCTTTCTGATAAAGATAATAAATTGCTTGTCATAAATTATGTCTCCCCGGTGTCTAGTTTCATTTTCTAGTCAAATTACCCCAACTGACACACATTTAAGCAAACAGTTTCATTGCAGGTCACAGAACTTAGTGATGCAATCAAAACTCTGAATGAAATTTCTGGCAAAATGCAGCAATTAGAAGCACAATGTCTCAGTATCCCACAACGCTAAAAGGCAGTCTGGTAATTTCCAAATTATATTTGGGCCCAACATGCAAGGGGTTCTTTTTTATTTGGACAGAGAAAATAGGACTGAAGAACATTACAATAACCACACAAGACTAGGAATGCAATTATAAAATAAGCCATACCCTAGCAGGCTAATCATTTTAATGTGTTTCGAGAATTGAATACTCTGCATGGAATTAAAGGGGGGGGGGGGGAATCAACGTGCAGAAAATTAATGAAAAAGAAATAAGACACAGAAAAGCTTCGAGTGTCATAGTTACAACTATAAAAGCAGCAAATTAAAAAACAAACACACACGATTACAGATTTTGATAACATTAGTAGCCAGAACATACCCAATAAATTACTTAATTGTCAAATAGCTTACTAATTTTGACAGAAGACTGCTGGTAATGCTTAACCTCAATTGATCCAAAGGACTTTGTCCGTCAATTTCAAGGAAATCTGTAAAGAGGGCTTTAAGTAACTTTGAAAGGGTGTTCTTTTTCTCAAAGAAAACTGATCTGCAATAGTTGATCCCCGCTGCCCTCCACCCACCACCCACCAAATTTGTACATTCATTAAACTCTTTTAACTAAGGCAATCAAAAGACAATTTCTTGAGATCCCCAAAACATCCTCAGAAGCCACAGATTCTATCCATGTTATACACACACACACACACACACACACACACACAGAAATTAACAACCTCCAATGCCGAGGGCAATAATTCTATAAAGTGCAGGATGGTTCACTGTTACAGATACCATGTTAAAATTTCTTTAAAGGAATGGGTGGACGAGGGTGGATCAGGACCCCAGCCATGCCCTGGGTTGAGAAATAACCCGTATGAGAAAGGTGATCTATGGATCTCTCCTCAAGTATCTTTTCAACTCTGTGCACACTGCTGAGGTAGGAGCTTTGGAAGGAGTACGGGGCATCTTAAGGGAGTGAGAGTGTCCTCTTGGCAAATCAGTGACCTCTTGCTCAGTTGGGGGCCTAAGACAGTCACGGTCATACTCATTGGCCATGTGTGACCTTACAAACATTCAAGAGTTGTATCAGATCACAGCCACGGAGGGGAGCAAGATCCAAGACAAAGCCACAGGAGGCGGGCAATATCCTGGCACTGACCACAGGACATTTGCTGTCTAGTGCAAGCTCAAGGGGGTGAGGATAGGGGTGAGGTGGAAAACCCCGGCAGGCAACCTACAAAACGGTTATTAGCAAATGGTATCAAAAAGTATCAAAACATTTCAAAAAACTTTAAAAACTGCCAGTCTCGGCAGATGCACTCGGCAGGATCTCCAAGTACCCGTGGAGCTGCCGTATGCTCCAGAGGTTTGTCCTGGAGGCCAGAACACTGTCTCCTCCCCTCTGAAGACACTCAGAACCTGCAGACAGAGAGGATGTTCAGGTCCCGGCTGGAACTGCCTCTCCAGGTCAGGGACTAGCGGTCTGAGACTCTAGCCAGCACCTCCAAGAGCTCAAAGGCCTGTGAGGTGCTGCTCAGGCAAACCTCATGACATGGAGGGCCAGGGCAGAGACAGGCTGGTAACTCTCGAAGGGGGAGGTCCTCTCTCTTCCCACATTGCTCAAATCACCAAAAGGTCATTTGCTCACACACTTGGAGCCAGGTACTTTGAATCACAGGTAAACTCATCTGAACTCAGAGTAAACCCCGGCCTCAGGGAAGGGACTCCACCCCCTTTTGGCATTTGAGTTTCCAGCCCAAACTGAACACCCCTTAGGGTTGGCTTCTGGAGTTTCTATTAAGTCACCATGAGGTCAGGTCACCTGATCAGTCAGGGACAAAGTGAGGAACATTCAGACTAGAATACACTCGTGAGGTTTTTTTGCTAGAAGTCCTACCTGGTCGTCCATCAAAAATGGCAGAATGTTAAAAATACTGATTGAGCCTTCCGTGTTGCGGAGACAATCCCTGTGTTTCAACAGCAGAAAGACCGCCATAAGGGACAAGGGTTTCTCAGGCTTTTCTATCCCCTCCCATTATTCCAAATAATGTCTCCAGCAAACAGGGTTCCAACTGGGAAGAGGATCAAACTCAGAACCCACCACGAATAAGAAGTTACAACCCTCGTTCTTTAAAAGTGAGAAGAAAACGAAACCTGAATGAAAGCCCACCTGCTTATTGTGAAAGATCCCCAACAAGCGATCCAGATATCCCCCAAGTCCAGCTTGAAACACTGACAGCTTGATGACATGATGGCAAACGGGGCTGTTTTTGTCTCAAGGTGGCAGCCTGCGAGAATCTGGGCCTTAGTCGCTTTGGTTTGAAATGACACCTTCAAGACTTTGCAGTTCAAATGGCCACCTGCCCAACTGAGTTAAAACCAGCTTCTTCCATTCTTAGTTGGACGGCGCAGCGGTGATTTCCATCTTAAGATGTGGACAGTAGGACAGCAAAAATCTGCTTTGCTTTCCTGTGCCCAGGCTCGTGGGTCACAATGCTTTTTTCCATTGACCCCAATGAGCTTGAAAACCTTTCTTAGTATAAGCAGCCACCACCAATTATTTGACGTCGGTTCACAAGAGGAAACTTATGTATCAAGCCCACCTTTAAAGAAATGTCCCTTCAACCTCAATATTAGCTTCTAAGCCATGTAGATTATAAACAGTCTTCATAGCGTCACAAATATTAGGTGCAGGACATTGTGAGGAACCAAGACACAAGTCAGAACAGAGGCCGGAGGCCCACAGCCTGGGACACGTCCTGGCAGTCAAAAATAAAACAGCTGGCTTAGGCCAAAGACTGATGGATGTCCTCTCCCCAAGGTCAAAGTCATCTGTCTCCCCAAAGCACAAATCACCTATGAGCTCTTCCCCATCTGTCCCTGGGTTCTGGTTGACCATCTCTTTGTTTATGACTTGGGCTGAGCAGGGGAGAGTAGACCCTGGATTCTGTGCCTTCTAAAGGGATTTCAGATAATGAACCCTTTCCTGGAAAATGAAGGTGTTAAGCTATCCCAAAGCTGGTAGAAGTTCTGCAAAACGTGTTTCGTGGAGAGCTGAGACTAGGTATGAGACAAAAAAGGGTTTCAGGCTCAGTGAAGTGTGGAGATGCTGGCTCATAGGTTAGTAGTTAATGCAGGACTTCTCAGAGCGCTCAGTATACGGAAGGGATGTCAAGCCACAAAAAGAGTGTAGTTTTTTTGGTTTGTTTGGTTGCCTTGCAGAACGTCTCAAGTTTGTAAGCCTCTAGGGACTCCCATACACAAGGAACTAGCTAAGATGCAGACTGCTTGCTCAACTAGGACAGAGGGCAATGATTTGGGTAATGAAGCTTTAAATAGCCAGCCACACTCTCAGCTCTCCTGCTTGCTATCATAATCATGGTAAACCTTGAAGGAAAGGAAAGGAAGTAAAGAGACAAAAATAAAATAAGAATAAAGTTAACGAAGATTCTTAGTTGAACATCAATGTTAATAATACATCTTGAAGTTTTCTCATCTCTGCAATCAGATCTCTGCCAAGGTATAGACCATGAACGCCTTCTTTGGCTCATGATGAAAACTGATCACGTTCCTTTCCTCCCGTTACACTTTGTGTTACACAGCGTCTTGGGTGGTCGTCTCCAACTCTTCTTAAAGGGCATATACTCCCGATGTCCTAGATCAGTACAGGGCGGTCACGTATTTCAAAAGGAGGTGCTGAATATTTTAATAGCTTATATAGACTGAAAGAGCTTAACCCCTGGGAGGAGCCTGGCCATTATTTCATCTAACCCTGTTGCCTAATGAATGAGGAAACAGCTCAAGACTTACTAAAGAATTTGCCCAGCAGCAGAAAACTACTTAGCAGCAGATGGCTGGGACTGGGGTCTGTCGCTTAGCTGATGAGTTGGGGAGACAACTCAACAACCTTCTTAGGGATTGACGCGTGCCCACTCGTGTAAATGCTTCTAGGAGCTGGAGTCACAGAGAACGAGGGCCAATTCTAGGGTGCTGCCTTTTCCTTTCCTGAGAAATAAATGTAGATTTGGGGGCTCAGTACATCAGAAACAGTGGGTGCCAGGAAAAAGTTAAAAAAAAAAAAGCACAGATTATAGAATAATGTTTATAAAGAGCTTCAGGCCTTTTCCCCCTTCTTCCCTGGTTGCCTAAGCCCTTTTAGAATTCAGGAAGGTTACCAACCAGGAAAACTGAGTATTCAGAAACAATAGTCACTTGGTAAGAAAATCCCAAGGGGGACATCTCCCTGGTGAGAAGTCCCAGGTCTCACCTGCAGTGTGGTGAGCTGGTGAGCCTTGGTCACTCTCTGGCCCTCTCAAGGTCCTTGTGTCCCCACTTATAAAAACGAACGCACTTGACCCACCTAGCCAGTGATTCCCAAATGTGGCCGATGCTGTCATTCCAGGAACTGGTCGGGAGCGTTTCCAGCCGCTCCCCTCACTCCTGGTCGTGTCAGACCCAATCCTTCTGAGGCGGGCCCCAGGAATCGGCATTTGTAAAAGCTCAGCTAGGTCTGGGGAGGCAGGAACTAGAGGATCTGAAATGTCCCGCTGAAGCCTCTAGTTTCACGACAAAAACTTCCACGTAACCCTTGACCTAGCTACTCCCAGGGGGATGGTTGGGAGCACCCCCAAAGATTTGAAATGTGGGGAGAAGCCCTGCACAGACATAAGGGGACATTTCCTATCTGGGCCCAGGTTTAATTACTCAAGCAAGATAATATGTAAAGTTACGTAGAATATTTAATTGGTTATGGTGATATTATAGAAATACCAAGAATCATAAAAGTAAAAAAAAGCTGCTAAGTGGTACATAATAGTTCCAGGGTCTATGAAGTTGTTGCTGGTCTACAGACACTCTGGGAGGTGGCGGTGGGGGAAGGGCCTGGCAGGCATGGGTGGGGTCACTGGCCCCGGTCCTGGTGCCTCTTGGCCTTGCCCTTCTTCTTCTTGTCCTCCAGGCGCGGCTTCAGGGCGCAGACGCAGGCGGACACTCCGGCGATGGCCTTGGGCAGGTCGGTGCCTTTGCTCCACTTGTCCTTCTCCCGGTCGTACACCTGCACCGTCTTGGAGAAGGCCGTGTTCTCCCAGCTGTAGCCGCCCAGGATGTAAATGCGGCCCTCCCACACGGCCACGCCCGACTCGCTGTTGGCGTGCAGCAGCGGGGCCACTCGGGTCCACTGGTTGCACTGAGGGCTGTACGCCTCGACGCCCAGCACGTCGAAGCGCTCCATGGACTCCACGCTGTCGTCACTGCCCCCGATGGAGTAGATGCGGTCCTCCAGGCTGCACATGCTGTGCCAGCCCCGCGCGGTGGTCATGGGCCGGCGCTCCTCCCACACATCCGTCCGGTGGTCGTAGCACAGCAGGTTCTTGCGGTAGGGGCCGATCTGGTAGTCGTGGCCCCCCGAGATGTACACGAAGTCTTTGTAGATGGTGCCCGCGTGGCCATACGTGAACCTGTGCAGGGACAGACAAAGAGACAGAGAGGGAGCTCAGTGATGTCCTGGGCTGGGCCTCCAAGAGCTGAGGCCTCAGTCTTTTCCTCTGCAAAATGGGGACAACCTATCCTCTAAGGGGCTGGTGGGGAATTGAGGGAATAATGCGGGGAGCAGGCACATTATCGATGACACCTGTCATGGCACAGGAAGTGGCAGCGCAGGACGGCTAAACAGAGAGCTTTGCAGACAAGAACTCCCAGCTCTGCCCCTTCTCCATTTCCCCACCTGAGAAATGGGCATAATCACAAGACTGCTATCCTTCTCACAGGGCTGAAAACAGCAACCACATGCTACTGAGGCACACACATGGAACGGACGTGACCAAATCACGTAACAAATGGGGAATGAAACAAAGTGCATTTCCAACCACGCGACATCCTGGAAAAGTCAAGACTAGAGAGACAGCAAAATGGCAGTGGCTGCCAGCAGTCTGGAGGACGTGGGGAGGGATACGGGAGCGGGCACAAGGGATCTGAGGCAGGGAAAGTATTCCGTATGGTTCTGTAATGCGGGAAACTCAGGACAGGCACAGAAACTGAGGGACACGGGCACTCAGTCGGCCTAGAACAGGAGCCCTGATTCGTCACCACCGGCCCTCTGTCCCTCATGGTCTACCCACTGGTATTTACAAGCCAGAATATTTTTCCTGGAATCAGAGGCCAACAATTCCAGAAAGGGAGGTGGACTGAACTGGAACACGAAAGTCGCCACATCTGGGGAGTCCGCCACAAAACCCCCAATCACCTTGGCAAGCCGGCCACGTAGGACCAGGAGTCGGTCTTGGGACTGTAAGTCTCTACTGAAGAGAGAGCTCCATTCTCGTTCCGGCCGCCGACGGCCACCAGCATGTCTTCGATGGAGGCAAGGTAGAAATCCACACGGCGCTGGTTCATGGAGGCCACCTGTGGAGGCAAGACACCTGTACCTTCCCTTCCCCAAACGCTGGACAGTGTCAACATCTAGCATCACTCCCCAACGGTGCTCTTCGGAACACGCAGCCCAGAAAGGGGAGGCAGTGGCCAAGTGAGTTTGGGGGAAGGGAATCAAACTTGAAGAAAAGAAGGGTTCTTCAGGAGGGACTTCTCAGAGTCCCCCAAAACCCTCGAGACACTGAGAATCCCCAAGAGGGGTTTGGAGAACACGGCTCCCCAAACTTGTTTGGCCACATGGCCAGCCTCGCGTACTTGAATTCTGCAGGACACACAGTTCCTAATTGCTGATTTAGTGATTTCTTAAAAGAGAGGTAAAGCTTCACCTTTCCTCTTGCCAACCCCATCAGGTAGTTTTTTTAATTAATGCTGATTGCCATCGTGTTAACAGGCGAAAGTGGCACTCAACAGGAAATTAAAAAGCAGAAGACCCAACCTTTTTTTTTTTTAAATAATCCAAGCAGAATACACAAATCAACACAGTCCCGCAGGAGAGCATCGTTCATGCTGTCACCGCTACTAAGCTTTTGAGGACGGGCTCCAAAGCCAGGAGCCTCTTTCTAGTGGCAACACTTACACCTTAGTGGGTGGTTTTCGGTTTCTGAGGATAAAATCGAAAGATCGTCAGAATCCACTCTGAGGTTTGAGCTCAGAAGAACACCACGTTCGGTGAAACCACTGAGAGATGAGTATAAAGACTGAGACCGAGGGTCATGGACGTGGTGTTCGTGGGAGGAAAGGAACACCTCTCCACCTCTGCCAGGCACTTGCCAGTCGACATGAGCTACGTCTAACCCTGGCCCTAGAAGGTCGATGTCTCCCACCCATTTTCCAGAGGGAGAAGCTGGAATTTGGAGAGGGCCAGGGACCAGTCTGAAATTCCCAGCTACAGCTGAGCCAGATTGGGATGTGAACCAGGCCTGCTGCTAAGACCCATGGCTCTTCCCAGAATCAGCCTCCCTACCTGCCACAGACGTAAGCCTCCATGGCGTCCTTATACCAGCTCCAAACCTTCCCAAAGAGGAGCTCAGCTGAGGCTCTGAGCCACGGGGAAGAATGTTGGAACTATGGGTCAAATCGCTAGACCGGCGCTATCCAATAGGGTAGGCACTAGCCTCACGTAGCCATTTACACGCAAATGTAAATTAGTTAAAGTGAAATCAAATGGAAAATTCAGTCCTTCCATCCTACTGGCTACATTTCAAGAGCTCAATTGCCACAGATAGCCGGTGGCTACTACATCTGACAGTCCAGACGTAGAACGTTTCTATTGGGGCAGAAAGTTCTACGCTGACCCTGCAGGTCAGCCCTTACTCCCCTCAACCAGGGAGTGGGCACAGGGGAGGGCAGGAATTGAGTGGCTCATCCCTTTATCATCACACCTTGCTCCGAAGCAGGAACTGGTCAAGGCCAGAGAGAAGGGAGGGGCAGTCAAGGTTAGGTTAGAGAGATCAAAAGTCCTCAAGAGTAAAGAAAGAATCTGGCTTTAATCTCACCTTGATCCACTGTTTACAGCGGGGGTCATACCTATAAAGAAGATTGGATGCTGCGTCCCCTCCATTGTCCCTCGAGAAGCTGCCGCCAGCGATGAAGATGAACCCCCCCAGCACAGCAACACAGTGGTGGCTCCGTCGGGCCGGCAGGGGTGTCTCCTTGACCCACTGCTCGCTCTTGGCGTCTAGGTAGCAGGTGTCATCACTGAGCTCCAGACACCGCTCAGAGACCTCGCCACCCACAAACAGCAGGCGCTCCTCGTTGGTGCGGAGCGCCGTGCGCTTGGTCTGCATGACCGGCTGGGCCGCCAGGCTGTTGTGGTAGCGCACAGCCTCCTCAATGAAGCCCTCACAGTTGGCCTCCCTGGGCAGCAGTGAGCACACGGCTGGCTTGACGCGGTGCAGCAGGTCGTTCTTGGGGATGAGTGGGAAGTGGATGTGCTCCAGCACCTGGTAGGCGTGGGCCTCGCGCTCGGGCTGCTGCGTCAGCCACTGCAGGGCGGCCTGCAGCAGGTCGTGCTCGCATTCCCGCTGCACCTCGCTGCTGCTCAGGTACACGCACAGCTTCTGCATGGAGATGTTCTGCAGGAAGTCAGGTGTGAAGGACAGTGTGCCGAAGTGGCTCAGGATGAAGCCGTCGATGAAGGCATCCAGCCGCTTGAGGCTGTAGATGGAGGCCAGCTCCTGCAGGTACAGGTAGTTGTCCTCGCTCACCTCCTGCTCCAGGTACTCGCAGCAGAAATCCACCACAGTCCAGATCTGCAGCAGGTGGGCGGTCTCCAGGATGTAGTCAATGTTGCCGCCGTCCAGCGCTAGCTCCCCGCCGTACAAGAAGTCCACCACGGCCTTGAGGCCGATGTAGGAAGCACCAATCAGCTCCACCTCCTTCTGAAAGGCCTCACGCATGCCCAGGGTGAACATGGAATTGAAGTAGTCGCTGCACACGGCCAGCAGGTTGCGGTGAGCTGGCACGCGCTGCTCATCAGCCACCAGGACAATGTCGCAGAAGAGGCCACGCAGACGCTGCTCATTCAGCCGCTGTAGCACTGTGGTGGAGTGCTCGGCCCAGCGGTACACCTACGGGAGAGCGTGTGTCAGGTTCCACCTGCACCCAGGCCGAGAGAGGGGAGGCGCACCAACCGGACCCCCACCCCAGCTGTAGGTGTCAATCTAGTAGGATACAACCAACATTTTTTTTTTTACACACTTATCTTCACAGAGTGGGAGGGAGAAAGGGAAGAAGAGAGAGAGAGAAACATCGATGTGAGAGAGACACATCGAGTGGCTGCCACCACATGATCCTAACCAGGGCCAGGGGCAAACTGCAACAGAGGTACGTGCCCTTAGCAGGAACCGAACCCGGGACTCTCTGGTCCATGGGCCGACACTCTAACCGCTGAGCCAAACCGGCCAGGGCACAACCAACATTTTAAATACAGTGGAATGAAGGAGACAGGGAAACAAACAGTGCATTGCAGTAAGGGTGTTTGTGTGTGTGCATGGTATATATCCCTCCTTCTTTCTTCTTTTTCTTTACAAATAAAATCCCTAAAATCAACCTTCCTTTTTTCCTCTCTTCCTCATCTCTCTTTTCCTTCTTTATAAATAAAATCCCGAAGTGTTTTTTCTCCCTTCTTTCCTTCCTGTGGGTCATGAGCAAACAGATTTGAAAAATGCCGTCCTGCTGGGGCGGAGAAGTGGATCCGGACGTAGCCTCTCAAGTCAAGACAGAATCAAGGTTTGCATCCAGCTCGGCCACGTGCCCGCTGTGTGATCTCGGTTGAGCCATGAGGGGGCTCCACGCCCCCATTTCCTCATATCACAAGTGAGGATGAGGGTATTTACTACTTGGGTTCGGGGTGGGGTAGGGTGGGGGGTAATGAGACAGGCACGGCAAAGAGCCTGCCTGAGGGAAGCTGTTGTGATTTTCAATCCCCACCGAGGCTCTGCCGAGGAAGGCAGCTTTCTGGGTCAGAAAGGCACCTGGTTATGCTACAGAGTCCCCATTTCTAGTGATCCGAACTAAGATGCTCTGGAGACCCTGATTCCAGAAACAGGCTCACCAGCCAGTGAAGGGTTAAAAGAGATACACTGTATGTAAAATGAAGACATGCTGTCTTTTCCTGGAGGCTTATGCGCACCCTGCACTGTGCCGCGGGCTCTCGTTTGTGCATCACGGAAACCCTCCAAGAGAACGTCTGTTATAATCTCCATTTTCCAAGTGAGAAAAACTGAGGTCAGAGAGACTAAGAAACCTGCCCAAAGCCCCACAGGGACCATAGCAGGGCTGAGCTTGGAACATAGGTCTGATTCCAGAGCCCAAACCTGTAATCACCAGGCTACACTGGAATGAACAAATTAATATGAATAATGAATATGAATCCATTCCATAAATTCAGGTTGGCAAACATTTACTGAGTGCTGTATGCCTGCCATGGGATTTTTTTTTTTTTTAATCCTCACCCGAGGATATTTTCCCATTTGTCTTCAGACAGAGTGGGAGAGAGGGAGGGGGGAGAGAGAAACATCGATGTGAAACACGTTGACTGGTTGCCTCCTGCACGACCCTGACCAGGGCCGGGGATGAACCGCAACCGAGGTACGTGCCCTTGGCCAGAATCGAACCTCTGACTTTTTGGTCCGTGGGCTGACGCTCTAACCACTAAGCCAAACCAGCCAGGACCCTGCCATGTGCTTCTGAGGATACAAAAATATGTCGGACACAGACAGCAGTTTCGAAACCCTTGGAGGACTAATTATGCTTTGGGCTTTCAGGATACTGCACACCTCCTCATTTCCTCACTACAAAAACAGCAGGAAAATTCAATGTAGGGAAAATCAGGCCATTCAGAAATATCAACCAGGGAGCTGGTGGATTTGAGGGCAATTGAGGAAAAGGGCTGGCTGGGCACTCAGCCTGAAAAGAGGGAATGCTGGCAGAAAGGAAGAAGGACTGAGGGCGCAGGGGCGTGAGCAGCTGTGTGACTGGCTTACAGGTCCCTGAATTCTCACAGGTTACTTGTCAACATGCATCCTACAGCAGTGGGTTTCATTTCCTTTTTCCCCTCCAAATCGGCTCCTGACTGCCTCCAGCTCATTTGTAATTGAGGCCCTTTATTTCCCTGTGGTCCTGCCTCGTCCGGCTAATTCCCACATCAATTGCTCTATCCCCATTAGGCACAACCATGGCCTCACATTCTGATGAAGACACCAGACAGATATTGCCTGCAGCTTCCTCCCCATCCAAGTTTAGAGAGCCAGACCCAACTGCTCTTATGTCACAGGACGGTTTCTCCTAGGTCCCGCGCATGGATAGCTCCGTTTATTCCAGTTAGTAGCAGAGAGCGCCAGGCTGGCCTGGTTTTGGCTTCTAAAAAACAGCAATGGTCTGGGCTCCGACACACGCTGGCTTGGGGCCCCTCTCAGGTGTGGTCTGGAGAAAGGAAATTAAAAAGCACTGCAGCAGCAGGCTCTCTTGTAATAGTGAAGGCTCAGTGTCCCGGGAGAAGCAAGTGAGGGGTATCAGGTGGGCTGTCTGCCCACCCTGGGGCCCTGGTTGGCTCTAAGCTGGGGGGGGGTGCTAAGATTCCACACTTAAATTGGGGTACACATGACCCCAGGCTGCTGAGTAAAAAGGGAAACAGCCCCAAGGGGCAGGGATCAGGAAAAGCCCCAGATGACAGCTGCCAAGGGGAACCATCTGCTGCAGGGAGCCAGGGCAGGGAAAGGGCAGTCCTGCTTCTAAAACTGGGTCTCCATGCTAAGTAGGTGCATTTAACTTTGTACCTGGTTATTTTTGTGTAGCTGCAGAGATGAGAACTTTCAACAAACAGACAAACGTGATTTCCCGGTTTTAAAGGAACATCAGTAACCGAGGCGCAGCACTTCGTAAAATTTTGAAGCCCAACCCCCAACATTCTCTGATGCTATTAACCCCGTTTATTCCTTTGTTTCCTGTGCCAGCGCTTTTATCAGAGGCAAGGCAAGGTGGGTGAAGAAACGCAGGTACACAGGAGCTAACACTGGACAGACGCAACAGGTATGGAGTCAGCATCAAGCCCCGGCCAGTTTGGCTCAGCGGATGAGCGTCGGCCTGTGGACCAGAGAGTCCCGGGTTCGGTTCCCACTAGGGGCACATACCACACACACACACACACACAGATGCACAAAATGTGAAAAGAAAAGAAAAAAAGAACTCAGCATCAAAATGAATCAACACATTTTAGAATGAATAAATGAACAGTGGTGGTCACACAATAGGACACTCCACTGCACCGAGAAGAGATACTCTACCACCGCACACAGCCACCTGGGGGGAATCTCAGAGGCACAATGCTGAGTGAAAGGAGCCAGGCACAAAAAGAGGGCCCACTCTCTGATTCATTTACATCAAGTTCAAGGGCAGGCAAATCTGCAGTGTTGGAAGCTGGGAGAGTGGCGGTATAGGAAATGGAGAGGTTTGGTCATTTCTTTGAACTCTGGGTACAGGCTACACGGGTGTGTTAATGTCTAGAAAATCAAGGTGCACTTACAGTTAGGAACGTAAATACAATCAGCCCAAGGCTAGTTAACCCTACTCCTAAAAGCTTCGATTCAGAAAGAAACCGACTCGGAATCTGGCTTGAAGGGACAGATTTCTAGCGCTATCAAACTTAGAAAGCTACACTGTCTCCGCGGCCAAGCTCTGAAACAAAGCCGCTTTGAGACGGCAGTGAAACCTTGCTGGGTCTGCACAGTCGATAAAGCCGGCCTTGGCAGAGCCTTCTCAGCGAATGCAAAAGGAAACAGGAGACCGCTTCTCGGGAAAAACCGCCTCTCCTGAACATTACACCCCATTTTTCAGAGCCTCTTTCTCGCGGCTTTTCTCAAATCTATAGTCTGCTCACAACTCCCTTTAATAATGTGGTCTTTCTCAATCTTTTCTTTTCAATCTTCTTTTCAGATGTTTTCCCTATCAGCCCCCATGAAGTGTTAACACCACATATATTCTGCTTATCCACGCATGGACTATATGCATAGCTATGCTTTTATCATAAAAAAAAGTAAAATACTTTCCATCTGCCCAAAACCAATTCTACCCCCTTGGGGGAAAATATCGGCTTCACTAAAAATGATGATCTAGGGTCACCATAAACTTTAACCTCCAAAAAGGGCCACTTTTAAAGAAAAGAGGGTGTTATTGATATATATAGAAAGGCAGGTGTAAGTGGGGACAGTCCCAAAAATTGGTCCCCCAATCCTTACTTATAGCAGCTGTGGGAACAGGGGCTGCTCCCAGGCCCCGGGGGACTTTGACGAAGGTACAGATTCCCAGGTCCTGCTCTCAGAGTTTAACTGACCAGGTATGAGGTAATGAGACACCCTCACCTTCTCCCAGGGTGATTTTCATACACCCAATGTGACACAGGTTGGTAGCCCAGCCCTGGGAAGCCACCCTCACTCACTCCTAGGGCCCCAGAAAGTCATGATGGGCAAGACCCGGGGCCCTTAATATCCAGGTATGCAATGTGCTGCCCCCATTCTCAGGTCAGCACTGGCTTTTCAATGGACTTTTAACCTATCCCACCCACCTCAGGGTTGAGGTGCAGAAACAGTAAGTTGAGTTGTGTCTCTACCATCCCTCACCCTCCCAGCTCTCTCTGATTTTATGATTCTTCCATACATGGCCCATGCTACCTCGAAGGAGATTAACACCACCACCAAGAACAGAAAACCAGCCTGCACATTAAGAATGAGCTCATTAGAAAAACATCACACTTCCCAAGCAATTTGCACAGGTGGTGAGTGACCATTCACAGACCTTTGAAGATTCGCTGATCTTGTAGGGTCGAGACACTCGTGTCTGCCGGCTTCCCTCCATCATAACAGAGGTGACAGTCCTATAACAAGAACAGGATTTCTGAGCACACAGTGATAGTAATGACTTTAGGTCATTCATTAATTGCAGGCTCTGCTGGATGATACCCATGACAAGGGTGAAAGCAGTCACACGGAGGAGAGGGAGAGAAAGCAGTGTACTACAAAGAACTCATGCTGTGAGTTGGAAAAAATCAGGTTGCTAGAATCAGAGAGAACATGTAACAGGTGTTCCTTTGGCATCTAAAATCTAACACCACCATGTCTTTTAAGTGAACTACCTCCTACAAATACCTACTTAAAAAAAAAATATATATATATGTGTGTGTATATATATATGTACACACACACACACGTTTTTACTGATTTTCTTTCTTAGAAAGAGAGAGAAAGGGAGAGGGAGTTGGCTGCCTCCTGCAAGCCCCTAGGGGATTGAGCCTGCAACCCAGGCATGTGCCCTGACTAGGAATTGAACCAGAAACCTTTTGGTGCTTGGGATGGCTGCTCAACCGACTAAGCCACAGCCAGGGCACAAATACTTACTTTTTGATGCTTGATCTCCCATAGGCCAGTTGTCTAGACTAAGGTTATAATGACAAGAGTTATGTCAGAGCTCAGATGATGACCCTGGAACTAAGTTAAGGGATTTCTTTACATGGGCTGTCCCATTAACCCCCACAACTACTTGGCCAGGCTGATGCTTCTCATCCTATTTTACAGATGAGGATACGAGTTAAAGGTCACAAAGCTAGTAAATGGCTGCAAACCAGACCCGAGCCCTTCATGGTGATGCTCTGCTGAATGTGACCCAGTCTTCCAGAGTGTCAGCCTAAAATATCATGATGTTGAGGATGTGGTGCAGTGATGACTACCACATATAAAACATGTTCTAGACATGGGGACTGGTTTAAGTGCTTTCCTGATTTAATTCCCACAACAACCCCATGAGGCCAGCACTATTATTATCCTCAGTTGTGAAGGAGGAAATTGATAGCAGCGAGGGGAAGGAACTAGACAGTGTCACACAGGAAGAAGCTGGCAGACTTGGGATTCCAACTCAGAGTGACTTCCATAGACTTAAGCCCTAGGCTATTCCACCTGGCCATAGAAACTTTAAATAAGAAAAGAAAAAAGCCCGCAGGCAGAAACCTGCTAGGGCCTTTGCCCAGCCTGGAACTTTCAGGATAAACCAGTCCTCAGGGTCATGTCTATGAAATGCGCCACTTTACCAGGTGATGTTAAGGTTTCTTCCAGCTCTGAAATGCCAAGCAACTCACAGACAGCACAGAGCCAGGCACTGGGGGACTGCGGAAAAGGGACGCAGAGGAAGGGCTGAGCCAGCAATATGGGCACAAGTTACATACTGGGACTGAGGGTTTAAGGAGGAATTTTTTTTCCTGCTGAGTTGAGAAGAGTCCATTTGTTACCTACGGAACAAAACAGTCTTTGCTAATTAAATAAAAAACAACAAAAAAAACCCCAATGTAACCAGAAGTCAGCACTGTTTCAAGATGAAGGGGGGGGTGGCGCTCCAGTATTCTCAAGGGAGGAATAACTTCAGGCACAGTGCATGCTGTCCAGCTCCCTAGGGGAAGGAAGGGACTAGACTTCTCTGACAAATTAGCAACTTTGTAACAATGGCCAGCTGCACCCGCCCCTGTCCTTCCTGACAGACCCTCAGCAGCTGGAGGACTCCCAGGGGGAAGGGAAGGAAACCACATTCACCCGTTGCTTTCTGCACACCCCTGACTTCCTTGGCTTCCTAGTTTCACCTTCACCCTCTGAGGCAGGTGGCACCATCATTTCTGACACCTAGGCTCCTGCAGAGGGGCTCACCCAAGGTCATACCAGAGAAGGCTGCAGGTACCCCTCTGCACCACTCCAGGCAGCCAGCCAAGGCTCCGTTTGCCCAGAGTGCTAAAAGCTTTCTTTTCTAGGCCAAGATTTCTAGAGAGAGTTTCCCCTTGTGTAGGTTCCCTTTTGTCTCTGGGCAAGTGGTTTGGGGCTGATTTCTACAAGTGTTGGGTGTCCGCTGCGTCCATGCTTTCTGGAAGCAGACAAGGGGGTCAAGGCCATCCACATGGCAGTAACGATCCCCAGTTATGCATAAAAGATCTTTCCGTAAACACGGGAACAGAGGCCACATCCGGACCGGAGGGACCTCAAGGAGCCTCTTCTCCAAGCTTCTTCCCCGGGTTTCGACCCTGAACCTGCTCGACCTCAGCACTCGGGCAAACACAACGTCGCGGCGATGGACGCGGCTGCCCGCCAGCACTCACCCGTCGCCGGCTGGGTCTCCGGGGACGCTGCTGTCGCTCGCTCGGACCCGGCACCCCCTGGCGGAACTGTCGGCACAACGGCCGCCCGGGCAGGCTCGAGCCGGCTGCGAGGAGGCGGAGGAGGTGGAGTCGGGACGCAACCCGGGCCGGCGCCCGCGGCGGGACGCGGGGACACTCACCTGGGCGGAGCGGGCGGGCCGCACAGGCCGCACCTGTCCCACCTACGGGGGTGGCGCGCCCCTCCCCCCGCTCCGCGGCACACCTTCCCCCAGCACAAAGGGACGCCGCGGGTGGGCCGGGCGGGGGAGGCACTCGCCGGGGCCGGGGTCCTCCCAGGCAGGCCCGCCCCCCGCCCCCCGACGGCGTTGGCGCCTGGCCGGTCCCGGGCCGGAGGCGGGCTCGCGGACGCCCACCTGGAGGCGCGCTACGGGCGCGGCGCGGGGACCCCCGGCGGTGGAGCCGGACGGGCGGGGCGGCGGGGCGCGGGCTCCGGAGCCCCGGGGCCGACCCGGTGCGCAGCCATGGCTCCGCCAGGAAGTACGAGGCCGAGGGCGGAGGCGCGCGCGGCCAATGGCGGCGGCCGGGAGGAGGTGGGCTCAGGCGGCGCCGAGGCGGGGCCTGCGCCCGGGGCGGGCGGTGCGCGCGGGGCTGCCAGGCCGGCCCCCCGCTCCGCCCGCGGCCCCCGGCCGCCGCAGTCACCCCGCGCGAAATGCCTGCTTGGTGGCGTGGACGGGACCGGCAAGGCTCTGGCCCCGGGAACTGATAGGTGTCCGGGAGCTGAGTGCTGGAAGGAGCATCGCATGACATCTTCACTCTCTCACCTCATTTCATTCTGAGCTGGAAAGTCCCCTGCGTTCACCCCAGAGAGGGCAAAGCCTTCCCTGACCCTTCCATTCAGTCACATCCTCTCTCTCTTCACCCTCCTTCCAGCTTTACATCTCACTTTAGCTCCCACCCTCTTCTAAGATACTAAATCATTTTCTTTTTCATTGGCTTATTGTCTCTCTCCCCCAGTAGAAACCCTCCAGGGCAGGGTCTCCAGCCCAGTCCCCAGGGCTGGCGCACAGTAGGCGCTCAGTGAACATTTGTGGAATGAATGAATCTAACCATCACTAATCAACCTATCCATTATAAAACATCTGCTACAGCATCGATGAACCTTGAAACATTATTCTGAATGAAAGAAGCCAGATACAAAAGGACACACATTGCATGATTCCATGTGTATGAAATATCCAGAACCGGCAAATCCATAGAAACAGAAAGAAGATTAGTGGTTGCCAGGGGCTGGGAGGAGGAGGGAAATGGGGGTGTGTGTGGCTGTTAAAGCATAGGGAGTTCTTTTTGGGGTGATGAAAATGTTCTGAAATTAGACAGCATTTATTGATGATCACACAACTCTGTGAATATACTAAAAACCACTGAAGTGTACGATTTAAAAGGGTGAAATATGTGACATATTTCAATAAAGCTGTAAAAAAACAAAATCAAACAAAAAACTTCTCTCTCCTGTTTTTTCTATTCCCTGTCTTCTGAAAGGATCTAGAGATATTTCAGGGCCACATAAAGCAGGGCTAGATGCAGCCGCTGAAGATGTGCCTGAAAAGAAGAAAAAATAAGAGGGGAAGTCAGCATGACCAGGCATAGCCTCAAGGCCTTTCTTTGTTCCTTCTGTTCTAGACACAACACTCCACTTGGCTCTTCCATCAGATAGTTCCCAACAAGGTACTTAGCCCCTCAGCAGGCTGGGCCTGGCTCTATTCGAATCCTCTCCATTGCGCCTCTCTCCAGAGGCTGCCTTCTGGGTTGGGGTGTGGTTGGATCAGTCACCTCTGGTACTAAGTAAGGATGCAACAAGGATTTGTGAAATAATGGAAGGATTGTGTGTCTCTAGGCTACAGGAGGGGCCGATTGGCACCTGGTAGTTTCCATCACGTTCTTCTGGGTGAGCTCTACCTTTGAGCCTCAGTGTCCTCATCTGTGAATGGGGTCAATAAGACATCCTGCTCTGGTCTCCTTGGCCTTCCCATTCTTAGTTCAGTCCATTGCCCATCCACACCCTGCATCTCTCTGAAAAGTGTTACATTTATGGGCTTTTTTTTTAAACTTTTGATGACTGGGATTTGTATTAAATATTATTACTTTGTTCAGAAACAAAAGTATAGACAGAATTTTTAAATGAAAGGGAGTACGGGTTAAAACTAGCCCTGTAATCACCTAGGGCAGTGGTTCTCAACCTTCCTAATGCCATGACCCTCATGTTGTGGTGACCCCCAACCATAAAATTATTTTCGTTGCTGCTTCATAACTATAATTTTGCTACAGTTATGAATTGCCATCGGAAATATGTTTTCCGATGGTCTTAGGCGACTCCTGTGAAAGGGTCGTTCAACCTCCAAAGGGGTCGCTACCCACAGGTTGAGAACGGCTGACCTAGATAGAGGCTCTTTTAAATGATGTTGTCACTGCCTGGATTGCTGTCCCTTATCTCTCTCCCCTTTAGTATGGGGACACACATTCACCCTTCAATACTTTATTCAGGCATCGTTTGTACTCTGAAGACTTATTTGCCCATCTTCGACCCTTCCTTGCCTCCTGCCCACCCCAAACCAAGCATCTTACATCTTGCTCTGTGCCTGTATCTTGACGCAAATCTTTGCTGTTATACAACTTCATGCATGCCTTCATTCATTAATTCACTCAACAGGCTTTTAGGGAATTCCTGCTATGTGTCAGGCACTGTGGTAGGTGCCGGGGATAGAAAGAAGATACTTTCACCTGACCCGTGTGGCTCAGTGGTTGAGCGTCAACCCATGCACCAAGAGGTTGCCAGTTTGATTCCCGGTCAGGGCACATGCCCAGGTTGTGGGCCCGATCCCTAGTCGGGGGAATGCAGGAGGCGGCCAATGTTCTCTCTCATCAATGTTTCTATCTCTCTCTCCCTCTCCCTTCCTCGTTTTCTAAAAGCAATAAAGAAAATAAATTAAAAAAAAAAAGAAAGAAGACACTTTCAGTTTCAGTGATCTTAGGGCAGGAAGCAAACAAGCAAATGAACAAATTATGGTTGGTCCTGTGTTAGAGTTATATTCAGAGAGCTGTGGTTGGGATGCATTCTTTTTTATAGTTATAGTTAAAGATTCTCTAGCAATAGATAAATATAAATATGGATATAGATAAAGATATATATGGATCACTCTGTATATATGGATATATCTATACCTATCTATCTAGAGAGATGTAGTTATAGATATTTTAGAAGCCTGTAGCTTGCCACCGATGTCCATCTCTCAGGTGTTGGGTTCTTTACGAATGAGAAGATGCACAACCTTGGGAGGAAGCCTGCAGTACAGGCCAGGGACAAGCTCAGGAATCCAGACGTGACCTTGACCTGAAAAACATGCAGACTTGGCTAACCTGACATCATCCTGTTTTCCCCAACACTACTTGGTGAACCACCCTTTCACCTTCTTTTCTATAGTTAGCATTTTCTCTCAAATTATAAAAGTAATTCATGCTTAGAAGCAGAGAACAGACTAACAAACCTCAGAAGGATGGGGATGGGGGGTTAGGAAGAGATAAACCAAAGAACTTATATGCATATATACAGAACCAATGGACACAGATATTAGGTTGGGGAAAGCAGGAGGGGTTGAGTGGGAAGGAGGAGGGTCAATGGGGAAAAAAGGGGGGCATCTTAATACTTTTAGCAATAAAAATAAATAAATAAAATGCTTTTTGGGGAAAAAAAAAAAAAAAAGTAATGTATGTTTACTTAACTTGGGAAATACAGAAAAGTCCAAAAGGAAAAAAAAAGAAAAAGAAACCACCCACTTCTGCACCATCCAAAAATAATAATTGTCAATATTGTTGTCTCTTCATATTTTCCTCCTCTTATAAACTGTAACAACACTTCCATACAGCTCACTACTATACTGCTCTAAGCTCCCTGCACATGTTAACTCATTTAATCTTCTCAACTCTTTGAGGGGGGTAATATTACTTTCCCTGTTTACACATGTAGGAACTGAGGTCCAGCGATGTTAAATCACTTGTCCAAGGTCACAGAGCTTATGAGGAACAGAGCTGAGCTTTGAACCCAGGCAGTTGGCTCCACAGTCTGCTAGCCTAACTCCGCACTGTCGTGCCTCTGTGCAATGATAAAAGGGATGCATGCTCCATGCAGAGAACTTGGAAACAGGCACGTTCAGAAGGGAAAAAAACACCCACCCGAGGAGAACAGCTGTCAGTATTTAAGTGTAAATCGTCCCAGTATTTTCCCCATGCATATATTCTCCGTGCATCTATGACAATGAAGTCAAGCAGTGCGGACTTTTGGTAACTGCCCCCCCCCCCTCTTTTTTGCAAGTATCATGAGTTTTTCTCATGTCAATAAGTTCTCTTCTACAATATGATTGTATAGTGCATCGGATCCCTGGATTTGGGTCATGCATTCTTCTTCCCTTATTGTTGGGCATCCGCTGGTTTCACATTATAAATAACGCCAGGTGAATAGTCTTAACACACACGCCTTTGTGCACATGTCTGATGGTGAAGTGGAGTTGCTGGGTCAGAGGAATACATGTTTGTAAAGCTCTGACCTCCCCCCACCAAAGGCTATACTAGTAGAACCCCCTGACAGTGGCTTAGCACTTTGTCCCTTCTGGGATTCAGGCACCATGAAATGCAGGGTCCAGTATAAAATGAAAAGGAGGGCCCCGTTGTTCATAAAGCAGGAACAAAGCTTTTCCCTTTCTTCTGCAGTCTGTCCCTCAGGCCGTCATTGTGTGTTTTACTTGCTGTTTCATGCCGGGCTCCCCTGGGCGCGGGGAATTGTGGGACTCATGCAGACCCTTGCAGGCACCTGGGGTCCCACCCTGTGAGAGGACCAGCCCCAAACCGTCCTGCACCTGTGTCCAAGCCCTCTCTGGATGACAGGGGCAAAGGTGCGAGTGGCCGTGAACCATCCAGGGGAGGCAGGGGTGGTGAGAGAGGTGGATCCCATGAGAAGTGAAGCTCCATGCTCTGTTACATGCTCTATTGTCCCGCTGGGCTTCGCTTACAACACAAACAGAAAAGATAGAATCATTAAGGGTTTTAGATAAACAGTCGCAGAACAGTAAACTCCAAGTGTGGGGCCTTAGATGGTACAATTGGAACTGTCACCAAGGAGGAACATGCAAGGCTCATGTTATTTCCATTCTCAGTAACCCAGTTCAAAAACAAACGTCAGCCCTGGCCGGTTTGGTTCAGCGGTTAGAGCGTCGGCCTGCGGTCCTGAGAGACCCGGGTTCGGTTCCCGCTAAGGGCATGTACCTCGGTTGCAGTTTGTCCCCAGCCCTGGTCGGTTGTGTGGGTGGCAGCCACTCGATGTGTTCCTTTCACATCGATGTTTCTCTCTCTCTCTGTTCCTCTCTCTCCCTCCCACTCTACCTGAACAAAAAATGGAAAAATGTCCTCGGCTAAGGATAAAAAAACAAAAAAAAAAACAAAAACAAATGTGAGCCCTGGCCGGTTTGGTTCAGCGGTTAGAGCGTCGCCCCATGGACTGAAGGTCGTGGATTCAATTCCCAGTCAAGGGCACGTACCTGGGTTGCAGGTTCAGTAGCAGGTTGAGGCCCAGGCCCAGTCACAATTGTGTGGGAGGCAGCCAGTCGATGTGTCTCTCTCACGTAGATGTTTCTCTCTCTCTCTCTCTTCCCCCTCCCTTCCACTCTATCTAAAAATCAATGGAAAAATATCCTTGGGTGAGGATTAACAAAAAAATAAAACAGCCCAGCCAGTGTGGCTCAGTGGTTGAGCGTCGTCCCATGCATCAAGAGGTTGCTGGTTCGATTCCCAGTCAGGGCACATGCCCAGGTTGTGGGTCAAATTCCCAGTGTGGGGCATGCAGGAGGCGGCCCACTGATGTTCTCTCTCATCTATGTTTCTATCTCTCTCTCCCTTTTCCTTCGTCTCTCTCTCTCAAAAAAAAATTAATAAAAATAAAAAATAAAACAACCATAAAAAACAAACAAACAGCCCTGGCCGGTATTGCTCAGCGGTTAGAGCGTCGGCCTGCGGTCCAGAGAGACCCGGGTTCGGTTCCCGCTAAGGGCATGTACTTCGGTTGCAGTTTGTCCCCGGTCCTGGTTGGGTCGTGTGGGTGGCAGCCAGTCGATGTATCCCTTTTCCATCGACGTTTCTCTCTCTCTCTCTCTCTCTCTCTTCCTCTCTCTCCCTCCTGCTCTGTCTGAATAAAAAATGGAAAAATGTCCTCGGTGAGGATAAAAAAAAACAAAAACAAACAAACAAATGTCACAGTCTTGTAAAGAAGCATATCATCTGGCTACACAGAATGGCACAAAAAGGGGAGGAGGGGAAACCTAGGTAAGCCAGGCCTAGGTTAATCATGGGTACTGCACAGGCCATGTGCAAATACTCTCTTGATCACCTGTAGAATCCTCACCATACCCTAATAGGTCCATGCTATTATCCCCATTTTACAGATGAGCAAACTGACGTTTTGAATGATCGGCTGGCACATCTAATATCACATGGCTGATAAGTGCAGCAGCCAGCATGAGGAACCCAGGCAACAGCTAACCAGTTAACTAGCATGCTGGAAGGTTCACCAAATGGCTGCAAGTTGCCTCTCTTTCAGGCCATCAGGTTGGCTCTGACCTGCCTGGTGCCCAGGAGGTGGTAGCTGGTACTAAGGTGGCAAGGAAAGATGTCAGCGAGCTGCCAGTGAGCTGCCAGCCAGGCTCCCGTGACCAACAGGCGGGATCATGAGAACTACTACTTGCAGCTGCACCCTTCCCTCCCCCCAGGGAGTTTCCTGGATCCCCAGTCTTCCGGAGAAGGGAGGGAGGAGGAGGTGGGGCCTGTTCTTCAAACACTCTTCTCACCAAACGTTGTCCTTGGCCCAGCTTCCCTCCCAAAGGCTGAGTAATCTAGAAAAATTGCAGCACAGCAAAAAAAAAAAAAAAAAAAAAAAACCCAGCAGGCCTTGGGTCCAACCCGTATCATGTCCGTTAGGGGAATTCTTGGCCTGCTCATTCCTGTAAGTTTGTAACTGTTTAGACCAGAGGACAAAAAGCAACAGATGCCTCAAAAGTATCAGACCAGACAATGGACAGAGCCCTAGTGGGAGTCAGGCACCTAAGCACCTAATCTCGTGAAAGAACAAAGCCTCCCTCAATTGACACTTGTCGATTCCTCCTTTCTTCTCCTCCCCAATACTTTTCTCTCCAGTCCTGTCCGGATTTGAGCTCCGGCCTGGCTATTCCCCAGCTGTATGAACTAGACCAACTACGTAGCTTTGTTGTGCCTCAGTTTCCCCACCTCCAAATGGGGCAGCGCTTGTTCCTCTCTCATGGTGTTGACGAAGAGTCAAATGACAGCACGTAATGACATTTCTGACAGTGCCTGGTACATAAAGCTCCATAAATATGAACTCAGTGCTAAGGCTGCCTGACACCCTTCCAGTTAAAGAGCTGTCTGTCCTTCCTGTTACGATAGAAATCGTTTTCTATTTGTCATTAACACCTTAGCGTTCTCAAGATCATGTTGAGACTGGAGGGAAAGGAAGATACCAGCCTCCAGACAGAGGCTCAGAGAAGGAAAGAGGAGAAGCAGGTGCCAGGGGTAGGAAGTACAGAGGCTCTCTGGATGGCATGGTTTGACCTGGAGCTGTCTCTCTCAGAGCCTGTTGGGTCAGAACTGCTCATCCCTTACAGCTGAGGTCTTACTAAGCTGGCATCACCTGACTCCTCCATGGCATGCCAGGCCAACCACGTGCTTCTCCTTTTGCTCACTGTTAAAATGAAGTGCTTGGGGTTTCAAAGCTGTGCATTTGGCTGGGGTCCAAGGCCAGCAGGTAGACCTGTCCTCCGCCTCTGGAACCTTCCAATCCCTCATGTGTAAAACAAGATGAGATGGATAAAAGCCTTCTCAGAATCACTGTGGCTGGAAGAGCAATAGCACAATTGCTTGTAGAGTCATGCATTGGCTACACCCCCCGCCCTCCCCGATGGAATTATAACTTAAAATGTCTGTGGAGAACCTGGGACGCGTGTTCTCTGAATCCCGCATTAGCGTCAGCCCAGAGTAGCCAAGCCCTCAGGCTCTAGGACTGTGTTGTCCCAAAGGGTCACCACCAGCAATGTTGCCATCAATTGCAATGACTTAAGATGGCCTAAAATTAAAAATTCAGTTTTTCAGTCACCCAAACCACATTTCAAGTCCTCAATACCCACATGAGTGAGTGGCGGCCATATCCGGCAACAGAGGTTATAGACCATTTCCATCATCACAGAAAGTTCTGGAGGAGACGCTGTCTTAGAGCAGCCCTTACTAGCTGCGTGACCTTGAGCAAGTTACTTACTTCTCTGGGCCTCAGTTTCCTTATCTGCAAAATGGGAGTTAATCTATTCAACAGCAAATACTTAATTGAGTGCCTGCTCTGTGCCAGGTACTCTTTTAGGTGCTGGGAATAAGGCACTAAACAACACAGATAAATAAGACCATGGCCCCATGGAGCTGACTTAAAGTAGGGACAGAAATAGCACTTATTTCCTAGATTCTGGGACGTGGAGTTAGTTTGAGAATTAAATGAAGTGGAGCAGGAAAAAGCATTTAACATGGTGCCTAGCACGATTTAAGTGCCTAATAGATATTAGTTGCTATGTTAGCTGCTATTCTTACTAGTAATCTGCCCAACTCTCTTCTCCCATAGCCCTGCTACCTGGCATGGTAAACACATAATATTCATGCTCACACCTCCAAGCCCGAATCCATGACAGACATAGCGAATCGATCACAGCACACTTTCCCACAGAGCTCAGAAGTACCTGTGAGACTCCAGGAACTGAGCAACAGGCAGTATTCCCAGACACTTGCTCTCAGAACTCACAATCACCCTCTTCCAACATTACCTCTGAATTCCCCTCTGAACTACCTGGTGCCCACAATCCTGGATGCTGGAATCCCTTGGTCCTGTGGAGGCTTGGACCCCAGGCCCAGGTCTGCCCCTCCTCAGGGGAAAGAGCAAGAGTCTGGTCAGTACCTTGTCAGTCGAGCAGCTGGCTTGCTCTGACCTCGTGCCAGTAACTGCCTTCTTGCTTTGCTGCCTCCTGGAGTGGGGTCTGGTAGTGTTCTCACCAGGGCTCCTGGAGCCTCGAATCCTGCCCCTCTCTTTTATTCAGGAAAAGTGAATTGTTTCGAGGCTGGGCAAAGAAGTTCTGGCCAGAAAAGGTGGAGTGAAACCTAGCCCTGCATCTGAAGTGGGAGAGACGGGCACGTGAACATGCACTTGCAATACGCTGAGATAAGGGGGAGGGTGGAGGCTGGCGCTTGGCTGCGGGGACCCAGGGGAGGAAGGAACACTGGGTCCTTAGGAGTCTGCTTCACAGAAGGGGTGCCCATCCTGGGCACCTTCTCTACCGTTGGTAGCCAGACCCTTTGGACTGCCTGTCCTTCTACTTCTCTCCCCCACTGCAGGGACCGACTTGAATGGCCTGGCCCGACTCAGCGGAGCAGTCCTCTCTCTGGATCTTGCATCATTTGGGTTTTGCGGGTCACATTTCATCCAGTCATTCATTCAGTACAGTGTTTGGTAACGACACATGGTGTAAATGGTCTGAATTCAACACTCGCCTCTGTCAGGTACTGGCTGTGTGACCTTGGGCAAATTACCTAGCCTCTCTGTGCTTTCCATCTCTGTGAAATGTGGTTTACCAGAGAGCCTAGCCCCAAGGGTTGCAGGGAGGACTTCAGGGAGTTATTGCATGGAGAGGGTGCAGCTTGCTGCCTGGGGAGCTGCAGTAAGTGCCTGGTGCTGGCTCACTGCCACCGTCACAGACACCTCTCCAGTTTCCCAGAGATTAGAATTCCCTGTTACTCTATTGTCATGGTGAATTCTAGGAGCTGAAATTTTTTCTCAAACGCAACTTTCCTTGGGATAGAGCTTATCTGCTCATGACATATACCCATTGGGGCAGTGTTTGAAAAGGTAAGTGGGAGATCCACAGGCAGATGAGAGAGGAAAGGGGGTCCCAGACAGAGGGTACAGTGCGTGCAAAGGCCTGGAGGCACGAAGCAGCAGCTTGAGTCCAGCAGGAGCTCAGGCTGGGTGGAACATGGGGTGCTGCAGGTAACAGCTGGAAATGGGGCTGACAAGGGAGATCGTGGGCTTCACAAGGACAGAAACCCTTCAGTACTGAGCGGTGTGTCTGGTACAAGGCAGCTTTCTTTTCAATTCCACAGGTGCACCATGAGCTATCCTAATTCTTTGTCACACTCAATATTTAAAGCATTTGTTGTCTGTGTCAAAAGTTTCAGTAGCTTTGGGGCTCCTTTTCCCTATGACCTGCAACCTACAAGCTGTCGAAGCCCCGCCCAGATCCCGCCCCTTGTGAATATCGCACCTCCTACCCTAGAGTGCCTGCAAGGTTTCAGCCCCCTCCCATTGAGGGCGGCCTGCAGCCAAGGGGCTGACCAATATCAGGGTATTGAGGTAGAGGGGACAATTTTGTGGCTTTATTCATGCTCTAGAGCTCCTTCTGGGATTAAGCTAAAATCACTTTTATTCAGATTTTCTCCTGCCCTATCCTGCTTTCTCAGCTCTTATAAGTTTCTCCTGAGAGCCCTCCTCCATAAAACACTGCCGAGAATCCAGGGCTCAAGGGCTACTTCTCAGACACCTGACCTAAACACCACGGATGAACAAGTGAACGAAGGGGTGACAAATCTTGTTTTTGTACTTCTTATAAAGCAATAACCCTGTCCCTCCCCGCCGCCACACCCCACCCAGCCTGGATTCCCCCAGAAACAGACCCTGAGGCTAGGATTCAAGTTGAAGTAGTTAACTTGGAAAGTGCAGAAAATACTGACGGGAGGAGGAAGATAGCAAGAGGAAGGGGTCCTAACAGCCCACATGAAGCCGGACATTTCTGAGGGTGGCTGGGGCTTTATACACAGGGAATTCTGGGAAATAGTGAAAAACCTACTCCCTTAGAGCAGGGGAGGGGACCTTTTATCTGCCAAGGGCCATTTGGATATTTATAACATCATTCGCAGGCCATATAAAATGATCAACTTAAAAATTAGCCTGCTAGATTTGATCAAACATTTAATGAACTCACGCTTAATATGATGGTTGGAACTGCTTCTCTTTGGTGATGCATGTGATGGTAGCTGGTATTGATGATGTTGCTACTTGCAACTCCTTTTCCAGGGTCGCGTTGGTCAGTCGAGATGGTAAGTTTTTGAAAAGAACTGCTCGCAGCAGTAAGTTGTTCTGCACACAGATGCATATTTCAGTGCATGTCTCCTCAAAGTGGGAAATTCATCACTGCTTATGTAACGTTTACAGAACTCAGGCAGGGGGAGGTGGTTGTACCTAGCTTTCAGCTCATCATCGCTTTGCAGCTGAATGATTTCATGTTGTAGGTTATCAGGCACATCAGCTGGTTCCACAGTGAACTGTGTAGCAAAGATGTTCAATTCCACTTGTTTACTTTTCACATCCTTGAATCTGTCATTAAATGCCTCAATTAGTTTTGCAGATTCACCAGCATATTCAAGTATTGTGGAATGCTTTTGTGTGGGGAAATGATTCCCTTCGAGATGCATGTTCACAGCCTTAATTTAGCTTCAAATGATTTTACATTTGAAAGCAGAGAACTGAGAAGCTGGTTGGGGCCCTGCAGCTTGATGTTCAGCTCTGAGAGGTACTTGGTAATGTCCATCATGAACCCTAGATCACACAGCCACTTGCTATCATTGAGTTCCCCAACAGGTTTTCCCTTCATCTCCATGAACTGCTGGCCTTCATCCCGCAGTTCGTAAAACCTCATGAGCATGTTCCTGCGACTCAGCTACCGCACTGACAGTGATAAACAAGATCACCGTACTCAGTAACTCCTTAAACTAGCAGCTGTTAAACCCTCTGTTTTTGACAAAATTGATGCATGACACTACCGTTGACATCACATTGTTGAGCCACAAAGACTGTGCACAGAGACTTTCTTGGTGTAGGATACAGTGGCATATAATTAAATCACTTGGATCAAGACGAGACGATTCAGTTTTCTTGACAAATGTCATTAACCGTTTTTGTGAACCAACCATGGCTGGAGCTCCATCTGTAGTAAGGCCACTTAACTTTTTAAAATGTTAGCTCAAGTTTTTTCATGGATAAAACAAGTCTCTAAAACAAGTCCTCCCCTTTTGTAGTGCCATGCATGGCTTCTAGGGATAGCAGTTCCTCTCCCGGGTCAAACTCTGCAGTGATCCGATGAATGAAAATGGCCAGTTGGGCAGTATTTGTTATGTCTGTTGTCTTGTCATAAGCCAGAGAGAAAAACTGGAAATCTCCTGCAGAATCCTTCAGTGTTTTTTCAACATTTTATGCTAAATCAGTAACCCAATCTGAGCCGGTTCTCTGAGACAAACTAACACTCTGAAACAATTTTACCTTGTCTGGTGCTAACAACTCCGCAGCAGCCACCATGCACTGTCACAAACTGTCCCTCTACATGAGGCCTCAGCTTCTTTGTGATTAGCCCGCTCACTACATAACCCCTCTCCGTCACAATGAAGCCTAGTGAAAGCGGCATGTGATTCAAAATTCCACTGAAAAGCATTGATTTTATCCAGACGCGTTTGGCCTCCCAATTCATTGAGTTTAGCATGTTTTGTGCTGCACTGACGCTCCAGATGGGCTTTTTCCATTAGTGCTAATGCATCGCCACAGACTAGGTGCCCAGGTTTGCCTTTGACTTCAACAACAACAAAATAATCATTTGTCCATTTCTCTTGGAAAGATCGACACTCTGCATCAACTTTTCTTTTCTTTGTAGGCGCCACTTGTGGGACGTCACACCACTTAAGTTTTAGTAACTATCCAGGGTGTGTGTTGCCAGCGATGCAATTCTTTTGCTTTGATCGCTGTTCTAATCCCGCATCTTGCATTTGGAACATATCCAACGTTTGTATCACCAACTCTTGAGGTCTTTTCTGTGTACTGTAATTTCCTTAATCTTCATCTGAGATTCAGTTTTTGCAAGGATTGTTGATCGTGGACCTGTGGATAAAGGTTGGATTGGAGTTATCGTCTGTGTTGACAAAGAAGTTGACAACATCGTCATCAATCATCGGAGGCAAGGTCGAAGTCGTGAGAAATCATCTCACCAGCACCGGATTGCAGTAGTTTCGCCACAGTGTGTTAACACTTTTGCATTGTGTATGCTCCTAGCCTGCCTGGCACTGTCCTCTGAGTCACTGCAATACAGGCGGGAGGGCTGCGGGCAGCTGACGAGAAGCATATGTGGTCTGTCTTGTCATGTACTCGTATGTGTCCTGTTTATCCCTTAATGGACGTTCCCTACTTGTCCCTCAAAATTTATGTTATTATTATGATTCACTTAATAGAAAATGTATGTTATTATGAAAAAAGCTCCCAGATTTATTGAATTTCGAGTCCCACCTACAGTTGGTTACCTTGGCAGAGCAAGACCAAATGATTCTGTAGGACTTCTATGGCCCGTAGGCTAGATGTTCCCCATCCCTGCCTTAGAGCTTGACAGGGTACATATACATCCTTTCTGGCTGACAGCTGCTAAAGGGTAAATCACTTCCTGCCTGCTGGGTCAGTATGCAGAGCGTGTCCTGTGAATCTGGGATAAAGCCCTCAACCCAGAGCGGCAGATACCTGCAGCTGAAGAAGTAAGCCCTGAGGAATATGGATGCATCTTCCTTTAGGGAACTATTCCTCCCCAAAGTCCTTTCCAAAAGCTTCTGTTGAAGCTGCCACTCTGAGAAACCCACAGGTCCCATCCACAAGTGTGGGCACATGACTCATGTCTAGCCAATCAGAGTAGCTGATTTCTTGGTCACAGTGATTGGCTCAACGGGCGGACATGTTATTCAAGCAGGGCCAATCAGAATAGTTCCCTGGGATTTTTATACAATTGCTGGGAGAGAGAAGTTCTGTCTTTCCTCTGTCACTAACTGAGTAGAATGTGAGCTCAAAGTTCTTTGCATAGATGTAGCTCATCTGCAATGGTCGTGAATGTGTCCAACATGCAGGCCAACACAACTGAGAGATGAGTGAGTCTAAGGGAGAGGATAACGATGATGATGTTGAACCCTGGTTCCATTGTACCTATAATTTACATGTACCAGTAAATTCCCCATCTTTTTTTACCTACACACTTTTGGCTTAAGCTGGTGTGATATTCTTTTTTTCTCACTTGCAATGAGCGAGTTCTAACTACTGCAGTCTATTCACATTTTAATCCCTCAGACTGAGAAGTGGCAGCACTTCAGGGATGAAGACATATTTGTTGACCAAGACTTCGCTTGGATTATGAGTCTGAGTACTTGAGGCCAGGCCATTCCCATGCTGTTGTTTCCCGGAAGGCCAAGTGCAACTGGACAGCTTCATATTTTTCTTGTCCAAGTTACATAATACATATGATTCCAGAAAGTAGGAATGCAGGACGGGGTTGTGAAAGAGGGAATCAGAGGTTGCTGGGCTAGGGATAGACCAAGTTTTCCAATGCTGGGGTGACTGTGCAGTTGCTCCTATGGGACCTCCTGGGGAGCCCAAGAAATTCATCTCAAAACTGTTCACCCAGGAGACAAAAGGGAACACCTTTGTTTATCATTTCCTGCACCCCCACTGGTCAACAGGAGCCCATGAAAGTTAACCCCACTGCTGACTTCTGGGTTGTGCACGCGTGAGTCCCTAGGAGGCTCTGTGGTACTGCATGCCATGGTGTCTGAAAAGGCCAGGGGCCGAAGGCAAGATGTACGTGATCCTGGCTGGGGGGGGGGGGGTCTCCCTAATTTTTCTTTTGCACAAAATAGCTGAGGCCTATGCAGAATTGCTAGCTGTGCAGGGGTAAATGTGGGGAGAGAGGGTCTGAAGGGTGTGCACGTAACCAAGTCGCCATTCCTTGTCTAACAGATTAAAGACCACAGTCCACCCTTACCAGGACTTTGTTGAAATCAGGATGAGAACTGGAGAGTTGTCTCTGCCACACCTTGTTGAACTTCGATCTCTTGAAAAGTCCCTTTTCTGGTCTAGGTATCACCTTTTGGGAGTCAAGAGGCTTGGCAAGCCTGAGTCTGCCTATCAGTTCCCTGCCCCTGCCCACTCCCTTGCTGGGCTGGCACCAATACTGCCCTTGCTGGTATGTCCTCCGCTGCCCCTGCCCCTGCCCCCGCCACTCCCTCTTCAATCTCAGAGAATTCTTAACATTGTAAAGGAAAATTGGATTCTGACCTTATCAATTACACCACCTATTGGCAAGCAGGGTGGGCTGGTTATTCCCTGTTTACTCTCTCCCCAGATCCATTATCTACCTGCTCTGTGTCCTGAAAGTCTGACTTTGATGGATGGCATCACTTGGGCTTCCTCCCTTATGAGTGCCTGTTGGGCTCAGTCCGGAGAGTGGAAGGTGGGAGGAGAGAGGTTGGGGCATTTCTTCCCCAACACACTCCTTGCTGTGGGCTGAGATTCTGTCAGTGGCTGCTTTTTGCCATGGACACCTCCCCTGCCAGCAGATCCTGTTCAAGGGAAATTATTCTGACACTTGTTAAAGATGCAAGAGACTTTATTCAAGATTACTACAATAGCGCAGAGAATCTGAGCTCACCCCTGAATATAGCAGACAGCTGGGTCAGTGAATGGAAAAATCACTAAGAGGAGACATCAAGGGTCGGTAGATCCTTGCTAAACTGATTTAATACGATTCTTGCTAAAGGCAGGTCAAGGATAACAAGGGCGGGGGATTTTCTCTAAATTTACTTAGCACAATGCTTTGCTAAAAGTGGGCTCAGCAAGTCGTAGATGGGGGGGAAGGGGAGCAAGATCGAGTCCTCATCGCGAAGAGAGCTGAGAGAAGCCTGGCTAAAGTTCAGTTAAGGAGTCTTTGCTGCCCTGGCTGGTGCGGCTCAGCAGTGAGAGCATCGGCCCGCGGACTGAAGGGTTGAGGGTTTGATTCCCGGTCAAGGGCATGCACCTGGGTTGCAGGTTCCATCCCCAGCCCAGCGTGTGCAGGAGGCAACCAATTGATGTGTTTCTCTCACATCAATGTTTCTGTCTGTCTTTCCACCTCCCTTGCTCCCTTCCACTCTCTCTCTAAAAAAAAAAATCAATGGAAAAAATTTGCAACCCCTCCTCCAAGGCTCCAGCTCCCCAGGCTCCGGTAACACTCTTTCCCGCATCTTTACGCCTAGGGTAGGGACAGCTCCATTCTTGCTGCCCCTGGGTGTCACAGTAGTCCTTCTTGGGTCTTCTAACTTGGTTCTCTAAATAGTCTCTTATTTAAATTCTCTTCAGACATCCATCGGATGCGACTTCTGTTTGCTCACAGCATTCTGGCTCCCTACGCTGGGAAATTTTGCCTTTCCATCCATTTATCTGTCGTTTTCCAAAATGGCTTTTAGTCACATACATCATACTGTCAACACAGAGAACCTGAACTTCTGGTCTAAGGGGAAAATAAATCTGAACCCACAGCATTACATAATAGAAAGCACCTGAAGATTTATTTATTTTATTAAAAATTTTTTTTCTTTATTCATTTTAGAGAGAGAGGAAAGGAGAGGGAGAGAGAGAGAGAAACATCAGTGAGAGAGAACATTGATTGGCCACCTCCTGCATGCCCCCCACTGGGGATTGGGCCGACAACCTGGGCATGTGCCCTGACTGGGAATTGAACCAGTGACCTCTTGAGCAACTGAGGATTTATAATCAGGAGTCCTGGATTTGAGGCCTGGCTCTATTACTTGCCCTGTGTTTGTGACAATGGACAAATGGCTGAACCTCAGTCTCTCCATCAATAAAATGGACAATCCAATATTGACCCTGCCAATCAGCCTGCAGCACTGCGTGGTATTGCGAGATTAGGGAAGGAATATTTATCGAATGAAAGAATGAATGAATGACCAAACAAAACGAGCTAATGCAAAAGAGTCACCTCTAGCTTCTAATGTCCAATCAAATTTTAATTTTTAAACACTTATTTTTTAAGATGCTCTCTTGACCAATTTCCACTTAGTTGACTCACTAGATTAACAGACTTGTTCCGTTTCTTCTATGAAACACACTAGCATGTAGAACTCTCCACAAATATACTTCCTTCCCTACATGCTTATCTACAGTCAGTGTGTTCATTATTGTCATTAATTGATTTAATTAAGCATTACAGATATTGTGGGAACATGAGGGTAAAAAGAAATATTGTCTCTAGCCCTGGCCGGTTTGGCTCAGCGGTTAGAACATTGGCCTGTGGACCAAAGAGTCGAGGGTTTGATTCCAGTGAAGGCCACGTACGTCGGTTGTGGTTCGTCCACGGCTCTGGTCGGAGTTGTATGGGAGGCAGCCAATCGATGTGTCTCTCTCACATTGATGTTTCTCTCTCTCTCCCTCTCTTTCTCTCTCCCCGCTCCCACTCTATCTGAAGATAAATAGAAAAACATCCTTGGGTGAGGATTGATAAAAAGAAATATTGTCTCTATGAAAATTAAGGTGAAACTCAGGAAGGCTTGAAGTGAGTGACTAAGGAAACTGAAATTGGATTTGCCATGGAAACTAGGGAAGACTAGGTGGAAGGGATTTGCGAGCCTTAGATAGAGGGAATGATTCTGCACACAGCATTTTTCGATTTTGACATGCCAAAAATAGAGAAGGGAAAATGGGCCATTGTAGCAGGAGGGCTGTAGATGTGGTCTATGCGAGAACAAAGACAAGGCTTACATCAGCCAGCCCGTGCCCATAGAATGTACACTCACATCCATTAGGTCAGGCAATTACATCGGTATGGATGCATTTACCATGGCTCCCTGTGATAACCAACTTCTTAGATTCACAGTTAGCTGATGGACCGAAGCCCTGATTTGACAGGATAATAGAGCTTCCTCACCTTTCTGAAGTTTTGTCTCCTCTTTTTTCCTATTCTTTCAGGTTCTCCTTTTCTCTGTTATTCCTTCCTGCCCCACCCCCTCACCTTTTTCTCTATTATTATTATTTTTTTTTTATTTATTTATTTTTTTTAATCCTCACCCGAGGACATTTTTCCATTTTTTGTACAGACAGAGTGGGAGGGAGAGAGAGGAAGAGAGAGAGTGAGAAACATCGATGTGAAAGGGACACATCGAGTGGCTGCCACCCGCACAACCAACCAGGGCCGGGGACAAACTGCAACCAAGGTACATGCCCTTAATGGGAACCGAACCCGGGTCTCTCCGGACCGCAGGCGGGCGCTCTAACCGCTGAGCCAAACCGGCCAGGGCTCTATTATTATTTTTTTTAATCCTCACCTGATGCCCGGTGGTGTGGCTCAGTGGTTGAGCGTTGACCCATGCACCAAGAGGTCACCGGTTCGATTCCCGGTCCAGACACATACCCAGGTTGTGGGCCAAATCCCCAGTGGAGGGCATGCAGGAGGCGGCCAATTGATATTCTCCCTCATCGATGTTTCTCTCTCTCTCTCTAAAATCAATAAAGAAAAAAAATTTTAATCCTCACCTGAGGATGTTTTTCTATTTATCTTCAGACAGAGTGGGAGGGAGAGAGAGGGAGAGAAAGTGAGAGAGAGAGAAACATCAATGTGAGAGGCACACATTGACTGGTTGCCTCCCGCACGACCCCGACCAGGGCCAGGGATGAACCGCAACCGAGTACGTGCCCTTGGCCAGAATCGAACCCTCGACTCATTGGACTGTGGGCCGATGATCTACTGCTCAGCCAAACTGGCCAGGGCCTTTCTGTCTCTTAAATGTCCAAATACGAAACTGATTTTTAAATTTATTTAATTTTTGCCTGGCTGGTTTGGTTCAGCAGTTGGAGCGTCAGCCTGTGGGCCGAAAAGTCCAGGGTTTTGCTCCTACTAAAGGCACATACCTCAGTTGCAGTTTGTCCTCGGCCCGGGTTAGGGTCATGTGGGTGGTAACCAGTTAATGTGTCTCTCTCACTTCGATGTTTCTCTCTCTATTCCTCCCTCTCTCCCTTCCTCTCTATCTGAGGATGGATGCAGAAATGTCCTCAGGTGAGGATAAAAAAAACCCAAACAAACTGATAAATTTATTTAATTTTTTTTTTTATCCTCACCCGAGGACATCTTTGAGTATTTTGTTCAGATAGAGTGGGGGGGGGGGAGGGAGGGAGAGAGTGAAAAACATCGACGCGAAAGGGACACATCGAGAGAGAGAGAGAGAGAGAGAGAGAGAAACATTGACGCGAAAGGGACACATCGAGTGGCTGCCACACGACCCAACCAGGACTGGGGACAAACTGCAACCAAGGTACGTGCCCTTAGTGGGAACTGAACCTGGGTCTTTCCAGACCACAGGCCAACACTCTAACCGCTGAGTGAAACCGGCCAGGGCTAATTTTTAACTCATTATATTTATTGAGTTAAATGGAGTCTTGTCCGTTGATTAACTTAGCATTCCTTTACCCACTGCATGCTGCTGTGATGTCATTTGCAGCCAAAGAGATGCTTTAACAAATACTGCAGGCAGTTGTGGCCTCTTATTTGCATATTGTCCGTATTAAGTTCTTTTTCTCTGTGGACCTATGACAGTTTCCTTTTTCGAGCATGAAATCAATGTCTCCGAAAAAAAATCTTATATAAACTCGAATGTATATTTTAAATGTTCTAGGGGAAATTACTCTTTAAAGAACTTCTGTGGTCGATTTTGTGTGTGTGTGTGTGTGTGGTTTATTTATAGTAAAACCAAGAACCAAGATTTTTATATACTGTGTTTGCTTAAAGTCAGGCAGATCTACAAACACATTCCTGTTTGTGAGGCATTTACAGCCTGTTAAGGAGAAACAGGACAGGGATTTTACAAAGCAAGTTGAAAAGGTTAGCAGACGACACAAGATCCTCTGTGTTACTGAAACTTCTTTGACATGCCAAAAGTAGAAACTAGTTTAGAATAGCAACAGTCACTAGATCAAACGTTCCTTTGCTGTGACGGGGAACTCACTACTTCACAGAGGAGCACATTCCATCTCCATCGGAAAGAACTGTCTGTTGACTCCAGCTCTGTCTTTCTATAATTGGTTTTGATCTGCTCTCAGGGGCTTCACACGAGAGACTGTCAAGGGCTGGAAGAGAGCCCCTTCCCAACAGCCCCTGCTGTTCATGAACTTTCTCTCCTGCAGGATAACAATGCATCGGTGGCTGGGCATCCCCTCCTGGACCTGAGCCCTGCCCTGGATTGGCCAGGGTCCTCCTTTTTTAAAAAAATTGTTTCATTTCTTTATTGATTTTTTTAGAAACATCCATGAGAGAGAATATCAATTGGCTGCCTCCTGCACGCCCCCCACTGGGGATCGGGCCCACAACCTGGGCATGTGCCTTGACCTGGAATCGAACCGGCGACCTGTTGGTGCATGGGTCAACGCTCAACACTGAGCCACACCGGCCGGGCGGCTGGGGTCCTGCTTTAAGCATGACCACCAGCCACATCTGAACACAAGTCTCTAAGCGTGGTCTGACCAGTTCATGAGCTTTTCCTTTTCCTTTTTCTCTTTCTTCCCTCAGTGCTGGGCATTCGTGCGCTCTGGACCCTGTGAGATCTGCTTCTGCCTCTTGCCCTCCTCTGCTCGGACTCGCTCTGGGGGATGGGTGGAGTGAGGGAGGGCCTCCCTGAGCTGGCTGCATTTCCCAGGTTCGTTGGTCAGCGGCGTCCTGTCACTGGGTGTGGCCAAAGGGAGACACACCGGTGGGAAGTTGGAGGTGGAGGGAAGAAAAGGCTGGGGTATATGTACCCCTCTCTGAGCAACTCTGCAGCAGCCACACCTCTGTGCTACAGCTTTCCCTGGGTGACCCCAGCCTCAGGACTCTAGTATCCCCTCCTCCTTTCTCTGAACCTCCCAGAGGTGGTCGCCAGTCTCTGCGGTGGCCAACTTCTGGGTGCTTCCCCAACCAGCTGGTTCGTCTCAGCTTGCCCCTCCCTGGTGCAGCAGCCAATACCCTGCATTCAATGCTTCCTGCCGACATACTCGACTAAGTACATATACTTACATAGTCTTTGTTTTCCGGTGGACTGGAGTGCAGCGCACTGCTTCCAGCAATGCAGTTTAGCCCTGGTTGGGTTGTGCGGGTGGCAACTACTCGATGTGTCCCTTTCACGTCGATGTTTCTCTCTCTCTCTCCCTCCCACTCTATCTGAACAAAATATCAAAAAAAAAAAAAAAAAAGATTGCACACAGATCTGGGGGCAAATACCACTGCGGTCGTACCTTTCCCACTCATCTCCCACATGTGCTCCCACCGTTGCAGCTGTTTCATGGAAGAGGAAACTGAGGCTCAGGCAGAGTACGGCAGAGCCAGGATTTGGGTAAGCTGCTGTCCAAACCCATCGCCGTTAGACCACACTGCCCCCGCTCAGTGACTTGGGACCACACTGCCCTTACTCACTGGCAGCTAAAACTCCAGGTTACATCAGCCCTTCCAGCTGGATTTCTGGAACCCAAGTGGAGTTCCTGCGGAGAGACTCGATTCGCGAGGCAGACCGTTCAGGAGCTGTTTTACGCTCCCTCGGCTCAGCACCTTCATTTTCCAGACGTTCTTAGGAGCCTCCTTTCAGAGATTTGACAATCAGTGAGTGCTGCGCCGATTCTATAAATATCCTTTTCTATAAATATCCATTTTGTGTGAGGCACCTGCTTCCGAGTGGCAACCACCTTGCTGAGAACAGCAAGTTTCAGGGTTCTGTTCTATTCCCATCTCTAATTACCGCTGAGGTGGGATTTCTTTCTTTTAAATGTGTCGCCCCAAGGAAAATGTGAAAACCAGGACACTGACCTTAACATTTCTGTGAGGTTTTTGCAATGAAAGAAAGAAAGCCCATGGAAAAATGATGGTCTTAAAAAGCCAGCGTTGAGTTTTCTAGTTGTCTCAGAGCGTAGGTAGCTGGGCTATCCTGGGTCACATGTTAAAGTCTCCAAACTCCACTTCTTGGTGGGGAGGCTCAGAGCCCCGAGGACAGGCTGCTTGGGTTCAGATGGTATTTCTGCAACGTTCTAGCTGTGCAACCTTGGGAGGTGGCTTCACCTCTCAGCATCTCAGCTCCCTCATTTGTGTCAAGGGGTTAGTGACAGTGTCTCCTCGGGTCTATGTGAGAATGATCTGACACAGTAGTTAGTGGTAAAGCACATAGAATGGTGCCCAGCGCATAGAACACAATCCACAGGAAGACATTTCTGTTACAATACGGCATACCCAGTGACTATATAATATATATGTCATGAATGACTTTTATGAATAATATATAATATTTTAATGCTTCCATATATATTCTATAATTTGCCCACCTGGCCAGGGGATGGGGCTCAAAAGAGGCAATAATATGAGGGGGCTCAGGTGCTCACACACACTTGTCTCTGTCCGTTGTTCATTTCCTGAGTCAATAGCAGATTTAAACGTTTACTTATGAACTTCTCCGGCCGGTCCACTTGCTGACGCCCCTCTTTTTCCTTGGCTAATGTTATAGGGGTTGTCCTAGCTTGTGTGGGGCTGCTCAGTCTTTCTTTCCTGAGCTACTGTCTCCTCCCTTTCTGGAAAGTCCAACTCAGTCTATATTTTATATATATATTTTCATCCTCGCCTGAGGATATTTGTCCACTGACGTTTAGATAGAGTGGAAGGGAGTGAGGGAGAGCGAGAGAGAGAGAAACATCGATGTGAGAGAGAGACCTCGATTGGTTGCCTTCTACACGACCCTGACCAGGAATTCAATCTGTGACGCTTCAGTCTGGGGGCCAACACTCTAACCACTGAGCCAAATTGGCCAGGGCCAACTCAGTCTGTTTTGTAGACTTCTTTTCCTTTAAGTGCTGGTGATCCTTGGGGCTACATCATAGACCTTCTTCTTTTGCCTAAACACTCTCCCTTGGCATCTCAAATTCCCCTGGCCTAACCCCTCCCCTAGAACATGGCTTCCACACCTGCATCTCTGACCCAGTCTCTGTCCTGCAGGCCTGCTGGGCATCTCCACTCTGATGGTCCATGAGCAGCTCAAATGCCAAATGTTCCAAACTGGACTCATCTGCTCCACCCACTCCGATGCTCAGGCCCCAAACCCAGCAGACTTCCTTCACTCTTTTCAAAGATTTCCTTAGCCTGGCTTGTGTGCTCAGTGGTTGAGCATCAACCCATGTACCAAGAGGTCTCCAGTTCGATTCCTGGTCAGGGCAGGTTGTGGGCTCGATTCCCAGTGCAGGGCATGCAGGAGACGGCCAGTGGATGTTCTCTCTCATCGATGTTTCTTTCTCTCTCTCCCTCTCCCTTCTTCTCTCTCTAAAATTAATAAAGAAAAATTATTTTAAAAATGCCCTTAAACATTTTAAAGTGTACAATTCAGTGATTTTCCATATTTTTACAAATTTGTTCAATCATTATTACTCTCTTATTCCAGATCATTTTTATCAACCTCCAAAAGAAACTCCAGACTCATTAGAGTCACCCCACATTTTCCTCTCCCTCCAGCCCCTGCCAATCTCCGTCTCTATGGATTTGCTTGTCTGAACTTTTCATATAAATGGAATCCTACCTTATGTGGTCTTTTGCAACTGGCTTCTTTCATTTAGCATGGTGTTTTCATGGTTTATTGATGTTGTAGAATAAATCATTCCTTTTTAATGGCTGAATAATATAATATCCCATTGTATGGATAGACCACATTTTATTTATCCATCATTAGCTGATGGACATTTAGGTTTTCACTTTTGGTTATAAATAATACTATTATGAACATTCAAACATAAGTGTTTTTGTTGTTTTTTTTAAATTGATTTCAAAGAGAGAGAAAGAGAAGAGAAGAGAAGAGCGAAAGAGAGACATTGAGGTGAGAGAGAAACATCGATTGGTTGCCTCCCGAGTGCACCCAGACAGGGATCAAATCTGCAACCTAGGTATGTGCCCTGACCAGGCGTTGAACCTGCCACCCTTCGGTGTACAGGATGATGCTCCAACCACACTGTCCAGAGTATAAAACATACGTTTTTATGTAGTTGTATGTTTTCATTTTTCTTGGGTATATTCCTAAAAAGAATTATTAGGTCACGTGATAACTTGATGTTTACTATGAGGTACTTCCAAACTGTTTTCCACAGCAGGTATAGCATTTTAAATGACCACCAGTAGTACATGAGGATGCCAGTTTCTCTACATCTTCACCAACACTTGTTATTGTCTGTCTTGCTAATTTTAGCTATCTTAGTAGGCATGAAGTGATATCTCATTGTGGTCGTGATTTGCATGGCATGCAGGAGACGGCCAGTGGATGTTCAACATTCTTGTTGAACATCTTTTCACATACTTACTGGCTATTTGTATATCTTCTTTGGAGAATGTCTATTTAATTCATTTGCCTATTTTAAATCGGATTATTTGTCTTTTTATTGTTGAGTTGTAAGTTTTAAAAACATATTCTGGATACTAGATCCTTATCAAATGTATGATTTGTACATATTTTTCCCATTCTGTGTGCTGTCTTTTTACTTTCTTAATGCTGCCCTTTAAATCACAAAATGTTTCATTTTGCTGAAGTCCAATTTATCTAATTTTTTTTCTTCATCATTTCTGCTTTTTGTGTCAGATCTAAGAAATATCGAAGGTTATGGAGATTTATGCCTGATTTCTTCTAAGAATAGCTTTTACCTTCATGTCTGTGATCTACTGGGAGTTGATTTCTGTCAAAGGTGTATGCACCATTTGTTGAAAGGACTATTCTTTCCCCATAAAATTATCTTTGCACCCATGTCAAAAATCAATTGACCATAAATGGAAGAGTTTATTTCTGGACTCTCATATATGTTTGTCCTTAGATGAGCATCTCCATGCTTGACTCTTCTCTCTCCCTCACTCCACATCCATGAATTGTGTATCTGTCAGAGGCTGGTGCTGTGGTTGGAGACAGGTATACAGCTGTGAGCAAGAAGGACATTGTTCTTGCTCTCAAGGATCTGACATTATTCTGGAAGTGGATATGCAACATACGAGTAAAGAGACAAAGAAAAGATGGCTTCAGACAGTGACTAGTGCTATGGAAAACAGAAGAAGGTTGTGAGATAAAGAGTGACTGTTGGAGGTTACAGAGGGGGCTACTTTGTTTATTTATTTATTATTTTGTTAATTCTCATATCAAAGGATATGTTTCCACTGATTTTTAGATAGAGTGGAGGGGAGAAGGGAGGGAGAGAGAGAAAAAGAGAGAGAGAGAGAAAGACATCGATGTGAGAGAGACACATTGATTGGTTGCCTTCCTATGACTCCGAACATGACCCATCTGACCACGACTGGGGGATTGAACCTGCCTTTGACCCCTTGACCGGGAATGGAGCCTTCAGTTGGCAGGCTGATGCTCTAACTGCTGAGACAAACCAGCCAGGGTGGGAGGGGGCTACTTTATACTGGGATTCTCCGAAAGACCTTCCTGAGCAGTACCATTGGAGGTCTTAATGAGAAGTTAGACATGCAGAGTTTGGGGCAGTATGTGCCAAGCACAAGGGCAGAATTAGCCTGAAGATGAAACTGATACACAGAGCAGAGCAAAGTAGCCCTGGCCTGTTTGGCTCAGTGGTAAGAGTGTTGGCCCATGGACCGAAGAGCTAAGGGTTCGATTCCCAGTCAAGGGCACGTGCCTGGATTGTAGGTTTGATCTTGGGCCCCGGTCAGGGTTGTGCAGGAGGCAACGAATTGATGTGTCTCTATCACATCGATGTTTCTCTTTTTTTTCTCTCTCTTTCCCTCCCTTCCACTCTAACAATCAATGGAAAAATATCCTCTGATGCATGTATGCATAACCAGTGGACATAGACAACAATGCTGGGGGGATGGGGGAAAGCGGGATGGGAAGGAGGGTGTCTAGGAAGGAAAAAGGAGAAAGATCTGTAACAAAAATAAATTAATAAAAATTAAAAAAAAGAAAAGAAAAATATCTTCTGGTGAAGATTTAAAAAGGGGGGGGGGACAAAATAGAAACATACAGAAAGATAGAGGCAAAACCCTGATTAAAATATGCCTGAGCCCTGGTTTGGCTCAGTGGTCAGAGCGTCGGCTGGCAGACCAATGAGCTGCGGGTTCGATTCCAGTCAAGAGCACATACGTAGGTTGCGGTTCGTTCCAGGCCCTGGTCGGGTGCAACCAGTCGATGTGGCTCTATCACATCAATGTTTCTCTTTGTCTCTCTCTCTCTCCGTCCTTACCACTCTATCTGATAATAAGTAGAAATATATCCTCAGGTGAGGAATAAAAAAACAAAACATGCCCGAATTCCACTTAGCTCCGGGCTTTCAGTAATTGAGCCATTACTTTCCCGCCAATATTGTTGGAGCCTATTTTGAATGGAGTGTTCCGTGGTTAACAACCTATAGTATCCACACCGAAGCAACTGCTTGTTTCCCTCACTAGACTGGAAGCCCCGAAGGGCAGGCAGAGTATTTGTTTTGTTCAAATTTGCAAGCAGGCAGCTCTTTTAAAAAAATTTTTTTTCCCTTTATTGATATTTTAGAGAGAGGAAGTGAGAGAGAGAGAAAGATAGAAACATCAATGAGAGAGAACATCGACTGGCCACCTCCTGCATGCCCCCCACTGGGGATCAGGCCCACAACCTGGGCATGTGCCCTGACTGGGAATCCAACCAGTGACTTCCTGGTGCAGGGGTCGACGCTCAACCACTGAACCATACTGGCAGGACGCAGGCAGCTCTTATATGCAACTTTTATTTTATTTTTTTAATTAATTAATTAATTAATTTTTGTTACAGATGTTTCTCCTTTTCCCTCCATTGATTCCCCCCGTCCCCTCCCTCCCCGCCCTGTCCCCAGCTTTGTTGTCCATGTCCATTGTTTTATTTATTTATTTATTTATTTATTTTTTATCCTCACCCGAGGACATTTTTGCATTTTTTTGCATTTTTTGTTCAGACAGAGCGGGAGGGAGAGAGAGGAAGAGAGAGAGAGAAACATCGATGTGAAGGGACACATCGAGTGGTTGCCACCCGCACGACCAACCAGGGCCGGGGACAAACTGCAACCGAGGTACGTGCCCTTAGCGGGAACCGAACCCGGGTCTCTCTGTACCGCAGGCCGACGCTCTAACCGCTGAGCCAAACCGGCCAGGGCCCATGTCCATTGTTCATGCACACATGCATATAAGTTCTGTGGTTTATCTCTCCCCCACCACCCCCTCTTCTGGGGATAGTCACTCTGTACCCCACTTCCACTTCTCTGGGACTACCCCATTCCTCAGACTGTTATGTTCATTATATTCCACAAATAAGTGAGATCATATGATACTTGTCTTTCTCTGTTTGGCTTGTTTCGCTTAGGATAATACTTTCTAGGTTCCTCCATGTCATCTCAAAGGATAAGAGATCTTTCTTTCTTACAGCTGCATAGTACTCCATTGTGTATGTGTACCACTGCTTTTTTATCCATTCGTCTACTGATGGACACTTGGGCTGTTTCCAGATCTTAGCTATTATAAGTAGTGCTGCTACGAACATGGGGGTACATATATTCTTTCTGACTGGTGTTTCAGGCTTCTTAGGGTATATTCCTAGAAGTGGGATCACTGGGTCAAATGGAAGTTCAATTTAAAATTTAAAAAAAAAAAATTTTTTTTTTTATCCTCACCCGAGGACATTTTTCCTTTTTTTTTTTTTTTTTTTTGTTCAGACAAAGTGGGAGGAAGAGAGAGAGAGTGGAGTGAGAGAGAGAGAAACATCCATGTGAAGGGACACATCGAGTGGCTGCCACCCGCACAACCAACCAGGGCCAGGGACAAACTGCAACTGAGGTACGTGCCCTTAGCGGGAACCGAATCCGGGTCTCTCTGTACCGCAGGCCGATACTCCAACCGCTGAGCCAAACCGGCCAGGGCAATTTTAAATTTTTTGAGGTAACACCATAGTGTTTTCCATAGTGGCTGCACCAGTCTGCATTCCCACCAGCAATAGAGTCCCCTTTCCTCCACACCCTCACCAACACTTGTTGTTTGATGATTTGTTGATGGCGGCCATTCTGACAGGTGTGAGGTGATACTTCATTGTTGTTTTAATTTGCATCTCTCTGATGATTAGTGATGTTGAGCATTTCTTCAAATGTCTCTTAGCCATTTGTATGTCCTGTTTGGAGAGGTGTCTATTTAGTTCCTCTGCCCATTTTTTTTTTTTTTTTCATTTTTTTTTGTTCAGATAGAGCGGGAGGTAGAGAGAGGAAGAGAGAGAGAGAGAAACATCGATGTGAAGGGACACATCGAGTGGCTGCCACCCGCACGACCAACCAGGGCCGGGGACAAACTGCAACCGAAGTACGTGCCCTTAGCGGGAACCGAACCCGGGTCTCTCTGGACCGCAGGCCGACGCTCCAACCGCTGAGCCAAACCGGCCAGAGCTGCCCATTTTTTAATTGGGTTCTTTGTTTTCCTTTTGTTGAGTTGTATGAGCACTCTATATATATTGGAAATTAACCCCTTATCTGATATATCATTGGCAATTATGCTCTCCCATACAGTGGGTTGCCTTTCCATTTTGATGACTGCATCTTTTGCTGTGCAGAAGCTTTTGAGTTTGATGTAGTCCCATGTGTTCATTTTCTCCTTTGTTTCTGTTGCCTTAGGTGATGTATCCGTAAAAATTCTGCTGTGTATGATGTCTGAAATTTTGTTGCCTACAGTTTTTTCTAGGATTTTTATGGATTCACAGGTCACATTTAAGTCTTTTATCCATTTTGAATTTATTTTTGTGTATGGTGTAAGTTGATGGTCTAGTTTCATTTTTTTGCATGTAGCTGTCCAATTTTCCCAACACCATTTATTAAAGAGTCTGTCTTTACTCCACTGTATGCTCTTGCCACCTTTGTCAGTTATTAATTGAGCATATTGCCTTGGGTCAATTTCTGGGTTCTCTGTTCTGTTCCACTGGTCTATATGCCTGTTCTTGTGCCAGTACCAGGCTGTTTTGATTACAGTGGCTTTGTAGTATAACCTGAAATCTGATAATGTGATCCCTCCTACTTTGTTCTTCTTTTTCAAGATTGGTGTGGCTATTTGAGGTCTTTTTTGGTTTCATATGAACTTTTGAAGTATTTGTTCTAGTTCTGTGAAGTATGTCATTGGTATTTTGATGGGGATTGCATTGAATCTATAGATTGCTTTGGGTAGTATGGACATTTTAATTTTTTTTTTTATCCTCATCCGAGGACATTTTTCCATTTTTTGTTCAGATAGAATGGGAGGGAGAGAGAGGAAGAGAGAGAGAGAGAAACATCGATGTGAAGGGACACATCGAGTGGCTGCCACCTGCACGACCAACCAGGGCCGGGGACAAACTGCAACGGAGGTACATGCCCTTAGCGGGAACCGAACCCAGGTCTCTCTGGACCGCAGGCTGACGCTCCAACCGCTGAGCCAAACCGGCCAGGGCTAGTATGGACATTTTAATGATGTTAATTCTTCCAGTCCATAAACAAGTATGTGCTTCCACTTTTTTTATATCTTTCTCTATTTCTTATTTTGATGACCTGTAGTTTTCTGCGAATAGATCTTTTATTTCTTTGGTTAAGTTTATTCCTAGGTATCTTAATTTTTTTGCCACAATGGTAAATGGGATTTTTTTAAAGTTTTCTTTCTGTGAGTTTATCATTGGTGTATCTATATGCAACTTTTAATGCCCAAGTTTAAGAATCAAGACATTTCAGCCCTGGCCAGTTTGGCTCAGCGGTTAGAGCGTCGGTCTGCAGTCCAGAGAGACCTGTGTTTGGTTCCCGCTAAGGGCACGCGTACCTCTGTTGTAGTTTGTCCCTGGCCCTGGTTGGGTCGTGTCGGTGGCAACCACTTGATGTGTCCCTTTTACGTCAATGCTTTTTTTTTCTCTCTCTCCCACCTACTCTATCTGAACAAAATATCGAAAAATGTCCTCGGGTGAGGATAAAATAAAAGAAGAAATTTCAAAAAGAGATCAGATGTGTTGCGTTGCTTACACTATTGGAAGGTTCAGCACTTTCATGCTAAGATTTCTGCATGGCAACCAGGGCAGAGCTGAGAACCAGCAGCCTTGTTTAAATGTCAGTTCTGAAGAAGAAACTGACACCTAGATCGCTGCGGACCAGAGAGGATCACCCCGGCTGGGAAAAATGTATCTTCAGGCTGCATTCTTGGCTCATTTACAATACGTGTCTGCCCCCTACAGGCAAGTGAGTCTGTGAGCTCCTTGGACACATAATAGGCCCAGTGCCAGAAATGAATGAATGAACTAAGGAATGAACGAACGAACGAACGAACGAACGAATGAATGAATGAATGCATGCACACATTTATACCATTCTCCCAATCCTTAATACAGTACATAGAACATAGGGTCAAAAACTTTTACTTCTTTTCTGAAGAAACGAATTGAATTAGATTGCTTTTTAAATTGTGTAGCTCTCAATCTAAACAAATATTTACACACAGTATTTACTTCTGGTGTGCAGTTTATTTTTCTGCCTTAACTAGGCAAGTTGACTTCAGGGTGCTCAAAATCAGGGTACTCTTTATAGCAAACCCTTTACATTTTCAATCCAGCAGAGGGCGACAGCAACAATGACTAGAAGGAGAACAGCACAGGTGGAAAGCATTCAAGGTCTTCCTTTAATAATGCTGAACTTTGAAGTCAGATTCAAGATGGGGCCACTTTTTTTTGCTTATTATTTAATATTTTTCAATAGATAATGCATTTATTTAATGGTTCAAAAATAAAACAAACAAAAAAATGTGGTGAAAATTCCCTCCCACCCTTCTCTCCCTGTACCTGGCTTCCTACCTAAGCTCCCTCACAGATACAACTGTTATTTTTCTCTTGTGTGCTTCTCCAGAGGTTTGCTTTTATGCACATACAAACAGATAAAAATATCTATTTACACCTTCCTCCACTTTATCCAAAGGTGTTCCGAATATACTGTTCTGTAGCTTGCGTTCCTTTCTTCATGATAGAACATTTCATATCAGTACATAGAGAGAAGTCTCTCTGTCTCTCATTATCTCTCTTATAGCTGCATAGTTTTCCATGGCATACTTGTATCATTTTCTATTTATCCAGCGCCCTACTGGAGGGCATTCTGGTTATTCCTTATCTGCTGCTACTAGAAATAAAGCTCACTGAATAACATTGACTATATTTTGCACATACATGAGTATATCTATAGCAGTGGCTGTCAGCCTCAGCTGGGGACGGGGGGGCTTTAAAAATCCCAGCACTGCTCGGCTGGTGTGACTCAGTGGTTGAACATCGACCCATGAACCAAGAGGTCGCCGGTTTGATTCCTGGTCAGGGCACATGCCCAGATTGTGGGCCCAAACTCCAGTGTGGGCATACGGGAGGCAGCCAGTCGATGTTCTCTCTCATTGATGTTTCTATTTCTCTCTCCCTCTCCCTTCCTCTCTCTAAAAATCAATAAATAAAAAATTTTTTTCTTAAAAAAAAAAAACAAAAACCAACACCCAGGCTATACCTCAGATCAGTTAACTTCAGAATCTCTAAGAGTGGGACCAGGGCATCCTTATGATTCCAGTGTCCAACCAAGGAGGGCATCACTGACCCTTTAGGGGAAATTGATTGGTCAAGAGAACACAGACTGGTAAATTTGCTCTATATTGCCAAATGGTTTTTTGAGGGGGTTGTACCAATTTGCACTTCCACCTGCTATGTATAAGAGGGCCTGGGTCTGCCCTGGACAGTGTGGCTCAGTTGGTTGGGCATCGTCCCACATACAGAAAAGTTACTGGTTTGATTCCCTGGTAGGGGCATGCAGGAGGCAGCAGACAGGTGTTTCACTCTCACATATAGATGTTTCTCTCCCTTCCTCTCTCTCTAAAAATCAATAAAGTTCTTTTTCTTTTTCTTTTTTTTATTTAAAGAGGGCCTAGGTCTTCATAATCTTACCAACAAAGCAGTCTCCTCAAACTTTGATTTTTGCCAACCTGCTAATTTTTTTTTTTTTTTTATCCTCACCCGAGGACATTTTTTTGTTCAGGTAGAATGGGAGGGAGAGGGGGGGGGGGAGAAGAGAGGGGTGAGAGGAGAGAGAGAGAGAGAGAGAGAGAGAGAGAGAGAGAGAGAGAAACATCGACGTGAAAGGGACACATCGAGTGGCTGCCACCCGCACGACCAACCAGGGCTGGGGACAAACTGCAACCGAGGTACATGCCCTTAGCGGGAACTGAACCCGGGTCTCTCTGGACCGCAGGCTGATGCTCTAACTGCTGAGCCAAACCGGCCAGGGCAACCTGCTAATTTTTTAAAAGGCATCTCAGTCCTGCTTTCACGTGCATTTCTGTTATTAGGGGTTGATATTGAGCATCTTTTCATATGTTTAAGAGTCATTTGATCTGTCTGGTTATAGTCTGTGCCCATTTATTTCTTTTAATTTACTTATTAAAAATTTTTTTTCTTTATTGATTTTAGAGAGAGAGGAAGGGAGAGGGAGAGATAGAAACATTGATGAGAGAGAACATCAACTGGCTGCCTCTTGCATGCCCCCCACTGGGGATCGGGCCCACAACCTGGGCATGTATCCTGACCAGGAATCGAACCAGCCACTTCTTGGTGCATGGGTCGACGCTCAACCACCAGCCACACCAGCCGGGCTTCTCTATATGGCAGCAAGACTAATTCTTTGTGATTTGAGTTTCAAATACTTTTCACTGCTTTGTCTTTTGTTTTTACACTTTACATATGAGGTAATATGTTTTTTCCCTTGAAGAAGACTTTATTTATTTATTTATCTTCACCTGAGGATATGTTTTAATTGATTTGAGAGAGAGAGAAAGAGATAGAGAGAGAGAGAGAGAGAGAGAGAGGAACATTGACATGTGAGAGAAACATTGATCAGTTGCCTCCTGAATGTGCCCTCACTGAGAATTGAACCCACAACCTTTCAGTGCACAGGATGGTGGTCCAACTGAGTCACATCGGCCAGGGCAAGACTTTTTAAATATTTGAATGTATCCATCTTTTGTTATGACTCCTGAATTTTGATCATGGTTAGAAAGACTTTTCCCATTCCAGACTTATAATGGAAGCTCCGCTGTTTCCTTCTGAACCTTTGTGGTTTCCATTATTTACATTTAAATCTTTGATCCTGCCCTGGCCAGGCTGGCTCAGCAGTTAGAGCATCGTCCTGTGGTCCAGAGAGACCCAGGTTTGGTTCCCGCTAAGGGCATGTACCTCGGTTGCAGTTTGTCCCTGGCCTGGTTGGGTCGTGCGGGTGGCAACCACTCCATGTGTCCCTTTCACATTGATGTTTCTCTCTCTCTTCCTCTCTCTCCCTCCCACTCTATCTGAACAAAAAATGAAAAAATGTCATTGGGTGAGGATTAAAAACAACAACAACTTTGATCCTGTTGTGGCGGCAGAATGGCACCAGGTGTTAGACCAGTGGGATCAGATCCAACCTGGGTTCAGCAACCTTGGCACTTGAGTTCTGGCTAGGAAAGAATTCAGAGCCAAGACTCAGACTATAACAGAACATTTACTTAGAAAATCACAGAGGTAGAAAAAGTAATTCCTGAAATAAATGGGCTGAGGAAACAAGTTATAGAGATAAAGGAAGGATCCTTGGAGCTCAGAAGTGAGGGAGGTAAAGGTGATGTGCCTGGGAGGAGGAGGGTTAGGGGGAAGGAAAGGCAAGCTGGGCCTCTGTCCTAAGGGTTTTAAGGGTGGAGATTTTATGGGAGGCCCTAGGGGAAGATCTCAATAGAATATTCAGCAGCTTTCCAGGTGTGTCCTTTCATGATCAGGTCTCTGTCGATTGATTGGTCCGTGCCAGGGCAGGGGGTCATTAGTCAATGCAGCTGGTCCTGAGATCAGCCATTTGGTTTTGCTGCTTCTCTGGGCCTGGAGCTGAAATACAACTGAGGCCTAGATGTTATCTCTAGGGAGGGAAGGTCAGTGATATGCTAGAAGAGGAAAGGCCACCCTGGGGACGAGGTCCCACTCTACAGTTGTCCTTTGCTAGGCATCTGGGGCTTTTCACCCTGGTGACCTTCTGTACCTGGCCCTTCGTCCTTGCTCTGCTCATGTCTAACTGCCTACCACAGTCCTTTTGGAATTTACCTTGATCGATGATGTGATGTATGGATCCATTTTTGTTTTCCTATGGCCAATTGTACTATTAGCTTTATCAGGGAATAAGGTAGTAACTGCTTTGGGCTGCATAAAATTGGAATTTTTTGTTTTTGTGTTTTGATTTATCGTGTGGGGGTTAGAATGAATCACCCCAAGGTATGTCCCTGTGGTGTGCAAATTGATTTGAGCTAAAGGCAGCTGTAGCCTCAGGCTCAAGAAAAATTTTTGCCCTTTCCTTAGCTACCCAGAACTTGAATTAAGGGCCTTGACCATAGTGAGCCATTATCAGAGATGACCCCTTTTGACCTATCTATCAGGCAGGACAACCTTCTGTTTGCCAGACATCTGCTCTTATCATCCTGCAATAATCATTTGAAGCCCCCAAGGCACTTTACCTCACCCCTAGCTCAGAATGTCTTATATACCCAATGTTTCCATTCTGTCTCTGAACCTCTTATGCAAATGGGGTCTGACTCTCTCATGTATGCAGGATTCCCACACATATGTACATATTAAATTCGGTTATTTTATCTTACTAAATTGTCTTAAGGGTAGAGGAAAGTTCCTCCCCCACAAATAGCAACACCTTCTCCTACTTTCCTGGAAATGTGGTCCCCGCCACCCATTGATTAATTTTTTTTTTTTGCCAGTAAGAATTTTATTATTAGCCCCTGACCTTTTGGGTTTCTTTCTTTCTTTTTGTTAATCCTCGCCCGAGGATACTTTTTCATTGATTCTTAGAGTGGAAGGGAAGGAGGGAGATAGAGAGAGAAACATCCATGTGAGAGAGACACATCGATTGGTTGCCTCCCACACAACCTCTGCCGGGGCCTGGGATTGAACCTGCAACCCAGGCATGTGCCTTGACCAGGAATCGATTCTGCGACCATTCAGTCTGCAGGCTGATGCTCTAACAAATGAGCCAGACTGGCCAGGGCTAGGTTTTTATTTAGGATTTATTTTAATTACTTAATAACCAACAGAGATGACCTTTTATTGACTATCTAATATATTTGTTTACACATATCATTTCAGTTAAACTATCAACAACTCTACAATGTCAGTGCTTGTATTATTCCATTCCAGGAGAGCAATCTCAGAGTTTCTGAGGTTTGCCTAAGGACCCACAGTTAGAAAGTGACAGTGCTGGATGCAATTCAAGAGGCTGGTCTCCAGGGTCTCGCCCTTTTACCTGCCATGACACTGTAACTGGTCTTTGTGGACTGACTGGATGAGGAAATGAGGAAGACAGAATGAATCAGCTCTTGCACTCAGAGGAAACCAAAGGGGGAGATAAGACCTGAATGTAAATAACCAGAATACAAAGTAAACAGTGATCCCACCAGTTTTGGAAGCAGTCCACTTTCTATCCCCTTCTATTTAAAATGCTTACTTCCTCCAATTTCTCCCCACCTAAAACCACAGAGCTATAAACACTGGGGTGGGGGTGGGGCTGTCTCCTTTGGTTTGATGCATCAAGTCACCCACTTGGAGACTCCCTGTGGAGCTCTGCAGCTGGGGGGAGTGAGGGAAAAGGAAAGAGGGGAATAAGGAGGAGGGAGATGCAAGGTGGGGGAGGGAAGAGGAGGGAGGGGAAGAGGAAGAGAGGAGGAGGAAGAGGAGAGCTTGAGGAAGACGGACTAGGGAGGAGGAAGAAGGGGCTGTGGGTGGGGATAATGAGGAGAGGACTGGAGTGGAGAGGAGGAGGTTGGAAAGAGGCTGGGAAGAGGTTAGGGGGAGAAGGAAGAGCAAGAAGGGGAGGGGGAGGGGGTATAAGGAGGAAGAAGAAACCAGAAGGGGGAGGAGGGAGACACAGTAGAGAAGGGAAGAAGGAGGAGGAAAAGGGGTTGGGGAAAAGGAAATGGGGGGAGATGGAGTTGGAGGAGTGGGAGAACAAGGACGGGGTTCGGAGGAGAGGAGAGGGAGGAGGAGGGAGAAGAAAGAAGGGAAGAGAGGGAGAGAGAAAAGGAGGAGGGAGCAGGGAGAGGGAGGAGGAAAAGCGCTTTCTAGGAGTTGCGCAACCCGCCGGGGCTGAGATTGGCCGCCAATGAGTAAAGATGCCCCGCCCCAGAGGCCCGACGGCCAATGACGATGGGGGCGTGGCGATCGCGGCCTGGGCGGCCAATGGTCAGAGGGGGCCTGGGCGGTGCGGCCGGGGGGCGGGGCGGTGAGGCCTAGGTCCCGGCGCGCGCTCGGTAGCACTCGCAGCCGCGGTTGCATTGGGAGTTCGGAGCTCGCAACCCCGCTTTGCCGTCGCCGCCGCCGCCGCCCGCCAGCTTTCCGCGCGTCCGCGCCGTGCTCCAGTCCCTGCGGCCTGCCCCGGACGCGTTCGGTCTCTCTGAGCACAGTGTCTCCGCTGCGGCCAAGCGGCGATGGCCACCAAGATCGACAAAGAGGCTTGCCGGGAGGCGTACAACCTGGTGCGCGACGATGGCTCGGCCGTCATCTGGTGAGGAACTTTCCTTTGCTCTCCAGGCCCCGCTCCCCGAGCTCGCGATGGCCCTGGTGCACTGAGCCGTCTTCCAGATGGGACGGATTAAGGGTCATCCTGTGCTGTCTTCCGCAGCCTTAACCCAGGACAGCGTGGGAAGCCAGCCAGCGCTGGCTTCTCCCCAGCCAGAGCATCTTTTAGATTGTCCTGCTGGAAGCTGGGCATCATGCAGCTACCAACGCTGATGTGTGTGTGTGTTTTTTCTTCTTCCAATCCAAAGGGTGACTTTTAAATATGACGGCTCCACCATCGTTCCCGGCGAGCAGGGAGAGGAATATCAGGACTTCATCCAACAGTGCACAGGTAGGAGACGCGCCTTTTGGGGGAATTACTGATCTTTTGGGAAATGGTCCACGTCTGGGAGGAGGCCGTCGCCACCTTGGGTGCCCCTGACGCTGGAGGAACCAGATTTGAGCTTTTTAAAGCCTCCCAAAGCCTTCTCCCCCCTGGACATTCAGAGCAACCAGAGGTGACCTGGCTTCCTTGCTCCGCAGTACCCTTACTAGCCGGCTCCTTTGCCTCCTGCGGATCACTGGTTTTCACAGTCAACTCAGGAGGTTCCAAATGCCAGTGTTCAGCCCTCCCATCCTCCCCTCTGATGGGTCAGTGAGCCAAATAAAAACAATCTCGTGCTTATTGCAAGAGAAACAAACTATCAGCTGCAACCCTCCTTTCAACCACAATCATTGTCAGTGTGTGGGCTATATATATGTTTCTTATTTGAAGAATACAGAGCCAGATATAAAGGGTCCCCCCACTCCTATGATTATGTTTGTATGGAATTGTAGAAAAGGCAATGCTAATCCTTGGTGTGAAAAGTCAGAAATAGTGGTCACATTTTGGCATAGATAGCCACTGACAAGAAAGGTTGGGGGTGGAGGGTCCTGTATTTCCATCCGGGGGTGATAGTGGTGGGCACATATGTAAGCAATCATTAAGCAAAATGCTTAAGATTTTAAAACTTTGTGCACTTCCCTGGTAGTTGAACCATTAAAAGGAAAGAACACATGGTGTATATAACTGTAAACCCCTCAACAGAGGCAAAGGTTCACCATTATTGGTGACAGGACCCTTTATAGCTGAGTTTGGAGAATGGGCTCACTCTGGCTTCTGGTCTCCAGCTTGGAAATAGATATATTCAGAGAAAGACAGTGCAGCTTGAAGGTTAGGGCGGGACTCTGAGCCAGCTTGGTGGGTGGGTTTGAACCTGAGTGGCCACTTCCTCCCTGTACGGTTTGGGGCAAGTTACTTAACCTCTCAGTGCCCTGGCTTCCTCACTTATGATCTCGGAGGGCTGTTGTGGGTGTAGGTGAGTCAGTGTGTGCCACACGTCAGGACAATGCCCGGACAAACTACATGGTCGTTTGTGAAATAAATAAAAGTATAGAATTGCGCCAAGCATCGCATGACGGCTCCTTTTCTTAACTGCTTCCTTATGATATTTTGCATTTAGTCTAATTCAAAGAATATTTATGAAGTATATGCTATGGGCAGGGTAGTAAAAGCCACTCCCCCCCCAACTAAAATGTGTGCCCCGAGAGCTGCCTCTCGACATTCACTCATTGCTTTTGTAAGTGATTGGTCTAAAATACTGGTCACATAAAGTGCTATAACAACTCATGTTTCAAAAGGCGCACAGGACCTCTTGTAGAGAGTTGGTGGGTCAGGATTTAGACCCAGGCCCCTGACTCCAGAGCCCTGTCTTAACCACTTCCATCTTTCCACTGCAGTGGCGAATGCTTTTGCAAGTAGAATAAGTGCAAACTCTTGACTTTCCACCGATTTGGTGCACAACGAAGCGATTCAGCAGTATTTTTGACTTTGCTGGCTCTGAAGTTTTGTCTCACAGGCCAGTTTTCCTCCTCTCTGAACTTGAGGACAGTAAACTAGCAGTTTCTTTCCTCCTGCTGGCCATCCATGTCCCCGCCCCATCAGACTGGGTTTCCTTTCTGAAGCTATTGTTCTCTCCATCAAGCAGGAGAAGGTGACCTGGGGAAGACAGACCATCCGGTTAATAGATTCCTAACAGATGCTCCTGGCCATTGGGCCTGCAAAGCTGGAAGGTCTTGCTTGGGTCAGAGAACACTTCCTTCCTCCCTTGAGCTTTGTGGTTTTCTACTCTGACCCTCCCCCAAGCACAGAGATGGGAGTGGGGAGTGTCTAGCAGGGGAACTAAAAATGCTTTCCCTGCTGCTTGTTGATCTTATGAATGGACCATGGGATCTGAAGGCTCTGTCTGCTTTGGCTGGAAGTCTGCCTGCCTTCCTCATCCATCTGTTGGACAAATGTAAAGGCGAGTTGTGGGTGCTGTGTCTGCTCTTGTTCCTCTTGGAAAAGCCTGTTCCTTCCCACTGCTGTGTCCTCATAACTTAGTGTCAAAAGAATCGAACACCAACTAGTAACTTTATACATCAGTCATGCACTTGGTGTGCCTTGTCTTTGTTACTGAGATTGTTCCCCTTCCACAGATGTGTAAACCAAAGCCCAGAGAGGTTAAGTGACTTGCCCGAGATCACGCAGCTACACTGGCTCCAAGGCCCATGCTCTTGGCCTTTTCACTCTAAGGAAGTGGTTTAGATTCTCATCTCCAAGCCATGAGGCTTCTTCAGTGGTATAGCAGGTTCCGACTGGGCTTGTGGGATTGTTTGCAGTTACCCATTTGCATGATGCAGGGAGGGCTCTCTGTGGCCCTAATTCCTAGCCAGGTGTCCTGACAGGCCTGAGGGTCCCCTCTTGAACAGGCTTCCTGTTTCCAAACATCTCTGGGCCGTAGGGATGGGAGTGTGGGTTTCCTCCTGGGCTCGCTTCCCTCTCTGGCACTCCCTCCTGGGTCATTATCTCTGAAACACCCTCCTTCTTCTCTCTCCTCTCTGGCTACTGTCTTCCTTCTCCCGTCTCCCCCTAGCATTTTTCAGAGTGGAATCTGCCTATCCATTCTCCTGCTCTCATCTCTCCTCAGCCTCCAAAGCTGGCCTCCTTGTCTACAGCAGCTGTTTTCTGGAAGGTCACCGATCTGGAAAGTTGCTGGGCCCTCCTCTCCTGTTTTTTTCTGCTGGCAGGATTTGGACCCTCTGTGGCCTTGCATTAGCTCTTCTGACACACCTGGTCCTTCCTTCTGCGCTCACAGCTTTATGCTTCAGTCCATGCGTGTGGTCAGAGGTTTCAGGTGCAGTGAGAGAGGCCCTGTGTGGATTGGCTTAAGCAAAAAAAATGGTCTATAGCTTCCATGGTGGGAAAGTCCAGGGGAATTGCTGGCTGCAGGTGAGGCTGCCCAAACTCAAGCCCTTTCTCCTCCTTCTCCCAGCTCTGCCTTCCTCCTTTATTGCTCTTCTTGTGGTCAGGAGAGTAGGTTCTCCCTGAGTGGTGATACAGATGGCCGCCAGCTGCCCTGCTTCCAGGCCATGGGTAGAGCCATATCCTGGTGGGGAGAGAGAGTCCCTTTGCCAATGAGTTTGGAAGTCTCCAGACTGACACTCTTTTTAGCCTGGCTGGGTTTACCTGCCCATCCTGAACCAATCCCTGAGACTCTGGCAGGCTAGGGCTGGATCAGTGCCCACCCCTGGAGTGCGTGAGGGGCAGCCCCACCCAACACCTAAACCAGGAGACAGAGTGGGGGACGGTGGCTTCCTAAGGGAAGAGTGTGGGGGGTGCATATGCCTTCCAGAAGGGGGGTAAACCAAAACCAAATTTATTACCCCTCACCCCTACCCTTTTATTGCAGTAGTCTCTTAACCCTTGCTCTTCCTTGTTTGTTCATTCTACCCATTGCTGGATTAACTCTTTCTTACGCACATCTCTAATCAAGTCACTCTCCTGCTCCTCAACCTTCTATGACTCCTCTCTGCTCACTGAATTAAAGCACAGGCTGTGTGATTGACATGCTAATCAGTTTGTCTCCACCCATAGCTCCTGCCCAGTGGCTCCCCACATCCTTCTCTGTGCACCTGCAGCCTGACACTAACACTCCCAGCCTCCAGGACTTTGATTTTGGAGATTCCCTCCAGGTGGATTTCCCCTTGTCTATCTCAGTCCATCTAAGACGCACCCAGCCTAGTGCAAGCCCTTTTTTATTTCAACAGCCAGGACACTCTGGAATCAGAAAACCTCTAGATTCTCATCCCAACGCTGCCTCGCACTTGCTGTGTGACCTTGGGCAAAAGCATCCCTTCCTCTGTGCCTCAGTTTTCTGGTCTATAAAATGGGGATCCTGACTGTGCTTATCTCCGAGGGTGACTGGGAGGCCTAGAAATATGACATCTAAAATGAGAGCACAGACCCTTGATGCTCATTGGCTATTGTTACTGTTACTTTATATCATTGTTTTTATTTCTATATCACTTATGCTGACTTTGTGCTTTCTGTTCTGCATGCCCCAGCTCAGCACACAGTAGGCACTCAACCCCAGGTTAACTCACAATAGGCACTTGACTTGGCACGCAGTAGGCATCAGGCCCCATGTGGGCACACATTAGACTTTTGACCCAAGTTCCATGTGCAGGAGGTGCTCAGTGCATGGTAAGAGGTGGTTAGCACAGTAATGAAAGGTTTGAGCTGCACTGGACGGTCTGGGTTCCAATACTTGCCAATCATGTGATCTGGAATAGGTGAGTTAGTTACCCACCTGGTCGTCCTTGGTCAGCCTTCTGCTATAATGTGGTCATGAGGAGGAGTAAGGAAACAAGTCTGTGATACCTAGGTCATAGTAAGTGCTCCATAAATGCTAATTACTATGGTTATCTTATTTGTGGAATTAATCAATGTTGAAGTAGTGTATGTGGTCTGAGAGCACCAGAAAGGTGAAAGGGTGGAGAGATGATGGGGAGGAAATGAGTACTGAGCTGCTGGGGGTGGGGAGGTCTCTGGTTCCCCTGACAGAGCCACTGAGCTACCAGGAAGCAGGAGGAGCCAGGGCTCAGCTGACAAAGGTCACAGGGAAGGAGCCATTTGCTAGACTGACAGGACACATGATCTCTCTGATCGAAGCAGAAAGGGCTTACAGATCACATATGTGTGATGAGGCAGTGGCTTGGGCTATCTGTGAGATCATGTTGTTTTCTCACCTTACATGTAGTACCTGTTCTTGGTAGAATATTCAGAAACCAAGACTAAGAAAAAAGAAGAGAATAAAAATCAGATATAGTTTTACTGTGCAGAAAATCTGTTCATTCATTTGTTTATTCCTTCCTTCATTCTCTCCCCTCCCTTCTTATCTTCCTGCCTCCAGTGGTCATGACTGGCTACTCTGCAGAGTACTGTTTGTAGACACTGAGAATAAATATAGAAGCAGAGAAGGTCCCTGTCCTCATGGAGCTGATGTTTTATTGTCATTGCCCAGCCTTTAAGGTAGCTACATAACATTCTCTCATGTAAATGTAACATTGTTTAATCATTCCTTTATTGATGGACCTCAGTGTACTTTGTTATAAGCAGTTTTATTTTGGAAGGAATCCAGGCATCTGGGAATGAATCCAGTTTTCTGTTGCAAATTTTAGAGCTGATTGGTTATGAGCACTGATGGTGGAGTGAAGGTGTCTTGCCTTGACTTGTACCCTTGCTGTGCTGTGTGATCTTAGGCAAATCTTCCAGATTCTGTTTCCTTGTCTGTAACATGGAGATAATGACTGCACATAATGCCAGAGTTATTGTGAGGTTAAATTGACATGATACATATAAAACTTGCAGGTATAGAGTCAGTGCTCAATATAAACATGGCTATTGTTAATGTAGCACCTTCTTGGAAAGTGTTGTACACCAATGAATAAGTTGAAATAAACTTGGTATGTGGGGTGGTAACCAGAAAAGGTGCATTGATAGAGGGCAGTGTCAGCATGAAGCTTGATTTGGGGTAGATGCCCTGTGATGTTGGCTGAATCATGGTCAGTGTGCAGGGATGATGGTCTGGGTGCAGATGATATTCCCATGAAGCTCTGGTAAGCCTAGAGTGTTCAGCTTAAAATGTGGGGGGTTTTTTATTCAACATTGGGGATGTTTTTGTTTAACACTGGGGATGTTTTTGTTCAACATTTCATCCTTTGGGGGAACTTCTCTCTCTTATTTCACAGTAAACCTGCTCAGTCAATGTAGTTCCAGTGACTGACTCTGCCCCTCCCCACTGGGAGGGCACATGACCCAGACCTGGCCAAACAGAATAAGCTATCCCCTCTGTTAACTGATTGGTTCAGGGTTGGGCCCATGTGACTCAAGTCAAGCCAATCAGATTCATCCTTGAGACTTTGGCTAGAGTTGTTGGGAAAGAATCCATATGTCTTTCTCTGGAGTTGAGACCTGTAAGCATAATGAAAGCTTGGTCCTTACAGGACCCATCTACCATTTGGAGAGAGAATGTGTCTGAGAATTCAGGAGCAGAGCCAAAGATGGGGGGAATGGGGACCAGATGACATGGCTTAAACTCAGGTCCAACCATTTGAATTTTTGGAGCCAATTGAATTTTTTCCTTAAGCCAGCTTGACTGAGTTCTTTTTTTTTTTTTTTTTAAATCTTTATTGTTGAATGTATTACAGATGTTCCTCATTTTTCCCCTATTGACCCCCCTCCCCCCCACTCCCGCCCCCCTCCTGCCTTTTCCCATACTGTTGTCTGTGTCCATTGGTTATGCATATAAGTTCTTTGGTTTATTTCTTCCCACCCTCCAACACCCTTCTCTTTGAGGTTTGTCAGTCTAGTAACCAATTTGTTGTTCTTAATCCCTTCACCTTTTTCACCCATTCCCCCAACCTCCCTCCCATCTGGCAACCAACAAAATGTTCTCTGTATCTATGAGAATGTTTCTCTTCTGCCAGTTCATTTTGTTTGTAGATTCCATTGTTGATAGATATGTATTCATTGCCATTTTGTTTGTTCATATATTTTATCTTTTTCTTCAAAAAGACCCTCAACATTTCATATAATAATGGTTTGGTGGTGATGAACTCCTTTAACTTTTTCTTATCTAGGAAACTCTTTATATGGCCATCGATTCTAAATGACAGCTTTCCAGGATAGAGTAATCTTGGTTGTAGGTTCTTGCTTTTCATCACTCTGAATATTTCTTGCTACTCCCTTCTGGCCTGCAAAGTTTCTTTTGAGAAATCAGCTGACAGCCTTATGGGAACTCCCTTGTAGGTAACTAACTGCTTTTCTCTTGCTGCTTTTAAGATTCTCTCTTTGTCTTGAACCTTTTGCATTTTGGTGATGATGTGTCTTGGGGTTCATCTTGTTTGGGACTCTCTGTGCTTCCTGGACTTGTATGTCTGTTTCTTTCACCAAGTTAGGGAAGTTTTCTGCCATTATTGTTCCAAATAGGTTTTCGATTTCTTGTTCTCTCTTCTCCTTCTGGCATCCCCAGGAGGTGAATGTTGGCACGCTTGAAGTTGTCCCAGAGGCTCCTTACAGTGTTCTCATTTTTTTAAAAAAAATTTTTGTGGTACATGCTTCTAGCAGGAACTGAACCCGGGACTCTCTGGTCTGCAGACCGATGCTCAACCGCTGAGCCAAACTGGCCAGGGCTATTTTCATTTTTTTGTATTCTTATTTCTTTTTGCTGTTGTGATTGGGTGTTTTTTGCTTCCTTATATTCCAAGTCGATGGTTTGCTTCTTGGCTTCACCTACTCTACTATTGAATCTGTGTAAGTTATTCTTTATTTCAGTTAGTGCCTCCTTCATTTCTGACTGGTCCTTTTTTAAGCTCTTGAGGCCCTCACTAAGTTCGCTGAGGTTCTCACTAAGTTCATTGAACATCCTTATAAGCAGTATTTTGAACTTAGCATCTGTTAGCTTGCTTATCTCCAGTTCGCTTAATTCTTTTCCTGGACATTTTTTCTGTTCTTTCATTTGGGACTTGTTTCTTTGTCTCCTCATTTTGGCTGCCTCCCTGTGTTTGTTTCTATGTTTTACTTAACGAGAGGTATGGGGCTAGCTGAGACCAGATGTGCTTGTTTGAAAGAATTTAGGAAAACCTGAAGCAGGATCCAAGACAGGCCAATCCTATGGTTAAGCAAGTGGCAACAGCTTGGGTGGGCCTGAAAGTTGGGTGGGGCGGGGCCTCAGGGAGTCACCAGGGCGGGGCTACCAGTGTGAGCCAGGTTGCTGGAGTCCCAGATACGACTGTCTGCCGCCCCAGGGAAGGGCTCACCAAAGGAACAAAGGCCTCTGACAGCCCGTTTGTCCCGGAGAAAGCCCCCTCTCCAGCCCTTGCTCCAGTGCCAAACAGCTCAGTTCTTCCCTGTATGACTCTGGTGCCCCTCGAGCTGCCTCCCCTCCGAGCTTAGAGGGAGGGAGTCTGATAAGTCCGTGCGCGGGCCCTTTAAGGAGCTGCCTGGGGCTCCAGCTGCCTCAGCCTCCCTGAGCCTCAGTTCCCGCTGGTTTTTCCAGCCAGAAGTTATGGGGACTCTCTTCCTGGCACTGGAACTCTGAGCAGGGCACCTGGTGTGGGACGGGGACCCCTCAGTTCTCCGGGAGGACCTTCCCAGCCAAGGTGTCCTCCTGATTTTTATCCGCCACACGTGGGTGTGGGACCAGCCCGTCCCCCTCTGCCCCTCCTACCAGTCTGGATGCAGTTACTGCTTTAATTCCATGGCTGTAGGACTTCCATTCAGCCTGATTTTAGGTGGTTTTGAATGATGGTTGTTCTGTAGTTTAGTTGTAAATTTGACATGGTTGTGGGAGGACGCGATACCACGTTTACCTACGCCGCCATCTGACCGCTTGACTGAGTTCTGTATCATTTCCACCTAGCAGAGTCCCGGCGTAGTCCCCAGGGTAGGCAGCTGGTAATTGCCTAAGAGAGGAGAATCCAGGCTGGGCAAGGAATTCAAAATCTCTCATGTGAGAACTGACTGAGGAAATTTGGCGTATTTAACCTGGAGGAGTGAACTCAGGGCGCATGAGTATTGTCTTCAGACATTTAATGAACTGTCATTTGGAAGATAGGAACTTCTTCTGCCCCACATGGTAGAAGAGGATCAAAGAGTAGAAAGTTCAGGGCTGCACTTTGGGTTCACATGAGGAAGAACTGTGCTCAAGTTTGAATGGGCTGTCTGTCACTGGCGGTGGTGAGACCCCCATCATGGGAGTTATATCAGGAGAGGTTGCTTGGCCGTTTGGCAGAGGTATTTAAGAAAGGGACTGAAAGAGGCCCTCCTTGACTGCATACTCTCTTCTCTCTCACAGTCCCCTTCTCTGGTCTAGTCTACATCAGGAAGAGTGATACAATGAGTTAACATGGGCCTGGGTGACTCCTCTCTAGGTTGGGGTCAGCCTTACCAGGTACTGAGAGTGGCAGTGGGAGGTTCCAAAGGAACATGGGGGGGGGGGTGTTAACTACTAAAGAAAAAAATAATTCATTCTGACACTTGTGAAAGAAAGGTAAGCAGACTTTATTCAGGGGGACTGTTGTGATAGATGTAGGGACCACTGCAATGAGATTTGGCAATAGGGGAGAAAAATTGGGCTTAACTCTGAATGCAACAAGGAAAAGTGGGAATTTATAGTCAAGGAGCGGGTCAGTAGAAAATGACCAAGAGGAAACATTGGGGTAAGGGGATATTCTGGCTAAACCAACCTAACAAGGTTCTTACTGAAGGCAGGCCAAGGTGATCAGACATCTAGGGGATGGTGGAGGATGAGGAACATGCTTAGATATCAAGGGTGATCAATCAGATATGGAATGTGGGGGATTCCGGCTAAATTGACTTAGCAGGATTGTTGCTGAAATCAGATAATGCAGAGATGAATACACAAGACCACAAGTTGAAATCTGTTGAAAAAGAGCTCAGAAGAGCCTGACTAGAGTTTGGTCAAGTTGAGAATCATTGTCATTACCAGAAGAAGGGGGTGGGATTCCATGCTCAGACGAATACACTTGCCGTCCATGGCTCTGCTTGCGTAGCTGTACAACACATGTACAATTGGCAGTCTGTGTCTCAAGCTGTTCTGCACTTGGATTCCCCCCCAGCTTCACTTGTAGATTTCAGATATTTGCAGTAAGAAGGGAGAAGTTGTCTTGTGAGTTGAAGGGAATATGAGATCAGGAAGAAGCTTTAAATCTATAGCAGTGCTTTGGATATTGTGAAGTGCTAAACAGTCTGTCAGTTAGGCATTTAACAAACCTTGATTGAGCACTGGCTTTGTTCTAGAAACAATGTTGCGTTATGATTGTTAAGTAGAACCCTGAAGGGCTGTTGAGCCATTGTCTTCATAGTTTCTGCAACATTCTAGCTCAATTGCCTTCTTTTCCCACACATCTATTTCTGGGAGGTCCTGAGCCACTTGCATGATTTGTATATAAGGTGTGTGGGCTTGTGACAGCTCTCTTTTGGATTGCCTCTTGGTGACATGTGTGCTTGCTTTTGAGTTTGTGGCCACATCTCTCATGGCGAAGGTTCCTAGATGTCCATCTTCTTGGTAAGTAGGATGTCCCTTGTTCAGAAAAAAGTTTTCAATTCGTTGAATTGAAATGAGTTTTTCAAGAAATATGTTTTTATTGATCTGAGAGAGAGGAAGGGGGAGGGAGAGCAAGGTAGAAGCATTGATGAGAGAGAGACACTGACTGGCTGCCTCCTGCTCGCCCCCTTCTGGGGATCGAGCCCGCAACCCCTGCATATGCCCTGACTGGAAATTGAACCGGTGACCTCCTGGTACAGTGGACGATGCTCAGCCAACTCAGCCACACCAGCCAGGCTTGAGTTGAGTTTTTGATCCTGACACTCTTTAGGAGTTAACACAAACTTCTTGAAAGTATTGCTTGTGGGTCATATAGATATGTCCACCTGCTTACCTCCCCTCCTTTCTTTACCTCATTATATTCTGATGGACCCCAATACCGACAGCATGGAACCCCATGCCTAAGTCTTTGGTTATCTTCTGGTTGCCAAATTCAGTGGCCATTTCTTTGTCTTTATTCCACTTTACCTCCCTCAAGCATCTGTCAGTGACCTCTCCTTACTGAACATATAATTTCCTTCCCTCTGCTTCTGCCCTGCAGTGCTCCCTTCTTCTCCCTCAGTGTCTCTCCTCCCTTGTTCTCACTTCCTCCTGCTGGTTCTCCTTCCCCTTCCCGCCCCATCAGCGTAGGTGTTTCCTAGGGCTCCACCCTTGCTCATGGTGTCTCCTTCTCCAGGACACTTGTTGAGTGTGCCTGATGCGTGTCAGGCCCTTTGCTGAACGCCGAGCTGGGCACTTTCCCTGACTCCGGTGAACGTGAAGTCCAGGCCAGGGCTGGCTTTCTAAACTACACATCAGGTTGCATCAACTTCTCTCCCCTTAAGAACTTTTTTTAACTTTTGCCCCAAAGGTCCAGATGTGTAGAGATGACACGGATGCCCCATGTGGAGGGATGCTATCAGGCAAAATAGTTTCCAGTGCCTGATGTGACAAATGCCATCGTAAGAAGCAAGCTTTGGCCCTGGCCGGTTTGGCTCAGCCGTTAGAGCATTGGCCTGTGGTCCAGAGAGTCCCGGGTTCGGTTCCCACTAAGAGCACACACCTTGGCTGCAGTTTGTCCCTGGCCTTGGTTGGGGTCGTTTGGGTGACAACCAGTTGATGTGTCTCTCTCACATCGATGTTTCTCTCTCTGTTTCCTCCCCCTCTCCCTCCCACTCTATCTGAGGATAAATGCAAAACAAAAACAAAAACAAGAAGCAAGCTTCTTTCAGTGGCTTTCCAGGTCATCCCAGGAGGGGTGGAATATGCAGCTCTTAAGGAGCACTCCCCTGTAGGCTAGAAGCCATCTGTGTTCCTGGATATATGTCATATCCCCACCCCCTTTGGGTGCAGAGATCCATCATCTTGCTGCTGCCCAAGTTGCCATAAGTTCCCTTAATAAACTCTTTGGTTTAGTTCTGGAGTTGTCAGCTTGTTTCTTTGGTCTCTTGGCTGTGTCCTTTGGAGGTCAGTTCCAGTACAGCTGGGGAAATTTTCCCAACAGATGATCATCAGCTAACTGCTGCCTCCCAAAAGTCACGTCCCCAACACACAGGATTCTGATCTCATGGATGCCCAAATGCCAGGCACTGTGTGTGTGCTTTGCATATATCACCTCATCTAAAATTGTTCTCATCCATGAGTTCTGTGGATGGAATGAGTACAAGGACACCCGTAAGTAGGAGTTATCCCCATTTTACTGACGAAGAAGCTGATGGTTTCCCTGGAGTCACCCTTGAGATGGCACAGTAAATGGAAAAACTGGACTTTGAACCCAGATCTGTGTCTGAGGTTCCCTGCTTCCCCCTTGTATTTTGCTGCCCCACCCTCCCCCTTCCTGCACTGTCCTCATCCATTTTGCTTTCCTGGAGGACTTCTATACATCCATCAAGGCCCAGTGTAAATGTCCCCTCTGCTCAGATGCCTTCCTTGCCTTTGTGATGCCACCTCATTGTGCAGTGGTTGTGTGCTTGTCTGTTTCTTCAATTCCATGGTGAGGTCCTGGAAAGAGGGACTTTGCCACTCTGGTGGCAGTATCCTCAGTGGAGAATCTCCACCCCTTGTGGTTAGCCAGTCCCAATCTCTTTTCCCAGTGGGTGTGTTGCTCCCTTGTGTGTGCCCAAGTCATGGGCTATAGTGTTTACCAATTCCCTAAGTTGTATACCTGAGCATTCATGTATCTGTTTGTCATCTGTCTTCCTGCTTCCTGAGTTCCTGGGGCGAAGGCGGGGGCAGAATCCTGGTATGCTGGGTTCTTTGCTGTGCCGTCAGCACCTAGAACAGCACCTGTCATTCTCCCCAGATGTTTGCTGAATGGATGGATGATCATAGATACATGAACCTAGGTGAATGAACGCCAGTCCCCCCTGATGCAGGTATCAGGCTCCCTGGCTGATGCCCGTCCCCCGCTGACCTCTGGCCCAGGTCTCTTGCCCACAGCCACTGCATGGGTGCATTCCTCACTGATTTAATTTTATGCGTTTGGCTTTTTAGCTTGAGCTCAGTGGCCACAGCAGGGACAGGTCCCCAGAGACCTATCTGCAGGCAGGGCTGTTTAACATTTTGTATTTTATTTCATCAGTGCATTTTGAAATTAACCTGCTTTAGATCCTGTTTTAGTTCTGGACTTAGTTTATGTTCATCTATCTCATTCTTTTTTCTTGTGTACTTACTTTTTTTTTTTTTCTCTATTCTCACCTGAGGACATTTTTCCATTTTTTGTTCAGATAGAGTGGGAGGGAGGAGAAGGGAAGAGAGAGAGAGAAAGAGAGAGAGAGAGAGAGACAGAGAGAGAAGAGAAACATCGTTATGAGTGGCTGCCTCCTGCACAACCCAACCAGGGCCGGGGACAAACTGCAACCGAGGTACATGCACTTAGTGGGAACCGAACCCTGGTCTCTCTGGACTGCAGGCTGATGCTCTAACTGCTGAGCCAAACCGGCCGGGGACACTTACTCTTATTTTATCTTCTATGCATTTGTGTAAACTTCTTTGCCAATAATAGGTAATAATAATACTCTTGAAAATACTGGTGAGCCCTGAAACTTTATTGTACCAAGCATTGTGCAGAGGTCACTGTATGAGTTTCCCGTGGCTGTTGTAACAAATTTTCACAAACTTAGTGGCTTAAAACAATATACTTTTACCATCTTATAGTTCAGGAGGTCAGAAGCCCAAAATCTGTTTCACTGGCCTACAATCAAGGTGTCGGCAGGGCTGGTTTCTTCTGGAAGCGGAGGGGAAAATCCGTTGCCCGGCCTTCTCAGTTTCTAGAGGCTGCCCACACTCCTCGGGTCATGGCTAGTTCCTCCATCATCCAGCTCAGCAATGGCAGGTTGAATCCTTCTCACAGTGCCATCTCTCTGGTTCTGATTCTCCTCCCTCTCGCCTGCCTGGATCATCTCTCCATGTTGAGACCCTGACCTTGATTATACCTGCAAAGTCCATTTTGCATTGTCAGGTCACATAGTCCCAGGTTCTGGAGAAAGCAGACATCTCTGGGACCACTGTTTTGCCAGCTACAGTCATCTAGTTGTCATTTCACTCAATCTACACCGTGACCTAGTGTGGTAGGCCCTGTTGTTATTCCCATTTCATAGATGGAAAATTGAGGCTCAGAGACGTGAAGGCACCGGCCCAGGGTTGCACGGAGGTGAGCTGTTCCCCACCCGGTGCGTTCCTGACACTCCACGCTCTCTGATACTTGCAGCTGAAATTCTTTTGAAACAAGGAGAGGAGACGACAGGCAAGCTTTCTGTCTCTTTTCTCCCGTTTTATTGAGAAATAATTGATATACATCATTGTATAACTGTAAGGTGTACAGCATGATGGTTTAATTTCCATATAGTATTGTGAAATGCTTACCTTAATAGGTTCAGCTAATATTCACTATCTGATACAGACACAATAACAAGAAAAGAAAAAATAATTTCTCCTTGTGATGAGAACTATGAGGATCTCCTCTCCTGACAACTTCCTACAAGCTCTTTTCTTGACCCCTAAGGGACAGCCCTAGGCCAGTGCCTCTGGCTGGTGTCATATTCGTGGGAATACGCAGCTCAGAGGTAATTTTTCTGCCTTTGTTGAAGCAGAAAACCTGTGATGGTCTCCGGGGAGCAACACTCTGTAATTCAAACTCCTTTGTATCCTTCCCACTGTAAAATTCTGACCTCACTACTTTCGTCTGAAGGGATGTCCCCTGGAGGTCATCTGATCTGACCTGGAAGTAGTTTTCTTCCCCTTTAGACTATAATTCTACCCTGACTATAGAATGGAGTGTTTGTTCATGGTTTGCTAATGAAGGAAGCTGCTGCCTCAGGCAGACCAGGGGCCTCTCTGGGTCACACGGGGCTTCTGGGGAGGAGTGAGAAGAGCCAGGCTCTGGGCAGCCCCTATGTGAGCCCAGGTGGTCACATCCCTCTGGCCCCTGCCCACAGAGGAGAGTCTGTGTTCACTCTGCGAGCTCTCGCGGGCCTGAGCTGGATGCCACCCACCTGCTCTGTTCCTGATCTGGCAAAACCCACTGCCACGGGTGTGATTCCAGGAAAGTAACTTACTCTCTTCTTTGGTGATTTGTAATTACTCATTCATCCAACAAATTTAAATGGAGGACCTATTATGTGCGAGGAACTCTGGGTCCTGGGGAAGTTGAGTGATCTAAGTCTCAGAGCTTACCTTCTGTTGGACGTGTGGGGACAGATAACAGACAAGCTGGTAAGTGAGATCATTTCAGGAGATGAGCACCATAAAGAAAAGAATATGATACAGTGGGCTACAGATGGACCACAGGGAAGCCACTGTTAGCCAGGCTGGTCCCGGGAGAAAGAGGAGGTGACACCAAGGAGAGTCCTGAATGAGAAGGACCAGATATGCAGCTACCTGGGTGAGGAGTGGGCTTCACAAAAGGGAAGACCCTTATGTTATATATGTGATAATGGTTAGGTGTCCAGAATATATAAAGAGTTCATAGAATTCAACAATAATAAGATAGCAACCCAACTAAAAAATGAGTAAGGGATTTGAATAGACATTTCTCTAAAGAAGATCTACAAATGGCCTATAAACACATGAAAAAATGCTCAATATCATGAGTATTAGGGAGATGCCAATCAATCCCCAAAGAGATATCACATTACACATACCAGGAGGCTGTGATTAACAGGTGTTGGTGAGGATGTAGAGAATCAGAACCCTCAGTGGGGATGGAAAATGGTAAAGCTGCTGTGGCAAGTTAATTCCTGAAAAGGTTAAGCTTAAAAATTCTACTACTTAGTATATGCCCCAGGGAAACGGGAACACGTGTTCACACAAAAATTTGTACATGAAAGCTCACAGCAGCATCATTCATAATAGCCCCAAACTGGAAACCACCCAAATGTCTTAGCAGCTGATGAATGGATAGACAAAATGTGGTCTATCCACACAATGGAAAACTATCCAGTCATAAAAAGGAATGTAGTACTGATTCATGCTACAACATGGATGAACCTCTAAAACATGATGTTAAGTGAAAGAAGCCAGACGTGAAAGGTTGTACATTGTTTGATTCCATTTACTTGTAGTTTACAGGACAAACAAATCCATGGAGATAAAAAGCAGATTAGTGGTTTCCAGGGGTGGGGACAGGGCATGAGGAGTGACAGCTAATGAGTGTGAGGTCTCCTTTTGGGGTAATGATGTGTTCTGGAACTAGACGGTGATGGTTGTACAACCTTGTGAATAGACTGAAAACCAATGAATTGTACATGTAAAGGCTGCGATTCACCAAAGGGTTCATGAATTTTATGGTATGTAAATAATATCTCATATTTTATTTTATTTATTTTTGTTTGGTTTGTTAATCCTCACCCAAGGATATTTTTCCATTGATGTTTTATTTTTCATATATATATATATTTTTTATCCTCACCCGAGGACATTTTTTCATATTTTGTTCTGATAGAGTGGGGGGAGAGAGAGAGAGAAACATCGATGTGAAAGGGACACATCGAGTGGCTGCCACCTGCACGACCAACCAGGGCTGGGGACAGACTGCAACCGAGTACGTGCCCTTAGTGGCAACCGAACCCAGGTCTCTCTGGACCGCAGGCCGACGCTGTAACCACTGAGCCAAACCAGCCAGGGCTCCATTGATGTTTTAGATAGAGTGGAAGGGAGGGAGAGAGAAACATCGACGTGAGAGAGACACATTGATTAGTTGCCTCTCCCACGACCCTGACCGGGGCTGGGGATCAAACCTGTAATGCAGGTACATGCTCTTGACCAGGAATCGAACTCGCGACCCTTCACTCCACAGCTGACACTCTAACTGCTGAGCCAAACCAGCCAGGGCAATATTTCAAATTTTAAAATGTAAAGAAGAGGTGAGCCAGGGGGACAGAAATCCAGAAGGCTCGGGGCACCAAGTGTGCAGGGAGGTGGTGGGGTCAGAGAGGGGCAGGGCCCAGAGCATCGCTGGCCTTGAAGGCCACGTGAGGGTTTTACTGAGCAGCATGCGTCTTTTTTTTTTTTTTTTTTTTAATCGTTTATTGATTTTCAGATGGAGAGGAAGGGAGAGGGAGAGGGAGAGAAACGCCGATGTGAGAGCGCAGTATCGATCGGCTGCCTCCTGCCTGCCCCCACTGGGGATCAAGCCTGTAACCCGGCCATGTGCCCTGACTGAGAAAGGAACCAGCAACCCCTTGGTGCACAGGATGGTGCCCACCCACCGAGCCACACCGGCCAGGGCGAGCAGCATGCCATGTATTCCCACTCCTTTTGTTCTGTGACCTTCTAGACTTTTTCCTTGGTCCTGACCTGCTTACCCTCAAACCCCACAGCCCTCCTTGCACTGCATGCTGTTTGTGGACCTGATTGCGTGTACATCCCCCGCTGCCCCAGTTGCTCCATAATAGTTACCTTTGTCCTCGTCATCGCCACTGTCTAGCGCTTTTTACCACTTGCCTAGTTCTGAGGGCTTTGTCTACTGTTTCTGATGAGGACTGACACCCCGACCAGGCAGCACCCTGCCTACCCTTGGCTGTGTCCATCCTCCCGACCCAGCCCGGCCTGGAGCTGGTGCCGAGGATCTCTCATTGCCTTCATCCACTGTGTCAGAAGTGAGTGCTTACAGGAAAGTGGAGGTTCTATCTTGGATGTTCGTGCGGGTTAATAAAGAAGTGAATCAGTAGAGTAAAATGAGTCAGCTGTAAATGTGTGGGCAAACTCCAGGGCTGGGAATGTGGCTGACAGTCAGGGGGATGGGAAGGTGTCTGTGAGTCTGTCTACCACGCAGGGGCTGAGACAGATGGAGAAGCCATCTTCCAGCCCAGAGAACTGGGGATCACAGAGGGAAGAGGCAGCTGGGACATGAACCCAGTGTCTTGGTTCCCTCAGGCCGCTGGGGTTAGTTTGCTTTGCTCCTCTGGGTATTGGTGATGTAAGCGTGGACGGTAAGGAAGAGTCCCCCACGTTATGTAGGCATCGCTAGTTCTCAGAACAGCATGTTGGTCTGCCCTCCCCGCATGCTTTTTTCAATGGGCATATTTGTGGAAACCAGGTATTTGTTGCCTGTCTGTCCACACCTGCTCATCTCTGCGGGTCTACTCATTCCTACTCTCTGCAGATGGAAGCCACTCCCTTTTTTTTCCTTTCTGTTTTTTTCTTATAAAGTGGGAGGGAGGGAGAGAGAGGGAGAGAAAGGGAGAGAGAGAGAAACACCGATGTGAGAGGGACACATCGACTGGTTGCCTCCTGCATGACCCCCGACCAGGGCTGGGGACAAACCACAACGAGGTACCTGCCCTTGACCAGAATCGAACCCGCGACTCTTTGGTCCGTGGGCTGACGCTCCAACCTCTGAGCCAAACTGGCCAAGGCGGAAGCCACTCCTTTAACGTCCAGGAAAGAGGTTGATTTTATTTGTATCAAATGGCATCTCCCACTGAACTGAATGCAGCCCTGAACTGGGGACTGAGAAGTAGCTACAGGAGATGGAGCAAAGGCTCTTGATTTACTCAAGAAATATTTACTGAGAGTGACCAGTGTGTTGGGCACCAGTGTGGGCACTTGAGATACAGTCGAGAACAAGATTCCTGCCCTCGTGGCGGAGGTGTGAGCAAGCTGGAGGAGCCCTCAGGGAAGTCATTCTTGAGCCTTAAACTCTTATTTTGCACACAGTAATGATAAGCTAATTATATGTCCCTTTAGCCTGTGGCAAGTCAAAAATAGAAGGGCTGGTGGAAGCAGGCGTTTTGAACTTGCCCGCAGAGCTGTTGCTTTGTCTGGGGAGCTCTGTCAGAGCCTCACTCCAGTGGTTACATGAATCGGCTGTGTCCTCACTCTGGTAGCTGGATGAACGCAAGGGATCCCTCACGCCCCGTGTCAAACATCACCTCCTTTGTGAAGCCTGCCCGGATCATCAACCCCCAGGCAGAGTTAGTTTCCTTCTTTCTTTCTTTTTTTATCCTCACCCAAGGACACTTCTCCATTTTTTGTTCAGATAGAGTGGGAGGGAGAGAGAGGAAGAGAGAGAGAGAGAAACATCGATGTGAAAGGGACACCTCGAGTGGCTGCCACCCGCACAGCTCAACCGGGGCCGGGGACAAACTGCAACCGAGGCACATGCCCTTAGCGGGAACTGAACCCGGGTCTCTCTGGACCGCAGGCCGACGCTCCAGCTGCTGAGCCAAACCAGCCAGGGCAGTTTCCTTCTTTCTTTATGTTTTTATTCACCCTGTGATGACTCTCACTGCTATGGCACTAACTACATGGTGTTCATATACTTTGGCTTGTTTTCTTTTGTTTATTTTCCCCACCAGGCTAGATTGTATATTTTTTGAATGTAGGGGTTGTGTCTTATTCAGCAAAGTCTCCGGATCACAACTGTCAATAAGTGTCAAATGACTAACTGATGGCAACGGAAAAACAGCAAAACTAGAAAAGGCAGATGCAAGCATGCAGGGCAGTGCACACCAGGGGACTCGCGTGCTCCAGCAAGCAGACCCCGACCCTTCAGTGTCCCCAGAGTGTCTCACTGTAGATGCTGTCATGATGTACTCAGCGCCTCCGGGAACTGTTACAGCCACTGATCTCTCGGTCAGAAGGTGGAGTCGGTGTAACACACTGACTTCCTTTTAAGGAAGTAAAAGTCATCATTTAAAAAAAAAGGTTTTGGTGCTTTGTCATGAGGGGAAAACCACTAGCTATCCTGATAATTTGGGTATCCAGATCAGCCCATTCCCTGAGGGTGCCACTGAAGTAATTATCTTTCTTTTCCTCTGGCTATCCTATACTCCATTTTCTGGTGTTCTCTGTCGAGCTGGGAAGCTGGGTCATCCCGCGTTTACTGTAAACTCAATAAGGAAGGCGTCATTTGGGAGGTCTGTGCTTTGGGGAATGGGTGGAACAAAGGGTCAAACTGCGTACGCAGTGTGAACTCTGTGCTGCCTGTATGTATACACATGTACACAGAGTATAGATCCCATCAAGAAACAGAACGCCATTCGTTCTCTCTGAGAAAGGAGGCCAGAATGCACACAGGGCTTTTGTTCTGGCGTGGGTTTTCTTTCTTTTTTAATATTTTCTTTAAAAAATTATTTTTCTTTATTGATTTTGGGGAGGAAGGGAGAGGGAGAGATGGAAACATCGATGAGCAAGAACATCGATTGGCCGCCTCCTGCATGCCCCTCACTAGGGATCGGGCCCACAGCCTGGGCATGTGCCCTGACCGGGAATTGAACCAGGGACTTCTTTGTGCATGGGTTGACGCTCAACCACTGAGCCACACCGGCCGGGCATTTTTTAATATTTTCAAAAAAATGTTTTGAGTGGGACAGGAGGGTTTTTGGTTGTTTTACCCATCAGAGCAAACAATAAAAGTTCCTTTGAACAAGAGAGAGTGGGTGATACGGGGCTCTTCAATCATGATAGCTCTCCTTTCAAGGAGGGGAACCCCCCAAGACCTCTGTGTCCTCTTTGTCCCCGAGAGGACATTTTCTGCTTCCCCAGTCCTCCTCCTGTCATTCTGTGGCTGCCTGGGCTCCCCCTTCGCAGCCTGCTGGAAGTAAGTGCTGGCGTGGCCACCATCCAGCTGTCGCCTTGCCCTGGGTGGTAGGATGCTCAATCCCTTCCCCTTTCCTTTCATACCGCCCCCAGGGAGCTCGCTTGGTGGAAGCTGACAGCTTGGCATTTTGGCGTGTGGGTCACTTTCTCCTTCCGAACCTTGTTTGCACAACTTCTTAGGGAGTCTGTACAAGACCAGGTCAGCCGGAGAGCATGCTGCAATCTCGCAGCGCCCTGGGCGAGTTCCTCCCTGTGTTCTTCCCCCTTTCTTTGTGTCGTTCTGGAGTTCAGTGTTGGATGGAAATGATGAAATGATGAGTTCTCTCTCACTTGCTCTCTTTTCTTTCTGTTGGCCAGCAGACATTTATTGGGTCCCTACTGTGTGCCTGGCACTGAGGGATATAACAGGAACCAGACAAATATGAAAGTAGTTCAAAAGATCAAAAGGACATGCACTGAAACGTTTTCAGGGGTAACTTAGGCAGCGAGACCCTCATTTTTGCTTATTTATACTTTTGATTATTCTATACGCAGCACGTGTTTCGTGTGTAACAAAAAAAGAATTGTCCAAAGTTACTTGCAAAAGTGCAAGAAGTTTGTACGCTGCTTGGCCCATTGCAGATCCTCAGTCTCCTCTGGGTTTTGTCCTTCTTCAGCCGGGACTGGCTTTGGGGACAGGCAGAGGGGAGACTAGGTCCCTTTTGGGAGAAGGTGGGGGCCCTCGATCAATGTGGATCCTGTGTCAGGGTCCACTTGGTGAGAATAACGGGTAGGAGTGGCAGAATCTGCCCCTCAGGGATTCCCTGAGCTTAGGAAAATGTCACGTCTGGCTGGGGGAGGCAGAGGAAGTCCTTGAAAGGTTGGTGTGGATTCTCTACCGTTCGTAGTTTGGGGGAAAATATTAAAGCAGCGCATCCTGGTGGCGCTGATGATCCCAGAGAAGTCTGACTCCCTTTGCCCCTCACCCTTCCTCTCGTGCCCCTTGGTGGTCACCTCCTCTCTCTGTGTGATTGTTGCTTCCCACGCTCCCTCGTGTAACTGTTTAGCATCACTCCTTCGGTCCTCCCTCCTTCTGTCTCTCTTCCTGAACCCCCCTTCCTTTCTGGTCCGGACGGAGAGCAGGAGGAGGAAGAGAGGGGAGGAAAAGCCCGGATGGGAGGGAGGTGAGGGGTGGTAAGGCAGGAGAGAAAGAAAGAACACGAGGGTCTCGGAGGGAGGAGGCTCCGAGGAGAGCTGGAGGGAGGAAGGGGCTGCAGGGGACTATTTTTTCACGAACAAGACTCTCATGGGGCAGGGAGCGGAGGGTGTCCAGAGCCTCAAATTAGGGACGCCTAACATGTTTTCAGCCTGGGCTTGGAGCCTGTGGTGCCGGCCAGAAGGCAGTGCTCAGTGCTGCCCACAGTCCTCAAGGACGGGGCTCCTGACCTTGCTTTGTCATTGGGTGACAACTTCCCTGAGATGAGGCTCCATGGGATTTTGGGATGCATTTGGGAACCCTTGTTCATGATGGCTTATGTCAAATAGATGGTTTAGGTATAACAGGAAGAGTTCCCTGATGCCCTGTGCCATGGTCCAATAGCTCTTTTTCTAAAGATGGCCTTGCTCTTTCTTGGGCTCTGGGATTTGGGCAGAGAGCAAGTCTCCTGGGGGGACTGTGCTGATGGTCTTTGATGGTGAGCTACTCAGGAGCCACACCTACATGCCTCCAGTTCTGTAAATTACCATGTTGAGAGGCCAAGCCACACAGGAAGCTCCTTCACATGATCACTTCCTTAAATGAAAGGTGCGCAGGTGGGAAGGAAGGGGGTGGAGGCTGAACCCGGGGCACCCGAGCCTTTCTGCCCACGAGACCTTTTGCCTCACCCCCTTTCCCTACCGGGAGTGGGGTGACTTCTCCACGCTCAGGGCCCCATCATTTCCTCTTCTCACCTCCTCCTCTGGGTCAGTGATTCTCAAGGTTTTGGGGGCATCAGAACCCCTCGGGGGCTCATTTAGACTCAGTTTCCAGGCCCCAGTTGCAGTTTCTGAATTCACATTGCAGTGTGTTCCTGGGGGATGCTGACCTTGCTGGTCTGAGGACCCCGCTTTGAGGACTGCTGGTCTGAACGTAACCAGTTGTCCAGTGAGCAGGGAAAGAAGCACCTGGCTCCTTAGCACACCACCCCTCTAGCCTTAGCTTCTGTGCCTGTGAAATGGGACTGTGAGCGGTGCAGCCTCAGAGAGGGTAAGCTGAAACGTGCAAATATGTGTAAGTGCTTCAAACAGTGCCTAGCACATTGTAAGTGCTCAATAAACATTGGCCTCTGCTGTTTTCAGGACACTCGCTGGTCTTATCTGTACCCCCCAGTGCTTAGCTGGGCTTGGCTCATAGTAGGCGCTTAAGAAATACTCATGGTATGAGTGACTAAAAGGCTGTGTGCTCCCAGAGGTGCCCTGACTTTGAAACCCAGAGCAGCGAGCATCAGTTGGGTGGATGCAGAGAGCCAGTGAAGAGGGTAGAGGCCGAGGGGCCCCCAGTGAGCTCAGCAGCCAGGCCACCGCTGACCTCTGAGAGCGGCTTCTCCGGAGAGGTGGGACAGAGGGATAGCAGCCATCCCACCAGCCCTTCGTGTCCCATTCAGTCCTTACAACCATCTTATGAGGTAGGTATGTGACCCATTTTTCAGATAAGAAAACTGAGGCTTGGAGACATTCAAAGTCACCGAGCTGGTACAAAGTGGGGATGATTTTCTAATGGATTTTGGAACTTGGACTCAACCTGGATACCATAGAGCCAAAAGTGGAGGGTGAGCAGCCCAGTAGTTGTAGGCAGTTATGCAGACGCCTGTGGCAGAGGGGGTTCGGGGTGTCTCCTTCTGGTGTGGGTGTGTAGGCTTCTCCCATTGGGGTCATCCCGAGCTACACTCAACTCCTGAACCTCAGTCTGAAAAGATGTCCCATTGGCAGACCAAGGGGCACCATGAGGGTGACAGCAACCTCAAGTATCAACTCTCTCCTGGCCAGTTTTGCCATCTTAGTGTACACTACACATACACATGTGCACGTGCACACCCAGACACATGCACACACACTATACACATATATGCTGAGGCGTGGCTGTGCCTCTCTCAGTTGATGTACCCGCATTTTCCTGTGTGTGAGGGGGATATTAGCAGGGGATAAATGAGGGGATGTGATGTTTTTTCACTTCTGTTGTGATACCGCGGCTGTGTGTGTGTGGGGTCTGCCTCTTTTGTCCGGGAGAGGAAGGCAGCCCCGCCAGTGTCTGCGATCTTGAACTTTCTCCTGCACGGAGAAGCCTGAGGTCAGAGTGGCCTTACCTCCTCCTTCAGTAGTGAACGGGGGAGGGAGAGGCTTCAGGGCTGTGTGGGCAGCTATGAAAATGTTGCTCAGAAGAACAGGTTTTTCATTTGAGACTCAGAAAACTTTTCAGTGTTGGGCCAAATCTGGAGCAGCAAACATTTGTAACCAAAACGTGCTTCTTGGATTTTCAAAAACATGAGCAATCTTGTTGGTCAAACCATTGTCAGATAAGCGTCCAACAGCCACTCAGGAAAACAACCTCACCTGCCATGATCATTTCAATGACATTGGCCTGTGGTTCTGGAAGGTCCACAGAGGCCAGGCTCCCCATGTCCTTGGGGGTGGGGGTGGGGCTTACTTACCTGCCTTGTGCCAGGTCCTGAGCTGGTACTTGGGACATACGATTTGCAACTTTCCCACATGGAGGCCTTGGCCAGAGATCGGGCGATTGGGATCCAAATGCTGTCAGAACCCAAATGTCCCGGCTGACCAATGTGGAAATGGGAACTAGAGCAGTTCCCATGGAAACAGACGGCCTGTTCTTTTGCTTGTGTTGCCTTGGCACCTGACGTGCGGCCCCACCTCCCCCTCGGGTCAAGGCTGCAATTTAATTAAACACTTCGGTGCTGGTTTTCCTTCCCTTCTAATAACACTGCTCAAAACAATGCGCTGGCTTCCCAAACTCAGCGTGAATGCTGGGAAGGGCCCTGCGACTCGCCCCCACGCTCTGGCTGCTCCGGCCACGGGTGGCTGCGCGAATCTCAGTTCCTCAGCCGCACCAGTCGCATTTCCTGTGCTCGCTACCCGGGGGCTGCAGCTTCAGGGGAAAGAGTCTCCCATGGCGGAGGCCTGCCCCCCGGGCGGTTTTCACAGCTCTGTTCCTCTTCAGTCCTCGCGATCCACTAATGAGGGTGGTGTGAAGCGCCCCACTTTGCAAACATCCCAAACGCCCAGCGGCAGATGAATGGACGAACAGATCGCGGCATATCCACACAATGAAATATTAGTCAACCATGACGGGAATGAAGTGCTCACCACGCTGCAATGTGGATGAACCTTGAAAACATGCTGAGTGCCACAAGTCAGACACAAAAGACCACATGGTGTATGACCCCATCTGTGTGAAATGCCCAGAACAGGCCAATCCAGGGACAGAAGGCTGATTAGTGTTGTTGAGGGCTGGGGGAGGGGAGGGTGCGGAGTGACCGCTGCTGGGGATGGGGTTTCTTTTGGGGGTGATGCAAATGTTCTGGACTTAAACGGTGCTGACAGTCACACAATATTGGGAACGTACTAAATGCCACTGAATTTTATGCTTTAAGATAATTAAAATGGTGAATTTTATGTTATGTGATTTTTACTTCAATAAAGAAAAAAGTAGGAAGGACAAAAAAAATATAGCCTCATTTTACAGATGAGGCAACTGTGGCGCAGATGTTAGGGGACTAAGGGAGTCCTTGGGAGTAAGAAACAGCTCACTCCCATGTGGGAATCTCTTGGGTGCCTTCTTTATGTGTTGTTAATCCTCACACGGGGATATTTTCCCATTGATTTTTAGATAGAGTGGGAGGGAGGGAGGGAGAGAGAGAAACGTCGATGTGAGAGAGACACGTTGATTGGTTGCCTCCTGCATGACCCCGACTGGGGCCAGGGATCAAACCTGCAACCCAGGTATGTGCCCTTGACTGGGAATCAAACCTGTGACCCTCATCTGCAGGCCGATGCTCTAACCACTCAGGTAAACCGGCCAGGGCCTGGACTTCTTCTTTCCCATGGCTAGTTGGGCGGCCATCGAGCCTTGTAGATTTGGCCTCTGAAGGGCCCCTGAGACCGTCCTTTCGTCCCGGTCCCCACTGCCTGTCATCCACCGACTGCCATGGTCAGGTCCCACGATGGGCACCCACTGGCTCCCGAGGCTGTGGGCAGACACACCCGAGCTGTCCAGGACCTCGGCTTTGAGTCTGGCTCTGTCATTAGTGCTACTTTGGGCATATCACACAACTCTGAGCCTCACCTGTCAAATGGTGATTTGGATGGTGATGGGGGTGATGACAGTCACCTCCCATCACCCAGTATACAGCATCGTAATGAAGACCAAATGAGGTGGTACAATGTAAGTGTGCTTTATACACAGCTGCTGTGCCAGGGTGCGTGGTCATAGTGATCTGTTTCCTTAAAGAAAAGCTGTGGCCCTGGCCGGTGTGGCTCAGCGATTAGAGTGTCGGCCCACGGACCAAAGAGTCGCGGGTTCGATTCTCAGTCAGGGGCTCCATGCTGAGCAGGGTGGCTGTATAAAATGAATAACCCAAACCAGTAGTATCCCTGTGTGCCAGCCTCTGCCAGTTAGGGACTATAATGGGATCTCACTGATAGGTACAGTTAACATAGGAACTATTTAGGAATTAAGCAGAGTAGGGACGTGTGATTTCTCAATGGAAAGCCCAGAAGTTTCGTGGACAGCACAAAGGGGATCCTGATTAAATGGGGACACAGACTATATCTAGAAATTCGTTCTCAGCTAGGGGTGGTTCTACCTCCCAGGGGACACTGGGCAATGTTTGGACATATTTTTGGTGTCATAACAGGCTGGGGAGGTATGATACTGGCATCTAGTGGGTGGAGGCCAGGGTGCTGCTCAACACCTTATAGTGCACAGGGTGTCCCCCCCCCCCCCCCATGGAGAATGATCACTCCTAAGTGTCAGCAGTGCTGAGGTGGAGCAATCCTAGTCTGTCCAGGGGATACACACACACACACACACACACACACACACACACACGCACGCGCGGCACTATTATTTATTTATTTATCCTCACCTGAGGACATTTTTCCATTTTTTTGTTCAGATAGACTGGGAGGGAGAGAGAGGAAGAGAGAGAGAAACATGGACGTGAAAGGGACACATCGAGTGGTTGCCACCCGCACGACCCAACCAGGGCTGGGGACAAACTGCAACCGAGGTACATGCCCTTAGTGGGAACCGAACCCGGGTCTCTCTGGACCGCAGGCCAACGCTCTAACTGCTGAGCTAAACCGGCCAGGGCACAAATGGCACTTTTAAAATTCAAGAACATTTTGGTAACGCAGAGAGGGGTGGTCAGAAGAACTTAGCATGGTGGACTGTGGTAGGGACGATATTGAAATAAGTGTGGTCAATGGAACAAAATAACCCCTAGAGTTATTTTAATAAAGATGAATATACAGTCTCCCTGGTTTATCGCGGTTAATCCGTTCCAGACTCTAGCGGTTGCACCTGGCGTTGAAGGATTCCTGGGGTGCTCGAATACATAGGCCTACAGTCCATATGTACAGTAATTTTAATTTTAACTGTAATATGGGGGTGTATAATTGACTCAGACAGCTGAGCGCGTGCTGTATCATTTTCACTGTCTCGATCAACTTCTTAATGAATATATTTGAAAAAACCGCTATAGAGTGAAACTGCGAAAGTCAAAGTGCGAAGTGGCGAGGGACAACTGTATAAGCTATAACAAGCAGAACACACTTAATGGATGGATATTCAGAATTCTCTTATTTATTTAGTTAGTTATTTTGTTATTTATCCTCACCCAAGGACACTTTTGCATTTATCTTCAGATAGAGCGGGAAGGGGGGGGGGGGGTTGTGAGAGAGAGAAACATCGACGTGAGACAAGACACATCGAGTAGTTGCCTCCCGTATGACCCCAACAGGGCGGGACAAACTGCAACCGAGGTACATGCCCTTAGCGGGAACTGAAGCCAGGACTCTCTGGTCCGCGGGCCGATGCTCTAACCGCTGAGCCAAACCGGCCAGGGCAGAATATTCAGAATTCTTAATGGCCTGATTGTCTAACCATAAGCCAGACATGCCCAGTGGGCGCAGAGCTGTATCCCAGGCCAAAATAAAGGCCACTTCCTCCCCCCCAGCCCCTCTCGCAGCCCAGTTCCCATCTCCACGTGGCTTTCTCATTCCTAGTCAAAGGCTGGGGATAAGAAGAGTGGACAAACTTCTTCCTAAAGAAGATCCAGAACGTGAACCTTGACTGTCCGAGGGATGGGAGGGAGGGTTGCAGGTGCAGCAGCCAGAAAGGCTGGGTTCACATCCCAGCGTGGCTTCCAATGACCTGTGTAGCCTGGGGAGGGTCAGGTGACCCCTCTGAACCTCCCTTTCCCATCTGTGAAATGTGTGTCAAAGCCTGGGTGCTGTTGATGGAATCAAATGATAGAATGTTGGCCAAGGTCAGTGTTGGGCCCCTGCTGGGCCACTCTGGGTGCACTCCTGGCTTATAGTGCCCCCTCGGAGACGTGGTTTTGGGGTATTCTAACTGAGCCCTATGCCCTCTTGTTGCTTTTGGCTGCAGATGACATCCGATTGTTCGCCTTTGTGCGCTTCACCACGGGGGACGCCATGAGCAAGAGGTCCAAGTTCGCCCTCATCACGTGGATCGGCGAGAACGTCAGCGGGCTGCAGCGAGCCAAAACCGGCACGGACAAGACCCTGGTGAAGGAGGTCGTGCAGGTAATTGGCCTTGTGTTCCTTCTGGATCTGGGGTCACACACAAAAAAAATCACCACCCAGCAGGGACAGAGAGGGCTGAGTTTGGCTCCTGGGACTGTGACTTAGCTGTGACTTCACGGAGGCCGTGCTTTGTCTCGGGACCACCACGGCCACTGGTGAAATGCTACCAGTTGTTTGCAGCGTGCGGGCCAGGAGGCAGGTAGCTGCATTTGTGCTCCTGACCATCACCTAATAGAAGCATGGCAGCTACGAGTTTACCTTTGAGATTGGTACAGGTGGCTCGTGGAGAAGGGGCTGCAGGAAGGGCTGAAATGGTGGCCACTGTCTGTTCAGATCCTGGGTGATCGTGGTTGACTTCCTATGATGGCCCTGAGGACCCAATGTGAGAATTAATGCATGCCCTCTCTGAACACTGCCTGGCACACAGTAGGTACTCACTCGATAGCACTTGTTGAATGAATAAAGGTCAACTTTATGAGGGCCAGCAGGGGCTCTATGGTCGTTATAGTGGCTATAGGATGACCAAGGCTGTATCAGCAGTGTCACAGACCCTAGACTGGGTAGCTGGGCGCTGGTCAGGGCCGACTTATTCCCAAGTCCCTATTTGTCTGCAAGGAAAGAGGAAAGGTGGGCATGCCCTCGGTTTGTCTCTGAGCTTCCGATCAGTTCTACTTGTCGGGCTTTCTATTGTAAAGTTGTTTGTTTTTTTTCATTTTGGACATAATGAAAATTGACAGTTTTGGAAATTTCCAAGGTTGGGACTAGGGTACGGTGTCATGCTGAGTAAAGGAAATCTGAATTCCAGAAAGAATAACCAAGGGCAGGGAGCTAAGGGAGAGAGTTCTTTCCTTACCAAAGGGTTGTCCGTTCTGCAGATGAATTCCTCAAAACCCATGGTAGGGAGATACGGTAGCTAATGGGTAGGGGGTATGTTTTTCAGGTGATAAAAATAATGTAAAATTGACTGGTGATAGTTGTACATATCTGTGAATATACCAGAAGCCATTGAAATATAAACACTCTCTCTCTCCCCCCCCCCCCCCACACACACACAAATAGGGTTAGTGTTATGTTGTATCCTGGATGGGCTCTCAGAACAGAAAAACTGGTGCAATCGAATGAAGTTTGGAGTTTAGTTACAGCCATGTTCTAACAACACTGGCTTCTTAGTTGTGATGAGTGTACCACAGTAACACAAGATGTTCATAATTGTGAAATTGGGGTGCAGGGTATATGAGAACTGTTGGCACTGTCTCTTGCGACTTTTCCGTAAATCAAAAATCATCCCAAAATAAAACTTTTATTTCAAAAGTAATGAGAGCCCTGGCCGGTTTGGCTCAGCGGTTAGAGCGTCGGCCTGCGGTCCGGAGAGACCTGGGTTCGGTTCCCGCTAAGGGCACGTACTTCGGTTGCAGTTTGTCCCCAGCCCTGGTTGGTCGTGCGGGTGGCAGCCACTCGATGTGTCCCTTTCACGTCGATGTTTCTCTCTCTCTCCCTCTCTCTCCTTCCCACTCTACCTATACAAAAATTGGAAAAATGTCCTCGGGTGAAGATGAAAAAAAAAAAAAGTAATGAGAAAAAAGTTCCTATCATTCCATTACCACGGCCCATTTTCCCATCTTCCTGACCAGCTCTGTGGGCGAGCTCACCCACCTCTGTGCACCTGTTGGTTTCTTCTTCTTCTTCTTCTTCTTTTTTTTTTTTTTGTTCAGGTAGAGTGGGAGGGAGAGAGAGGAACAGAGAGAGAGAAACATCGATGTGAAAGGGACACATCGAGTGGCTGCCACCCGCACAACCGACCAGGGTCGGGGACAAACTGCAACCGAGGTACGTGCCCTTAGCGGGAACCGAACCCGGTCTCTCTGATCCGCAGGCCGACGCTCTAACCGCTGAGCCAAACCGGCCAGGGCTTCTTTTTTTTTAAAAAACTTAACATAACTTCATACATTATGTGACTGCAGAGCCTCTGTAATGAATGTTTGGCTGGTCCATTTCACAAGTGCACTGAAATGTACCAAGTGTTCCCCTCTTGTTGGCCCTGTGAATTGCTTTCCATTTCATTTTTATGCTTCAACCAGCATTTTAATACATGCAGCTCCTTTCTCTCTTCTGATGAGGTGTTTCTTTAGAATACATTTTCAGGAGGTGGGATTCCAGAATTAATAGGAGTGATGATCATTTTTAAAATGTATGGGTTGTCAGATTACTTTCTAAAAGGGTGAGCCCTATGCCTGGGACATAGTAAATGTTCAATAAATAGTTTTAATGGTTAACCAGCTTTCCATTGGTGGGTGGGTGGGTGGAGGCAGCAGAATGGAAAATGCAAAAGAAGGCATGTTCCATGGCCAAGGTCTTCTGCCGAATTCTGCCATCCACACTTAGTTAACTCTCTTCACTGGCCAGCCCAGGGTCGGCCGGGAGGAAAGGGAACAGGCAGGGAGAGCATGTTTGCCAGGATGTGTCCAGTGAGAACAGTGTTTTGAATCTTGCAGATTGTATTGATAAAATACAGTAATATCAAATGGATATTTTAGCCATTTTGAAGTACACAATTCAGTGGCAGTAAGTACGTTCACAGTGTTGTGCAGTCATTGCCATTGCCTAGCTCCAGAAGATTTTCATCACCCCGAAGGAAAACCCTGTACCCATTAGCAGTCTGCTGAGGTCCTTTTTTTTTTTTAACTTCCCCTGAGGACATTTTTCTATTTTTTGTTCAGATAGAGTGGGAGGGAGAGAGAGAGAGAGAGAGAAACATCAACGTGAAAGGGACACATCGAGTGGCTGCCTCCTGCATGACCCAACCATGGCTGGGGACAAACTGCAACCGAGGTACATGCCCTTAGCAGGAACCGAACCCGGGTCTCTCTGGACCGCAGGCCAACGCCCTAACAGCTGAGCCAAACTGGCCAGGGCTGCTGAGTTCCTTTTAATCTAGAAGTCTTCTCAGTTTGGTTAAGTGGGCCAGTGAATGAGGGTGATTTGGGGAAATAGGATTTTTTGATGTGAACATTCAGTCGGGAGTATTGTTTATAATTATTTTGTTTGTAAACTCAATTACATTGCAGCAAAAAGAGAGATTGTCTGGCTCTCCAGCCTGGGAAGCGCAGGGGTTGCTGGCTTTAGGTGTGGCTTGGTGGTTCTCAACCTTCCTAATGCCGCGACCCTTTAATACAGCTCCTCGTGTTGTGGTGACCCCCAACCATAAAATTATTTTTGTTGCTACTTCATAACTGTAATTTTGCTATTGTTATGTCTTAGGCGACCCTTGTGAAAGGGTCGTTCAACCCCCAAAGGGGTCGTGACCCACAGGTTGAGAACCACCGGGCTGGATCCAGGGCCGAGGCTGTATCTTCCTTTGATCTCTCTTTTCTCTGGGTTTGGCCTCAGGTGGCCTCTGTACAATAGGAAAATGGTCCAGGCATTATGGTTCTTCTGGTCTTAATCTCCGGGGAAGAGAGAGCCCTCCTTCCCAAGTGCCAATCATTCCTTTAAAATGACCCCGATTGGCCCAGCTTAGATCACATGCCTGTGGGGCAGGGAGCTGGAGCTTCATGATTGGCAGCTGTGGCATGATTGCGGTGGAAAGAAAGGGATGCTGGTCTGTACGTGAAATTCACAGATACCCTCTCCAGTGGGGCAGCTGGGATGTGTCTTGAAATGCAGGTGCAATGTAATATTTGACCGTTTCCTTTTGCATTTATGCATTTAAAAGGTTTATTACCTGAAGCTATTGCAAGACCTCACATTTATACTACAGTTGCAAATATAGCCATTAAAGTTACAAAGGGTCAATTTTGCTGGCATGATGGTGTCTTTTGACAGTCACTAAGGTCATGCTGATCCTGGCATGTGTGTATGTTTCCTCTTTGTTTAATGGGGACTTTACCAGATGTCCTCTAAGGGGCCTTCCAGATGAGTCATCCTGGAGTCCATGTCTTGGGGACCAGATCACTTTCCCAGCTGCCTTTTGCCATGATTTCCATGTGAAGAATAGGTGGATTGACTTTTAGCTTAAGATTATTAATACACCGTTGGTTTTTATTGTAGGAGAAGTACTATATCCGCATCGTATGCTTTGCATGAAATTTAGACAATGTAAATTGATGCAGATAGACTGAAATCAAGAGGGGGGGGGGGCACATGTTGAGCCACAGGTGTGGGGTATGGATCTTGATGATTCCTGTTGCTTAATTGTCTTGCAAATGGCTTGGACCAGAATCACAGCCATAGCAACGCAGCAGGGTCCTGGTCTCACCCAGCGCTGACCATCCATACCTCACCGGGGCCTGCCGATAGGTGCGTTGGCATAAGGGGAAACTGAGGCCCAGAGCAGCGAGAGGACTTGCCCCAAACCCACGGGCTAGCAAAGCAGCAGGTCCTGGGCTGGAGCCCAGAGGAGCTAAAAGTCAGAAGTTTTGACTTGGGGTCTCTTTAGTCTGTATTCAGAGCCAGGCTGAGAAACTGAGCCACGTTAGTGGCTGGGGGCAAACAGGACAAAAGACAGGCCGCCAGTGAGGCCAGTCGGGCCAGGTGATGGCGACCCCTGGACGAGTCCCAGGAATGTGGCGGATAGACAGCACGCATGGCTGCTTCCACTGCTGTCATCCGCTGCTCAGAAGTGCCAGGAGGGTGCCGAGGACAGTTGCCTGTCCTATTGTTCTGGCACCTCTGCAGGATTTTGGGGACCACGCAGTCACCATCGTCAGAGAACTGCCTGTGCCAGGCCAGGCTGTCTTGATTGGGAGCCAGCCTTGCTCACTGATGCATCATACTTGCCTTGCAGGAGGCTTTATTCACATGATGTTTTTATTTATTTTTTAAGCTTATATGAATGTCCATGGAGCCAAATAACAGAGGGCACATCTCAGCTTTCAGTGTTGGGACAAGAGAAGAGCAGAATATTTCCTCCAAGAAGCAGTGGAGGCAGGAAGGACGGACATTTCAGTGACTGAGTGCAGTGATCAACTTTAGCGTGTATTCTGATGGCTTCTGCGCCCCAGGAGCAGGGTCGGCTTAAATTCTGGACCCCCTCCCAGCCCCCAGGGCCAGATGTATCCAACGCTCCTCCGATAGAGTCACTGGTGTGCCAGTGTGGTAATAATATTAATATCAACAATTTTATTTTTATTTTTTTTAATCCTTACTCAAGGACATTTTTTGATATTTTGTTCAGATAGAGTGGGAGGGAGGGAGAGAGAGAGAGAGAGCGACATCGATGTGAAAGGGACACATCGAGTGGTCGCCACCCACACAACCCAACCAGGGCCGGGGACAAACTGCGACCGAGGTACGTGCCCTTAGCGGGAACTGAACTCTGGTCTCTCCAGACCGCAGGCCAACGCTCTAACTGCTGAGCCAAACCGGCCAGGGCAATATCAACAATTTTATTGGGTCCCTACCATGTGTCAGACCTTTTTATTTTCAAAGTGGACACCAAACATGGTTGCTCAGTGCTTATTTTTTTTAAATGCTGCTATGTCAAATAGAAAAGATAATGGATTTAGGGGAGTGAGGCCCAAGGTAATATTCCAGCTCCATTGACTATTAGCTTGAGGACCTTGGGCAAGTAACTTTATCTCCGGAATCTGTTCTCACTTATGAAAAATAGAATGTGAATTTTCACAGAGCTGTTGGAAGAAGAATTGAAGAAAAGCGATGTCTGTGAAAAGCCTTTTTCCGTTTTGGTAACTGGTGAACTCCTATGCATCCTTCAAAACCCCAATTCTTAATCCCATTCTACCAGGCTCAATCAGAATTAATTACTTCTTTATCCAGATTCCACAAATTATAAATTATAAATAAGTGGCCCTAGAAAGTAATCCTGAGGGCAGGGACTATGGCCACTTTATTATGTACTAAGCACATAACAGGTGCTAAACAAAACAAAACAAAATGCCCCATGAAGAAATGAATCTCCCCACATAGGCTCTAGACTATGTATTTCTAGGACACAGGCTAGTTGAATTAAATTGCGGGAGCCAGTTACACTCAAGGAGGGATATGGGGATTGATTGGAATTTCCAAAGGCTCTGCTTTTGTTTCGATAGAAAGCAGCACTGAGATTTACAGGCGGCTGCTCCTCCATGCAAAGCATCAGCTGTTGCCCAGGACTTAGGGCCCATCCATAGACTCCTCACTGCTCGCCGAGGGTTTCAGCTGTTTGCGTTTATGCTTCTTCCAGCCCATGGTTCATGGAAAGGCCCTTATTCTCAGAACCAGGAAAGGCCTTTTGTGTTGGTGCATTTTACTTGAGTCTGGGCTCAGGCATTGGGGCTTTTTGTTGCTGTGTCATATATTTAAATCACAAACCACCTGATGACAAAGACGGAGCTCCCCAGCGGCCTGTGAAGGGCGGTGCCAGGTGTCACGTGGGGAGGGCCAGGCTTATTCATCATGAGCCATGTGCTGTTACAGCCCCCAATATACTGATGAGGAAATCAAGGTTTGAACGGACAAGTCCTAAAGCCAAGGGAAGTGTTGACTCAGAAGTCAGGTGGTGGGGAATTGGAGACCCCTTTAATGGTGGGGTACAGCTGGGGCCCCGCAGCCAGCTCTGTGCTCCAGAGTTCTTTTAACCAAACTCTCTGAAAATTTGGGATGATAATGTCTAACTCACAGAATTGTAAAAATCAAATAAGATACTGTATATAATAAGTATCTGATGTATATGAAGTATTCAGTGTAGGTACTACTTATTTATTCAACTTCTGTTGAAAGTGAAAACAGTCTGGTATTTACCAACAGTGAACATCTGTGAGTATGAGTTGTACTTAAAAAAATATATATATCTGTTGAATTATTTCTTCACTCAAAGTGGGTGAGGCTAAGGAACCAGAAATGTGAGGTACAATTTTGACCTGGGAGAAATTGAAGGCCTAAACCTGGATTTAATCTTGCTTATTAATTGATGAAAAGCATGGGCTAGTTGGAGCTCTGGGTTAAGAAGGAGTCTGAGGTTAAGTTTGAACTCAGTGGGAAAAATGCATGATTGATTAGTGATGTCTGCTACGGACAGAGGAGGAGAGAGTTGAGTATGTTTTCCACATCCTTGCCATCCCTGATCTAGTTGGAGCCATAGTCAGCAATCAGGCAAAGTGGAGTCAGGGCTTCTGTAAATGTTTGTGGTCAGGAAAGCAGGGGTCACAGTCCAAGCAGACCCCAAAATGCTAAAGAGGTGGGTGGCCCTGCAGAGGTGAGGATTCGAGGCATACAGGATGGCAAGCCTCCTGCCCTCCATCTGCGTTGGATGGTTATCTTGTGTCCGTCAGAAATGTGACCACAGGCCTCTCTCCTGTCCTTTGTTCTCCCCTTGGTGAAGTTGGGTCTCATCGTTCCTGAACTATGATGGTGACGTAGATGCCTTTGTTCCTGAATCTGTCAAACAGAGACCACACCGTTTTGATAATTTGTTTTTTGCTTTTCTGTGATGACTCAGGCCTATTGTAGAAACCTGTTCTTTTTCAGTAAATTACACCTTGCTGGAAGGATTTTTAAAACCTTGGTCTTTGAAGCACTTTTGAACGGTTGTAGGAGGGACGTGTGGGAGGCCAGGAGGGGTTGGCAGCTGAATGCCCAGCAGGTTTGATGCTGTGCATTTTCACCTGGCTCGTGCTCCAGCTGCTGGAGACTGTTTTTCTTTAGCATGCCAAGGCCATTGGTTTATAATTGATCTTTGTCCACTTGGGGAAATGATACATTATTGCGGCCAGCATGTGTCCTGCCTACCCCCTCACCTCTCATAAGTGGGAGAAGAGATTCTAGCCCCCACTATTTTGCAAGGGTTTGGGGCAGGCCAGCTGCTAGCACACAGCTTGCTTTTGAAAGCCAAACTCTGATCCCAGAGTTGACTTTTCTGTGCCAGTTTTCTCCACTGCCCCTTGGATTCTGGTGTCCAAATTGCAACTTTCTTCTGTGTGCTCTAGGTGCACATCCATGGCTGACTGTTGGGAAAGGGGCTGGGAGGGAGCACCTGTTGCCCAGCTTGCTTCTTTCACGGAGATGGCAACCAGGGCCCAGAGCCATTGACTGCTTCCTTCAGGGCATTTTGGAGCCCTCTGGTCTCTTTTTCTGCTCTCAGAGAGACCCCTAAGTTCCGGGATTTTGACTTCCCAGGACTTAAACAAGTATTTGACATATAATAGGTGTTCAGTAAATGTGTTTGCTGGATGAATGACTTACATTAGCTCACAGTGTCTTTGGATACAACGAAGGTCATGTCTCCTGTTGGGCCCCACTTTGTAGAAATGTGCATTGCTGTCAAAGACTCCCCACCCATTTTTTTTCTTCCTAAACCTTCCCCCACATTCTCTGTGTAGGTTAGCCACCCACCACACCTGATGTTCTAGGTAGAAGGCCCAATAGTTCTGCCCAGCAGGCCTCTTCCTTGTCCTCCCATGTCTTAACCCTGTCCCAGCTTTTGGGTGTGTAGGTAGATTTGCCATCTTCTAAAAATATGTTTTTATTGATTTTTTTTTTTTTTTAGAGAGAGAGGAAGGGAGAGAGAGATAGAAACATTGGTATGAACATCAACCAGCTGCCTCCTGCAGGCCCCCTACTGGGGATCGAGCCCGCACCCCGGGCACGTGCCCTGACCGGGAATCGAACCGGGACCTCTCAGTCCATCAGACAACAATCCACTGAGCCACACCGGCTGGGCGGATTTGCCATCTTCCTTCTGCAAGGGCAGGGAGATGGCAGTGCCACACTGCCTTGGTTATTCTGAGGATTCTCCAGTCTCCCCTTCATTAAAAAATAAATGGTGGGGATGGAGAAGTCAGTGTGGGGTGAGAAGAGGAACCAGCTACTCCCTGTGCCTTTATTCTGAGTGTTTCAGAAACTCCTTTATCTCATCCTCCCCTAACAATCTTGAGAATAAAGGTGAACTTGGATCATTTAAAATGTTAGTCAATCATCCTTGAGCACTTACTCTGCACCAGGCACACTCACAGAGGGTCCAAGCCCTTTGCACACTCATCAGATTCACCACAGCCCTGGGACAGGGGTCCTCTTATTGTCCCCATTTGCAGATGAGGAGACGAAAGTTCCGGGCAGGTAAGTCAGCTGCTGGAGGTGCACATGGTCAACTGTCCCTATTTGTATTTGGCCCAGATTTACTCCCAACATGCTCTGGGATTGAAGCTAGGGTTTAAACTCAGGCAATTGGGAGCCATTTAAAAAATGAGATGAGGCCCTGGCTGGTCTGGCTTAGTGGCTAGAGTGTTGGCCTGCGGACCAGAGAGTCCCGGGTTCAGTTCCCACTAGGGGCACATACCAAAAAATAAATAAATAAAAATTTAAAAATAAAAAATAAAATAAAAAATGAGATGATTTAAAACAAAGGATAGGAAAATATTTATACACTTTCGTTTCTGTTTTTGTCCTCAGCCAAGGACTTCTTCCCATTTTTGTTCAGATAGAGTGGGAGGGAGAGAGAGGAAGAGAGAGAGAGAGAAACATCGATGTGAAAGGGACACATCGAGTGGCTGCCTCCCGCACGACCCAAATCAGAGCTGGCGATGAATTATAACTGAGGTATGTGCCCTTGACCGGAATCAAACCTGCGACTCACTGGTCCGTGGGCCGACGCTCTAACCACTGAGCAAAACTGGCCAGGGCTATTTATGCACTTTCTGAACCAGCCTCACACAGATTCTTCACTGTGTACGGAGCCCCAGTTCCTACCCTGGCCCTCCACCCAGAGCTGCCTTCCTCAGAAGCAGACTGATTGATGCTGGTCTCACATCTTTGAACCAGGAGCATAAGTGCACTTGAGAGAAGTCACAGGGACACGACGCGTCTTGAACTTGGTGGGTGCATGTTTCCAGGCCATCTTGGAGTCATATTTAGCTGCATGGGGATTCTTCCTTTGACAAGCCCTGCTGTGGCAGAAAAGGGAAAAGCCCTGCCTGGAAGCTGTTAGCCAGGGACACAATGGTCCTGGACAGGACAAAGATCTTTCTAGAACCACAGGTGACAGTGGTCCAGACCTGCACGAAGTGTTTGACATTTGGCGTAGACAGCTTTGACACGCTGACATGGGAGGGCCAGGCAGTCTGGAGCAGCCCAGGAGGTGGGTTGCAAAGGAGAGAGGACACAAGAAACCAAGGCCAGGACCTCAATCCCCCACCCCACCCCGGGCCCCTGCCTTGAGGCTGCTGTGTGCTCTGGGGTGAATTGATCCCACCTCTGACATTCAGGGTCGAATGAGGGGGTGAATGTCAGGGTTTCAAAGGCTCTTTCTGCCCTGGCCGGTTTGGCTCAGTGGTTAGAGTGTCAGCCTGTGGTCTAGAGAGACCCGGGTTCGGTTCCCGCTAAGGGCATGTACCTCAGTTGCAGTTTGTCCCCGGCCCTGGTTGGTTGTGCAGGTGGCAGCCACTCGATGTGTCCCTTTCACGTCGATGTTTCTCTCTCTCTCTCTCTCTCCCTCTCTCTCCCTCCCACTCTATCGGAACAAAAAATGTAAAAATGTCCTCAGGTGAGGATAAAAAACAAAAACAAAAAAACAAAGGCTCTTTGCATTCCACCTCCTCCCCTTTCTTCTTGTTAACCAAGATGCAACTTACACAGAGGAAAACACACAACTCTCAGGTGTACAGATGGATACATTCTTGAATTTTAAAGTTTTGACTTTTTGCATTTATCTTCAGATAGAGCAGGAGGGAGAGAGGGAGGAAGAGAGAGAGAGAACCATTGACGTGAGAGAGACATATCGAGTGGCTGCCTCCCACATGACCCCAACCAGGGCCAGGGACGAATTGCAACCAAGGTATGTGCCCTTGACCGGAATTGAACCTACGACTCATTGGTCCGTGGGCCAAAACTCTAACCGCTAAGCCAAACCAGCCACGGCAGCTCCAGTGTTTTTTATTTGATTTTTAAAGAGAGAGGAAGGGAGAGGGGGAGAGAGAGAGAAACATCAATGAGAGAGAAACATTAATCAGCTGCCTCCTGCATCCTCCCCCCCGCCACTGGGGATTGAGCCAGCAACCCAGGCATGTGCCCTGACAGGGCATCGAACTGGCCACCTCTAGGTACAAGGGGCAGCACACAATCCACTGAGCCACACCAGCCTGTACTCCATTCCCATGTTTCACGACTAATGATTCTCCTTGACTGAGCACAGTCGTCTTTCTTTGCACCATCTCCAGCCACCTGTGGCTGCTGAGCACTTGAGGATTGGCTTGTCCCACGCCATGTGCTGCACGTATACAGCACACACTGGCTTTGTTAGACTTAGTGTGGAGGAAAGTGTAGAAGATCTCGTGAATCCTTTGTACATCGACCCCGTGTTAAAATAGCAATATTTTGAATACATAGGATTAGATAAAATACTATTACAATTAATGCCACCTATTTCGCTTTTGCTTTTCTCAAAGGGGCTGCTGGGAAATTTGAAATTCCCTATGTGTTGCTGTTGTCCTGGAACCTGAATGCCATCTTGAATAGTGTCTCCTGCATCTGCCCCAGTAGCGGCTGGTCACACATGGAGAGTGCCAGGGACAGTGACTGAGAGTGTAGAGGTGGCCGAGCACAGGCATGTTCTTGTGGTTTTCTGCGTGGTTAAGCCCTTGCAGGCTCCTTCCGGTCTCGGACCTTGCCTCCGGGTCAGGGTCTGGCTGCCCGCAGAGCCCTTTTTGCTTGGTTCTGCCTCTTTTTAAACACACAAGGAATGTGAGGGTCTGTTTGAGTTGGGTTGACTCAGACCTGTCGGGACTTTTTGCAGACTCCACATCCTGAGGGGAAGAATCGAGTCACCTTTGTAGAAGCCCCTGGGGGTTTCGTGACTTCCTGCCTGTCCTTTTGGGTGCTGGTCCCCGGAGTGGGGGCGGGTGATGCACTTTTGTTTTATAGAATACTTTTTGCTACTCTTTTGTTTTTAAACATCTCTCCGGTGTGCAGCATGGGGCCCGGGGTTGCTCTTTTTGTTGTTTGAGACCGACTTTTTTTAAAAGATAATTTTGTTCATTTACCTTTTTTTGCTATATTTTTATGAGAGTCTGTCATCCTGTTTTGTTCTTTCTTTTGACCATCACTTGATTTCCCATATACTCGTGGTTTTAGGTTGGACTGTGCTCTCTGTAGTATTCTTAGCCCTTATCAAACAGACTTCTTTTTGATCTAAACCTTCTAATGACTAACAGACACAAACAGGAGTGTTCTTACTGCTTTAGGTTGCCAAACATAGTTATCACAAAGCCGGAGACTTCGAACTTCCTCCTCCTGGGCCTGCCCTGGGCCCCTCCCCCACGCCACTGGGGCTCAAGGTTGAGAAACACTCATGCTCGGTTCTCCTTTCTGACTCCCACATCCAGCTCGTGTTCACTTGCCCTGATGACATCCACAGACCCCGAGCAGCGCAGTAGGGAATAGAAAGGATGTTTAGTCATCCTGGGCTAGTTCCACAGTCTCTCCAAGCCCCACTTGCTGGTCTTCTCAGAAGTGTGTGAGGCGGTGCCTGGCACATACTAGTTGCTCGATACACATCAACCTCCCCCTTCTCCCTCCCCGTCCGTAGTCTTAGTGGTTTGGCATAGCCAGCGGTTGGTTTGAGTTGATACCATAAAACTTGACCTTGAGTGTGCTCCTGGTTTAGTCATTCTTGGAGGGCCGGTGACTTATTTTTGCATTCGTGTTTTTTAATTAAAGTAAAACTCACATACCATAAAATTAACCATCTTAAAATATACAATGCAGTGGCATTTAGTACATTCACAGTGTGGTGCAACCACCACCTCTATCTAGTCCCACAACATTTTCATCACCCCCAAAACCCCAGACCCGTGAGTGTCCCTCCCTGTTCCCCCTCCAGCCACTCATCTGCTTTTTTGTCTCTGGATTTGCCTTTTATGGACATTTTATTTAAATGGGATTATATAATATATGGTCTTTTATGTCTGGCTTTTTTCATTTAGCATAATGGTTTTGAGGTTCATTTATACTGTAGGATGAATCAGTACTTCATTCCTTTCTTTGGGTGAATAGTAATATTCCACTGTGTGGATAGATCGTAGTTTGCTTATCCTTTCATCTATTGATGGACATTCAAATTGTTTCCACATTGGGGCTGTCATGAATAATGCTGCTAGGAATATTAGTGCGTAAGTGTTGGTGCAGATGCATGCCTCATTTCTCTTGGGTCGATCTCTAGGAGTAGAATTGTTGGGTCATATTAAAGGGTTTTAAAAATTAAGTTTGCTGCCTGGCCAGTGTGACTCACTGGTTGAGTGTCGACCCATGCACCAGGAGGTCGCCGGTGCAATTCCCAGTCAGGGCATATGCCCAGGTTGTGGACCTGATCTCCAGTGGGGGGGCATGCAAGAGGCGGCCAATTGATGTTCTCTCTCATCGATGTTTCTATCTCTCCTTCCTCTCTCTCTCTCAAATCAATAAAGAAAAAAAAATTTTTTTTAAAGAATTAAGTTGGCCGCCCTGGCCAGTTTGGCTCAGCGGTTAGAGTGTCGGCCTGCGGTCCGGAGAGACCCGGGTTCGGTTTCCGCTAAGGGCACGTACTTCGGTTGCAGTTTGTCCCCGGCCCTGGTTGGTCGTGCGGGTGGCAGCCACTTGATGTGTCCCTTTCACATCAATGTTTCTCTCTCTCTCTCCCTTCCTCTCTCTCCCTCCCACTCTATCTGTATAAAAAATGGAAAAATATCCTTGGGTGAGGATAAAAAAAAAAAAAGAATTAAGTTGGCCAATGTGTGTGGCAGTGTTTGGTACACACTGGTGCTTAATAAATGGTGGTGAATATTTACGTTATTTCCTTGTGGAGATTTTTTTTTAAAATTTTTTATGTGGTTGACATTCTGGCCTTCAGACTTATTTTTTATATGTAGGTGGAGTTTTTAAGTATCTGTCACCATTCGGAGATTTTTCTTGTTTATTGAAGTCTTATGATCTACATATTAAAATAACTGTTGATTCCTCGTGGCTCAGAGTTCTCTGATAAGCCAGATCACCTATTTACTCATTCACACCAAAGGTATTTACTGAGTGCTGTGTGTGCCAGGCTTGTGGGCTTTTGTGGTTTGAAACTTGAACACCCTAAGAGGGCACACTGACTGCACTGAGCTTATCACTGTAGTCCCAGCACACGGCATGGTGGTCATTAAATGAATGCAAGCAAGCCCCCTGCTCTCAAGTAACTGAGCATAGCTGGAGAGCTCAGGACATACTTTGTGTGTTCAGTGCCTGGGCTGAACACTCCGACCTGAGCCTGAAAGTCCTACACCGTTTTAACCAGGGGTGCCTGAAGCTAGTGTATACCAGCTCATGAGAGCCAATCCTGTGTCTCTTCTCAACTCCATATACAGTGATGTCATGTTGGTTGCTTGAAATTAACCACCATGGGAATATTTACACCATGGAAATGGGCAAAAGCTATAAATCAGGGTTTCTCTTCTCTCTCTCTCTCTCTCTCTTCCTCCCTCCCTCCCTTCCTCTCTTTTTGAGAGCCTGGTGTTAACCATTTACCAGCACAACAGCCTGCCTTTCCAACTTCACCTGTTATTAGTCTTCTGATGGTGGTTTTCACAGATAAGGCGTCTGAGTCACAGAGAGGTGAAGGAACTTGTCCAAGGTAACACAGCCAGAAAATGACAGAGCCAGAATTCAAACCCATCTCTGACCTTGGCCTATCTCTATGGCCTTGGGACTACCCAGTACCTTGACTTGACTCCTTTTCTGATCTCCAGTCATGTTTTCTTCTGCCAAACCATTCTGCCACCACGTTTTTATTTTGATAATTTCTTCGTATGTTAGGTGCCAGGACTTCCTGGTGTGTTGCCTGAGCAATGCTTAGATCTTGTCCCTTCTTCACGGGAACTCTGTGTTTTATTTGTTCTTGCAGAATTTCGCTAAAGAGTTTGTGATCAGTGATCGGAAGGAGCTGGAGGAAGATTTCATCAAGAGCGAGCTCAAGAAGGCCGGGGGAGCCAATTACGACGCCCAGGCAGAGTAACCCCAGACCTCCCCCTGCCCCTTGCCAAAGTCATTTGCCTGCTCTCCAGGGGAGGGGAACACGGCCTCTGCTACCAGCCCACCAGCCCACCAGGGAGAGGAGACGCAATGAGAGGCAACACCCGCCACCCTGTCTGCAACCCAGCTCCCCTTCCCTGCTTCCCTCATGAGTCCTGTTACGTCCTATCTCCCAAAGCTCATGGAATATCTTTCCTTTATCTTCTTTTTCTGTTGTCCCCCTCTTTCTTGTTCTGAAGAAAAATTATTGTGATGCCAAGATCATGCACATCATCAGATCTGAGGCGCCTCCTGTGGGGACCCCTTTTTCTGGCGTTTCCCTTAGCCTGCCTGGCCTCCTCCCCCACGACCTCACGTTGCTTCTGGAGCCTGGGCCAGTGCCGCCCCCGGTTTTCCTCGGTGGGCCCGCCTGCTCCCCGCTGAGGAGGCAGCTGTGCCGGGAGCCTCCCATCCACGGTGGCCTTCATAAGCACACGCATTCGCCCCACGTGTCCGGCTCAGAACTCCTAGGATGTGCTCCAGGGTCCCTCACCCGCCTCACTCAAAGTTGCCTAAGTTATGGAGACGGTGCTCGGTGGTGAGAAGTCCAGGCCTGATTCAGACCGAAGGAGAAGAGAACATTTGCCTTTCAAGTTGCCTGGCATTAGCTTTGCCACAGGGTCTGAAACAGCCTGTTCCCACCCTTTTGATTGAAGTCTCATTGTGGCGTGGAGTGGGGGCAAGGGTCCGAGTCCAGATTCGACAGCAGTCTTTCAGGGTTGACTTCAGAGACTCCCAAAGCGACCAGGACGTTAGGGAGGGGGCCCGGGGGCAGAACAGGAATTTCGGTACAACTGGGAACTGATTCTTTACTTTGGGGAAGGTCCTCTACCGCAGCAGGGACGGCGGGCTCTGCCACCTTAGCTGGGTGCCGCCGAGCCCAGCCTCCGGGGACCACGCACCTGTGGTTTTAATCTTACACCTGGACTACACATGCAAAGGGTTTCGTTTTGTTTTTCTTCAAAGAAAGATGAGATTGGCTTGGTTCTTCATGAGCATTTTTTATATTGTTCTTTTCCTTTTTTTTTTTGTCCTTGCTCATTTCGTCCGGGGGGAGGAAGTCTGTGCTGTGTTGGGGCTGTGAAGAACATCTGCACTCAAACAGTTTACAGAATAAATGTTTGTTTTGTTGTGTTTTTTTTTCAAAAAACAAGTTTGTCTGATTATCTTGTAAAGCCTCTTTCTTTCTGTAAAAACAAAGGGCCATTGTCATCTTCACATTTAATAGAGATACTGGGAGCTAGGCACATTCATGGTGAAAATTGTATTTAATTTACTTATTATTTTTTTTACATTTATCTTCAGACAGAGTGGGAGGGAAAGAGAGAGGGAGAGAAAGAAAGAAAGAAAGAAACATTGATGTGAGAGAGACACATTGATTGGTTGCCACCCACACGACCCCAAGTGGGGCCAGGTATTAACTGCAACCGAGGTACGTGCCCTTGGCCGGAATCGAACCCGGGACTCTTTGGTCCGTAGGCCAACGCTCTAACCGCTGAGCCAAACCGGCCAGGGCAAAAATCTTACTTAATTTATAACAAACAACTTAAGAAATAGGCTGTTTATGTCCCCATTTTCTGGAAACTGAGACTCAGTGAGACTGAGTCCCCTGAGGCCACCTGGTTAGAAAGAGGCAGAACTGGGATTTGAACCGAGGTCTCCTGCTGCCTCTGTGCTGCGGCTGGTGAGGGGAGTGGAGAGGCCCTGGAATTGAGAGAATGATGCAACAGCAGGATTTGGGTGTTTCCTGAGTGGCCAGAAGCCTCCCCTCTGTCTTTTCAGGGAGAATATACCCTCCTCAACTGGGCTGTGACATCCTTTCTGAGGTTGTCCCAGAGCTTAAAACGGGACTTCCAGCATCCAGACCCGGTGGGAACTCAGAATCAGGCCGGAGGAGTTTCAGACTCAGACAGCTGGGTTTGGAGGTCAGGGAAAGGGCAGAAACCAACGTCAAAGAGGGAAGGAGTTCTGCCAGGTGTGGACAAGGCCACGATTAAACTGCCCTACAACAGCCCAGAGCTGAAGGTCGATCCTTGGCCCATGCCAGCCACATCCGGGTTCTCACACCTTCTCTGCTCACAGCTGTGTGGCTTTAGGTGTTAGTTAACCTCTCTGGGCCTCAGTTTCCTTATCTGCAAAACCAGCAACAGTGCTACCTAATGTGATCGGTGGGAAGGCTTAAGGAGCAACACAATGCTGAGGGTGCCTGGTAGGGGCTCAGTTATTAGATCACACCTGCCACTAGGTCTTGGTTCTGCGTGCCCCGGTGTTTCCTATGTCCAGAACAGAGGCAGCCAAAGTGGGCCTCTGGCTTCCATAGACCTGGAAGGGCTCTTAGCTCCGGTCAGAGAGCTTGGGGCAGTCACAGTGAGGATGAGCCCTTCTCGGGAAGAAAAAACAGGTTCTATGTGAGAATTACAAAGGGACTAAGCCTGGTCATCCAGGAGGGCCTCCCCAAGACAGTGACACCTGAGAACTGCAGGACAGAGGGAGTGAACAGGCGAAGGGGTGGAGGGACGAGACTGTGGACAAAGGCTCCACGGGGTATTTGCTGAGCAGAAGAGCAAAAAGCGGAGCTGAGTTTGTGTGTCAAGGAGCTTGGCCAGTGCAAAGCTACAGCTCAGGGCTTTGCTGGGATTTCAGAGGGTGTTTGATGGGATCACGAGGTCTTCATGGGAAGAGAGACCTTTGCCTTAATCATCTCTTTCTCCCCTGTAACTAGCCCCTGCTAGGTGTCTGGGGTTTTCTGGCTTCCACCTGCTCCTGTCTGCCCAAAGCCTGGACCACCCGATCTGGCCTCCATCAGGGCCTGGCAGCGGTTAGGGATGGAGCTCTGGGCACTCGGTCTGCTTGCTTAGATACACTCGGAATGACTTGACTCATTGATCATTCAACAGCTATTTCAGATGACCCCAAACTGAATCGTGTAAAACCACCACCATGTTATTTGCCCTTGATTTCCTGGGGTAGGAATTCAGGAAGGGTTTAGCAAGGTGGGTTCTCGTTGGCAGGGGTCTCTCATTTGGTTGTGTTCAGATTGGCTGGGTTGGATACGGCCAGTCGCGGATGCTGCAGTCATCTGGGCCAGCAGCTGGGTTGGGGATCGGAGCACCTGCCACGGCCTCTTCTGCACGACGGTGGACTTCCTGTATGGCAGCTGGCTTCCCACAGAGCAGGTGTCCCAGAGGACAAGCCTTTTCTGACCAAGCCTCAGGCTTCACCTGGCAGCATTTCCACTGCACTCTGCTGGGGGAAGTGGTCATGAGCTCCCAAGTTCAAGGACAGGGGATATTAGCCTCAACTCTCAGTGGGAGGAGTGTCAAGACCTGTGTGATCTTCTTTTCAAAGCCCCACACTCACTGTGACCAGGCACTGTGCTAGGCCTGGGGTGCCCTCGTGCTCAGGGGCTTGCAAGGGGGTTGGGTGGGAGAGAGGAGAGCTATAGGCAAACAAGCCAATAATTGCACCGGGTATTCCTGTGTCCCCCAGGAGGTGGCTGCTCCTGGCTGATTGATCCCGGGGGAAGCACCTGTTTCTCAGCTTTGCCAGTCCTCCTGGGCGTTTACCCCCCAGGGAGCTATCTGAGGCTGGAAAGGAGGCCCAGCCCCAGGTGCCACCCTGGTGGGGGAAGGCCTGCTGTCCCCACTCCCAGGACAGGTTGTCCTCATGACAGTCTCCCCGCTGCTTCAGGGAGCCACAGAGAGAGGTAAAAACAAGAAGCAAAATGGTTACTGCAAGGAGATAGATGACTCATCAAGGACTCAGCATGTGGGCTGAGTCAGCTCGGAGGTGACTAGTTGGTGGTCTAGCCTCAGTTTCCTCCTCTGAAAACCAGAGCCATATCTTAGTCCGTGGTGCTTCTATCACAAAAGACCATAGACTAGGTGACTTGTAACCAGCAGACATTTATTTCATAGAGTTCTGGAGGCTGGAAGTCTGAGATCAGGTGTCAGCATGGTCGGGGTGGGTCCTGTCCTAGGTCACAGACTTCTTACTGTGTCCTCACATGGAAGGAGCAAGGGAGCGCTGTGGAGTCTTTTATATGGGCACTAATCCCATTCAGGAGGGCTCCCCCCTCATGACCTGATCACCCCCCAAAGGCTCCACCTAATGCCATCACCCTGGGCTTTAGGACCCCAACATGTGAAGTTGGGAGGACACACATTCAGACCACAGCCTTACCGTATGTATTTACATGAGGGCCAACGAGATGGTCAAACAGCTTAGCATGATGTTATCTTAGCATTATGATGGCTACTCCCAGGAGAGTCCTGGGAGCCCATCCTTGTTCTGGGGAAGGGCGGGGCCATGAGCACCATCCAGCCTGACTCTGGGGAAGTGAGGGAGCATCCAGCTCCTTCTACCCCTGCTTGGCAGCTCCACCCCCCGTGGGCCCACCATGCCGTTCTGGGTTTGGCACTCATCATGTTGAGAACACAAACGCCTCAGGGATATGTTTGCCAGAGCAGGCTGACACCTGGATGAACCTTGGGAGGGCTCTCAGACCTGCGATGGGCGGGGGTAGGGGTGCTGGGAGTGGGTGCCAGCACAGGGTGACGAGGAAGGGTTCAAATCCCAGCTCTGCCACTTACAGGCTGTGTGACCTCAGGTAGGAGTTTGGCCTCTGAGGTGCACCCAGGGTACGTCATGTGACCAGGCTAAAGTTCAGTGGGGCAGGGATATATCACCAAGTATCTGAACAGAAGTACAGTCCACCCACACACCTAGTAAGTAGCTGAGCCAGGATTTGAACTCAGGCAGTCCCGGGTTCAAGCATCTCTTCATTAGCTCATGATATAAGTAGATATAGGTCATAACCGCCACCCCCCCCCCCAAAAAAAAAAAAAAACCCTCAGGGGTCAGTTCTAGCCTCAGGGACAGAGTAAGAAACAAGGCTGAGGCATTTGGGCTACAAAACCCCACAAAGAGTCAAGAAGAGGAATCCTGTCTTGGGGTAGTCAGTGCCCTTGTAAACTTGAGCATCACCCCCATTGCTTTGAGTTCTCACATTGCTCCCAGACAGCCTGGGGGCCTGCAACATTCCATTTTTGTTTGAGTGTAAAACCATGAAACTAAGAGAAAAACTAAACTTAGTTCTTTTCAAGGTGATGCTTTAATTCCGAGCCTTTTCTTGCCTATCAGAAAAGTTCATCCTAAATTTCGATCCCCAAACTGCAGCTCCTTATCAGCCCTTTGCTACCCCACCTCCCCAGAATCTCTCATGGCCCTGTGATCAAGTTTAACCTTCTCAGCAGGGCCGGGTGTCTCTCCAGCCAGGACTCAGTCTACTTCCCTCCTTGGACCTGGCCGTCCTCCCTGACTTTCCAGAAGGCCCCTCTCCTCCCTGTAGAGAGAGACTGGTCTCTGCTGTGACCTGCTTCTTCTAAAAGTTTCTCCCACACCCCATTTAATGTGCTGATGGGTGATTTTCAAAAGATACCTCTGTGTCCCGGAACCTTTGCAAGCATCGGACCTTGTTTGGAAACATGGTCTTGGTAGAGGTGGGTAAGTTGAGGATCTCCAGGTGAGATTGTTCTGGATTTAGGGTGGTGTCTGAATCCAATGACAGGTGTCTCTTATAAGAGAAAGCGAAAGGAGACAGAGACAGACTCACAAGGGTGGAGGCCACGTGGAAGTGGAGGCAGAAACTGGAGTGATGTGGCCACAAGCCACGGAGCGCCTGGAGCCGCAGAAGCCGGAAGAGGCAGGGAGATCATCCCCAGACCCTCCAACTTCAGAAGGAGGCTCGGCCCTGCCAACACTTGGATTTCAGACTTCTGGCCCCCAGAACTGTGAGAGAATACATTGGTCGATGTACGCAATATCCAAACATGCAGAGAATTTTTGTGAGTTTATTTGAACCAAAGTAATGATATACGCTGAGGCGCAAGATCTCAAATGATCCAGAGAATAACAATTTTGTGGCTTCTTTTACACATTTGAAATTAAGGAGGGGACATAGGGAAGATTGGAGAAAACAAGCAGGAATTGGGTTACAGTAGCAATTTTCAAGCAGTGTGCTACAAGGAAATTTAAAACATGCAGGACCTTTTTTTTTTTTTTTAATAAAAGTGCTTTTATTTCTTTTCTTTATTGATTTTGGAGAGAGAGGAAGGGAGAGGGAGACAAAGATAGAAACATCGATTGGCCGCGTCCTGCACGTCCCTCACTGGGGATCAGGTGGATCAGGTCCACAACCCGGGCATGTGCCCTGACCGAGAATCGAACCAGTGACCTCTTGGTGCATAGGTCGACGCTCAACCACCGAGCCACACCGGCCAGGCAGTAGCTGACTATTTGGTCAGGGGCACCGATCTCTTTCCCCTTAGATTGTCAAATAAAAAAAATGGTAACAGCCAACACGGCAATCACCATCTGGTGTGAATGAATCAAAATCATACCTATTTTTGTGTGTCAGGTCAGCAAAAGCTCTGTTTTTTGGTGTGCCACAGAATATTAGTAATCAGTTGATATGTGCCACGAGATGAACCCTTCGAAGAGCATTACTTCCGGTATCTCAAAGGTGTGTTGACCTAAATGCACAAGAACAGTAGCTCTGGCTTAAAACCTTTCACTGAAGAAATCCTAGGCCCAGGGTGTGACTACCCGCCACGACCTGCCCACTTAGGAATTTATGATCCATCGCCCTGGGGTTACTTTCCATAGAACACCCCCCTCCATACATTTCCGTTGTTTTCAGCCCCCTGAAAACTTCCGCCTCTCATTGGCTTCTCCCCTCCCCTACTAAGTGAACCTCTTAGGGGCAGGGGCGTGTCTTCAGTGCCTGGCAGGTGGATGCTCAGTGAATAATCCGTGAGCAGGACTTCCCTGAAGCAGGGGGCGCCCTGCCGGGCTCCTCAAGCCCCACACAGAACCCACAACCCTCCCAGACCAGGATCAGACCTGTTCCGTGCTGACCTAGGCAGAGGCCAGGGGCTTCCCGGCTTCCTCCACCTGGGAGCCTGCTCCCACCTCTCTCCGCCCGGTCTCGCCCCTGGAGGGTAGGTGTGTGTCTTGTGTACCTGTCCACCTGCCTCCAACACCTGTCCAGCTCCTCCACCTTCAGGGGCTGGAACCCAATACTTTGACTACACCCCCCCTTTTAACGGTTTCTGGAAACACCAGCGGGGGGTTGGAGCCTGCCGCAGGGCTGGGGCAGGTGTGGGGTCTTGGCCAAGGGCCGCGCCAGGAGGTCTGGTTCTCCGGAGGACTTAGCTGCAGAGACTTGCAAATTTCAGAAAGGGGACCCCTTCCCGCTGTGTGAGCTTGGGGAAGAGCTCGGTCTTCATGTGCTGGAGACCCGCTTTGGGGGAGCTGCCCCGCAGCTGGGAGGTAAGAGAGAAGAGAGGCCCCCTGGAACGGAGGGTAACAGTCCGCCGAGGGTAATTTGTGGTAAATTCGAGAGAACTAGCTCTGACCTCAAATGGGTGCTTCCTGGCTCACCCTGGGCAGTTCCCGTGTCTCCGGTGGCTGCCGAGGACACGAGAAGCCGTGGATCGTGTGCACAAGCAAGACAGACATCGATTTTTCTGATAAATCCCTAAGCACAACGGTGGTGTAAAAGGCAGTTCGCAAAACGATGATGATTACAGAATGAGAACACCGAAGCTAAATTTTCAGAGAACATAATATGAGTATATACACATGAGCAACATTACACCAGTGCGGGGAGCATGAGTGGTGAACCCTGGGGAGGGTGGGGAGGGCGGGAGATGGTGTCAGCGTGGGGCTCCAGCTGTGTCTGTTTGTTTCATTTATTTTTAAAAGAGCTGAGGGAAATATACACAATAAAGTGTAATCATCTGTGTAATGGGCAGGTGGGAATTGGCTAGATGAGTTTCTGTTTTCCTTTTGGTTTGGAAGTTTAGAAATGGTTTTGAAACAGGCAAACAAAAGAATTCAGACGGCGCACCCAACCACCACAGGGAGGAGGGCAGACCGCTCACCTGGAGCCCATGACTGTTCAAAGTAGAAGTGATGGAAGAGGTGGGCGGGGCTAAGGAGGAGGCCACGGGTGCTTGTGGAGGTGAACCAGTTGGGTGCTGCTCACTAGCACGAGTTTGGAGTTTGGAGTTTCAAATGCTGCCCCAGACGAGGCTGGTTTGTGTTGAGAACCAAACTGTTGGTCTGAAAGATCAAGAGGAACAGTGTCCCCAGATGCTTCCAGCACCTTCCTACAGGTTCCTCCCTCAATAACACCCTGAGGTACCCACTGCCCAAGCCCCGGCCTCCAGTATCCATGACCCCCATCCCACCAGCCTCCTCAGAAGCCTTCCTCCGGGGTGCTTGCTGCTTCTGGCATCTGTCCAGCTCCTATAGCTCCTGGCACAGTGCCTAGCACACAGTAGGAGCCCAGAGAATGTTCACTTAATAAATGGGTGCCCTCTAAGTGGGCTTGTGCCACAAAGAAATGCCCTGCTTCTCAAAGGGTGTCCCCAGATACCCAGAGCAAAACCACCTGGCATATTTGCTAAACTGCATATTCCTGAGTCGTGATCTTTGGAGATCATCCCAGAATCTGCATTTGTAGCAAGTTTACCAAGCAATTCTTAGCTACTCTAATGAGAGGTCTTTACAGGCTTTTTGACAGTGGCTCTTTTTTTTTTTTTAATTCTCAGCTGAGGATTTTTTTTCCATTGATTATTAGAGAGAGTGGAAGAGAAAGAGGGAGGGGAGGGAGGGAGAGGGAGGGAGAGAGAGAGAAACATCAATGTGGGAAAGACACATATCGATTAGTTGCCTCCCGTACATACCCCAACCGGATGGGGATGTACCCAGGTACATGCCCTAGCATCGTCTGGGAACTTGGTGAAAGGCATATGACATGAGCCCAGCCCCTGGCCCTTCCAGAAACTCTGCAGGTGGGCTGGAAGTCTGCACTGAAACACACCCTCAGGGCAATGCTGATGTGAGTTGGAGTTTGGGAACCATTATTTTCTATCATACTCTCCTCCTTTTGGATGATAATATTTGATTCCATTTTAGAAGAATTTTGGAAATGGACTTAAATTTTTTTTTTCATTTTATAAGTATTACTTGGCATCATAAAAATACTTAGAAAACAGATAAAGAAGAAAAAGATACAAATGATCTGATATTTCACCTCCCAGAGGTTAACTATTGTCACATTTGGGGGTACAGCCTTCCAGACTTCTTAACATAGCATATACAGTTTTATTTTCCAAAATTACAATTATGTTGTGTTCATGTTATTGTAACTTGCTCTTTCCACTCATCAATATATGACACACAGTTGCACAGTGAAAACTATTATAGTCATCATTTAAAAAAAAAATTTTTTTTTTATCCTCATCCGAGGACATTTCTCCATTTTTTTTTTCAGACAGAGCAGGAGGGAGAGAAAGGAAGAGAGAGAGAGAGAGAAACATCAACGTGAAAGGAACACATCGAGTGGCTGCCACCCACATGACCCAACCAGGGCCGGGGCACATGCCCCTAGCGGGACCTGAACCCGGGTCTCTCTGGACCGCAGGCCAACGCTCTAACCGCTGAGCCAAACCAGCCAAGGCAATTTTTTTTTTTTATTATTGATTTTAGAGAGAGAGGAAGGGAGAGGGAGAAAGATGGAAACATCGGTGAGAGAGAACATCGATTGGCCACCTCCTGCATGCCCCCCACTGGGGATCATGCCCACAACCTGGGCATGTGCCCTGACCAGGAATCTAGCCAATGACCTCTTGGTGCATGGGTCTACACTCAACCACTGAGTCATAACCGGCCGGGCTATAGTCATCATTTTTGTGTGTAGCTTATATTGGATGATTAAACAACCATTAATTTAGTCAGCCCTCTATGGCTAGGTATATAGAATTTGAATTGGCAGGCTGGTGACTCATAGGCCCCCACTGTGACTGGACTGCATACACATAGCTGCACAACTGCAGGGGGCACTGTTCACTTGAACCTACATGGGACTGATGACCAGAGCAGCAGACCTGCACGACAGCATGCAGAAGCCCCACCCCAAAGTTTGCATTTGTGGCTCATGTTTAAAAATGAAAAGATTTCATATAAATACCCAGCTCTCACATTTTATGGACAAATCTGAAGATCCAATAACACGTGAATCACATTCCTGCCAAGCAAGGAGGCGCTGGGATTGAGCTATGACTCCCCATACAGATTGTGTGTAGGGTGCACTCACCAGGGCCCTACGGCCCCCAAGTCTCCAGTGAATTCCCCACCATCGTTTTAGATGAACTCTTTTACGTGAATGGTCTGATTCCTTCCTATAAGCAGGGTGGCCACCCTGGATGAGCGTTTTAAATATTTGTTGGATGAAGGAAGGACTCGTTCTTCAAAGCCGCAACTGCCTAGAGACAGAGGATGCTTCCTCTATTTTATTCAAACAGCCCAGATGGGGAGTTGCTGTGGCAACCGTGGGACCATATAGTAGATTGCTTCTGGGATGATCTGAGTATCCTCTAAGAAACAGCACCCCTGCCCCCATCCCTACCCCACGGCAGTCACTTCCAGCATGGATGTCGTCACAGTTGTTTAGCAGGATAAGTAGGTTTGCTTCTAGAACAGAGTGTTAGCTCTGGACGGAGCACAGGGGCTATTTAACACGGTAGATTCTGGTTTCTCTCCCACCAAAGCCTCCTTTGATTTGTTACCTCCCTGTGCATTCCATATTTTAGAACAATTGTCTGCCAAACAAACTGCATTAGGGAAGCACGGATTTGTTCGCTCCTTTAAAAAGCAAATCAGAGCCCTGGCCGATTGGGCTCAGCGGTTAGAGCGTCAGCCCACAGACTGGAGAGTCCCGGGTTTGGTTCCTGCTAAAGGCATGTACATCAGTTGCAGTCTGTTCCTGGCCCTGTTGAGGCAACCAGTCGATGTCTCTCTCTCTCTCTCTTCCTCCCTCTCTCCCTCTCGTTCTATCTGAAGATAAATGCAAAAATGTCCTCAGGTGAGGATAAAAAATAAAATTAAATAAATAAAATAAAAAGCAAATCAGAGATGAATAGTGGCAACTAATGTTAGGTCATAGTTAAGTAAATGGGTTCAACTCCGGGCCCTGCTAGTCACTTGCTGTGTGACCATGGGCAAGTTACAAAACCCCTCGGAACCTCAGTTTCATCCCCTTATAAATAGTAATAATAACAATGACAGTCCCCATCTTATTATTATTTAAAAAAATTTTTTTTTATCCTCACTGGAGGACATTTTTGCATTTATGTTCAGATAGAGGAGGAGGGAGAGAGGGAGGAAGAGAGAGAGAGAAACATCGATGTGAGAGACACACCAACTGGTTGCCACCCACATGACCCCAACAGGGGCCAGAGACAAACTGCAATGGAGGTATGTGCCCACAGCAGGAACCGAACCCGGGACTCTCTGGTCTGCGGGCTGAAGCTCCAACAGCTGAGCCAAACCGGCCAGGGCGACTGTCCCCATCTTATAAGGTTGCTGCAAAATACCTGAGTGCATGAAGCACTCAGCACAGTGCTTGGCTAAGAATGGCTGTCACTCAATACAGAATGGCCATTAAACCCCCATTACTATGAAGAACAACTGGGGTCACCCAAGAAAGCTAGATGGGGGCCATGTCACAACTCGCCTTGCTGCTGGGACTGGGGCCAGACGCTGCCCTGTCTCTCAGGCCCCCAATCTAAGCCCTTTGCCTCCTGTGGTGTGCAGTCCCCTCCTGTGCTGCCGATGCTGCCAAGTTAAAAATGAATTCCCCAACTCTCTTAGAGCTACGGTCTGGGTGCAAATGTGGTTGTGCTCATCAGATGCGTTCATGTGAGATTTGGAAGGCAGGAGAGAGGGGGGAGCCGTCTCTCTGTGGCCTGCTTTCTCTCAGCAAACAGGCTCGTCAGGATGCTGGCGTCCAGTCTCCAGCTTTGTGGGTGTCCAGAGCACGTTCGGGGCAGCAGGGGGGCTCTGAGCCCTGGGCTGCAGCTCGGAGGGTGTGTTCTTGACTCAATTTTCCCCTCAGCAGTTTCTGATTCTCCACCCTCCTGACTGAGGCAGCTCCTGGGGGGGTCAGTTCCGTGGTGTCTGGGGCTGATTACCGTGGAGGGACTTGGAGCTGCTCCTGCTCCAGCCAGCAGCGTTTAAACACCGAACACGCTGCACTGGATCGCTTTCTGCTGGAAATACTTTTCTGCATTGAGCCTGACCCAGGCCACCTCCCTGGGTACACAGCCTGCTGGCTGCCGCCCTGTGTGCCTGCCCGGACCTCCCATCACCAGCTGGGGCTTGACTCTCAGCCTGCCTCTGATCTCAGGGATTCTGTTTACGTCCAGTGTGGACAACTCCCTTCAGATTGCAGTCTGCAGCACCGAGGTCTCTGGCGCCCTCCTTGAGAAAAACATTGCGCTGGGATGTGGTTCCAGGTTCTTCCCACACTCTGACTCCGGGGATCTCGCGCTTAGCACTGAGAAAGATCAAGAGTCGTTAAGAAACGTTTCAAAATTGCCAATAATGAGTCTGTCTCGAAAATGACTTCCAGTGTTATTACATCAAAAGACCTGTGAGGGCGGACCAGTTTTCCTTTATGTGCCTTAAAAAACGTAGTCATCAAACTAGTGGTTCGGTCGTGAGCCTTTTCTTAGTAACGTCGCAATCTTTTCTACCTAGGAAAGTAGTAGATATTCAGTGTGGGCCAAACCCCCCCACCCCGTGTGACAGGGAGATGTCCCAGGCCGGGATTATTCTGGTGGATTTATGAGCACCCCTAGCAGATGCCGTGGGAGGGCTCTGACCTTCCCAGCCTGGTGAATTGTGCTGAAATGGCTTTGGGGGCTGGGCTGTTACTAGGCTGAGAAGGAGGGAGAGAGAAAACCCTGACCACAAGGCCCAGGCTTTGGGGGGAGGCTGGGCACTTACCAGCTGTCAGGGAGGGGCCTGCTGGAGAGTTCTAGGGGGTTCAGACAGCCCTCCCCAGGGCTCTAACGAGCCCTCAGGGGCCTTAAATCCTGGCTCCTGCTTGGAAGTTGTTTGTAAAAGACTCTTGACAATAGCCATCGCAGGTCTGCAGTTGCAATAATTTAGGATCTCAGGTTTCGTTGATGGTGGGGAGGATTAGCTCCCGGCCTCACATGGAGCCCACAGCCTTAAAGCCTCTGAGATGAGAAATTGGTTGGGTGGTTTGGAGAAGGGGAGCAGGGACCCTTCCCTTGCAGGAGGCGCATCTACATCCCCGGGATGCGATATCGTCGAACCCTTTTACAGGTGAGGAAATTGAGGCTCAGAGACGTGACGTTACTCGCCTAAGATCACAAAGCTAGGAAGTGGCGGAGCTGGGATTTGAACCCAAGTCTGGTGGCTCCAAAGTCCATGCTTCTGTGGTTTTCGTCCCTTCCTCCCTCCCTTCTTCCCTTCCTCCCAACATTCTCCTCCTCCTCCTTCCTTCCTCCTTCTTCCTCCTTCTCCTACCCTTCCTCCTCCTCCTCCTTCTCTCTCTTCCCCTCTCTCCATCCCCCCCCCTTTCTCTTCCGTCTTCCTCCCTCTAGAATATGGGGGAGGCAGTGTACAGCCCCCAGGGCCCCAGCCCTGCTCTAGGCCTCTCTGACCCTCAGACGACTTTCTTTTCCTCACAGTCCTGCCCCCTTCCTTTTTCTATTCCCAGCACCTAGGAGGGGACCTTGGCCACAGTGGGTGCTCGGTCAATGGGGCTACCATCTTTGTCCTAAAATATTGGTGGTGTGACAAGGCCTAGAAGGGTATGTGGGGACATTTTCAAGACTTGTGTGGGTTATGCTTTGTGACATGAAAATGAGGAAAACTGAAATGGACTGTATATAGATTTCCCCAAAGGCCAGACCGGTGACTTCACTAGTTATTTGTACTGAAATCAAAAGTATCTGTAATAAAACTGGAAAGGGAGGGTGGGGGATGGGTAAGGGCACCAGGTTGGGAGGAAGATGCTGTTCCCCTTGGGGCCCCAGCAGTGACAACCCATTCATGGGGACCCCGGTAGTGATGATTAACTCTTGGAGACTCTTGGTAGTGACAGTCCACATCAGCACCGCCCCCAACCCATATGCTCTGGGAATCCATCGTAAGAACAGGACACAATAGCTCTTTAATTATTCATGATTTGTACTTTATTTTAGTTAAAAATAAAAGAGCGAATGCCAAAGGCCATTTTCATGGCGTCCTCCCATTCCATCTTGAAACGCTGCTCTGGCTCTGGTTTCAGAGTGTCCAGTTTCAACCCTGGGATGACCTTATGGCCACTTTGTCTTCGGGTGGCAGGTGCTGGTGCAGCCCATCATGGACGAGCGCGGCGTCCCCATCTGCGGCGAGCAGCCCACTCTGGGAATGGCCGGCCCACTTCCTGGCACGTGCGAGCTGGCTGTCTGACCCCAAACCTGCGCTGTCTCGCACGAAGTCATGTTGCCTTCACCCAGCGGGCTTTTGAGAATCAACAAACCCCACCCACCAAGAAAAGTCAAAATGCCGTAGGGGTAGATGAACCCCAGGCAGTCACTGGGGACCAGGTCCCTGGGCAGAGGACAGAGGGAGTGTGGGGACCTGGCTCTGATTCTGATTCTGCCTCAGACAAGCTGTGTGGCCCTGGGGCTGTCCCTCTGCTTCTATGGCTCTCAGTGTCCCCTGGGATTAGATCTTCCCCAAAGATGACAGATGTGAGACTGGCGATTTTCACGGTGACTTCAGGACATGCAGAGGAGTAGTGGTTATGTTCATTATTGCAATGTATTCAAATATACAATAACAGAAGCTAACCCTCCATCAGCATTTCTGACTCTTGAGCACTGAACCACCTAGAAGGCAGGTTAAAAATGCAGATTCCAGCCCAGCCCGTGAGGCTCAGTGGATTGGGTGTTGTCCTATGGACTGCGAGGCCCCGGTTTGATTCCCGGTCAGGGCACTGCCCAGGTTGCGGGCTCCCTGATCTCCAGTGGGGGGCGTGCGGGAGGCAGCTGATCAATGTTTCTCTCTCTCATTCATGTTTCTATCTCTCTCCCTTCCTCTCTCTCTAAAACAATCAATGAAGACATATTTTTAAAAAATGCAGATTCTGCAGGCCTACCCCGAACATTTCTGATCCCCTGGGTCTGGGTGGGGCCCAAGAATCTGTATGTCTAGCAAGGCCTCGGGTGGAGCTGACGCTGCAGGTCTGAGGACCCCGCTTTGAGACCGCTGACCAACATGACGCCCCCAGGTGCCGTGCGCCCCGCGGTGTCCGGGCTCACAGGGGCCACCGTGCTCATCCCTTCCCCACTCCACCGCTGGGGGCTTCACTTTGGTAGCTGGAACCAGCCCTGAGGGAAGTAATCGGCTATCGGCAAATACTGCAAGTCAGGGTGCACCTCAGAGCCAGTTGTTAAAACAGCACAGAGCTATACTGAGCACTTTCCATACACAAACTCATTTAATCGTTTCAACCACCCCATGCATGCTCTTGTTATCCCCATTCTACAGACGTGGACGTGGGGGCCCAGGAAGCCTGCATAGCCTGCCAAGGTCACACAGCTGGAGAGGACCCAGCCTTTCCTCCTCGACAGTCTGGACCCACTGTCTGGGTTGCTGCTCACAGCTCGTCCGAATCCCGATTTCATAGCTACCGCCTAAGGTGAGGCTGAACGAGAAGAGCCGCAGTCGACTGATTTCTACGATATGAACTAAATGATAGTGCTTCTGTGTGGCGGGCAACAGAGTTAGCTCGGATGGCAGGTGGGCGTCCCTGGGTTTATTTATGTGGGAAAGGGGTGCCCTCCTTGGGAGGAGAGGTCCCACAGCACTCCCACAGGGGTAGAGGTTCACACCAGCGGGGAAGCTGGGCTCGTGTCAGGAGAGCAGTGGTCAGTGTGTTCAGACAGTGTTTCTAGATGTCTGAGATGCACACTGCGGCTTTGGCTTTTATTTTTATTTAAAAATTTTTTTATCTTTATTGATTTTAGAGAGAGGAAGGGAAGGGAGAGAGAGATAGAAACATTGATGAGAGAGAACATCGATTGGCCGCCTCCTCCATGGCTCCCACTGGGGGTGTGGCCCACAACCTGGGCATATGTCCTGACTAGGAATCGAACTGGCGACCTCTCATTTCATGGGCTGATGCTCAGCCACTGAGCCACACCGGCTGGGCACAGCTTTGACTTTTAAGTAGCGGTGCTCGCTCAGACTCAGCCCAAAGTTCGGATCTATGCATGTCCCTTCCAGATCTTATCCTTATGTAAACAGAAACCAAGGAGACTGTAGAGGTGTACCCTAGGCAGTGCCCAGACATGGAGCATCTGCCAAGCAGGCCTTGAGTGAAGAGGTCTGTGGGAGCCCGCGGGCTCTCTGAGTCCTTCCAGCTCTGCTTGTGTGCAGGGACCCCAGCAGTGGGTTTTCCACGGGGGGAAGTCAAGGCAGGACCACATCCAGTGTTGGTTGCAGGCCTGGGCTGTGCTGGGTGTTCTGTGGGTGTTAACTGCATGCATTACGTTATATGGACTATCTGCCAACTGAGGCGTAGGGAAGCTAAAAAAAAAAAGAGAGAGAGAAATTCAGGAGTCAGGACTCTCTGATCTCAAATTTCTGAACAGCCCCTGTGGAAGGTGAAGTTTAAGCTGAAATCTGAAGGCTGAGGAGGTGTTTTCCATACAAGATCTGGAGCATTTTGGGGAAGTCTGTGGTAGGTTGAATAATGGTCTCCTAAATGTCCAGGTCCTAATCCCTGGGACCGGGGACTGGGACTTATGTGGCCAAAGGAACTTGTGGGTGGGATGAACTTGAGATTCTTGACAGGGTGGGGGTATTACCCTGGATTATCACACGTGTCCGGATAGAGGGAGGCAGAGGGAAATCTGACTACAGAAGTAGACAGGGTTTATCATCTAATCACTCACCTCATTCACTTCCTGCTTCACCAGCTTTATCAGTCATTTATTCACGTCATTCATAAATCATTCTGAGCCCACACTCAGACGTAGGCACTGGAGGGTGAGAGAACACTGTTCTTGCCCTCAAAGACTCATTCTTTTATGGTGCCGAGAGACCGCTGGGGTATGGGGGTATGTGCAGGACACAGGGGCGACAGGAGCCCAGGGGAGGGAGCAACCAGAGGTTTCAGAGAGGAGGTGCCATTTGAGCTAATCTGGAAAAATATATTCATTCATTCATTCATTCATTCATTCATTCATTCATTCAATCGGTGTCAGCCAAATACTTAATGAGTGTCAGCCATGTGCAGACACTGTTCTAGGTGCTGGAGACCCACTGGGGAGATAACAAAGTTCCCGTCCTCCTGGGGCTTCTAAGCTAGGGGGTTGAATTGACCAAGTAGAGGTGGGGGTGTAGCCAGCTGCCAGCGTCTGGGCCACAATACTTAGCTGGTGAGACTGTCAGCGAGAGCCACAGGCAGGGGTCAGCCCTAGGGGCACCATAGCACCTCCTCCCTCCCTCCCGCATTTATTGCGCACATGCTGTATGCCCAGTGCTTTCCCTGATTTCTCATCCTGGCCATCCTCAGTGGCCATCCTCAGTGGAAACATTGACCTCTCTTGGCAGATAAGGAAACTGAGGCTTAGCAAGATTTACCCACTTGAACTTTCTCCCCACCGTGTGATCTGCGTTCCCTCCTGTGTGCCCAGGACATTTGTCCGTCACTCCCTTAGGGTCCTCCATCCCTCCGGTGCCCTCTCTGAACACAGGACCTCGCTGAACACAGAAAGTGCTCTACAGATGCTGGTGGAGGGGACTGGTGTCCTCCCTGGGCCCCATTCTCCAGTCTCCTTGCCCCCAGATCTCAGGGTCTGGCCTCCCACCTCGGGGCACTTGCTCTCGGTTCCTTGGTCCACAGTGAGGCGCCGGGGACTGACCACAGGAAGAGCGCCCGTCGGGGAGGAGGGGAGTGGTAACGGGGTGGAATCTCCTGGGGTGGAATTTCAGGCATGGGGGGGGGATATGTAAGCTCCTGGCAGGTGTCCCCATGGAACCGGTTGCAGCCAGAGGATGCGGGTCGAGGAAGGAGTTGAAGCTGAGGCTTTCCATGTCCCTGTTACCGTGAGCCGCCCGTGGACACCTGCCTGCGTGGATGCCCACAGGTCCCCCAGCTGTCGGGGCGGCTACCCAATGCTCCTGCTTTCAGCCAAGTCACCCCTCCGCTTAGGCCTCACCGAGGGGTCAGGACCCCTTTCTCAGTGGGTCCCAGGTTCTTTAAGCATGAGAGAAAGATCGAGAGCAACAGGGCTTGAAACCAGGCCCTCTTGCAGTGGTCAGGGACTTAGATCCAGAGCGGGAGGACCTCCGTGCACCACGGTCATGACCAGAACTCAGCTGGAACCTGAGTGCGACATTTCCTCCTTCCAGCCAGATGAAGTTAGGCTGACCCGCTGGGGTGATGGCCTGAGGGCCTGGAAATAGCCACCACTCCACCACCGCATTGCTGTGTGGTCCCCGGCAAGCCACCTCCTCCCTCTGAGTCTCCACTTCCTCACCTCGGAAGGGAGGGGCTGCAGACAGGGGTTTTCGGCCGGAGGCGGGAGGCAGACCTGCCCGGGCTAAGCCAGCCCAGGAGACTGGTACTGGCCTTCCTGGGCCACGAGGGCTTACATTTCTGGAGCTTCAGATTTTTCAAGAGAAATCAGAACTTTGGATTCTTTTTTAATGTTAAGAATTTATCATACTGACTTTTGTCATTTTAATGAAATGCCATTTTATTAATGTGTAGCATTCATAACCAAAAAAGATGTTCACATCAAAAGTACACAGCTAAGACCCTGGCCAGTTTGGCTCAGTGGTTAGAGCTTGACCCAAGGACCAAAGAATCTATGGTTCAATTCCCAGTCGAAGGCATGTACCTCGGATGCAGGTTCAATCCCCAGCCCTGGCCCGGGTCATGTGGGAGGCAACCAATCCATGTGTCTCTCTCACACTGATGTTTCTCACTCTCTCTCCCTCCCTTCCACTCCATCTAAAAATCAATGGGAAAGTATCCTTGGGAGAGGATTTTAAAAAAAAGTGTACAACTGGACAGATTGTTGAAAACTGAATGCACAGTTTAGCAACCAGATCAAGAAACAGAGCATGCCTGGTCCCCCAAGTCCTCCCCCCTCATCCTTGGAGGTGACCGCTATCCTGACCTCTGACAGTGGACATCGCTTTGCTGATTTGTATTAACACTTCACCTACAGGGTGTACAGGGTGTTCTTTTGTGTCTGGCTTCTTTCTCTCCCCATAACAATTTTACAATTTTGGAACAAAGTTGTAAATCATTCACTCTCAACTTCTGTACGGAATGTCATGGCATTGAATGCACCACAGTCTACTTAGTCACTCTACCACGATGGGTAGTGGGGTGGTTACGAATGTTCTAGAACACACCTTTTGGTGTCTACATGAACACATTATTTTCTAGTTTTTTTTTTTAATCCTCACCTGAGGACATTTTAAAAAAAAATTGATTTCAGAAAGAGAAGAAGAGAGAGAGAGAGAGCGAGAGATAGAGAGACATTGATCGGTTGCCTCATGCATGCACCCCCACTGGGGACTTGAACCTGAAACCTGGGTATGTGCCCTGACTGGGAATCGAACCTGAGACCGTTTGATGCTCTGACCACTGAGCACACCAGCCAGGGCTACATGACCACATTTCTATCTCAACAGTGGAATTGCTGGGTCAAAGAAGGTAAGCGTTCGGAGGAAGATAAGTTTTATCCGAAATCTTCCTATTTTTATAATGAGAGAAAACAATAGATATTTGTTTAAATAAGGGTCCAGCCAAGGAAAACCGTCAGCAGGAGGACTAGGCCTGCTGGTGGCATTCCTGACCTTTGGTCTAGATGGAACTTAATATTTTCTATTAACCCTCACAGCCTACAGTTAGCTTCATTGGTGTTTTATCTTCTTAAATTTCTATAACTTTTTCATTATAAAAACTATAATCAGCCTGGCTGGTGCGGCTCAGTGGTTGAGCTTTGATCCATGTACCAAATGGTCACTGGTTCGATTCCTGGTCAGGGCACATGCCAGGTTGTGGGCCAGATCCCCAGTGGGGGGCGTGCAGGAGGCGGCCAGTCGATGTTCTCTCTCATCGATGTTTCTATCTCCCGCTCCCTCTCCCTTCCTCTCTCTCTAAAAATCAATAAAGAACAAAAGAACTATAATCACATTATAGAAAGTTCAGAAAACGAAGAAAAGAAAAGAAAAATCACCAGTCCAGCCCCTGAAGCAAACATAGCAGTCTTTGCCCACTGTGGCATAACACCTTTTTTCCTGTGTACATATGTATTATTATTATTATTATTTTTTACCAATTTGCAATATTGCTCTGTATAAATTATATATTGTGCCTTTTTGACTTAATCATAACCACTTACATGTATTACACAGTCTTCCTAGCCAACTATGATCGGTTTTTGATTCGTTTGATTTTCTGGGTGGAGAGAAAACAATTCCTATGTATTTTTAGATTTACGATTACAACTGCAAATAGAAAAAAAACTGGTGTTATGTTTTTTGTGACAATAAGGCTTTATTTGAGGTGCATATGACAGTGGTTTTAGGAGCCACATCACTGGGGTTCAGGATCCAGATGTACGAATTCCCCACTCTGTGGCCTCAGTTTGCTTTATCTGGAAAATGGGGATAACAAACAGCACCTGCCTCATAGGCTGTTGTGAGGATTAAATGAGGTGACAGAGGTAATGTGCTTAGAACAGGACTTGGCATTTTGCAAATAGTAAGGTCTAGTTATTTACTCTTAGCTATAGCGGTAACTATTTTTATATTTATTTTTCTCCCTATAAAAGTAATACTTGGCCATTATAGAAACTTTAGAATACTCAGAGACAACCCTTGTGAACATTTGTGGGTGTATTTTGCCGGTCTTGTATTTGTGCTTGTGTAATATACATATGTGTATGCCCTTACTCAAGATGATAACATAGGGACTGTCTTGTCACTTGTTTCTGGGTGACTCCTACATTTCCCTCTAAGTCATTGATGGCACACAGTCCTCTGTGGGTCTCTCCGATTTCTGCATGTCTTATAAGCAGAAGCATTGACTGTCTTTTCAAGGATGGTTAGACATGTGTCTCCATGAGCAAAGTGCAAGTTCATTTTCTGCCTCATGTAATACAGAACCTCCCTCCAGGACAGAGGTCAGGCAGTCTTTCTGCCCAGCGGGAGAGATTTGGTTTCCCCAAGCTCAGAGTTCCTCAGTGGGGAGGAACATACTCTGTGTGTGGCATCCACATTGCCCCCTGGGGCTTGGGGCAAGGGCAACCGATGCCCACCTGAAGCTCACTTCCTGCTGTGCTGTGAGCAGTGCGGTCCTTTGTCTCTGATGCAGGAGTGTTGTCTTCTGCCGGCAGCCGTGGAACATGCTGGCTAACGCCTTGGCTTGCACGTAGGGTACCACCCCTGCTCATTCGCAGTCCTTGGGACTCTTCAGTAGTTTCCTCCAGCATTGTTTCCAGGAGCTGCACCATTTTCCCTCATTTGGTGTTTCCATCACTCTTTGGACCGATCTGCCATTGTTGGGAACGTACGTTGTTTCGAATTTTTTCACTATTTTAAACAACGCAACAATGAGTCTAACAGCTCACCTTTGCTCTCATGGGACTCTTCCCATTCCACAAGTCGGAAATTCTGAGGAGTTGAGTGGCAGGACCCCTGATATCGGCATGTCACTATGCCCATTGTCCACTGAGGCCTAACAGGTCCCGAGCCACTGGGGTTTTCTCTGTCACCAGATGCGGAGCTCTTTGAGGGCAGGGACATCGTCATCCTTGTGTCCCTAGTACCTGGCACACAGTAGGTGCCCATCCACTGTTAGTTGAAGTTGAACAGGGATCAAGAGGATGCTGAGTCATCCTCATGGCGTTGAACCTGCTGGTTCTCTGTCATCGTTGTTGTGCTCTGAGAGGTGTTCTGAGTGTCACAAAGTCACATCTAGTGCAAGGATATAGGTGTGAGGCAAAGGAAACCTAGGATAGGGGCTACACTGGGGGAGGGTCCTTAGTCAGTTCCTTACCCCTTAAATCGTCCCCACAGGGAGACCCTGGGACAGGTGATTGTGATGTTTTATTTCTATTGTGAAGTGTACACATTTCAGTGGTTCAGCTCAACAAATACACTTTGAGCACAAGCATGTGACTGGCCCTGATATCAAGAAACACAACATTTACCTGGCCGGAGTGGCTCAGTTGGTAGGAGCATCATTCGGTGCACCAAAAGGCTGCAGGTTCAATTCCCAGTCAGGGCACATACCTGAGTTGCAGGTTCAATCCCTAGTCGGGGCATGTATGGGAGATAACCGATCGGTGTGTGTGTGTCTCTCTCCCTTCCTCGCTCTAAGCAGGCCCTCGGGTGAAGAGTTAAAAAAAAACAACCCAACATTACCAGCCCCCCAGACTCAACTCGTGCCCCCTGTGAGTGTCCCCTAATGATAAGCATCATCCTGACTTCTAACAGCATAGACTCACCGTCCTGCTTTTATACACGAACCACACGCCATGTGACCTTCTGTGTCTGGCTTCCGTCATTCAGCGTCACATCTGTGAGATCCAGCTCTGGGGTCGTGTGTAGTTGCAAATCATTCTTCTGTGTGCTTTCCAACATACAGATAGACCACATTATTTAACCAGTCCGCTGTTGACGGGCACCTGGGTAGTTTCCAGTGTGGGGCTCTTGTGAGTAGGGCCACTATAGTACACGTTCTCACACATGTACACGTTCCTGTTGGGTGTACACCAAGAGTGGAATTGCTGGCTTAAGGTATGTGTCCGTCCGTGTTCAGCTTTCTTTGATATTCCCAGATGGTCAGAAAAGGTTTAGTGAATGAAAGACGTTCTTGAGTCAAACAATCAGGGTGATGGATAAATCGAAAGTTAGCTAGTAGGCGGCTGGCCTACGGGCGATCGGCCGTCTGCTCAGATGGGCTTGTGTTTAGGATTTAAGGCTCGCTGGTAGCTCTTGAAATTCTCGATAATTTTATCTTTGCATTTGTGTTTTGCAAATGAAATGTGCGGGGACAACGGAGCATACGCCGGGAGCTCGGGGGCCCTGTCATGCCCCACCTCCCTGCCCCCCATAGCGAGTGTTCCGCCACATGCTCTCTTGCCACCCCACCTCATCGCTGCTCCCACCCGCTGGTCCTGTGAGCATCCTGCGCCCAAGGGACCATGTCATTACGTAACAAATAAACACTGCGACCGGTTGACACAAGGAGAGAGACACTGCACGTTTTCTTTGTGCCTGGGCCCACAGAGTATATGGCGGGCCCTGGCTCGAGTTTATCCCACGCTCAGTGTGGCCCAGGCCCTCTGCCAAGGGCTTCAGACATGTGATCACACTTCACCTCTCGCCGCCCCTATGATATCAGCATTATTTTCATCACCCCCCTTTGGCAGTCAAGGAGACGGAGGCAGGGAGCTTGGAAGTAACCCTCTCGTGTGGTGGCTGGGAGGTGGTCACTGGGCGGATTTGAAGGCTGCTGTATCTGCCCCCAAAGCCTGTGCTCACTCTCCTCTTAGGGTACCAGGCCTGCCTGCAGGTCCAGGCCCCTCAGACAGGGAGGGTAAGATCATCGAGGGAGAGTGAAGAGCCTTCTGGAGAAGGGACCTGCAGCCCTCGGCATCAGGCAGGGTGGCGTCAGCAGAAGGCCTGGCTGGCACTCATGGCTGGGGGTTTGGCAGTCCCCTGGGGCTGGTGAGGGGGTGACTAGGAGCACAGCAGCCTGAAGGGGCCAAGGGGGCTCCTGCAGTGTGCAGTGAGGATGGGCAGTGGCCATTTCAGACTGTGGCAAGCTTTCTGAACCGATCCTGAGGTCGTGACTCATAATGCACGAGAGGTCAGGTGCGGTGCCCCACCGGACACAGGGCCTTTGTTCCCGGTGAGGACTTTGGGAGCACTTTCCTCCTAATCATCTCAGAGAGGAAGGAAGCAAAGAAGATTTATTTCCCAGAGTCTAATCAGCTTCCTTTGGGAAGGCGGCTATCTGTCTTGCACAGAACTCTGCCCCCCAGAGAAAGCTTTGCATTGAGTTACTAAGGGTCAGGCTTTTAGGGGCCAAAGACATATAGCTTGCTTACAGCATCTTAGAAAATACATGTTCTATTGTGCATGTGTGTGTGTGCACGTGTGTGTATGCCCATGCATGTCTGTGTGTACATGACTGTGTATATGTGTGTGTGTGCATGCATATGTGTATGCATGTGTGTGCATGCCTGTGTGTGTGCAGCTTTTGTCCAGACCAGCCATTTTTACGGATATCTGCATTGTTCACCTCCCAGCCTCTTTGTGAAGTTTTGTCTGTTGTTTGGCTCGGTTTGTTTTTAAATGGGAGGACAAAGAAAATGGTGAGAGCAGACAGGATTTTCCCCAGATCAATAGCTCAGCTGGAAATGGACTGAAGGTGAAAGGTCAACGTATCAATCACCAGATCCATTTGGGGGACCTCCCTCTTCGAAGGGAAGCTGGTTGAGTGAGCACGAGGGGGTTAAGCAGTGCCTTCTGGGCTGCCCCCGCTGGGGGCTCGTTCAATGTGTTTCCCGGGAAGCTCCGAGGCAGACTTGTTTTTTGCCAACTGCTGACTCTGTTTTCTGCTTCTCTGTGGAAGCCTTGTTGCTACTGATGGATCCTGTCCCCTTAGCCAGAGCTGATTGCATCAGGGTCTGATCCAAGCCGGGCCAGTCTGTCTGTCCTATGACATTGTCACTGGACTGATTCTGGACCAGAGGACATGAACTCTCTGGTGGGCTGGTGTCCGTGTTGTCTTACTCAGACAGAATCAGGCAGGGAGGAGAGGGAGAGAGGGAGGGAGAGAGAGAGAGAGAGAGAGAGAGACCGAGACCGAGAGAGACCGACCTACCAAGGCCTCCCGAGCTCCGTTTGGTTTTCCAGGCCCAGCCTCTGGCTCTGTGGGTGCCTAACCACATTCTCTATGGAGGACCAGCTGTGTAATGTTTGGGGCTTAGCGCAAAAGGAGACCAGGGGTTCCCTTGTGCAAACATTTTTAAGAATTTCAAGGTGGCGACAGCAGAGCATGTGACCAAGTGGGGACCCCTTCCAAGCCGGTGACCTGTGCCACTGTACAGGTCGTGCCCACGAAGCTGGCCCTGGGCCCGTGGGCCCTGCAGCCAAAGAACCTTGAGCAGGAGAGACTGATGGGAAAGGTGTTCTTCCCACCTGAAGAAGAGGAGGTATTTCAGAATGATCCCTAGAACTGCATCTGCAGGGCCAGCCACAGGCTAGGAAAACTTAGAGACAGGAAGAGTCCAGGAGGACTAAACAAAGGGAGGGAAAAGGTGCTCCTAGTGCAGGTGGCCAGCAGAGAGCCCTGGAGTGAGGTGGGTGCTGGCAGCAGACTCCTTCAAAGACCAGGCTGCTGGGCCAGTGCAGACAGAGCGGGGTTCAGGGAGGAACGCTCCAGGGTAGAGCAGTGCAGCCCAAGGACCCCAAAGGAGCCGAACACATGCGCAGGACAAGGAAGGAAGGGAGTCTGGACCAGGTCAGAGCAAAGAGAGAACTTTCTCTTCGTCGGTGCAGCTAAGGGGCTCATCAGCAGAACAGAAGGGAGGCTGAACATCCTCACGGACGCCTCTCATTAGTCTTTCTGCGCATCTGCCCTTTGGTGTCTATTGTTATGTTTAATTAACTACGCAATGAACTGAATCCTGTTCTCATTCTCCATTGTGAGTTCAAATATTCCCATCCCACCCTGTATAAAATCTCCAGTTAGCAAAAGAAGAAACACATGCCTCACTCTTTGAATTAGATCAAGCCCATCTGCGTGCGGCAATATGGTCGTTGGGGCTCGAATGGGCGGGCGAGGGCTGCGTGTCCATCACAGAGGCTCCCGTAGCTGGTTGGTCTCTGCCGCCTGAGGGCACCTCACATCCCAGGCACCGTGCTGGAGGCTGATGGGGTGTGAGGGGGTTGGGGGGTTGGCTGACCAGGACCATACCAAGCCTACATCCCCGTGACATGTCACACCCTCCGTGGTCATCAGTCCCGCCTGTGTATCAATACATTCCCCTTTGAGAGCCGCCTTGTAATAATTTGGAATCCACTGAGTTAGAGGTCAACGAAATCAGTGAGGTCATTCACATCCCGTTTCCCTGTGTCTGCTGCCTTTTCCTGCTGTATAGCCCCGAGGATCCTGCTGGAAAAGGCAGTAAGGGAGCTGGCGTGATGCCCTTCGTGCAGAGGTCAGAGATCAGGCTCGGTGGAGGCAGGCCCGGATGAGCATCACAGCATCTCCAGGGCTGTGTGACCTTGGTAAGTCACCGACCGAACCTCTCTGAGCCTCAGTTGCTCTCAGCTGTAACATGGGAATAGTGATATTTCCTCTCCCTCAAGGCTGCTGTGAGGATAATAAAATGTTGCCAAGTATTGTTATTGTTGTTGTTGTGATTCTGTGCTGGATCCTAAGGAACACGAATGACTTCTTTTCCATGCGTTCCAGGCCGTCCATCCCAGGATCTAGCCAGGGGTTGAAAGGAGGGCAATCCTTGGGAGTGCAAGGTTGTGGTGTGTGTGTTGGTGTGGAAAAGAGTCAACACGGCAGGCCCTAGAGGTTCTCCTTGGAAAGGGCTGCTTGTAGGACTGCCCTTGGCTGGCGCCGGGAACTGGGCAGTTGAAGTCACTGCTCCCTGCCTTCCCTGACTGATAAGGATGTTTTCTGATTGTACCGAATCTGTCTACCAAACAATATGGTTTATGCTGAACACCTGTTTTCCTTATGGGACTCTGGGATTATGGTGCGTGCCAGGCAGAGGGTACCTACGTGACCAGGCCCAGTGAGACCCTGGACACTGAGTCTCCAGTGGCTTCCTGGGCAGAGATGTCACTTGCGTGTTGCTGTGGGAAGTGTGCTGTGCGGCCCCTCCTGGACGAGAGAGCACAGAAAGGCTGTGCGTGGATTCCCCGAGACTCCAGGTCCCGGTCAGCCGGGGTTGCTCGGAGGAAATACCATAGACCGAGAGGATTAGACAACTGTTTATTTCCCATTGTTCTGGAGGCTGAAAATGCAAGATCAAAGTGCCTGCAGGCTTGGTTCCTGGTGGGGCCTTCTTCCTGGCCCGCAGACGGTCACCTTCTGTGTCCTCACACGGAGGAGAGAGAAGGAGTCGGAGTTTCTTCTCATCAGGACACGGATCTCATCATGGGAGCCCTACCTCCTGACCTCATCTAAAGGCCCCAAGTCCAGCCCAGATAGTGTGGCTCAGTGGTTGAGCGTCGATCCATGCACCAAGAGGTCACTGGTTCAATTCCCGGTCAGGACACATGCCCAGGTTGTAGGTCAAATCCCCATGTGGGGCATGCAGGAGGTGACCAATCAATGTTCTCTCTCATTGATGTTTCTCTCTCTCTCAAATCAATAAAGAAAAAAATATTTTAAATACATAAATCAAGGCCCCAACCCCAAATGCCATTACATTGTGGGGTAGGGCTTCAAGACATGAACTTGGCAGGGGGCATGACATTCGGTTGACACTCCACCTGTGGGTGTTCCCCTTATAATCTCGCTGCGTGTGATCTGACTCTGCTGCTGAACTCAATCTTAGCCATGAATACACAGATATGCTAAAAAATACGTGACTTTTAGTGAATTTCTGAATGTGGGAGTGGCCTGGGGACCCTCGATACAATGTGTGAGTGTGAGTGTGTGTGCGTGATTTCTTGCTTTGTGTTTCTTAGGGTAGTTACGTTACTTTCACAAGGAACAATAAATGTGCTTTAGAATTTTGTTGAATGAACGTGAAGCCACAGTGTTATTTCAGTAATAAGATCACATTCTTGGTGCAGCCTCCAGCAGCTGCTTGGCTGTGTGGCTTCCTTCCTGCTCCTGGCCCTTGGCCCCAACTTCCCTCCCTGCGATGATGAGCTTGTCAGAGCCACCCCGGCCTCTCGTGGCCGCAGGCAGGAAACGGCTGGGGATCCTGGAGAGAGGCCTCTTCGCTGGAAGGGAACTGTTGCCAGAAGGGAGCCGAGAGTGCGTGCAACTGGCCACCTGAGCTCCCCGATAGAGAGGTGAGGCGCCTCAGAAATGGTACCAAGGTCCTGAGCCACTGCTGGGAATTCCTCTCAGTCGTGCTGAGCCGACGGGCCTTTCTTCTCAGAAAGGTCACTGCTTGTGTCACATTCACTGTCCCAGGGATTGTCCTGGTTACACTCATGAATGAGAGCATCAGAATGGGGTGACTTCAGCAAGCAGACTGGACAAAGGGACACTGTGCCAAAAATGCAAATCCGGCGGCCGGATTGCCCACGCATTTGCAAGTTGGTAACATTTTGTGTTTCTTTGTTCAGGTCCTGGCTTGTCGGCTTGGAGGGCGTGTTTGTCCAGAGTATCCAGAATTGGCGGGGTGCAGGGGCGGGGGGGCGCATTCCCACGGGGCGATGCGCCTCTCCCAGCCTGGGGAAGTCATGGATGGATGAGCGAGGGAAGGAGAGCAGGAGCCGCTGGGGCTGTTAGAGACGCAGCCTAGGATCCCAAAGGGCAGCAGGTGGGGTGCAAAAGGGAGGAGAGCGTAGTGGTTAGAACAAGGGCTGGGGTGTCAGACTCGGTCCTCTGGCCTGCCTTGGCCGCGGTGAACTTGGGCCCTCTCTGAGCACCTGTTTCCTCGTCGGTAACATGGTTTCTCCTTCAGCGGGTACTGTGAGGATGGAAGGGGAATATGCATACCAAGTGTAGGCACGGTTGTTTCCTAGCTTCTTGGGGATCCACCATGATCAAATGTTGAGAGGGTGGCATAGTTCCACCTTCCTGTGGATATAGAGAAGGACAGGGGAAGGGAAATCGTCTGTATTGATGATGTACCAGACATTTTACATTTTATTTACTTCAAATGAGAATCTTGGGAAGCAAAGCTTTGTAAAATTAAATGTGTGCACATATTTCCTGGGGTTCCTTTTTTTTTTTTTTTTGGTGCGTGCCCCTAGCAGGAACCGAACCCGGGACTCTTTGGTCCGCAGGCTGACACTCTAACCACTGAGCCAAACTGGCCAGGGCTTTCCTGGGGTTCTTGTTACAACGTGGAATCTGATTCAACAGACCTGGGGGTGGGGGCTGAGATTCTGCTTTTCTAACAGACTCTCAGACAATGCTGATGCTGCTGGTCCACGGGTATACTTTGAATGACAACAAGGTAGGCAATTCTTACTGTGCCCATTTCACAGATGAGGAAACTGAGGTTCAGGGAGGCAACTCAGGTCGGCCTGACTCTAAAACCTGTGCTCCTTCTCCCATGCTACTAAAGGTTTCTCAGAGGGTGGATGACATTCTGATTGCCACAGGACAGGAAGGAATATCAATCAGGGGCAGGCAGCATGGATCCAAGGCAAAGAGAATGAAGGAGGGTGCGTATGCCTTGAAGGTTGTTGTTGTTTTTGCACAGAATTTTATGGTTTTATTAATACAAATAGAATGTGCACACAAGCCATCTCTTCATTTTCATTGCTGCGCAGACTGGTATTGGGATTGGTGACTCTGATGGCTGGCTGGGCTGCCCTTCCCATGACGGCTGTGCAGTTGTGAGAGGAGACGCTGTGCGCAGTCTCAGCACAGTGGGTTACACATCAGCAATGCTCCAAGCTCCTTGATGCTGCGGATCAGGAGCTTCCGAAAGCCACTGGGCAGCACGTGCTTTGTTTTCTTGTTGCTCCTGTAACCAACGCTGGGCATTGAGATCTGGCCCTTGAATCTCCTACACACTCTATTGTCAATGTCTCTGGGTTTTTGCCAGTTACACTTACTTAAAAAAAAAAGCTGTTTTCATTGATTTTTTTGAGAGAGAGATGGAAACATCGATGTGAGAGATACATCGATCGGCTGCCTCCTGCACGACCACTACTGGGGATTGAGCCCGCAAACCGGGCATGTGCCCTGACCAGGAATCAAACTGGGACTTCTCAGTCCATGGGACGGTGCTCAATCCACTGAGCCACACTGGCTGGGCAGTTACTCTTAATTTGGTCCAATGGGGGCCAGGTGAACCCCTTGCTCCTCTTTTTGATGATCTCGGGTCTCACAAAGGGTCTGAGGGTGGCTATGATGCTGAGTCGATATGGCTGCCATGTCTGTAGGTTACACGGAGGAAGAGCTACAGTGAAGCTTTGAAAGTAGAAACTGGAGTGTGTGGGTGAAGATGGGTTAGGAGGCCTTTGGCCGACTCAGGGTGCAGGGGGTCATGAGCAGTGTAGAGTCCAGGTAAGCTGTGTTTGTATTAGTCAAGGTCAGCAGGAAAGGGCAGTGCACCGGAAGTGTTCCTCAAAGGGAATGTCATGAGGGGGCAGGTGTGGGCAGTGTAGGGAACCCAAACAGGATTGAGAAACTCTCACAAACTGCAGCAGGGAGCCATCGCAATCCTAGCCTGAACGGGGAGAGGAGAGAATCTACCAGCATGTAACACTGGAGAGAGGTTGACCAATAGGAGCTGTGGCCATGGCCAAAGAATGAAGCCACTGCCAAAGCAAGCCCACTGTGAACAGAGCACAAATACCCTGGCTCTGTCTCCTCCCAGCCTCTCATCTCCTGCTTGTGCTTCCCATTGGCCAAATCCAAGGAAGCCTGAAGGACAAGCTCATGGAGATCAGCTTCCTGGGACACAGGGCAGAGAGTGAATCTGGAGAATAACCAGCATATTCTTGAATCCCAGATCTGCTGCTTACTAGGTGGGTAGTCTTCAGCCAGAAAGTTATCATCTCTGACTGTAAAGTGGAACATATGATAGTACCTTTCCCATAGAGTTATTGCAAACATTCAAAAACATAATGCACATTCTTGTCTCTTATAATAACTCTGCTGATCAGGAAAGAAGCTTTGGGAAAAGAAAAGGCTTTCTTTCTGATGCTGAGAGCTTAAGACACAGTGGTTCAGCTGGAAGTGCCAGCAGTCCAAGTTGGAGTCCTATTTTCCAAAGACCTCTAGGTCTCCATAGTATAGTCCTGACCCAGTTCTGAATCACTACCCCCATGCTGAAGCATAGCAACTGGCTCCATATTTTGATAGTTTAAATAAAGTGCAGAGACTATGAAAATGCAATTTTGTGTCGCTTTGGCTGCATCTCATCTGATGACTGTTGGAGAAACAGCAAAATATTTGTAGTAGAAAGGAAGCTAAAAAATGACACTTTGTTCCTGTCACTGTCCTCAGTGAAAGACTCCACCACATTCCCAGATGCACATACTAGAAACTCAGGGGACATCCTTGACCTTGCCCCCTTACCCTTATGTCCAATGTATCACCAAGTCCTGTTGATTTTTTAAAAGCAGCTCACTTCCATTTCCAACACTCTAGTCCAAGCCCCTCCCACCCTTCACCAGGTTTCTACTCTTCCTATTGGTTTTTCATACAGCAGCCAGGGTGAGTTTTCTGAAATTCAAATCTTAGCATGTCATGTCCTATTGAAAACTTTTAATAACTTCCCATTGCTCCAAGAACATTTGTCCTCCCAGGCTTTTCATAAGGTGATCTCCTGTCTGTGGCCACCTATCCTGACCTGCTCATTCAACTAACACTTGCTGCTTTTCAATTCTTCAGACCCAGCCCTCTCTCCTTCCCGAGCCTTCCTACAGTCTGGGCTGACTTTCTGATTTTCTCTGCTGTCCATCCTCCTTTCTATAGCTCAGGTTTAACTCTCACTTCCTTGGGGAAGACCCCAGGCCTCCCTGACCGGGTCTCATCCTCGGTTATACTTTCTTCTGGCACTGTAGTATTTTTCCTTTACAGCGCTTGCAATAAAGTGATTGTGTGTGTGATACATGGTTTGATGGTGTGTGGCCACTTAGAATGTTCTGATGTCAGTAACTATGCCTACTGTTTTACAGTAGGTGTTCCAAGAAACTTGTTGAATGAATGAATGAATGAATGAACCAATGAATAAGTGAAATAGCTCACCATAGGCCCCTTCAGTCTCCAGCTCCTAAACCTTAAAATTCATTGTGTCAACATATGGAGGAGCCCACATTAATTTTCTCTTTGAGAGAGTTCATTTCCAGGGCTTTGGTGTTGAAATGAGAGAAATTACCCACAGACACAGTAACTGCTTTATGACTTTTTAAAAAGTCATGGTCATAAACATAAGCCCCTGTGAACCACACATGGATGCCACTAAGTCAGCTTGGAAAGTCCTGATCCAGGGACTGCATTGTCCCACAAATTCACTCCAAGATGAGGTAGTGGTGGTGGTTTGGTGGGAGTGTCAAAGTGAGCAGAAAACAGAAATAACAAAAGTTAATCTTTGTTAGCACTTAAGAGGAGCCAGGCCCTGGTGTAAAGCTCCACTCATTTAACACCCACATTATGAGGTAGGTCTTACTTTCCCCATTTTACAGATGGGCAAACTGAGTCTGGTTAAAGCCCTAGTCCCGGTCACATGGCTGGTGCATCTGCAGAGCTTGGCTCCTTGCCCTCTCTCCCTGCTTACCCAGAGCCCCTCCTGTCTCTGGTTAATGGTGAGTGCATCCCACCCAGCCTTTGATGCTATAGGCCAAGGGGATTTTTGGCCTTAAAGTCAGTGAGTTTTGATCCTGCTCATGAGTCAAACCTGCTTCTCCTTTCTTTGTGTTTCCTTTCTCTTCTCTGTAGCAAAGGGCAGTGATTACGTACATTCATTCCAGAAGCAAATGCCCAGTGTAAATCCCAGCTCAGACATCCCCGTGTGGTTTCAAGCGAGTCAGTTAACCTTTCCGTGCCTGGGTTTTCTCAGACGTAATACTTGGATAATGTCTGAAGCTGCCTCGGAGAATTGTGGACGTGATTAAAGGAGTCAGTGCTGGTGAAGGGGTCAGGTCAGTGCCCGGCACAGAGTAAAGGCAATTTGTGTGCTTGGTATTATTGTATTTTAAAATAGCAACAAGCCTCCCTGGCCGATCTGGCTCAGTGGTTAGAGCGTCGGCCCGCGGACCAATGAGTCGCAGGTTCAATCCCGGTCAAGGGTATGTACCTCGGTTGCGGTTCATCCCAGGCCCTGATTAGGTCGTGCGGGAGGCAACCGGTCGTGGCTCTATCATACCGATGCTTCTCTCTGTCTCTGTCTCTCCCTCCCTCCCACTCTATCTGATGATGGTTGGAAAAATATCCTCCAAGGAGGAATACAAAAATAAAAAATAAAATAAAATAGCAACAAACCATATTTGCCCAAAGAACAGACCTTGGTTGAAAAATTCTTTTAATCAGTTCCTGGGTGGCCAGAGAAGCCTCCTGCTCTGCTTTGAACTAGGAGACCCAGGCCCCCGCCTCGGCCCAGCCCGTCCCAGCTGCGTGACTCTGCACAGCCGCTAGCTCTTTCTGAGCACCTGTTCTCACATGTGTGAAATCAGGTGTCGTCCTCCCCCACAAGATTCCTAAACACTAAAAAGAAAAAAATACTGGCTCAAAGCAGTGACTGGACCTGAGAGTCGCTTCTCAATGATCTGAGATTCTCACGGGCAAATCAAACAGCAGAGAAGAACAGTGTTCCTCTGAGCTGGGACACGCCACCCCTGAAAAGTCGTGGGAGTCATGACCAGCACAGCCTCAACAGTCACAGCTGCTTCTTTTCCTGTTTCCCACCTCGTGGGCTGCCGAGGGGTGGGAGTGTCATCTCCACAGTGGGGTTGGCCATCGTGTTGACAACGCCAGGCACTTTCAGTCCCAACAAAGAAAACAATATGCCAGTGGTTCTCCAGGGCCCGTGGCCTTCACCGCAAACGCTTGGGCTACTTGCCCCAGCCTGGGATGTCCCATGACCTTTCCAAGCTGGAGGTTCGGGAAGCTGGGCTGGTGGAGGCTGGACTGTGCTTTCTCCAGGGGATTTGCACAGACTCTGCTTATGCTCCCAGCGCGGTTGCGCTGCTGAACAGAAGATGCAAGCAGAGCCGTGGGACCAGCCCAGCTGCAGGAGTTGAGGAAGGAGGTAGGGAAGACCAGGAGAGGAGAGAGCCGTCCTCCGGGGGTTTGAGATGCTTCTGTGCACACAGGCTGGCGGCGGGGTGGGGGTGGGGGGCTGCACCTTCTGTTGGCTCATTTCCAAGGATGGGCTCAGGAGAGGGGGATGGGGACCAGGGCTAATCATGCAATGAGCATCTCTAAGACAGAGCTCCTGAAAGTGTGGTCTGGGGACCACCCGCTGGTCAAGAGGTGCCTTCCTTAGGTTTCCTGGGCAGGTGGGCAGCAATTCCCTGGACTTTCACTTTTACATGCACAGAAGAGATGCTCAGCAGTATTGCAAAGGAGTTAGTAAGGAAACGTATTAACCGTAATTGTTACGTTTGTGTCCATGGAACAGGGAGAGAGATCAACGAAAAGCACGCATGCCCTTCTCTGCCCTTCCGGGTGGGGTTGACGGCAGGACTGACTGACTGGCCTGCCCTCAGATCTGTCGAGTTCGGATCAGGGACATGGGTTACATTTATATGAGAAAGGGCACAGTGAAAAGATGCAGGGAAGAGAGCAGACCTGTCAGGGGAGGGGAGGTAGGAGAGAGGAGAAAGCAAGGCTGTTAGAGAGAGAAAGGCTGGGTCAGTGTCTGCTTGTGGTGGGACTTTGGGGAGAGATCTGAGCGCAGAGGACACTTGTTATGCTGTGGCCACTCGTGTTTCTTGCCTCCTGCTCCTGTGTGTGGAGACACACCCACCTGGTGCGTCCCGAGCCAGAAGCCAAGTTGAACTCTGTGCCAATTCAGGTCCCACAGGAAACAGATGCCGACTGGAATCAGACATGCCAGCGACTTACAGGGTGTGACGCCTCGTGATGGACCCAGGGAGAAACTTCTCCCCACAGTGTGGGCTGACGCTGGAGAAAGGAGAAGCGAAAGGAAGGAGGGGTGAGTGGGAAGTGCCTCAGCCTGCAGGCTGCAAGGAGGAAGTCTCAGCCAGGCCGACGGATGGGGAGCCCAGAGCCAAGATGACCCCTTGGAGAAGCCCCGACACGGGGCCAGAATGGTCCGCTCTGGCAGCCCCACCCTGCTCCGCCTCTGGCTAGGAGCAGAGATGCTCCCGGGTTCTCTCTTGGAGGGAGGTCTGAGCCGTATGTCCACGTGGCCACCACCAACCCAAGAGCACAGTGTAGCTCCAAAGAGGGCGGGCTCTGGAAGCAGAAGTCTGTTGTAGGAGCCATGGTTAGAAGGTGGAGAGGGGTCCCAGGATGAGGGCAGTGGGGGGCCCCATGGGGTGGAGGTGGAAGCACAGTGTCAAACAGGCTGTGCCGGGGGCCACCGCCTCTTCCTGCAGGTTCTGAAAGATGCCCGGGGAGCTATGAAGTCCCGCGTCCTTCCACAAAGCCTCAGCCAGCCTGTGCACCGGAACCTGGACGCCTGAGTCCCACCTCCGAGCGTCTGACTCAGTGGTCCTGGGGCAGCCTGGCCGTCAGTTCCCCGTGAGAACTGCTGGTCGACACCAAAAGCCACGGGCACTGGAATCCTTCCACTTAGTTTCCTATTGGCTCCAACACATGCCTGTCAGTCCAGGTGTGTGTCTGTGCACGTGTCCCGGCTCAGGTGACCTCCAGCACATGCACACTGAGGACTTGGAACGCACGTTCAGGGCGTCTTAGCAAGTCAAGGTCCTTTACTGTCCAGGGTTCCGTGTTTAAGAAAGCACCGTTGAATGAACATCCTCTTATTTGGGGCCAGATCTTTCCTGGTGGCTGCTGCTGGGTGTTGATGCCCCCGTTTATTCCATGAAATTTGCAGACGGGCAGGTGGGGCCATGTCACAAGGCCCTATCCCTACCCCTGGGGGAGGCGCTGGGTCTACAGTCCCCTGGCTGCCCATCTCTGGCCCCCAGTTTGCAGGTGAGGGTGAACAGCCACGGCGGCGCTGTCATGGAGGCTGGTGGCACCCGTCTCGGGAATGCAGAGTCCTCCCACCAGCTTGCAGGGCACTGAAATCTCTTCCTCCTGGAGAGAGGAGACGTACATGGAGACCCCTCAGAGAGCAGCAACTCACAGCCGTGAGCTGCAGAGCAGACTGGTGGGTTGAATGGGGGCCCCTAACAGGTCTGTCCAAGGCCTCAGTCCTAGCACGTGTGCGGGTGACCTTGTTTGGAAATGGGGTCTTTGCAGATGTAATTAAGGATCTCAAGATAAGCTCATCAGTCTTATAATGACTGGTGTCTTGTACGAGACAGCAGGGAAGTCACGGACTCACTCGGGAGGCCCCGTGACGACAGGAGATGCTGGATGGATGCATGTACACCTTCCGTCACACCAAGGATCAGCAGCAGCTGGGAGCTGGGAGAGGGACCTGGAATGGATTTGCCCTCGGAGCCTGGGAGGGAACCCAGTCTGCCCCCTCCCCCACCTCACTGGCCTCTGAGACTGTGAGAGTACATTCCTGTTGTTTTCAGCCACCCAGTTTGGGGTACTCTGTTACAGCAGCCCCAGGAAATAATACAAGACCCGTTTTAGAGAGATCCAGTTTCCACACTGGAGAGGGAGAGCCATCACCTACCCTGAGGAGGGGGCAGGGCAGGGAGTCACCACACTCATTTACTGTATCCCCAAATTTTGCCTTTAGTGACCCCAGGTCAAGGGACAATGCCTGGCCCCGGGGATCTGGTTAAAATGCACATTCTGAGTCCGTAGTCTGGGGGAGGGGAGCTGAGACCCTGCACCTCTAACTGGTGCCCAGGTGATGCTGCTGGTCCTCCGAGCAGTGAGACTGCAGGACTGTGTCTCTGTACGTGCATCTTGGGCCATGTGCGTCGGCATCACCGGAGACCCCATTCCTGGCCTATAGAACCAGCCTCTCTGGGGCTGAGCCCCGGACTCTGTTTAACCACCTCCCCAGGATGCCTTACAACCACTGCATTTGGGTGTCTGGGGTGGGGAGGCCTGGGAAGACAGTAGCTCCCGAGGGAGTCTGAGTTCCTTTCTCATTGGGGCAGGGAAAAAAGCATCCACGTTTTTAAAGAACCTATGCTGTGCCCCGCCCTGTTATAGCAAGCCTCGTTAGTGTATTTAACCATCAGAACAACTCCTGGGAAGCAGCTTCTATGCTTACCCCCACTTTGCAGATGGGGAAACTGAGGCCTGGAGAGACAAAGCACCTTAATGTCCTATAAACCAACGCGCACAGTCAGATCCACAGCCAGCTGTCTGATCACACACTGGCCCCGAATTCACACTGCCCGACTGCCCCTCACCAGGACTCGGCAGAGCTCTGTTTAAGGCCAGTGCTTCTCAAACTTTAGCGTGCCTTCGAGTCACGGGGTGAGCATGCGGGTCCTGGCTCCCAGGAGATGGCACTACCGCTCTCAGAGGAAGCATCTGCGCGGATTAAGAGCCATCTGCAGGGTCCGTCTGCAAATACGCATAAGAGACGACAGACAAGGTGCCGTGGGAAGGTGGGGCAGGGCCAGACCGCAGGCAGGCACCTGTTTTCCAGCCATTGGAACACCTGGACACCTGGATAATGGGACCCCTGGAGCAATCGAATTACCGAGCAATTGCCATTTAATAGAGCGAAGAGCCAATGAGCACGTGCTAATGGGTTGCTTGGAAAATGAAACAGCTGTCCAGTTGCCTCGTTAATCTCATTAGGCACCTGCTTGAAATTACCTTCTCCAGGCAGCTCTGTGGCCTCACCTAACCAAGAACGGGCAGGCTCGCTCTGTGTTAGAAACACCTGGGACAACAGGGCGTCATTATAAACAGGGAGGGGAACAGGGTGGAGCCGCTCTCTACAAAATGACGCCCTGGGGCATGAGGGTGGGTGAACACCAGGGCCGGCAGTGTGAGTGCCTCTGTATGATCCCACCTCCCTTCTTCCCTCGAAGAATCCTGTTGAAAACCAGTCCAGGACCAAGTCATCACAGGTCTGTAGTAACTAACAGAAACCAGTGTTCAACAAAACAATGCATGCCATCTATTGCCTTAAAGAAAAAACCCTGTCTTTCTAAAACGTAGGTGTTAAAGTGATTTTACTTTATAAAACAGAGGTGATGATAAATGTATTATCTTTTAAAAAAAATATCCTTAGTGGATAGGATAAGCAGGCAGCCAGCCCCGTGGTGTCTTAAGTAGTCTGTGAAATCCACAAATGTGGAAACCTCAGCCTTCAGCCTTTGGTATAAAGATACATGTACACGATGTAAGATGCCGGGTTGCACATAAAAGTGAAAGATAGGAAGCAACCGAAATGCTCATCTGTAGGGGACTGGCTCAGTTATAGTCTCAGGCAGTGAACAGGTTTGTGTGAGCTCCACAATGCACTGTGACGAGGAGGGAAAAGCCAAGGTGGAGACGGTAGTGGGCTTCTGGTAGTGGACTGGGAATGCGGAGTCTCCGGGAAAATCCACCAGAAGCCGCTGGCGGTGGCTGCCCCTGGGGAGCAGGACTAGGAACCAGGGTAGAAACATTTCCTTTTTATTACATCCTCTCTTGGACGGCTTGAACTTGGTATTGTGTTCATGCGTTAATGTTCGACAAACAAGTTAATTAACCAAGTGAACGTCTGGCATCCCAGCTAGGTGGAGGGGCTAGTTAGGCAGCCCAGGAAGGAAATACCGGCCTGTGGGTGTTGGTGGGGGATTTTGCTCCTTGGCACCTCGGCGTAAAGAGAGCTGGTCACTCTTCCGATCCTCAGGCTTGTTGAGATGGAGGCTGCTGGGGTGCGTGCGGAGCTCGGGGCCCACATCCCTGCAGGCTCTGCCTCTCAAACGTGAATTGCTAGGAAGGCTCCTTAAAACACAGCCTGCTGGGTCCCACCCAGCGGACTTGGGAGGTCCGTCTTGGGGTGAGGATCCACATTTCTCACACGCTCCTAGGTGATGCTGACCTGATCCGGGACCCCACACTGGAGACCACAGCGTAGAGGGTTCCAACCCTGGTTCTGGGCATTTCCTTCCCCAGATAAAGTGGCGAGCTGGTTCCACCGGCAGCCAGCAGGTGGGCTGCGTGGGGCTGCAGAGCAGGGAGCCCAGCCTGGCCGCAGCTGGGATCCCTCAGGAGCCTAAGAGCACCCACCCCCAGACCGTTGAAGTCAGACCTTTTGGTGTGGGCTCAGCTGTGGGTCGTTGGAAAACCACCACAGGTGAACTTTTGTGCATGAGTGTCCTGCTGCCTTAGCAGAGTACCGCAAACCGTGTGGCTTGAACAGGAAGGTACTGCCTCACCGTCCTGGAGGCCAGGGATCCAAGCCAAGGTGGCCCTCGGCGGGGCGGTTCCTCCCGAGGCCGTGAGGGAAGTACTGTCCCAAGCCCCTCTCCTGGGCTTGCAGATGGCCCTCTTCTCTCTGTCTGTTCACTTTATCCTCTCTCTACACATGTCTGTGTCCAATATTTTAAAATAAGGACCCCAGTCATATTGGATTCAGGGCCACCCTCAACCAGCATGATCTCATCTGAGTTAATTACACGAAAAACGACCCTCTCTCTAAATGAGGTCACATTCTGAGGCCCCGGGGTTGGAACTTCAACTTATGAATTCCAGGGGACGCAATTCAACAAATACCAAATTGTATATCAAGTTTGCTTCTCAAACTGTAGTGTGGGCATGAATTACTTGGCGTCTTAATGAGATGCAGAGTCTGACTCAGCAGGTCCCGGCAGGGCCTGACACTGCATTTCTACCAGGAATCCAGACCAGATCAGACTGTAGTCAGGAATTATGAGTTTTGTTAGGTGTGATCATGATACTGTGGTTGGGTAAGAAAGCGGCATATTTTACTATGAGATGCAGACATGTTAAGGCTGAAATGTTAGGATGACTGACTAACCTTGTTCTTTCAAATATTCCCATGAACAGTAGGAAATACGGCGAAATGTTAACGATGGTTAATTCTAGGTGTTGGGTGTAAGGGTAAGGGGGTTTGTTTTATGAATCTGCTTTTCCTTGTGTCAGAAATTTTTCTTTAAAAAAAGCTGCCCTGGACGGTGTGGCTCAGCGGTTAGAGAGTCCGCCCTCAGACCAAAGGGTCTAGGGTTTGATTCCCGGTCAAGGGCACATACCTGGGTTGCAGGTTCCGTCCCTGGCCCCGGTCAGTGTTGTTGAAAAACCAGTGTTGTGCTGGAGGCAACCTATTCATGTGTCTCTCGCACATCAATGTTTCTCGCTCTCCTTCCCTCTTCCTTCCCCTCTCTCTAAAAATCAATGGAAAAATATCCTTAGTTGAGGATTAACCAAGGAGAAAAAAAAAACCTTTCCAGGTGACAGTAAGGTGTAGTGGGGCTCAGTACTTCTGGGACGGATGGGAGGACAGATGGGGGAGGGGCGTGGCTCCGGGGCGCTCTGACTGGGGACATCCTCTGTGTGCCTCAGTGCCTCCTGTGTCAGCTCTTTATTTCTCTGCTTCTACCACCATTACTTGCTTCCCTTTGCCTCTGAGTAAGTTCTGGGAGGTAGCAGGAAGGGGTGGATTATGGGAACCCCCTGCCCAGTTGACTTGCTCTGAGGGGCTGAGGACAACTGGGCAGCCCTGAGCGCCATGCCCAGCACACAGCAGGCAAATGCCCTGAATGAATGACCAGCTGTACCTGTGCCCCAGAGGCCCGGCCTCTCCAGAGAGCCAAGCTCGGGGAGGCCGGGTGACCTGTCCCAGATGGCCAAGCTGGGTCTGAACTTCTAAGACAGCTCTGGAAACAGGATGCATGTCTCATACATGATCCTAAATTTTCTACTGGCCTCATTTTAAAAGTCAAAAGAAACGGGCAACGTTAATCTCAGTGATCCATTTTATTTAACCCAGTACAGCCAAGATATTAATTCAACATGCCATCTTTCTTTTAAAGTTATGGGCCGTGTCAGGAGGAAGATGGTGGCGGGGGAGTAGTTCTGTGTCTTGATTGCACTGGTGGTCACACAAATCTGTCTGTGTGATAAAAGGACAGAATCATACACCCACGTACCCATGTCAGTTTCCTGGGTTTGATGCTGTACAATAATGTCAGATGTCACCACAGGGCAAAACTGTGTGCAGGTACCTGGGACCTCCGTGGGCTATCTTTGCAACTTCTTGTGAATCTAGAATTATCTCAAAATGAATTTTATTTTTTTATTTTATTTTTTTATCCTCACCCAAGGACATTTTTTTGATATTTTGTTCAGATAGAGTGGGAGGGAGAAAGAGAGAGAGAGAGAGAAACATCAACGTGAAAGGGACACATCGAGTGGCTGCCACCCACACGACCCAACCAGGGCCGGGGACAAACTGCAATCGAGGTACGTGCCCTTAGCGGGAACCGAACCTGGGTCTCTCCGGACCGCAGGCCGACGCTCTAACCGCTGAGCCAAACCGGCCAGGGCTCAAAATGAATTTTAACATTTTTGAGATATTTTACTAATGATAACCTTTTCACTTAAAGTTAAAAGCCAAGTCTGAGCCGGGTGTGCACATCTCAGTTGGGAGCAGTTTAAATGCTTGGTAGCCACGTGTGGCCCGTGGCTGCTGCCGTGGACAGCAGAGCTGTTGCCTTTGTTCTTCCCTGCAGCACAGCGTTCTTGGAGGCGGATTCCTGGAGGCCTGTCTGGTTACCTGGTAGATACGTTACTCACCTTAGTTAGGCCACTGCCTCTTCTGAACCTCAGTTATCTTTATCTGCAAAGTGGGACTATTAATGGTTCCTACTCTGCCCAGTTGTTGTGAGGTGTTACATGAGCCAACAGCAGCCAGCATTCACCAGTGCTGTCATACTCGAAACCAAATGGCAGCTTCATCTGGTTCCCCTCGTTACAAGTCCCACTGCCTCTGTCTGCTGGTCTTCCCCAAGCAACACAGGCTCCAGTATCTCTTCTCGTTTTTCGCTGCTGGGCAGGATGTAGGATGACACCCCCATGCATCTTTGGCTCCTCACTCCTGGTCGCTGTAGCTGCACTGCCCCTTCCTGAAAGGTAGCAAGCTGCCTGTGGGCTTGGAGGTCAGATCTTCCGCAAAGATCCTTGCAAAGCCGATTTAGAAACTGAGGACTTCCTTTGTGCGCCCCGCCCCGGGCTGCACTTCGAGGAGGGTGGCAGCTTTTCGCCATATAAGGCGATCCCTTGATGAGCGGCTGACACAGGTGAGCCAGCAGCTGCCCCGCGGGGTCTGGCTCAGCTCTGCCGGAAAGACGCTTCTAATGAGCAGCATCTGCACAGAGCGTAGCAGCGAGGAGATTTTGACGCCTTTTATGGTTTTAGAAGAAAGGCCTGTGCACCACAAAAGCAGAAACACAGAGCTTTATCATGGTGAGAAACTGTGGGTTGACCTCACAGAGACACTTTCAGCAAAACCAGGATGTCACTAGCCACAGAGCAGGGGCTCACAAAATACCCCGAAGGAGGCTGTCTCCACCCCTCTCCCCTGCCGGTCACTGTGGGTGGCAAGAGGCAGTCACAGGAATCAACTGCAAAATTTAAGCTGGGTAGGGGGTAGAGAGGGGGTTTGGATGGGGCATAAACCCTCCACCCCCACCCCTCCTGAACCTCAGGGCTCACCCTTGGGGTCTTCCTAGCCCCTGACCAGGTTGGGTCTCCCCACACTGTCCTTGAACCCTGTCTGTCTTCAAAAGACATCACCCTCTCTGCCTCTGCTTGTTCATCTGAGCGTCTGAGGTGGGGGAGGAGAGGGACCAGGAAGGTCTCTGGGGGGTGGAATTTGAGCTGAGGCCTGAAACATGAGGGCGTGGAAGAGCCAGTGCAAAGGCCCTGAGCTGGGGAATCGGCACGGTCCCAGGACAGAACAGCCATGCACACTGGGAGGCATGGCCAGGCCCAGGGCATGGGGGGGAGCTGCAGGGCCCCCCGGGACCATGGGAAGTCACTGAAGGGTTTCTAAGCAGCTGCAAGACATGGCACGACTTACTCAGTGGGATCTTGCTCCAACCACAAGTTGGCTGCCGTGGACAGAGGGAGGAGCCGCCAACCATTCACTTACTCAGGCACCATTCACTTACTCTTGAGCACCTCCTGCAGGCCAGGCACGGGCACCAATGCAATGCCCGGCTCTCAGGCGCGTCCTGGTGCTGCTCATAGGGCATGGTGATGCTCTGCCCTTGCCCTTCTGACACTGTTCTTCTCTGGCTGTCCCCTCCCGGGTGCTCCTTCTGAGATCCTTTAATGACACAGATGGGGTTTTACTTGGATAACTGGAGAGGCAGAAGGGGCAGGAACCCCAAGCAATTGTCTTAGGCTGCAGACCACTGGGCTGCAGGTCCTCCCTTTGTTCTCACACCACGTGACGGGAGCTCCCTGTCCTTGACACCCTCCTAACTGAAGGGGAGGGGCAGGCAATGGTTGGAAAAACAAGAACAAACGTCTAAACAATACGTGAGCCGAAGAGCACAGTCTGGACAAGGGAAGGAAGAAGAGTGACTGGACAGTGGTGACACTGGACAGACAGCACCTCCGCCAGGGGACCAAGGTCAGCACCAACAGGGATAAGTCACAGTGACGGAGTGTGCTCTTGATATGGTGCCATGAATCCTTCATCCGCCGAACCCACAACCTCAGTCTAATCAAGAGAAAATGTCAGCCTAATCCCACTCGAAGGGTGCCTTCCAGAACACCCCACGAGCAGGCCCCCCAGGGGTGGGGAACACTTTTCCCACCAAGGGCCATTTAGATATTTAGGACATCATTCGCAGTCCATACGAAATGATTAACTTAAAGTTCAGCCTGCTGTATCCGGTCAGGCTAATTTGGTGAGGCGTGTGATGTTAGCTGGGATTGATTTCATGCACCCCTGCGTGACTGTCAAGGTCATCAAAAACGAGAGTCTGAGAGATTGTCGCAGCCCAGAGATGGCTAAGGAGACATGGCAACTAAACGCAAGGTGGGGTCGCTTTTCTGCTCGGCGGTCTGGCCTCGTGGGCACAGAAGTCTTTGAGGCGCCATTCCGGATAGCGGGGGCATTTGGGGCAACTACCAAGCAGGAGCCCCTCCCTCACGGCCCCGTGGAGGGGCAGATAACACCGTGCTGGCTGTTCATCTCCAGGCAGAGTCCCATCAAAGCGACGTTGTCATTCTCCAGGACCCCCACTTGGAGACACACAATGTCCACTTGGTCATTTTGAGGCAGGAGAGTAAGAAGCTAGGAAAATTCCCGGACACGTGGAATGGGGAAACTGAGGCAGGATACATAAACAAGGCCAGACAGTTTGAACAACTTACAGCCAGCTGCTGAGTCAGCCGGGGAAGACCTTATGGTCCTTCACAAAGAACACTTGAGAGCATAGGGTTCCTACCTCCGCTCCTTGACCAGACACCAGACACCGCAGCTTAAATCACCCTGGTCAGGGAGCTAGAGAACATTAATGCTAATTAATGCCATTTGTGCCAGCTACCTCCAAGGGTCAGGGGAACAAATAACAAAGAACCTGATTAGAGCCAGACAGACCCAAGGTAAAAGGGAAGCAGGGAGGCTGACCAGAGAATGATACCCCGCCCAGCTGCTCATTTGGATGCATTGGTGTATTATAAACACACCTGGGAAGCTGATGAACATTCTGCTGAAAACTTCCCCTGAGATCCTAGCCCACAAAAACAAAAAAAAACACCTCCCAAGACAGACTCAACGAGGGCTTGCTGTAGAGCACGCCCATGCCCCTTCTCGGGCATGAACTTTTTACTTCCTCCTAAACTCTAAGGGTCCCCACGAGACTTGCAACCAGGGGAGCGGTGGGCAGCAGCAGCTCGTCCCAGGCTAACCTCGGATCCTGCCTCCAAGGCCCCTTTTCCTCCGACTTCTCAGCGAGCCAAAGCAGCCCCGACATGGCTCTTTCCTATCGTGTTTCTAGGGAGCCAAGCAGCCCCGACATGGCTCTTTCCTATCGTGTTTCTAGGGAGCCAAGCAGCCCCGACATGGCTCTTTCCTATCGTGTTTCCAGGGAGCCAAGCAGCCCCGCCTCGGCCCTCCTGTTGCCCCTTCTACCCTAAGCCCGTCCTCTGTTCACTGTCCCAGCTGCAGTAGCGTACCCTCAAATCTCCTGGACCCGTGTGTGACATCCTCCCTGCACGGGGTCAAGAACCCCCACACTAGCGCCAGCCCAAGGCAGCCCGGCCCTGGGCCGGTCCTGTTCAGAAACATTCGGTCAAGTTGCTTTAGGTCGCAACCAGCCTTTGAAAAAGGAGAAACCCAAATGGAAAAGTGATGACCCCATGACCGATGGACACCTGTGCAGCAAGAGGGATAGATTTGGGGATACTGCACCAGCTTCTTTTTTTTTAAATTGTCACCAGAGGTTTTTTGTTTGTTTTTTGTTTTTGTTTGTTTTTTGTTTTTGTTTTTTTGCATTTAGAGTGAGAGGGAGAGAGGAAGAGAGAGAGAGAAACATTGATGTGAAAGGGACACATCGACCGGTTGCCACCTGCACAACCCCAACCGGGCCGGGGACGAACTGCAACCGAGGTGCGTGCCCCTAGCGGGAACCGAACCCAGGACTCCTCGGTCCGCAGGCGGAGGCTCTAACTGCTGAGCCAAACCGGCCAGGGCAGCACCCGCTTTCGAAGGCTCAAAGAGGTCTGGGACGCCTGGAAGGCTGCAGCGCATGCTTTTGAGAGCCGTGATCACGGATTCGCACAAATGATGTTGGTGGCGCAAACCCAGCGTTACCCACGGTGCACTTACAGAGCGCTGTGACGACTGGGGAACGGATCCAGCTTCCAGTCTGTCGCCTGGCGCCACTCATCAACAGGACAGGGACGGAGCGACAGAGGCTCTGGCTGTTGAGCCACCTCCCAATTCCGGATACGAATCTCAGCTCCGCTTGTGCCTGTCCACCGGCAAAGGCCTCAGGCCTGCGGTCCGCAGTGCCGGCACTACCACGGAGGGCGGCTCCACGCGCAGAGTGGAACGGAGGAATCCGTGGGGCCCTCTCGCCGGCAGAATGGAGCTGGAGAAGCTGAAGACTCCAAAGGGCTAGGTTGTGCAGGTTATCACGAGTCAATCTTCGCAAAACCCAGCGCCGGCGAGAACTGAGCCGGCCGATTGGCGGGCCCCAGGTCCCTCCCACTCCTTTCTGTTGACGCTTGTTTTCACTGCTCGGAATTCCATGTAGTAGGTTTAGTTCGGAGGACATAGTGAAAAATCCACTCCGTTGGTGATGGAGAGCAACAGAAATCATTAATAAAACACGAAGAGCTAGCCTGTGAGACTCGTAACTACAATGTCTAATTTGAGGGGCAGTTAAGAAATAGATAACTATTTACTTTAAAATACTCAGCAACGCCCTGGCTGGCTTGGCTGGGGGGTTAGAGCGTCGGCCTGCGGTCCAGAGAGACCCAGGTTCGGTTCCTACTAAGGGCACGAGACCCAGGTTTGGTTCCTACTAAGGGCACGTACCTTGGTTGCCGTTTGTCCCGGGCCCTACGGGTAGCAACCACTCAATGTGTTCCTTTCACGTCGATGTTTTCTCTCTCTCTCTCTCCCCGTCCCACTCTATCTGAACAAAATAATAATAAAAAAAAAAGTCCTCAGGTGACGATAAAAAATTAAAAATAAATAAAATAAAATACTCAGCAACTATGTAGTGCACGTATGTAAATGATGGGGACTGTAAAGAGACCATCGCATCCATGAAGAACAGCACCAAGCACCTTGTGAACACAGCATTTTTATAAAAATAAATCAGTCCGGCCGGTGTGGCTCAGTGGTTGAGCGTTGACCCATGTACCAAGAAGCCGCCAGTTGGACTCCTGGTCAAGGCACATGTCCAGGTTGTGGGCTCAATCCCCAGTGGGGGGCAGGTGGGGACGGCCAATCAATATTCTCTCTCATCGATGTTTCCATCTCTCTCTCTCTCCCTCTCCTTTCCTCTCTCTCTAAAATCAATAAAGAAAAAAATATAATTTCCAGAAATCATAAACAGAAGGTAGAATCAATATTGGTTTTTTAATGATGTGAACTATGCAGGAGCCCTGTGTATCAGATTCTCAACAATCTTGTAAAACTAAAACTAATCTAAAATTTGAATTTTAAAAACCATAGCCCTGGCACAGTCTTTTGCAGTGGTCACGCGCGCCACCTTGTGGGCATATAGCTACATTACTTGTGACCATTCCCCGTGAAACAAACTACAGGCAGGGTCACAAGCTGGGCATGGGAAATGGAAAAGGCCTGTTTCCTGCCCCGCAGTGGCCCCCAATCAAGTTGGGGGAATGGTATGGAGAAAATACAGGATTCCTTATCACAGCTGGCATTTATCTGCACCTTCACCTTGGGCTGCAGACTGAGCGGATCCATCCCACTGTCACTGGTCCAAGACAGCTTCATGGGGTGTGATGGTGACCTCAGCTTTATTTCCTGTAGCCCCTTGAACCTCCTGGGCAGGGGGCTTGGGGGGCGGCCACCCTCTGGATAAAAAGCCCAGAAGTTCCCCATGATTTTTAATGTCCATTTTTAGGAAATTGGGTCGGGAGATGGGGTGTCTTGATTCATTCATTAAAAACATCCAGGCCCTGGCCGGTTTGGCTCAGAACTTACAGTGTCGGCCTGAGGACCAGAGAGTCCGGGGTTCGGTTCCCGCTAAGGGCATGTACCTCAGTTGTATTTGTCCCCGGCCCCTGTTGGGGTCGTGTGGGTGGCAACTGGTCGATGTGTCTCTCTCACATCGATGTTTCTTTCTCTTTCTCCCTCTCTTCCTCCCTCTCTATCTGAAGATAAATGCAAAAATGTCCTCGGGTGAGGATTAAAAAGAACTAAAAAAATAAAGTCTAGTTTCAGACTTTGATTTAACGTGAAATCTCTCCCCTCCCCCCGGAGCCTGTGGTGGACAGCATGAGGAGGAGTGTGGGTTTTTTCTCTTCCTTGCTTCCTTCTTCCACAGCTGCTGCTTTTGGCTAGGGTTGCAGGTAAAACATACCCAGTTAAATCTGTATTTCAGATGAACAACGGATACTTTTTTTTTTAAGTATAATTATGTCCCATGCAATATTTGGGGCTATTTATACTAAAATATTATTCACTGTTTATCTAAAATTCAGATTTAACTGGGTGTCCTGTATCTCTCTCTGTTCCATCTGCCACCCTATTTCTGAGCCCTCCGGGCTTGCGGTGGAGGGGGAGGGGAGGGAGTGGTGGGTGCAAAGTTTTCACTTGATATATGGTGGTTTATTGGTTTCCTGCTGCCGTTGTAACAAATTGCCACAAATTTTGTGGCTCAAGACATTACTTGATCCCCTTAAATCAATGCAGCTCCAGCTCAGAAGTCTAGAACCAAGGTGTTGGCATGACTGCCTTCCCTCTGGAGGTTCTAGAGCAGAATCCCTTCCCTTGCGTTTTCCAGATTCTAGGAATCCTTCCTCCAGCTTCTCGCTGGTCACACAGGATCTTCCCGTCGCTCCCTCCCTGTTCTCCTCCCCTCCTTCCATCATCACGTCTTCTCTGCCTCTGACCCCCTGCCTCTCTCTTGTAAGGACCCGTGATGACATTGGACCCACTCAAATAATCCAGGGTGTTCCTCCACCTCAAGATCCTTAACGGAATCACATCTGCAAAGTCCCTTTGCCATGGAAGGTGACGGAATCGCAGGTTCTGGGGATTAGGGCGTGGACATTTTTTTGGGGGGGCGGCTGTCACTCAGCCTCCCACAGGTGGTGAGTTGTCTTGGGCCATCTGGGCCTGGCCCAGTTTCCAGCTGACTTTGAGCTTATGGCCACTTCTGAGCCTCCTCGGGAGGCCTCCTTGCCCACAGCTACTCCCCTGGCTGGGCAGTGCCTGTCGTCTGGATGGCAGCTCCCAGATCCCTCTGGAGCTGGCGCCTGGCAGCCTGTCGCTGCTGGGCCCTGGGGAGAGTGCTTTCCAGCGCCACTCCAGGCTGCTGCGCCCATCAAGCCTTCTGAGTCCTGTCCCCGATCCTGCACCTCTGACCGCCTGCTGGGTGGCAGCAGGTGGGCACGGCCAGGAGCAGGCTCTAGTCTTCGACCCCGCACCTCAGCTACTGCGTGTGTGACACGGACGTTGGCTGGAGTGCTCAGAGGTGCCATCAGGACCCTCATCCCCCGCAGCCCTGGGGTGAGAGGCAGACTCCCCATTACTCCTGGGAAAATGGACTCGGCCCTCCTGCAAGTCTTTCCTAGATCCCCCCTCACCTCTACGATCTCGAACCTTTCACACCCTCCTTCTGAAAGCAGTCACCCCTCCCTGGAGAGGAGATGGGGCTCGTGGGAGGGCAGGTAGTGGAGGGGCGTGCCAAGCAGTGGGAACAGCGTGTGCGCAGGTGCGGAGCTGCGGAAGAACAGCTCGAGGGGGCTCGAGGGGGGGCGAGGGGCGAAGGTCCCAGGAGAAAGCTGGAAAATGAGTGGGGCCAGGTGATCGAGTGCTAGCCCTGGAGGACAACTTGACAGGATGAACAAGCTGTGTTTTCTGGGGGTCTGATGAGCTCTGGCACGGGGGCAGAGATGGTCAGCTTGAGCGAGGGCTCCCCAAACCAAGGGCGTTCTCATCAACAGTCACAGAGAGGCCCTCTGTCCACGGGGCCTTGGCATGAGCCTCCGCTCAGCTCTATTCTTCCAGCGGACCGACTACAGCCAGGCCAGTTCACCCTCCAGCCCTCGGTGTTCTCATCTGTGCAATAGGCAGGGGAGAGGATGATAAGCTTACCTAGTTATTGTGGGTGTCCGTGTAACGAGTCGGTCACGTAATGAACACAGCAAGGGCCCGGCATGCAGTGTGTGCTGTGGACCTGGAAGCTGTCCCCGTGGTCACTTGCCCACGCAGCCCGTAGAGCATGCTGGAGACCACGGAGCCGGCGGCTACTGCTCTGTAGTTGGGGGGGGGGGCAGGGTTAGTCTGAGGGCGGGACAGGGTCCAGCGTAGAGAGAGGGTTGCTGGGGCTCCCTGCATGCAAGTGGGCTCCCTAAGGGCCTTACCTAGAAGTTGGTCCATGTAGCTCAAACTGCGGGGTTCCCTGGATGGTTCCAGAGAGGGGCATTCGGGGGGCATGGAATATGTGGGGTGAGAAATGGCAGATGCCCAGCTGGAGGGTGCCTGGCAGGAGGCTCGGCCCTTCTGTGGGGCATCAGAATTGGACTCAGAAGACCTGTTGGTGTTGTTGGCAGAGACCACCACAGATGGCAGGGCCAGCCTGGTCAGGACCCTGGGCACGCAGGAGGATTCAACACCCAAAGTTGACATCAAAACGGGAGCTGGAGAGACCCCCGATGCCCAGGGAGCAGTGGTGGGTTGAATGAACATAACGGAGGGATATCTAATGACAACAAAGTCTCACCTCACATGTAGAATTTCAAATACAGGAATATAAATCTGTGCCAATCAAGAACACTTTCCAAGCCAGGGAGCCGACGGGACCACAGCTGTTTTCGCGATGCCCACGGATCGTGATGGCGCAGAGTCTGTGGAATAGTACCTCTCTCCACACTCGCCCAAGGAGATGGTGGTCTGAAAGGACATGCTGCCCGTGCGCAGGGATGTACGACGGAGCAGCTGCCACACGAGGTGGGTCATTTGCAGTGCCTCCCCCACTGAAGAAAATTGTTCTCAGAAATCATCATGAAGTGAAATGAGGAATTGTACTGGTCAGGAAAAAAGTGCAGAGTTAAAGCGTTCTTTCGTAGAATTTTGTATATTTCGTCATTCCAGTAAAAACCTTATAAAATTAAAATATTACAGTAGAAAAAGGGGGAACATAATGAATTAATAATTTTTATTTTTATCCTTACCCGAGGACATTTTTGCATTCTTAAAAAAATTCTTCAGATAGAGCAGGAGGGAGAGAGGAAGGAAAAGAGAGAAAGAAACATCGATGTAAGAGAGACACATCGAGTGGTCGCCACCCACGTGACCCCAACAGGGGCTGGGGACAAACTGCAACTTTAGTGGGAACTGAACCCGGGACTCTGGTCCGCAGGCCAATGCTCTAACCACTGAGCAAAATTGGCCAGGGCCAGATTAATATTTTATAATTACACAATGTATTTTTTTTTTTTTTTGAGAAGGGGGAAAAAAATGAATACCTGTATATTTGTGTGGAAGCATGTGTAGCAAGTTGGAGACTGCTATCTTTAGAGACTGCTCCAGGGCTGGCCCATGGCTGATATCTGGGAACTTGGCTCTTGAACTATCCCCGCATTCCCTGATGAGAAGGGTGGGCCACTGGACTGGACTGTTAGCTCAAACAACATGACTTATGTTTGCCTTCTGGGAATCTGGAATTTGGGCACCTGCCAGGCAGAGGGTGCCTGTGTGACCTACCCCTCATAAACACCCTGGGTGCTGAGTCTCTAATGGGCTTTCCAGGGCAGAAAAACTGCACACGGTATTGCATTTTTTTTTTTTTTTTATCCTCACCCGAGGACATTTTTGCATCTATCTTCAGATAGAGAGGGAGGAAGAGAGAGAGAGAAACATCGATTTGAGAGAGAAACATCAAGTGGTTGCCACCCACACGTCCCCAACAGGGGCTGGGGACAAACTGCAACAGAGGTATGAGCCCTTAGCGGGAACCAAACCTGGGACTCTCTGGTCCACGGGCCGATGCTCTAACCGCTGAGCCAAACCGGCCAGGGCGGTATTGCATTTTTCATTGCTAGGGGAAGAGGGTCGACTGTGTGATCCTTCATGGGGAGGAACACGGGGAAGCCTGGGTATGGATTTCCCCAGACGCCTCCATTGTCTTTTTCCTTTGCTGATGCTACGTTTTCACGGTAATGAAATTAGCCATGAGGTCAGCTATATGCTGAGTCCCTAAATCCTTCTAGTGAATCACTGAGTGTGTGAATAGTCTGAGATCCCTGAAACATTTCATCAGTCATGTTATGCATTAGTAATAATAAATAATTTTATGGTTTCTGTGTGGAACCTTAACTGCAAATTTGTCAATCATTTTGTTAAAATTGATATTCTTGACATATGAATGTTCAGTAGTACAGCTACATGTCAATCCATTTTTGCCAATAGTTGCCAGAAGAACACATTTTGTTTAAACTTTATTTATTAAAATTTTTTTTTCTTTGTTGATTTTAGAGAAGAAGAGAGAGGGGGGGAGAGAGAGAGAGAGAGAAACACGGATGAGAGAGAGCATCAATTAGCCACCTCCTGCATGCTCCCCACTGGGGATCGGGCCCACAACCTGGGCATGTGCCCTGACGGGGAATCAAACCGGGACCTTTTGGTGCATGGGTCGACACACAACCACTGAACCACACTGGCTGGGCTAAACTTGATTTTTAGAAAAGTTTTAGATTTACAGAAAAAATTTAAAGACAGCACAGTTCCCACAAACCCTGCACCCCAGTGTCCCATAGCATGAATGGTTTACATTATTAGGGTACATTTGTTACACTGAATGAATCCTTATTTCTACATTATTATAGGCTAAAGTCCATAATTTATTCAGATTTCCTTGTTACCTATTACCCTTTTTCTGTTCCAGCGTACCATCTAAGGTCCCCCCTCTCATTTGGTCACTGCGTCTCCTCTGGTTGTGACAGTTATTTGAATTTTCCTTGTTTTGATGACCTGGACAGTCTTGAGGAGTGCTGTCAGAAATGTTGTAAGATGTCCCTCGCTAGGATTTCACTGATGTTTTTCTCACGGTTAGATGAGGGTTTTGGGTTTGGGGAAGACCCGGAGGTAAAGTGCCATTTCCATTTGATCCTATGAAGCATCCGAGTGATCAAGGTAATTTACTGCTGCTGGTGTTGACTTTGACCACCTGTCTGAGGGAGCATTTGTTGAGCTGCTCTGCTGCAGAGTCAATCCCCTCCCACTGGGAAGGTGACTGTGCAGCCACACCTGAAACAGGGGGTCACCCTCAGAGCACCTACACAATCCTTGGGCTTCTTCTTTTTTTTTTTTTCCATTTATCTTCAGATAGAGTGTGAGGGAGGGGGAAAGGAAGAGGGAGAGAGAAACATCGATGTGAGAGAGACACATTGACTGGCCGCCACCCACACGACAGCAACTGCGGCAGGGGCCGAACCGCAACCGAGGTACATGCCCTTAGCGGGAACCGAACCCAGAACTCTCTGGTCTGTGGGCTGACACTAACCACTGAGCAAAACTGGCCAGGGCTCATTGAAGTCCTTTTGTTTTTTTTTGTTTGTTTGTTTTAATCTTCACCTGGGGACATTTTTCCATTTTTTTGTTCAGATAGAGTGGGAGGGAGAGAGAGGGAGAGAGGAAGAGAGAGAGAAACATCGACGTGAAAGGGACACATCGAGTGGTTGCCACCTGCACAACCCAACCAGGGCCGGGACAAACTGCAGCTGAGGTACATGCCCTTAGCGGGAACCGAACCCAGGTCTCTCTGGACCACAGGCCGACACTCTATAACCGCTGAGCCAAACCGGCCAGGGCATCGTTGGGGTCCATTTGAATGGGACATTTACCTCTTCCTCCCTATTGATTTATTTAGTCAATCACATATGTATGAACATGTTTCATTAACTTTACTTTCCAAATTTCTTGCATGAAGCAACAGCTATATGAATAGAAAAAGCCTTAAGCACAGGGCTATGTTGGACAGAGATTCATAGGACTTTCATTCCACAGTACATTCCAGAAACTGAAGAACTGTTCATGCCTCTGTGTCTTTGGGGTTCACTCCGTCTAAAGCCTTTTACATTGCTCTGTCGTTGAGAATTTCTAACCGTAAACGTGCCACATGGGACCGTAGTGATAGCACTGAAGTAGTCTGAGGTCTGTTTCTTGGTCTTTATAATCACTGTGCTTTTGACATTTGTTTCCGATCTTTGTTGATGCAGGGGAGGCCTCGGGAGGAGCTGGAGACCCTGGCTGCACGCTGTGTGGGCTCTGGGAAGGCGGTATTTCAGAGTACTCTGGGGATCGATGCTCTACGGGGCCAGGTCTGTACCTGGTGTTCTCCAAATAAACCCAGCTTGTAAAAGATATGAATAAAAACGTACTTTTGTTGTTGTTGGTAATCCTCACCTGAGGATGTTTTCCCATTGATTTTTAGAGAGAGCAGAAGGAAGGGAGGGAGGGAGGGAGAGAGAAAGAGAAACATCAATGTGAGAGAGACACATTGATTGGTTGCCTCCTGCGCGACACTGACTGGGCCGGGGATCAAACCTGCAACCCACAACCTACGTGCCCTTGACCAGGAATTGGACCTGTGACCCTTTGGTCCGAGGACTGATAAAAATGTACAAGTTTGAAGCTTATATAAATATGATTACAATACAACAGTAACAGCAGTAACTGCTAAGAACAGAAGCCAACAAACCGTGGCTTACAAAGCCAATCCAACTGGCTGCCTGTTTTTGTATAACCAGTGAGCTCAGAATGATTTTTACATTTTAAAAATGGGAAAAAGTCAAAAGACAAATAATATTTCACAACGTGTGACAATTATGTGAAATTCAGTGTCCATAAAGTCACGGTGGAACACAGAAATGTTCACTTGTTTGTGTATCGTCTGTGGCTACTTTTGTGCAATGACAGCGGAACTGAGTTGCGACAGAGGCCATGCAGCTTGAAAAATCTAAAGTGTTTCCCCTGTGGCCTTTCACAGAAAAAGCCTCCCAGCCCCAGCTTTAGTGCTGACACCAGTATAGCTGTCCCCCCTTTATCCGCGGTGTCCCTTTCTGAGATTTCCGTTACCTGCGGTCAACCCCACTCTGAAAATGTTAAGTGGAAAATGCCAGAAATAAACAATTCATGTGTTTTACATGGCTCGCAGTTCTGGGCAGCATGATGCAATTTCTCGCTGACCTGCTGGGTCCTGTCCTGGACGTGAATCATCCCTTTGTCCAGCGTCTTCAGGCCATCGACGCGCCGTTAGTCACTTAGTAGCTTCTGGTTATCAGATTGACTGTTGAGGGGGCTCAGTATTTGAGTTCAAGTAACCCTTATTTCCCTTAATGATGCCACATTCACGTAACTTTGATTAGAGTATATCCTTATAATTGCTCTATTTTATTATTAGTTATTGTTAATCTCTTACTATGACTAATTTATAAATTAAACTTGACCATAGGTATTTTTGTGTGTATAAAGAAACACATAATAACCTGGCCAGTGTGGCTCAGTGGTTGAGCTTTGACCCATGCACCAAGAGGTCGCCGGTTCGATTCCCGATCAGGGCACATGCCCAGGTTGTGGGCTCGATCCCCAGTGGGGGGCATGCAGGAGGCAGCCAGTCGATGTTCTCTCTCATCGATGTTTCTATCTCTCTCTCCCTCTCCCTTCCCCTCTCTCTCTCTCAAATCAGTAAAGGAAAAAAAAAAAAAGAAACATATAGTGAGTTTCATACTATCTGTGGTTTCAGGCATCCACTGGGGGTCTTGGAATGTGCACCCCCAAGATAAGGGGTGGGGTCACTGTACAGGGCTTTTGCAGGGAAGGGAATTATATCACTGGTGTTGCTCAGAATTGCTGGCTCTTGGTGATACAAAGCAGATGGAGTTTTAGTTGGCTTTACTGTGTTTTAACCTAAAGCCAGGCCACTCTGCCTCCCTGGCTTCCCCCTGCCTGCCGCTGGGACGGCCCACTGCCCCCATCTGCCCTGGGCGTGCTCCAGCCTATAGGAAGTCAGAAGGCAACCGCTTTGAGCATTGCTGGAAGTGTACACAAGGCTGTGCGCGCGAAGTACACGAGCACACTGCTACCGTGGCTGTGGGTGACAGAAACCTAACTCGAGGAGCCACGCTGAGGGGCTGGGTCATTCACTCTCATCGCATGGGCGTTAGCACACTTTGCTCCCAAGGAGCTGCTTCTCCTTGGCCATGGGCTCAGTTCTCAGACCACTTTTCTGCGAGGGCCCAGGGACTGTGCCTTAGAGAGCTGTCATCAGCTAGGCTCAGCCCTGGGGCAGGGCCGGAAGGGGCTCTCCTCTTCGTTCCAACTTGGAAAATGGCCAGGAACCTCTGATTGGCAGGCGGGGTGGGGATGAAGGTGGGTAGAAAGAGCTTGGAAGGCAGGAGACCCTTGACACAGCAAAGGACATGCTCAGATGGCCTGGGTTCGTAAGCCTGGAACGCCTGTGTATTCCTCCCTCTCCCACCTGTTTCCCTGCACAGCCTCCCAGCCTCGCACTGTCCTCATGTTCTGTTCCTTGGAACTTCCCCAAAATTCTCATCCACGGCTAGCCCCCAACCACCTTCTCCCTGTGATCTGATCATCATTTGCTGACTCATTCAAGGAGCAGGGATGGATGAGAGCAGAGGCTCTGTCATTCACTGCTGTGTCGCCAACGCCTGGCATGTGGTAGGTGCTCAATGCGTATTTGCAAACTGGAGGGACAGCCTGCCTTTGTGCTTTTTGTCAAGCCCATAGTCTGACAAATCTGGTGTTAGCTTATTGTATCAGGAACCCTGGGCAGCTCACCTGGCAAAGGTGAAGGGTTTTCATAGGATTCTGTGGAAGGGTGAGGTGACACGAAGCAGTGTTTTGAAAGGATCTGGTCAAAGCAGGGTCATGTGTGAAGGGCCAGTGTCTGGTGTGGGCTGCACAGTGGACCTGGCTCCTGTTCCCTTGGGAACCACCAAGTCAAGATAGCTATGGAATGTTGTGTCCATGACGCTGTGTCAGGATGCTGTGTTCTGCACCTGCGCTGGAAAGCCAGGCTCTTTTCTGGCAAAGTGACTTACATACTCCAGGAGGGAGCTGGGGGTTTCGTTCCTACTGGGAGTTTCAAACAGCAAAGTTTCTGCTAATGTATGATTTTAGAGGTCAAAGTTCTTTTCGAGTGAAACAGTCATTACTTTGAAAAGGGTGTTGTTGTAACACTACAGCTTCAGCTGGGTGTCCTTGAGAAATACTGGTCCTTGAACTTGGTAGCTGTTTGGTTTTTTTTAATCCTCACCCGAGGACATTTTTCGATATTTTGTTCAGATAGAGTGAGGGGGAGAGAGAGAGAGAGAGAGAAACATCGACATGAAAGCGACACATTGAGTGGCTGCCACCCACACGACCCAACCAGGGCTGGGGACAAACTGCAACCAAGGTACGTGCCCCTAGCGGGAACCGAACCCGGGTCTCTCCGGACCGCAGGCCGACGTGGTAGCTGTTTTTTAAAAAAATGTTTTAATTGATTTTAGAGAGAGATGAAGGGAAAGGAAGAGAGGAACATTGATCAGCTGCCTTCTGCACACCCCCTACTGGGGATCGAGCCTGCAACGCAGGCATGTGCCCTGACTAGGGTTCAAACTAGCAACCTCTTGGTGTACCAGATGATGCCAGATGCACTGACCCACACTGGCCAGGGCTGCAGCTGGTTCTGTTTGTGTCTGTCATTTTTGCCTGATGTATGGGCCAGGGCACTAAGATGTTTTCTCAGCATAGGGGGCAGGACAAGTCTGTGTTGAGTAAGGGGATTGGGTTGAAGGAGGCAAAGAGACCAGGAAGGAGGCCATTACTTTGGTCTCACTTGGACTTACATAGGGAAGTGAGGGGGATGCAGGACATATCTTGGAGGTAAAACAGATTCAGTACATAATGGAACATGGGGGGAGAGGGAGGAGGAGGCATCCAGGATGCTTCCAGGTCTGACTCGGGCATGGAAGGTGGTACCTGCACTAAGAAGGGGGTAAACAGGAGAAGCAGTTTCTGGAGGGAAGAGGGTGCATTTGGGTTCAGCTGAGCTGAATCGGACATGCAGCCTTGTAGAGATGTCTGATCAACAACTGGGCATACCTGTTAGAGTGCAGGCTGTAAGACCAGCAGGACATGCAGGTTTGGGGGCCAGCACAGCAGAGAGGTGGGCGTTGAAGCCATGAGGAAGGCTGCTGTCTCGGGGAAGATGCGTGGGGTGAGAAGAGGAGATGTCTACAGGGAGCAGCGTGAGGAAATCCAGGACAGCAGAAGCCAGGATAGACTGAGTGAAAACTACAGGGAGAGACGGGCAGGACAGCCAGGAACTGAGGGACCCAGAGGCCCGGGAAGGAGAGCTTTAATAGGGAGGCAGAATGATAACTGGGAGCCACTGCGTATCAGGGCTGAAAGGGCCCTTTGGATTTAGTGACAGGTTCCCTGGGGCCAGGTTTCAGTGGTTTGGGGACTGAACAGAGGTGATGAAATGGAGACAACAGTTTTAAGACATTTTGCAATGAAGGCAGGGTAGGTACTAGCTGGAGAAGGGCATGGGGGTCAAGGCAAGTTTACTTAGCAAGACTGGACTTGAGCACATTTACAGGCTACTGGGAAGGACTGACAGGAGAGAATGCAAGCAGGACTTGGTCACCAGGGAAGGTCAGGGGTGGGCTGCGGAGAGAGGCAGGAGCCCAATCTCTGGTTAGGAGGCTCTAGTTTCTTCAAGGCAGGAGGGGAGTCCTGGCCAAGAACCAGTGGTGTGGAGTGAGGGGTGTCAGAGGAGAGTTAGGGGGGCCTAAGCAGTGCAGGGTCCCACAGCTGGGCTACCTGCCTCTCTTTTCTCTAGCTATGTCTCCACGTGGGCCCACTCTCCTCTTCCGGGTTATCTTCAACCCCCACACGCAGCCTGTTTCTCAGCTGACACCCTCATTCCTAGCTACACCTCTAACTACACCCCTTCCCGGCCGCACCCCCTTCTCGGCCACACCCCATCCAGCCATACTCCTGCTTCTCCCACAGACCAGTGACTGTTCTCTACTGCAGTCCAGACACCTGATCCCTCCCCAGGTGGGCTTCTCCCCTGAATCACCAGCTTTTCCCTGTCTTCAGCCCCTTTCCCAGGTCCTACTCCAGCTGCCCCACCTCCTTCCCATCCAAAGCTTCCTGCCTGCAGCTGCCGCTGGTCCCACCTACATTCCCAGCCCCGCCCAGTCCATGGCCCGGCCCTTACCCGCCAGACCCGCCCACCCCTCAGAAACTAAATTGCCATTGGCTGGCTCCCCTATAGGACTCCGCCCCCTCAGCCTTCACTTCTGCAATTGCTGCAGGTAGACGTCCGTCAGCGCTGTCGCCTGGCAACGCGTCTGGCAGCTACGGGGCAAAATCCTCCGTCTGCCTGACTGCCAGACTGCTTTACCGGAAGGCGAGTCCAGTTCGGTGATGACGGAGGACAGAGGTGAGCCGAGCAGGGGCTTGAGGCGATGGCCCAGTGGCCTGGAGGCAGGGGTAGGGACGAGGGGCAATGGCCCTGGTCCTGGGAGCAAAGGAGTCTTACGGGCCCTACTCCTCCTTGGCTGCCCATTCCTCCGGCCCCTAGGTGGGGGAAGGTTGGGGCGCTGGGGGTACAGCTGGCGGGATGGAGAGTCTTTCCGTGTGGTTAGAGCACAAAATCGCCCCGCACCTTCAGCCTTTCGTGTGCTGGAGATAAGAGAGTCCCAGGAGGTTCCATCCCCGGGGTCGAGGCCAGCTGTCTGGAAGGCGGGGCCAGGAGCATCTGCAGGAGGAGGAGGAGTCACGGGGGTTGTGGTAGAATGTCTGTGTGGGGAGGGGCCAGGAGGGACCTTTCTTCTTGTATTCTGATCACAACCTACTAGCTTTTCCCCAGGTTAGTTGAGTCTGATCACTACATTCAGGGAAGAGGGGGGAGAAAAAGGAAGCGCCCACTAGGCTGACCCCTTGGCAGATGAGTCAGGGGTTCTCTGGAGGGAGGAAGCCAGCCATGGGCAGGACAGGTCACCTTCCTTCCTGCCGGCAGCAGGGACACTGCTGCCTGAAGGCTGGCTCAGGCTCAAGTTGACCTTTTGTAGAAGGGCTGCTGGTTCTGGGACATAAACAGGGCTTGAAATGCTTCTGTCCAGATGAGGCGGTTGGATTCTCCCCAGAAAGGGGCTCCTGAGGTCAGGTCACCTCTCTCAGGACAGTGGCCCCTTAGAGGTTGGGGGTTAGAGTGGAGAGCATCCCCAGCCAGGAGCCAGTTGGAGAGGCTCCGAGAAGGGGTTGACTGGAGCTGTCCTAGGATGCCTTTCGGGCATAAAGGGCTCCTGGCTCCCTCCCCAGCAGGAGTTGGTTCTTTCCAAGCTGGGCTGTTCTCTTGTTCCAAGGCAAGAACTCAACCTTTCCTTGTTGTGGGCTCATCTGTTTGTCTCTGGCTCCAGAAATCGGAATTAAATGCCCTATGTTACCTCATTTAATCCTTTTCACCTCATTACAGGGTTGGTGGCACTTCCTCCATTTCACTAAGATCCAGAAAGGCCTGGTAACTTGCCCCCCAGTCATAGAACCAACACGTGTCAGAAGTGGAACTCAGATCTGCCCATCTTTGCTTAAACCATTGCTTCAGAGCTGGGGCCCCTGTGCTGAGAGGAGAGTGTTTTCTTTTTCTTTCTTTTTTTTTTTGCATTTATCATCAGATAGAGTGGGAGGGAGGGAGAGAGAGAGAGAGAAACATCGATGTGAGAGACACACATTGAGTGGTTGCCACCCACACGACCCCAACCGAGGCCAAACTGCAACCGAGGCACGCGCCCCCAGTGGGAACCAAACCCGGATTTCTCTGGTCCGCGGGCCGACACTGTAACCGCTGAGCCAAACCGGCCAGGGCGAGGCGAGTGTTTTAAATATGACTCGGGGCAGTTCAGTGTGGACTCTCCCACTCTGCCCCATGGCCCCGCATCCTTGGAAGCCAGAGTTTCTCACCCTCTGCCCTACTGACATTTGGGGCCAGGTGATTTTTTGTGGGGGAGGGCCCCTGTGCATTGTAGGATATTTAGCAGTACCCTTGGTTTCTACCCACCAGAGGCCAGCAGCGACCCCCCCCCCACAGCTGAGACAATAAAAAAAATCATTGCCAAATGTCCCCTGGAGGACACAACTGTCCCCAGTTGAGAACTACTGGTGTGAGAATCTTAGAGTAATGTTGAGGTGTGTCCTCCTGAAAGAGAACTTGATACAGGCAACCCACAGGAGACTCAGGCCAGTGGAGGGTGGTTGTATGTACAACTTGCCAGGAAAAAGTCTGTCCCGCTTGGTGAGGTGCACCTGGGACAATTCCGTGAGAAAGCCATTGCTGGGGACTGAAAGAAAGCCCAGGGACTTGCATTTGGGGGAGAAGGATGCATCGAAGACCTTCAGGTCCTTTCCAGAACTGATTAAAGGATTCCTGGCATGGTTACAGCAATCGAGGCTAGGATGCATGAACTGGGGAACACTTTGTACCATTGCCATTACTTCATTTGGCCTTGCAGAAGCTCTTTAAAAGGAGGTGGGCCCCTGGCCAGCGTGGCTCGGTTGGTTGGGTGTCATCCTGTGCACCACCGAAAGGTTGCCAGTTGATTCTCTAAGCAGGGCACATGCTTAGGTTGCGGGCTCGATCCCTGGTGGGGGGTGTGCAGGAGCAGCTGATCTGTTTCACTCTCACATTGACGTTTCTCTCTCCCTTTCCCTTCCTCTCTCTCTTAAGAAAAAATTAATAAAAATATTTTAAAAAATAAATAAAAGGAGGTGGGGTTGTCCCTGGGCTGTTTTGTTTTTTTTTTTTTATCCTCACCCGAGGACATTTTCCTATTTTTTGTACAGATAGAGTGGGAGGGAGAGAGAGGAAGAGAGAGAGAGAGAAACATCGATGCGAAAGGGACACATTGAGTGGCTGCCACCCGCGTAACCAACCAGGGCCGGGGACAAACTGCAACCGAAGTACGTGCCCTTAGCGGGAACCGAACCCGGGTCTCTGTGGACCGCAGGCCGACGCTCTAACCGCTGAGCCAAACCGGCCAGGGCGTCCCTGGGCTGTTTTGAGATGTGTCCCTTCACCTGTGCCCTGCAGACTAAGAATGGGGCGGGGGTAGGGGCATGTTGTCAGAGGCTGCCCCTCCTCCCAGGGGCCTGAAGCTCCTACTGGAGGCTGCTACACACCCTTCTCTCTCCTACTAGAAAAACTGGTGTTGCCTCTGGGCTATCCTGGTGCCCTCCTGGCGCTGCCCTGTGCCCACCCCCGTGCTGATGGTCTGCACCTCCTGTGCATTTCTGCCCTGCCTTGGCTGCTTGCTCGCCCAGCCTGTTCTTTTTTCGGTGTTTGGCTACTGGGCAAGTCTGGCCGGGCTGCTCTCTACTGATTTGTTTTCAGACAACAGTGGAGGAACCTATTTCTAGTGGGACAGAGGAGGAGGTGGGGTGGGCCGGAAGTGAGGGGCAGACAAGCACCACCTTGCTCTGTAGCCCCTTCTGGTACCTTCCCTACACCAGACCTCACTTCACTGATCTTGATGTTCACCCCACACCTTTGTGTGCAGTCGCCACTTCCCAGGTGAATCACCTGTGGGTGCCCGAAGGCACAGCCAGAACATGTCTTGACTTGTGTGTTCTTCTTGCCCCGATCCCCACTGACCCTCCCCCACTGGTCTGTCTCTCCCTGTTAAGTAGGCTGGTCCTGCAGGCCCAGGCCTCTCTGTCACCTGCTCTCTGGTGGGCCTAGCCCAGGAGATGCTGAGCTAACTATTGAAGAAATAGATGCATTGGTTGACATCAGGAAGTGTCCTGCAGGAGCTGGGACCTGTGGCCCTTTAGTGGCACAACCCCTCGGTAGACCGATTCCTCAATCATGGGGCAGGTGGAAACGTCTGGGGCATGGCGTTTAATGTCGGTGGCCTGTTAGCTCCAGTCAGGACAGAGGGTGAGCAACTCCTTGTTTTTGAACAGGGAGGAAGCTTGCTCAGGATTCTGGGAATCTGAGGTGCAGCATTTCGAAGTCCTCCTCTGTTAAGGAGAAGTCAGAGGTGGCACCATAAGGCGATCCCGTCCTTGCTGTGGGCTCTCCCTGGTGGCTTCTGGGTTTGTGTTGTTCTTCGGGCTGGGACGAATGGCTTCCTTATATATGCTAGCCCCGGCCATGGTCTAGGCCTGGTGGGCTGTGGGGTACAGGGCTGAGGCCCATTGGAGCCGGCCCGTCGTGAATGGTAGAGAGAGCGGCACTGATCTTAGGGGCTGCTGAGTGCTGTGGGAGCTGAACGTGGGGTTTTGGGCCTTCTCGGGACCTGGGCCGGACCAGCCTCCTGGGATTTACACATGGGCACCCACAAGGAGGTGGGAGATGGCTGGGTCACTAGGTGGCTATGGGGCAGAGTCTCTTTTGTGACTTTCACATTCTAGCCAACTGGTTAGGCATGAACCTGGGGGTGGGGGTGGGGGCCAAGCAGAATAAGCAAGGATGGGCCTGTCTCCATTTCAGTGAAGGCAACAGTCAGTTCTAGGAAAGTCACACATGCTGGGTGGTCTCGGAACCTGAAAGTTGAGAATGGTGGTGAGATGTGCAAGGTGGACTGGGGGGGGGGGGGCTCTGAGCCCAACAAGGGGCAGGAAAGAACCGGTGCTCTGAGTGGACCACACATCTGCGAGGCTGGCCTCGGGAGCCTGCCCGCGGTGGGCTCAGCCTCGAGAGTTGAACTTGGAGGTGAAGCCGGCTAACGTCTCAAAAACCTTCCCTTCCCAGGTGCCGGGAGGATCGTCGGCTCTTCCAGCGTTTAGGTACGTCACGGGCCTTCTCGTGTCACGCACACCTTCAGGTTTTCTAGAGGAGGTGAAACAGCAGGACCTTTGGTATGAAGACCCTCTCTAAGAATGAATTGACTCCATCAGCCTGCGTTTTCATACGTTTACCATTTTCGGGATTTCCGCAGAATAACAAGACAGGGTGCGGGGGGAGTTGTATGACAAATTTTCTGGTGACTGATACATTGACACAGATTTTGGGTGAATTGAATTTCCCCGGTTGTAGAGTGGGGGTGGTATGTGTGTGTGCGGTAGTGAGTCTGAATCAAAAAAATACTTTTGACGGAAGTTGCCATGGCGTACCAGTGAGACATGGAACGCTGTGACCAAACAAAGCAAAAGCAGGGCATCGCTGTGCAAAGAGATGATCACTGTGCAAGCTCCCGAGTAGCCCCACCCCCTTTGCTGGTAAACAGGAGCAGGGCAGTGTCTGTCCTAATGACTCCAGCCCCTTTCTGTTCTTCCCGCATCTTCGTTAAAAATGATGGAGACACCCAGTCGCTGACTTGCACCCAATCCAGGCTGAACCCTCCTTTCTTTGAGCCTTCCAAGAAGGCAGCCCCGATGCCATCCCAAGCCCTTGCCGAGACCCCCACACTTACTCACTGCAGCCACTTGGAAATGCACCTTCTTGCTCGTCTTTAGCTAGTGGGCATGGACATATTTTCTTGTTTGTTTTTTTTAATCCTCATCCAAGGATATTTTTCCATTTATCTTTAGATAGAGGAGGAGGGAGAGAGGGAAGAAGAGAGAGAAACATCGATGTGAGAGAGACACAGTGATTGGTTGCCTCCCGCGCGACCCCAACCTGGGCCAGGGATGAACTGCAACCGAGGTATGTGCCCTTGGCCGGAATCGAACCCGGGATTCTTTGGTCCGCGGGCCGACACTCTACTGCTGAGCCAAACCAGCCAGGGCAGACATGGACATATTTTCTACTGTGATTTCTCCCGAGCTTTGCCTTAGGATGTTTCATAATGCATACAGCGCACAGGACACAGGAAATAAACCGCAGAATCAATAATGTTCATGTCCTCCTTCTCCCTTTGCTTTGCTCTCTTTCTGACTCTCCGCTGGAATTGGTATTTAAAAATCAAGTGATGGTGCCTCATCTCCAATTCAGTCCTGAACGATCGGGTTGTTTCTTGGGGCTCTCAGAAGAATTGATGGCAGAGATTGGTCTGTCTTGGCGCAGCTGCTTGAATTGTGCCCCTGGAGGGGACTAGGGGCCAGCTGGTGCTGACCTCTGTGTGTGAGAGATGAGGAAAGCCTCCTGCAGGCTGGACCTTGAGCCCAGGCCTCGAGGCTTCCTTCTTGGCTCTTATGCTGCTGAGAAACTTGAGGAGTGGAAGCATTTAGATCAGATGGCCCGTGAGTGACAGCCCTAAACTGGGTTGTTAAGGCCTCGTTTCCAGCCTGCTTAGTGAGTGTGCTACAGTCCCTCTCCCAGGAGCCCTCTGCTGGAGCTGTCCTGCTCAGGGCGGATGGGCCCCCCGCCACGACGGCAGTGATAAAAAATAACGGAAAAAATAAGAAAGTTGGAGTGGATACAGCGAAACCGGAACATGTGTGCTTTGCTGCTGGGAACTGAAAATGGAAAACAGTTTGGTGGTTCTTCAAGAGTTAAACATCAGATTACCATAAGACCCAGCAATTCCACTCTGAGGTCTGTACCCCCAAAATTTGAAAGCAGGGTCTCAAACAAGTACATGTGAACAGTGCTACTGTGAACACATGTGTACAATGTCCAAAAGGTAGAAACAGCCTAAATGTCCATCAGCAGATGAATGGATCAACCAAATGTGGTTTCGGCACACACTGGAATATTACTCAGCCATGAAAAGGAATGAAGTGCTGACACATGCTATAACATGGATGAACCTTGAAAACATTCTGCTGAGTGGAAGAAGCCAGTCACAAAAGACCACATATCTATGATTCCATTTACATGAAAAGTCCAGTGTAGACAGGTCCCATGGGGACAGAACATTAGCGGCTGCCAGGGCTGGGGGAGGGGGAATGGGGAATGACTAGCAATGGTTACAAGCTTCTTTGGGGTGTGATCGAAATGTTTTAGAATAGATAGAGGTGGTTTACACAATATAGGGAATGTACTAATTGTAGTAAGTAGTGTCCTTTAAAAGGGTGAATTTTATGTTAGATGATTCTCACCACAATAAAAAGGAAAAGATCCCAACCATGCCCCATTTCCCCTTGAGGTCTTGAACAGCCAGGACCTGGTGGTCTGTTATACCCCCCTCTGAGGTGGCCCGTCCCTCCCTCAGTGTCCTGGTGGGAGTGGTTGCCACTTGCGCTGACTTAGTTTATGGAGTGCTTGTGTCTCCAGCAATTTCCCTGGTGTGAGTTTCCAAATTAAGTCAGGATGAGAATGAAGAAGTCACATCACTTGCCCCTTAAGAGATTTTTTTCATCTGTGCTTTTCTCTTTGAATCCATGGATCTGTTGGGGTTTGATCCCTTTCTGTAATGAGGTTCTGTGACAATGAGCAAAGGTCACCAAAGGTCACCAGAGGTCACCTGCTTTGGGGCACTAGTCTCTACAAACACTCCTAAGCTCATTGGCCGGATAACTATTTTTAAAATGTTTTTATTGATTTTTAGAGAGGAAGGGGGAGGGAGAGAGAGAGAAACATCGATGAGAGAGACATTGATCAGCCGCCTGTTCATGCCCCCTTCCCCCCACTGGGGATTGAGCCAGCAACCTGGGCATGTGCCCTGACTGGGAACTGAAGTGGCAACCTCTTGGTGCATGGGTAAATGCTCAACCACTGAGCCACACGGGCCAGGAAGGATAATTTCATGATCACAGTGATCTCTGAGGCAGGGCTGTGATTATTTAGAAATGTGGAAATTGAGACACAGACTTTCCGTAGCTGGCCCAAGGCTGCACAGCTGGTAGGAGGCAGAGCCACGACCACAGAGAACTTGTCCAACAGCATGTCCCTTGCTTCATGATATTTTCAAGGTGTTGCTTTTATTCAGATACATGTGATCATTCAGGCAACAGATTTTTTTCAACTCAGGTTTTTAAAAATGCATATTTGCCTAGGCCGGATTTGCTCAGTGGTTAGAGCATCAGCCGGTGGACTGAAGTCTTGGGTTTGATTTCCGGTCAAGGGCACGTACCTGGGTTGCAGATTTGATCCCTGGTCCTGTCAGAGTGAGATCGGGAGGTAATCAATGTGTCTCTCTCACATTGATGTCCCCCCCCCCCCACTTCCCTTTCACTCTATCTTAAAATTAATGGAAAAATATTCTCGGATGAGGAATAATTAAAAAAAAATAAACAAAAATAATTATTTAGATTACAATACTGATTTTTCTACCTCTTAGCTACATTAACTTGGGAACTGTGTTTTCAAATCGAGAAATCTATTTGATTTCCGCATGTTTTTGGAGGTCACAGCAATCAGGACTGGGCTTTCACACTTACTTCTATTGACTATTAAGTTCCACCACATTGAAATGACATTACATAGCTCTGATGTGTTTCAGTCTTTTTGCAACCAGGTCCGTATTTATTAACTTGATCCTATAATCATCAGCCTTTGTTTTCTCTGACTATGCCATTTTGCTTTTTCTCTCTTACTTGGTACCCTTTCCTCCGCAGAGCCTCCTTCCAGACGTAAGGAGAGATGGGGAACGGCAGGAGCCACCTGGGGCAGCGCGTCTGTTCGCAGTTTCTCCCTGCGGAGCAGGACGAGGTGGACAGATTGTTCGATGCCCTGTCATCGAAGAGCAGCTCGAACACCTCCCCCAGATCCTTTTCTCTGAAGGCGCTAAAGGCAAGACATCCGTTAACGTCTAGTTCCGAGCAGATAGCTGCACACTTGGGATCAAATCTGATCTGATGTTGGTCAAAAGGAAAGCAATATTTACAGAATGTTATTGGCAGGACATTAGTTAAGAATTAGGTTTTAATTTTGTTTTGTTAATCCTCACCCGAGGATATTTTTCCATTGACTTTTAAAGAGAGTGGAAGGAAGAGAGGGAAAGAGAGAGAGAAACATCGATGTGAGAGAAACTCATCGATTGTTTGCCTCCCGAACTCAGCTCACCCCGACCGGGGCCAGGGATCCAAATGCAACCCATGCACAGGCCCTTGATCAGGAATCGCACCTGAGACCCTTTGGTCCTCAGGCTGACACTCTAACCACTGAGCCAAACCAGCCAGGGCTAGATTTTAAATTTAAATAAAAATGAATTAAAACTGCACAAAGAACTTAGGTAAGAAGTGAAAGCTAGCTAACATATTTGGAAGTCCCTAATATAGAGACCAAATAGACATGGCACCATATGTTAGTAAGTTTAGATATGAATGGCAGCTCTCAGCGTTGGGTGAAGGAGATGTCCTCAGCAGAGTGAACAGCAGGTGATGGCCAGATGCAGGAATGACAAGACCCTCCTGAGGAAACTGGAAAGTTTGGAGATACGGGAACAGATTGTAGAAGAATCTGATGGCCAAGATGGGCCACAAGCCAAGACACGTTATGTGTGTTGGCCTTTGAGGGATGTGATGCCCGTAGGTGGGGGAGAGATGGTACCTGTGGGGATTTAGGAAGGCTGCATGCGGGTAGAAGCATCGTGGCATGGCTGTGTTTGGTCTTGGTTCACTTGTTACCACGTCTAACCTGTACCCTGTCTAACCTTTTCTCCTTCTTGTCCTTGATAGAGCCACACTGGGGAAGCCCTTCCCCCCGAGATGGTCACCAGACTGTATGATGGCATGCGGAGGATTGACCTGACAGGACAGGCAAAGGGGCCCAGCGAGAGTGTCACCCAGGAGCAGTTCACAGTGTCGATGTCGCACCTGCTGAAAGGGAACTCCAAAGATAAGAGTCTCATGATCCTGAAAATGATTTCTGCCACAGATGGTCCTGTGAAAGCAAGAGAAATCCAAAAGGTAGAGAGGCTCTGGGGACCACTGCAGCCGTCCTGCGTAGTCTCCTGTAGGGGCTCAGGGTGACCAGGCAGCTAGTGGAAGCATCACAGAGCTGTCCACCTTTGGGGAACCCTAGATCCCGTAACTGGTCGAAGTCAGAACTCCTGGACAAAGGCCTTGGCCAAACCGACCAGCCAAGGGGATCATTGGAAAAGTGCATAACTACCTAAGTTACACGATCTTTTCCCACACTGTGGCCATCGTGGTTGGCATTAAAGAGATAAAACACCCTTCCTCTTGTTGCTAGGATGCAGGTCACTGGTCATGGTAGACATGATATTAATGGTAAAATTGTAATCTTCCAGTTCACAGAGGATCTCGTTGGCTCTGTAGTGCACGTGCTAACCCACAGACAGGAGCTGAGAGGCTGGAGTCCGAAGAAAGCTCCAGGCGCCCCGTCCAGGGTGCAGGTTCTGGCCGCCCAACTGCTCTCCGAGATGAAGCTTGCAGGCAAGTGCCCCGAGACCTTGGCGGCGTGGAGTGGTCCCACACTGTCTCAGTGTTGTAGCCTTGCAGTCGAGTTCCGGAATCAGAAAGCGTGAGCCTTTCACCTTGGAAAGACTGTTTAGATTGTCTAATTGGCTGGCATATAACTGTTCGTAGTATTTCCTTGTATTCCTTATTCTGCGAGGTCAGTAGTGATGTTCCCACATTCATTTCTGATTTCAGGCATTTGAGGCTTCTCTCTCTCTCTCTCTCTCTCTCTCTCTTTTTCCCCCCTTGGTCAGTCCAGCGAAAGGTTTGTCTATTTTTTGTCGATATCTTCAAAGAGCCAATTTTGGTTTTGTGGATTTTCTCTTTTGTTTGTCTAATCTCTATTTCATTCATTTTCACCTGAGTCTTTTATTTTCTTCCTTCTGCTTCCTTTAGGTTTAGTTTGGTTGTCCTTTTAGTTTCTTAAGCTAGAAAATTAGATTACTGATTTGAGATTTCTTCTTTTTTCAACATAGGCATTTATGGCTATATAGTTCCCTCTAAACACTGCTTTAGTTGCATCTCATAAGTTTTGGTATGCTGTGCTTTTGTTTTTATTCATTCTCAGTATTTTTTAACTTCCAACTTCCCTTATGATTTCTACTCTGACCTATTGGTCATTTACAGGTGTCATTTAATTTCTACATGTTTGGGTATTTCCCAAATTGCCTTCTGTTACTGACTTATAATTTTATTATTTTGTGGTTGAAGAACATATGTTACATGATTTCAATCTTTTCATATTTATCAAGTCATGTTTTATGATCTTACATTCTATTCTGGAGAATATTTCATGTACACTTGAGAAAAATGTGAATTTTGTTATTATTGAGTGAGAAACAGTATATGTTTAAATTTACTTGGCATTTAAAAATACCTGTGGGGAAATCTCTCTGCAAAGTAACAGAGATTGTTTTATTTTATTTTTGTTACAGATGTTTCTCCCCCCCCCCCACAAATTCCCTCCTCCCCCTCCCTCCCTAGCCTGTCCCCAGCTTTGTTGTCCATGTCCATTGGTCATGCATATAAGTTCTGTGGTTTATCTCTCCCCCACCACCTCCTCTTCTGGGGATTGTCAATCTGTACCCCACTTCCACGTCTCTGGGACTACCCCATTCCTCAGACTGTTATGTTCATTATATTCCACAAATAAGTGAGATCATATGATACTTGTCTTTGACTTGTTTCGCTTAGGATAATACTTTCCAGGTCCCTCCATGTCGTCTCAAAGGATAAGAGATCTTTCTTTCTTACAGCTGCATAGTACTCCATTGTGTATATGTACCACAGCTTTTTTATCCATTCGTCTACTGATGGGCACTTGGGTTGTTTCCAGATCTTAGCTATTGTAAATAGTGCTGCTACGAACACGGGGTACATATATTCTTTCTGACTGGTGTTTCAGGCTTCTTAGGGTATATTCCTAGAAGTGAGATCACTGGGTCAAATGGAAGTTCAATTTTTAATTTTTTGAGTTACAGAGATTGTTTTATAAAAGTAATACTGTTTTATTATAAAGCTGGATTTTTAAGTACAGTTTTAAAATTCATGTAAGTGAGGCATTTTGAACTTGGAAAGAGTAGTAACATTACACACACGCACGCACACACACACACACACACACACACACACACCCCAGTAGTTTGTCTTCTTACAGCAGCACCATATCACCTCCATTCTTAGTAGGTGAGAGATAGAAAACAGGATTATAGATGCTGCTTCGAAACAACTAAGCACACTTTTTAGTTAATGAAACCTGTTCTTCCTGATAAACTAGAGGTCGTGCCCGGTAAGGTATGAACCATTACCCTGACTTGGCTGGAGAACAATGCACTTCTGAATCTTCTCCAGATGACTGCAGGCCGGGAGCCCTGGGCGAGTGCTTTGGTGCAGTGCTCTCAGGAACACTTGCTGACAGCCTTGGGGCCGGGCCCCGGCTGAGGGTATGGCTGTCTCTCCCAGGCCTCTGCAGTGCAGCTTGGAGTGGAGAGAAAGCGGAAGGTTGATGTTGAATTGTTTAGATTCATACTGTCCAACAGATAAAATTCAAGCACCAAAGCAAGACACGTGTTAAATATTCTAGTAGCCACATTAAAATAGTAAAAAGAGCCCTGGCCAGTGTGGCTCAGGGGTTGGAGAATCCTCCCATGCACCGAAAGGTTGCAGGTTCGAGCCCCAGTCTGGATGTATATGGCAGGCAACCAACTGATGTTCCTCTCTCACATCTATATTTCTTTCTCTCTTTCTCTGTCTCTCCCCTCCTTCCCTCCCTTCTCCTCTCTCTAAAATCACTAAGCATATCCTGGGGTGAGAATTTCAAATAATAATGATAATATAAAAATAATAATAATCAAGTGAAATTGACTTTAATATGTCCAAAATATAATTTAGCCCTGGCCAGTTTGGCTCAGCGGTTAGAGCATTGGCCTGTGGTCCAGAGAGACCTGGGTTCGGTTTCTGCTAAGGGCACATACCTCGGTTGCGGTTTGTCCCAGGCCCTGGTTGGGTCGTGCAGGAGGCAGCCACTCGATGTGTCCCTTTCACGTCAATGTTTCTCTCTCTGTCTTCCTCTCTCACCTTCCCACTTTATCTGAACAAAAAATGGAAGAGTGTCCTCGGGTGAGGATAAAACAAAATATAATTTAACATCGGCAATCAGCCAATCAAAGAATGATTGAACTATTTTCCATTCCATTTTCCATACCCAGTTTTTGAAATCAGGTGCGTATTTCACACTCACTGCACCTCTCAATTCAGAGGAGTCACGTGTCGAGTGCTCAGCAGCCACACGTGGCTCCCATGTTGGCCAGCGCAGGTTTAGGGAGTAGACATAAGGAGATGTAAGGAGATGTAATCACCCACTGATACTGTTCTCCTCTTCCCCAGACGGCAAGAAGGTGCTGGGGCCTCAGCAGCTGGACTGTGAGTGTGACCAAGCTGTGATCGAGGACTGGGTGTTCAGGGCCCACCTCGTGGCCACATTCCTGAGCGTGGTCATCCACAGAGGCTTTTTCCTGCACTTATCCCTCGATCTAGCCACGCTGGTCCCCGAGCGTCGAGTTGACCAGGGGCAGGAGTTTGACAGCGTCCTGGACATCCTGTCAGTCATCTATATCAATTCCCACCTGCCTCGGGAGCAGCAGCCCTGCTGGCATCTGCTCTTCTCGTCCGAGCTCCACGGGCACAGCTTCTCCCAGCTCTGTGGGCGCATCCCTCGCCGAGGGCCCTGCGTGCTGCTCCTGGAAGACCATGACGGCCACGTGTTCGGTGGGTTTGCCTCCTGCTCCTGGGAAATCAAGCCTCAGTTTCAAGGTAAGATGTGGCCACAAAACCCCAGTGGTAGCACGGTGCTCGTTAGGAGTGGAGGCCCCCGAGCAGTGACAGGATGTGAGTGTCAGGATGCGAGCACATCTTTCATCTTCTCCTCCAAGTGTTTGCCGGGTTGTGTCTGCAGGAAAGAGAAACATGATGCTGCTTTATGGTGGGTAAACACTTCACCGATTTCTTTCTTTTTATTAATTTATTTTTTTACAGATGTTTCTCCTTTTTCCCCTCGTTGACATCCTCTTCCTGATCCCGTCTCCCTCCCCTTCCCTTCCCCAGCATTGTTGTCTATGTCCGTGGTCATGCGTACATGCATATAAGTTCTGTGCTTTATCTCTTCCCTCCCCTCATCCTCCTCTTCGGAGGTTTGTCAATCTGCACCCTACTTCTATGTCTCTGGGTTTATTTTGTTCATCAGCTTGTTTTGCTCATTATATTCCACAAATAAGTGAAATCATGTGATGTTTGTCTTTCTCTGATTGGCTTGTTTCGCTTAGGATAATAGTCTCCAGGTCCCTCCATGTCGTCTCAAAGGATAAGAGATCTTTCTTACACCTGCATAGTACTCCACTGTGTATATGTACCACGGCTTTTTTATCCACTCATCTACTGATGGACACTTAGGCTGTTTCCAGATCTTAGCTATTGTAAATAGTGCTGCTATGAACATGGGGGTACTTCTGATTGGTGTTTCAGGGTTCTTAGGTATATTCCTAGAAGTGGGATCACTGGGTCAAATGGCAGTTCCATTTTTAATTTTTTGAGGAAACATCATATTGTTTTCCATAGTGGCTGCACAGTCTGCATTCCCACCCGCAGTATACTAGAGTCCCTTTTTCTCCACACCCTCGCCAACACTTGTTGTTTGATGATTTGTTGATGGCGGCCATTCTGACAGGTGTGAGGTGATACCTCTTGTTTTAATTGGCATCTCTCTGATGATTAGTGATGTTGAGCATTTTTTCATATGTCTCTTAGCCATTTGTATGTCCTGTTTGGAGAGGTGTCTATTTAGTTCCTTTGCCCATTTTTTAATTGGGTTCTTGTCTTTCTTTTGTTGAGTTGTATGAGTACTGTGTATATTTTGGAAATTAACCCCTTATCTGATGCATTGTTGGCAATTAGGCTCTCCATATAGTGGGTTCTCTTTCCATTCTGATGCTTGTTTTTTTTGTTTTTTTGTTTTTTTGTTTTTTTTGCTGTGCAGAAGCTTTTTAGTTTGATATAGTTCCATGTGTTCATTTTTTCCTTTATTTCTCTTGCCTTAGGCATTGTATCAGTGAAAATTCTAATGCATGTGATGTCTGAAATTTTGTTGCCTACATTTTCTTCTAGGATTTTTATGGATTCACGAATCACATTTAAGTCTTTTATCCATTTTGAGTTTATTCTTGTGTATGGTGTAAGTTGGTGGTCTATTCACCTACTTTTTTTTGATTCTGACAACAGGGTCAGATAAGCAGGACCAGTATCTTCACCTGGGATTTAGGTTTATTAAATGGTGCCAGGCCCAGGTCATGGGAGAGGCTGGGCTGTGGATGCCTCGTCAGGGAGCGGGAGATGCTGATTCTTTCAGAGGGGACGTGTTCTCTCTTGGGACCGTCTTCCTTTCCTAGACCCCCCTTGTGTGTCTGCTTTGCTGCTTCTGCCATGGTTTCTGGCTTTGTGAGTTTGCTGGCATTTGGAAGATCTTTGTGGGATCTCGAATGCAGCAAATGAATGGCTCTAAGTAAGTTATTCCCCTTCCTGAAAGAAAAATGCTCTGATAAGCATTAAAAAAAAACACAACAAAACCTTTTTAAAATCCTTAGCCGAGGACATTTTTCTATTTATCTTCCGACAGAGTGGGAGGGAGGGAGGGAGGGAGGGAGAGAGAGAGAAGAGAGAAACATTGATGTGAGAGGGACACATCAACAGGTTACCTCCCATAAGACCCTGGATGAACAGCAACCAAGGTATGTGCCCTTGACCAGAATCGAATCGGGGACTCTTTGGCTTGCGGGCTGATGCTCTAATCACTGAGCCAAACCAGCTAAGGCTGATAAACACTTTTAAAGGACCATTTTGAAAACGCTCATCTGCTGGGCATACTCGGGTAGAACTGCTCCCCTAGGGTTTGGTGTCACTGCGTGGCCCTGGTGCGTGGCCCGTGCCTGAGTCTGTTCTCAGTGGGGCTCATCAAGCCAGCGGCTGCAAAGTGGGGGGCTTTTCTAGTGGATCAGAGACAGCACTCACTCTCATGGGCTAAATGAATTCTGGGCAGGGTCCCTCCCAGGGAGGGGCAAGGTTAACACCCTCCCTGGCTGTGTCAGCGGAAGGGAGGATCCAGGGACCTGGGACGCGGAAGAGGGGGAGAGAGGCCTCTTGGACAGAGACTGCACATCCGAACTAGAGGGCCATCAGCTCCCATCCATTCTGCCTGCGTCTGCCCCCCACCCCGCCCCCGCCATCTCACTCTCAGCAGCGTTGTGCAGCTGCCTTCACTGGCCCTGTTCAGCTCTTCTCCTGGAAACCCTTTAAGGGACTCCCACTGCCGTCAGGGTGGTGCACTTTGATCTCCACTCTCAGGACCTCTTGCAGTCTGCGCCCAGCCCCGCCGAACTTCCTGCGCTTTCCAGAACAGGCCACGCGCCCTCTCCTCTCATGCTGCTTCCTCCCTCTCCACCTGTTTGCACAGCCCGCTTCTTGTTGGGACTCTCAGCCCCGAGTCACCTCCTCCAGGAAGCCCTCCCAACCACGCGAGGGCCGAGACCCTGTGGTCCTCAGGCGGACAGCACTCCTCTGGAGCCGGTCCCATCTTTCCCCCGCCAGGCAGAGCTCCGTGTCCAGGTGCAGGGTTGCCATTACTGCGGAGGTTTCAGTAGTGGTGGGTGGCCCTTTGCCCGGGATACGTGGAAGGAATCATGAGATCAGGGCTGGGTACCTCGATCCCAGAGATCCTGTTATTTCTAGGATTTTATTTTCTCTCGGTTTTAGAATGTTCTGGATCTTCAGTCCAGGTGCTGCTACCAGCTGTTCCCCACTGTGTCGAGGGTCCCCAAGACCGCCACACATCAGTGAGTCACTAGCGGCTCTGTGGACTCAGTCTGTGGCTGTGCTCACAGCCACGGTTTGTTACCGTGAGAAGTTACAGAGCAAGATCCGCCCAGGGAACAGCGTGGGGGGAAGTCTGGGGGAGCCAGGCACCAGCTCCCAGAGCCCCCCGGGGGAGTCACACAGGATGTGCTGAACCCCACCCCCAGCAACAGGCGGTGACAGCACATGTGGGGTGCTGTCCACCAGGGAAGCTCTGTAGGGACCCAGCGCCTGGGGTTTTATTGGGGGCCGGTCATGTGAGCACCCTCTGCCAGCATGTAGCCGCATCCCAGACTCCCAGGAGTGAAGCAGGTGCTCAGCACCGATCACTCTGTTTGTACAGATGGGTTAGGCACAGGGGGCCACTCTGATCAGTCCTGCGAGTGGTGGGACACCTGCCCCCCCCCCCCGAAATCCAAGTTCCCAGAAGTTCGCCGAGGGCCCACCTTGGGTTCAGGCCTTTCTGGGACGAAAGGGGCTCCCTGCAGCAGCCCCTTCTTCACACCCGCCTCACCCTGTCACAGTGTCGCAGGGAGTGGCGCATCCTCCTCCCGCCCCCGCCCCATTGCGAGGCTGCGGGAATGAGGAGTTGCTCTGTGTGGTTGGAGGCTGTGCTTTAGGATATGGACAAAACCCTGAGAATTGTTTTTAGAGATAAAATGTTGGCTTCTTCCAGCTCCTTTAATATTAACTCCAGGTTGGTGCTGCTGGGTCTAATGTTTTATTGACAAGCAGAATTAATCTTCCTGAAGAATGGTGGGAAAACGCATTACCGAGTTCTCCGGCTTGAGCTCCTTCTGTTCTGAAATGTGAGGCTGGAATTCCAGCAGAGGGCAGCCTTGCCCCAGACTCGGTCACATTCAGGGCATTTCGTCCTTTTGTCTTAGAAACCACCACTTCTAAATGACGTGAGGGCCACAAGGGTCACTTCACTTTTGCTCTGTGTCCTGGGGGAAATTGAAAGGCCCGTGGCTCTGTCTCCTGGGGTGTGGTTGAAAGGCCCGTGGCTCTGTGTCCTGGGGTGTGGTTGAAGGGCCCGTGGCTCTGTGTCCTGGGATGTGGTTGAAGGGCCCGTGGCTCTGTCTCTTGGGGTGCGGTTGAAGGGTCCGTGGCTCTGTCCCCTGGGGTGCGGTTGAAGGGCCCGTGGCTCTGTGTCCTGGGATGTGGTTGAAGGGCCCGTGGCTCTGTCTCCTGGGGTGCGGTTGAAGGGCCTGTGGCTCTGTCTCCTGGGGTGCGGTTGAAGGGCCCGTGGCTCTGTCTCCTGGGGTGCGGTTGAAGGGCCCGTGGCTCTGTGTCCTGGGGTGCAGTTGAAAGGCCCGTGGCTCTGTGTCCTGGGATGCGGTTGAAGGGCCCGTGGCTCTGTGTCCTGGGATGTGGTTGAAGGGCCCGTGGCTCTGTCTCCTGGGGTGCGGTTGAAGGGCCCGTGGCTCTGTCTCCTGGGGTGCGGTTGAAGGGCCCGTGGCTCTGCGTCCTGGGGTGCAGTTGAAAGGCCCGTGGCTCTGTGTCCTGGGATGCGGTTGAAGGGCCCGTGGCTCTGTGTCCTGGGATGTGGTTGAAGGGCCCGTGGCTCTGTGTCCTGGGATGTGGTTGAAGGGCCCGTGGCTCTGTGTCCTGGGATGCGGTTGAAGGGCCCGTGGCTCTGTCTCCTGGGGTGCGGTTGAAGGGCCCTTGGCTCTGTGTCCTGGGGTGCAGGTGAAAGGCTCGTGGCTCTATCTCCTGGGGTGCAGTTGAAGGGCCCTTGGCTCTGCGTTCTGGGGTGCAGTTGAAGGGCCCGTGGCTCTGCGTTCTGGGGTGCTATCTCCTGGGGTGTGGTTGAAGGGCCCTTGGCTCTGTGTCCTGGGGTGCAGTTGAAGGGCCCGTGGCTCTGTCTCCTGGGGTGCGGTTGAAGGGCCCGTGCTCTGCCTCCTGGGGTGCGGTTGAAGGGCCCTTGGCTCTGTGTCCTGGGGTGCGGTTGAAGGGCCCGTGGCTCTGTCTCCTGGGGTGCGGTTGAAGGGCCCGTGGCTCTGCCTCCTGGGGTGCGGTTGAAGGGCCCGTGCTCTGCGTCCTGGGGTGTGGTTGAAGGGCCCGTGGCTCTGCGTCCTGGGGTGCGGTTGAAGGGCCCGTGCTCTGCGTCCTGGGGTGCAGTTGAAGGGCCCGTGGCTCTGCCTCCTGGGGTGCGGTTGAAGGGCCCGTGGCTCTGCGTCCTGGGGTGCGGTTGAAGGGCCCGTGCTCTGCGTCCTGGGGTGCGGTTGAAGGGCCCGTGGCTCTGCCTCCTGGGGTGCGGTTGAAGGGCCCGTGGCTCTGCGTCCTTGGGTGCGGTTGAAGGGCCCGTGCTCTGCGTCCTGGGGTGCGGTTGAAGGGCCCGTGGCTCTGCCTCCTGGGGTGCGGTTGAAGGGCCCGTGCTCTGCGTCCTGGGGTGCGGTTGAAGGGCCCGTGGCTCTGCCTCCTGGGGTGCGGTTGAAGGGCCCGTGCTCTGCGTCCTGGGGTGCGGTTGAAGGGCCCGTGGCTCTGCGTCCTGGGGTGCGGTTGAAGGGCCCGTGGCTCTGCGTCCTGGGGTGCGGTTGAAGGGCCCGTGGCTCTGCGTCCTGGGGTGCGGTTGAAGGGCCCGTGGCTCTGCGTCCTGGGGTGCGGTTGAAGGGCCCGTGCTCTGCGTCCTGGGGTGCGGTTGAAGGGCCCGTGCTCTGCGTCCTGGGTGCGGTTGAAGGGCCCGTGCTCTGCGTCCTGGGGTGCGGTTGAAGGGCCCGTGCTCTGTGTCCTGGGGTGCGGTTGAAGGGCCCGTGGCTCTGCGTCCTGGGGTGCAGTTGAAGGGCCCGTGCTCTGCGTCCTGGGGTGCGGTTGAAGGGCCCGTGCTCTGCGTCCTGGGGTGCGGTTGAAGGGCCCGTGCTCTGCGTCCTGGGGTGCGGTTGAAGGGCCCGTGCTCTGTGTCCTGGGGTGCGGTTGAAGGGCCCGTGGCTCTGCGTCCTGGGGTGCAGTTGAAGGGCCCGTGCTCTGCGTCCTGGGGTGCGGTTGAAGGGCTGGCGGCTTTGGACTGGGCACAGCCTCATGAGCCCTGCTCTGGTCCTGGGCAAGGTGCTTGATTTCTGTGGGTTTCGGTTCTGGGCAGTGGTGCTGTGGGAAAGCAGCTTATAAATCGTCAAGTGGGTGGGTGTCAAGCACCGTCATCCTGAGAGTTAGCGGGGGCCTCACTGCTGGCGTGACTCTTGCAGGTAATTCTGGTTCCATGGCTCCTTACCACCATGTCCGAGCAGGAATCTTCCCCACGTGGCCTCCCTGATGGATTAGAGTGGGCCCATTGCCGCTGACGGGTCTCTGCTCTGTGGCCCCGTCACCTTGCTTAGGATTGCAAAGCAGAGGGATGCCGTGCCCAGCACGGGGGCAGCAGGGTGGGAACAGGTAGTTCATCACTTCTAAAACTGCCCCCAGCCTGCAGGGGCCCCCCAAGCCCATGGACTGAAGCCTGAGTCTTTGCCTAGAGTCAAGTCTGCTGTCGTCTGGCTCCAGGTGACTGCTCCAGGCTCCTCTCCCTTCTTTCCCCCACCCCGGTGCTCACAAACCCTTCAGTACAGTAAAGGGGCCCTGCTTATTCCCCACTTCTTGTCCCTACGGGGAGGGGGGGACTCCTGGAGTGGCTCTCCCCCAGCCATCTCCATCTCGGGGTGTCCTTCCCGAAGCCCAGCCTCCAGAGCACTCAGCACCCTGACCACACCCCCGGGGATCTGTCCGGATTGAGGCGTCAGCGCAGCTCGTCCAGCTCGGCCTGTCCTGCCCTTCCTGCTCCTTGAGGCCCCTGGGCTCGAGTCCCCCTTTGTGTCTGTCCCCCACGCCTGTGCTCCCACGGACTTTCCCAGACCCTCCTTCCTGCCTCACGAATTGCCTGACCCCAGAGTACTGTGAACTGGACCTTGCGTTGGCCTGTGTGGCTTGTTTTGACATCAGGCTGCCACTGCGGAGGGACAGGCCTTCGGGCCAAGTTCTCACAAGTGTGGGGGCAGCTCTGGTTCGGCTGCCCCTGAGCCTGGAGCTCCCTGGGGACAAGGCGTGGGCTCCATCCCTCTCTCTGGTGCTGAAAGTGCTTCTGGAATGAGGGCATCAGGTCAGGGAGGGCGCTCTGAGACCTCGGGTGCTGTTCTCCCCCAGTTCTGATGGGTACTTGCTTTCAGTGCCGCATGCCCATGGTCACCTTTCACTGACAGTCCCCTTCCTTCCCTGGGGGCAGCTGTGCCAACACCAAGTCAGGACCAGGGGTGATCACCTGCCTCCTTGCTCCTAAGTTACAAGGACACCACCTTTTCTGACTTGGATGCATTTGTGTGATGAACAGAGGACAGAGTTCCCATCACTAAAGGTGTCCCCAGCAGGCAGATGCCACATTGTCGTTCTCACCCTCGATCCCTCGGCTCATCCTCCGGGGCCCTGGGCAGCCGTAAGGCCGGTCGGCTGCAGGGTCTGGGACGGCTGAGCCCTCAGCGGTGTGAGCTCAGGGCACATCTGAAGACCTGGGGGGTGGTCTTCACCCCTTTGCCTCCTGAGCAGTTTGCAATCCCTGCTTGTCTCCGTGTCCGGCTCAGACGGGTGATCCTGCTTATTTGTGCTCTGGTCACTTTCAGGGGACAACAGATGCTTCCTGTTCTCCATCTCCCCCAGCATGGCCGTGTACACCTGCACCGGCTACAACGACCACTACATGTACCTGAATCAGGGGCAGCAGACCATCCCGAATGGACTGGTGAGGACTGGAGAAGGGCCAGGGACGTCCCCCCTTAGTGGTGTCCATTCCCGGTGGACAGCCCTGACCCGCCCAGGCTGACACCTCCGGGGCCTGGGTCATTCGGTCACACAGGCGTGCCATGTTCCATTCATTCTGCCCGGTTTCAGGGCCGTGACGAGTGACCACTAGGACAGAAGTTCTCTTGTGGAAGGAACACCTCTGTTGGGCTGTTTTGGGGGTTTGTGTGCAAATGGTGGATTGGTCCAGTTTTCCTGGTAATCAGATGGTTGGTCTGTGGCCTTCGTGGCTGGAAATGGGGTCAGTGTCAGACCTGTCACGAAACCCTGCTGCCCTGGCGTTTAACTGGGGGATGAGCATGCCCAGGGTTGGGCTCCATGGACCCATAGGGAATTGTCAACAGCAACTCACAAAGCAGTGTGGGGGGCTCCAGTTGGGTGACTGCACCTCCTGTCTGCTCTGAGCTCCAGCCTGGAAACTCAGCTACAGGAAGAGGAGGATGAGGGTGAAAGCCAAGGGCACGCAGAGGGTCTGGGGTGGGCGAGGGGGCAGGCCGAGGTGAGGGGCTGGGACAAGCGCCATGTATACACATCAGTCCAGCACCCAAGAGCTGGCTAAGTGTGGGTGAGAAATGTGTCTCCTGCCAGCATTCCAGCCAATTTTTTTCTCTGCTTCTTTTTTGTTTTTTTATTCCTCACCCAAGGATATTTTTCTATTTTTCATCAGACGGAATGGGAAGGAGGGAGAGAGAGAGAAACAGAAACATCGATGTGATAGTCACATTGATTGGTTGCCTCCGTGTCACACGACCTGACCAGAGCCGGGGATGAACCGCAACAGAAGTACGTGCCCTTGACCGGAATTGAACCCATGACTCATTGGTCCACGGGCTGACGCTCTAACTGCTGAGCCAAACCAGCCAGGGCTTTTTTTCTCTGCTTCTTAACAAAAAGCTCCTTTGGGAAAATTCTAGACCTGAGCTTGCAAAGCCAGAGTCCAGGAAGGTGGGTCCCCCTTGTCAGGATGGAGAGCACCCCCATGCTCCTTCCTAGGCTTGCTGTGTGCCTCCCATTGGGCCACCTGAAGACCCCCACGCATCCCAGCAAGGGCAGTTTGGTGACACAGGGACGAGGGCTCTGGCCTCAGGAGAGCACCCAGGAGGTCTCCAGGAATCGCCAATGATCAGGCCGAGGGAGGGCAGCAGCTCTGAGAAGTGACTGCGTTTTCTTGCTTAAAAGTAGTTCCAGGCCACCAGGGACATGAGAAGAGATGGCGGGGGTGACACCCAGACACTTGGCCAGGGGGTGGGACAGCAGTTCTGTTCTTATCACCATGAGCCAGCAGAATGGCAGGGGGCAGCAGAACACCTCTGGGTCCCCTGCCTCCCCGGTCTGCTGCCTGTTCTCTGTCCTTGTAGCTGACAGAGTGAGGGACTCACCCCTCAGCACAGTGCCCTGGCCTGTGGGGCGCGAGTCTCCCTGCCTGCGGGTTTTCTGGGCCCTGGGGGGCAGTCCAGACACCTCAATGATTGTTCTAGTAACTTGTAATGGGAGATGTAAATCGGACCAGTCTGCATATTTCAGAGTTAAAAATAAGAAAATGACAGTCACTTCTCCTCCACCCTGGTCTCAGCCTGGTACCTAAGGCTGATGCGGGCACGGAGTCGGACACTCCGACCAAGGAGATGCTGACGGCCCTCCCTCCGCAGGGCATGGGAGGGCAGCATGACTACTTCGGGCTGTGGGTCGACGTGGACTTCGGGAGAGGACACAGCAAGGCCAAGCCCACGTGCACCACCTACAACAGTCCCCAGCTGTCGGCCCAGGAGGACTTCCGGTTTGAGAAGATGGAGGTGTGGGCGGTGGGAGACACCTCCCGCCCGCAGCCGGTGAGCAGGGGGGCTTTTCTGCACTTTCTCCTCTCTGCCCCTTTCACTGATGGAAGCACCTAGAGACGGTTTATCCCAAATTTGTTTCCCGCAGTTGTTGCTGGGCAGAGGGATGCCAGTGAGTACACAACAGTCCCGTTGGGGTTGGGGGGGGTGGCGGGGATGCACAGGATGAACCACCCAGGAAGCAGGGCCCGCCCAAAGTGGGAACTGGGGTGGGTGGGTGGCCCCATCTGCAAGATGAGGAGGATCGGGGTACCTCCTAGTCCTGCAATCAGTGATCATTGGGCCCTCTGCACCTCTCCCTCCCAACAATGGCATGCAAGGGTGGGGCACCTCAGCGAGGGAGCCAGCGCCCACCCGCTTCCCGGGGTGACAGGGTGATGTCCATCCACTCTGACAAGCTTGAGACCAGCAGAACACCACTGCCTGGTCCTGGCTGCACACCACTGGTCACTGAGCACCCTGCACCCGCTTTCCTTTTTCCCAAGGCCAAAAGTGGCAAGAGCATTCTCGATGTGGACCCCGAGGCCCAGGCCCTGCTGGAGATCAGTGGGCGGAGTCGCCACAGTGAAGGGCTCCGCCAAGTCCCTGACCAGGAGTGAGGAGGAGCCTGGATGGAGGAGCGGAGCATGACACCCCTGGGCAGAGCGCACGGCCTGCAGACCACCTCCCGTCCTGTGCGTGCTTAACTTGAACACAGAGCAGCGCTGGTCATGTCCAGGTTGTCCTGGACGTGCTTAATCAGAACACAGGAATTCCTCTGTGCTCTATATTGATTAGTGGGTGTATCTCCCGGAGATCCCGAGTGTCAAATAAGCAACTTAGCTCTTCCACTTTGTTAATTTTGTATCACTGAAGAGCAGAGACGTGGAGATACTTGAGACCTTTGTTGAACTCAGCATTGGATGGGCATGTGAGTTCCTTGTGTAGGGGGGTTCCACTGGCCGGGGATCCCGAGCCCTCTGCCCAGGCTGTCCCAGTAAAGTGCCTTGATGACGTTCCATTTTGACTGGTAAAGGACAGGCATTTGGGTGGGAATCTCGATGCTTTTTGATGTATTAATGGGGGGAGGGGAGCAGGAAATAGCTGGAGATTTTGGAGATAACAGGAGCATGAGTCTTCAACAGGTGTTTATAAGGGTCCACATCTGCCCTCTCAGCTGCTTTTAAATGAGTCTGTGCCATGAGCAAATGGGAAGATGAGGAGGGCAACAGAGAAGCAAAGTCGTATTCCTGTTACTAATCTTTGTGGGGTCATTTGGAGGCCCTGATGTGGCCAGTTGCATAAATTAGTGGTGAGTGACCTGGCAGCACTGGCCTGCGTCCTGGGCCTCCTGACCCGAACCCGTCAGCATCACCTCCCTGCCCGGTGCTGCTCCCAAAGGGGCGGGGGCTGCTCATCTGACAGGTCCCTGCTCCCTTGCTTTAGTCCATGGGTTCTCAACCTGGGGGTCGCGACCCCTTTGGGGGTTGAACGACCCTTTCACAGGGGTCACCTCAGACATGACAGTAGCAAAATTACAGTTATGAAGTAGCAACGAAAATAATTTTATGGTTGGGGATCACCACATGAGGAACTGTATTAAAGGGTCGCGGCATTAGGAAGGAGGAGAACCACCGCAGCAAACCCCAGCGATCCTGAAATGCTCACGGCCACTTAGGTGGGCTGGGCTTCCAAGCAAAGCTGCCCCCTCCCAGGCCCGAAACAACTCTATAAACAACTGCACATTCTCTCCTTCAAGGAGCTGTGGGTGCCTCTCTGACACATACCTCGTCCTCTTGCCTTTGGCTCTGAACTTTGACCTTTTATTACACAGTTTGCCCTCATTACAAGCCATAGCAAACTGCACTGTTTGCATTTTGTAGGTTCTTCAAAATCCAGCTTTGCACTCAGCAGTGCCCCTGACCAAGCAGAAGGCCCTGCACATTAGCTTCAGAAGAAAAGCACAAGCTCGGACGGTGCATGGAGGGGCAGCGGGGTGACACACAGACTCAGTCACGAGTGATTTTCCTTAAAAAAGCCAGTTTAGAGTAGCTTCTCAGGTGCATCATACGACTTCCTAACCGATGGCGTAGCAGGTACAGGATATTGGGATCCTCAGCTATCCTTACCACAAACCTGAAAAATGAAGTCTCCAAACTTCAGTTTGTTGTGGAATGGTTTTCTTTTTAAATAAATTACATACCTCACTAATAAAAGGCCCATTGGTGTCCGCGCCTTGAGTACCATGGACTGCTGCGTGTTTGTGGCTGTCAGAGAGGCTTAGAGTTTGGCTGCCTGCTCTAACGGGACAGCAGATCACGGATGGGGAGATGCTCTCAAAGACTGCTCACTTCCAGGAGGAAAGGGGGTGCCCAGACCAGGGGCTTGGTAACCTGGGGATGCTGCCCTCGCGTGGGCCGTGGCTCTGAGCACACAAGCCTCCAGGGCGTCAGTGGTGCCCGGGCCACTGGCCTGATGCGCCCGGGACCAGGAAATCTGGGATGCTAGTTTTAACAAATGTTCTTTTATGAACCGGGAATAATAATTCAGGTTGTAAGAACCAGCATTCTCCTTGCAAATGAAGACCAGTCAGTGCCAAAAAGGTGCTAGAAGAGGGGAAAAATGCAGTTCATGACGCAAACATGGCCATTATTCCCCCCCATGAATTTTAATAAAAAATATTACCAATGTATATATGGTAAAATAGGTCAAACTACAAGGCTGTAACTTGGAAGTCTTCCTTCTACCCCTTGCCAGCATCTCCTTCCCAAGAGGATAAAGCCACTAGGTCTCCTTCCGGAGGTAACTCCTGGTGCACGCAGCGTGATTGTTGCACACTCTGCTGTGAGTGTCCCTCACTTTTTCTTGGGTGGAGATGGTTCCATATTCACCCATCTGTCTTCCTCTTTGTTTTCATTGACTGCTTAATGTCCCATTATACGGATTCAGCATCATTTCTAGTGTTCACCGACCCGGTCCTGTTTGTGGCTAACCGTGGCTGCAGTGAGTATCCTGTGTGTGTGTCTTGGTGTGATTTCTGTCTGGAGGATAAACTCCTAGAAGCTGAATTGTTGGATCAAAAGGTATGTGGATTTTTCTTTAGACAGTAACGCTTTTTAACCCAATTGACACTTTTAACATACTGGAGTGCTTGTTTGATATGTTTTCATTCAACACTACATTACAATTTAGTTTTTGTTTACCTGAGACACAAAAACTAACCTTTTCTGTTTCTTTTATGTGCGACAGTGAATGGCTTAATTTTTCAAAAACCATCTGTATTGTATCTTTTATCTGGTTTTCTAATTGGTTTGCAAGAGTGCTGTTTTGAATGAGGCAAATTAACATTTGGCACATATGGCAAATACTTTTTTCCTAGCTTGTTCAACTTTTTTTTTTTTTTTTTACATAAGTTTTGCATTTTATGCCATTATATTTGCCAGCATTTCTTTAGGCTTCTGAGATTTGAGGTTTTCCTCCACTTTGAGATAAAAAAAAAAAAAATCCATGTTTTCTTCTGCTTCTGTGCTTTCGATTTTTATGTCTATATCTTTGAACCATTCACAATGTATTTTAAATATTTTTTTTTCCTCACCCGAGGATACTTTTCTATTTATCATAAGCTAGAGTGAGAGGGAGGGAGGGAGGGAGAGAGAGACAGAGAGAAACGTCAGTGTGATAGAGCCACATCGACTGGTTGCCCCCACACTACCTGACCAGGGCCGGGGACGAACTACGTGCCCTTGGCCGGAATTGAACCCTCCACTCATTGGTCCACGGGCCAGCGCTCTAACCGCTGAGCCAAACCGGCCAGGGCCACAATGTATTTTAAAGGAGACCTCTGTCTTTCTCCAAAGTACATTCCTGTACTTTTTATATGAAATGGTATGTCTCTTTTCCACGGACTTAAAGTGCTATTTCCTCATTAACTGCATTTATGAATGAACTTAGATTTTTGTCTATTTCCCTTACTGGAGTTTTATGATAAAACGATGCAAGAGCCACTCCCCTAAGACTACGTCTTTTGGAATTTTCCCTCATGTGCTTGCCTGTTTATTTTCTGTCTCCCATGGGAGCACTTGACTTCTAAAGTCGGTAGCAGCACTTTCAAGACCGCATTAAATATAGATTAATGTGGGCAGAACTGACACTTGGCTAAAAATGTCCTCTCCAAGGACAGGGATGTCTAAGTCTGTTACATAGATGTTTGTTGTCATTGCTGGCCCTGTAAGTGGATCTTTTTTTCCTAAGATGATTGACTATAGGAAAGCTCTTAATTTGCTTGCATAGTTTTGTACCCAGTTTACGTTGCTGAATATGTTCATCCAGCGGTTCTTAATCCCGAGCCTGCATCAGAATCATCTAGGGGGCTGCTTCAAACGCAGATTGTGGGGCTCCACCCCTGGAGTTTGATTCAGTAGGTCTGGGAGGGAGGGATCCAAGAATTTATATTTCTAATAAAAATCCCCGGTGATGCTGATGCTTCTGGTCCTGGAACCTCACAATGAGAACCACTGCGGTTCGTTGTTTTTGATTGTCTAGGATTCCCTGGGAGTTTGCAGGTATTATGATTTTATTTATTTGTTAATTTTTGGTCTGAAAGCTTTATTTTGCCTTTATTAAGAAAAGTTTATTTTCTTTATTGATTTTAGAGAGGGAGGAAGGGAGAGGGAGAGACAGAAACATGGATGAGAGAGAACATCAATTGGCCGCCTCCTGCATGCCCCTCACTGGGGTTGGCCCACAACCTGGGCATGTGCTCTGATTGGGAATCTAACCAGCAGCCTCTTGGTGCATGGATCGATGCTCAACCACTGAGCCATACTGGCCGGGCTTATTTTTTATTGTTGCAAGTATTTTGCTTTCATTTAAAAAATATTTTGATTTGAGAGGGGGGGGGGCATCGATGTGTGAGAGAGAAACATCAGTCAGCTGCCTCCTGTACTTGCCTCGACTGGGAATTGAACCCACAACCCTTTGGTGCACGGGATGATGCTCCAACCAACTGAGCCACACCGGCAAGGGCTTGCCTTAACTTCTGACGTATTGTTTTTGTTTTGCTTTTTGAAAGATATTTTGATGTATTTTCTCCCCAACCACTTTCAAGATGTCTCCCTGTTGTGTTTTGGCTTGCAAAATATCTATTTCTTTCCCCCCCAGATTTCCTGAGATATAATTGACATAGAACACTGAAATTTTCAGGCAGTATACAACATGTGATTGCAGGTATTATGAAATACCTGGAAATAACGATAACTTCCCTACTCTTCTGATATCTAGACATTTTATTCCTTTCTTTTGATTAATTGTATCAGCAAATATTTTTAGAACTTTAAAATGATATATCCTTCTCATTAATGGAAATTCATCTAGTCTTTTATTAATGACTTTTATTATAAAGTCTTTTATGATGCTGGCTGGTTTGAGATATTTCATATGTATAAATATTTTCAAGTAAAAGGAAGTATCCACTTGTGTTTATGTCATTAAAAGGTTTCTATCAGTAGATGTTGACAGTGTGTTAATTCAGTTGGCCTGTGTTTGGTCTTTGTGTAGCAATATGTGTAAATGAGTTGGTCTGTAGTTTGTTTTGGTCAGATTTTCTGTAAATCATGCTTTAGTTTTAAAGTTGTGCTGGCCTTACAAAAATAATTTAGAACTATTCCCTTTACCAGGTTCTAGAAAATGCAAATGAAAGGCATTTCTCAAAGTTTGGGTAAAATTCACCTGGTACATTTTCATTTGGTAGATAAGGACGGGGTTAACCCTTGATGACCTTATCCATTGCTTTTATCATCTGGGTTGTTTCAAATTTCTACTGCGATCAGTTCTGATAACTTTTATGTTTCCTTCCAAATGTCCCATTTTATTTAAATCTTCAAATTAATTTCTATAGGATTGACTAAGATATTTGAAATCTTTTGTGGGTTCTGTCTCTTACTTTTCTTTCATCTTTCCGAGATTATGTCCTACCCAATTTTTAAAAATTAATTTTGCTTTCATATTATTGCTTATGTTTATTTTTCTGTCAGTTTTTTAGAGTTGATTGTTAAATGAATATATAGCTATTTTTCTTTGAGCCCTGCTTTATTTAGCAGTATTGCATATACACACGTTCTGTGGGATTTTAGTACATGCCTAGATTATGTAACTACCACTACAATCAAGATGTATTACCTCCCCCTCCCCCAAACTCCTTCAAGTCTCCCCTTTATAGTTACACCTTCCTAATCTTAATCTCTGGCAACCTCCAATCCATTCTCCATCATGATACACGTCACTTTGAGAATGTTACGTAAATGGAGCCACATAGTATGTAACCTTATAAGACTGGCTTCTGTCACTCAGCATAATACCCATGAGGTCCATCCAAATTGTGATATGCATGTTCCTTTTCATTGCTGGGTAATACTTCATTGTATGGATAGGTCACCGTTTCTTTATTGATTCACCCACTTAAGGATATTTGGGTTGCTTCTAAGATTTGGCTCTTACGGATAAAACTGCCAATAACATTCATATATAGATTTTTGTATGAACACAACCCTTCTCTAGGATTAGTACCTAGGAGTAAGATTGCTGGGTCATTTTAGTAAGTGTAGGTTTAACTTTACAGGACTTGGCCAAACTGTTCTCGAGTGGCCATAGCATTTACATTCTCACCAGCAGTATTTACAATTCTAGCTGCTCTGCAACCTTGTCAGCACTTAGTATTGTCAATATTTTTTTAGTTCAGCCATTGTAATAGGTGTGTAGTATATCTCATTGTGGGTCAAAGTTGCATTTTCCTACTGGCTAATGATGTTGAACATCTTTTCATGTACTTATTTACCATCTGTATGTCCTCTTTGGTGAAGACTCGGTTTGAGACTTTTGCCGTGTTTCTAAAATTTTTTAAGTGTTAAAAATTTGAACTTAAAAAAATATTCTGGATCCAAGTCCATTGTTGCATATGCTATTTAGAAATATTTTTCTTCCAGTCTGTATTTTTTATTCTCTTAAATATAACTTTCATGAGAACTTTTTAATTGTGGTGAAATTCAATTGATCAATTTTCCTTTTTTATGGATGGTACTTTTGGTGTCATGTCTAAGAACTCTTTGCTTAACCCTAGATCTCAAAGGTTTTTCTGTTTATATGAATGTTTTGGTCTATGGTCCATTTTGAATTAACTTTTGTAGAAGGTATGAGTTTTGCCTGGCCATTGTGGCTCAGTGGATTGAACATGCTCCCATGGAGTGAGAGGTCCTGGTTCAATTCCTGGTCTGGGCACATGCCTGGGTTGTAGGCTTGATCCCCAGTAGGGGTTGTGCAGGAGGCAGCTGACTGATGTTTCTCTGTCTTCCTCTTCCTTCCTTTCTCTCTAAAATCAATAAAAACATGAAAAAAAAAAAAAAGGTATAAGTTTTAGGTCAAAGAATTTTTTCACACATGAATGTCCATTTTTAACATCATTTGTTGACATAATTATTTTTCTCTGTTGAATTCATTCTGGATTTTGTCAGAAATCAGTTGACGCTGTGTTGCACTATTTCTGGAATCAATTCTGTTCAATGTGTTTTATCACTTTACCAATATCATAGTGTTTTCATTACTGTAGTCATACAGTAAATCTTAAAATCAAGAAACATGTTTCTTCCAACTTTATTCCTGTTTCAAAATCATTTTAGCTTTTTTTTTTTTTTGTCTTTTCATATGGATTTTAGAATATAATTGTTTAAAAACAAAACACCCTGCTGAGATTTTCATGGTAATTGTGTTAAATCTATGGACCAATTAGGGAGAACAGTCATTTTTTAAGTCCTTGAACACAGTATGTCTATTTTTTATTAAAATTTTTTTCTTTATTGATTTTAGAGAGAGAGAAAGGGAGAGGGAGAGATAGAAACATCTATGAGAGAGAATATTGATTGGCCACCTCCAGCATGCACCCCTGACTGGTGATTTGGCCCACAACCTGGGCATGTGCCCTGACCGGGAATCGAACTGGCAACCTCCTGGTGCATGGGTTGACGCTCAACCACTGAGCCACACCAGCTGGGCAGTATGTCTATTTTTTAAAAAGGTGTTCTTTGATGTCTTTCATTGGCATTTTGTAGTTTTCATCACATAGATCCTATACCTGTTTTGTTTATACCTATTTCAGTTTTTAAAAATTGAAAATGCTATTAAATTTTACATTTCAATTGTTCATTGCTAGTATATAGAAATACAAGTGATTTTTGTGTTAATATCGTATCTTGCGGCTTTACTAGGCTCACCTATTCGTTCTAGAAAGGTTTTTGGTTTAGATTCCTTGGGAATTCTACATAGACATTAATGTCATCTGTTAATCGGATCAGTTTTCTTTTCTTCTTTCCATGCCTTTTAATTTTTTCTTGCCATATTGCACTGGCTAGGAATTCCAGTACCATGAAGAATAGGAGTGGTGAGGCTGGACATCTTTGCTTTGTTCCTAATCTTATGGGGAAAGCATTCAGTCTTTCAGCATTATGTATGTTAGTTATAGGTGTTTTTTTTTTTTGTTTTTTGTAGATGCGCTTTATCATGTTGATAACGTTCCCTTCTATTCCTAGTTTGCTGAGAGTTTTTAATCATAAATGGGGTTTGAATTTTATCAAATGCTTTTTCTGCTTCAGTTGATATGACCATGTGGTTTTCCTTCCTTAGACTATTACTATGATGATTACATTGATTTTTAAATTTTGAAGTAGCGTTCTATTCTTGGATTAACCCTACTTGGTCATGGTGTCTTGTACTGCTTACACATGGCTGGATCCAATTTGCTAATATTTCACTGAGGATTCTTGCATCTGTGTTCATGCGACATGTTGGTCTATATTTATCTGGTTTGGTATTAGGGAATACTGACCTCATAAACTAAGATGAGAAGTGTTCTCCTCTGTTTATTTTTTGGAAGAGATTGTGTAGAATTGTTATATCTTTACATGTTAAGTAAAATCTACCAATGAAACCAGATTTCCTTTTTGGGGTAGAATTTTAAATACAATTTTATTGTCTTTACTAGTTATAGGACTACTTATCTATTTCATCTTCAGTGAATTTTGGTAGTTTGTGATTTTCAAGGAATTGGTTTATTTCCTCTGACTTGTTAATGTATGTACATAAAATCATTCTTAGTATTCCCTTCTTGTTGGAATACTTTGAGGGGTATAAAATGATGGACCATCTTTCATTGCTAAGATTGGTAATGTCTCTTTTTTTCTTTTGATAAGCCTTTAGCGAGACTGGCACATTTATTGATCATTTCAAAGAACTCGCTTTTGATTTTTCCTCTATTTTTGTCTTCAACCTCACTGGTTTCTGCTCTTTACTATTTTTATTTTGGTGACTGTTCCTCTGCACTTGATGTGTGGAGTGTTTTATAAATGCAAGTCAAGCGAAATTGCTTAATGGTGTTCCAGTGGACTTGATGAAAAGGTCTTCATTTGAGTATAGTTTGATTTATCCATTATACGTTATGACTCGTATTGTGTTTTATGTAGTCAAATTTTACTTCTTTATCGTTTCCATTTACAACCTACCTTGGGTTTTCTTTCGTATGGTATAACTAAGGGTTAATAGTAATTTTTGTTGTTGTTAATGCAAATGTCAATCGACTCTGGTTCTGTCTTATTTTTTAAGGGGAAGCCTATTTCTTGGATCACTTTGCTGAAGGATCCTAAAGAGAGAGAGAAGGGGCAGCAGAGCAAGGCCCCGTGGCAGGCTTCCTGTGAGAAATAATTTGGTCTTGACCGCTCAGCAGGTGCCGAAGGTTGGCAGCTGCCGGGCAGATATCACCCCTGCTGGAAGGTTTCTGCAGCCAGCCCCTCCCTCGGCCTTCCTTTTGCAGAGATGGCACATGCATGTCTCTCCCCACTGAGCTCTGATGTCACTTGGGGGGGCGGTGCAGAGGACCATGTGACCTACCCCCTGGGCTGTGGATATTACATTGGAGGACTCTGGGAGCTGCAGGGGTTCGCTCTGACTTTTACCCGGATCTCACCCAGGTTTCACTGTCCCGGGCAGTCTGTCTGACAGTGGCTGTGGCCACGTGTGATGGTTATTTTCATGTGTCAACTTGACCTAGGCTGTGGTGCCCAGTTACTTGGTCAAACACCAGTCTAGATGTTAACAGTAATTTTTAAGATATTTTTAGATGGGATTAACCTTTAAGTCAATAGACTTCGAATAAATCAGATTACCTTCATAATGAGGGTGGGCCTCTTCCAATCAGCTGAAGGCTTGAGAGACAAGACTGATCCCCGAGAAGGAAGGAGCTCCACCTCAGACTCGAACTCGAGCGGCAGTGTTGACCCTTTTTCCTGAGTCTCCAGCCTGTCGGCCTGCCCAGCGATCACGTGAGCCAGTTCCTAAACAGTGCTCCCTCCTCCATCCCACTGGTACAGCTTTTCTAGAACACCCTGGTTAATAACGGGGGGTTATCATTGTGGCCTCACTTCCTGAAAGATGGGAGTTTCATTTCTGGCTCTCCGTGGTGGTTTTTGTCCAGCTGCAGACAGAGGAGTGGACAGACCACTCTGCTCTGCCATCCTGCAGCTAGAAGGACAGACTCGATTTTAACAACAGTCCGGGCAGTGGGTAATGACTGCCAGACAGGAGGAGATATCCCAGTTCCTGGTTCTAAGGGACAGGCCGCTCACTGTTCATCTGAAACGCTGGGGCCCTCATTCGGGCTGTGAGTGCTTCTCACCATGTATGTGGGGATGAGCACAAGGCTGTGCGTTTCCAACCAACCTGGCCACTTACAGAGAAAACACTCACTAAATCCATCAAAATAATCATCACGTTCTGGCCTAGCACCTGATGAAAATACCCAACACCCCCATTTTGTGGAGGAGGAGATGGGGCCCGAAAGGGGTCCATGAGCAGAGACATGACTGTGCCCCGCCCCCCGTCTCCCCGTCCTGCCAGGGACCCCGCATTCCTCACGAGAGGGCTGCGTTGCGTTGAGCCGTAGTGCGTGCACAGGCAGACGTGGCTTACAAAAATCACTGCCGTTTAATAAATAGAGGTGTTTTTGGCCCGGCGCCCGGAGGGAGAGTGAGGATGCGGCCTGAGTCTCCTGCTGGCTTCCAGAAGAACTCAGTGAGTGACCTAATGCTGCGGTGTCCTAAAAACACCCTCTGGAGAGGGGGGGAGGGGCTGCAGTCACATAAAAATATAGCTTATTTAGGGGATCGTACACTGGTTGGGGTCCACTACACATCTGCGAGGTGAATCTGGGAGTTCTTGGAGGCGAAGCATAATTTTTCACATAGTTTGAAGAGCTCTGACAAAATGAACACAGATGAGGTCAAGCTGATTAAAAGCATCAAATCTGTAAGAAGGTGAGGAGAGAAAAGGGTCAGAGAGCTCAGGCTGTCCCCCTGTCCCTGGCCACCAGCCCGCTCTGCCCAGGACTCGGCCTTGCAGCTCTCGGGAGCCTTTGCTGCGGCTGCTCCCTACCCCTCGTCCTTCCTTCCAGGGAGACGGGCACAGGGGCCAGCAGCTGGGGACCAGCCCTTCCCATTCCCTTGCACCAGCTCCGCAAGGACCCGTCGCCTTTCCCGGTGGCTCAGGGCAGTGGGCATGTTACCAAGGTCCCCTGTAATGGATGCTAGCCTCCCACCCCTTCTTGGGGCAGACGCCCCTTAACCATCGCTTCTGGCCCCCCAGCCCACCCTGACTTGTTCTAGTGCGTTAACCCCTAAAGACCACCCCTGACCCCACTGTATCTTATTGTCCAGAGCCATCCCTAGCTTCCTGTCATCAGTGATTTGAGACAGGTGTGGTGCCCACGCACGGTCATGGTGCTTCCTGCCGCGTTGGATGGAAACCTCTATTACAACGTCTGTGCCCACAGGAGACCCGCCTGGGCACTGCTTTTTAGATTCTGGGAAGAGCTGACACTTGCCTCAGACCCCCTTGCTCTGCCTGGGGCGGCCGAGGACAGGTCGGGGGAGAGTACAGGGAGGAGGCGGGAGGGGGTGGTATCTGCCCTGTTCTCTCCAAGTCCCTGTGGTCACGGTCTCTCTCTAGGTGACTTCCTCCCACTTCTGCTGTCATCATAGCTTCAGGCAAAGGAGGCAAGCCACCCTGGGCAGCTTCCAAAGAGAGAATGAGGGTCTGCAGGGCAGCCTAGACCAGGGTGGAGAGCCTGTCATTAAATCCTGTCCCTTTCAGCAAGAACAACTGGATGGCCAACTCCTCGTCTTTAGGTAAGCAGGTGTCCAAGTCACAATGGCCCTGGTTAAACCCCACTGCCCGTGCGGAATCCCTCCTCAGCTGGGGCACACAGCGCGCCACAGGCGGAGCCCGACGGTCACTGCACCTGCCATCTGTGCTCTGAGCCCCCTTGCCCTGGGCCGTCCTGCTAGAGGCACCTTTCTCTGCAGTGCCCTGGGCGGTCCATGTCCCTGTCAGTGGCCCTCCTACCCAGTGCAGGCACCCTCCTACCCACCATGCACTCCTAGGTTCTCCGTCTGGAAGACCTTCTGCAGGGGTGGCAGGTAAATCACGGCCAGCTGCCCGAGGATCGACCCGAGCACCGAGTACAGGAACATGCGGTTCTGGAAGAAGCCCATCTGGAATATCAACTTGGTCTGCGGGAGAAGGGCGCGGGGCCGTCTCAGACCAGCACGCCGGTGCCAGAGCGCCCGCGGCAGGGACCGGTCTCAGGGCACAGGGCAGGACGCTGAGATGGCCCTGCGGGCTGCAGGTCTCACCTGAGAGCGGCAGGTCAGGGCATTGAAGAGGTCAAAGAACACAAAACAGGTGAAGGTCATGGTCGTGGTCCGCTGGGTGCTGGTCTTGTCTTCAGAGACCTGGAACACAAGTGCATGGGCTGAGGTGATGCTGTCCCCTGCCATGAACACCCTTCCCGGGGGCCCGGGGGTGGCGCCTCCGTAACGCCGCTCGTGTTCAGACCACAGCACTGCGGTTTGACTGGGAATTGATCGAAAGCCTCCCTTCAGTCTTGAGTCCACTGGTGTGACCCAGAAGGATGTCTCCCAAACCATCCCAGGACCCCACCCTCTGCCAGCACTGGGAGGGGCCATGAGCCTTTCCCCCGGAACTGCGTGCTCGAGGGGAGACCTTGCCTCCCAGGACGTGAGTTACATCCACTTTGCAGCACCCCGAACCCATGGAGAACTAAGGCCTGGGGGCTGAGTGAACAAAGCCACAGACCCCTCGCTGTCTCGGGTCTCGTCCTGGCTGACACCGAAGGGGCGGGCTGGAGCCCAGGGTGAGAAGGCTCTGGCCATGCTGCCGGGACTGCCCTTTGCCTGGCAGAGGGGGCGATGAGCCCTGTCTGGCCCAGAGGTTCACACGGGAGCAAACTGTTAGAACAGGGCCACTCGGAGGGCCTGAGAGTCTGCATTTCTCACAAGGTCTGGGGCACTGATACCGCTGCGGGGACCCTGTGCAGGGGACAACTGTGTCTCCCTCCACAAGGCTCAGGGCAGGGGAAGATTTTGAGGAGAGCTGTTCCAGAATGGTGGCGGTCCAGTGTTCCCCCCCTTCCTGCACACGGCCAACTGGGGTGAAAGGTCTGGACGGTCACCTGTCTCATTCCATCCAGATCACTGGATGGCTCGGGGTGGGGCTCCCTGAACCTGCAGGCCGTAAAAAGACCCCTAATAAGATCCTGCCGCCCTGGCCAGTTTGGCTCAGCGGTTAGAGCGTCGGCCTGCGGTCCGGAGAGACCCGGGTTCGGTTCCCGCTAAGGGCACGTACTTCGGTTGCAGTTTGTCCCCGGCCCTGGTTGGTCGTGCGGGTGGCGGCCACTCGATATGTCCCTTCACGTCGATGTTTCTCTCTCTCTCTCTGTTCCTCTCTCTCCCTCCCACTCTACCTGAGCAAAAAATGGAAAAATGTCCTCGGGTGAGGATAAAAAAAAAAAAGTCACTAAAAAGATCCTGCCAACAACCCCCTCAGGGAATAAGGAGCTTGAGTAGATTTCAAATTGTTTCCTGGTGACAGAGGCATGTGTCCCATTTAGAAAAAAGCCTGAATTCTTTGCCCCTGAGGCCTCCTATCCCTCCTGCCTCTTCCCACCTCTGCAAAGTCAACCCCGGCCCATCCCCAAAGCTACTCTGTATACCTACGCTTGTCATCCCCCAGCGGGGACTGTCCACCTTGCTTCCTACAGACCCGGCCCTGAACCAGCCACCGCCCAGGCTTGGACCGAGTGGAGCCAGGGTGGACTTGCCTCCTTCCAGAAGATAAAGAAGGTCCCACTGATGATGACCAAAGCTGACAGGAGGATCTTCACCATGAGGGCTCTGTTGAGGATCATGGCCTTGATTTTCCTCGGTGGCTGCCAGAGGACGTCTTTGTCCACTGGCTCTACCCCCAAACTGCTCGGGACAAAACAGGAAACTTTGGAATAAACCACTGAAACGAAACCTGAAGCAGAGACGTGCTCACGTCATCAACAGCACGGCCAGGACGGAGGTGGCAAGTGCCTCTATGTCCCATGTGAGCCGGCAGTGGGGTCTTCAGTCTCGTGGGGACCTCCACATCTTTGCTGGGAGCCTGTCCTCCCCACCTTGGCAACCCGCCTTCCTCCATCTGCACACCCCGTGACCCACACCTAGTCATTCCTCTGCTCAATTCCCATCACCAGGAGGAGACCCAGCTGCCCAGGAGAAACAGGATCCAGGCCCTGCCCATCCCGAGCGCCCCATCGACTGAGGGCCACTGCCTTCCCCACTGAGACAGTGGGAGGTGGTGGGGGCATGGAGGAGCGTGTAGAATAGGGATCCCCAATTTGGGCATGGGGGAGACGACAAAGGCCACCCCTCCTCCCCTCAGCAGGTGTCACTGGTGATGATTAATAAGAGTAACAAGAAATCCGCTACATCTGAAACACCGCCTATGTGCCCAAGCCCAGCGAAGTGCCTGTCAGTTTTGGCCTTCCTGCCCCCTGCCCCCGTCTTCCTCCGGCACCATTCGGCTCGCCCAACTCCCCCTGCGCGCTCCTTCAGCCAGTTTTTACTGAGCTCCTCGTCTATGCTGGGGTACTGCAGGGAACACAACCTCGTCTCCACAAGCTAACATTCTAAAGGGAAGATGGATTATATATAACCAGATAAGCAAGGAAATACATATTTCCTGTCGGGGGGAGAATAAAGCAGGGGAAGGTGACTAAGAATGAGGAGAATGATGTTAGAGTGATCACGGAGGACTTCTCGAAGGCGGTGACCTAAATGAAAAGGATTGGGCCATGCAGCTAGCCCAGGGAGAATGTTCCACTATCCCCCACCCTGCCTGCTTAGGCGTTGCCCCTGGGCCCAGCATATCACACTTAACTTTTCTGGGGTTCCTTATGGCCAGTGATGGTGTTTGCCCACCTCTAGCCCCGGGCCCCTGCACAAAGTAGCTGTGGTGGTCCTGGCCCACCCGGTGCCTCACCTCTGTGCTGGCAGCCCGTCCATGATGATGTTGATCCACAGGATCTGCATGGCATTGAAGGGGTTGGGCAGGTTGCACATGGTGGACAGAGTGATGAGGCCCAAGGCCGAGATGCTCCTGCAGGGCACAAGCAGCAGAGCAGGGCACTGTCAATGGCTGCTCGCCGGGAGCAGACGCAGCCCCTGACGGCACTGGGAGACTAGCCTCTACTTACGTGCTCAGCTGGAATCGGACGAAGTTCTTGATGTTATGGAAAATGCCCTTGCCTTCTTCCACTGCACTTCTGCAAGAGAGGAGAAAGCCTTCACTCCCAGAGAGGGCCCGGGGGAAGGGTCAGCCAGCTGTCGGCTGTAAGGCGGGTCCATGCTTGGACCCTCCCTCCTGGCATTCTCGGGGACACTTCCCGAGCCATGGTCATTCTTCTGTCTGAAGACTGTAAATGACTGTCATCCAAGCCCGGGGACTCGGCCCTTACACAGGACTCCCGAAGTACCTAGCGCACCTCTGTGGCTCACCCATGACGAGGCATAGCAAAGCCAAGGGATCCGTAAGTCAGTCCAGGGGCCCAGCAGGAAGAGCCGTCTGCTGTACATTTAGAAGGCTCTTGGCACTAATGTAGCAGAAAACTGTCTAATCCCTCCTATTTTTTTTTTTTTAACTAAAATTTTTTGCAAAGGAACAAAAGCGGTAGAGCTATATGTTAACTACATTTTCTCACTAACAGGAACTGTCTTATGAATTCCAATGGTGAATCCATTTGTAAAGAAAAGATTCCTTTGGTCGAGTTGACAGTCACACCAAACTTTAGGAAGAGTTTTTTTCCCCCACCCCCAATTACTGTAATTTACTTAGACCACATCGGTGTTCATAATTTGGGCATTTCTGTCTAATCTTTTCTGTGTGCATGAAATGTACATATCAACGTAACACTAGACTCAAACTGAATAGACTCATTTCTCTCAAATGGAATATATTCATTTCCAGTGTTTCTCATTGAACACCACAGTGTGAGTATTTCTCTGCCATTAAAATGTTCTTCAGTCCGGCCGTTGTGGCTCAGCGGTTGAGCATCCACCCATGCACCAAGAGGTCGCCGGTTCGATTCCCGGTCAGGGCACATGCCCAGGTTGTGGGCCTGATCCCCAGTGGGGGGCATGCAGGAGGCGGCCAATTGATGTTCTCTCTCATCGATGTTTCTCTCTCTCTCCCTCTCACTTCCTACTCTCTAAAAAAATCAATAGAGGGAAAAAAATTAAAAAAAATAAAATTCTTCCAAGTGGGTTTTCTAGCAGCCACGCCGTATTCCCATCTCTTGCTGCTGGCATTTAGGGTGATCCACGGCTTCCTTGTGCGTGTGGTGCAGCCCGCGCAGGGCACAGGGCTCTGCTGCACCTTCCGTAACAGTCCCCTGGCTGCTGCCGGCCACTAGCCCCAGGGTGGCCCCTGTGACCCTGCTCTGAGTGGTGTTTGGGCCTGGGGACACCCTGTATCGATAGCACAGCTGCTTAACCCACAGGTTTTTGCCACTAAAAAACACCTAAAGGGCAACTTACATGATGGCTGAGAAGTCATTGTTCACCAGGATCATGTTGGCAGCCTCTTTGCTGACATCTGTCCCCATCTTCCCCATGGCGATTCCAATGTCTGCCGCCTTCAGGGCCACTGCGTCATTCACCCCATCCCCCGTCATGGCCACAATTGCCCCCGAATCCTGCAAAGCCTTTGGAAAGAGGAGGGGAGTGGAAGTGACCTGAGGCCCTTCCTTCCGGATCCTTCCTTCCCTCCTGACGCCCTGCCTCTCACACTGTGTGGCCGACAGCAGAGACCCCTTTCTGGAGGGCACTGGCGCCAGCTGGCCTGAGTCTGACCCCGGCTCCATCCACACTAGCTGTGGGAACTGGGCAAGCCTTGAATCTCTCCATCTCAGTTCCTCCATCTGCAAAATGGGAGCAACGGTGCCTCCTTCCCAGGGCCGAGGTTAGGCCTAAACTAAGACCCCGGATGTGACAGTGCCCTGCAATAGTGAAGGCTTGACCGGTCAGCCATCACCACTAACCAATAATAATCAACCTGTCCCCTGAAACCATGTGGCGCCCAACATTTTCTTTGAGGAATAACTTGCATAGAGATTTACTCTCTAGAACGAAAAGAACAACATAAAAGAAACAACACGACTCCAACAGAGTTAAAGAGCAAATCCTCAAAGTATACGTGGGCGGGAGACCAAGAACATTTCCAGGACTCTCATTCCAGCACTTCTGTTTCATGATGCACAATCCAAAAATCAGATCCACTCTTTATTTGGCACCTGCTGTGTGCCAGGCACTGTGCCAAGAGCTTCACAGGCCTGATTTCCTTGGATCCTCTCGCCAACCTTGGGAATTAGCTGATGTCATTCACCTTATCCCCACTTGACAGACAAGAAGACTAAGGCCTGGAGTTAACTCACAGAATATGCCAATGAACACGCGACTAACAAAGGCCAGCCTCTCTTTATCTTTCCCTTTGCATCACCCAACTCCCGCTCCCTGATTTCAGTGTATGGGGGACAGGGCCCCCAGTTCTCCCCTCCCCAGAGGCTGATGCAGCTGCCCTGGACCCAGAGGAGGAAGCCACAGCTTGGGCCCTGGACCATCCTGCAGAGCGGAGCCGCCGCTGCCGCCTGGACTGTACCCTGAAGGACAAGTGAGGCAGGACCTGTCCCCCACACAGCTTACCTTTATGATTTTGAGTTTATGCTTCGGGCTGGTCCTGTAGAAGACAGATATCTGGATGTAAAGGTATGAAAGAGAAGAGTCAGCGAGTGCGAAGCTGGAAACATAACCCCTCCACTGTTTCCCAGTGAGCCCTGGGAGGCTCCCACCTTGTTGACGTGCTCAGCCAGCTGGCTCTGCTCCATATTCTCCACCTCCTCCCCGGACATGATGCTTGTCTTCTTGGTGCACAGGCCGATGCTCTTGGCTGTGGGGTGGGGAGAGTCCATTCTGAGGGCCTGCAGCTGTGGCCGTAACCCTAACCCTCGCGCCCCTCACCTGACAGCAGTCCCTGCCTTGGTCAGAGTAACAAGAACAAAACGACGATGGCTACCATTTACTGAGCACCTGCTATGCTACATGATCTCACGTGAACCACAGAATCAACCCACAGCAAAGGCCGTCTTATCCCTCTTAAAGATCCGGAAACTGAGAAGGAAGTAACTTCCCCAAGGTCACAGAGCTGGAACCTGGCAGGGTTCTGTCTGGTTCCACAGTGCCAGGCTGCCCCAACCCAGAGGGGCAAGAAAACCAAGGTGTGACAACTGTCAGCAATAACAAGCAGAGTAATGGGAAAGGGTTGCTAACTAGCCCTCTGCTGATGAAGAGCCCGAGGGTCAGAGTGGTTCAATGACTTGCCAAGGGTACACAGCAGATAGCAGAAGCCAGACTAGAACTATACACTGGGATCAACACAGCCTGTGAAGATCATGGATGAAAAGCCCTGGCACACAGTGGTTCTCATTATACATGAGGTCTTTTCCCCTTTTGGAGAATCTGCCAACATTTTGGAGACCACGGCCTTTGAAGGTGGAATGCCGGTACACGCATCTTAGAATCTTTCCTAAGCACCGAGAAGGTGAGCATGCCTGACCAGGTTTGTCAAGGATTAACCAATGGTAGCGACCCCACTGTAAAAGATGGCCGGTCTTTCTCCCTCCCCCTCCCCCCTTCCCGTTACCTATTGCACAGGCGGTCTCCATGGCATCCCCCGTTATCATCTTCACGCACACGCTGGACTGGGTGAGAACCTGCACCGCCTCTTTCACACCCACCCTTGGAGGGTCGATGAGTCCGACGAGACCCAGGAAGGTCAGCTGCTCCAGATCGGGCCCAGAAGCCAGGGCCAGCACTGGGGAGAGGCCAGACCCACAGGAGTGTCACTGGGGGATGAGGGGACTGATTTTACCCCCGTCAGCCCGGACCCCACTGTCACACTCCTGCCTGAGTTCCCGGACTACAAAGGGGGGGCAGAGATCTCGGCAGTGGCCAGCAGGCCTGTGCTGGGCAGCGGGTCTCACCCCCAGAGAGAGAGAGAGAGAGGCTAGAGACAACCCCCTGGCAGAAAATAAGACCTCTGTCCGTGGTGGCAACGAAGCCCCTCCCCTCCCCAAGGGAGGCCGCGAGGCAGTCCGAGCGCTGGCCCCCGCCGGGACGTTTCCAACAGCTCTCCTGGCCTGTCATTCGCTCCGCCCTCCTTTGGTCACCGCCATGGACTGGGGACAGCAGTTACCCCAGGCTAACAAACCGTGCAGGAGGGGACATGGGTGGAGGGCTGTCTCAGTGGCACAGAGCCGGGCCCAGCTCCTTGGGGCGGGCGCTCCTCGGGGGGCGGCGTGAGAACCGTAGTCCGTACCTTACAGAGAACGGACGGGGCTGTGGCCCGGAGGCCTCCAGCCATGCGCCGGTGACACAGGTGCCATTCCTCCCTTTCCTAAGGCTGAGAAGTCCCCACCCTGCACACTTGTCAGCAAGTTGCCGGCAGTGTACAGTCTGTGTTCCTGAAGGGGAAACCGAGGCCGTGGAAACCAAGGGGGCAAGCCCGATGCGTGACCTTTGCCCCGGAGGGAAGACAAGTGTTCCGGGGGGTGTTTGACCCTCTCTCTGAAACGGACGGGCCATGAAATGGCCATGAAAAAGGTGGTTGTCAGGGCTCAGTCCATCGGGGAAGGCACAGGCCCTGGTGCAGAGAATTGGAAATGGCCAAGGAATGAAACGTCTGCCTTGATTTAAAAGCGCTCTAGGTTCTCCTGACAGGAAACGATGAGCAAGAAGGCCCATCAGGAAAATCGGTTTTTCTGGGGCGTCCCAGTCACCTGTCTTAGAAAACCCGGCAGGCAGGGTTTCACCTCTTCCTCCTCACGAGCTGCACCTGGATGAATGGGTGTCACTGCGGGGGCGGGGGGTCCCTGTCAATTCCACACTTGCTTCACTTTCATTGGCCACTGCCTGCGTGCCGTTCTCTCCAAGCTCCTTCCTGACTAAGGACCCTGCATCGATGTGCTTGGAAAGTCAGTGTCATGTGCAAACTTAAAGCTTGGGGCTGAGCCACCAGCACTGACCCCGCAGGCCAATAAACCCCATCTTCTTCTCTTCCTGCTGCCAGAAGGATTTCTGCTGGGGTGTCAGTGGCAAGGAGATGCCCCCATTGTTGTACGTGGTACAGTAACGAATCACTGCTTCAAAGGCCCCCTTCATGAAGTAAATGTCTTCCTGTTCCTGAAAAAGACAAAAGGGAGGAAAAAAAAAAAATCTATCCCTGGATGCTTCAGCTCTTCGTGACTGTCACCTACCTCATCCACAGAGATGTTCATGGCAGGGCTACTTACAGTCGCCTGTCAGTTTTCCTCAGTATAGGACAGATGAGATCAATTACAGGAAATCCACGGGTGGAATACTACACAGCCCATAAAAGGAACGGGGCTGATCTTTGTACCCCCATCCCTCCGTACGTTAAGTCGCCTCATTAATGTCGATCAGAGGATACAGTACGTTTCATTAACTGGTCACATGTCAGCCAGTGTTATGTTTTAGGTATGTGACTGGTTACTAGACGTCTATTTTGGAACACTCTGTCCCAGACCATGAAGGGGAGTTACTTTGGGGGGGGGGGGGAGATGGGTAAGGAGAAAAGAGAGGCAAAATGATAACGAGCTTCCACTTTTAAAGCCAGAGTTCCATAATTTTTTCAATCCTTGCCCGAGAATCGGGCAGAAAGGGGCAGGGAAGCAAACTCACCTCGTTCTTGGGCTGACACTGGACTGCCATCCACTTCTGCTCCGAACTGAAGGGGATCTCTCTCTTCCTCACGTAGGAATCTTTAATGTTCCTTAAGTCCATCTAGGATAATAAAACTGACGCTTTCAGTGAGTCAGCCTAGAGCGATTGCTATGCCAAGCTCAGTCCATTTAAATGGTTCATTATTCAAACCATCTCAGGCAGATGAGAAATCCAAGTGTTCAGCTTACAGAGAATGGCCATTTGCTTTCAAGTGTCCCAACTCGGGGGTTGGGCAGGGGGCTCTTTCTCTGGTCCCAGGGGCAGAACCACAAGGTCTTTGAAATAGCTTCTAGCCAAAACCTACTCAGAAACAGCAGCCTGGGGGTTCCTGTCGGCAAACATGTTGCAGACCTGAGGGTGGAGCAACTGCCCCCAAAGGATCCCCCACATTAGCAGGGTGGCCTGTTGTCACAGCCTGGGGTCCTTGCCAGACCTCTTTGACAGTGTGGGGGCCAGTGAGTTGATAGCTCTGAGCCTCAGTTTCCCAAACTGCACCCCAGTCCTAAGCTGTGCATCCTGTTGCCCTACAAGGGGTGAAATGGGTCCTTAGGAGGACAAAAAAGTTCGCTGCTTTTTATGTAAAGCACAGATATGCACAGAGTACATGAACAGACATACGATATATCTGTGGATTAAAATTCTGTGGAAGAAGTGATTAGAAAAAAATGTCTAAAACTCCTTAGGAGGATATTATGGGTTGCACTATGTACCCTTGAAAGATGTGTTGAATGCCCGGCCGGTGTGGCTCACTGGTTGAGCATCAGCCCATGCACCAAGAGGTTGCCGGTTCGATTGCTGGTCAGGGCACATGTCTAGGTTGTGAGCCCGATCCCCAGTGTGGGGCGTGCAGGAGTCGGCCAGTCGATGTTCTTTCTCATCAATGTTTCTCTCTCTCTCTCTCTAAAAATCAATAAAGAAAAAAATATATATGTGTTTAAGTCCCAACCCTCAGTACCTGAGAATGGCATCTTATTTGGACACAGGGTCTTTGGAGATGCGATCATGGTAAGATGAGGGATTTAGGGCATGCCTAATCCAAAGACTGGTGTCCTGGTAAGAGGAGGACAAGGCCACATGGAGACGGACACATGGGGAGGATACCACGTGAAGACTGAGGCAGAGGACAGTGACGCAAACCAAGGACACCCAGGATGGCTGCGAGCAGCCCGGAGAGGGCGTGTGGCCCTGCCCGCCACTTCGGTTTGGACTTCTGGTCACCAGACTGTGAGAATCAGTTGTTTTTTTTTCCTTTTTATCCTCACCTGAGGACATTTTTTTGCACTTATCTTCAGATAGAACGGGAGGTAAAGAGGGAGGAAGAGAGAGAGACACATCGAGTGGCTGCCACCCACACGATCCCAACCAGGGCCGAGAACAAACTGCAACCAAGGTATGCGCCCTGAGCGGGAACCGAACCCCGGGCCGACGCTCAAACCGCTGAGACAAACCGGCCAGGGCCAGTTTCTGTTCTTTTTAAGCACACGGTTTATGGTGCTTTCTTTTGGCTACTCTGGGACACTAACACGGGAGGGATGGTGAAGGAAAGGCTTAAGGATGAGTGAGAGAATAAACAGAGAATGCTCAGCACCATGCCGGTCTCACAGGAAGCGCTCGGTACACAGCAGCTGTTACTTATTTTATTTTTAAAGGTGTATTCTAAAATCCCACGCCAGGCCCCCCAAACAGTTTGGAGCCAGGGAGGAGTAAAACCCTAACACGTAAAAGAAAGAGGGTTCTGGAACCTCTGCCCTCCCTGCATTGCGTGGGCGGGGAGCCCACCCCGGCGTTCGGCTCCCGCTGTGACAGCCAGGTCGGCTGTCCCTCCCCTGTTGGGCGGGGGTTGCTGAGTGGGGCTCACCCTCCTTGTCTGGAAGGGGGCAATAGGCTCCATTTGGAATCACCAACATGCTGGGGATCATTTTCTTCTGTGAGTGAGGGGAAAGGACACGGCGCAGCGATGTCTTCACACCTTCGTGACCTTTACTGGGAGGTGGTGAAAGGGTAACCCTTCCCCTTGTCTGCCCGCCCAGAACTGGCCCCTGGAACACCCTGTTCTGGGCTGTGACATGGGCGAGAGGCAGGAATGAGGGCATCTGGTCTTGGGCTGGGGAGGGACAGGTGAACAGGTGGACGCAGGGTAGTGCCCTGCGGGACAGCTCGGGGTGCCTGAGGTGCCTGCGAGGTGGAAGCATCAGTGAACTTGAAGAGACGTCTGAGGTGGCCGGGAGAGGGAGGTCACAGCACAGAGCCAGCGGCCGGGAGCAGAACGGCTGGGAAGGAGCCAGAGGGGCCACTCCCACAGGACAAGCACCCATGAGTGGGCTTCTGCCCTGACTGAGGGGGGAGCAGACCTCTTCTGTTATTTCCCCTCTTTGCACAAAGCAGAGAGGCACAGCCATCCCCCCACCTTCCACGCTTGTGGGCAGCCGCTCTGCCCGGGCACAGCTCAGGGACTGACTGCTGAGCCCTGGAACCAAAGGAATGCATTCAAAGGAAATAAAAAATGTCCCACCTTCATTGCCAGGGCGAGCAAGGCACCTTCCATGGGCTGTCCCACCATGCTGTGCTCTCCGAGGGTAGCGTTGTTGGCGACACAGCCGGCCTGAAAGGGGGGATTTCTCAATGTCTTTAGTTAATATTCGGAGCCGGCCCCCTTTGGGGTCCTGGGCTCACGTGGGCATGTGAAAAAGTCGCACATGGAAGGCTTGACCCATTTTTGGATGGAGGTGAGAAACAAGATTTACTCTTCCAAATGCATCAGAGTCCCCGCTCTTTAAAATACACACAGTGGATACTTATTGCCTCTGCTGGATGCTGGTTGTCTTAGAGCCTCTGGGAGGAGACACGGTGGGAAGGCAGGTAGGCGGGTGGCGACTGGTGTGGGTAATGGCGAGGGACCGATACTGAGTGCGGGGTTTCTGTTTCGGGAGACCCAGTGTCCTAGAGTCAGACGGTGGAGGTGGCTGTGCAGCTTGGTGAATCTACTGAAAACCACTGAGCTGTGTACTGTGCAAGGGTGGCTTCTGCGGCACGTGAGTTCTAGCTCAATTAAAAATAGCGATTCAAAAAAGAAGCCCACAAAAGGGCACGGAGCGCGAGTCCCAGCTCTCCTCCCACACTGGCTGGGTGACCGCGGGCACTCACATCACCTCTCTGAGCCCATTTCTTTTTTTTTTCTTTTTATTATTCCTCACCCAAGGAGATATATATATATATAATATATGTATAATTTTTTTTTTCCATTTATCATTAGGTAGAGTGGGAGGGAGGGAGAGACAGAAACATCGATGTGAGAGACACATCGACTAGTTGCCACCCACACGACCCGACCAGGGCCGGGGACTTAACCATAACCAAGGTACGTGCCCTTGGCTGGAATCAAACCCGCAACTCATTGGTCCGCAGGCTGACGCTCTAATTGCTGAGCCAAACTGGCCAGGGCTGAGCCTATTTCTTTCCTTTTTTTCGTTTAGACAGAGTGAGGAGAGAGAGGAAGAGACAGAGAGAGAAACATTGATGTGAAAGGGACCCATTGACTGGCTGCCTCCGGCACGACCCAACTGGGGCCGGGGACAAACTGCAACCGAGGTACGTGCCCTTAGCGGGAACTGAACCCGGGTCTCTCTGGTCCACAGGCCGATGCTCTAACTGCTGAGCCAAACCGGCCAGGGCTGAGCCCATTCCTTAATCTGCACAATGTTAAGGTGACAGGACGGGCCTGGCAAGGTTGCTGTGATAATTAAGTGGCCCTGGGGTGGGACCCAGGAGGAGTGACACAGTAATTGTCACACAGGAAGGCGGCTGGGTGCAGGCTTCACAGGGGCCCTTCAATGTGGGAGGACAGATGGGCCCTGTGGTAGGATGCTCAGGGCGGCGCTGTAAGTACCGACAGGACAGCAGGCACCGCGTGTCACGGGCCACTGCCCGCCAGTCAGTGCGCACCTCCTCCGTGCAGGCCGCTCTAACGCACACAGGGCTCTGGCGCTTCTCTTGCCGCTGATGTTTCCATCTGTTCCCGGGGCCACTGTGACAACCTGACTCCTAGGGGTGGCCGAGTTGTCACCAAGAACCAGTTGGCCCGGTAACTGTTTCTCTTCTTAGAGAGACTCCCCATCAGTGCCGTTTTAAATGCATATTTCTCCCATGGTGCTTTGGACACTTACCTCCACTAATTTCCCCACTGAGATATTGGAAAAGTCCTTAATGACCACCTTTGATGGTAGAAGACAGACTATCCCTTCGCCATTATACCCAACTCCGCTGACCTGTAGGGCAAGGGGACAGAAGGGATGTCATCGAGTGTCAAAAATATGCTCCTCTGGTTGACCCATAATATCTTTTTTGGGGATCCATCCCAAGGACAAAATCCTAGCCACAAACAAGGCTTTGCGCACGAAGACGTTCCCTGCAGGGCTGTGTATTAATCAGAGTACCTCACTAACTGCCATGTGCAATAATTTTGCTCAGTGGGATATTCTGCAGCCGGTAAAAATTCTGGTTAAGAAAACCAAGGAACAGCACAGATGAGCGCTTATGTTGTAGAGTACAGGTGTGCAAACTTTTTCTCATGAGCCAGATGGCAACTATTTCAGCCAAGCAAATCTCTGTCGCAATGACTCAACTTTGCCATTGTGGCATAAAAACAACATATAAACGGAAGGGTGTGGCAGTGTGCCAACAAAACCTTATTTACCAAAATAGGCACTGGGCCACAGACTGTCACTGCCGACCCCTTGGTGTGGAACATTTCATGAAAAAAGCAACAACATACGAAATGGCACATTTTGGGAGCTTCCTATGGTGCCAATGCCCAGGAGACGCTCAGAACCACACATGGACTAATCATGGTGAGGTTACCATGGGAGGTTATGGACAATGGTCTTCTAGCTTTAAAATTTTATAATGTGCTTATTATTAAAGGTAATGAAAAATAAAGAGGGCTCCCTTAAACCACTCACATTCCTTGTAGCTATCGATAAGGAATTTGCACAATATCGCTCGTATTTGTTTTCTCCTTATTGTTTACTAGAAGACTCCCTGTGCTTCCTCGAGGAGGAAAGGGTCTGGCAGGGCACACCGTTGTCTTGAACCTTGTATATTTGCAGCACTCACCTCTGCACGGAGCCCATCAGACGTTAGAAGTTGGGTGACAGTCATTTCATTGGTGGTTAGAGTCCCTGTCTTATCAGAACAGATAACATTGCAGCAACCTGGCAAGAGAAAAAATCTGAGTTTATAGGAAAAAGCAGTCATCACCACCAACTCTCAGGCTTATAAAATACCCAGGGTGAATTAACATGGCACCAAAACATCCATTCTATGCAATTTATAAGAATTCAACCAGGTGGAGTCTCTCACCTAAAGTCTCCACGATCGGTAACTTCTTCACAATGACCTGCTTCTTGGCCATCCGTAGTACTCCCAGGACCAGTGTGATTGTGACAACGATGGGCAGACCCTCTGGAATGGCAGCCACAGCCAGGCTGGATTGAAAAGTCAGATGGGTCACCTTTAACATGCACTTAAGAACGATATGAATTCCCACTGCGATTGCAACACTTTTACCTGGTAAAGCTCGTCTCTAATGCCCACAAAGAAGTCCCTCTTTTATTTTCTGTTCCCCATTCCATGATGCACCTGCCTCCTTCTTCAACATCTATTACTCTGAGCTCCCCCACTGCAAACCCATGATTTTGGGAAGGGATCTATCCTATCAGACATCCACACTTTAGTGTGAAGTAGTCTGCCAGTTGCTTTGCCTCTTTAAGTGCTTTTGCACTTAAATTGCTCTCATTTATTAAAGAGAAAAGTCTCTGGGCTCTAGGAAAGAAATTTCCAGAATCAGGCAATTAGTAGAAGGTGGAATTTTTTGGTTCAGAGGGTCCTCCCTTAAATTTAACTTTTCATTGCTCTAATGCTTTAGACATTTCTGGTAAGAAAGCCAGACCGAAAATTAACACTGAGGGAGGCAAAGTGACAGAACTATGCCTTTAGATATCTGCTCACTTCTCTACCATCCCTCCAACTCTTTCTGTGTGACTTCATTCTCCCATAGCCATGGCTGACTGGATTAGAGCAGAACATGTGATCCGAGATGAACCAATGAGCTTCTCTTTCTGGGGAATCTGAACTGGGATTGAGAACATGGATCCCCTTCCTTTGGGCAGTATGTCCACATGTGATAGGCTGTTAAGAAGGGGCTCTTGCTGCCTCCGTTTGGCTCCAGAACAGCGGGGCTGACTGCTCCCCCATCCCACATTCCTGGGAAGGCCTGGCTGAGGGCAGAGGTCTGGTTAATGACCAGCTGGCCTCGGGCTGATGGGGGAGGCTGGAGATGAGTGAGGGAGAGGATGCTTTTGTGCAGAGCTGTGCCGTGAGCGTCAGCCGGCCACGCCCACTGTGGTTCACCCTCTGCATTGAACCTCCAGCAGAGCCCTGCAGGCCTTCAGTACATGTTTGCCAAGTGAACTAATGCTCAAGTGACTACGTGGCAGGTGTCTCGACCTACACTGGCCTAGCACGTGGCGAGCGCTCTGCGTGGGCTGCTGGAATAGGCCTAGCTGAGGAGACCCATTCAACCCCACTCACACACAGCTCATGCGTTTCGTCCAATCTAAGACACTGCTGCTCGTGGAGGACGCCGTTACCTTGTGTACCACTAAGAAAGATGAGAATGCTGCCAATTGATCAGCAGCATGGTGCTCCATCACACCGCTGCAAGAAGTCTGACTTCGGAGAAGTGAAAAAGGATGTGCATCTTAGAATCGAAGAAATACAGTGCATGATGGTGGCTTTTTACCCAGAGACAATACAGCCTTCGGGTCTATAAGCCAAGATCACAGGATCCAGTCACGGGACTGTGCCCAGTTTCCTTGGTGATGGCAAGAAGGCTTCCTTGGTTGTATGGTACAGGCTGATAAGGCTAACTAAGCAAACATTTGCGAGGGTTATGAGGGGGACTTTCCCCCTACATGGTGTGGAAGGGTGATTTTTGTACCAGGAAGCTTTCATAATAATAATAATAAAAAAAAGAATCGATAAACTAATAAAGAGTAGAGTGGGCCAGGAAAAGCAAGTATACCTTGGGTCATCTTGAGTGTCTCTTGAGGCAGAGGGCCTCAGGATAAAGTGTTTAGAAGAATGGGAGAGCCAGGCGCTGTGGCTCCGTGGTCGAGCATCGACCCATGCACCAAGAGGTCGATTCCCGGTCAGGGCACATGCCCAGGTTGTGGCCCAATCCCCAGGGAGGGGCGTGCAGGAGGCGGCCAATCGATGTTCTCTCTCATCGATGTTTCTCTCTCGCTTTTCCCCTCTCCCTTCCTCTCTCTAAAATCAATTTTTAAAAAAGTTAAAAAAAAAAAAAGGAATGGGAGAACTTCCTCACTGCTATCCTGCTGTTTCCACATTTCAGTTGGGTGGTTCCCAGTGACGTCAGTCTTGCTGCAAACCTTCTTTCCAAGTCACCAGCAAGCAGTCAAGTCTCTCTTACTGGCAAGTTTCCGGCGGAGCAAGCAGAATGAATGAGATGAAAGGGACCGTCAACACAGGAAATCAGGAATAACCCGGGGGGTAGGGTAGAGATGAACATGGAAACCTTTTTTGCTCTTTACCTGGAAATAGCTCATTGTCTTTTGGCTCAGGGAACTTTCCACGGGTTAGAAGATGGCAATGGAATGCATCATTATTTCGGGGAGGTCCTTAGGCATCGCGGTGTCGAAGCGCTCAGGCTCCCCAGTCCCTCTGCCGTCACCCCTGCCTCTGAAAGCGTAGTCCCCTGAGCTCTCTCTCCAGGGGCTCAGACTTCCTCCCTGGCTCTGCCTCTTGCTGGACCTGCCCCGGACGGTTCCCAGTCGCAGCCTCACTGCTCAGAGTGTGCTTCCGGAACCAGTAGCATCAGCGCTCACTGGAACTTGTTAGAAATGCAGCATCTCAGGCCCACCCAGACCCAGCGTCTGCACCCGTGACCTGTGTTGCACAAGCTCTCCCAGGGACCCTAAGGCCTGAGACCCCCGACGCCGCAGTGATCCACTCGTCCAGGATGCCCTGCCCTCGCCTCAAAGGCCACATCCCACGGGGCAGCCAGCTGCCCCCTCCTCGCTGCGCCCTCCCCCTCTCCTCTGTAACCAGCTGGGGTTCACGCCTCCAGTCACCTCCAGGCTCTGTGTCAAGAATGCTTTTCACCCCTCTGCTCTAAAAGAACAGTGGTGACGCCCTGGCCTGGTTGAAAAGGAGTCTGACAAAACCATTAGAATTGAGAGAGAAAGGAGCCCAGCATCGCCCCCATGATCTGTGCCCGAGAAGACCCCACCCTCTGATTTGCTCACCAAGGCCAGCCCGGCTCCTCCTGGTTTGCACCTCGGAGCCTTTCCTCATGCCGCTCCCCCTGCGTGGACACCCTCCCTGCTCTTGCCTTAGCACTATCCTCATCTCTCCAGCCTCAAGTCTTCAGGGAACCTTCCCCGGCCCCCTTTTCGGGGCAATCCTTTTTAACCCCTGTCTCAGCAACTGTTTGCTTTATAGCACTGATTATAAGTTGTAATGGATGAACTGCTAGGGCAGCTTTTTATACCAAGAACTAGCTTTTTAAGATATTCTGATGTAGCTTGGAAATCTGTCTCGTTATAGGACTTTTTTAAATAGAAAAGGTGGACTTGATTTTTTGGCTTGGGCCAGTTTCTGATGGGGTTTGCCTAATGTCTGTCATTTGCATTTTGCTTTTATGATTTTTGTCATACCTGTGTACTTTCTATATTCTAACTATACAGTATTCATTAAACCAACCATTTGCAAATGGTTGACTTTTTATGTATAAATCAGAAAGGTCCCAAGGATCCTTGGATAACAACATTCCTAATGATCCGCTCTATGCTCTTTCTTTTTTGAGATATAATTCACATACTATAAAATTCACCTTTTAAAGTATATAATTCAGTGGTTCTTAGTTATACTCAGAGCTGTGCAACCATCACCACAATCAACGTTAGAACATTTTTATCCCCACCAAAAGAACCTCCGTAACTGTTAGCAGCCACCCCTGCCCCTGGAAATCACGCATCTAATGTCTGTCTCTGTGGATTTGCCTATTTTGGACACTGCACGTAAATGAATGTATATAACATGCGGCCCTTTGAGTCTGGTTTCCTTCACGAGCCTCATGTTTTCCAGGGTCACCCGTGCTGCAGCGGGTGTCGGTGCTTCGTTCCTTTCTGTGGCCGAATGATATTCCACTAGATGATTTTTATCCATTCATTAGTCGATGGGCAGCTAAGCTTGTTTACATCGTGGGTTTGATATCCTGTATTTTTGCTCACGGACATTAAAACAATTTCCACCCTGGCCGGTTTGGCTCAGCGGTTAGAGCATCGGCCTGTGGTCCAGAGAGACCCGGGTTTGGTTCCCGCTAAGGGCACGTACCTCGGTTGCAGTTAGTCCCCGGCCCTGGTTGGTCGTGCGGGTGGCAGCCACTTGATGTGTTCCTTCACGTCGATGTTTCTCTCTCTCTCTTTTCCTCTCTCTCCCTCCCGCTCTATCTGAACAAAAAATGGAAAAATGTCCTCGGGTGAGGATAACAAAAAAACAATTTCCCACGTATCACCTACAGCGTCTTGCAGATACCAACAGCATGGGGGTCACCCTCTGGAAACCACGGGGCTTTCCAGGGGCCTAGAAATGTGTTGGCTTTTCTGTGTCCCAAAAGTGTCACCAGCCGCCTTTCAGCTGAGACGTATCCAGTCAGTGGCCATCCCTGGCGCTCTGCCTCCCTTGACTCGGTGAGCAGCTGTGGAAAAGCTGGGGCCTGCTCCCTGCTCATCTCTGCGTTGTCCGCCGAGACCCGGGCAGTGACTGCCACTTGTTAGAGTCACCGTGTGGAGGAAAGGCAAGTTCCTTGGGCTTCAAGTCAAGGGCCCTGATTCCCAGCCCTGCTGTGAGCTGGGTGGCCTGTGATATGTCCTTTATCCGATTCTATAGATTCCTCCATAAAAGAAGGACTGAGGTTCACAGGAGCAGCAGGAGCAAACACACTGCGCCCTCCAGACTGCTGCCGGAACCTGCACCGGCTCCGTCTCATCCTTACCACGGCTGCAGGAGGGGTGATCGCATCACTCTCGTTTTACAGAGAGAAAACCGAGGCACAGAATGTGCAGAAGTTTGCCCGAGGTCACACCGCTAGCACGTGGTAAAACCAGAATTTAACCATGGGCAGGCTGGCTCTGGACTCTGTACTATTAGCCAGAAAGATCCAGTGACAGGGACGGGAACTCCAAATCGTATGCTTTGTTTGTTCTGCAAGCTCTCCCGGGGCACCCCACCTGCCAGACAGCGTGCTACTGGGAGACTGCAGCTTGGGGTGGGGAAGATGCAGGTTCCCCACACTGTCCCTGCTCCCCAATCTCCGCACCTTGTCTTGCTGCACTGACGAGGGAGGGACGGCATGGAGCCCTTACCTGACCCCGATCGTGAACATGCTGAGAAGGGGCTTCCCTTGCATCCAGCCAATGAGAATGATTACACCTGGGGAAGAGACCAAAAAAGTGTGTATACTTGTACACACACACACACACACACACACACTCTCCAGCATCTGAAGGCACGAGGGCATTTCAAAAGTTTACAGGAATATAGACACAGGGCAATCATTAATAACCTCAAGGACTTGTAACCACTTTTTCCTTAAGATACCTTCATACCGACAAAAGAGAATGGTTTTACTTTCGGGAAAGGATCAGGCCAGTGCAAGTAAAGAAAGAACCAGATTGTTTGGGGCTGTTGTATACATCTACGGATTGTTCCAGAAGTTCCCAGGAGCTGTGTGTCTCCAGGACTGCGCCCCCACCATGTGTCCGATGTGGCGGATGCTGCTGCTTCCGTGATGGGTGGATGGGCCACTGTTCCCTGAATATTTTTGTTGCCACGTTCATGATTAAATACATTCCCTTTTCCATTTTCTTTCCCTCCATCGATCGTTTAACCAGGTTTAGTAAACACCAGGCCCTGTGCTAGGCTCAGGGTGCATGAAGACAGAGATGGACCCTTGAGGCCAAGAAGTGGCATGAGCCATGCTGGGGCCTGTAGAAGTTCACAGGATGTCCGGCAGTGGGCAAAGTTTTGGGGCCACTAGGGGCGGCCTCAGTTTGCTCATCTGTAAAGTGGGGATAATGACCATGCTTTCCTCAAAGAGCTGTTTTGGGATTTAAGATATGACAATGCCTCTGGAGTGCTGAGCGCAGCTCCCGGCCCACAGTGACTGCCCAGTCGTCGTTAACTGTTGCTGCGACTGTTATGGGAAGTGGTGGGAAGGTGAGTGGCGTTCCTGACACTGAAGGATTTGCTAAAGAACATCGGCTTTGTTTCGCGGGAACAGGGAGTCAGGGCAAGTTACGTGCTGGGTAGTAGTGGTGGCGGCGGTGGCGGTGGCGGTGGCAGTGTGTGTGTGTAAGGGGATTGCAAGTTCTGATTTGTACGTGTGATTTTTTTTTTTTCATTAGCTACAGAACTCAGTAGTCAAATGAAATCTTAGCTAGAACCCAAATGCAAAAGATTGGAGGGTGGACACTGTTAGAAACAGGAATGGGGCAGAGTCTGGGACCCCACCCTCTCGGACCAGATTCCCCCCTCCTCCACCAGGAGGCCTCCCTGCAGAAGGCTGCAGCTAGCTGACAGGGTCTCCCACAAGCCTATGCGCATATCTCCTCCAAAACCACGTGCAATAACTTCACATTGGCAGCTTGCAGCTGGCCGTGCTGAGAGTATTGACACCACAGAAATGGGCAGACGCTACTTTTCCCTGGAAGGTGTTGTTAAACATTTATCAGCACGCCACTGCCGCTCTGCATCTCCCACCTGGGTCCTGAGGGATCTATGGAGGCCAGTTTCAAAACTCCCACTCTTTTCGGACCATTCTTGAAATCTTTATTATGACGTAAAAGATCTGAGTGGTACTATGGCCTGGCCACACATGCCAATGTAACTAAGTTCGCATTTAACTTCAGAAATAATGGCAGACATAAGGCCGTGACCTTGTAGGACCCCTGACTCGGACCTTTTCGTTTTGTATGAACAATTGCATCTGGCGGCAAGTCCTGTTAATACCCTCTATTTGACAACCGGCCTCAAAGCACATCTACCTGGTGGTTGTTCTTGAGGCTACTGCGGTGGAAAGAGCAGCACTCACTACATCGCTGGCTCCGTCTGGTCACCGCTCGTCTAGAGCACTGTCGGAACTTCTCCTGTACCAGGGCGGACAGTGAACAGGTTCGGCTTCGTGGGCCACACGGTCCCTGCCGCACTCAGCCTGGCCGTCGCGGCGCAAGCGCAGCCATAGATGCCTTGGGAACGGGCGTGGCTGTGTTCCCGTGAAACATCGTTTGTGAACACCAAATCCGAATTTGAATTGAACCTCGAATTTCACATACTTTTCATGTTATGAAATATTCTTCTTCCGTAGACTTTCTCCCAGTTATTTAAAAATGTAAAAAAATAAAAATAAAAAATACTCTGCTTGTGGGTCGTTGCAAAAGTAGGTGGTGAATCGGGTTCGGCCTGGGAGTCATAGGTTCCACTCCCTGCTCTAGGTGGCAGAGCGGCCCCTGGGCATTCTAGACTGCATGTCAACATGGCAACAAAGGGGTGGTGCACTTTCCCTCCTGTGTCCACGACAGACATCACTAATCCTTCTCCGTCGTCTTTGCTGCCATGCCCGAGCCTCGCAATCCTGAGCAGGTAATCCAAAGTATAAGGGAACTAGACTGGAACACGGGGAAGGGGTGACCAGGGAGGAAAGGGTGGGTAGGTCTGTCCCCAGGATAACAGAATTGACGGCCCTGACTCCAGGGCTCACCCTCTTAACCACTCGGCGAAATTGACCACCTCTTACACGCTATGAAGGAGCAGGGGACACCTTCCCTACTTTTGGACTTACCTTTTGCTCTGTCTGGAATTCCCAATCCCCTCTTTTGTCACTTGGCAAATTCCTACTCATTTTGCAAGACCTGGCTTAACATGACCTCCTCCTTGGAGTCTCCTCAACTCTTCCACACCAGATTAACCCGCTCCTTTCACATTCTGCATTTGTTCGGGGGGCTCTTCCCCATTTGCCTAGGGCCCTTCCAATGGCAGAAGCTGTGTTTTACCCATCTTGGTGGCCCCAGAACGTATCACAGGGCCCAGGATGTCATAAAACACTCACGCGATGGATTCATGCATCTGGGTGACCAGGGGACAACAATGCTGCTGGGAGGGGCGGCTGTTTCTCCCAAGAAACCACTCTGGCTCCAGGTGTAGCCAGACTCACTAGTACTTCCTCTTATCACTTCTGGTACTATGGGCAGTGGTTTTGATTTGTTCCTTTATTAACTCATTAACTCAACACATGTTTATTGAGACTCTACTCTGGGCAAGGCACTGGTTGGTCTTGAAGTCAGGAACAGAGGACACAGACTCAAAGCCAGAGCTGGAGACAGCAGGAGGGAGCAGGTGAAGGGACCAGGGCCACTCCACAGTGATATTCAGGTGTAAGACCTGAACTCAGATCTGCGGCATCATGTCAATGCTGTCTTTGGGGTGTTATCAAAGGCCACGAGATATAAACCCAGGCAAAGCCTACTTAATGGCAGAGAAATCTGGCTGGCACACCACTAATTGACACGCTCCAGTCTCCCTTGCAAACAGGCAGGCTACGTGACTCCATTCGGACCGAATGAAAATGGACAAGAGCAATGACTTCACTTCCTGGTCCATGCCTTAACACTTTCCCACACAGCCTCCGTGTCCCCTTTCCCCAGCTTGTGGCTAAACAGAATTATGACCAGCCTCCAAGGACCCAGAGGAAGGGAGAGCAGAAATATAGTAGGGGCCTGGGCCCGAGACGGCGTTTGGAGGTGAGCTTTCCAGGAAAGCCGCTAGACCAAGAACATGTCCATGGACTATGGTGTGAGCAAGAAATCAACTTGGACCATGTTAAGTCGCTACCATGCAGGAGTTGCTTGTTCCTGCAGCGAGCCTAGCCTGACTCATCCAGAAGCCCTCTGTGGCTGTCAGAGCCTCCGATCCCAACCCAACCCCCGCGAGGTGAGCAGCAAGGTGCTTGAGAAGCAGCAGGGGCTGTCCCTGGCAGCTCTCGCCAGTCCCAGGACCGAGTGCAGAAACTGTCACTCACCAATTATACAGAATGAGATAAGTGCCAGCTGTTTCCCCAGACTGTCCATGCTTTTTTGCAGAGGCGTTTTGGGTGTCTGAAAGGATAGGAACAGCGGGTGTGTTAGATGACACCCCAGCAGCACCCCACAGCTTCTGCCTGGCTCATTTGCATTTTGAGCCGTGACCATTACACAGGGGTACACGTATATAAAAAGTCATTGATCTCTACGTTTACTACCTGTGTACCTTACTGTAAATTATAGCTTGACAAAAATCCTAATGCCTTAAAGCACAAATTAATTTTTAAGAAGTCAACTCACATTAACCACACGATCCTCATCCTTTTTTTTTTTTTTAAATCCTCACCCGAGGACATTTTTCCATTTTTTGTTCCAATAGAGCGGGAGGGAGAGAGAGGAAGAGAGAGAGAGAGAGAAACATTGACGTGAAAGGGACACATTGAGTGGCTGCCACCCACATGACCCAACCAGGGCCGGGGACAAACTGCAACCAAGGTATGTGCCCTTAGCGGGAGCCGAACCCGGGTCTCTCTGGACCGCAGGCTGATGCTCTAACTGCTGAGCCAAACAAGCCAGGGCCGATCCTCATTCTTAATGGGTGGGCAGGGTTGTGTCACCAGCCGAGAATATCTCGAACCCAGCCTACAAGAAAACCAAAGCCCCCAGCTGCCCTTACCTCTTCAGCCCGCATCATCTTGAACACTTCTCCGAACTGAGAATGCTCCCCTGTTCCGATCACAACTCCCTGTGTTCAGGAGGGAGAAGTGTGAGCTCTACGGCTGGAAGCCTGCTGGGGATCGAAGCCAAGGCCCCCATGGCGCCCCAGGGCTTACCTGTGCGTTCCCATACTGAACCAGGGTCCCCATGAAGACAATGTTTCTCAGACTGGTGAGGTCCCCCTCGCCTGTCAACTGCATGTCCGTCTTACTGCATGGCTCAGCTTCTCCCGTGAAACTGGACTCATCTACCTGGAAGTCTGTGACCTAGGGGAGCAAAGGGCAAGGCAGTGGGATCTCCCTGTCACAGTGTACAGCTTAGGCTCTGACCACTGAGCCACACCGGCCAGGGCTGTGAACTGTTTAATTTTTTTTTTTTTTTTTTTTTTAATCCTCACCCGAGGATATTTTTCCATTTTTTGTACAGATTGAGTGGGAGGGAGGGAGAGGAAGGGAGAGACAGACAGAAACATCGACGTGAAGGGACACATCGAGTGGCTGCCATCCGCACGACCAACCAGGGCCGGGGACAAACTGCAACCGAAGTACGTGCCCTTAGCGGGAACCGAACCCGGGTCTCTCCAGACCGCAGGCCGACGCTCTAACCGCTGAGCCAAACTGGCCAGGGCTGAACTGTTTAATTTTTTATTTTTTTTTATTATTATTTTTTTTTATCCTCACCTGAGGACACTTTTTCATTCTTTGTTCAGATAGAGTAGGAGGGAGAGAGAGAGAAACATCGATGTGAAAGGGACACATCGAGTGGCTGCCACCCGCACGACCAACCAGGGCTGGGGACAAACTGCAACTGAGGTACGTGCCCTTAGCGGGAACTGAACCCGGGTCTCTCCGGACCGCAGGCGGACGCTCTAACCGCTGAGCCAAACCGGCCAGGGCCTGTGAACTGTTTTAAAAGCACAGAACGACATCTAACACCTTAAAGTCAACAGACAACATGGAATGCCTCGAAATCAGGGGACAAAAATCAGAACATGGCCCTGGCTGGTTTGGCTCAGCGGTTAGAGCGTCGGCCTGCAGTCCAGAGAGACCCGGGTTCGGTTCCCGCTAAGGGCACGTACCTCGGTTGCAGTTTGTCCCTGGCCCTGGTTGGTCATGTGGGTGGCAGCCACTCGATGTGTCCCTTTCACATCGATGTTTCTCTCTCTTGCTCTCTTCCTCTCTCTCCCTCCCACTCTATCTGAACAAAAAATGGAAAAAAAAAAAGTCCTTGGGTGAGGATAAAAAAAAAAAATTCAGAACATGACCTCGGATGCCTAGAGAATCGGAAAAGCTTTGAACGTGTAGTCCCTCTCAAAAAACATGCAAGTCTTATACCTTCATAGAATATTTTAAATTTGAATACAATGTTTAAAAAAACCCAAAAAACCTCAGGTAATGATAAATTTAGAATATACCTTTCAAAGTACCCGTGCCTTTCACCTAACATTCCACGTGCTGCCCACCTTGGAGAATGCCCGTATCGTCTGTGTGGTTTAGGCATCACTGAGTCAGGTTATTCAGTGACAGCCTAAGGTTATATCAACACCAGAAACATGGAGACACACACACACACTCCATAAAAGGAGGAGAAACGTGCTAACATTTCTGTAACACCTACTATGTACCCAGCCCGGCACTGAGCATGCCACAAAGCTTCTCTCATAATCCTCACACCCACCATGAAAGATGCTGCTATTTTCTCCATTTTACATATAGGGAAACTGAGGCACAGTGAGTAACTTGCTCAAGGTTATACAGCTACTTAGTGGCAGAGCAGAGGTTTAACCAAAGCTCTGCTCCCCAAAAGAGCACCTTCAGCCATCTTCCAAAGTGACTCCAGACTCAGTAGGTATCATTGAAGAGGTGAGTCTCCTGTGGCCAGAGCGGTAACAGGTACTTTGGAGGACACAAGGGGTCTAGGGTGGGCCCGACCCCTCAGGACCGTGTTATCACAGCATGTAAGATCAACTCAGAGAGAGAAGCCATCTTCCTGCAAACTCACAAGAGAACCATTACCGTTTCTCAAATAGGAGCCTGGGAGTTGTTGATTTCACATTTTTAGAATTCCATAACGATTTTTAAAAAACATGCCCACTACCATGGGATTCCAGGTCCCAAGATGGCAGGGGCTACCACTTGCCTATGTAATGACCGTCTCCCCGTTCCTCCCTAACAGAAGCCCCATGGTGTTGGGAGTAGTGACGCGTCCCACCATACAATCCTATTTCCCAGCCTCCCTTGCTTCTCCTAGGGTCTCCACAGTAAGACAACAAGAAGGAGTCACCATAGTCCTGGGGAAAATCTCTGAAAGCACCTGAGTTGACAGGCCCCTTTTGCCCTTCTTACCTTCCTCGTTCTCCCTGCCTAGCCACGGTCATCATGGCTGGAGTTGCAGAAGCCATCTGACAAGCATCAAAGGGAAGGCAGGGTGGTGGGCTGGGGGAGCCCCGGTCCTTCGATCCATGGTGGAGCCACCATGTTAGCCCTGGACAGTCCACTTTGGGACTCACATGATGTGAGAGAGGAAGAAACCCCTGGCAAACTGGAGCCAATAAACCCATTTATCTTAATCTATTACCAGTCAAACACAACTACCTCATGGGGGCAGCTCCTAACCCACAATGAAAGGGAAAAATAGGAGAACTGAGTCACCCAGTGTCACAGGCTGCTGACTCAGAGACCCTGGGCAGCAGACATTGGTACCACGTCCTGGAGGCAAACAGCCATTTCCTTCCCAGGAAGCACAGTCTAATGGGAAATAACAATAGTCTGAATAAATTGTACTTGATTTGAAAGTGTGGCTTAGGTTTACAGTTGTATGTAAGTTTGAAATACATGGAAATTGCACCTAACGTTATGCTTGTTCACATTTAAGTAACACTGTGATAAAAATAAGTCAACGCGGGGAAGAGAACCCCTCTAGTAACGGAGTGTGACAGATGTAATTAGAACAATCTGACGTTCTCATCTGTCTGATCTGCAGCAGCAGGTTGGGGAGTGGGAAACGGGAGGGGGAGTGGCTGGTGGGGGCAGGGGAGGGGATGAGCTGGAAGAGAAGGAATGTTTCTAGGAGGATCTGGGATTTGAAATGGACCTTGCAGGATGAGCAGGCATTTGGTGAGGGAATCAGGCAGGCTCTCTAGGGAGGGAAAAGAGGCAATTTGGGCCATTGATGGTGGGAGAACATGGCAATCACACACTTGATCAAAACAACTGGGAGATGGGGGAGACGAAGAAAAGCACGCCACCAGCTCTGAAAGGACAGACAGAAGCTGGAGCGTTGGTACCAGTTCACCCTCCTTGGAGTACAGGTTGCTGGGAGTGGGCAGAGGCGGGCGCTGTCTCGGGTGCTGAAGCCAGAGCAGGAAGGAGATATGCCCCCGCCCTCAGGGAGCACCGACAAGCAGACAGGACTCAAACATGACAGGAGGGCACAGGCAGGAAGTGTGGTCCACCTGGGGACACGTGTGAGGACCAGCTTGACTGAAGCAGAGCACTTGTGAACGGTGTGGTTGGAACCCAACTGCATTTGGCCTTCATGAAGAAATTGGGATACTGCCTTGTAAGTAATGAGGAACAAGGAAAAGTCTTGAGCTGGGAAGGGAAGGATGTGGGTCAGATATGGAAAAGGTAGGTCAGTTTCATTGGGAAGGAAAGCCCACAGTCAAAGACATACATCCCAAGTGAGGCAGAGGGAGGTCTCATGGCTGGAAGAGCCAGACAGAAAGGAGGAGGAGAGAATTACCAGCGACTGGAACTAACTAGACCTCTGGAAGCAGGCAGAGGTCGCAGAGGTTTATCGCCGCATCTATTGCACAGAACATTTTAAAAATATGCATGTTTGACGCTGATGATATTTCATTCAGGTCTACTTGGGACTGACAGGAGTCTAACAGGTCAGAGCTGAGTAAACACCTCAACCCTCGGAGGCAAGTCCTGAGCCTTAACTCTGCCTCAGATTTATCTGCTGTTTGTTTGTTTTTTAACTCCAGTCTTTACACTTTAAAAGTCTATTTGAATGCTCTGACTGCATGTCCAAAAGTCCCTATATCTCCATTCTGTTTCCCAATGGACCCCGGAGGGTTAGGGACTTTTTAAGAGGTTTTTTTTTGTTTTTTGTTTTTAAATCATAATTGTACTTGTGACAATAATTTGGGAAACTTTAGTTTTTCCACTTGTAAAATGAATGAATGGGGGGTTAGAATATCATTTTCCCAATTGCATTTTGCAAGACTCTCATTTGCAGGAAGTTAATTGGTGCTCTATGGAGAAAGGGTTCCATGGTGAAAAAAGTTTGGGAAATGGGTTGAATCAATGAACTGGTTTTCTTTACCACAGGATTTCTCAGAGCCTTTAGTATGTAAATAAGTGTTGTCTCTCCAAGTGGGGGCTGCAGTTCTTAAAATACCTCATGGAGCAAAAGTTGGGAGAGAGGCCACTAAGTCATTTCTTCCGGTGCTAACTCCTCTAAGCCCACCAAGAACACATAAACAAAACTCAGTTTAATTCTGGCTCTTGTATTAAAGATAAACTAAATGAAATATGACCTGCTTGCCTTGTTTCTTAGTTGGTCAATTCAACAAGACTTCAGTGGATGCCTAGTAAATGCCCAAAGAATTTTAAAAAAAATAAATTTTCTTTATTGATTTTAGAGAGAGAGGAAGGGACAGGGAGAGAGAGATAGAAACATTGAGGAGAGAGAACATTGATTGGCTGCCTCCCGCATGCCCCCACCAGGGATCAGGCCCAGAACCTGAGCATGTGCGGTGACCTCTTGGTGCCTGGGTCACTGCTCAACCACTGAGCCACGCCAGTCGGTAAATACCCAAATAATTTTAAGTCAGTCTCTGCTTCAAGATCTTTGGAGAAAAAGACCCTTGCAGGTGAAACAAATAGAGGGTACTAAATAAGATGGTGCTAAATTAGAGTACAACAGAAAATTCAGAGAAGAAATAATACTGCTGATATAATAATAATTAACATCTGCTGAGTTTGCATTCTCTCATGAAACCTTCACAGTTATCCCATGGAAAAGACTGCTCTGATTCCCATTTTGCAGATGAGAAAACCGAGGCCCTAAGAGCTTAAGAAACTTGCCAAGGCCCAAAGGCTCGGGCGTGTCAAAGATGGATCCTGGTGCATTCTCGGAAGCGGTCTGGGTTGGGGAAGGGGACCGAGCCAGGTCGTGAATGGTCAGACACGGAGTCTGGTCTCGATGCCTGTGCAGCAGGGAGCCACTGCAGGTTCCGGGCAGTAAGAGGCCCACTGGGAAGAGCCTGGGAAGAGGCCCCTACGAGGGCTGGGCTGAATGGATGAGATGGGAGAGATTCAGCTGGAGTGACAGCACCCGCAGCCAAAGCATGAGGATCTTTCACAGAAAGAACTGCTATTGCCCTGGCCAGTTTGGCTCAGCGGTTGGAGCACTGGCCTGAAGGCCAAAGAGTCATGGGTTTGATTCCGGCCAAGGGCATGTACCTCGGTTGTGGTTCGTCCCCAGCCCTGGTCAGGATCGTGCAGAAGGCAACCAATCAATATGTCTTTCTCACGTTGATATTTCTCTCTCTCTCCCTCTCTCCCTGCCTCCCTCCCACTCTACCTGAAGATAAATGGAAAAATATCCTCAGGTGAGGATTAAAAAACAAATAAAACAAACAAACAAACAAGAACTGCTATTAACTGGCAACACAGTGAAAACATCCCTCAGCCAGGTGATCCAAGTCAGTATCAGCAGTGATAAGCCACGGTGACAGCATGCACCCTTGTCATGATGTGATGTAAAGGGCACTACACCTCTATGGTCTTCTTCCCCCGAACCCATAACCTCAGTCTAACTGTAAACAAACAAACAAACAAAAATCAGACAAATAGCAGTTGCAGGGTAGTCTACAAAACACCTGACTGGCACTTCTCAAAATTGTCAAGGTCATCAAAAACAAGGCTGAGAAACTGTCACAGCCCCTTAGGGAGACCTGAGAAGTCACTGTAATGCGGAATCCTGGGACAGAAAAAGGACATTAGGGAAAACTGCAGAAATTTGAAAAAAGTGTGAACCCCACATACTTAAATATATCATATAATAAATAATATTAATTATTAATAAAATAACCATATTAATGGTTAGTAATCATTATTGATAACACTAATGCATCATTATTGGTTCATTAATGGTAAGAAACGTGCCATACTAATATATGATGTTAACAACCGGAAACTGGGTGTGGAAATACGCGAATCTTCTACACTAACTTCTTAAATTTTCTGCATTACTTTTCTGAAAATTAAAACTAAAGTCTATTTTTCTTAAAATGAGGAAAAGAAGAGAGAGATGAGACAAAGGTGACTTCCTTCAAGACAGCTAGCCAGAGAAGCAGAAAATGGGAGGGGGGAGTTGGGCAGAGAAGAGAATGCATGAGGGGGAGGTGAGTTTGGAGACGCTGGACTTGAGGTGGGTGTCTGTCCATCCATCTCCTACTACAGGCCAGGCATTCTTCTGGGCACTGGAATCCAGTGGTGAACAATACAGACAGACTCCCTGTCTTCATGGAGCTTATACCCCAGGTTGGGGGTGGGGGGGAGCAGTGGCTATAGACACAAAAGTAAATGAACATTAGAATAGATACCAGGGTAGCAGGGCATAGGGGAGGCCCCTTAGGAGAGCTTAGAGGTCAGGGAAGGCCAGGTACAGGGTGAGGAGAGGACAGAGAGCTGAGACCTCAGGAATGAGAAGGGCCAAGTCACGATGGCGGGAGTGGGTTTCAAGTGGCAGAAACAGCCCTAGTGCATGGGACCTCTGCATGGAGACACACCACAGGCAGTTAAAAGCTGCAATGCACCTGGCTTCTAGGTCTGTTAGACATGCAGCTTGGGCTTCCTCTGTCTAAAATATCTGATTTGTGTCCATTCTAGGTTGGCTCAAAAGCCACTGCCTCCAGGAAGCCCTCGGTGACTGCATTAGGCCAGGCAAGTCTGTTCTGGTTGGGAAATCCAGAATTTGCTGTCCTTTTCCCTCAAGTTCCCCCAGCAGTCACTGAACAGTCACCTGTCATGAGTAGATGTGGTTTGTCTGTCTGCTGTCAGTCTGGACGATAAACCCATGAGCACAGGGATCAGGTCTATTTTCTCCACTCAGTACCCTGTCTCCTCAGCACTCTGTACAGCTCCTGCACATAGCAGGTGCTCAAGAAATATTCGTTGAGAACCACACAATACCAGTGGCCACCAAGGGGGTGGCTCAGCCTGAAGACAGGGAACAAGAGCTCCAGGCTGAGGGCTCAGGAGCTTCCTGTCACTTCCTGCTCAGGTGCAGACAGAGGCTCTTCCCTGGCAGGTGCTCCTACCCCCGAGACAAAGCATTACGGGGAGCCCTAACAAACCCCATTCAATTCCCTTTTCATTTCGAAATGGGAAGAATAAAGAAAGAGCAGCGGCCCAGCTCTGCTGGCTGACTAGCTGCCCCGGTCGGCCCTTCCCAGGGGCCTCGGCCTTTGTTTTAACCGTGGGAAGAAAAAATAATGTCCTGTGACCCCCCACTATGCCAAAAGGGCTAGCATTTGGGTTGCTTATTTTAGGAACATTCTTGAACCTGCTGTTTCCTGGCTTCAAAATATATATAAGCTCTCCTGGATCTCAGAGCTTAAATGCTGATAAAACTATTGCACTGTGAATAAACAAAGTTTTGATTGTCCAATGGGGTTGCAAAATACCAAAAAGGACATCCGTAGAGTGCTCGCAGCCAGTCACTGGTTAAACCCTTGTGGTGACAGCAACCAGGTACAATTTGATTCATAAAGCAGGGCAGGAAGAAAACCAGTTAAGTTGTAAAGATATTATTTGGAGTTTAAAAAAATTATTTCAGCCCTGGCCGGTGTGGCTCAGTTGGTTGGGCATCATCCCATACACCAAGAGGTTGCTGGTTCGATTCCCAGTCAAGGCACATGCCCAGGTTGCGGGCTTAATCCCCAGTGTAGGAGGCTTGCAGGAGGAGGCCAATCGATGGTTGGCTCTCACATCGATGTTTCTCTCTTCTCTCTTCCTCTCTCTCTAAAAATCAACAAACTATTTAAAAAAAAAAATTGTTTCAAAGAACTGTTGCAGAGACCAGTAATGATAAACAACAAAATCAGTAGCTAATACTCGGTCACTGCTAACCCACATCAGGCATCGTGCCGAACATGCTGCAGGTCTCAGCTGGTTTCTTCTTCGCGATAACCCTGCACTATCCCCTTTGATAGACGAGGAAACCACGGCTCAGGGCAGCCAATCCCTCCCTCAAAGTCACACGCTGGGAGGTGCTGGGTGGGGATTTGAAACCCAGGCCCTCTGACTTCCAACACGTGCCCATCACTCACTGGTGCCAGGCACCATTCTGAGCACTTCGTATCTATGAAATCGTTTAATCCTTACAACCACCATTTGTACATTTTCACCCCCCCTGTATTTTACAGATGAGGAACCTGAGGCACAGAGAGGTTAAGTAACTTGCTGCAGGTCACACAGCTTGTGAATGATAGGCGCCAGGTTCAAACCCAGGCTAACACCCAGCCTCAGGGCACTAACCACTTAGGGTACTGCCTCTCCACAGCACCTGTGGCGGTGTCCTCCTTATCCGCTGGGCTGCCCAGATCAGGACCAACCCTGAACCTCTGGGATCCTCACGATGGAGGCAGAGCAATGTCAGACTGGCTTCCCCAGCCTTCTCTGGGGACAGCGGTTCCTCCAGTGGGGTCCAAGTGCCCCAGGCTGCATCCTGAATGCTGGCACAGGGAGGGGCAGATAGTAGGGACTCCATCCTGGCGGGAAGGAGCACCAGCATGAGCCTGAAGGACAATGCCCCCACGCTGCCCTGCCTGGAGATCCGAAAATCAGGGCAGAGGGGTGGGAGAGCCTGCCTGCCCCCCCCCCCCCGGCCCCTGCCTCAGCTTCAAGCCTGGCCAGAATGGTAAACGCAGGGCCCTGGGGTTGGCTCCTGGCCTCTTCTCCTCTCTGCATGCCCTGCCCTCCTTGCACCCTTTAACAACATGCTATTAACCATACAGTCCCTGAAAAAATAAATAAATCAGGCAGATAACCTGTGCTTCATCCTTTATCACTAAAAGCTTTGAACAATGCCCGGCCGGTGTGGCTCAGTCGTTGGGCGCTGTCCCATGCACCAAGAGGTCACTGGTTCGATTCCCGGTCAGGGCACATGCCAGGGTTTCGGGCTCGATCCCCAACCGGGGGTGTGCAGGAGGCAGCCAATCCATGTTGCTATTTCTCTCTCGTCCATGTTCCTATTTCTCTCTCCCTCTCCCTTCCTCTCTCTCTAAAATAAATAGAAACATAGTTAAAAGAAAAAAAGCTTTGAACAATTCTTAAGTATTCTTGGAAAGAATCAAAACCGATTACTCCCATCAACAGATCCCGGTGAACTTGACTGAACCTTTGCTGGGGTTATCTCAGAGCCTCGGGTATTGTTCCGTGACGCTGTGGCACCCTGGCACCCACAAGAGTTGGGAAAACAGCTTGCCCGCGCCCCATGTCCCCAAACGGAGCAGCTGTAAAAGCAGGTGCTACGTTTCAAGTCTTTGCTGGTTCTGGCTCCCTTCTCAGCCCCAAGCTGCTCGATACCGCTTATTTCGGACTTCAGCACAGCTGTCTCTAGGAGGAACGCTTGCCTCATTCCGTAGCCCCACACTGGTTCAATCTGCGGCTGAGGTCTGCGTTACACTAGCGGGTGGCACGACCAACAACGGTTAGGCTGGTAGTTACATTAATTTATGAAATACAATTTGAGGAGCTCTGAGCTTAAAAGGAGCTTGTTTGCTGACTCCCTGACTTCTTTGTTGCATGTGGATGTGTGTGCACAGGTGTGTGTGTGTGTGTGTGTGTGTGTGTGTGTGTGTGAATGAGAGAGTGCCTGACTCCAATAAGCTAAGTGTCTGCATATCCCATGGACCAGGGTCTGGGGACCCCCTTACCTCAGTGAGACGAATGTCTGCGGGGATCCGGTCTCCCATCGAGAGAGACACGATGTCTCCGGGAACCAGGTCTCGTGCCAACAGATGCTGGAGTTTTCCATCTCTTATGCTGCATTTGAAACGGTAAAAAGCAAAAGCACCCACATTGACATCCCATTTTTATGCACTCTGATACATTTGAACAAAGATGACAGAAACACACTTTTCTCTTTCAGTTATAGACAAACCTTTGTGCCTTTGTGGTATTACTATTTTTAAAATCCATATATCTTTCAAGAGCTTTGGGCAACGTGTGTGGTTTCTGGGAGACCCTGGTCCTCATCTGAAAAGTGGGGCTTTCACTGTTGACCCTGCCGAGAAAAGGCTGGGCCACAAGGCCTCCAGAAACCTCTGCGGGTTTAGGTCAGTGGTTGTAAAGCTTCTTTAATGGAACCAGTAGCTTGTATCTTCAGAGAAGACACCACTGCGTTGTGAAGAGCCCGTCTTGAGAACTCAGGGATGGCAGAGCCTCGTTGGTGCTGGGAGGAGCATCTTCAGCATCCAAGAAGCCCAGGATCACCTTGCCACAGGGCCATGACCATTCCCCTTGGCCATCAACCTTTAGACAACAGACGTGCTCCTGTGCACAGGCCCAGCTGGGATCCCACCCCACACCGCCCCTGGATGCTGCAGTGGCCTCCCAGCTGGCCTCCTGCCTCCCCTCTGGCCTCCTTCAATTCTGCACACAGCAGACAGCTCTTCAAACACAAATCAGACCAGAACTCCCTCTTGCTTCCAACCCTCCAACAGCTTTCCGATGACCTTGGAATCAAACCCAAAAGCCCTGCTACGGCCCTCTTGACCTGGACCTGCCCCTTCCTCACTGCTGCTGCTCCTTCCTCACATCAGCCGGCCCCTCTTCCTTGGTAACAGAATTCAATCTTGTTCAGGTATCCACCCTTTCCCCCACAACTGTGTACTCTCGGGACGGGCCCTGAATGGCTGAGATCATTGAAGTGATCCCACCTCCTACCCACAATTGGCTTAGGCACAGGTACATTCTGTAAGACTGGCCTATGAGACATGAGTAGACATTTGATGGGGCTCACGTATCTGTAAATACACACACACAGCCTTCTGTTTGACCTTTCATGTTTGCTTGTGATTGCTGGAGCTGTGGCAGCCACCTTGGGACCATGATGGGAACTGACTAGAGAACAAAGTCAACAAGCTGAAGATGGCAGAGTAAAGAAACAAAAAGACCAGATCCTTGGTGCCATCTTGAATTGATTAACCTCACTGTCCCCCACCCCCATCCCTTCCCATAAGTCAACACAATCTCCTTGTAGTTTGTGTAGCTGAGTTTTCTGTTCTTTGTAGCCAGCAGTACCTATCCGATTACGCCTGCTGTTCCCTCAAGTCTTCCCATGGCTGGCTCCTTCTCTTTCTCAGGCCTCAACTTAAATGTCAGATCAGGGTGGCCTGATAGCCAGCTATTTAAAGTTGTCCCCATTCCTCCACCAGTCACTATTGAATCTGTGGGTTTTGTTTGTTTTGATTTCTGTGTGGCTTTGGATGTTAGGGGGTCTTTTGGGCTTCAATGCAGCTGCTGCATTTCAAAATCTTGTTCACCGATGACAACCCCAGCACTATTTCTCCCAGCACACAGTAGGTGCTCAATAAATAGTTAACGACTGCACAAGGATGGAGGGAATGCAGGAAGAGTCTGCAGGAAGGTGTTTCTCCTAATCTGTGAAACAGGCCTTGGAGAATCAGAGCGCGAGGCTGTGTATCTGCAATGTTCTTTCAACTCTACTGGGCTGCCTGCCACCGCTGTTCTTGAAAATAAAATGCCTTTTAGAAGCAAAACTTCTGAGGACATCAATAATGTATCTATTCATCTAAAAGGCCAAGACTTGATATTTAAACTTAAGATTGGATCATCAAACCACATAAATCATTTACGCTTCCCTTTGCTTATAAGATCATGGCACACATCACACACCTGGATTTCTGACAGCCTTGCTCCTCCCATTATTAAGCCCAGATATGTTTACTGCCCCGATGACCTTTCTAGAATCGACTGATCCTCTCTTGTGGCTCCTCATTATCCTTTTTGTCTCTATTTTGGTATTCACTATTCTCTGCCTGTCACTCACACACTCTCACACACACACACACACACCATTCTCTGCCTATGTTACACACACATATGCACACATGCATGCCTGCTGATTCCTTGCGCGGGGGGTCTCTTTCTATCTGCCACTCTGTGGCTCAATGGTGCCAACACATACCCGAATATATGCTAAGGTTCTCTCCCAAGAATTATCCTTCAGAAAATAGTTACCGTACGTTGGAGTCCTTCCAAAGCACCTCAGATCATGCGATGCTTATAATTATGTTCATTTGAGCAGCTGTGCATGTTTGGGAAAGACACAGGACCATGACCCTGACATGACTGCCACCTGTCCTGGCAGGGATGAGGTGGCAAACTCTGACCTTCTCTGAAATCATTTCATTTTTACAAGAGGAGTCCATGTACGGATTGACAGCATACTAAACATGAAATGAAGAAAAAGCCAGGCCTACAACAGGCCCCTTCCGTGTCTGCTGGCGCCCTCTGCCGAGGGCAGTGGGCTTTTCAAGCGCTCCCGGCCTGAGCTGTCCAGAGCGGTGGCTACTCACCCCAAATGGCTGTTTTAAAGTCAAATGAAATTAAGATGAAGGGTTCCATTCCTCAGTTGCCCCGGCCACATTTGGACGACAAGCCCAAGGACACAAGTAATACATCGGCAGGATGGAGGCCAGGCCAGAACCTCAGTAGGCCATGGTTCTCCTGTATCACGCTACAAAGGATACAAATGCCAAATTGCCCAACGCACTACTGGCCCACTGGCTCCTCTGCGGGACCAGAAAGTCCCAGACGGCCTCTGACTTACCAGTTACATTCAGGAGGGACCAGCTTGGTCAGCTCTTCCAGAGACTTCTCCGACCTGTACTCCTGGCAGGAAGCACATCAAACATGCTGTTAAAAAGTGGGAATTCCACCAAGTCCCTGCCATGCCAGGGTCACCCCAACCGGGACCTCAAGAAATAAGTACACACCTGGATGAAGGCGACACTGACCACGATCACCACGGCCTGGGGAGGAAATGGGAGGGGCGTTAACACCCGGCTGCTCAGCCAGTGGGTGAGTCCATGGGAGGGAAGGAGGGGGGCACTGTCTTTCAAAATAGATAGAGTCCCCCTTTTTCTTGCAAAATAAGTGTATGGTGCAGAAACTTAGAAAAGAGATAAGCAAGCAAGCAAGCAAGAAAGAAAGAAAGAGAGAGAAAGGAAGAAAGGAAGAAAGAAAGAAAGAAAAAAGTAATCACCGCAAATCCCACCACCAGAAGTTGGGTTTGGGGGTAGTAGCCCTCCAGATTTTTCTGCACAGACACCCCTTTAACACGGGATCCTATAGTCCAGAGACACTTTCCCAGACTGCCTTTTCACTCAACAACATATTGTAAACACCACTCCACATCAGATGATGCGGATCTCACCTCGGCCCGTTGACCAGAAGCAGCAGGTTTCATTATGTAGAAAGAGTCCATTTTTGTATTTTAAAAGAGCACTTGACAGATAGAAGGAAACCAGAATGATATCCATCAGAAGGCGTTTGGTAGAAGCCAGCCATGAGAGGTCACATATTGTGTGATTCTGTTTATATAAAATATCCAGAACTGGCAAATCCAGAGACAGAGAGCAGAGAGGTTGTTGGGAGCGGAGGAGCGGGGTGGGGAGCGACTGTTCAATGACTGTGGGGTTTCCTTTTAGGGCAACGAAAACATTTTAGAACTAAGAAGAGGCGGTGGTTGTACAACATTGTGAATGTACTAAATGCCACTGAATTGTTCACTTTAGAAGGATGGATTTTTCACCTAAATATGTGTGTGTGTGTAAATATATATATTTTTAAGGTGCTCAGTGCTTCTCTCTAGCTAACAGATTACAAACAATGGCTCTTTGTACCATGTGCACAGCCAGGATTGAGCAATCCCATCCCAGGTCATGGGAGAGGAACTCATCACCACAGTGTTCCCAGCAGCACAGGACAGAAGCCACCTGTGTGTCTATCCATCAAGAGCACAATGGCCAAATAAACCAGGACACCTCTATATGCGGGCAAGAAAAATGTGGAGTTGCTTTCCTTTCTTTCTGCTCCGTTTTTCCACTTCTTTCCTCTACTGCCAAACTCTTTTTTTCTTTGCATAATAAATAAGCAAACATTCCGCAAGCCCCTGGGCAGCTGGGTCGGGGGTGGGTGCTGCTCCCGGTGTGGGGCACTCACCATGGTGATACTGATGGCGTCCTCGTAATTCTTCGTGACGATGCTCACCAAGGCAGAGCCCAGCAGCAGCAGGATCAGGGGGTTCTTAAACTGAAAGATGAAAGCAGGGTGGGTGGGCTCTTCTCTGGGCTTCTTACCGCGCAGCGGCGTGTGTGACACAACTCCTTCCTCAGAGCCAGGCTTCCAAGCCAACGACTGCGGTGATCAAAGGGCCGGGGAGAAAGACCACCGCCATCCAACGTTCTCCTCCACCTGACATGCCGCCACTGCATTTCCATTGGCTTCCTGGGGCTCAGGCCGCAGACAGGAGATAGACCCAAAGGGAAGAACACACCACGTGCCACTAGGGCTGCCTCTGGCCATGGGAAATCGGACTCTTCCTGGCTTGTGGACCCCCAAGCCCACCTATACAGGGCGACAGGCAGCAAGGGGTCTGTTGAAACCTTACTGTGCAGGGGAACCTGTGCTACACTGGAGAAACAGTGACAATAAAAACAACCAACATTTACTGGGCACAGGTACCTGTTATTATTCCTGCTTGATACGTGAGCGACCTGAGGCTCTGAAAGACACTGAATTTCCCAAGGATGCATGTCGGTCAGACTCCATCCCTTGTTACTCCATTCAACTGCTACGCTCCAATCAGGGCCAATTTATAGATACGGGATGGGGGGTGGGACAACCTTTATTGAGCACCTTAATGTGTGCTAAGCTTCTTCCTATGGAAAACTCAGAGCAATGTTTGTGAATCCCATTTTCTAGATGAGGAAAGTTGAGGCTCAAGGAGGTTCAATAACTTGCTCAAAGTCAGGCTAGAAAGTGGGATTTGAACCTTGACAGCCTGACTCTAATAATATACCTTTGCACTATGATTCCAGGCCGCTTGTCTTGGGCCATGCTCAGGTAGAATTCCTAATGGTATTTCTACCTGAGATGGAGAAGTGGGGCTACCTTGCAAAGTAGAGAGTTCCCCGTTACTGGAGGAGACAGACAGCAGGGGCACATGCCTGGCACATGGCAGGTGCTCAGCGAATGTAAAGAATGAATAAGTGAGTACAGATGGACTTTCGGTACTCGCCAAGGGGGCGTGGATGGAACATAGCCATCACGAGCTGCCTCCCAATCCTGCAAAGATCCCCACAGATGGACCCCTGAACTGACAACGTTAAGATGAGTAACAGGTTCCCCACTCCTAGAAAGTGGAGCGATGTTTATTTCTGGAAAGGCCCTGGCTAGAGGCTGGAGGAGAACCCTTGTTGACAGGCAGAGGCAGGAAGGAGGATGGCTGGGGAACTGGTGGGGGTCGGAGGACTCCTAGTGGAAGGGGCAGGCAGGGCAGAACTGAGGACAAGCTGTAGGAGGAAAATTTGCCCCACAGCCACCATGTCAGCCTCCTTCCCTGAACTCCAATTTCCAGGAACCTCCACTGTCTCCTTCCAACATCGGGGTTCCAGGAAGCTTTGAGCTAGCCAGAGCCACCTACATCCAGAAGACTACTTTGCTGCAAACATGCCTCAGTGGATGACACCCCCAGTGCACTGAGAACCAATCAATGAGCAGGGTGGGGACTGGAGGACAGTGGCCGGTGAGGATGCTGCAAGGAGTGTTGTGATTGGTCCCTGAACCAACCAATCAAGAAAGCTTTAAATGCTGAGCCAATAGAAGGCAGGTGAAGCCTGGATAGCCCTGGGGCCCAGAGACTGGAGAGGCAGGTGTCAGGGATGGGAAATGGGGTGCAGAAGGCCAGGGAAGGGAAACCAAGGCAATCTGAATGTCTTCAGGCATCTAGGAAATTCTGCCTGTTAACTGTGGCTTTCTGAGCTGGTGATGGGGTGTTAACTTCCAGACTGACACTTGAAGCCATGTCTATTTCAGAACTTTCTTTCCTCTTCCCGGTGGTTTCCAGGCATTTGGTGTGTGCACCCTGCATTCAGCACCCTGCCTGCACCAGAGGCAGCAGTGAAGAAGGGCTGGGGCCCCAGAGCCAGACACTTGGCTTCCTGTCCAGCATTGTCACTTACAGCTGTGTGGTCTTGGGCTCCAGTGGCCAGATAAACAACAGTACACCCAGTAAAATCTGAATTTCAGATACACAAAAAACTTTTTTTCTTGTTCTTCATAGAAGTAGGTCCCATGGAACATTTGGGATCTATTTATACTGAAACGTTGTTTTTTTGTTTGTTTATCTATCAAAAATGCAAATTTAAAGGGACATTGTGTGTCTCAGTTTGCTAAGTCTACACAGCTTGGAGAAATAGTTCAATTTCTCTGTTTTCACCCTTCTCATCTCAGAGTGAAGATCAGGAGGAAGATAAAGTAAGTTAATGTTTACTTTTTCACTTACTCAGTTAGCATGGCGCCTAGCAGGTGGAAAACCCTTGGTGAGTGTAACCACTTCCCCTGACCGCGGCGGCCTGGGTGGTCAGTGATGTACACGTGGCCGTCCCTCCTGCTGGCTGAGAGCAGCCTGAAGGCAGGGGAGCCTTTTCTACCTTTGTAGTACAGCCGCCCAGGCCTGGGACTGCTCCAAGGACACCCTCAGTGAATACTTAGAGAATGAGTGACTGCCCGCCCTCCCCGGGTCACACACAGGGAGTGACGCCGACCGTCCTACCTGTTGGAGGTACCTCTTCCACACGGACTCACTCTCCTCAGTGACGAACTCGTTCCAGCCGTGCACCAGCCTGCGCTGTTTCACCGAGAACTCCGACAGCCCTTTCTCAAAGTCCACCTAGAGGGATGCAGTCAAGCGCAAGCTCAGGACCAGTCAGCACCACGGAGCCCAAGCCACAGAACCCCCACGCTGGAAGCCCGCCGCCTGCAGGACGGACGAGGAACATGGGCTGCTCCAGCAGGAGAGGGGACTCGTTCAGAGACCACAAGCACATAGGGACAGAGAGAGAGAAGGAAAACCCCACAGTCCGATTCTTATTCGATTAGATCAAACTCCTGCCCTACAATGATAGCACGAAAAAGCAAACCCGGGCCCAAATGTCAACAAGTGCCATTGTCGCAGGAAATGGAGAGAGTTTCTTCTCGAAGAAAATAGGCCTTGGGAATGTCAAATGGTACAGCCATGTAAAAGAGGGTATGGAACCCGGCCGGTGTGGCTCAGTGGTTGAGCATCAACCCATGCACCAAGAGGTTGCCAGTTCGATTCCCGGTCAGGGCACATGCCCAGGTTGTGGGCCTGATCCCCAGCGGGGTGCATGTAGGAGGCGGCCAATCGATGTTCTCTCTCGTTGATGTTTCTGTCTCTCTCCCCCTCTCCCTTCCTCTTTCTCTAAAATCAATAAAGAAAAAAAAATTAAAAACAAAAATGGTATGCAGTTTCCTCAAAATATTAAAACAGAACTACCACACGATCCCCAATTTCACATCTCGGTGTAGATATACTGAAAGCACTGAAAGGAATCTGGACGAGAGTCTGTGACGTGGGTGCGTAGCAGCTCTATTCTCAACAGCCCAAAGGTGAAGCAGCAGGAATGTGAGTTACTGGCTGCTGGGTGTCAAGTTTTGTAAGATGATTGAGTTCTGGAGAGTGGGTACCAAAGGGTGCACGTACCCATCACTATCGAACTGCACACTTGCAGATGCTTACAATGGTCAATTTTATGTTGTGCATTTCACCACAGTTAAAAATAAAATGAGAATTGGCCAGTTTGGCTCAGCGGTTAGAGCGTCGGCCTGCGGTCCGGAGAGACCCGGGTTCGGTTCCCGCTAAGGGCACGTACTTCGGTTGCAGTTTGTCCCCGGCCCTGGTTGGGGTCCTGTGGGTGGCGACCAGTCAATGTGTCTCTCTCACATCGATGTTTCTCTCTTTCTCTTTCCCCCTCTCTCCCTCCCGCTCTATCTGAAGATAGATGCAAAAATGTCCTTGGGTGAGGATAAAAAGTAAAAATTAAAAAAAAAAAAGAAAAACAAAAACAGAAAGAAGGCCTGTCCCTACATACAATACTAGCTAAAATTATTATATTGGGCACACACTGTGCCTGCCACAATGTCAAGCTCTTTACACAAAGTAACATTCAAGTAGCTCATCTGAGTCAGTAATTATGTCAGGAAACTTTGGTGTTTTGGTTGCAACAAAAGTATCCTTGTTTTTAAAAAAGTTGACAAGACTGCTCTGCCAGGTGGCAGAGGTGACAGAAAAATCCAAGTTGATTTCCAGATTCCTTTCAATAGAGAAAGAAATCAAGCTCATTTTCAAGGGAGGGTAAAAGGTCTAGGCAAGGAAAGAAAAGTAACAAGCAGGACTTGAATCTAAACAGACTTCTGAATTATTCTCAAGGAAAGATGGGCACGAAACACTGACAGCCAACTTCCTTGAAACTGTGGCGTGTACCCTGTTATTAGTGAATTTTTATATGCTTTCCCCAAGTGTGGTGGGTTAGGAATGAACATACAAACACAACATTATGTTTTCTCCGTCAAGATGATTAAAAACATGAAGCAAGCAACATCCTTCAGCCTCAGAGGAGAGCTTCATGGAGTGGGGGTGGGGTGTGTGTGTGTGTGTGTGTGTGTGTGAGCGTGTGTGTGCTTTGTTTTGTTTTTTTCAGTTTTGCACTGGCCAGGAATTCAATAATTCATATTCACTCGAGAAACACTAGAATTGGGTTATTGGAACTGGCAACACCAGGGATGATAAAAGGTGAAGGGTGTGACTAGGGGATGGTTAAGAGTTTGAGCTTCGATGTCAAAACTCCTGGATCCACCTCTGGCTGTGCCGCTGTGCAGCTGCGTGGGGTACAGCCTGTCCGTGTCTCTGACCAAGAGCAACATGTAACTGAGTGTCTGGGGGGGGGGTGGGGTGAAGACCCCCTGGTGAGGGCCTCACAAGGGTTAGTTCTGTTGACGTCAGTGCTGACAATATTCCACAGGGGACATCAGAACAGTTCAACTTCAATAGTATTTTTGTTTTTTTGAACAATGACAATAAAAAGGTATTATAGCACTGAATTCTAAAGCGGCTTTCAGGATTCTGGGTTCCTCTCTTCTTCATCTGAAAACTTGCCCGCAACCGGCATCACACGCCAATCCAGTTCTTACGTAAAATGCTTTGGCCAACTCCACTTTGCTGTATTTGCTGGCCTCCCTGGGTGTCAGAGCGATCACTGTCTTCTCTTTTTCAATTGCTTTCAATTCATATTGTTCATCGCACTGCAAAAAAAAAAAAAAGCAGATTGCTGTTAAGCAAGTTGAGGTTTTATACTGATGTATATTTTCTTGTTGTTAATCCTCACCCAAGGATATTTATTCATTGATTTTTTTTAGATTGATTTGGAAGGGAGAGGGGGAAGGGGGTAGAAGGGGGGGGGAGAGAGAAATATTGATGTGAGAGAAACACATGAAATGAATCAGTAGCCTCCCGCATGACCCAGACTGGGGCCAGATTGACCCTGCAACCCAGGCATGTGCCCTTGACCGGGAGTCAAACCCGAGACCCCTCTGTCTGAGGACTGATGCTCAACTGCTGAGCCAGGGCCTGACGCATCTTTTAAAAGTATAATATACACAAAGAAAGTGCGCAAATCTTAACTGTACAGATCGAATCTCACAAACTGGTCCATAAAACCAGGCTCCAAATCAAGAAACAGATACTACTGCCCCCAGAGCTCCTGCGTGCTACCTAAGCCCCCGGAGGGCAATGGCCATCGTGATCTCTGTCACCATAGGCTAGTTTTGCCAGGGTATGAACTTTATATAAATGGTCACATGTAACACATACTCTCACATCTGGTTTCTTTCATTCAGTGTTGCCAGTGAGAGTCATGCAGCAATGGTTGGCTAATTCTCAGGGTTGCACAGTATTCCACTAAGCATAGCAACTCCTCCCATCCATAGTTTCATTTATCCGTGGTTTTAACCGTGGTCCGAAAAGAGTAAACAGAAAAGTTCAGAAAGAAACGATTTATGCCCTGGCCGGTTTGGCTCAGCGGTTAGAGCGTCGGCCTGCGGTCCGGAGAGACCCGGGTTCGGTTCCCGCTAGGGGCACGTACTTCGGTTGCAGTTTGTCCCCGGCCCTGGTTGGTCGTGCGGGTGGCAGCCACTCGATGTGTCCCTTCACATCGATGTTTCTCACTCTCTCTCCCTTCCTCTCTCTCCCTCCCACTCTATCTGTACAAAAAATGGAAAAATATCCTTGGGTGAGGATAAAAAAAAAAAAAAAAAAAAAGAAACGATTTATGCCCTGACCGGTTTGGCTCAGCAGTTAGGGCGTCGGCCTGCGGTCCAGAGAGACCCAGGTTTGGTTCCTGCTAAGGGCATGTACCTCGGTTGCAGTTTGTCCCCAGTCCAGGTTGGGTCATGGGGGTGGCAACCACTCGATGTGTCCCTTTCACATTGATGTTTCTCTCTCTCTCTCTTCCTCTCCCTCCCTCCCACTCTATCTGAACAAAAAACAAAAAGTCCTCGAGTGAGGATTAAAAAAATAAAAAAGAAAGAAAAAAAGAAAACTATTTATAATTTCTAGTTGCTCGCTGTTCTGAGTGGTGTGATGAAATCTCGCACCAACCCACTCAATCCTGCGCGGAATGTGAGTCACCCCTCTGTGCAGTGTATCCACGCCGTGTATGCCCCCCACTCACGGATCTGATCTCACTCACAGCTATCATTGATCTGATCGACTGTCACTGTATTGCAGTGCTTGTGTTCAAGTAATCCTTATTTTACTTAATAGCCCCAAAGCACCAGAGTAGTGATACTGGCAATTCAGATATGCAAACAAACAAACAAACAAAACGTCATAAAGTGCTTCCTGTAAGTGAACAGGTATGTATGTACCAGGATAAAAACATAGTATATACGAAGGGTCTGGTACTATCTAAGGTTTCAGGCATCCCCTGAGGGTCTTGGAACGTATGCCCAGCAGATAAGGTTCTGCTGTTGCTAGACATTTGGGTTGTTTCCAATTGTTGGCTAATATTGACGGGTCTGTTTTTTAAGCAATCTTTTTAGTAATGATCGCTCCTCGGATAAACCTCATTGGCTATGATACTTAAGCAATCTTATTTAAGATTGGAACTTGCAAAGCTGACAGAGCAGGGCAACAATTTACATATTTAGAGCCCTGGACCTTGAATTTCTGGGATTCTCCGTCAAGCATGAGGCATGTTTTAGAGAGTGCCCCCTGATGGCGACAGGTGGTATCACAGCCTGTTTTATGAGTCCTTTGAGTGACTGACAGGCCTGGGAAGAAGCCACATGAAATACCTGGAGGGCATGGGAAGCTATAACACAGAGGAGACCTCAGAATCAGGAAAATATGAAGTGTTTTTGCAAAATTATTCTGAGTATCCCTATACCCAGGACATGATAATCATCTTTTTTCTTTTTCACCAGGGTGTTGGGCACTGGGAAGGAGGAAGGGAAGAAAGACATGGGCTAACCTCTTCCCTCTTCCTTCAGCTGGAACAGAAGTGGCAAATTCCTCTTTTCCTTCTTGCCAAATCACCCCCTCCCCCAACACACACAGGGCATCTCCCAAATGTCTGACTTGCTTAGAAATGTTCTGCTAACCACGTCCATCCGCAGGGATGCTCCTCACTTAGGCCAGTGACCAGGACACACACAGTGATTACACAGGTCATTCAACAGGCTCCTCCATCATCTTGAGCTTTCCTTAAGTCACCGTTACGATCACTGTATGTCATTCACTTTTAAGAAAAGTGTGTCTCATAGCATGACACAGAATATAAATTCTGTTCTCAAGGGCTGGTGCCTTGGTACCAAATAAAGTGCTCAGTTCCTGCTCACACCACAGACGGACGCATCCTGGGGTTTTAGGACCTGGCCCCATGGCTGGTCTTGGTCTTGCCATTTCTTTCTGGTTATGACCATACCTGATTCATTTTTTGTACAGCATCCCGAGTGACCCTGGAAAGCATACATCCAGTCCTCCCTCTCCCTCCCCCCACCTCTATTTCTCTCTCATACACACACACACACACACACACACACACACACACACCCATGCTTGAAGCACTTGGAGAGGCTCCAGTCGCTCTCAGGAGGACAACCCAACAGTCTTCAATAAGGCTTCAGCAGACCCCACTCATGTCCGTCCCCTGCTCTCCTTTACAGAATCCTGGTCTTGTTGGGGCAGCAGCACACCTAGCAAAGAACCTGCTTCCTATGCCCATGAGACACAATGCTGTCCATTGAAGGAATCCTGCGTCCCCCAGAAATGGGCCTCTCTAGTGACCCTGAAGGAGTCCCATGCACATTGTCGTGGCTGCCACACCATACTCTAAAGTCAGCCAGGAGCGATCTGTCCCCAGGAGACTTTGGCAATGACTGGACACATGTTTGATTATCATAACTGGGGGGTGAGGGTGTTACTGTCATCTGGTCTGTAGAGGCAGACATTCTTCCAAGCACCCCACAGTGCACAGGACAGCGCCCCACTACAAGGAGCGGCCTGGTGAGAAACTCTGCTTTTGAGATAGATGGATTATTCTGTCTTGACATCTTCCCAGACCAGATTAGTCAACCTGCTCTACCCTCTCAGCATCCTGACCTCTCCTTGATGCCACCTGCACAATCACCAACAAGTGATTATCACTTAATTGCCTTTTTCTGCTCACAATTCAGCCACTCCGGAAGGTGGAGCCAGTGTCTGGTACACCAGAGCTGCTCCCTGAGCATCTGTCGATCAGATCAGGGCCCTCCTGGAAATGCACATGTGGTTGGTTCCACTGGACAGGTGACTGGGTACATGCTCTCAGCCACGAGTCTCAGTTTGCGTGACTGTAATGTCCTCAGCTGCAAAATGGGGACGATGGTGTCTACCTGGTCATGCTTTTGCAGAATCAAGCCACTACATGCATGTCCATGCAGCCCTGACCTTCTGTGAGCTCCCAGTGAAGGCCGGCTAGTGCCTGCTGTGGGGACCAGGCCTCCAGCACCTGGCTGGAAACAGCGGCAGTGGCTCAGCTACGTTTAGGAAACGCAAGAACAGGAAGGAGCAGAGAGCAACAAAGAGCACACCATTGGAATGGCTCAGACCAGGGCTCACACCCTGCTGTGTCACTCACCAGCCCTGTAAGCAGGGGTGATGGTCTGTGTGTCCCTGGGCAGTTTTGAAGATTGAAAACAAAAAACAAAAACAACTTTGTAAATGTACCTCACATGCGGCAGGTACGTCCACAAAGGGCCAGGAACTAAAGAATCAAAGTCAGATTTCCTGTATTTCTTCTCACCAAAGAAGATGCACTTTCCTCCACCCAGAGACAAAGCTCCACACCCAGGACAATGGGCATCAGACCACCTTCCACCTGGACCATGTCACCTCCACACAGGCAGGGACCTACAGATGCTATGCTGTCTTCAGCAAAGACCCCTCTGTGTGGTCTCACCTCAGTGACCTACTGGAGCTTGTGAGCAAAGAAACTCCTGGTGATCTCATACCCACGGAGCCCGGACACCCACATGCCCCACACCACAACCCAACCCAGGACCACTAGCATGTTCTGATTGGCTTCCCAGTGGCCATCACCCTCCTTCTCTTCCTCTTCCACCACTGCTAAGCCAAAAACCATGCTGCCAAGACAGAGAAGACAGCCACAGCCCTGGCTGGTTTGGCTCAGTGTCAGCCTGCGGTCCAGAGAGACCCGGGTTCGGTTCCCACTGAGTGCACGTACCTCGGTTGCAGTTTGTCCCCGGCCCTGGTTGGTCGTGCGGGTGGCAGCCACTCGATGTGTCCTTTCACATCGATGTTTCTCTCTCTCTCTTCCTCTTTCTCCCTCCCACTCTATCTGAACAAAATGGAAAAAAATGTCCTTGGGTGAGGATAAAAAAAAAAAAAAAAAAGAAAATGGTTAAGATGGCAAACGTTATATAGATTTCACCACAATTAAAAAAAAAAAATCCAGAACAACAACAAAGCAACTCCCCTGTCTCGGTGGGTCAAGACTAGCAGGCGTTTCCACCCTTTCTGGGGAATCGCTGGGACCCCCAGCCAGGAGCAGAGGATCTGCTCACCATGGGGGCAGAGTCTGAGCCCCAAGGGGGAGGGCACCTGGCCTCCGGGTAAAAGCCACCTGCACACTCCCAGGTATGTGACAAGAGAAATGCAAACGAGGCCAGGAACAAACACAGGCGCACGGATGTTCGCAGCAGCACAACGCACCACAGCTCAAACGTCCAACAACGCGTGATAGACAAATCAGATGTGCTCCAGTCACACAGTGGAAAAGTATTCCGCCACAGGAGGGAAGGAAGGGCTGACACCTGCTACGTTATGGGCTGAACTGTTGTCTCCTCAAAACACAAACCCTGCCCTGGCCGGTTTGGCTCAGTGGTTAGAGCATCGGCCCGCGGATGGGAGAGTCCGGGGTTCGGTTCCCGTAAGGGCACATACCTCGGTTGCAGTTTGGCCCCGGCCTCCATTGGTGTCATGTGGGTGGCAGCTAGTCAATGTCTCTTTCTCACATTGATGTTTCTCGCTCTCTTTTCCTCCCCCTCTCCCTCCCGCTTTATCTGAAGATAAATGCAAAAAAAAAAAAAAAGTCTTTGGGTGAGGATAAAACAAAACAAAACACAAATCCTGAAGTCCTAACCCCCAGGACCTGGGGGGGGGGGGGAGGGATGGGAGTGACTGTTAATGGGCGTGAAGTTTCCTTTGGGGGTGACAAAAATGTTCCGGGACCCTCTGTTGGGGGTTCCACTAGCAGCAGGGGGTCACACAACCTTGTGAATGTTCTAGATGGCACTCAATTGTTCACTTTAAAATGGTTAATTTTATGTTATGTGGATTTTACTTCAATAAAATCATTTAAAAATTAATTTTACTTCAATAAAATCATTTAAAAAGCCATTTACAGGCCACAGATAGAAACTCCCTCCACCGCCATGAACTCTCTGGAGGTCTCAGACCTCCGTCCTGCCCCACCCGGCCTTCTATCTCCTCTGTCTTCACTCTCTCCAGGAACATGTCGATACTGTCCTGGGTTTTCCACTGGGATCAGGGCCGTGCAGTGGAGATGTCCACACTCACGCCTCCTGTTGTCCGTAATCAAGCTCAGTAACAAGTTGTCTACACCCGCAGCCTCTAGTTTTCCACCTCCCAACCACTTCTCAACCCCCGTCACGGGGTCTGGCAGGTCCCTCCTGTGTTCCGGGGCTGCTGGGACGTGGCCTGGGCCCTGGAACATCACCTGCGAGGGCTCACCCCGTCTCACTGCAAGGCTGTCATACTCAGAAAGTCACGACTGAGCACGTGGCCTCTGTCCCGCCTGCAGGGGGGTGGCTTCTGCTCAGGACGCTCACGTGTGGCCCTCTTACTCCCTTAAGAACATACTTCGTAGGTGTCTGTCGGCTTGAATCACGGCATGTTCCGCTGGTGACGAGTGGCACGCCCTGATGGAGGTCAGGCGCCCTCGGGGGCACCCCTGATTCTCACTTCCTGTCAAACCCGATTCAGGGGGAGCCACCCCTCCCTTCTTTGGGTCTCCGTTTTTTGTTTTTTAAGTTCTTTTTTAAGGTGAGATCCACATAACAGAAAATCAACCATTTTAAAGAGTTCAGGGACACTTAGCACATTCCCAGTGTTGTCCCACCACCACTTCTTTGGACATTTCCACCACCCCAAAAGGAGACCTCATCTCCAATTCCAGTCGCTGCCCATTCCCTCCCATCCCAGCTCCTAATCCACTAATCTGCGGTCTGTCTCTACGGATTTACCTACTTTGCATATTTCATATAAATGGAATCACACAATACGTGACCTTTTGTGACCCCCACAGTACTGTTTGACTGGGGCAAAAGGACCCACGCTGGCTGCCAGGGCAGGCAACAGTGAGTGGGCCTTCCTGAGCCGCAAGCAAATGGTCTGCAACGAGGACATCTCAGAGCGGAGGCTGCTGGAGGGGGCCGCACAGGGCACCTGGGGGTGTTCCGGCCTCCCTGGGCCAGAACGGGGCTTTCTCTGCCCTTCCAACTGGCTCAGAGATTCAGTTCATTTCACACACTGACAGTGTTAGACCCCAATGATTGCTTCCCTGTTTAATGACTGATACATTTATTTCTTTGACATATTTATCCGAAACCACCCCTTGGCTGCCTCAGTTTCCCCCTCCTGAAAGGGGGGGTTATAACAGTAGAGACTCCAAAGCTGGAGAACCCCAGGGACCTTGCAGAAATGTGTCTGCCATGGCCTATCCCCAGGCCAGCTGAGGAGTGGGGCCCAGCCATCAGGACGCCTACAAGCCCCAGGTGAGTCTAATATGCAGCCAGAGCCAAGCTGAGGACACCTGGCTGCGAGCTGCATCCAAAGGGCAGCCCCATGGAGTCCTGATGTCCTGATCTTAAGGGGCCGCCATGTTGGAGGATGGAAAAGCCCATGGCCCACAGGCCAAGCATCAGGTGGGGAGTGCCTGGGGCCCGGGAAAGTCGTGGGAGTCCAAGCAGGGAAGGGTCTTTCTGCTTCCCGAAGGAGAGGTGAGGGTAAGACCTGGGGCAGCAGGTGCCCCCAAATCTTTCTAGAAGTTGGACAGTCAAAGGAAGGAGATGGACAATGAGGGGTGTCCAAGAACAGCTAACAGATCACAGTGATGCTAGAACAATACAGCCCTGGCTACAGCAATCAATCCTAATGAGTCAGCAGATGTCACAGCCAATATCTGATATCAGACATCCTGCCCAGCATTTGATTGATACATCTCATTGAATCATGATGGCAGCCCTTTGAGGTGGCTGTGGTTTTCGTCCTGTCTCACTGATAAAGAAATGGCTGACCTGGCCGACTCCCCAGCCAGCACCTTCAGTCACTGCTCTATAAAAACATGAGAAAATGTCTGTGTGTGTTGTGCAGATGGAAGAAAACAGGTAGAGAAACATGACTTTCTGGGTCTTCCTGGCAGAGTAAAGAGAGAGGATGGTGGGAGCAGGAGATAAGCTGAACCTGAATAATGCCTCCAAATAACATCCATAGCCTAATCCCCAGAACCTGTGAATATGTGACCTTGCGTGGCAAGAGGGACTTTGAAGGAAGATGTGATTTAGTTGAGGATCTTGCGATGGGGAGGTGATCCTGGATGATCCAGATGGGCCAATATCATCACAAGGGTCCCGATTTATAAGAAGGAGCAGAGAAGGACATGTGTCAATAGAAGCAGAAGCTGGAGGGATATGGTTCCTGTTGTGAAGATGAAGGAAGGGGCCACAAGCCAAGAGATGCAAGTAGCCTTCAGAAACTAGGAAAAAAGGCAAGGAGTCAGATTCTCCCCTAGGGGCTCCAGAAGGAATGCAGTCCTGCTGACACCTTGATTTTAGCCCACAGAGACTTGTGTGAGACGTCTGATCTCTAGAACTGCAAGAAAATATGTGTTTTACATGCCAACTCTGGTTATTTGTTACAACAGCCCAAGGAAACTGACATACCATCCACCATTGGTCCTGGGAAGGAACCAACTCTCTGAGCTCCCAGACTCCCAGTCCGCCCTCTGCCCAGCTCACTGCTGCCCCACTTGTCCCCCTCCAGCATTGGACCATCATCCTCAGCGGGAAATGGCTGGTCTTACCCAACTTACACCTGAGTGCCCAGTACAGTGCTTGGCAAATAGAAGGTGCTTAGAGATATTTGTGGAATGGGGGAAGGGAAGGAAGCTGGGGCCAGTTCTGAGCTGCCTGAAAGGTCTCAATGCCTTGTTCTGGGAGCCAGACAAGGACTATACAGAGCGGTGAGTGGCAGGTTTGTTAAGGACAGCACAGATAGCAGTTAGAAGGCTCAGGCATGGGTTACAGAGCATGTGCTTCTTTGTTGTTGTTGTTTTTGATTGATTTGAAAGAGAGATAGACAGACAGACATCGGTTTGTTATTTCACTTGTTTATGCATTCATTAGTTGATTCTTGCATGTACCTGACTGGGGATTGAACCCACAGCCTTGGCATATCAGGATGATGCTCTAACCAACTGAGCAACCTGTTCAGGGTGAGCATGTGCTTCTTAACACTGCACTTTTCTCTTGGTGGTGGCTGAGCAAATGCCCTGTGCTGTGGCCAGTGCAACCAGCCCAGGGCCTTGCACAGTCTTCTCTTGCTCACTCATCCATTCATCAACTTCTTATTGTGCGCAAGAAACTTTCGTATGTTTGGTGTTTCAGAAAAGCGGACAAAGTCCCTGCCCCAAATAAAAATATTATACAAGCAAGTTTATTGAAAAGAATAATTAGGACTAGTAGGGGAAAAAAGAAAAAGAAACTATAGAAGTACCAGAAGAAACCAGGGACTATATTAAAAAAAAAAATCTCAAGGTGAGAAAAGATTTGCTGAACTCAAGACAAAACAAGATGCCATGAAGGAAAAGATTGATGAATTCATTCCACAAAAATGAGATTGTCTTCTGCAAAAAGCAATGCATGCTAGGCCTGAAGATAAAAACCACTGTGGGGGTAGTTCATAGCAATGACGAAGACAACTTCCCAAATAAAGAGCTCTTACCTATGAAGAAGGGAAAACACTAGCAGCTCACATTCATAAAAAATGGACAAAGGAATATATAAAGAACTCATACAACTCAACAAGGGGAAGATAAACAATCCAATTAAAAAGTGGGCAAACCCTGGCTGGTGTGGCTCCGCAGTTAGAGTGTTGACTTGTGGACCAAAAAATCTCGAGTTCAATTCCAGTCAAGGGCACCTACTTGGGTTGCAGGTTTGATTTCTAGTCCTGGTCAGGGCTCATGCAGGAGGCAACCAATTGATGTGTCTCTCTCACATGGATGTTTCTCTCTGTCCCCCCTCCTTTGCTCCCTTCCACCCTTTCTAAAAGCAATGGAAAAAATATCCTCAGGTGAGGGTTAACAATAATAACAACAAAAACAAAGAGAGAGGACCCAAATAAACAAATCAGAAATAAAAGAGAAGTAACAACTGACACCACAGAAATACAAAGGATCATTAAAATACTAGGAACAATTATATGCCAACAAATTGGACAATCCAGGCAAAATGAACAAATTTCTAGAATCACACAGTCTCCCAAAACTGAACCGGAAAGAGATAGAAAACTTGGACAGACCGATAACAATTAAGGAAATTGAAGAGGTAATCAAGAACTCCCAGCAAACAGAAGCCAGGGCCTGAACAGTTTCATGGGGGAGTTTTACTGAACATTCAAAGAAGAGCTAACACCCATTCTCCTCAAACTATTCCAAAAAATTCAAGAAGAAGGAATACTTCCCAACTCATTTTATGAGGCCAGCATAATTTTAATTCCAAAAACCAGATAAAGACACTACAAAGAAAGAAAACTACAGGCCAATATCCCTGATAAACATAGATGCCAAAATCCTTAACAAAATATTAGCACATCGGATCCAGCAATACATTAAAAAAATTATTCACCATGACCAAGTGGGATTCTCCCCAGGGATGCAAGGCTGGTACAATATTCACAAATCAATAAATGTGGTACACCACATAAACAAAATGAAAGATAAAAACCATATGATATCAATAGATGCTAAAAAAGCATTCAACAAAATCCAGCACCCATTTCTGATAAAAACATTCAGCAATGTGGGAATAGAGGGATCATATCTCGACATAATAAAGGCCATATATGGAAAACCTACAGCCAACATCATACCCAGTGGGCAAAAACTAAAAACATTTCCCTTAAGAACAGGAACAAGACAGGGATGCCCACTTTCGCCACTCTTATTTAACATGGTACTGAAAGTCTTAGCCACAGCAATTAAATATGAAGAAAAAATAAAAGAAATTCAAATTGGAAAGGAGGAAGTGAAACTGTCATTATTTGCAGATGACATGATATTACACATAAAAAAAACCGCTAAAGACTCCATAAAAAATTTTACTAGATTTAATAAATGAATTTGGCAAAGTAGCAGGATACAAAATTAACATCAAGAAATTAACAGCATTCTCATATAGTAGTAATGAACTCACAGAAAGAGAAACTAAAAAGGCAATCCCATTTACCATTGTGGCAAAAAAATTAAGATACCTAAGAATAAACTTAACCAAACTTATTTGCAGAAAACTACAGGTCATCTAAAAAAGAAACAGAGGAAGATATAAAAAAGTGGAAGCATATACCTTGTTCATGGATTGGAAGAATTAATATCAGTAAAATGTCCATACTACCCAAAGCAATCTATAGATTCAATGCAATCCCCATCAAAATACCAACAACATATTTCACAGAACTAGAACAAATACTCCAAAAATTTACATGGCACCAAAAAAGACCTCGAATAGCCACAGCAATCTTGAAAAGAAGAACAAAGTTGGAGGGATCACAATACCAAATATCAGTTTATACTACAAAGCCACTGTAATCAAAACAGCCTGGTACTGGCACAAGGACAGGCATATAGATCAATGGAACAGATAAGAGAATACAGAATTTGACCCATTAATTATGCTCAATGAATATGTGACAAAGGTGGCAAGAGCATACAGTGGAGTAAAGACAGCCTCTTTAATAAATGGTGGGAAAATTGGACCGCTACATGCAAAAAAATGAAGCTAGATCACTAACTTACACCATATACAAGAATACTCAAAATGGATAAAATACTTAAATGTGACTCATGAATCCATAAAAACCCTATGAGAAAATGTAAGCAACAAAATTTCAGACATCACACGCAGCAGAATTTTCACTGATACAACGCCTAACACAAGAGAAACTAAGGAAAAAAATAATATATGGAACTACATCAAACTAAAAAGCTTCTGCACAGCAAAAGAAATAAGCATTAAAATGGAAAGGGAACCCACAATATGGGAGAGCATAACTGCCAATGATACATCACATAAGGGGTTAATTTCCAAAATATATAGAGTGCTCATACAACTCAACAAAAGGAAGACAAAGAATCCAATTTAAAAATGGGCAGAGAACCTAAATAGACACCTTTCCAAACAGGACAAACAAATGGCCAAGAGACATATGAAAAAATGCTCAATGTCACTAATCATCAGAGAGATGCAAATTAAAACAATTATGAGGTATCACCTCACACCTGCCAGAATGGCTGCCATCAACCAATCATCAAACAACAAGGGCTGGCGAGAGTGTGGAGAAAAGGGGACTCTAATACACACGCTAGGCACTATGGAAAACAATATGGTGTTTCCTAAAAAAAATAAAAATTGAACCGCCATTTGACCCAGTGATCCCACTTCTAGGAATATGACCTAAGAAGCCTGAAACACCAATCAGAAAGACCGTATGTACCCTATGTTCATAGCAGCACTACTTACAATTGCTAAGATCTGAAAACAGCCCAAGTGTTCATCACTAAATGACTTGATAAAAAAGCTGCGGTACTTATATACAATGGAATACTATGCAGTTGTAAGAAGGATCTCTTATCCTTTGAGACGACATGGAGGGACCTGGAGAGTATTATGCTAAGTTAAATAAGCCAATCAGAGACAGACAAATATCACATGATCTCACTTATTTGTGGAATATAATGAACAAAATAAGCTGATGAACAAAATAGACCCAGAGCCCTGGCCGGTTTGGCTCAGCGGTTAAAGCGTCGGCCTGCGGTCCTGAGAGACCTGGGTTCGGTTCCCACTAAGGGCATGTACCTCGGTTGCAGTTTGTCCCCGGCTCTGGTCAGTCGTGTGGGTGGCAGCCACTCGATGTGTTCCTTTCACATCGATGTTTCTCTCTCTCTCTCTCTGGTCCTCTCTCTCCCTCCTACTCTACCTGAACAAAAAATGGAAAGATGTCCTCGGTGAGGATTAAAAAAATAAATAAATAAAAATAAAATTCAGACTTTTAAAAACAAACAAACAAACAAACAAAAAAAACAAAATAGACCCAGAGACATAGAAAGGAGTATGGTTCAGACTGACAAACCTCAGAGAAGGGGGTCTGGGGTGGGGGGAGGTATGAGATAAATCAAAAAACGTAAAAAGAAAATGGGCAAAGGACCTAAATAGACACTTCTCCAAAGAGGACATACAGATGGCCAAGAGACATGTGAAAACATGCTCAATGTCACTAATCATCAGAGAGATGCAAATTAAAACTACAACAAGGTACACCTCACACCTGTCAGAATGGCTGCCATCAATAAATATCAAACAACAAGTGCTGGCGAGGATGTAGGTAAAAGGGAACCCTAGTACACTGCTGGTGGGAAGGAAGGTTGCTGCAGCCACTATGGAAAACAGTATGGAGTCGCCTCAAAAAATTAAAAATGGAACTACCATTTGACCCAGTGATCCCACTTCTAGGAATTTATCCTAAGAATCCCGAAACACCAACCAGAAAGAATATATGCACCCATGTGTTCATAGCAGTGTTACGTTCTACAGCTAAGATCTGGAAACAGCCCAAGTGCCCATCGGTAGATGAGTGGATAAAAAAGCTGTGGTACATATAGACAATGGAATACTATGCAACTATAAGAAAGAAGGATCTTGCCCTGGCTGGTTTGGCTCAGCAGTTAGAGGGCCGGCCCACAGACCAAAGAGTCTTGGGTTCAAATCTGATCAAGGGCACGTACCTCAGTTGTGGGGGTCATGTGGGAGGCAGCCAGTTGATGTGTCTCTCTCACATGGATGTTTCTCTCTCTCCCTCCCTCCCCCTCCCACTCTATCTGAAAAAATAAAATTATAAAAAAAGAAAGAAAGATCTTTTACCCTTTGAGACAGCATGGAGGGACCTGCTGAATATTATGCTAAGTGAAATAAGCCAGTCAGAGAAAGACAAATATCACATGATCTCACCTCTCTGTGGAATCTAATGAACAAAATATATTTTAACAAATAGGGCCAGAGACACGGAGGCAGGGAACAGACTGACAGATCTCAGAGGGAAGAGGGGTGGGTTGGTGGAAGTGCAGGAGCCCAAACCAGGTGGAGGGAGACAATGGGTGGAAAGTGGGGGACGTCTGTAATACTCATGTTATAAAAAAAATTTTGTTCCCTTTTATTGATTTTAGAGAAAGAGGAAGTGAGAGGGAAAGAGAGATAGAAACATCAATGAGAAAGAACAACTGGCTGCCTCCTGCATACCCCCCACTGGGGATCGGGCCCACAACCTGGGCAGGTGCCCTGACTGGGAACCGAACCAGGGACCTTTTGGTGCATGGGTCGACGCTCAACCACTGAGCCACACCAGCCGGACTGTAATACTCTTAACAATAAAGATAAATTTTTTTGCCCTGGCCAGTTTGGCTCAGTGGTTGGAGCATCCACCTGTGGACCAGAGAGTCCCAGGTTCGGTTCCCGCTAGGGGTACGTACCAAAAAAAAAAAAAAGAAGATAAATTTTTAAAAATGAATATAAGCTAAGAGTTCACAGAAAGGGAATGATAAATAACTCTGAAACATTAAAAGATAACCAAACTCATTTAAAAGGGACTCCAATATACCATCCTTCACCTATCTGATAAGGTTCAAGAAGTTAGTAAAGGGTGGTGCTGGGGACAGGTGGTGGGAGAAAGGCTCTCATCTGGGGTGGGGACAGAAAGATAGGGGAGAATTAGGACAAGCCCTAATGGACATCAGTTTGGCGGCATCAAAGTTGACAATGGATCAGTTCTCTAGTAATTTCTTTTTCAGAAATACTACAGAGTGGTCAAGTCACTCGGTACTATATTGTCCACAACAATTAAATATTGAAAACAACCCAAGGTCCGCGAATTAATTTAATTAATCATGATACCGTCATAACATGGAATGCTATGCTGCCATTAAGTGGGCGGCAGGACTGCACCCGGGTCGCGAGGCCCTTGACCGACAGCGCCCGCCGGGGCGGGTGTCAATGGAGCGGTGGCTCCCCCAACCGCCTTTCTCTGCTGCGGGGTGGAGTCCGCCGCTTGGGGCTCAGCACCCTGAAGACAAAAGAGAAAAACGAAATCGCTTTAAAATCTGAAAAAAAGGAAGGAAGGAAGGGAAGAAGGAAGGGAGGAAGGGAGGAAGGGAGGAAGGGAGGAAGGGAGGAAGGAAGGGAGGGAGGAGGGGGGAAGGGAGGGAGGGGGGAGGGAAGGAAGGAAGGAAGGAAGGAAGGAAGGAAGGAAGGAAGGAAGGAAGGAAGGAAGGAAGGAAGGAAGGAAGGAAGGAAGGAAGGAAGGAAGGAAGGAAGGAAGAGCGAATCCTCTTCGGAGAACCCACGGGGAAGTCACTTTTGCACGCTTCCATCCTGCCCGCGCCCACCGCTGCTGCCAGCGCACCTGGGTCCTGAGTGTCCGTCGGTGTCCGCGTCTGTCGGTCCACTGGGGGCCCACCCGCGCCCACGCGCCTCCACTCTGGCCCCCCGGTCCACGCCGTGGCAGCCCCGCGTCCCCCCGCCCCCGCCCCGGCCTTCCGGTGCACCGCGTGTCCGCTGCGTGTCCGCTGCCCTCCGCGGCCGGCGTGGGTGGAGGCGGCTGCGCGCTCGGCCCCAGCCTCCTGCTCGCCGGCTCCCCAGCCAGCCTCGGCTGAGGGTCTGTATCCCCCGCCCCTGGCTGCTGTACCTTAAACCGCCAGGGGCCCGAGGCCTACATTAAAGAGGAACGCATGTCCCAGAGGCCACGTGGGCACCTTTTGGTTGGCTTTTTGAAAATTTTGGTAATTTGGAGGGAAGTCCCCATTTTAATACACTTGGTTCTTTGAAATTCGGAGCTTCAGATCAGGACAGCTGAGAATGACCAACTCCCAGACAGGGCCATGTTGTGTTTGAGAGCCTCCAGTCTGCTGCCTTCAGTCTCCAACGAGCCGCCCGAACTCCTCTGTCCCCTCCTGTTCTGAGTCTCCAGCATCTCAGCTTCACTCTGCCCCCTGTGACCGCCTCGGAGAAGAACCCCTTTGTCCCGTGTGGTCCCTATAAGAAGTCCTCCCGGCTGGGAAGATGAACGCTGCCACCAGCAGCTCCCCTATGGCCTCCCTGTACGTGGGTGACTTGCACTTGGATGTCACCAAGGCCATGCTGTATGGAAAGTTCAGTCCTGCGGGGCCTGTGTGTCCACCCGGGTCTGCCGCTGTAGGATCACCCACCGCTCCCCGGGTTATGCCTACATCAACTTCCGGCGGCTGGCTGACGCTGAGCCGGCCTTGGATCCTATGAACCTTGATATGATTAAGGGAAAACCAATCCTCATCTTGTGGTCTCAGAGGGATCCCTCTTTGAGAAAATCTGGTGTGGGAAATGTCTTCAGCAAGAACCTAGACAAATCTATAAATAACAAGGCACTTTATGATACTTTTTCTGCCTCCCAGTGACCGCAAAGTGTTTGTGGGCCGATTCAAGTCTGGGAAAGAGCAGGAAGCTGAGGTTGGAGCCAAAGCCAGGGAGTTCACCAATGTGTATATCAAAAACTTTGGGGAAGAGGTGGATGATGAGAGTCAGAAAGAGCTGTTCGGCCAGTTCGGTAAGACCCTAAGTGTCAAGGTGATGAGAGATCTCAGTGAGAAATCCAAAGGTTTGCCTTTGTGAGTTACTAAAAACACGAGGATGCCAATAGGCTGTGGAAGAGATAAATGGAAAAGAATTCAGCGGAAAAGTCATTTTTGTAGGCCGTGCACAGAAGAAAGTGGAAGAGCAAGCCGGGTTAAAATGGAAATCTGAATAGCTGAAACAAGTGAATTAGTCAACATCAGAGTTCTTAATCTCTACATTAAGAACTTGGGTGACACCACTGATGATGAGACGTTAAGGAAAGAGTTTTCTCCTTTTGGATCCATCACCAGTGCCAAGGTAATGCTGGAGGATGGGAGAACCCAAGGGTTTGGCTTAGTCTGCCTCTCATCGCCTGGAGAGGCAACCAAAGCAGTCACCGAGATGAATGGACTCCAAGCCACTGTATGTCGCCGGGGCCCAGAGGAAGGAAGAGCGAAAGGCTCACCTGACCAACCAGTACGTGCAGCGGGTGGCCAGAATGAGAGCACCCCCTGCCAATGCCGTCTTAAATCAGTCCCAGCCTGAAGCTGGTGGCTACTTTGTGCCAGCAGTTCCACAGGCTCAGGGAAGATCTCCATGTCACACACCTACCAGTTAGCACAGATGAGACCTAATCTACGCTGGCAGCAAGGTGGGAGACGTCAAGGCTTCCAAGGAACGCCAAGTGCTATACGCCAGGCTGGGCCCGTCCAGCTCTCCGCCGTTTGGCTCCAGCCTCTTGTGGCCTCCCTACTACTGCGCAGAGAGTTGGGTCTGAGTGCCCAGGCCACTTGGCAATGGACTTTCGTGGGGCTGGTGGTGCCCAGCAAGGGCTGACCGACAACTGCCAGTTTTGAGGTGTTCCCACAGCTGGGCAGAACTTAGCACCTCGCGCTGCTGTGGCTGCTGCTGCACCTCGGGCTGCTGTACCTTACAAGTCCGCCTCCAGGGTCCGCAGCCCTCACCCTGCCATACGGCCTCTGCAGGCACCCCAGCCTGCGGTCCATGTGCAGGGCCCGGAGCCCGACTGCCTCCATGCTGGCTGCAGCACACCCCCAGGAACAGAAGCAGATTCTGGGAGAACATTTGTTCCCACTCATCCAAACCATGCATTCGAACCTGGCTGGGAAGATTACAGGAATGCTCCTAGAGATCAGCAACTCCGAACCGCTGCACATGCTGGAGTCCCCCGAGTCTCTCACTCCAAGGTGGATGAAGCTATGGTGGTTCTACAGGCTCATCATGCCAAGAAACAAGCTGCCCAGAAGGTGGGCGCTGTGGCTGCTGCCACCTCTTAGACAAGGAAAAACCGATTCAAAAGCCAAATAACCCCTCATGGAATTCAGCTCAAGGTTGTTTTTTTAATCCTCACCCAAGGACATTTTTTCATTTTTTGTTCAAGTAGAGTGGGAGGGAGAGAGAAGAACAGAGAGGGAGAGAGAAACATCGACATGAAAGGGACACATTGAGTGGCTGCCACCTGCACGACCAACCAGGGCCGGGGACAAACTGCAACCGAGGTACGTGCCCCTAGCGGGAACCAAACCCAGGTCTCTTTGGACCGCAGGCCGACGCCCTAACCGCTGAGCCAAATCAGCCAGGGCCAGCTCAAGGTTTGAAGACTCCCTAGCTTGTCCTGTAGACCTCAACACCAAGAACCACAAATGGCAAATTTATTAGGTCATTTTTGTATCAAAAGGTCAATTATGAAGCACCTAGAATTTTTCAATTAAAAGAGTATAGTCTCTGGATTCTGCTGTGGCCCCAGACAGGATTAACTTTTTTTCTTCCTATTATGGGTTTTGATCCCCCCCCACCCCAGAAATTTATTTTCTTTGATGTACCCATCTTAAGTTTCTCAATAAAGAAAAAATCTCCATTAAAAAAGAAAAAAAATATATTAAAGAGAAATAAAATAAGGTCATGAAAGTTTTTTAGTGATAACTTTTCTATATGGAAAACATTAAACATATATTGAAGTATAGCCTACATACAGTCATGTGCATCAATCTTAGTTGTGTACCTGGATGCCTTTCTGCACATGTATACTCCTGCGTAACCCCACCAGGATGCAGCATGGAACCTCTCCAGCTTCCAGAAGTTTCTCTTGTGCCCCTTTCCCATTGAAACCCTGTGAGAGCTGACCAACATTTGGACTTCTATCAGTATGGGTTTGTTTGCCTATTCTGGAACCCCACATAAATGAAGTCATATTTAGGTACTCTTACGTATGGCTTCTCTCATTCAGTGTCATTTTAGCAAGATTATCTGTGTTGTTCCATGAACATGGTTTCATAACTGCAATTCATTCTCTTTCATTGCTGTGTAGTATTTCAAGTATTCCATTGCATGAATGTGCCATAATTTATTTAACTATTTGCATGTGGTTGGACACTTAGGTTGTGTCTAGTTGAGCCAATTATACATAACACTGCTATGAACCGTTTTTGAGCAGATATAAACCCTCGTTTCTCCTGGGCACATACCCAGAAGTTGAACTGCTGGATCACAGGTGTGCACAGCTTTAGTTAGAGTAGACACTGCCAATCAGTTTTCCCAACGGGTGGTACCACTAGCAATGGATTGGGGAAAAAAGAAAAAGGGACCAATATTGTAACACATCAGCCTATATAAAGCAAAAAGGAAAAGAATATTTGCTTGATTATAACGCACACCTCAAACTGGGGCTGGGAGACAGAAGTGAGAGACTCCTGCTGGACACCCTTTTTGAATCTTGAACCACAATAAGAGTTGATGATTCAAAGAAGGAAAAACCAGTCCTGACAAGCCTGAGGGCAGAGCCGGTACAGGGGGGGAGGGGGCTTCCTCGTAAAAGGGATGCTCGGTAACTGAAAGACAGAGCAGGTGAGCAGATGTTAATTCAGGAAGGTGGGGGAGAGGAAGAGCCCCAGGCAGGGCACAGTGTGGGCAAAGGCTGTGCCCAGAGGAGCCAGGAGGAGGCTGGCACTCTGCAGAGCACAGGAAATAGGAGGCTGGAGCCTAGAACAAGAGCATCACCACAAATTAAAAGGCCTGCCCAACACCTTTTAATGTCAGGAGGGAAAAACCCCTAAATTCATCAAACTAGGGGGAGGGAGCATCCCCAAGCCCACATCTCACTAATCGGGGCTCAAATTCTAGTTCCCCTGGTTATCAGCTGTGTGACCCTCAGCAAGTTCCTTGACTTCTCTGAGCCTCAGTTTTTTCCTCTGTAAAATGGGAATAAAGAGACCCACACTGAGGATTGCTGAGGCAGGGCTTCTTCAACTCCAGCCTCAGGTCAAGATGGGTTCAGTGGTGTTTCCCAATCCTTGAAATTATATCTAGGTACTGTTTGTGCTGTGTGTATGTGCGTGCGTGCGTGCGTGTGATGGTAGTGTGACCCAAGGCAGCAAAGAATGACGATTGGACAAAATGAGACATCCAGAGTACATATCTTGTTTACAGGCAGCCCGCGCAGTCAAGGGTGGAGTGAGGAGATGGCCAAGAGAGGCTGTGGCCAGTTAGACCAAGAGCCAACAGTAGGCTGGCAAAGTGAGGAGACTGATTACACACAGGGGGGTTGTGCAATAAGAAAACATACCGAGGATGATGAGAGCTGCCCTGCTCACTGCTGAAGGGAGTTACAGATACAGAGAGCTGGCACAGACCCTGTGGAATCTACTGGAATCTATGGTTTTACACACACACACACACACACACACACACCCCTCCTCTGAGAGGGCCCACAAGCCATAATTCCCAATAGCATGAGCATACCTTACACCAGATCAGGTTCTCGATACCATTCTTTCTGTAAAAGGAGCCAAGAATCCTGGGAGAAACGGCTGATTCAGAGCTGGGGCAGGGAAGGTACTGAGGCTGAAATTTCTTATTACGCCAGAAAGTAGAACATGCTCAAAAAAAAAGTCCAGAATTTAAGATGTCACCATGAAGTGGCTCCTGTTGGCCAAATCTGGGACAAGCTGAGCATCAAAATAAAAAATAGTAACCGATTTCACACGCTTAATAAAACAGGAATCCATGACTTGACAATGATATACATGAATGAATGAATGAATGAATGATCAAATAAATAGAAGAAAGGAGAAGCTCTTCCTTACACCAGGACACCAAGTAATAAAGGAGGGAGGAATGACAGAATTAGAAAACCACCTTTTTTTTTTTTTTATCCTCACCCGAGGACATTCCTCCATTTTTTGTACAGATAGAGTGGGAGGGAGAGAGAGGAAGAGACAGAGAGAGAGAAACATCGACGTGAAGGGACACATCGAGTGGCCGCCACCGCACGACCAACCAGGGCCGGGGACAAACTGCAACCGAAGTACATGCCCTTAGTGGGAACCGAACCCGGGTCTCTCTGGACCGCAGGCCGATGCTCTAACCACTGAGCCAAACCGGCCAGGGCAGAAAACCACCTTTTCATAGACATTGTAAAAATAATCGACTCGGGCAAGGATCATCAACGGATGCTAAAACTAAAGAGTAAAACTGGTCTGAGAAGTAGGCTATTGACGTAGCCTCAGCAGGCCTCTCCATAAAGTACGTATTCATTACGATGGGGAAAACAGCAACTTTATAGAAGAGAAACCTGGCCAGTAGAAGTAGAGAAAACTCCAACATAGAATTCAGGCAGCCCTGGATTCGAATTCCTGGGGGAGCGGTGCGACCTTGGACAAGTTACTTCTCTCTCTAAGCCTCAGATTTCTGCAGGGATATTTGTAAGGATTCAAAAGATCATGGTGCCTCCACAGATGTCCCCCGGAACATTGCTCTGACCATTAAAACAGGAAACCATCTAAATGCCCGTCAACAGGGGGTGGCTTAAGTAAAAATGCCTACACAGCAAGAACACTGCTCCTGAACTGTATACACTGCAGGAATGGGGAGGGTGCAGTTGTACAGAATGATCCTATATATGTTTTTAAAACTTACAGAGTTGGATGTGAAAAATAATTACTGTGGTCAGGTGTTGCCCTAAATGCTTTGCATGATCATTGCACTCCACAACACATCTCTGCTGTGTGGACAGTTATGACCTCATTATACAGAAGGAAAAACAGAGGCATGGCAAATTGAGGAACATGCTCAAGGTCTCTGCTGGCAAGTGGCAGAACCAGAATGTGCATCTAGGGAGCCTGGATCACAGTGCTCTGAACCACAGCTTTTCTAGAACTGCACAAAACGGGCCAGGACCGCCCAAGCAAGCAGGAATCTGATTACTGCAAACTGATTAGATGCAAACAGTACCTCCCCTCCTCAGCACGCACACACACCAAGGAGGAAAATGGGAGAAAAGGGGGGGGGGGGGTGTGAAGGAGAATTTCATATTGTGCACATTTTTCTTGTGGTTTGTGACAACAATTATTACAAGTTTAGAGAGGTGGGAAAAGGGAAGAAAAAATATGTATAGTTCCTGGTTCATAAAAGATAGCAGATTCTAAAAACTTATGAATATAATTCAATGAAGGCGAAACTGTCACTTAAATGTCAGTATGCTGGTATTTGGGGGAGAGACGGTCACAATTGCTTTGGTGAAAACAATCACATAACACACTGAAGGGATGAGAGTTTCTCAGTGGCTCAGAGAGAAAAAAAAATGGATGAGGCATCAGTGAGTCAACTCTAAAATGTAGAACCACTGAGAAGTGTTACCATATCGCTAGCGGGACTTTACTGTGAATCCAGTTTTTGTACATAGCTGTTTGCCACAGTCGATGAGTATGGTAATCAAGACCAAGTGAAGAAATATTCTTTCCACAATGCCTGACCCTCACCTCCTCAAGTGAACCAGCCAGTTCTACAGTAATCCACTGATAGCCTTTCAGACTGGCTTTCACAGGCTGCTTGTCCTAAACAAAACCAGCAAACAGATTCTTAAGCCGCTTCAATGGCATTTTGTCCATGGACATGTAATTAGACATTCTCAGCATGGGCATTATCAAAATCAAATCAAAAAGAGTCTAAATAAAGACTAGAACGCAAGACTAATAAAAACACTAACAAAAATAGATCACTTTGGAGCAGGCTTTGCGCCACGTGTGTTTCTGGTTTCCATGTGAATGATCTCATTAATAAACTATTTCTTCCTACCACTGTGGAAGGCAGCCTCTAAGACAGCCCCCAATCATTCTTGCCTCCCCGTATTCACGCCCTAGTAATTCCTCCCCCTGAGAACAGGCTAGGCCATTCATCTTTGGGGAAACACCCTTGAGGCAGCCCTACCCGGGGTTGGAGACCTGCAAACAACCACAAGAGTGAGTGTGCAAAGTCTTCACCCTGCGGAGCCCCAGGAAGATGACTCAGCACCAATGGAGGAAGGTACTGCAGGATGGAGCCATAGCAGTCTCGGTTAAGAGATGGGAGCCCTGAGGGTCCAAGATAATTTTCATAGAGTCATCCTGGAAGCAGGAATTTCTGGTCCAACGTTCTCCTTACCCAACAATCAGGCCAGCAGAGAGAAGCTCCCCCCCCCCCCCCCAGTAATTAAGGGGGTTTCTCCTACACCTTTCTTTTCATTACAATGGAAATGCAGCCAAAATGAGATGTCTTCAGAGCCAGGAGAACTGTGTTTAGTTCCCGCCTCTAACTCTGGGTCCACCCTCGTCCCCGTCTCAACCACCCAGTCACTCTGCTCTTTATTCTCCATCCCTATCTCTGGATCTTAAACATCTCTTGGTCTCTCTGTTGGCGGTCAGCCTCCCCCATGAACTTTGTTTTGTACACAGCTGTATCATTAGCGCCTGGCCCCACTGTGATCCTTGACATCCTCACCTTTCTTTCATGGTTACAATAAAACTTCTCTCGAACCAAACAGACTCAGGAGGAGACACAGCAAGTTTTCAATCATAACTACTATTATAACTGGGTGACTTGGCAAAGTGCTCAGGAGATCCAGAGACTGCCCAGGACGCTGCACACAACGTGTGCTCATACAAGAGTTAGGACTGTGGTGAAGACAATCACTGTAGCAGACTTTGCTTCTTTTCCCAATTTTCTTGAGAGCAAAAGAGTTCAAATTGGATGGTGTAAGTGTGAGAGCAAAAGAGGTATTGGGGTGATGAGCTGAGCGGGCAGTAGACAGGTTACCTCGCCAGATTGGCCTCCCTTCCTCACCACGCTCCTCATTACCTTTATTATAATTTCCTGGGTTTGCACAAGGTCACCTTTAGAGACAGGACACTTTGTTTCTCCGCCTGCCTTCACTGCTGGCTGCCTGGTGCAGCAGCATGCCCGTCACGCTACACTGCCGTGTCATCACACACCCTCTTCAGGTGCAGCTGAGAACACAGGGCCACAGCCTACAGACGGGGGAAGACTTTCCCACCCTTGAGGCCCTTTTTAAAAGCTCTGGGGGAATGAAGTCCACTTTGGGGCAGAGATCAAATTCACCCCAGAATCGCTGTTCATGTTATTTCATCCCCATACCTGGCACACCTGGATGATACCCGGACATCTCATAAAATCTGAGATGTGTAACCAAACACACATCAGGAGTGTTTGAAAAATACCAAGCTTAATGAAAATAATCAAAAGAGGGAAAGAAAAAAAATAGAAAAAGAACACAGAAAAGGCAATCACGTTGGCAAACTCTTTTAACAAAATGCATTGCATGACGTATAAATAGAGAAACGGATTTTGGCAAAATAAGAGAACTCTAGACCCAATCCATGTTTAATACACACCATGTTTCAGAAAAGTAGAGATTTGAGAACTGCCAGTTACACAGCTCTGTGGTCTACCACCCTAGTGCCAGAATTCACATGCTAATATCCATTTATAAAATGCTATTTTTAGCCCAGCCAGTGTGGCTCAGCGGTTGAATGTGACCCATACACCAAGAGGTCACCAGTTTGATTCCCAGTAAGGGCACATGCCTGAGTTGCAGGCTTGATTACCAGTGGGGGACGTGCAGGAGGCAGCCAATCAATGTTCTCTCTCATCAATGCATTTCTCTCTCCCTCTCTCTCTCTCAAATCAGTAAAGAAAAAAAAATTTTTTTAATGCACACATATTTAAGAGTCCTACAACCAAAATGTCTTGGCTACTGTCATTCTTTGGGAGGAAAAGTAAATATTTTAAATCAAGTTTTTCCAGCTGATCATTAAACATTAAAAAGTAAGTTTAACTTTGAGGTTTCCCTTCACCAGAAAAGGCAAGGTTGTAGTCTCATGAGCACCTCCAGAGGACTATTTCAGAATTTTATTTTTCAATGACTGATTAAGCTTAAAAGAAAGACATTACAATGTGCCAGAGATGCTTTTGCAGAAATTCAGCGCCCTCTGCCCTTGCATTATGCTGTGAGTTCTGCTGACAAGTTAAGGAGAAAGTTGTAGGGTCACCAGTCACCAGTCATCTCTGGCTTCTCCAAGTGAAAGGGCTTTTTTAGGGACAACTTTGACACAGTTTGTCAGCTGGTAAAAACTGCCCTCCCTGAGAATCTTGTTGGTTTATCCTAGAGGGTCACCTGGAGTTTAAAAATGTCAACATACAAATCTCAATGGTTTGTTAAAAGGGCGCTGGAGACACGGGAAGAGAAGCTGGGAGGCCTGGCTACTGTTACCTTGATTTTCACCATTATTTCTATGATTGCTAAAACGTGTGCGCAACAATTTTCTGTTGCTGTTGTTCTTTCCAGCATCACTGCCCCAATTCAAGTAGTTTTTTTAAAAACTCCATATAGCAACCTAGGTGTGGAGACCCGCCGATTTCAATTTTCCGGAGTCGAAGAAAGCTAGGTTACGTTCGTTTGCTAGCTGTATGCTCTTTGAGGGCCTTATTTAACGTGCCTCGCCCTGAGTTTCGCATCCGCAAAATGGGCTGGAGGAGGAGGCTCATTGGCGAGAGCGCCAGGCCCGAGCAGAAACGCGAGCTGGCGTTGCTATGTAGATGGTTTCTCTCTAGAACCAGGGGGTGCAGGGCGGGTTGGAGGAGCGCGCACGCAGCAAGCGGACAGGGTCTTGGGGTGTTGGCGTAGGGTGGGCAGTCAGGTCCGAGTCCCCTCCTCCCCCCCAGCCCGGTCGTCCAGACTTACCAAGGTTTCCAACTCGCCAGTCTCCAGCGGCTCGTACTGATGGTCCGCGCCCGAGAAGCCGAGTTTCTGCAGGAACTTGGAGAAGCGTGTCTCGACCATGGTGAGCAGGCGGAGGCCCCTCGCCCAGCCTCCTGTCCCTCCGGCAGCCGCCCCTGCGTGCGCGTCCCGATCCCTGGCGAGGCTGGGGCTGGTTGTGCGCGCCCAAGCCTCCTGGACCAGGGCCAGGTTTCCAGGGCGCCGCCTACCTGCCCGCCACAGGTGAGGCCCAGCCCCCGGGGCGGGGCTGTGCACCCGGCCGCTCTCGGCGCACCTGGCCCCACCCCGCCCCGCGAGCTCTCCAGGGACTTTCTAGGGGGCAATGACCCAAGGAGTTCCCAGGAGCTGCAGGTGCGCCCCAGAACTTGGGCTGAGCCCCAAACTTTCCAGATCATGACAGTCACCTGGAACAGGGGGTGGAGAGGAAGAGGGCAAGCAAACTTTTGTTTAAAGTATGAATTCCCAGCCTGGCCAGTGTGGCTTGGTGGTTGAGCATCCACCCATACACCAAGAGGTCGCAGGTTGGATTTTCAGTCAGGGCACATGCCCAGGTTGTGGGCCCGATCCCCAGTGGGGGGCATGCAGGAGGCAGCCAATCTTAATGTTTCTATCTCTCCCTCTCCCTTTGTCTCTCTCTAAAAATCAATAGAGAACAATAAAATAAGATGTGGATTTCCAGACCCCCTTCCTGCCCTGAGTCCTTGGGTCTGGAGCTGGCGGGAAAGATGGACTTGAACAAACACTTAGGTACTAGGTGATTCTCCTGGGGAGCTGAGTGGTCAACCCCGAGGTGCTGGGAGCAGGTGGACAGGAGCTGAGTCACACTCCTACCACTGCTGTGGCCGTGGATGAGCCACGTGGCCTCCCTGAGCAGCAGCTTCCCACTCGTAATGGAAGAAGGCCAAGACCTCCCGTCTAGTGAAGACCTTGGGAGTGAAACCTGAGTGGGAGGGGATCTTGAGGGCCCCCCACCTCCAGACTTTGTGCTCTGTGTGGTCTCTGGGGCCTTTTATTTTCATCTGCAGAATGGGTTTCTGCACTTGCCAATTGGGGGATCTCAGGCAGGTTTCTTGAATTTTCAGAGCCTTAATTCATTGATCTATAAAATGATCAGCATGACAGTGCCTCCTTCATAGTAAAATGGAGAGGATTTAATGGACAGTGTCGCATAGGAAGGGTTCAGGTCAAGGGCAGGACTTGGCACAGGGTATGTGGGTGGCATCATCACCACCAGAGTAATTTGTTGAGTTCAAATGCCTCCCAAAGTAATGTGAGTGAATGTGTAGTGTAGACAGTGCCCAGCCTCCAAGGGGATGAATTGAAACGTGTAAGGGCTTTGGCTTCCTATGGGACTAGAATCCATAACAAGACCCACCCCTTGGGGAAGGCTGTGCCACTCCTCTGTGCCTCAGTTTTCTCATCTATAGAGTGGGGTTGCTTATGGACTATAGGGCATGGCATGTGTATTTGTCCATTAAATTGTGCTGCCTCTTTTGAGCAAATATTTGCCACTTACCTCAACTGCAAGGAGTGGCCACCTCAGCCCTGTTCAAACTGATGGGATGTTCTGGTGGCCCTTCTTGTTTATCCGGCCTCCTCCCCCTTTACAGAAACAAAAGAGCCTACCGGAATTGTGCTGTCCAACTCCACCAATTCCAACAAAGGCCCAAGAATAATGGAAAAAGCATAACTCTGTTGTGAATCAGTCCGGATTTGAATCTCAGGCCTGTCCCTTTCAGATGTGACCTTAAGCATCCATCCAGTTTACTCATCCACAAAACGGGGATGACCCTACCTACCTGGTCCCAATCCCAGGAGAAAACAGACGATACCCTCACACTGAGTGATTTGGGGTTTGATAAACAGACTATTTACAAAGGTGTGGACAGGGTGTGAAGAAACCAGAGGGATTATGCAATTTCCCAAGATTAGCAATAGTGAAAACATGCTACCAGCCAAGGCCGGGAAGGGAAGGAGAGAAAGCTGTTACTTGGAGGACGTATCAGGGTGGAGCTGAGAACTTAGTAGAGGGAAGAGGCTCTGAAAGGAAGCCATGGATACAGCCTCCTAGACAAGAACCCAAAGAAGAAGGGAAGAGAGTGGGGAGTGGGTGTGCAGGAGCAAAGGGGAGATGTCTGTAACTGACCTCACAGGCCTGTGTGTACGGATCTGAGCTCATGTTTGCATAGGGAGAGTAGCTAGTAGTACCTGACATTAGTGGGTCCTTGGGAAATTCCATTATTAATATGAAAGAATACATGGGGCCCTGGCCGGTTTGGCTCAGCCGTTGGAGCATCGGCCTGAATTCCAGAGAGACTGGGTTCGGTTCCTGCTGAGGGCATGTGCCTCAGTTGCAGTTTGTCCCCAGCCCTGGTTGGTCGTGTGGGTGGCAGCCACTCAACGTGTCCCTTTTGCATCCATGTTTCTCCCTCTCTCTCTCCCTCCCGCTCTATCTGAACAACAAAAAGGGAAAAAAAAGAATACATGGGAACCTGGCTTAGTTAGTTCTCAGGTTCTTTCCAACTGAATTCTGTTATTTTAAGATAGTGTTGGATCAAGGGAAGAAAAATGCCTTGTTGGCATAGAACCTCCTGCTTCCCCAAGGGTGTTATTCAGGTGTCATTTCTGCAGGTGGTACAACACATCCAGGGAGTAATGTGTTGGTCAAATGCCTTTCTCTTGAAAGCTCGGCCTCTTGGGTCCCATCATTGTGGCCTCTGCTCCAACTCAAAGATGCCACGGCTGGAATTTGTGGATCAGGTTTGAGAATGCCCAGGATATTCAGGAGGAAAATTCTGGGTAGTTGGGATGGGGGAAAAAAAAAAGAGTAGACCACAGATATAACAGTTAAAGAGATAAGCTCCGTGACTGGAAGCAGCTGAATGGGTACTCTTAGGCTTCAGTTTATTTAATTTTTATTTTTGTTGCACTGTGATAAAAAAAAAATGTAGCCTGCACATGTCTACTAAATTTTCTTAATTTATTGAGATTTTTGTGGGTGGTTTGTGTGCAATATTTTGTAAGTATTCAATGGCATGAGAAAAGTTGGTATATTCTTCATAAGGGTATTGGTAAGCTGTACTCTTTTGTAAATTAGTTCTGTAGCTATTCTTTTTTTTTTTTTTTTTTTTAAATTCCTTACCCGAGGATATTTTTCTACTTATCAGATAGAGCGGGAGGGAGGGAGAGAGAGAGACAGAGAGAAACATCGCCGTGATAGAGCCACATCAACTGGTTGCCTCCCCCACCACCCAACCAGGGCCGGGACAAACCGCAACCAAGTACGTGCCCTTGACCGGAATTGAACCCGAGACTCATTGGTCCGCAGGCCGATGCTCTAACTGCTGAGCCAAACCAGCCAGGGCTGTAGCTATTCATTCTTACTTTTTAGTTGTATTGTTTATGTCTTTTTTTTTTTTTTTTTGACTACTTGGTCTGACACAGGAAGATAATGAAGAGGTTAACACTTCCTAATCTAACTGCTTTCCTGTCCAGTTTTTCCTTTGTATGCCTGAATTTCCGCTTTTTGTATTATGCTTCTTTGTTGGTTAGTGCATAGGGTTTATGCACACATTTGTTATAAGTCTTGTAACTGTTTAATGCCATCTGCATCTCATTGAAACATATTCCTTAAATTCTACTTTATAGAGTCAGTGTTGCCACTGTTTGTTCCCCATGGCTTAAAGCTGTGTGAGCTATACTTGATCTTATTTTTGACTGCCTTGTTTCATCTTCCCCCAGACTGTAAGCTCTGTGACAGCCGGAATTCTTCATCACTGTGTCCACTCAGTGTCAGGCACGGTAGACAAAAACATTGATTGAACACATCTCTCTAAAAACAGCAGATTATTGAAATTTGTTTTTAATTTAATTTGAGATCATTTGCTTAAAATAGGGAAGTGTATTTTGCCTACCTTGTTATAGTTGTTACCATAAGACTGTCTTCTATCATCCGCATTCACATTTTATTCCCATACTTTTTGAGGTATTTGACGCCATTTAATGTCATCTTTTACTTTGATTTCTGAATAAACACCCCATTGAAAATTCTACCAGGAGTTATCCGAAAGCATTTAAAAAATAGAGGCAACTATTTATAGCATCTCTTTTGATTTTCTCTTACAGGTGTAAAGAAATTTTGTTTGTGATTTTTCTTCTTTCTTTTTCTATTCTTAGTAATTTCATCTACCTACCAAATTATTTTTTGAGCCTTTTTGTTGTATGGGCTTACCGCCCCCCCCCCCACCACAGAATTATACCCTGCTATTTATGTTTGTTTTCAACATCCTTTCTTAGCTCTGTCACTGTTTGAATCTCGTGGTCATCGCCACTGACTTCAAGGTATTTTCCCTTCAAGGGTTTTTGTTCTGCCTTCAAACTGCAGAATTCTAGGGTCTATGCTCAACGAACCAATCCAGCCAAGACAGCTTGCTAGGACACTTTCTGAGGTTTGCAGCCGAGTGACCCTGATGTCTTGGCTAGCACCGGGCGTCAAGGGCGGGACTCGGCCCAAAGCAGCCTTTCTTGAATATCTGCTCTGCGCACCTTGAGCAATGAGGTCACGCTCTCCAACTCCCATTCACTCTCTACAGGAAAACGGTGTCATTTCCTTTCCCGTAAATTATCTCCCAACAACAGATCCTGTTGGGAAGCCTCAATACAATCCCCATGCACCTGAAATTTATTTGGTAATAAACCTCACTCCCAGATTATAAGGTTGGCATTTGAAGGCATCCTTTTAAGAAGGGGTATAGTATACAAAGGGCATATTTTGCACACGTATATATTTTTAATTTTAGGACTTAGTATGTAGTTATGTCTCTTTACATAAACCCTTGATTCTGTTTGTTTCTTAAATAGCTCTGCACACAGACAATAATATAATCATATAACCTGGAAAAATGCAGGTTAGGGAGATAAGTCACTTGCATTCACTCAGCAAATATATATATATAATTTTTTTTAATCCTCGCCCGAGGACATTTTTGCATTTATCTTCAGATAGAGCAGGAGGGAGAGAGGGAGGAAGAAAGAGAGAAACATCAATGTAAGAGAAACACATCGAGTGGTTGCCACCCACACAACCCCAACCAGGGTGGGGACAAACTGCAAGGAAGGTACACGCCCTTAGTAGGAACCGAACCCGGGACTCTCTGGTCTGCAGGCCGATGCTCTAACCGCTGAGCCAAACCGGCCAGGGCAGCAAATATTTTTAAGCACCTGCTTTGTGGCATTGGAGAGAGACCCCTGAATACAACAGACTTTATTCTGCTCTCTTTTTTTTTTTTTTTTTATCCTCACCCGAGGATATTTTTTCCATTTTTTGTACAGATAGAATGGGAGGGAGAGAGAGGAAGGGAGAGAGAGTGAGAAACATCGACGTGAAGGGACACATCGAGTGGCTGCCACCCACAAGACCAACCAGGGCCGGGGACAAACTGCAACCGAAGTATGTGCCCTTAGCGGGAACCGAACCCGGGTCTCTCCAGACCGCAGGCCGACGCTCTAACCACTGAGCCAAACTGGCCAGGGCTATTCTTCACTCTTGTATCTTATCTCCTCATGGGAACCCCAGGCTGCAAACAAGTCACTGTGTAACCCAGTGCAGGGCAGTAAATGTAGGGAGTTGAGCAGTGCCCCCCCCCCCCAAAAAAAAACATATGCTCACATTCTAATTCCCAGAAACTGGGAATGTAATCTTCTTTGGAAAAATAATCTTTGAAGGTGCAATTAAGGATCTTGAGATGATCCTCTTAGATTAACTGGGTGGGACCTACATGCCATTACTGGTGTCCTTATAAAAGACAGAAGAGGAGAGACACACACAGGGGGACCACATGAAGACGGAGGCAGAAATTGGAGCGATGGGGCCACAAGCCAAGGAACACTGGGGTCACCAGGCGCCGAGAGAGGTAAAGGAGGACCCTCCCGAGAGTCTGCAGAGGGAGCGTGGCCTGCTGCCACCTTGATTTCAGACTTCGGCCTTCAGCACTGGGAGACACCAGACCTAAGCCAGCTAGTGAGTGGTCGCTGTTGCTACAGCCCAGGACACGAGTGGAGTGAGCGATGCTCTGAGGAAAGGGAAACGAGATAAGGCCTGGAGAGGGGGTGGGGCTTCTGTAGCGACAGCAGTCAGGAGAGGTGGCATTTGAGCCTGAATGAGACGACGAGTAACCCCTGTGGACAGTATTCCAAGCAGAGAGAAGGGGAGGACTCAAGGCCCTTAGCTTGTGTCACCACAGTGAGACCCACTTATGTGCAACAATTCATACATTTGTACCCAAACTATGGTCACACACACACACACATACACACACACACTCAGAGCCTGTTCCAGACACTATTCACATCATACTCTGTCACTCCTGCCGTAGCCCTGTGCTGCTCAATGGTGGGGAATCACTGGCTGAGCATTCCCTACAGCTGTGGGCATTTCTGGGCTTCTGGGGGGCTTAATTCCACCAGGGGAGACAGGGCACAGTCCTGTGGAACATGACACCAGGAGCCGCATGAATGTGTCCTGGGACTTGCTAAATCCCAGGAGGTAAATACCTAGCACAGATGTCACCACTTCCTTGTCCCACAGCCACGGCAGACATCACGATGTTCTCCGGGGTGACATTTCCCTGTTGGCAGGGACAGGCCTGGGAATCCTTCTCCTTAGTACTTTTTTTTTTTTTTTTTATCCTCACCCGAGGACATTTTTCGATATTTTGTTCAGATAGAGTGAGAGGGAGAGAGAGAGAGAGAAACATCGACGTGAAAGCGACACATCGAGTGGTTGCCACCCACACGACCCAACCAGGGCCGGGGACAAACTGCAACCAAGGTACGTGCCCTTAGCGGGAACCGAACCCGGGTCTCACAGGACCGCAGGCCGACGCTCTAACCGCTGAGCCAAACCGGCCAGGGCTCCTTAGTACTCTTTAACAATTGTTTGGACCTGGTGTATGAAGAAACCTATTTTAACAAAAGGTTTCAGAAGAGGAAGACATGACCGTGTGTGTGTGCGCGCGGGGGAGTTATGGAACCTACGAGAAGGTGTTATAGCTGAAGGAGAAGCTCTCCATGTGTAAAGTCCATAATTTACATGAGAATTCCCTCCTGGTGTTGTATGATCTGTGGGTTTTGACAGCACCTGATGCCTTTCAAAATCGACTCTCATTTAAAAAATTCAAAAGCCTCCAGGCCTGTTGCCCAGTGTCAAGAGAATTCCAGTTCAAAGCAAAGAGGCCTCAGGTTTTCCATATTTACACGCTCCAATCTGTTCTCCCCGTGATCACCGGTGGCTGCCCAGCCATTGGGTTTGGCTAGAATGGTCCCACTCTTAGCACTGAAAGTCCTGGCATCCTGGAAAATCCCTCAGCCCCAGCCCGGTTTCCAGATGCCTGGCTCTTCATGTCACCCTCCACTACTCCCGTTTCCTTCCGTTCAAGTCCAGACTTTTTTACATGCCACAGCAGAGCCCCGGGGTCCCGCCTCCCCTCCCCGCTCCGGCCGTACCAAACCCCATCACCTCCACCTTTCCTTGAGCTGTCCCCTCGTCCGTTCCCCAGGACCCCTTGCCCAAACTCTTTCCCTGATAACTCCTGCTCACCCTTGAGGTTTTATCTGAATTGTCCCTTCTCCTGAGAGGCCCCTCCTGATCCTTGGACCAAGTGAGATGTCCTGCAAAGGGATCCCTACCATCCCTGTGGTTTCCACCAAGTCCTGGCACTTTGCAACATTTACAGTTGAAACAAAGGTGCTGAAAACAAACAGCTCAAATGTCTATCAGCAGTGAGTGGATAAACAGGACATGGCCCATCCATGTGGTGGAATATTACTAAGCCACAAAAATGAAGTACTGATCATGCTGCAACATGGATGAACCTTGAAAGCATCGTGCTAAGTAAAGAAACTAGACACTAAAGGCACAGATTGTACGATCCCATTCGTGTGAATTGTCCCAGGCTAGACACACCCATCAAGGCAGAAAGCAGCTAGTGTTTGCCAGGGCCTGGGAAGTGAGGTGGGGATTTGGAGGTATGGAGTTCCTTTTGGGGGTGATGACCATGTTCTGGAATTAGAGGGAATGGGGGCAGGACCTTGTGATATAGTAAAACCCACTGAGCTGCACACTTCAAAATGGTCAAAAAGGGTGAACTTCCCCTCAACAGAGAGATTTTACAAGGAGGCACTGAATACATATTTGTTGAATGGAGAATGAATGAGCTAATATTTTAGTTAAACCAGGAAGCTGAATGTACAATTTCTGTTGGCTTTTTAATATAATAAAGAGTTCAAAGGTCCTTGTTACTCCCTTCGAAAGTTCCTGGAGCCCAAAGGCTCCCAGTGAGGCCGTGCCTGAGGGGTGGGGTAGTTCTCAGTGGGGCAGTTGACAGAACAGAGAATGATGTTCTTTTCCCAGGTGCGGTGAAGCTTGCCTCAGGCTCAGCTCCCTGAGAACTCCTGAAGGGGGCGCTGGGAATCTCGTTGAGCAGGGAAGCAGAGAGATGGCGTCCCCCCCCCTCCCCCTTCCCGCTCTTGGCTCCCCTGCCTTCGATCCCCCATGAAACAGTCCGAGTGACCCTGCACAAATGAACACAGAGAAAGCTCAAAGCCCTCCATGACTCCCCACAGCAGATGCAGCTGGCCACATCCTTCCACACTCACCTCCGTGTGAAGTGTGCTTGCTGTGGCTTTTCGCCTGAAGGATTTTCCTTTGGCATCCTGGGCCAGAAATCCGGAGTTAATAGCCGGAGGCACGGTCTACACTGTGTCCCAGCACCCTCCCAGAGGATCGGGATCCAGTCGCCCACGGGGGTAATTATTGGGAGAACACACCCTTTATTTTTCCTGTCTCGCTTCCCCCCTCCGCTACCTCTGTTTCCAGGGATCTCATCCTGGGATCTGGGAGCCCGTGCAGTAAAATCAGACTCCTCAAACTGGCCCACGAAGGCCCGGTTATCTGACCCCCTCTGTCAACCCCACTTCTCCTGCCCCCCCCCCCCCCTTCCCCAGCAGACTCCTGGCTGTTTGTCAAACAGCTTAGCTTGGTCCAGCCTCCTGGCCTTGGAATCTCGCAGATCCCTCCACCAGACTGTCCTTCCCCAGAAACTCACAGGCCCAACCCCCATCCTGTCAGGCCTGGACTTCCGTGTCCCTCCCAAGGGAAGCCTTCCCTCCGAACCTGATTGGAGCACACCCTCCTGCTGCCTGCTGGGTGCTCACTTTGTCCTAGTTCATTGAGTGGAACTGGTACTGGGTGTACTTTCCTGTAGGCAAGTTTTGCTTCAGTAAAAAATTCGGTCAAGCCAGGCCAGTGTGGCTCAGTGGTTGAGCATCGACCTGTGCACCAAGAGGTTGCCGGTTCGATTCCCGGTCAGGGCACATGCCCAGGTTGTGGGCCTGAACCCCAGTGAGGGGCATGCAGGAGGTGGCCAATTGATGTTCTCGCTCATCGATGTTTCTATCTCTCCCTCTCCCTCCTCTGCCTCTAAAATCAATAAAGAAAAAATAATTTTAATAAATTCTATCGAAGTTACTTTTATAAAGCAGATGAAAGTTTGATGAGAAATAAGATATTAACACAGTCTTAAAGGAGGTCCCACAAGATACTTATTAACAAAGGGAAAATAGTCGCTTCCCAGTGGAGACACGTGGCAGACCCCCACAGTAACCAAGGAATCGGTGCCATGATCAGCGATGCACGGAATGACACCGTATGGCCCCAGACATGTGCCCCAAGGGGAACACCACTTCTGGGACCTTCCTGGACAGTCCTTAACACATCTCCTGCTGAGGGAACCCCACACACCCTGAGAGCCAGCCCAGGAGATAAACGCCTTGCTCTCATCAAAAATGCCATCATTAAGAAATGCAAGGAAAGGCCACTGAATGTTCCCGATGAAAAGAGTCATAACAATTCAATGCAACTTGCGATCCTGGGTCAGATCCTGGACCCAGAAAAAATATCTTTATCTTTTGCTCTAAGGAACATTAGTGGGACAGTTGGTGGATTTGAGTCAGGTCTGTAGATAACAGTATATACAGGGGTGGGCAAGACTAGGTCTACAGTTGTTCATGTGGAAAATAACACAAGAATAGACTCCGTGTTTCGTGTACTTGTGACTGTCAACCTCCTCTCGCCCATCCCTGCATTCGTGTGAATTTGCTGCTTTTGATCGGTGCGCTCTAGGTATGGAAGGGCATGCCCCTTTCTGAAAGTACAGCCTAAAGTCTGGGGGAAAGAAAAAGGGAGCAGAGGAGAGAGTGTGTGGCCCTGTGCAGGGACTTTGGGAATCTGATGAAGAAGATATGCAAACCTCGAAGGGTCACATGTTGTATGATTCCACGGTATGACATTCCTGACGTGACAAAACTGTAGGGACAGAGAACAGACTGTCGCTTGGCAGGGGTTAGGGACGGTGTGGGGAGGAGGACAGGCATGGCTGGGAAGGCGGTGAGAAGATCTTTGGGGTGACTGAACCGCTCTGTATCTTGATGGAGGCGGTGCTTACGTGAATCCACACGAGTGATCCAAGGACAGAAACCACACACCCACACTGTAGCTGGTCAGCCGCCCTGGCTTTGATAAGGCGCCGCAGAAATGGAAGATGTAACCACTGGGGGGACCTGCGTGAAGGGTACACAGGGCCTCTCTCTACAATCTTTGTTGCTTTCCGTGAATCTATAATTATTTGAAAATAAAAACTTTAAGAAGTAAAAGAACTAGTGTTCCTCTGTCACCTGACATTCCCCTCTCCTGATTATTTTTTTCCATAGTTTTTATTCACTGACTCCATCAATTTGTCTACGGTACCATCACAGCCCCGACCACACGGTCACCCCTGTGCAGCCAAGCAGAGAATCCGTATCTTGTCTGCTTGATTCCCAATACCTAGCAAGAGTGCCTGGCACATAGTAGGTGCAAAAATTGATCAACAAACAAGAGAGCCATAGCCAGAGGCAACTGAGTGCTTTGACCACAGCGAAACCGGCGGCAAGACCAGGAACGATGGCTGTCTTGAAGCGGCACAGGTCCCTCTGGGGGACCGGTGCTCCCAGAGCACTACCTGCAACAGCTCCCTCCTTGCTTGGGGTCTCCTACCCGTTTGTACCCAGTAGCCTGGATACAAAGAGACGTCTGATAACCAATTTGGGTGGCAACTGTGAACCCAGTTTAACCAGTAGGAAAGCTGGTTTAGTCATTCAGCAAATATTTATTGAGAGGCTGCTCACAGCAGGGTGGAAGAATATTAGTTAACACACGATTCTGCTGACCTGGCGGCAGGTGTGAGGCTCAGATTTCTGCCCTCCCTTAAGCTTCATATAAGCACCCCTGTTTCACTGAAGAGGGGATGTAGTGGATGATGTGGTCCTCCACCCAGGTCCCCTGGGACCCTGTCTTGAGGGGGTCTCCTCCTTCTAAAACCAGCACCTGTGGATCTCTGGAAGCCAAACCTGGCAGTGCCCAAGAACAAAGTGCCTGAACATGTCTTTGTTCCCACCCAGGACTTCCCTGGACCATGACTGGTGAGCCCGAGGCATAAGCCCAGCTCTCTGCCCCCAGGAAGGACAACTCAGGTCAAGCTCACCCTCCAGAGCTCCCTGTTGGCCAGGCCGGGCTGGGACCTGACCTGAAACCACACCCTTTCCTCCCCTGTTCCCTTTACTTCCTTACCAGGGACTGCTGGAAGGGTGTCCTTCACGACCTTCTGGGGAACGCGACCTGGGACAGAACTGGAGGCACAGAGTGGTTGGGTAAGTTGACCACAGCCACACAGCTAAGAGAAGAGGGAAAGCCGGGAGTTGTGTCCCTGGAGTCGGATTCCAGAACTGCACGCCTACCCATTATACTGCACTGCCTCCACGGAGGGCTCATTCATTCACTCACACACCTGCTGCGACCACCCCCTGCTGCCAGGCTCAGAGCCAACGACAGCCAAGGGGATTCTCGGGCCCCTCTGCAGAAGCTCCCAGCCAAATAGGCAGACTCAACCCCGTTCATTTGATCATTCACCAATTCAATAGTCCAGTGCTGAGGACCAACTGTGTGCCTGCACCATGCTGGATGTCCAGAGGGAAAGGGTCAGACACGGTCCCCACCCTGCAAGAGCTCTAGGGCCAGTGGGGAAGGAGCAAACAGGCAGCGTGTGTCGCAGTGTCGCTGCATGCAGGACCCAGCAGGAGCACAAGAGAGCGTGGATCTGTCTGCAGGGAGCTGACCACACATCTGGATCTAAACAAACCAGAGGAGCCAGCCTGAGAGAACAGTGGAGACACATGCACGGTCTAGCAGAGGAGCACAATATCCCAGGCTCTTGGCTGGGGCTGGAAGGAGGACATGAAATCTTAGCAAGTGTGTCTGGGCTCTGGAGGAAACACCCACAGCGGTGGCCCGTGCATCACGCCCTCATGGGGGGCCAACACCCGGGCTCCTAGTTTGATGGCTTCTCCACTCCCCTGGGACCTTGCACCACGTATCTCACTCACCCTGTCAGCCTGGGCCTCTCTTATCTCTGTAAAAGGGGAGCAGTTATACACACCTTGCAGGTGGCCATGAAGGTTACGTGAGGATGACCTAGCCCTCAGTGAGCCCTGGAGAGCATCTGTCAGGGCTGCTGGGGAGGCTTGAGCAGGTCGATCAGAGGTTTGGGGGCACCCACCACACAACTGCAGATGCTCATGCAGAGGACAGGTGCCCTGTTTGAACCCCTATGAAGCCGTCAGGTGGACGGACAGGTGTGCTGCCTACAGGAACTGTTATTGCTGAGACCTGTGAGGGGTGGGGGGTCTCTGGTACCCACACGTGGGCCCCACACCCGAGCACTGATCATTGGCACCTGGAACTTCACACACTTCCAGGGGTCTTTGGGCCAAGTCAGGCAGCGCGGAGAACCCGGCAGGACACTGGCGAGGGTTTCAGTAGACAGAGGTTTGGCATAGACACTTAGGGGAAATAATCCACTCTGGGCCAATTCTCGCTCAGCCACGGACTTCTGGGAGCCCTCCACTAGTCACCCCTCATTCTGAGCCTCACCCATTCTTACAGGTAAGAACAGAAGAAGAATGCCCTCCACCGGGGCTTAAGGACAGACGGAAATGAGCTTACGTGCGGTGAGGCTGGAGCACCCAGTCTGACGTCTGCTCTGACTTTGAACTGAATGCCCGACCACGCCCGTCACCTCTGCAGATCCCGTCTTCCCAAAGTTATGGTGTCAGTCTCCATTTTGCTCCTTTTAAATATTTCATACATTTGTTTTCATTATAAAACATAATTCTGTTTATTCTTCAGGGCCTGCCCAGCCTTATGGGGTATGATACATTTTTGAAAATAAAAAGAAAGTTTTTTGTTTTGTTTTTATCTCGGAGTCCAACTTTGGCCTTGGCGGTCGGGAAACTCGGTGCTCTGCTTGGCTCTCAGTTAGTGCTGCGCTTCCGCGGGCTGTTTCGGTTAGAAGCCGCCCAGCTGCAAGTCGCAGAAATGACTGGTTCTTTTAAGCAAAAAGGGGACTTAGTGCAGTGTTTCCAGATGGGGTCTGGGCCCGGGTGGGTCTGCCTCGGGCCTGCTGGGAGTGTGTGGGTTCTTGACTTCGTGCAGGAAAGATTCCACAACGCAAGCCCAGGTGATTCTGAGCGTCTGTTTACTGCAGCTGGGGACAGTGGACACAGGAGGGGCTTAGCGGGGAAGAAGCAACAGGAGGCAGCCCAGGCGGGGCTGCTGTGGCTCACTGAGAAAGTAGTCACAGTGACAGACGTGAGCTCACTGGGAGGGCAGAGAGGAAAGGGGCCCTGGAGACAGGATCCAGGCTTTAGCCTGGGATGAGCTGCTGCTGCCCACCGCTGCCCTGGCTGCAAGTCTCCTGGGTGCTTTGGAGGTTAGGGGTTGCACGCTTGTGGGGAGAGAAGCCTGGGAAGGGAAAGGTGCTGGTGGGCGTGATCTTGGGAGGGAGTCCGGGCGGATCTTTTGCCCTGAGGCCTTATTATCTTTCCTTGGCCGGCTGGGATTCTAGGCGAGGTCTCTGGGGAGGGCCTCAACAGAATATGAGCTTTTCAGATGTGTTCTTCAATATGTTGAGTCATCAAAATGTGTGTAGAAAGGGGTCAGGGTTCTTTTCTGGTTAGCTTTATTTTTAAAGACCATTACTGAAGAGGGATTGGGGCTGAGGTCGGTCTGCCCCAGGGACAAGTCTGCAATGTCCAAACCACTTGCTCCTGAGTGTCCTTGGTTGGGGAAGGGAAAACCTTGTGGTTTATTAGCTGGCTGTAAATTGCTCAAATTGTTTGGCCTTGTCTAATCATTTTGTCTCTGTTTCTCTGATTCCACGTGTCAAGGACTTTCCCTGGCTTCTTCCTGTTCTGCCTCAGCAGGACATCAGGGTCACCAGGACTAAGCCAGGGGAGCGAAGGAGAAGATCCGTCCTTCTCAACTTCCCTAACGGGAGGTGGGACACCGGTCCCTGGTCGTCCACTGATTTGTCCCACAGTTATGGAGTGCCTTTTATGTGCCGGAGATTATGTCGGAGCTGGGGCGGGGGTGATGCTGGTGGTAGAAGCTGCCAGGTGAATAACCACAGGTACTGTCTACAACAGGTGTTTAGATTAACCATTGCCTCCCACCTCATTACACTTTTTCTTAGTGTCTTGCTTTGGGGTCCCCCAGAAGCAAACCCTGAGAAAAAGATTGGGACGCAAGTAGTTTTTATGGGTGAGGACAGAAAACACTGGCAGCTGGAGTGGGGAAATGAAGCCGGGAAGTGAGGACGGGCACCCAGAGCTCCGTCTTGCTGGGGACCTAGAGGAGAGAGGCAGCTGGACAATTAATTGACTCTCTGACCTGCATCTCTCCCTGGGTGAGGGCTGCTCCCAGGGCATTAGCTCTGCAGCACTTCCCCTTCTGGTCCACCCTGACTGGGCTAGCATGCTCCTGCGGCCAGAAAGATGCTCTGGCAGGAGGTCTAGGTGTTCTCAAGAAGCAGCGTTTTGCAGGAGAAGAGAATGCTGAGGTCAGGGGCCAGGACACTGACCATTTACCACACTGAGGTTTACATCCCACATGCAAAACTTTCACATCCACATTCCACTTGTTGATAAGTCTGCTCTGCCCCACCCTTTGCATAAATTAGGAGCTCAGCAGACCTGTCATTCTCCTCTGTGCCATTTTCTGTGCTGCCGGCGAAATAAACCTCAGCAAGGTCAGGGGAAAGTATTCCATCTTCTACAGCTGCAAAGAACGAGGCCCTGTTCCACATCACATGAAATTGTCCTTGCAATGGTGATTTTTGTTACCTTGTTAAATGTGAAATACAGTAAATCGATCTCAGAGAACCACACAAAGCAAAGGTACAGCTTAGTGAATTATTATCAGGTGTGAACCCCCTGAAGCCACCAGCTGGAACAAAGATGAAACTTGGTTGCCTTCCCCTGGAGCTCCCCACTCACCCTCCCTCCAAATGTATCGTTCTCCCGAGTTTTATGTTCCTGTGTCCATCACTTCCTTACGTGCTGTTCTGATCGTGTCTTGTCTGCTTTTTGTTTTTAATTTTTTTTCTTTATTGATTTTAGAGAGAGAGGAAGGAAGAGGGACAGATAGAAACATTGATGAGAGAGAATATTGATCGGTCGCCTCCTGCATGCCCCCCACTGGGGATTTGGCCCACAACCTGGGCATGTGTCCTGACTGGGAATTGAACCGGCGGCCTCTTGGTGCATGGGTCGATGCTCAACCACTGAGCCATACCAGCTGGGCTCTTGTCTGTTTTGTTAACTTGATATATCCTTTAAATTTCTCTAGCCTACAGGTTTCCTATCCGTATTATTTTCCTGGGGGTACTGTGACAGATGATCACACACTTACTGGCTTAAAACAACACACATGGCACTGGCCGGGTAGCTCAGTGGGTTAGAGTATTGTCCCGATATGCCAAGGTTGCCGGTTCAATCCCTTTCAGGGCACATACAAGAATCAACCAATGGCCCTGGCTGGTTTGGCTCAGCGGTTAGAGCGTCGGCCTGCGGTCCTGAGAGACCCGGGTTCGGTTCCCGCTAAGGGCACGTACCTCGGTTGCAGTTTGTCCCCGGCCCTGGTTGGGTCGTGCGGGTAGCAGCCACTCGATGTGTCCCTTTCACATCGATGTTTCTCTCTCCCTCCCTCTCCCTCCCGCTCTACCTGAACAAAAAGATGTCCTCGGGTGAGGAAAAAAAAAAAAACAAAAAAACAAGAATCAACCAATGAATGCATAAATAAGTGGAACAACAAATTGATGTTTCTCTCTCTCTGTCAAATCAAATTAAAAAATAAACCACACAGGTTGATTCTCTTACAGTTCTGGCGCTCAGATGTCTGAAACAGTCTTACTGGACTAAAATCAAGGTGCCGGCAGGGCTGTATTCCTACCACAGCCTCCCGGGGAGAATCCATTCTTTTCCCTTTTCCAGCTTTTAGAAGCCAACCGAATTCCTGGGGTCATGACTCTCCCTTCATGTTTAAAATCCCCCTGCCTCCAATCCACCTGTCTCCTTCTGATAAGGACCTTGTGATGACATTGGGATCACCTGGATAACCCAGGATCCTCTCCCCATCTCAAGATCCTTAACTCAGTCCCTTTTGGCACATTAGGGCACAGCTTTACAGATTCTGGGGGTTAGAACATGGATAGTTTGGGGGCCATTATTCTTCTGACCACGCCATCCATCTTTTACCTCCCTTCCAATGTATCTGTTAAGAAACCCAGCCCCTGGACCTGTAGCATACCCTGCAGCCTGCAGTTTTCTGATTGCAGACCCAGGTGCAAACCTGTACGTTCCTCTGTCCTCAGAATTTCCTGCCACCTGGCAGTGGAACCCAGGGGCAGGGAGGGTCTCACGCCCCATCTCCTAGTCTCTGTGTTCTTCCATCAGAGGCTTCCAACGTCTGCGGGTCTCTCTTGGTGACGTTAGCACTCGCTGATACTCAACGTCAAGAACCACCGATTCACTGGGGATGGCAAAACTGTGATTTCTAATTTTATCATTTCCCTTTAATTTATTAGTTGGAACACTTTCGTACAGAGATGCTTTTCCTCGTCTTCAGTTTGTTACCAGTCAGTACAGGAAAGGCAGAATCGCAGTGGGATCCTCCCCTTTACCCGTTTTCGAGATGACAAGCTGGTTCCTTATCAAACTCTGAAAGAGACCCACTACTTTTTTTTTCTTTTATCCTCACTCGAATATATTTTTCTGTTTATATTCAGATAGAGTAGGAGGGAGGGAGAGAGAGAGAAACATTGACGTGAGAGGGACACATAGACTGGTTGCCTCCCGCACAACCCTGACCAGGGCCGGGAACCACAACCGAGGTACGTGTCCTTGACTGGAATCGAACCTGCAACTCTTTGGTCTGCGGGCCAACGCTCTAATAGCTGAGCCAAACCGACCAGGGCCAGAGACCCCCTACTTTTTTTTTATCCTCACCCGAGGACAATTTTCTATTTTTTGTTCAGACAGAACTGGAGGGAGAGAGAGGGAGGGAGAGAGAGGAAGAGAGAGAGAGAGAGAAACATCGATGTGAAAGGAACACATCGAGTGGTTGCCACCCACACGACCCAACCAGGGCCGGGGACAAACTGCAACCAAGATATGTGCCCTTAGCTGGAACCGAACCTGGGTCTCTCTGGACCGCAGGCTGATGCTCTAACCACTGAGCCAAACCGGCCAGGGCAAGACCCACTACTTTAAAAAATATTTTTGTGAACTCACGAACTTAAACATCGATGGATTTCAACTGATCACAGTATCATCCTTGGGGAAGCTCCGCAGTCCCGTCTTTGGCCAGCAGTCTCCTCCAGCCACTGAGTCCCAGGAGTCTCCCTTTGACAGCACCCTTGCCATTTGGGAAAACAAAGTATTTCAGCCTTGTCTTGTACATTTCCAGCCCTGGAATCAGCTATTTCTCCAAGAGACCCTCCTTTAGCATTTTTTTAAAAGGAAATGGCATTTTAAGACCATATCCGTGCGTTAGGCTCCAGAGGAGACCTCATTCACTAGGCTTTTCAGGGGGCTGGGCTAGCACATATAGGTGTGTGTGTGTGTTTCTTTTTTTTTTTTTTTAAATAAAATTCGTGGCAAGTCCACCCCATGAGCCTCTACACTGTCTGCATGTGGATGGCTGCTCATCCGCTTCGAAGCTTGTTCCTGATCTGCTATTGGACTGGCGCATCTATTCTCTCAAAGCAGTGAATCCTACGAGGCTTCTCTGACATGCACGGAGGTCAGTGAAACAAGATTTCCATCACTCGGATAGATTTCTCTGTTTCCTGAGCCTCGGGGACAAGCAAACCTGGGCGAGTATCACAGCAGTGTTAACTCAGAACCCAGCCCCAACCTCCTGGCCTTCCAGTGTCCAGCTCCTCCACCCCATTGTTCTCCCTGCTGGGCCCCGGGGGACCAGACCTTTCGTGAGGCTCCCAGGGGGATCACAGCTCTTGCAGCTCAGAGGCCCCCCTCTCTCTGGGACTTTGAGGAGCCCTGGCTGCCACAAGCTCCCCCTCACCATCTCTTGCCAGCCTGGTCTGAGGGCATCCTCTGCTCTTCCCAGCAGCCCCCAAATCTCCTTCCCACTCTCTCTCAGGAGGCTGCTCAGAATCGGGCCCCTGGTGACGTCTGGGAGCTCACTCCCAGGAGTCCTATGATGGCACGTGTACTAAGCCTCCTACCTTGGCCCTGCCATCCCCGCTTTGGTAAGAACCGCTGGTCCTTCCCTAACACTTGCCGTGTACCAAGAAGCATTCTTAGCGCTTTGTACACCTTAACCAGTTTCCACCTCAAGGCCAGTGTAGGAGGCAGGTGCTATCACCTGCACGTGTCATGGGTGAGGAGACTGGTTCGGGGTCACCTGGCAAGTGAGAGAAAGGGCCAGTTCCCACTCACTGACCATGGGGCTCCATACTTGGTGCTTCTCGCCAGAAGACAATGCAGTACCACTAAGACCAGTCCTCAGCTTCCTTTGGGGAAGCAGCCAGAACCTGCGTAAATAAATCAACTTAATGTAGGAAAGGAGCCGCCCCCCAGGCCTACTGTCTTTCTCTAGAACAGTAGTTTCTGAGCTTGAGCTGACATCAGAATCCCCGGGAGGGCGTGTTAAGACAGACTGCTTGGCCCAAACCCACAGTTTCCGACTCAGTAGAGGTGGGGCGGGCCTGGGAATCTGCATTTCTAATGAGTTAACGGTGGTGCTGATACCGATGCAACTGGGTCCAGGGGACTTTGGGAACCACCGTGGAAGAATAGGACGTGGCTGTCTGCTCCCTCCTAGGGCACAGTGTGGCGGTTCCAGCCTGATTATTCTCATCCAGGTGGCTCTGTGCTAATGACCTCACGGTTACGTTAAAAAAAAAAAAAAAAGCCCTGGCCGGTTTGGCTCAGCGGTTAGAGCGTCGGCCTGCGGTCCGGAGAGACCCGGGTTCGGTTCCCGCTAAGGGCACGTACTTCGGTTGCAGTTTGTCCCCCGCCCTGGTTGGTCGTGCGGGTGGCAGCCACTCGATGTGTCCCTTCACGTCGATGTTTCTCTCTCTCTCTCTCTCTCTCCCTTCCTCTCTCTCCCTCCCACTCTATCTATACAAAATATGGAAAAATATCCTCAGGTGAGGATAAAAAAAAAAAAAGAAAAAGAAACAAGTCCTCCTCTGTTGGAGATGCATTCCGAAGCAGTCACAGGTGATGCATGCAGTGTGTGGGATTTACTTTAAGATACTCCAGCCTCTCCGCTTGCAAACAGCTGAGGGTGTACATGGAACAAGGATAGCTGGCTAATGAGTTGAAAAAGGTGGTACCACTTCCTACGCCTTTATATTTGGCATTGTGAATGCACTTTGTTGATTTAGTGTCGATAAAATGGCTCTGGCTCCCCCAACCTAGTAACTATATGAACTCGAGCCAGAAACTTGCAGTAGTGGAGCCTTAATTCTTTCTGCTGTCCGGCAGATGATGGCCTCTTTCCGTGTTGAGGGGACAGTGGAGGTCAGACCTGGAGCACTCACCTTGGCACGTAACTCATGCACTTCTAATTGCCCCCTTTCATTGTGCTCTCCACATTCTCCACCAGGTCTGGCCAGGGCAGCGCCTAATGGGCAGGGACTCGCTCGTCTCAAGGTACCTGCTCAGTGAGTTCCAGGGTCGAGTGTGGAACAAGCCGGGAGCCTGCCTGTCTGGGAGCACGAGGGTGTGGAATGTGGAACAGACAGGTACTACGTGTGTCCCTGATCGCAAGGCCTCTGGGCAGTCATGGGCAGGATGGCTGCTAAGGGGCTTCGACGGCTGCTCCACACTGTGGCTGGGACCCGCTCGGTGTCTCTTTACGTGTAACCAAGTCTGGAGCAGGAACCCTGGCATCCAGTTCAAAGGTGGTCGTCAAACTGTCGCAGTCAAGGTGTTTTTTGCTTGTTTTGCTTGGTGCTTTGTTTTGGCTTGGTTTGGACAGTGAACAGAAACTCATTTATGTTTGCCAGAGTCAAGGGCAGCTGGCAAGTGCGGACCATGAAGATGTTTCCTTGAACTTCAGTTTAAGGAAGGTAGCCAAGTCTCTCATCAATTGGAAGCAAGTCCAGAAAGCTGTCAAGAACCCAGCGGCTTCTCTCCTCTCTTTCTCTTTCTCCCTCTTCTTCCTCTTCCTCATAAACACGGCAGGAGGTGGCCTCCACACAGTTTGAGTCCATTACCTCTGTTCATTCAACCAGCAGAGCCCGCTAGTGTCTGCCCAGCACCTTCTGTGTGCCAGGCCTTAGGCAAAAAGCTCCATCAGGATTTCGTGTCATCCTACAGTAGCCGTGGAGCAAAATGCTGTTTTCATCATTCCAACTTCCAGAGAATGAAACTGAGGCATTGAGGTGCAAGAAGTTGCCTGGAATCTCACATTTGAAGTAAGAGTCAGAGCCAGGATTTGAAGGGTCTCTCATGCCTGAGCCAGGCTCCAGTCACCTGCCACATTAACTTCTCACATAAAAAAGACTTAGGAGTTGGCCCGGCCGGTGTGGCTCCGTGGCTGAGCATTAACCCATGCACCAAGAGGTCGCCGGTTCGGTTCCTGGTCAGGGCACATGCCCAGGGTGTGGGCCAATCCCTAATGGGGGGCATGCAGGAGGCGGCCAATTGATGTTCTCTCTCATCAATGTTTCTATCTCTCTCTCCCTCTCCCTTTCTCTCTCTCTACTAATATCAATAAAGAAAAAAATTTTATAAAAAGACTCAGGAGCACTTCTTGGGGTGGGGGTGGGGAGGAATCTGATTGGACCAGTTTGAGTCAGGTGTTCTGTTTCTAGACCAATCCGCTGTGGCCAAGATGGTGATCCTCAGGGCACCGAATGGCTGTCCAGGCCCAGCATTAGGGAGCATACTCAGATGGGACAGTGAGCTGGCACATGGTCCAAGCAGGGTTCCACAAATGTTCCCTTCCTCCTTCCTAGAGATCCCCTTTCCTGTCTTCCACCGGCACGCAAAACCCTGCTGCAGTCATCTCTCTACTAAGAAGTTAGAAGTGGCCTGAGTTCAAATCCTGCCTCTGCTCTTTTCCTAATGGTCTTCTTTTGGGCAAATGACTTGACCTCTCTGAGCCTCAGTGTTTTCATCTGTAAACGGGATCACAAGCATGGGGGAATAGGGGGGAGAATTAGATGAGATGATAACCCAGGTAAATTCTTCATTGGTTCCATATTGGTTTCAGGAAGTTCAAACTCAAGATGTGAATCGGCTGGCACCTGCTTAACTTTCTACCCTTTATCCTCCTGCTGTCTGAGTGGCCCCTTTCTCCAGCTGCTCAACAACTCGTACGTAGTTCCTTGAACTTCTCTGGTCTGTGCCTTTGCACATACTGTTCCCGGGGATACCCTTCCTTTCCTCACGTCATCTAACGTAGCTAACCGGCTCCCTGTTGTGGATTGAATTGTGTCTCCCAAAAGGATACGTCCACATCCTAACTTTCAGAGCCCCAGAACCTGTGAATTGTGACCTTATTTGGAAATAGGGTCTTTGCAGATGTATCGAAGTTAAAGATCTTGAGATGAGATCATCCTAGATTCAGGGTGGGCCCCCAATCCAGTGATAAGTATCCTTACAGAAGACAGGAGAGGGACATTTGGAGCAGAGACACAGAGGGAACGGCCATGGGAAGATGGTGGCGGAGACTGCAGTGGTGCATCTACAATCCAAGGAATTTCATGGATTGCTGGCAGCCACCAGCAGCCCTGAGAAGGAGCCAAGCCCACTGATACCTTGATTTTGGAGCTCCGGCCTCCGGAACTGTGGGAGAATGCGTTCCTGTTGTTTGATGATAATCTGGAAACTCACGCTCCGAGGCTTAGCTCAGACAGCCCCTCCCCTGAGAAGCCCTCCCTGGCTTCTTACTTTGATTAGATGCCCAGGGCCCATGTGTGGCTTTATCCTAGCACTTCCCCTGGCGCCTGTGATGACCCACACACTGTGTGTCTCTTCCCCAGACAACAGGTCTCTGACTGTAATGGCTTAGAGGACAGCAGCCTGTCCCAGAGGCAAGGAGTCCACAGTCTAGCAGGTCTCCACACTGTCAACCACAGATGACGCTCCAACGGTAGAATTTCAGGCAGACAGGTGCCTGCTGGGAGAAGCCTGTTTGGGGGCTGGGCACCTCTCCCCACAGGGCCTATTCACCTCCTGCAGCAAGAGACCTTGCCTGGGGTTATAAGATAGGGTTTATCCTGCATTTGCATCATCTGGGAGGGCCCCACCTACTTTACCTTTAGGCCACCTTGCTGACCTGTGTGCGAATGTTCTAGAAAAAGACTTGGGGTCAGACAGTTACTTAATCCTGGCAGCTCAGATGGAAAAATGGCCCCAGGAAAGACGAACTGTGTCCCTTCACTCAGGGAACAGAGACACTGTGTAATTAAGTCCCTTCTTACAGAAAAGCTGCTTCAGTGAGTGAGGCCCCTGGCAGATACCTGCTGTTAGCCAAGAGCCCCGGGGGGGTCCAGTCACTTTTCAATGGCCTCGGAGAAGCCCTTTGTCTCTGGCAGGCAGGGCTGGCACAGTCCACAGGCTCGTCCACTGTTTCCTGGCTTCCTGGTGCCCCGCCTCACAGCCTCCTCCGAGGCCCTGTTAGTTAAGAGGGACGGAGCCTTCCGAGAGGCCGGGCCACCCGACTGCACGGCTGTGGCACAGTCCTCAGGCAGCCACAGAGGTGGTGGCCGTGGCTCCTTCTGTCCCTTCAACATGGGAGGTCTTGTGTGGCAAGAAAGGAAACTCCAGTCTGGGGATTTGGGAGAAGTGGGCCTGGCCTCCTGCAGTTCACGGGATAGTGGGAGGGGGACAGATATCCCAGCGCTTGCTCTCAGTTCCAAGCTGGGTGGCCTTGGGTGCATTGCTGACCTCTCAGCTCCCTCCGTGGAACTGAGGACACTGAGTATACTCAGTGATGGTCCCAGCGCCAGCTTCCCGGTGTGACTCTGCTGTAGTTACATAAGGTGTCGCCATGGGGAGGTAGATTCCCTGTTCATTTCCTTGCATGTCCTCTAAATGTTCCATTCTTTCAAATGACACTTTTTTAAAAATTATCTTTAAAAAATAAAACAAGCCCGGCCAGTGTGGCTCAGTGGTTGAGCATCAACCCACATACCAAGAGGTGACCCGTTCGCTTCCCAGTCAGGGCACGTGCCCAGGTTGTGGGTCAAATCCCCAGAGAGGGGCGTGCAGGAGGTGGCCCGTCGATGTTTCTCTCATCAATGTTTCTATCTCTCCCTCTCCCTTCTTCTCTCTCTAAAATCAATAAAGATAACATTATTAAAAAAAGAAAAAAAAAACAAAACAGGTGGATGACTTTAGGATGAGATATAATCTTTGACAATTAATGACCCCCCAAAAAATGTTCTTTCCTTCCCCCAATCTTTTCCGAAGGGCCTCCCGTAATTTCTGCTTCCCGGAGACGACTGTAACCTCTCTCTACGTGGATGCTGCAGATACAAGAATGTCAGAAGGAAGTCAGCATTTCATCAGAAACTCAAACAATACCTGTGTGTTTGCGTAACCACATGAATTAAATGCTCTTTCTAGCTGTTTAAAAAAAGAAAAAGAAAAGCTTCCTACTTCCTGAGGACCCTGGAATCAGGTTACTTAGGTCTGTGGCCTCACTCTGCCACGTACTCGCTGGGTGACCCTGGCCGAGCGACCTGCTTTCTCCGAGCTCAGGTCCCCGCATCTGTGGGACGGGTGTGAATAGCGCTTTCCTCGTGGGTCGTGGGTCGTGGGTCCGGAGAGCTCAGATGCATTGTTAACCCTAACCCCACCCTGCTGCCTGCTGCTGGGCCCGACACGGCCCAGCCTCAGGGCTATGCACAGGTGAAAAGCGGGCATCCTGGATTTACCGAGACAAGGTGGTTAGTGCTTGGTAAATATTTATTAACAGAGTGAACGTACGAATGCATGAATGAATAGGTGATGCGTGAGTGGGAAAGTCAATGAATTACCCTGAACCTAGGAGAAAACGCTCCAGTGGAACTTACTGATGGATGAAGTGATACCAGCTATTTGGGCTTCAACCAGAGGTTCTCAACTGTTGTGCCCCCAGAAGACAATAGCGCCAAGACAATAACGATGAGGAATTCTAATCGCACCCAACGAGCCCTTACTACGCATCCATCATCTCGCATAACCCCCCGCAGCAACTCTGAAAGGCGGCTGCTCTCATCACACCCACTTGACAGAGGAGGAAACCACGGTTCAGAGAAGGTAAGCACCTTGCTCAGGAATGGAACCCAGACTGACCCGTCTCTGCTCTCTCTGCCCCACCTCATGGGCAGCCCCCCGGAAGTGGGGACGAGCTCAGCCCTGTCCCCAGCACCCTATGATGGACTATACACGAGCGGTGTCCCCTTCTGGGCCTCAGTGGCTGGCAGGACGTGCTTGGCCAGGCCAGAATAGCTGGTCTCTGGAGCCCAAGCTGTGGGTAGGACAGATCTGGCTGGCATCTCGGCCCTGGCACTCACTGGCTACGTGACTTTGGGTGAGCCCTTCAGATCTCTGACATTTACTTGGCTTTCTCGACTGAGACCTGCGCAGGGAGTGCTGGGCACACTCAGGTCTCTGCTGGTTGTGATTGTTTACTTCCACTGTGTGTGGCCAGCCATGGAGTGGACAGTCCCTTAGACCCGCAGGCCTTAGCCCTGATGAGCCTTGCTCCTTGTTAGACTCCCCTCTCTGCCAGGCCCACAGCCAACCCCGGGTGCAGGTCCCTTCCAGCCAGTGAGATCGACCCTCTGGACATGTGGGACACGGGGCATTTCATGGGTCACCCAAGCTGTGACCCCTGGCTTGCCCCACTGAAATCACGTGAATAAATTCCACAACGAGGCTTGTGCCCGGAATGAACAGACATAAACCTCACTCTCTGAAATGTCTCCGACCGGACTTTCTTTGTCGTTCTTTTCCATCAACACGAAGGTCAAAACCTCCCCAGGCTGTGTGACAAATGTCCACTGTACATACCTTGTACGTGAGTCACTTGACCGTTTTTGCTCATGTTCGACACACAAAAACAATAAGATGCCGTTTGAATGGACTGATGCTCAGAAATGACGCACCCACAAAAGGTCATCAATCTTCGCTTGAAACTGCACTTGGCGTGTTTTCCAAGAGAACATGGATTGTGGGGGGTGGGGGGAAGAGTGTGTGCATGGGTGGGGGAGAGGCAGGGGGACAGGGGACAGGAGACAGGAGAGTGGCTTGTTTTTAAAATGTGGGTATACCCATGTTGTCTCCACATTTGGAATTAAGACAGTTGAGCCCGGCCAGTGTGGCTCAGTGGTTGAGCATCGACCCATGCACCAAGAGGTCATTGATTAAATTCCCGGTCAGGGCATATGCATATGCCCAGGTTGTGGGCCAAATCCCCAGTGGGGGGCATGCAGGAGGCAGCCAATCGATGTTCTCTCTCATCGATGTTTCTCTCTCTCTCTAAAATCAATAAAGAAGAAGAAGAAGAAAAGACAGTTGAAACCTGCCACACAATTTATTCATACCAATCACTACGGTCTGTTCTGAAAACGGGCTATGAGGTGAATTGAATCAGTTCCCCCCACAAGCCTACATATGTACGAGTCCATTTTTTGTGCAGACACTGTTGAGATTTGAATTGTGTAACAGATGCCCTCAGAGCTCTACCCACGTCCCCTTGGTTCCCTGTGCGCAAGGAGGTGGGCTGCCCATGGTATTGACAGCCCCTCCCCGACGGGCAGCCCTACCCCCTCATGGAGGGTGCTGGGAGCCTTGCACATACACGACGCCCCTGGCCCCTGACGGGCTAACTCCACGGGTCATTTGCAGAATGAACACGTAGGCCTCTGGCTCTACAATTGCTAAGAATTTCATTATACCGAGCGCAGGGTCTTTCTTGGTGACCGCGCGGGTTCCTGCCCCGGGAGCTGGCCCTGGTGGAACTCAGGCTGCCTCTCGGACCCCCAGGGGCTGGCATCAAAGTGACTCTGTAGGACCCTGACACCTCCCCTTGTCTGACCTTCTCCCTCCTGTCCCACCTCTCTGCTGCTGCCAGTTACCCCAGGAACTTTCCTCACCCATCGCTCTCACCGCACCCTCCTCCCAGGGTCCGCTTCAGAGGGGTCTTAACCAGGACAGGTCACACGTGGTCGAAAAGCAGAGCTGAGAGGACACCCCAGCAACCTCCCTCCCTCTCAGCCCCGGGAGCCCATGGCTCCAGCACATCCCATTTAAGGTCATCAGGTGCTTAAGACTACGAATCACACATGCAGAGGTAAGTTCATTTTCATTTTATGATGAGTGAATATATTTTGAGAACATGGGAGGGATGGGCACCAGCCCACCAGAGTCAAACCAGAATAAAGCTGTAAATAACGAGACATTGAACTCTGTCTTAGGAAGGAGCCTCCCACGTGCTCACAGGGCAGTGGCTTCTTCCCAGGGTAGCATCTGTGGAGCCGCAGGTTCAAAGGAGACCCTAGGCATTTCCAGGATGACCAAACAGGACCCTGTGCTGGTCAGTGGCTCCCAGGCAGGTAAGGTCACACTGGAGTTGAGAGCCAGGTGTCCTGTCGCTAAGCATCTCTGGGGTCCTGCTCTGCTGAGCCGGGCATGACCTCTGGCGGTCAAAGCATTTTTTAATGTAACTGTTTCCAAGGCTTAGCAGAAAGTGAGGAATGTTCTTTCAAATTAGCTGAAAGGGAAACAAAGAAGAAATGGATATGAGCCACATCTTAGGCAGAACATGGGGTCACAAATCTGTGTCGTCCCTTTCTTCCTTCCCCATCAGACGCCACCAGCAAGATGCCGGCTTCTGCTAAGACTAAATTCTTAACTCACTGTAAAGTCTCTATGGGTACCATCTTCTTTCGTCCCTAACATCCCTCCCATCATTCCCATTTCATAGATGAGGAAACTGAGGCTGGAGAGTTGACGTCATATGCCTAGGTTACATGGTGGCAGAGTGAGAGTTTAAAGCCAGGCTGGCTGGCTCCTAAAAGCCATCCTAACCACCTCTCACAGCCTGTTCTTCCCCACTGGCCTCCAGCGCTCCCATGTCGAAGGTTCACAATCCTCCGGTGGCTCAGACCCGCTGCAAGGACGGTTCTTGTCATCAGCAAGTAATAGAAATGCTGGCATCAATCCGCACTGGCTCCAGATTTTCCAGGTCTCACGCCTGCATATTGTGGAATCTGAAACCTGAAGTGCCTTTCAAGGACACCCTGGGAAACTGCCTGCTCGCAAGGGCTTCTGCTGACCGGGTGTCAACCTTCCGCTCTCACAGGGGATGCTGGGTATTTACGTTTCACCTGCTAAGACCCCTCCAGCTGTTGTGATCCCACAGCCCTTTGCGTCCACCTGCATGCATCTCACCTGGGACAGCATCTGAGAACAGAGCCTGTGCCTACCCTATAAGAACCTCCTCTGGGGCCAGCCACTCCGGCCCTCATTCTGTTCCCACCCCAGTGGCTTCACGGTGGTTCCTCCAAGGTATTTCCCACGTCAGGATGTTTCTTCTCTGGCTCCTTTTGCCCTTGTGCCCATTCTCCAGGTCTTCCTACGGCAGCACCTGCTCATCTTAGACCTTGACTCAGATGTCAGCTCCTCACCCCGGCCGTCTGTGACCCCGTGGGGAGCGGCTCCCTGTCCGAGCTGGCTACTCTGCACCACATCGCTTGTTTCCTTCACGATACGTATTGCAGCCTGTCACCTTCTTGTTGACTTACTGGTTGACTTGTCTAGTCTCCTGCTAAAGGATGTAGGAGATGTAAGCCCATGACCGCAGGAACTCTATCCACTGCGTCACCGCCGGCACAACTCCTGGCATACTGTGGATGCCGTGAGTGACAGCTGAACAGCTGAGTGCCTGGTACATGCCTGCTATAGAGTATCCGGTGACAGTACCCTGTGTCAGAGGGAGGGACAGACTTCATGGGACAACGGAGGACTTGTCTGCCTGTTCATGGGTGCATTAGGGCAAGGGATTGGAAAGGAGATGGAAAGGTAGGTTATAACCTAGTTGAGTCTTTGGATTTAGGTCTAGAGGGTATGGAAACGTCCACAAAAAGTTCTCACACATTCACTTTGAAACGATAAGGACGTTTAAAATTCTACCCGCAGGTAAAGTCCTACTCTCACCCCCCCACTGGTCAACTTTATAGTTAAAGCTTCCGAGGGTCCCTGGCTACACACACTGACCCCCCCCCCCCCCCCACTGACTCGTGGCTCCTCCCACTTACCCACTGGCACCGCTTCACTGAACGCGCACTTGTCGCTCTTTTCCATGTTCCGCCACGTTCTTAAAATCACCCTCTGAAAAAGAACAGGGCTCTCTTGGGGCAGGCATGTCGGTTCCTGCTCAAAGGCTCACCAGCCACTGCTGAGTTGAGTCCAGATGCGTCGGCCTGGCCCTGTCTCCCCTTCCCCCACACCGAGGTCACGCAGACCCCACCTGCAGTCTGGCCCCTTTCCTCTCCATGCACAACCACCTGCCTGTTCCGGCCCCGCCCATTCTTCTGGCCTCGCCTCCTGCCGCTCTCCCCTTGCTCACGCGACATTCCAGCTGCAGTGACAGCCTAGTTGCTTCCACCCCAGGATCTCCACACCTGCTGTTACTAAAAAACCACGTGGCCTTATTGTCTGATTTCCTGTTTGATATTAGCTGCGTGATGGCAGGGACTGGGCCATGTTCACAGAGGTAGCCCCCACCTCCAGCGCGGAATGAAGAACAGAATGAAGAATGAATGAGCACAGAATGCTTGATACGTGTCTAGTCAAGAGATGATAGGTGGGTGGAATGACTAAATTATCGGACGAATGGATGGATGGATGGATGGATGGATGGATATAGATGGATGCATGCATGACTGAATAAATTATTAAGTGGATGATGAGTGGACAGATGATTGGATTATTGGATGGGTGGACCCACGGGTAGTTGAATGGCATGATGGTGTCAGCCATATTTTCCAATTCTGTAAATGAAAGGAGGCACTAAAGCATCTCCAATCTCAGGTCCTGACGTTTTGCATGGAACCGTATTAGCTGTGAACTCCTTTTCACTCACATCTCCTCTGCCCGCCACCAGACAAAAGTCTTTTCCCTTGTTGACCAATCCTATGGGACATCCCTGAGCTGCTGCCTCCGTCCCTGTCTCAGTCACCTGTCTAGATGCTTCCACAACCCTCCCAGCCTGCAGCCTGTCATGGCTCCTGCCCTCATGGTGCCACCTGGAGGACTGCCCAGGTTGGAGGAGAGATTTTCACAATGGAAACATCTGGGTATCCCACCACCTCCACCCCAAAGTGCCATCTGATGACCAAAAAACACCTGGGGAGAATATGGCCCTCTCCCTTTTTAGCACCTTTAAATTGTAGTTCTCCTAACAGTCCATGGGCTTTTATTTTTCTTCTTCACCCTTTTTAGGACTGTCTGCAAAGAAAGAATGATTTCTTCTCTTACCTGGATATTCTTTGTAAACTGTGTGTCGGAATGACTCCTCTGGAAAACAAGTAAGAGGAAGTTCATGATAATACTAAAGATGTGTTTGCATTTCTCATTCTCGTTCTATCAAGAGATTACAGGAGACTTTCCAGAAGCTACATACATGACTTTGAAATAGCAGCCGATCAGTACCTCTTCAGTTATTGTGAGGATTAAAAGAACACATTTCCAACATATATACGCAAATATTAGGAGGACCCATGTGAAGTTGCCATTTTTGTGTGTAAAAAGTGGTCAACTCTTGGCAATTTCATATGTCTCAAATGACTTCTCCCTGTTGATGGTCGTGACCCCACCTCTTCCCTCAGCCCCCACAGCAGTAAAACGTTTGGGGGGAGTGGAAATCGGGCCAGAACACTATGTTTCACGTGGCAATGGCTACATCCGCAGCTCACTTCTCCCCTGCAGCACATCGGACGTGTGACAGCTGCCACATTGACAAATCACGTGTATGTACCTGAGAATCCTATCATGTGATATGTCAATTATATCTCAATTAAAAAATCACCCTCATGCAGAGCTGGACATTTTGTTTCCTTTTGGTCTGGGGCCATCCTTAAAATCACCTGGGTGTGTAGGACCAGCACGGACATTTTGTCGTACAGACGACAGAGGCCCAGGGAGCCAACCCGTACCCACACCCGCACTGTCAGGTGGATGGCATACCTGCCAACAGCCAGGTTTTAGGATTGTTGCCAGGCTGGAGTCTCTCCGAAACATCCCTGCTCCTCCCCCTCGCTGGGGATGAGTCTGGGCCGGTAATGCCTGCTCCAGGCTACTCTTCTCCTGACACCACTGGCCAAGTCACTTGTCAGAGGCGCGCAGGGGACCCCATCTCCCACATCGAGGCCTTGGATGCTCAGCCTCCGAGTGACCTCGAACCCACTCAGAAAAGTGCACTGATTCCCCCTGACCCTGCTCTCTGGGAATTCATTTACTCCACGTGTCAATGTTTACTCTCCTTTCGAGAAAGATGTGAACCCCTCAAAAGTCGGGTTCCAGGCTGACAGACCGCAAACCGAAATGGTCATCTGCCCCCTCTAGAAGTGAGCTCTCAGAGGAGACTGGCATCTTAGGGGTGCGTGTGAGATCTTCAACCTATTCTCCAATGGTCCCAAAAAACGAATATGGAGATATCTATGGAGATGGAGTGGGGGTTCGGGGGAGGGAGACAGAAAGCAATAAAGCAAAAGTGACAATATTTTAACAATTGGTGAATGGGTAGAGGGTCCAAAGTACTATTCTCTTCACTTCCCGGTTAGTCTAAAATTCCTTAAAATATGTCGTTCAAAATGTTTTACATAGAAGACTTCTTTCTTGATCGCCCTGTTTCAAGACTGCCCCTCTTCTCCCTGAGACCGTTCTCTAAGTTGTTGGAAGTCTGAATGGTTCCAAACTCCCTATAAGTATCAACAATTCTTTCTAAGTGACAGCCCCCGCTGGGGCCAAGGGTAGAAATTTCATTCACATTTCTATTTACAAGGCTCATATCTTCTGTGGGAGGGGGAGGACACACACACACACACACACACACACACACACACACACGGGCTTTGGAGCCTTTGCAGCAGGAGAAGAGGCTCGACATTCCCACTCTGCTCCTTGTTAGCTCTGTGCACTGTCTGGGCAAGGTCTTGAACTTGGCCCCCTTTTCTGTCAGACGGAGAGACAGTGGCGTACAGTCCTTGAGGACCTACGACGTGTCAGGCGCTCTCTGCACAGGTGTTCTCTCATTCAAGCCTATAACTACCCCATGGAGCAATTACTCTCATGACCATCACCACCTCCTTTTACAGATGGAAAAGCAGAAGCTAAGAAAGGTTAGGTTACCCGCCCAAGGTCACCAGGGAAGAAAGCCGTAGGATTTGAACCCGTTTCCGTGGTTCTGAGCCTGTGCTCTTAAATATACGTGATACTGCCTTTTGGTTACACTGTCCCTTTCACAGGCTTTCGATACACTTAAAGACAGTATCTCTAAGGGGCTCAAACAACAGCAGGCACTATTGCATCGATCTCTTTGCTTATCTCCATCTTTGAAATGCGTCTCATGTAACTAAACGAGCAAGATCTGGAGATGAGAGAGGCAAGTTCCAGGCCTTTCCAGTTATAAAAATGACATTCCAGACCAAAGGACCCCTGGCTCGCCCTGCAGCTCTCTTTTGATAAAGGCTATTTCTTCCCTATTCCAGCCTGTCCCCACAGGCTGGCCTGCCCACGGGGTTTTGCAGCTGATGGACTGCATACCCCAGCCTTCTAAGGTTTGATTTGGTGTCTAAAGACTGTTCTGTGCTTTGAAGCAAGAGGCATGGTCGTTTAACCATCACAAGCCCATTTTACAGATAAGAAAATGGGGCCTGGGAAGGTTCACAGCAGGAAGGGGCCAGGTGGCCACTGGAATCCACGCTGTCTGGCTGGGGAACCTGCTTGTAACTCCAAACAGCAAGTGGCATGGAGGAGAAATCACAATTATGCCGAATTGGTTCAAATCCTTTTATAGGCCTTTTTTTTTTTTTTCAAAGCTCAGAATTCCAGGAATCGGGATTCTCACAACAGTTCTGATGTCTCCTAATTTTATTATTTTCAATGATAATGATGCTAAATGTGTAACTAATTTAATGTGTATGTCTTTCTTTCTTTTTATCCTCACCCAAGGATATTTTTCCATTTTTGTTCAGGTAGAGTGGGAGGGAGAGAGAGTGGAAGAGAGAGAGAGAGAAACATCCACGTGAAAGGGACACATCGAGTGGCTGCCTCCCATATGACCCCAACCGGGGCTGGGGACAAACTGCAACCGAGATACGTGCCCTTAGCGGGAACCGAACCCGGGTCTCTGGACCGCAGGCCGACGCTCTAACCGCTGAGCCAAACCGGCCAGGGCGTGTATGTCTTTTCTTGAAACACTTTAGAGAAATAAATTCTCAAATAAAAAAAAAAAGGTTCAGCAGACCGTGTACTCTGATGTGTTCTTTGGCCAGTAGGGTCAGTGTAGTTACCCTTGATGACTGAGGGTGCTGTCTGTGAGCTCGGAGATGCAGAAGTGGGGCCCTGGGCCCTGGCGTGTGCGGACTCAGGCTTCCAATGAGCTCACCTTTGGTAAACTCTGCATCTCCCTGACGTTCCAGATTCTTCGCTTGCCACACATTTTCCCCAAACTCACACCAAATCTCTCAACCTTACGTCTTGCCTGAGGCACGCGTGGGTTTTAGGTACCATCATCAGTCCTTGCTCTGTGGTCCTTGCTCTTGTTGGGAAAATTATGCAAACTAAAGTGATCCTGTTCATGCCCCTCACCAGCCTACTGCCTCCCTAAAGACGACGACTAATTCAGTCCCATTGAATGGTCCTGGCAGAAAGTAAGGGTTCTCAGACAACTCCAAACATAGGTATATGGAGAGAGATAAAATATCAGATGTTTGCTGAGGCCTTTACATGTATGATTTAAATGCATCCCCATAATAACATGAAGTGGCCCCATTTTACAGATAAGGAGCCGGAGGCTCACAGACTGAAACATTTGACTCCAAGTCGGCCAGCTAGGAGGCGGCAGAGCTGGGACTGAAGGCCTGTGTCACGTGCAGGTGGGGGGAAGGATCAAAGATTTGAAGGGATGATCAAGGCAGTAGGAGGACAGGAGGAGCCCTCAGCCAGGCTCAGGGGCCAGTGGTTGTATCTGCGGCACACGGGGGCTTCCAGGGAGAGTGAGGTTGGGGCAGGGGCCAGAGATGGGGCTTGGGCACTCACCTGCTTTCGAGCCCTGCTTGACACACTGCCCATGGTTGGGGATGCCCTTGGACACGTCGCCTGGGCTCAGGATGTGGCACTCAAAGCCTGAGGGACAGAGGAGTGGCCCTTCCTCATCCTCTGTGGTGCTGCATATGTCTGTTTTGGGAAGGACACATGGCAGGGTCTCAGGGTGGCCCCTCCACGGAGGCAGTGAATGCGGTGAACACGTTATCCAGAGGGGTCACCTCTCAGCTGTGCCCCCCCAGGTTCCAGGCTGCACTTGGGTCTCACTCACAGTGCTGTGTGTGCATATGCGTGCACACACACACACACACACACACACAGAACAGTCCAAAGTCATGTGATCCCAAACATGCCTTCACATGCATAGTGCCATACATACATATGTTCACTCACATGCCCTGAAACACATATGCTCATGCTTAGTCACATGTATACACACATATTCACATACAACAATCTTGACATACACATGCTCACACATCACACACAAATTTCCACCACCCCACCAGACCTAACACACATGTATATATTGCGTACAGCCACCTACACACATGTTCACATGCACACAAACCCTGCTCACACACACTCACACTGATAGTTACACACATTTACATGAACAGAGACGGATGTACAGATGTTCAGACATACACGGCCACACAGTTTCTTGCACAGCTGCATGCCTTAATGGACACAGTCATGCGCAGAAGTGTGTCGAATCACAAGCACACGACACACATGCAAGTGTACACACTTGAACCCCTACAGTTCTCTAGGCCCCAGGCCCGCATGTAGTTCTTTCCAGAAACTGCTCTGCACCGTCCCCGGAGGAGGCCTTATGATCAGGAAGCAGCACATCCCTTATTATGATTTTAGGGACCTGTAAACCAGCCCCTAGCCCCCTCCCCCTCAACTCTCCACCAGGAAGGAGGCCCCATTCCCCGGGAGGGTCAAACCCTATACTGTCCCGGGGATGCTGAGAGCCTGGCCAAGCCCGGCCACTGCCCTCTGTGGGAGAGGATCCGAGACGTCTGAGAATGTGGGGGCAGGCAGCCTGCTGGAGCAGAGGCAGCCCCTGTCATCAGTATTCCGGTGGCAGCCTGAGAAGGAGGCACCGGCTCTGGCATCAGGTCGGGGCTTCCTGCCGTAGGTACCGTGTGTCTCCCGGCGAGGGCCTTCCAGCAGCCAGCCTTTGCCACCAGGCCACAGACGTTCCGGTTCTTCCAGCCAATCTACAACTGACGAAAGAAGACAGGGTTCAATGGAGGGATCCCGTTGGAACTTTCCTTGGAGTGAGCCAAACCTATGCCAAGGAAACACAGCTAGAGGGAGGCAGCTGCGTGGTGTTCTTGGTCACACAGTGATGGGATTTCTGAAGGGCAGTGGAGGTTACTGCCAGGCACAGCTGATGTCTAAGCAGCAAGCGAACTGTAGAAATTCACCGCTACTCCGCCAAGAGCACCCATACGAGCGGTTAGCCTGGACGCAGAAGCGTTGCATTGAAATCTGCAGAGCGCTTTGCAGGAGTTCTGACCTGGATGGGGTACACCTCAAGGCACTTCCTTTCTGTTGCCTCAGTTACTGGATTGGAGAATTGCTGCTTCTTATTAGAAGGTTCATTTCATTTCCCACGACTCCCAACTCCAAAGCACTGAGAATTTCAAGTGGAGTAGATTGAAGTAGACTCAGCTTCTTGCTGTCATTTCTGTATTCAAATTTTAAATTCTTTCATAACCCTATTGGGTGTTTTTTAACTAAATTATCATGGCTCAGATGAACTGCTCAGCTCCTGTGGAACATGAGATTTCTTATTACACACGATCCAACCAATGCAACCTTAAATAAATGCAACCTTAAATAAATGTATCGAGGGAGGTAAGCAGTATGGAGTTACCCCAATAGTATGAGTATGTGAAGCAACTTATGACACTACTCTCGGAGAGAAAGAAGGCATCCACGTTCTTGATTGGCTTTTTGCTGATGGTGCACCACCATCCAACCAGATTGTTGATGACTGGTTAAGTCTGGTAACAATTAAGTTTCGTGAGGAACCAGTTGTACTGCTGTTCACTGTGTCGCAGGCCTCGGGAGAGCTCCGATGCTTGTTGCCCTAGCATTAACCGAAGGTGGAACAGGATACGAGAGGCAGTACAGTTCATAAGACAAAACTGGCGTGGAGCTTTGAACAGCAAGCAACTTCTCTCCATGGAGAAGGATCGCCCTAAAATGCGGCCACGCTTCGAAGACTCCAGTGGTCGTAGAAACAATGGTTGCATGCAACAAAGCGAGTGCCTGATGCCATGGCCTTGGAAGCGGAACTTGAGCTGGGACCTAATTTGTCATACATGTTAGCCAACATGTTGGCTTGGTGAATAAGTCTAATGAAGCTTCCCCAGGAGTATTGACAAGCAGTTTTACCAGGCCACAAGCTTGACAGAATTGCGACCTCTATGTTTGGGTTATGATCAGCCTATTTTGACACTTAGCAAAGGATTCTTATGGTTCAGCATTTGAAATGTGCTTATCGTTTGTACCAACTTCCTTTTCCTGAGATCATGCAGTATTGAGTTGTCTTTAAATCTGTTCCCATGTGCCCTGACCAGCTCAGCGGTTAGAGCGTCAGCCGGCAGACCAAAGAGTCGCGTGTTCGATTCTAGTCAAGGGCATGCACCTCGGTTGCGGTTCCTCCCCAGCCCCGGTTGGGGTAGTGTGGGTGGCAACCAATTGACGTGTCTTTCTCACATCGATGTTTCTCTCTCTCTCCCTCCCACTCTGTCTGAAGATAAATGGAAAAATATCCTCGGGTGAGGATTAAAAAAATAATCATAACAAAATAAATAAATCTATTCCCATGCTAGAATCTTGTATATTTTTAGTATCATACAGAACAAAAATCTCTGGACCGTATGTGGTTTATCCCTTCAGTCATTTCAAACGTAGAAAGTAGGGCCTCTGTGGTTATTTGCCTGCTCACTTCATGTTTCCATCTCCCACATTCACACCAGTACACATCAGGTTTGCTGCACTTTTTGATTTTTATGCCAAGTCTGTTACTATTTCGTGTCTTTATACATCTCACTGTGGGCTGTTATGGAAAGCCTCCATTTTGGAAATCGACATTGTACATGTCTCTAATGTCTCCAGACAAAAAGCCTTGCGGTTAATGCTGATGTGTGTACTTGGGGTACGACTCGTAGGGAGGGCCTGAGAAAAGAATGTGAGGGAGCTATTATTTTTAGTAAAATGTTGCCTTTGTCTTGTGTGGAACATGTAGACTATGCTCTTTAGTAAATCTTTTTTTTTTATCCTCATCCGAGGACATTTTTCCATTTTTTTGTTCAGATAGAGTGGGAGGAAGGGAGGGAGGAAGAGAGAGAGAGAGAGAGAGAGAGAGAGAGAAAGAAACATCGACGTGAAAGGGACACATCGAGTGGCTGCCACCCACACGACCCAACCAGGACAGGGTACAAACTGCAACCGAGGTATGTGCCCTTAGCGGCAACCGAACCCACATCTCTCTGGACCGCAGGCCGATGCTGTAACTGCTGAGCCAAACCGGCCAGGGCAGTATTTTTTTTTTTTTTTTTTTAATCCTCGCCCAAGGACATTTTTCCATTTTTTGTTCAGATAGAGTGGGAAGGAAAGAGAGAAAGAGAGAGAGAGAGAGAAACATCAATGTGAAAGGGACACATCCAGTGGCTGCCACCCGCATGACCCAACCAGGGCCGGGGACAAACTGCAACCAAGTTACATGCCCTTAGCGGAACCGAACCCGGGTCTCTCCGGACCGCAGGCCAATGCTCTAACCGCTGAGCCAAACTGGCCAGGGCAGTAAATCTTTTTTTAAAGGTAGACATGCTTTGCTGTGGCTAAAAAAATTCTTAATCATAAAAATTCTGAAATTCTTGTATTTTTTCATACATTCCGAAGTTGTTTACCAACTTACTTTTGTTTGAAGTGTGATTTTTTTTCCTTCCCACCCTCTCTTGCAAAAAAAATAAAATAAAATAAGAAGAAGAAGTTGGTTTCTGCTAATGAACTAAACAGACATCTAATATTTTCTATGCCTTTTGAGCTGTGTAACTTAATATTTGGATACTTGATCATTTGTTTTATTATGTAATTGATAAAATGTCATGTGTATTGATGTTAGTTCAACCATATATTTATACTGTCTGGGAATGTGTGGTTCTAGTTCTGTGGGAAAAATAATTTGTCTGTGTTCACCAGCTTGTACAAATTTAGTGCGAGAGCTTAAATATCTAAATAAATGAGATGCATTTATCAAAAAAGTTTTAAAAATTGAGGCCTACTTAAGCAGCTGAGAAATGCCCCAACCTCTGGGAGCGGGGGAGCCCACATTTCATGATAAAACAGAGTCTCCTTGGGAGAGAAACAACTGTGGTTCTCCAGCATACACTTGCCCTTTCCTTTTAGAAATAGAACTTTGAGTTTTGGCTGGCCACTGGGTGGCCAAACTGGATACTACATTTCCCAGCCTCCTTTGCAACTAGGTGTGGTCATGTGACTGAGTTCTGGTCAATGGAATGTGAGCAGAAGTGATGATGCAACTTCTGGTCTTGCTCTTGCATTGATGCCTGTTTTCTCCCCTCTGTCTCCCTCTCCCTCTTCCTGCAGACTGGGAGACACTTTGACCTTGTGGAGCAACAAGATGGAGGGAACCTGGGTCCCTAGATGACCGTGGATCAGAGCCACTTGGCTGCCATGGACCACCTATCTACCTCTGGGCCTATTAGCTGAGTGAGAAGTAAATACCTAATAGGTTGGATACCTGGGTTTATGGGTCTTTTTGTTACAGCAGCACGGTTTGTTCTATAGCCAACACATTTTTAACCAGAAGAGTGACCCACTCAGTAGACTGGAAGGTCTTCAAAAACCCAAAGCAGGGACTGAAAGCTCAGTGCCGCCAGGGGACAGGGAGGTAACACAAAGGAGAACGGCGGGCCAGGTAGGACAAATAGGTATGGTAAACCGAAGAGTGTTTCTGCCTCCGTGGGTCAGCTGTTGGTCAGCTCTGGCCAGCCATTCTCACTGTTTCCAGAGCTGATTTTTGTTTTTAACTATAAATCTGTATTTTTCACAAATATAAAGCTTCTGGTTTTTTAAATGTTGGCAACTAATGTAAAAAATTTGAAGCACTTTAGAGATAAAATGAAACTGGTCTGGGATTACATTACGACCTCTGCTTTAGTCTGAATCAGAAATATGACACAAAGAAAGAGGTTCTGGTGCCTTTGAAAGTACATAAATGGGGACCGGCAAAAATGTGAGATGACTGCTCACGGCGCGGCAGTGGGGACAGCAGGGGAGCTGGCAACAGTTTGCAATTTTCGAACTAGAGGGATGACATGACCATGTTCTGCAGCTACTATTTCCAATCTTCTGGTTCTTGTTGTTGTTCTTTTATTATTATTATTATTATTAATAATTAACTTATTTTTGTTATAGATGTTTCTCCTTTTCTTCCCATTGACACCCTCCCCCCGATCCCACCCCCATCTCCTGGTTCTTTTTCCTCCTTCTTCCCACCATACAATAGAAAATGTTTTCAATGCTATCTTTTACCAAATAGGTAACATATTAATATTTACTATTTGTATTCTCCTTTGCATTGGTCCAAGGCTTTTGAGCAGCAGGGAAACCTGCACACTCTGCTGTCCCTTTGGAGTAGTGAAACTTGGTTAAGTCCTGCCCCCAGTGTGCAGACTCTTAGAGGTCTGGAGGGCCATGGTCTCACCTCTCTGTTTGGTCACTAGAACCTCCTGGGATCACCTGCTAAGTAAACTCCCTGCACCCCAGTCCTTATCTCAAGATCTGCTTTTGATAACAGTCTCCCCGCCCACTGGGAAGACAATGAAGTGTGTAAGCTGCCTAGAATAGGGCCTGGTGCATTTCAAGTCATCTGTTCCTGTTAGATCATGGCTCTCAGTTCGAAGCAATTTTTTCCTCCACAGAACATTTAGCAAAGTCTAGAGATATTTTTGGTTGTCACAATGTGGCCTCAGAGTACTGTTGGCATCTCGTGGGTAGAGAGGCTAGAAATGCTACTCAATATCCTACGATGCCCAAGTCAACCCCCCTCAATTAGAATGATCAAACCCCGAATGCCAAGAGTGCCAACGGTGAGAAACCTTGTGTTAAATAGTATTATTACAGTTGTTATTATGACTAACTCTTTCTGCTGGCCAGTGAAAGCTAGTTGTTGTACTATTTTATGAATCATTGATTCATTGAATAACTTTTAGGGGCCCAGAGGCTGATTTAGATGGTAGGGATACAGCAGTGAATGAAATAGATCAAATTCTCCCTCTGGGACTAACCTTCAAGTAGGGGAAACGGTCAATGAACAAACAAATAAAACACAGTGTTTCAGATTGGGCTCTAAAGAAACGTTAAGCAGGGAAAGCGGGTAAGGGATGACTGGAGGGGGGATCGCATTTAGAGAGGGACATCTTCCCTGAGAATGCGACCACCTCTGGACAAAGATCTGAAGGAGATGAGGAAGTGAGCTGTGTGGATGTCTGGGGTGAGGATGTTCCAGGCAGTGAGGGACCCCGTATCTGGGCCCAGGAGCTAGACAGAGCAGGGGCCCCACATCCCTACACTCAGGGCCTAAGGCAGTGGACACTTCACAGAGGACTGGATTGAAACTCTAGCTCTGCCTCCTGTGTGGCCTCAGGCCAGTGACTCAGCTTCTCTGAGCTTCAGTGTCTTCAACTCTAAAATAGGGCTATTAACAGTCTCTCCCCCTCCTGGGACTGAGTGAGCACAAAATAGGATCTATGTCATGGACAGTTGTACAGCTTGTGCACTGCTCAAAAGCATCTGGTCTAGATGGCAAGTGAGACTAGAATCTCTGTGCCCTGTTGCAGTCCTAAGGAAGGGACACCTTTTTTTACTTGCACACCGGGAGGGAAGCACCTGTATGTGCTTTTTCCACCAGGAGGGGGCGCCATGTTGTCTTTCCTTATAAAGAGCCTGTGAGAGCCTCCCGGGCCTGAGTACATGCACAGTCTCTGAACAAGAGGCGGTGCTCAGATGCACTGTATACTGTAATTATGAGCATCACTAAACGTAACTAGTCCCTTGTCATTGCTGTGACCTCAGTCCAAAGAATAAAAAGTGTGGTCGCTCTTGCTTTGGCCTCGTGAGGAATGGTTGGGGCTAACTTCTCAGAGACACTTTCAGTAATAAGACACATGGAACCCTCAGATGTGGTCCACACAGGCTGTTATTGTCTAAGGCTCAGCCCAAGCAGAGTGGAGTCTTGACTGCCCCCATAACCAAGTAGGGACATTTCCCCCCCTTTCATTCAGAGGGAGTTAGCTGTCCACCTCCCCGCTCAGTGTTCCCCAAGGCTCCCTTCTATCCTGTCCTAAATCTTCTCTCCAGAGGGATCTGAAACTCCTTCCTTTCAAAGATGCATCCTTGAGAACTGTTTCTCCCAAGGGAGATTTGCCTTAAGATTATACATGTTATTGATTATCTGCTTCTAGCCCTGATGGGGCCCCAAGCCCCTGGCAATGATCAGACCCGCTAGGAACTGCATGTTCTCATTTCATCCTGCTTTACAGGTGGGGTGGGGGTGGGGAGATCTAAGGAGATGACCAGCTAGCCCGTGAATTTGAAGTCAGGAGTCTGCAGCCCCTGCCTCTCTGGGCACACCCCGTCTGGACGGCTAAAGTCCCAGGTCTCCATCTCAGAATGCCCCCAGAGCCAGGCATCATGAGTGAAGGGGACCTGGTGGGGTCCATGGAGGGTCCCATTGCCCTCTAGGGGCACATGAGGCTCCAGCAGAAGGTGGCCCAGGGAACAGTGTGCAGTATTTTAAGAAAAGCCAGAAATCTGGATTTTTATGAGAAACCTCCCCCATCTTCACAGGAGGGTCATTTACCCCGGAATGCACGTTTCCTGGACTAGAGCTCTCTGAGGACAGGGGCCTCAGTCCATCCAGCTGGACACTTGCTCATGAGCCTCCCATTCCCATTTCACAGGCGAACCTGCCCAGATGGCCCAAATTTAAGCCCATCTGCGCTCCTCCAGGCTGGAACTACCAGGCAGGGCGTGGCAGGACACTTCACTTGGTGCCCCGCCCTATTTCCCTGGGGCCCCAGGGTGCATACCGGGTGGGGGCGGTATGGCCTTCATGCAGGTGTAGACACAGCCGTTGTAGCAGCAGAGGTGGTGCGCTCGGCACTGGGAGTCGGCTTGGCAGAGCGCCACCTGACAGGCGCCCAGAGGCAGAAAGCGCGGGGGCGGCGCGGGCGGGCAGCTTTCCTCCAGGGTCTGCCAGGGGTCGTTCGCCTCATCGTCCTGCAGGGAGAGGGCAGTGTCAAGGGTCGCTGCACTACTTGCAGCTATGAGCTGCCGGCAAGTCACCGGGCCTCTCTGAGCCTCTGAGCCTTCCGTAAACACAGCAGAAGCAGCCCCAGTGGGTTGCTCTGAGCGTTGACAGATGTTTCTCTTTGTAGTAGCCCCCAAATGGAATGACTGAAAGCCCATCAGCAGCAAAAAGGATAAACGAATATGAGCAGTTTGTGTGTTGTGTCTATCCTGATAGATACACACACACGTATATCACATACATTTTATACATATGTGACAGTATATATGTGTGTCTGTATATATAAAATGTGCATATGTATGTACATACACATATATTTCTCTATATACATATACATCTTATAGTCCATATGGAGCTTTGAGAATTTACAAATCATACATACAGTGGATAAATTCACACAGCTTGGATAAATCTCACAAACATCTTATTGAGGGAACAAAAAAAGCCAGCTCACAAGAGAACACAATCTGTTTATATTTTTAGTTCAAAAAGAGGCAAAACTGTTGTCTGGTGAGAGAAGTTAGGATAGTGGCCACTTAGTGGGCGGTGACCGGGAAGGTCACTCGGGTCTCTGGAGGCTGGTCCACTTGGAGCAGATTTGTGGAGCTGGACACACGATTTTTTGTATGCTTTTTGGCATTATGTTTCAATAAAGTTTAATGAGACACAGTACTTAACATATAGGACATACAGGCACGTGACCAGTAAAATAAGCATGTTAGAGGGGAGGTTGGGAGAGATCGTCACATCAGGCAATTCACTATTGGTCTCTCTGACATCAGTCCCCATCCATGCCGGGAACACTGTATTGCTTCTGGATTTGAAAGCAGGATGTGTGGAGGGTAGATCTTATGCTCCGACACACACACACACACACACACACACACACAGAGTTAGATACAGAATAGGGTCATTGGGAAGAAACACCCTGGCTTGCCCTGCCTCCTGGCTTATGCCTAAACGATTCCTGCCACTCAAATTCCTATTTACAAATCCCCACATTCCCCTGCACACCTATTTCAAAACCCCACCCCCTGTACTGTCCAAGTAAATAATGCCAGTTTGCAGACTGGGTTAATATGGAGCCTTCGAAACTTGCCCTCAACCTGCTTATGAAAGTTCACCAAGATACTGTGGTTCGTGAAGAAATTAAGGTGAAGAACAGTTTGTTTGCTATGCGCCTATGTTTTCAAATATACATTTGCACACATGTCATATGTATATATTTGTATGGGCCTAGAATATTTTTTGAAAGGAGATACAAGGATACACAAGAAACTGTTATCAAGAATTGCCTTCAAAGAATGAGGTTTCAAAGCCAAGAGAGTTCTCCTCATTGTTCACTATTTTATTATATATATAACTAGTGTGAAAGAGTATATATATATATGTGTGTGTGTATGTATACATATATGTATATATATGTATATATATTCTGCCATGCACACATTTTGTTTTTCAATTTCACGAAGACAATTAAAATTTTTTTAAACTGTAGAAGTACTTACGAATAATTTTTAATGACAGGAAAAACATGTATGATATGTTAGTAAAAAAATAAAATAAAAGGCAAGATACAAAATGACATGTGCTATCTGATCTCAACTAAAAGGACAGAAGGTCAAGGGCATAAAAATCCTTCCGGAGCAGCTATTACAGTGGCTGAGAACTCCTTGCGCTGCTCCTAATGCCCTGTAGAGGGCGTAGGGTCACCGAGAATAGGTCCCGAGAATAGGCCGGAGCAGGTGTATCTTCGAATTGGTGCAATCACAAGGACTAGTGGTTTTCAAACTTCCTCCCAGAGACCACTCCCTCTCCCCCAGAAAGGCTGAGAAGGAGGGGAAGAGAAATGAAAGCCGTAAGCAAGTGGGAAGAAAAACAACCTGGATAGGGTGGGTCTCCTGGTTCCCACCCCAGCTTCACTCAAAGAACTCATCTTTCCTTCCTTAGATTTGTGAAAAGTAAAAATGAACACAAAGCTGACATGGGCAGGTAAGGAAAGGAAGGCTTCAGGAGATTGGTGGTTCTTCCCCAAAACAAGAAGACGGGAGCATGGAACTTCTAACCCCTGCTCAGCCCAGTCCCCCTAACTCCAAGTGCCATCGTGAATAATTTCCAAGTTGCAAGCAGGGGACATAATCCTATGGCATTAGTTCTTAATTCATTTTCTTCAGAATTAACGACACTGGACTCATGTTGGGGCCCTGCCTTTTAAATCCTAATCAAATGTGACAGCTGCCCCGGCCGCCTTCGGGGGGCAATGGTCTGGAGGAGACGGTTGGTTTTTCCGCTTAGCCTGGTTTCCTATCAAGCCTCATTTATGAAATTTAATGGAAACTGGAGATAAGAAGGGAAATACTTTCCAGCCACCCCTGGTGCCTCCCAGTCCAGTGACTTCCTAATAGCACCCCCAGCGGGGGCGTGCAGAGATGCCACTACTCACTGAGGAAAATTCAAACGTTTCTCAGAATTTGGAGAGAACAAAAGAGATAAGCGCCTTAGAAGTCAAATCTCCCTGAGTTATTTCGATGGTGCCTTGGAGACAACAGATGGTGGTGGGTGATAAAGAACTGATTTCCCCAAGGGGCCCAGATTAAAGGATGACATGTTTAAAAACACATTTCATGTTCTACAAGGTGAGATTCAAAGAGGAGCCTAAACCAAAGGCTGTTCCCTGGAGTTCTGAGAAGGAATGGACTTTTATCAAAGAAATAAATGGATCACCCTCCGATGGCTTCCCAGCCCACGGGGGCGGGGGAGGGTGAATGTCGACGGGCTAAAGGCCAACATCCTTGGCTTAAAGATCAGACCTGAGTTACCCCCAGCCCCACCACATCTCTAACCTCCCTCCCACCACTCTCCCCTTGCTCATCCCTGTCCAGTGCCCTGGCCTCACTGAGGTCCCTACAACACGATAAGCCCCATCCCACAGCTGGGCCTTTGCACAGGCTGTGCCTCTCACCCAAGATACCGGCTCTGACCTCTAAGTAGCTCCAAACTTCTGATCACCATGGGAACACTGTGTTTGACTCATCAGTTTCTTGTTTTTCTCCCCCTGCAGCGTGTTTTCCTAAGGGGCTTGGTTTGGTTCCCACCTGTGTCCCGGGCACCTCCACTCTCCGCAGCCACAGCCAGTGCACCCCAGCCTTGCCACTCAGCCGAAAATAAAATACTGCAGGTCAGATCCCTCTGACAACGAGGCAGCTCACCCAGGCTGGCAAGGTCCTTCATGAAAAACCCAGAGGAACCCCTGATCTTCATCTGTGATTTCCATTCCTGCTAAGGGATTGCATAGCAGGTCTATTTCCAAACAGCCGCGGGACAGACATTTGCCCTGCACCTCAGGAGCTCTCCAGTGCTGCATGCCTTACTTGGATAAGAACGACTCCCTGAGGATTATCGGCCTGGTGGCTTTTCTCTGCTCCTCGAGGAGACAGTTTGGGAGGCCTCCATGTGTTGGCAAAGCCGTTCCGCTGCTATTAGGCAGGCAGGTTAGGAAAATGTCAGTTCTGGCTCCTGTGGTAGGAAGACCAATTCTGCTAGCCCGGATCTGATTGCACTGAAGCCAAGCAGCCTGGCTGTCCGACCACAGGAGGCTGGGTAGATAAAGGATGGCACATCTGCCCCTGGAACGCCATAGGAGCCTTTGGAAGGGGGACACGTCTACCGTATTAACATACTCAACCATATACTGTTCAATGAAAAACACAAGGTCTGAAACAGTAAGAGAAAGCCAGACATAATTCCACCTACTACACAACTCCCTCTATATGAAATGTCCCAAACAGACAAATCCAGAGACGGAATGCAGATGGGTGGTTGCCGGGGGATGGGGGATGGGAAATGGGAGCAACTGGTTCCTGGGTCTGGGGTTTCCTTTTGGGGTGATGGAGATGTCTTGGAACAAGGTAGAGGTTGCACTATATTGCGAATGTACTAAATGCCAGTGAATGGATCACTTTAAAATGGTTATGTGAGTTTTAGTCTAATAAAAAAAAAAAACCACGTTAAGCAATACAAATAAAATTTCATTAAGAAAAAATGTGTATGGAGTATAACTACCTCATGAAAAAGTCTAGGCAAACGCCCCCCCCCCCCAATGTCAACAGAGCTCATGTCTTAGAGGAAGAATTTTAATTATTTTTACTTATTTATAATAGTCTGCATTTCTCTTCCAGTAGACGTCATTTTAATTATCAGAAAAAAATTGAAACCATTTCCATGTAAGGAGAAAGAATCCAATCTCCAGACCTGTCCCAATTACCCCAGCCCCTTTCTCATCTCTCCCCGCCCCGTCCATTCCGCTAGCGAGAGCCTCACACTTGTTTGGAATGTTCCAGCAACTTCACGTCAGACCAATAAAAGTACACCCCAGGACTCGTTGGCTTGGTGGAGCAGGAAGAAAGCCAATGTTCCTCTAAGCATTATTCACTTTTCCTCTGGAATTTGGACGTCAATGAGCTAAAAATACACAGAGGACGTAGGGTTCGGTGTGCCTTGACGAATGCAGTTTCCGGATGCCCTGGGACCTCGGCCCTGGGCTCCGAGGGCACCGTTGGGTGCACAGCTAGGGGGGCTTCCTTGGAGAGGAACTCATAACCTAGGATCTCACACTGGGGATCTCAGTGCCGGTCAAGAGCAAGACTGCAAACTCGGTCAATCCTTCAGCGGGGGTGCACTGAGCACTGGTGTGCATCTGGAGGTCTTTTAGAACTTTCCATCCCTTCTATCCTGTTCTGGAAGGTTTTAATGTAAGTTATTCATTCACTGAACGGTAAATTCATAGTTCCCAGGCCAACTACGTGCCAGGCGCTGGGCTGGGAACATGGAGAGCCGAGCTGAACCAGATGATGTCATCTTCACCTTTACCTGCCTCGGCTCCAGGACAAGTGACAAACAGCAAACCAAGCATCACACAGATCAAGCAAACTAATTGCCTCCCCCCCTTTTTTGTCATCTGCAAAAGTAGTTCATGAAAAACTAAACCAAGCCATGATCCAGAAACAAAGCATGCAGATAAAATAATGGAGCTAAATGCGCTGAAGGAGCAGCAAGGATGTTACTAAAACAGTCAAGGGAACTGGAAAGGGAACCAACACTTCCAGGACGAAGGTGAAGGGTGATGGGAGCTGAAGGGTACGCACAGTTCCAGGCCATCTGCCTCTCCCACTCTTGCCACTTAGCAAAAAATACGAGATGCGCTCTGGCCGGTTTGGCTCAGCGGCTAGAGCATCGGCCCACGGACCAGAGAGTCCCAGGTTTGGTTCCCGCTAAGGGCATGTATCCCGGTTGCGGTTTGTCCCCGGCCCCGGTTAAGGTCATGTGGGTGGTGGCCAGTCAATGTATCCCTCTCACATCGATGTTTCGCTCTCTCTCTTTCTCTCTCTCTCCCTTTAGCTCTACCTCAAGATAAATGCATAAAAAGAAAAGTCCTCGGGTGAGGATAAAAAAAAAAAAAAACAAAACGAGATGCATTAGAAGGCTCTCGAGCTCACAGAAATAACAAGGGAAAGAAGAACCAGCTCAGGGAGACGGAGGAACAACATGGGCTGCTGGCTCCCGAGGGGCTTCTGTGCTCATCACCAAAAGATGCAGCTCGGGGTGGGCTAAGTGCAAAGGGGCGCCCTGGCAGCAGGATTCAGGACCAAGAGGGGCCCCTTGCTCCTGGCTGCTGCAGCCCCTCCAGGCCCCCTCCGCTGGGCAGGGTGCGCTCTGCACAGCCGCTTCCTGCTACCCTTAGCTGCTCCCTGCTCCCTGCAGCTTAGGGGGCGACACAGACCCACAGCCACAGCCACACGCCGGGGTCTTTTCGCCACCCTGTCTCCAGGCTGCCCTGGCGTGGGCGATGGGCCCCACCTGTAGATGCGCGGAGAGGACTCTGAGAGTGAACGCGTGACCCACCCTTGGCCTGACGCAAAGGAAGTGCTCAGGAAAGAACTATTCTTACGAGCTTCACTAAATGCCAGGAAGGAGAAGCCCCAGCCACCAGCTCCCCAAAACTGACCCTGAGCTTGCAGAAAAGGCCACTGACAAACATTTCGCTTCCGTCTTATCTGGCTTCGTAAATATTTGGTTCTGCGTTATGTTTTGCTTTGAGCAGCGGGGATGTGGAGGGGTTGGCTCCTGGCCAGGCTCGGAGCCGAACGCTCCGTGGTCTTCTCCTCGGACTGCGGAGTGGGCACTGCAGTGCTGCAGATAAGTAAACTGAGGCGCAGAGAGCAGAAGCCTTCTCCTTACCGGCCCCTCAAAGGGGACAGAAGGCAGGCGTCCTCTCTGGCACTGTCTCTGAGTCCCGGGCTGTAACGTGCACAGTGTTCAGGAAAGTCCTGGGGGCTCGTGGCCCACTGTGCTGAGGGTCAGGGCTTTGAGAGGGAGAGAGGGTGCCTGATGCGGGGCGGACGCCAAGTGTTGGCCAGCATTCACGACCCGCTCTCGGGTGCAGCCTGGCCAGTGTCCGCGCGCTGAAACTCCCATCATGGCTGATTCCCAGTTACCCACGGAGGGTGCTGAGTAAGAAGCAATGGTTCCTCAACATCTACTATTTCCGTCCACAGAATCTAATACAGATTCCGTCCACATAAGCAATCTCGAGAGCAGAGAGCATAGTGAGATGTAGTGAAGTAAGTAGGAAGTGATATATTTCTAATGAATACCCCCTTTAAAAAATTTAAATCATAGCCCTGGCCGGTTTGGCTCAGCAGTTAGAGCTTCCACCTGCGGTCCGTAAAGACCCGGGTTCGGTTCCCACTAAGGGCATGTACCTCGGTTGCAGTTTGTCCCCGGCCCTGGTTGGTCGTGCGGGTGGCAGCCACTCGATGTGTCCCTTTCACATCGATGTTTCCCTCTCTCTCTCTTCCTCTCTCTCCCTCCTACTCTGTCTGTACAAAAAATGGAAAAATGTCCTCGGATGAGGATTAAAAAAAAAAAAAAATTTAAATCATAGCCCCGCTGGTTGAGCATCGATCCATTAAACCAAGAGGTCACAGGTTCGATTCCCGGGCAGGGCACATGTCCAGGTTGTGGGCCCGATCCTCAGTGGGGGAGCATGCAGGAGGCGGCCAATCAATGTTCTCTCTCATCGATGTTTCTATCTCTCTCCCTCTCCCTTCCTTGCTCTAAAAATTAATAAAGGAAAAAAAATTTAAAAAAAATTGAAATCACAGCATTATAAATTTATATGATTTAATTTTAGTAAGGGCTCTGTTTAACCCTCCAAGTGGGTCCAACCTGGCTTCAGATGCTACTGGACCCCTAGCCTTGCCCCACCCTGACCTGCCCCATAGCCCTCACAGGCCCAGAGGCAAGACTGAAGGTCTCACTCAACTTGGGGTGGGGGCCGCATGGGAAAGTCTTGTCTCTGAGTGTGTGGGTCCTAAGACTCTTGACTTCCCTGTTGAACATTTGCTTGGAAGTTAGAATCAGAACGGGAAGGGCCCTGGAAGCCATCTGGTCCTCTGCCTTCATGTCCCAGGTGACAACCTGAGACTCAGAGAAGGGTGGTGAGTAGCCCAGGCTGCACAGCTCACTAGAGATGCTGCTCTGATGAGTTCCTGGGCCTGGCACCCTGTCCAGCCTCCTGTCCCCTGGGCCTCCATCAACAGCCTGGCTTTCCCCAGGGGCTTCCTCTGAGGTAGGTTCTTGGTCCACATCTCTCCTGTCTCCGCAGTGGGCAGGATGCTGGTACTGTCGATAACCAGGGAGCGTTCCAGCCCAGCGAGGGGCGCACTTGAAGTGCTTGCTCCTGGCAAATGGTGGCTAGAAGCAGTTCTGTTTCCCAGGCCCACCCAGGCCTGCTTTGTTTCGTTTTTAATCTTCACCCGAGGATACTTTTCTATTTATCTTCAGATAGAGTGGGAGGGAGGGAGAGAGAGAAACATCGATGTGAGAGAGACACATCGGCTGGTTGCCTCTTGCACAACCCCAAGCAGTGCCGGGGACAAACTGCAACTGAGGTACATGCCCATGACTGAAATCGAACCCAAGACTCACTGGTCCGTGGGTCGATGCTCTAACCACTGATCAAAATGGCCATGGCTGCTTTTATTCTTTTAATTGATTTTGAGAGAGAGAGAGAAACATTGATGTGAGAAACATCTGTTGGTTGCCTCCTATACACACTCTGACTGGGGATCAAACCCACAACCTAGGTATGTGCCCTGACCAGGAATTGAACCCACGATGTTTTGGTATACAGGATGATACTCCAACCAACTGAGCCACCCAGCCAGGGCCAGGCCTATGTTTTTACTTATTTTTATTTATTTTTTTATCCTCACCTGAGGACATTTTCCATTTTTTGTTCAGGTAGAGTAGGAGGGAGAGAGAGGAAGAGAGAGAGGGAGAGAGAGAGAGAGAGAGAGAGAGAGAGAGAGAGAGAGAAACATTGATGTGAAAAAGACACACTGAGTAGCTGCCACCCGCATGACCCAATCAGGGCCGGGGAAAAACTGCAACTGAGGTACGCGCCCCTAGCGGGAACCGAACCCGGGTCTCTCTGGACTGCAGGCCGATGATCTAACCACTGAGCAAACTGGCCAGGGCCAGGCCTATGTTTTTAATTTTTTTTTTATCCTCACCCGAGGACATTTTTCCATTTTTTGTTCAGGTAGAGTGGGAGGGAGAGAGAGGAACAGAGAGAGAGAGAGAAACATCGACTTGAAAGGAACACATCGAGTGGCTGCCACCCGCACGACCAACCAGGGCCGGGGACAAACTGCAACCGAGGTACGTACCCTTAGCGGGAACCGAACCCGGGTCTCTCTGGACCGCAAGGCCTATGTTTTTAAAGAGACTCCCCCATCCCTTGTGCACATCATCCTCAATACCCCTGCCCAGCCCCGCAGCCTTGCCGTTCCTCCCAGTGAGATGTCACAGCATCTGCTCCTACGACACCCCAGGACAACATGGAGGTAAGACCAAAGAGGTATCAGAAATCTCTTTGTGGTCCCAAGTGCTAAGTACATGGGAGAATGAAATCGTCCTGTTGGGCCAGAAAAAAGGCACGGAGCAATCACACTGGAGAAGGGGCTCTCCCTCCTCACACACGAGCCCTCTCCTACGGGAGGACTGCCTTCTCAGGGGCTCCCAGATACCATTTCTGCCTCCATCTCACAGCCCACATTGCGTCTTCTTCCAGGAATGTCTTTTCTCCTAATTGTTAATAATTCTTTTTTTTTTTTTTTATCCTCACCCGAGAACATTTTTTCCATTTTTTACTCAGATAGAGCGGGAAGGAGAGAGAGGAAGAGAGAGAAACATCGACGTGAAAGGGACACATCGAGTGGCCGCCACCCACACGACCCAACCAAGGCCGGGGACAAACTGCAGCCAAGGTACATGCCCTTAGCGGGAACTGAACCCGGGTCTCTGTGGACCGCAGGCTGACGTTCTAACCGCTGAGCCAAACCGGCCAGGGCTAATTGTTAATAATTCTTAAAGATCTGGCCAGGATCTCACTTCCTGCAGGAAGCCTTCTGAGATTATACCATTTCACATGAGCTCTCCCTCCTTTAAACACTTACCATCATTTCACTCACTATTACTTTTTTCCTGCCTGACCTGTAGAATGTAAGCCCTGGAGACTAAGATTAACCTCAATACAGTTTAGTGCACCCCATCATGCCTGGGTTCATTAAACAGCTCCTCTCCCATGGCGCTACCTGGCAAACTCCTATTTAACCTTCAAAGCCCTAGGTTGAATGCCCCAACCCTGGAAAACTCTGATTCTTCTGGGGCAGAGCTGCACAAGTTCTTCTGTGCTCCCATTGTATTTTCCCATAATTTCTCTACAAGAATGTATTGGGCACTAATTTAGTGACAGGCACCTGGCAAGGCACCAGGAACACTACATTAAATGAGGGAGAATCAGACTATACCCGAGGAACCTATATTCCACCTGGGGAGGCAAGTATCAACTGATTTTACAATTATTTAATTAAATGTCACCCAGATGCACTGACCACTTGCTATGTGCTAAGTAAGCACTTCGTACATATTGAGTCATTTACTGCTCACACATATGCTGAGAGTGTTGTCTCCTTGACCCTTCTATACCTCTGAGTTCCCCGGTGTGAGGGGTCTAAAACTGCACCCTCCTCCCCACTCCCACCCTCTCTCCTACTTGATTTCTCCCCTTAGCACTTGTCACCAAACACATACTATTTTCCTTACTTATTCTCTGCCTCTCCTACTGCAACATGAATTTCTGAGGACAGGGATCTGCTGTCTGTATCCCCACAGCCTAGGATGGTGCCTGGTAAACAGTGGCGATCAACCACATTGGTTGAAAGAAACATATCAGTCTCTCTTTTTCAAATAAGCAGACAAGAGTATTGGTGCTCAGAGAGGCCAAACCATTTGTCTGAGGTCACAGAGCTGGTGCCCAGCAGAGCCTGAATTCAAACCCAGACTCCCTGCTCCAGGGCCCATGCTTCTTGTCACTTGCTATGTCATGCCATCTCTTTGTACTGCCACCACCTATCACCTGACTGCCTCCCCGCCTCAACTATGTTGCCCTCGAGGGTGGGAGCTGGTGTCTCCATCTTGTACCCACTGCCTCCCCGCACCGGCACCGGGCCCAGAGCGGTTTCCAGTAAATGTTTACTGAATGAGTAAATAACTGCATGAATCCATCGTTATATTTCATAGACCTTCCGCTGTTTATTGTTGACACAGCACTCAGTTTTAAGTCCCTGGACTCAGGTGCCGTTTGTCAGGTGAAAATATATTTTGGCAGGCAAAAGCACCTCACAGTCCCCTTGCACACTTTTGGTGTTTCCTTTGCTTCTAGGCAAGGAGCCTTTTGCAGACCCGAGTTCCACCTGCCCGCCACCCGACTTGAACACTCTCAGATAAATCAGACGCTTGCTTTGCCTGTGTTGGGGGAGAACTTACAGAACGTATAGTGTCTAGGGTTGGCCCAGCTCCTCCCGGCCCCCTGACCCCGGCACTTACGTTGGCTTTTTTAGCCAGCCACTCGTGCAGCGACCGTTTCCAGATATTCTTGGCAGAACTGGCTTCAAGGAGAAGCAGCAGGGAGCACAGAGCCCAGATGACCTGCCTTCTGCTGTTGCCCATCCTGCAGCTGGTCCAAGGGGTTTCTTCCCAGATGTTCAGAGAAGAGGGCCCTCTCGACAGGTGGGTCCTTTGAATGGGGAGCAGAAGCGTGCACGACTATTTAGCTCCACTCAACCGGATCCCTCTGACCATGCGTCCACACCCAGCACATGCCCCCACCCCAAACCCCACCCCTAGCGGTGGCCGGCCCTCCTGGCTATTTTTAGCGTGCCCTATAACATCTGGCCCCAGAGACTGCAACCAGGCAGTTCAGTTCAGATGGTACTGGTCAGCTGGCCAGAGACACCCCTTCCCCTGGCTTGCTTGGAGACGTGGCTGGGAGTGGTCCTGTCACTCGGGATAATGAGCACTTCTTGCAGTCTGGGGTGGTCTCTCCCAGAGGAGGTATGCTTGGCTGAGTGGCTGGGGGCGGGTGGGGGCGGGCACACAGATGAAACCGGCCCAGTAAAATGGATTCCAGCTGCTACCTCATTCAAATTTTGAACTGGGCTGACAAATTCTGTCTGCTCACTAAAGCTTCTTTGGAAGACATTGCTGAATGGGGGCTGGCTGAGCATGTGGCCTCGGGGAGATGACAGACACTCTCGAACCCCAGGGCCCTCTCTAAAGTGGGCCTGTGAACAGTGACATCACGTGTTCCCTGGGAGAGTTCAGTGGAAGTGTGTGTGTGAAAAAGTTTACGTACATCACCAGTGGGCTATAATACCAGTGTGTGTGTGTTTTCTATAGGGATCGATATTTCACAAACCTTATATTCCATCATCTGTCCATTGCAACCCTGAGACAGGGACTGTTTTGATGCCCGATTCACAGATGGGGAGGCAGAGGTGCAAGACTTGCCTGAGGTCAGGCAGCCGGTAGCAGAGCTGCGGCTCAACTACAGACCAGTCTGACCCCTGGGCACCCCCAGGCGAAGCGGAAGAGACCCGAACTCCAGACTTAGATGCACCTGGGCTAAGCCCCAGCTCAGCTTCTATCTGTGAGATGCTGGGGAATCCTCGTCTGCTACTGCCCCTCAGTTCTTGCATCTGGGACACTAAGTCTGTGGTCACTTGTTACAGTGGCAGTAGGAAGCTCATGTACCCCGGAGCAGGTACCCCACGCCTTCTCCAGGCTCGGCCCGCATCGGCACTCGGTGAGGACGGGCTAGATGCACGAAGTCCCCGTTAGTGCTTCCGTCAGTGCCTTGCACAGGGCTTGGCATACAGCAGGTGCTCCATAAGTGTTCTCCAATTCAGATATCACTTCCGCAGCAGTATTTGGACCACACGGACCCAAGGTGCCAAGCAGTTAATTCCTTGCAAATATTAACTTATAAAAATGACCCTTCGACTACTCCAGGAAGGAGGCCACACTGCAGGTTTTATGAAAATGAAAAAGCTCCGAGAGGAGAAATGAACAGGGAACAAATTCCCCGTGGGAAGCAGCCACTTTCTTCTGATCAGGGACGGGTAGGATCCAGTCAGACAGCCAGCCTTGAGGGCTCCCAACAGGGGTCCAGGGGGCAGCCAGAGCCGGGGGCCCAGCATAGTTTCAGGGCCGGCAACTCCCCCCGGTTCCTGCCAAGCCTCAGAACTATACATTCCAAGTGGCAGGAGTCCTAGTTTCTCTGAGCTCTGGTGACCTGGACTCCGTCCCAAGCTTAGTGGGCCGTCCCCATGAGTGTGGCTTCCTGCAGATCCGTGGGCGAGGTTTTCTCTCCTTGAAAAACATAAAGGGCACGAGTGCCGGGGGACCCCACTCTGGGGAGCCCAGGATATGGCTCACAGGAACAGGTTCTAGGAATAAACCCTCCCTCCTACTCCTGATAAAACTCCCCCACCCGATCACTAAGGCTTTATGCTCCTTCCCAGGAAGTCAAAGCATGTTCTTCCCTGGTGGTCTAGGAAAGGGGACAGGGTGGCATTGATTCATAGTTCACACGAGGTATGCATGACTGTCAGCAGAAAGAAACACACAGACAAGCCCTTGCTGGTGTGCTCAGTGGTTAGAGCGTCAGTTCAAGGACTGACAGGTCACAGGTCTGATTCCTGGTCAAGGGCACATACCTGGGTTGCAGGTTCAATCCCCAGGTCAGGGTGCATGCGGGAGGCAATCCCTCTGGACCCCTTCCTTTATTATAAAATATTTTTAAATATTTTAATTTTTCATAATAGTTCATTGATAACAAGACAAAAGTAATACTGAGGCAGGATAGTAAGAAGCTAGGAACGTTCTTTGGCAAGTGGAACGGGGAAACGGAGACGGACAGCTGAGCAAAGGGTTGAGTGGTTCATAGCCAGATACAGGTGCCTAGCCATGGGCAGAACTGGCTCTAGACCCCGCCGCCAGGGTGATCATTCTGTTTAGACCCCCTGAATTTCCTCCCTTGCGATAACATCTAGGCCTCAGCTGTATTTCAGCTCCAGGCCCAGAAAAGCAGCAGAACCACGACCCCGAGAGGGCACACCTAGAAAACCTGATGAATATTCTATTGGAATCTCCCCTAAGACCCCGTCTAAATTCTCAGCCTTTAAAACCCTCAACATAAAGAAAACAAAGGACGTGGATCTTGCTCTCCCTCCTGGGAGCAGCCTGAGCTTTTCCCTTTCCCTCTCCTTCTCCCACAGGTGTGCACCTCCTAAACTCTAAGGGACCCCACAAGACTTGCAACCAGGGGGAGCAGTGGGCAGCAGCAGCTCGTCCCGGGCGAACCCCTCGATCCTGTCTCCAAGGCCCCCTTTCTCTGACTTCTCAGTGAGCCAAAGCAGCCCCGCCTCGGCTCTCCTGTTGCTTCTCCCCCCCAAGCCCGTCCTCTGTTTCATCGTCCCCAGCTGTAATAAACATACTCTCAAAATCACCTGGACGGGCTGGCCCCAGGCAGGCCTGCTAAGGGCCCAGTCCCCTTTCTGGTAATAATACAAATTGAATTATGTTTTTTTTCTTCTGATTTTAAAACCAACTGAAACACTTCCCTAGGCCCCTAAAAGACATGTGGGTCCTGGGCACTGTGCCTGCTGTGCCGATGAGACAGCCCTGGTCCAAATACTGCTGTGTGACTTCGGGCAAGCCTTTGCACTCTCTGAGCCAGTACGCTGGGTGGGTGGTGTTCAATGGATGGCACAGATAAGACGACTGGGCACACCGGAGGAGCCCTTTGCTGCAGTCTGTCCTCACTGTGTGCCCTGCGAGAGCAGGGAGGGCTGGTGGAAGCGGCTTCTGCGTTGCACAATCAGCCTTGAGAAACTTGCAGCCCAGCTCTGCTCCAGGCTGTGAATGAAAGCAGATGTCCCCTGGGCCTCCTTGTTCTTGGAGAGCCAGACCCTGACCTCAGTTCACCCCGCCATCCTATCACTGACCTCCACTCAGTGCCGGGCTCCCCCTTAACGCACAGTTGAGGTCCTTCCAGCTAGGGGACTCCCAGCTGCTCTCCCTGACTCCAGCTCCACCTCCACGGAGCCCCAGACCTCCTCCCGCCCTGATTAGTTTCCTGGGAAACTGACATCTCAGCTGCGGCCAACCGTGACCTCCTACTGCTGGAAGGGCAGGATTGAAGGTGACCTGGCTCTCTGCCCCTTCGCCCAGCCCAGGCCCCACCCTGTCAGCAGACTTGGCTCTTCCCCGGCAGCCAGGGCCAGGACTTGACTGGGCTTCCATTGTTTTTCTCTCTCTAGGATTTGCACCCACCTCGAAAGTAGGACTTGCATCTAGGCCACTCGTTTTTGTTTTTACTCCCAAAGCAAATCTGATGGAGAAACCTCTCCCTGTCCTACCTCCCAAGCTCCCTTGCCTTGGTCCTGCTGAGACCAAGGTAAAAATGAGCGACCTGCAGGCCTCGCAAGTTAGCCCAGCCTCGGTCAACTGTGCTGCACTGTTAGCACCGCCTGCGGGAGCCTGGGTAACACCCACGCCAGAGCAAACCATCAGGGGGAACAAACCGGAAGCCGGATCCATGGAGTCAGACTCAGTGCTTGCCCGAGTTCCCCAGCTGATTCTAATGAGCATCCAGGGCCGGGAGCTCTGACAGATTTGGCCTCTCCCCCGACCCCAGCCCCCACAAGCCCCTCTCCGGGCCTCAGGCCCCTCCAGCTCCCTCTCCCCCTCCCTGCTGCAGCATGCTGGACTTGCCCGTGTGCACACTCACCATCACCCTTTGCTGTGGGGCCTTTGCATATGCTGTTCCCTCTTGCCAACACTCTTCCCTGCTTTCTGTGTGCACTTGTTAAGGTTTCCTCACATCTTAGCTCTCAGCAAAACAGTCGGCCCCTGCATGATAAATGGGAACATGGGCCCCTTCCCATGCTCCAGCTCCCCCTCCCACCCTGTGGGAGATAGAGCGAGACCTTCGGAGCCTGGCCAGCGCCCCAGTCAAAGAAACAGCATTTGGCCCTGGACGGTTTGGCTCAGCGGTTAAAGCGTCAGCCTGCGGTCTGGAGAGACCCGGGTTCAGTTCCCGCTAAGGGCTTGTACCTCGGTTGCAGTTTGTCCCCAGCCCTGGTTGGTCGTGCGGGTGGCAGCTACTCGATGTGTCCCTTTCACATCGATGTTTCTCTCTCTCTCTCTCTCTCTCTCTCTCTCTCTCTCTCTCCCTCCTGCTCTATCTGAACAAAGAATGAAAAAGTGTCCTCGGGTGAGGATAAAAAAAAAAGAAACAGCATTTGATCTCACGCAGCTTTTGCATGTCCTTCCCCCAGCATGCTCTGTTTTTCTGTTTTCTGTACTCCATAAAACCTGGTGTTTGGAAAGTCTGGGTGGTGGCAAAACAATGGGACGGGCCGGCCACTCCCCGCCCCTGTGCTGCCCACCAGCAGGCTGGAGGGGACTTAGTGCTTCAGCTTCACTGGTGGCAGCCCACGTGGCAGTCAACTTCATCTGCTGGCAGCCGCCGGAGCGCATGGAAGTCCTCATAAACCCATGTCTTTCACAGCCAGTCATCCGGGTTATTTCTTTGGGAATCCGAAATCAACATGCTGAGGTTTTCTGGGACCTCAGCACTTGGCATAGCAGACCCTCGCTCCCAGAAATGCTCCCTGTTTTCCAGACCTACTCAGTTCCCCCAGGACCAGGCTTTCCTGGCCCCAGAGACTTCCGCTTGATGGGACACACGCAACCCACGGAGGGGGTGACATTTCTTTCCACGGTGCCTGCCTCTCCCAATGCATGGTAAGCCCTCCAAGGGCAGGAACGGTGTCTTTGTTGTTTCTGTTTTGTTTTGTTTTTTGTTGCTCACCTATTACGCACCTGGAGCTCAGACATGCTCATTGCATAGCTAAGTGGATGCTCCCACACGCCCACCAGGTCTCCTGCCCAGGTGACTTTGCTAGACCTCCTTAATGCCAGCCAGTGATGCTAGAGTTGCCCCCTGCCTGGTTGAACTGATGCAAACACATGTAGCAGCATCTGCCTCTGTGGTGCTGTCAACCCACAGCCACACCTGTGCTGGACAGCGTCCTAGGGGCTGGGGACACACCACACTCCTCCCTGCCAGCACCCTGCACCCAAGGGCTTCCCTTCAGTGCCCTGGATGTTTGGGGCTGGACCACCCTGTTTGGGGGGCTGCCCTGTGAGGTGTTGGAAGTTTAGCAGCATCCACAGCCTCTACCCACAGAAGTATTATCCCACACTCCTACCCAACCAGCGTGACAATCAAAAATGACTCCAGACATTTCCAAATGTCCCCTACTCAGGGGGCAACCCCCCCCTTCCCCATTGAGAATGCCTGCATTGTGGTCATGAAGCTGACCATCTTACAGTAAAACAGGGTAGAGTCAGGTGTTGACTTATTGTTAAACTGTCCAAATCTGTTCCATGCACTTTTCTGTGTGTATAATCACACACACACACACACACACACACACACGCGAAGAGAGAGAAAAACCACACCAGACTGGAATAAACTCTGCCGGGAAGCATGAACCCGAGGTTAAGGGCTCAGAAGTCGAATTTCCATCCCTGCTCTGCCCTGTGTTCCCACGGCCTCTGCTCCTCATCATCAAGTGGAGACCTTAGTAGCCCGTTGCTCACAGGGTACTGTGCTCACACTGGGGGGCAAGTGTGATTTATCCTTAGTGTCACCAACATAACTCCAACAACCCAGTTCTGAACATATTGTAGTTAGAGAGACCTGCCATTCAAACAGAGAAGGCGCTGCGTAAACGGATAACAGGTGACCCGCTGGTGGACTTGGGTAAAGAGCACCCCAGTTTCTGGTCATATTTATTCTCAGTTTGCATTCTATCCAAGTCGAGGCGTAGACAATGAAAAGGGCAGATAAAGGAATCTTGCAACTCAACAACAAAGAGACAAAGAACACAGTTGAAAAACGGGCAAAAGACTTGAGTAGGCATTTCTCCAAAGAAGACATACAGATGCCAATAAGCACACAAAAAAGATGCCCAACATCATAATTGTTAGAGAAATGCACACGGAAACCACAATGAGACAGCACCTTCCACTCGCTAGGGTGGCTAGAATAAAAAACAGAAAACGAAATAACAAGTCTTGGCGAGGATGTGGAAAGACTGAACCCTTTTATACTGCTGGTGGGAATGTAAAATGGGGATCCTCTGTGGAAAATGGTCTGGCAGTTCCTCAAAAATTTAAACATAGCCCTGGCCGGTTTGGCTCAGCGGTTGGAGCGTCGGCCTGCGGCCCGGAGAGACCCGGGTTCGGTTCCCGCTAAGGGCACGTACTTCGGTTGCAGTTTGTCCCCGGCCCTGGTTGGTCGTGCGGGTGGCGGCCACTCGATGTGTCCCTTTCACATCGATGTTTCTCTCTCCCTCTCTCTCTCCCTTCTGCTCTATCTGAACAAAGAATGAAAAAGTGTCCTCGGGTGAGGATAAAAAAAAAAAATTTAAACATAGAATTACCTTATGACCCAGCAATTCCATTGCTAGGTACATACTCCAAATAATTGAAAACAGGTGTTCAAACAAAAACTTGTAAACACATGTTCATAGCAGCACTGTTTACAGTAGCCCCAAAGCGGAAATACCCAAATGAAAAATGCAAGAAGTCAGACGCAATGGGTCCAGGATGGGCAGATCCGCAGAGACGGAAAACAGATGCGAGACTTCGGGGCGCCGAGAGAATGAAGGACTGGGTAGTGACTGAGAGTGAGTATGGGGCTTCTTTTGGGGGTGATGGAAATGTTCTGGAACGAGATAGAGGTGGCGGTGCACAAGATCGTGAATGTACTGAACGCCACTGAACTGAACATTTTTTTGTTTTTATCCTCACTCTAGGACATTTTTTTATTTTTTGTTCAGATAGAGCGGGAGGGAGAGAGAGGAAGAGAGAGAGAGAAACATCGACGTGAAAGGGACACATCGAGTGGCTGCCACCTGCACGAACCAACCAGGGCCAGGGACAAACTGCAACCAAGGTACGTGCCCTTAGTGGGAACCGAACCTGGGTCTCTCTGGACTGCAGGCCGACGCTCTAACCGCTGAGCCAAACCGGCCAGGGCTGAACTGAACATTTTTTAATGGTGACTTTTTAATGTGACTTTTCCCTCAATAAAAATAAAGTAGAAAAAAGTTAAAAGGACTAGGTGAGGATTAACTGATTTGAGTTTTGACCGCTGAGACACCTCCACAGCCGCTTCTTTTGGCAGATGGCTTGACCCCCAGACCACTGTCTCATGTCCTCCTGCCTCTGCGGTCCTGGTGACAGCTCAAGGTCAATCTCGTGGAGGTCAACGTCAGGCAATCCGGGGGGACGCTGACGAGGGCTCCACAAAACCTGAGTCAGGTGAAAACCATCCAAGACGTCATTCGCCTAGAATGACATTAAAACACACACGCAAACAAAAACAAGACTCTGTCTCCAGAAAAGCCGGACGTGAGGACATTCCCCTCTGCTGATGACTGGCCCGGAAGGTGAGCTGCGGCTGTCGCAACCTTCCTCAGAGGAATGTCTAACTTTCCAGGGAAATGACCGCCTCCCACATTCCTCCTCCCCTGGCGTTTTCCTGGCCTGCCCGGGGTTGCAGAAGGCCCTGTGATGGTGGTGGTGCTGGGGTGGCAGGGGTCCTGGATAAAATGGGAGAGAGCCCCTCTGTCACAAAGGCGATGGTCCAAGGGGCTGCGGTGGGGGGAGGGGAGACACAGACACCACCCCCCCCAAAAAAAGGTAAATTGCACTAAATGCTGTAAAGGCACAAAAGACTGAGAAAGTGATTGTGGGGCACTGGGTGGGACGGGGGACCCCTTTACAGAGAGTGGTGAGGAGCTGTGGCCAGAGTGTGACAACTAGACTCAGAGACGAGAATGAGCCCAACAAGTTGAGGGGGAGGGTGTGGTGGGAAGAGCCTTCCAGGCAGGGCCCCTGACTCTGCCCCCAACCCCTGCTGGACTGTAAAGAAGGCTCTTACTGTATCCAGAGAAGAGAAGAGGAATTGGAGCAAATTGGGAATAGGATTTCAAACAGCAATCACCTAGTGCTGAGTATGGTTGACTCCCCAACAGCCCTAGCCATCCAATGAATGGCCTGAGCCAATCATGTAGTCCTACCTCCCTTCACTGGTGATTGGTTCAAAAATGAGTCAATCGCCTGATCTGAACCAGTGAAGTGTGAGGGGAAGTCAGGTGCGGTGCTGCTGGGAAAGCGGTCCTCACACCTGAGAGACATGCTGGAAAGTGATGGTTGCTCTGAGCATCAGAAGGTGATGCAGGGTCTGCGGCAGCCATTCTGCCACCATGAAGAGAGTTCATTGGAGAGTGAGGCCAACACTGAACTATATAACCTGAGTCCTTGGTGACGCTCCTGAGCTATTAAATTTAGTCCATCCAGGAGCCGTCCTACTTCTGGGCTTTTTGTTACATAGGACAGTTAATCTTCCTTAGGGTTAAGCCACTTGAACTGGAGCTTTTTGTTACTGACCGCCAAGTATATCCTGACTGATACACAAGTTCGAGTCCGGTCTGCCTAACGAGTATTTATAAAATCAGAAGCTAAAGGGAAAGATGGTGGGGAGACTCACATTTCTTGGGCACCTACTAGATGCCACACTTCACCCTTGGCATTTTACATAGGTCTCTCCTTAATCCTCAGACCAACCCTCTGAGGCAGCTACTACAATTACTCCACTTAACAGACGAGCACACTGAGGCTGAGAGGTGAAGACACCTGCTTGATCTCAGTTGGCAGGACCAGGATGCGAACCTAGGTCTGTGGTGGCACTTGGTCAGCCTGCTTCTGCGGGCGTGATGGGGCTCCCTGGTCAGGGAGGAGCCTCAGCTGAGCCCAGCTGTCATCCCCTGATGGCTGGCAGCCCCCCAGAGTCCAGAGCCCATCCAAGACAGACCGGGAGCCTGAGTGGGTTCCATTTGACTGTGGGAAAACCATTATCAAAACCCACAGGACAATCTCACTTGATGCTTCCTTCTTCCTTCCTGGCAGACAGTGATTCCAGCAGGCTACTAGGCCAAGAGGGATCAATGGGGACAGTAGGACACTCTGAGGTTCCTGCTGCCCTTCCTGGCAGGATCCTCGGAGAACACTTTACCTTGGCAAGAGTTTACAAAAGAGAGAGAGAAAGAATCCTTGACCCTGACTGTGCAGGGCCTGGTGCACACAAATCTATCATTTGGCATAAACAAGCTGTCCTGTCGTAAATCCCAGTGTGCCAGGCATATAAATTCAGAAGGCGATTTATTTACTTTTAATCCTCATCCAAGGAGATATATATACACACACACACACACACACATTTATCTTCAGATAGAGTAGAAGGGGGAGAGGGAGGAAGAGAGAGAGAGAAACATCAACGCGAGAAAGACACATCGAGTGGTTTCTACCCACACAACCCCAACCGGAGCCAGGGACAAACTGCAACCGAGGTACATGCCCTTAGTGGGAACCGAACCCGGGACTCTGGTCCATGGGCTGACGCTCTAACCGCTGAGCCAAACCAGCCAGAGCAGAAGGCAATTTCTTCAGAAAGGTGACAGCCTGCTGCTCAGGCCCACTGTTCTACCCTCCTCTTCATCCATCCTTCAAGAATCAGCCCCCAAATACTTTTCTGACTTTTATTTATTTTTCTTATTACAAGGGCACAGGATTTGTAGCAGAAGGAAACAGCATTGGATATTTAAAACAGATGGGATTAAAGTAGAGACATGGTTAGACAGGCTAAAAGCAGCTGAGAAACCGAGCAAGGGACAGTGAGGAGACCCAGAGATTAACACAGCAAGCAGGAGCTGCCCCGGTCCCAGGGTGGTGAGGGCAAAGAGAGAGGCTGGTGTTTTCCAGGTCCAAGATCTGGGGTCATCGAGAGCTGGGAACATGCCGTCTGCAGGAGTCCCTTGGTAATGTCTTCCAGAAAGGGAGGAGAGGGGGGATCTAGGGACAAACAGGCCCAAGACCAGCACAGGTAGTCATTGCAAAACAACCCCCCCCACACACACACACACACATGGTGACTCGTCATTTTCTCCCTTCCCTTCCTCCTCTTTCTTTCCTCTAACCAGATCAAAAGCTAATAGAACCCAAAGCGATGGCAGGAATTTTTCCATTCATTTGTAAGCAGATATTTACTGAGCATCTACTACATGCCAGGCATTATCCTGGGGGCTGGCAGAAATGTCCACACACCTGCTCTGCTTCCTGGGGATTGTGCAGGAGTCTGGACCCTCCCCAAGCATCTCCTCAGTGGTGAAGCCTCCGTGCGTATCACGTGTCTGATGCCCAAGCAGCCCACACTCACAGCAACTTGCCTTTGCTGACGCCCTTCCCTCCTCCCTGAATGCCCTTCCCTGCTCCTCACTAAATCCTACTCTCCATTGTCAGGGCCCAGGCCCTCTTGGGGCTGGCAAAGGAGGAGGTGGCAGTTACTGGGAGGACAAGTCAGTGAGGCTCACAGCCCCACCCTGAAAGGGAACCCCCTTTCTTTAATCAGAGCAGAGTGCTTTGTTTTTTCTTAAATATATGTTTTTATTGATTTTTGGAGAGAGGAAGGGAGAAGGCGAGACAGATAGAAACATCGATGAGAGAGAAACATTGATTGGCCGCCTCCTACACACCCACAATGGGGATCGAGCCCGCAAACCAGGCATGTGCCCTGACCAGGAATCGAACTGGTGACCTCTTGGTGCATGGGTCGACACTCAGCCACTGAGCCACACCGGCCGGGCAGAGCAGCTTTGATTGTTTTCAGTGTCATCTGCTCACTGCAAGAGGCCCATCCAGGGACACGCACCGAGCAACTACACCCAGCACCGCCCCTTCACACTTGCTTTCTGTTTCTTCTTCCCACATCTGGATAAAATTGGGCAGTTTTCATAACTTGGGGGGTGGGGGAGCCACGCTTGGCAATAAAAAAACAGCCTCTTATGTATTTTTAAAGGCTGTCCAGCATAACATTGCAACTCCAGATTTCACTTAATTTGAATGTTCTCTTCTCCCCTGCCCCTGGGATTTCCTTCCGTCTGTGGTGAAAAGTAGGCTATTTCAACTTTGTCTCTATTTTTCGTCTCCACCTCCTATCCCACTGGCCGGCAGCTGTTAGGGCCTCTCTGAGGATGGGGTGGGAAACATAGGGAGATGTAAGTAACAAAACAGCCTTTCTGCCCGGCTGGTGTGGTTCAGTGGATTGAGCATCATCCCGTAGCCTGAGAGGTCCTAGTTCGATTCACAGTCAGGGCACATGCCTGGGTTGTGGGCCCGATTCCCAGTAGGGGGCGTGCAGGAGACGGCCCATCGATGTTCCCTCTCACATCGATGTTTCTCTCACTTTAAAAAATCAATAAAAACATTTTTTGAAAAACAGACAATAAATCTATCTCTCTCTCTTTTAAAGCCTTTCTTGGAAGGCTGATGGGGGGAACCTCCATCTCTGGCTCCCTGGTGTGGGCATGGCCCACCATCCTGCTTCTCACCTGAGGGTCCACCCTGGCTTCGTTCCACTGAGGTCGACCCCCCACCCAAGTGCCCTTGGCGGGCCCGTTCCAATACTGGCCAGCGGGGTTGCAACCCCCAGCTTTGCACCCACTGTCCTGAGGCGTCTCCGGCCACGCAGAGTCTGGCTGGAAAAGTCAAGAAATTGATGCCCTGGGACCAGCCACTCCCCGTAACTGACTCCCCAGCTACCTTGTCCCCGGGATGGGGACAGTGAGGGGCGAGATAACTCAGAGTGGGTCGTCCTGTTGTCTCCCAGAGGTCCTGGCTGGACCACACTGCAGCTGCCCGCTGGGAACTGGTCGGCCACGCTCCTGTTCCGATCCCATCTTCTCACAGCCTGCTGGCGTCCTGGGACTGCCTCCCCCAGGCCCTGCTGGTGTCCTGGGACTGCCTCCCCCAGGCCCTGCTGGTGTTCCGTGGGACTGCCTCCCTCAGGCCCCGCTGGTGTCCTGGGACTGCCTCCCTCAGGTCCCGCTGGCGCCGTGGGACTGCCTCCCCCAGGCCCCGCTGGTGTCCTGGGACTGCCTCCCCCAGGCCCCGCTGGTGTCCTGGGACTGCCTCCCCCAGGCCCCGCTGGTGTTCCGTGGGACTGCCTCCCCCAGGCCCCGCTGGTGTTCCGTGGGACTGCCTCCCCCAGGCCCCGCTGGTGTTCCGTGGGACTGCCTCCCCCAGGCCCCGCTGGTGTTCCGTGGGACTGCCTCCCCCAGGCCCCGCTGGTGTCCTGGGACTGCCTCCCCCAGGCCCCGCTGGTGTTCCGTGGGACTGCCTCCCCCAGGCCCCGCTGGCACAAGCTGTCCTGGTGTCTGCTTAGGAGAACGCGAGTGAAGGCGGGTCTCCTCCCTGGTGCGAAGGTCTATGGGCGAGGCCTGCAAATCAAGATGGCCTGCAGTGGCTGCTGTCTTTCAAGGGGAGCAGATGTGGTCCGTGCCGAATGCCCACCAGGCCCTGGTAGTGCCACCAGCTCCCCTAAACCCGCAGCACTCAGTTAGCACAGGTCCCTAATGCCAACCTCTCCCTGGAAGTGTTTTATGTACGACTGATTATCAGCCCCCATCTCTGGGGCACATTCTCTGAGAGGTTCCCCTGAAGTCCTTCCCCGCCACCCCTGGCTTGAGGGGTGGGGATAATCTTTCTTCTCTCCCCAGGTGGGGGGCAGGGTAGGAGACATGTGTGGACCAGAAACCCCTCCTCCCAGCTCTTCGGCACCTCAAGGCTTCTTAGCCCGGAGGTGGGGGATGAGCTGATGCTGAGGGGCGGTCCTACTAAACTTCACTCTAGGATGTGGGTTCTTGCCATCTAGTCAAACACCTGGATGAAACCTCCAGACAGACAAATGTGGGCGTTTCGAGAAAGATTTCTCTGGGGAGTAAAGATTTGTTTGAAAAACAAAAACAAAAAACAAACCACTGCATTGGCTGAACTACCACATTTCCTTCTGGTGGTAGCGGCAGTGCTGGTGGGTTAATGTGAGTTCCCTTCTCTCGGGGGGGACCCTAGCCCTCTAGCAATCAAGGAGCAACATCTCCGATTCTGGATAAATGCATCCGAGAGAAGCCTAGAAAAGCTGGTCCAGGATGGATAGAGTTAAGTGAGCACCGTTGAATTCATAGAAAGATGAAGAGAAATAGATAAGGAAGGAAGGAAAAAAGAGAGAGAAGGAGGGAGGGAAGAAGGGAGAAAAGGAGGGAGATTTATCTTTTTTTTTATCCTCACCTGAGGACATTTTTCCATTTTTTGTTCAGGTAGAGTGGGAGGGAGAGAGAGAAACATCGATGTGAAAGGGACACATCGAGTGGCTGCCACCCGCACGACCAACCAGGGCCGGGGACAAACTACAACTGAGGTACGTGCCCTTAGCGGGAACCGAACCTGGGACTCTCTGGACCACAGGCCGACGCTCTAACCGCTGAGCCAAACCGGCCAGGGCGAGGGAGATTTATCTTAATAGAAGTTGCCAATAGACACTGAGAAAACGAGGCGCCCCAGGGAATATCCTATGGGACAGGAAGGACCATTAGTTATGAAGCCAGTGCCAAGTAGCAAGGACTGATGTGGGGCTGGCTCATGATGCCCCCTGCTGGAAGTAGCCAGATGCTGCTGAGGAAAGAAGTTGAGTATTTACACCCAAGGAAGAGTAACAGTGCCTACTTTCAAGCTAGATGGCCTCACTCACTAATTTCCTACTGTCCAAGTGTAAGGCATTGATTAGATAATTACACATAGCGAGGCACCGGAATAATATGCCCCTGCTGAAATGGTGTGTAAGTCTACTGACTTGGGGAAATGTTCACAATATATTGCTAAGAAATAAAAATAAGTTCTACAGCAGAATGTGTAGTATATTTCAGTTTTTGCAAAAGAGGTGTATTTTATGCATGTGTGCATAGAAAATGTGGAAGGGCATGCACTAATATATCAACATTGGTTTTCTCATGAATCCCCCCTTTTTCGCTCTCCTATGCATTCCCATCTTTATACAGACGACATAGATTATGTACATAAAATAAGAAAGCCACTCTTTGGTATTGAAAAGGGACAGTAGGACTGTTTGACCAACCAAAAAAAAAATGTTTTCCAAGATGTTGCAAAATTCTTTGTTCTGAGCCAGTTCAATTATTCACATGGATTAGTTCAGGTAGGGTAAGGTCTAGAAGCAGACGCCCACGGGGGCTGGTCATCTTCCTGAAGTCACACCTGCCCTCCTGCCTCATAAACACGCGACTGCCCCTGAAGTGGTAGGAACCAGATAGATCGGGCAGGGCCAGCGTGACTCTTCCTTGTCCTGGGAGAGCAACATCACACACCCACACACATGCACACATATGTACACGTGCTCACACTTGAACAGGTGGGCCAGGTGCCCCCGTCTGCCCTAAATGCCAGGGATGCATCCCCACAACAATCCAAGTAGAGTACCAGTGCCTGGCACATCACAGACAAATAGTAAGAACTGAAAATATAAAAAAAATACAAAAACTAAAAATATGGATTTAATTCAATAAAAAGATGGACTGAAATAAACATCTGAATAAGTGGAATAGAGGAAATGAATAAAGTGATATGGAATAAGATGCATACAGTGAAGCAAGGTGGACTGGCATGAATGAATGAATGAATGAATGAATGGATGGATGAGGAAATTGAATGCATTAACTAGAATGAGCAAATCGAATGGAAAGGAATGAGTGAATGAACTATAACAAATGAATGGGAGGAGGTGGGATGTAATGAAATAATGAACTAGTGAATGAATGGAATGAATAAAAGGAGACATGGTTGCTGACCGTGAGGGGATTCTGGTCTGGGAGGGCGGCTGGGCAGGAGACATGGAAGTCAAGATTCACAGGAGCGTTTGCCCGGTACCCTATCACTCATATGCGCTCCATTCTGTTTGATTTGCTCATTCTTGTTGGCCGCTTGTGGAGTAAAGGGCATTGAATCTTAGAGGGTGTCATTTAACCCGCGCAGCCATGGCTTTGTGAGGCTGGCTCCTTCATTAGCTCCGTTTTGCAAATGAAAAAAAACGGAGACTGGGAAAGCTTTAGTCAACCCCCTGGGCAGAAGCAGTTCTGGGTCAGACTCTGGGAACTGGACTCTGAGGGAGCTTTGCAGCCTGAGGTGTCAGTAGAACCCCACCTGTGGAAGGGAGAGGCAGGAGGCAGGGCTGGCCAGAGCAGGGTGTCGGCAGGGATGCCGTCTCAACAAAGGCCTCCCCCAAGCCCACAGGGAGCGCTGAAGCTGGGATGTGTCCTGGGTTAGGGCAAGGAGATGCCCTCCCCATTGACCAGTCCTAGGACACAGGCTCTTTTATCCTCTCATAGTTCGGGAGGCCAGACTTCTGTAGTCAAGGTGTCAGCAGGGTTGGTTCCTTCTGAGGATTCTGATGGAGAATCGGTTCCATGCCTCTTTCTCAGTTTCTGGTGATGGATGGCCATCCTTGGTATTCCTAGGTTTAGGAACACATCACTCCAATCTCTGCCTCTGTCTTCACATGACCTTCTCCGTGTGGGTCAGTCTCTCTTCTCTTATAAGGACACTAGTCATATTGGATCAGGGCCCCAACCAACTCCAGTATGACCTCATCTTAACTAATGACATCTATAGCAACCCAGTTACCAAGTAAGGCCACATTCACAGGTACTGGGGTCAGAACTCCAACATACCGTTTTTTGTTTTAGCGGTGGGGGAGGGGAGGAGGACACAGTTATAACTTGTACCCTCAGCCAAAGAATTTCCCAGAGAGCTGAGCACTGTGTGCAGCCGGCAGCGCTCCTAGTAGCTGGGAGATGAAGTCCTTTAGTTGTGAGGAGGGTCGGGGGTCAGAGCATCTAATACAGAAACCCAGGCTCAGAGGGTTCCCATCACTTTGCCAGGGTCACCAGCTAGCAAGGAATCGGGCACGGACTTGAACTTTGTGCTCAGGCATGTGCTAAAGAGCTGGGACTTGATCCTATGATTAAGAGGAAGCTCTTAAAGGAATTCAAGCCAGACATTGATTGAATCTACCTCCCAGAAAAGCAATCCTGATAACTCTGTGGAGAATGGGCAAGGATGTGGCGGCAGAAGGCAGGGAGGACCAGCGAGGAGGATGGGATTCCAACCGTGGTCGGCAGAATAAGGGTCCCCAAAGAAGTCCATGTCTTGATCCCCAGAACCCGTGGAAGTGTCCCTAACATGGCAAAAGGGACGTTGCAGGTGTGATTCAGTTAAGGATCTTGAGATGGGAAGATTACTCTGGATTATCTGGGTGACCCAATGTAATCATAAGGGTCCTTGTAAGAGAAAGGCAGAAGGTTCATAGTCAGGAGAGTGACAGTGAAGAGAGAAAGAGACAGAGAGGAGGGTGGAGAGAGGGATGGAGGGAGGGAGAGAGGGAGGGAGCAGGGGAAGGAGAGACCGATTTGAAGATACTAGGCTGATAGCTTTGAAGATGGGGGAAGGGGCCATGAACCAAAGAATGTGGGTGACCTTTAGAAACCCAAAAAGACAAAGAAACAGATTCTCCACTAGAACCTCCAAAAGGAACCCCGGCCAACTGATGCCTTGATTTGAGCCCAGTGAGACTGTTTGCAGGTTTGTGACCTCCAGGACTGTAAGATAATAAATTTGTGTTGTTTAAAGCTGCTAAATTGGAGTCATTTGTTACAGCAGCAATAAGAAAATAGTACACAACTAAGGAAGAAGGGATGGGGTTGGGAAGGAGATAGGCCTGGAGACACTCACATAGTCAGATCAGGTCACTTTCCTCGGGTGGCACTCACTCGCATTTCTTACCTTGCGGGACAGGGCCCTCAGCCCTGGCCCCACCCTCCCCCGCTCTCTCCCTCACTTCCCTTTCCCAGGCCCACTGGCCTTGCTGTCCCTCGAACACACCAAACTCATTCCTGGACAAACCTTCTCACTCGCTATTCCTTCCACCTAGAATGTGCTTCTTCCACTACAAAAAAATTTTTTTTGCATGTCTGTCCACTCATCATTTATGTTTCAGCTCAAATGCCACTTCCTCAGAGAGAGGGGCATTCCCAATCACTAACTAAAGCAGCCCCAACCCCCACCCACCCCCACCCCCCGCCACTCTCGTTGCTCTATTTTCATTCTCTCGGCAGCACCTGTCACTTTCGTATTTTCTTGTTTACTTTATCGCCTGGCTCCTGCTCAAGGTCACCTGCATGAGAAGAGACCTTGCCTATCTTGTACACGGATGACTCCCCAAGTGCCTAAAACAGAACCTGCAATGCAGCAGGCATCCAGATATTTATGGTTGGATGGATGGTTGGATGGATGGATGGATGGATGGATGGATGGATGGATGGATGGATGGATGGATGGACGGATGGTTGGATGGACGGATGGATGGATGGATGGTTGGATGGATGATGGATGGATGGATGGATGGATGGTTGGATGGATGGATGGTTGGATGGATGGATGAATGGTTGGATGGATGATGGATGGAAGAATAGGCGGATAGGAGAAAGGATGTTGACAGAAGGATAGGTGGATGGAAGAACGCAGATGGAAGGAAAGACAGGAGGAATGCATGGGTGAATGGAGAATGAGTAGATGGATGGAAGGCTAGATGTAAAATGCTCTAAGAGGTGGCTACCCGGTTAAGTTGGATAGAAAACTGCTGACGCTAAACACTTCCCATCTGTGTTTGAAGGGGTCTGGCTGCTCTACATCTTTTTGACAAGGACATTTGTTGCCAAGTGACAGAAGTCAACAGGCTGTGCCCTAATCCTCAGAAACAGACTCCATAATCTTCTCAGCTCATCAGCAAATATCTATATTTAATGAACTCTCCACCTGATGCCTGGCTCCCCACACCCAGATATTGACTTAGCAGCTTTATCACAGGGCTTGGTAATCCCAGTTCAAAGCATTAGCATTAACCTCTCCCACCACCGGTGGGGTCCCTCTGTGCTCTGGCCTCCCTCTAAAAGACTTACTCATATCACTTATCTGCTTAAAACTCTCAGGGAGCAATCTGTGGCTCACAGAATAGGTGCGAATTCAAGGGCACTCGAAGTCCTTCACATCCTAGCCCTCAACTAACTCGCCAGCCTCATGGCTCATCCTTCTCCCGTCACTTAAACGCCCTGTGTTGCCATCATATGCCATTCCTCCCTATTCTAAGAACAGATCCTGCTCCCCCAGGTCTCCAAGCATCCATACATGCTGTTCCCTCGACCTAGCACACCCTTACATCTTCTCTCCATCTAGGGAATGTCCCTCATTTTTGAAGCTCAATTGTCATGGAGGCTTCATTGGTCCCTCAAAGACAGTATCCTCATAACTGGAGCCATCACCATGCCCGAAGCTGGCCTTTCTGTGCTATCCATGTCCTTGAGGGATCCGCCCCATTCCCCAGACCAGAGACCCAGGAAGAATCTAGGAGGTGCCCTCTCCCTCACCCTTCACACGCCATCAGATGCCAAGTGTCAATGGCTCCTGCTCCCGCAGCATTTGAGCCCTCCCTGGCCCCTCTACCATCCTCTTACTACCAGGTCCCAGCTCCCTTCCCTCTCTCAGGGACGAGGCAAAGGCCCTTCCACTCACTGCCCCATCCCCATCCCTCCTCCTTCCACTCACCCCCACTGCGGCCAGCCGAGCTCAGCGAGACCTCTGCTCAGGGGACCTCTGCTACCCTGAGCATAAAATCCCAAATCTCTTCACCTCTCAAAGGCTTACTGGTCTACTTCTCCAGAATAAAACCCACCTCTGGAGCTTGCGACAGCCCCTTCAGCCTGGTGGGTAGATAACACTGTGAGGGCCAACTCAAAACACCCCTGCAGGCTCTGTTCTGCCCGGGAGCAGCCAAGGTCAAAGTCGGACCCCTGCATTTTATAGTTATATAAGAACGCCACTAAGGAATGTCACAGAGCAGCGTAATGGCAGAGTGCATATTCGTGGGCAAGTTGGACTCTCCAAACCTCAGTGTCCTCATCTGTAAAATGGGGCAACAGTAACATCTCTCACTTCTAGTCACTGGGAGGATCAGGGGAAATGATGCATGGAAAGCGCTTGGCACAGTGGCGGGCTTCGGAGTGCTCACTAGATGTGAGTTATTACTTCTGTTGCCCTTGATTGTTTTTTTATTTTTCAAAACTTGTTTTCCTTTATTGATTTTCGAGTGAGAGGAAGGGAGAGGGAGAGAGAGGTAGAAACATCGATGAGAGAGAACATTGATTGGCCGCCTCCTGCACACCCCCCACTGGGGATCAGGCCCACAACCTGCGCATGTGCCCTGACCGGGAATCGAACCAGCGACCTCTTGGTGCATGGGTCGATTCTCAACCACTGAACCACACCAGCCGGGCTGATCAAGGTTTCTCACCCTGGGCCCACTCGCTTGCATCAAAACCCTCCGCACTGGTAAACATTGACTGCTAAACATGAACACTTGCTTAGTGCAGACAGTTTCTTATTCTGGAATTCATATGGCTAAGCTGTAACATCAACCCAGGAAATGTCAAGGCCTACTGCGTTCGTCCAAACCCTCAGAAGCTGCATGAGGCTGACTGTGCTCCGCGCGCCATACCAGCTGTGAAATGGTTGTGTTCACGTGTTCTCTCTTGAAACTGTTTTTGAATCATGTTGTTTCAACTTGTGGTTTTCTAATTTTACTCGGGTCAAGTTCTTAAAATTATACTTATAATTTATATTTGAAGCAAAATGTAAAAGAGTCTTTCATTTTATTAAAGTCAAGTTTATATTAAAAGTAAAAAACAGCCCGGCCCGTGTGGCTCAGTGGTTGAGCATCAACCCATGCACCAAGAGGTCGCTGGTTCGATTCCGGGTCAGGGCACATGCCCAGGTTGTGGGGAGCATGTAGGAGGAGGCCAATTGATGTTCTCTCTCATCGATGTTTCTGTCTCTCTCTCCCTCTCCCTTTCTCTCTCTCTCTCAAATCAATAAAGAAAAAAAAGAAATAAAAGTAAACAACAACAACAACAACGAAAAAAGAAAAAATAGCGTTCGTCCTGTGAGCTCCTGAAGCTCACAAAGCCCCTGCCATGTTGGTAGTGTCCTTCTGCTGAAGGTTAACTTCGTTTGAGCATTAAGTTGTGAAATGGGCCCATGCGCCATTAACCATGTTGTGGAGGCAGGAATTGTCCTAAGGCGCCATTTTTGCCAAAGGGACTGATGGCCTGAGAAGAGAAATAGGAGGTTAAAGGATGTAATATCCCATAAAACCCAGGTTTTATGACCATTGAGAAGATTAAGCTCCTGGACGCCTCATTGTTCATTTCAAGTGGTCTCAGAGGACAGCCTTCAGTCTCCAGGTGAAAGCTGATGATTGGAGGGCCATAATAAGCAACTGCCTTCAGACGGTCTAGAAAGGAAACTCACCCTGGTCCCAAAGTCTTCACTTTTTTTTTTTAAATGATCTCTCCTTTGAGGCATCTGATGAGAATGAAGTGTAATTAAAGTGGTGGCAAGGGCTGAAAGATAAAACAGCTATTAGAGGAAGAAAATTTTTCCAACTGAGCTGGGGGATCAATTAAATCCCTAGGCTGAGATATCAAGTCATTAGCACCTTCCTTATCTAGATGCAGCTCAGCCCTGCCAGGGAGTGTGGAGGAGGGGCACGAAGACCCTGGGGCTAGTGCTGATTTAGGGCCCCAGTCAGGGACTGCAAATGGGGCAGGCAGGACCCAGGAGTCAAGGCGAAAGTCAGCATAAAGCAAATGCAATGCATCTGCCTCTGCCCTGGTGAACTTCAGGTGCTGAGTCCAACAGAACAATATTAATGAGCCAAATTCACTTTAAGGCTAGATCTCCCCCCACCCCCCCCCCTGTTTTTTCATCATTAAGGGTTGCCTGACTGTACCAACCTGAGATGCCTCAGGCCCCCAATCCCACCCCCTAATGAGGTGGTTGTGTAAATAAACTCCTGAGTTCACTTACCAGTTGCAAAACCCTGAAAGTGGTACAACGTCTCTATGGGTCTTCATTTCCTCATCTGTAAAATGGGGGCAAATAATGGCAAAGTAGCAGGATACAACATTAACATCAAGAAATCGACGGCATTCTTATACACCAATGATGAACTCACAGAAAGAGAAACTAAAAAAACAATCCCATTTACCATCGCAGCAAAAAAATTAAGATACCTAGGAATAAACTTAACCAAAGAAATAAAGGACCTATTTGCAGAAAACTACAGGTCATTGAAAAAAATCGAGGAAGATATAAAAATGTGGAAGCACATATCTTGTTCATGGATTGGGAGAATTAGCATCATTAAAATGTCCATACTACCCAAAGCAATCTATAGATTCAATGCAATCCCTATCAAAATACCAATGACATACTTCACAGAACTAGAACAAATACTTCAAAAGTTTATATGGAACCAAAAAAGACCCCGAATAGCCACAGCAATCTTGAAAAAGAACAACAAAGTTGGAGGGATCACAGTACCAGATTTCAGGTTATACTACAAAGCCACTGTAATCAAAACAGCCTGGTACTGGCACAAGAACAGGCAGATAGATCAGTGGAACAGAATAGAGAACCCAGAAATGGACCCAAAACAATATGCTCAATTAATATTTGACAAAGGTGGCAAGAGCATACAGTGGAGTAATGACAGCCTCTTTAATAAATGGTGTTGGAAAAATTGGACAGCTACATGCAAAAAAATGAAACTAGACCATCAACTTACACCATACACAAGAATAAACTCAAAATGGATAAAAGACTTAAATGTGACTCATGAATCCATAAAAATCCTAGAAGAAAATGTAGGCAACAAAATTTCAGACATCATATGCAGCAGAATTTTCACTGATACATCACAAAGGAGAAAATGAACACATGGGACTACATCAAACTCAAAAGCTTCTGCACAGCAAAAGAAACAACCACCAAAATGGAAAAGCGACCCACTGTATAGGAGATCATAACTGCCAATGATACATCAGATAAGGGGTTAATTTCCAATATATATAGAGTGCTCATACAGCTCAACAAAAGGAAGACAAAGAACCCAATTAAAAAATGGGCAGAGACCTGGCCGGTTTGGCTCAGCGGTTAGAGAGTCGGCCCACTGTCCAGAGAGATCCGGGTTCGGTTCCCACTAAGGACACGTGCCTCGGTTGCAGTTTGTCCTCGGCTACAGTTGGGTTTGTGTGGGTGGCAGCCAGTCGATGTGTCTCTTTCACATCGATGTTTCTCTCTCTCTCTCTCTCTCTCTCTCTCTCTCTCTCTTCCCTCCTGCTCTATCTGAAGATAAATGCAAAAAAAGAAACAAAAAAGTCCTCAGGTGAGGATAAAAAAAAAATGGGCAGAGCAACTAAATAGACACCTCTCCAAACAGGACATACAAATGGCTAAGAGACATATGAAGAAATGCTCAACATCACTAATCATCAGAGAGATGCAAATTCAAACAATGATGAGGTATCACTTCACACCTGTCAGAATGGCCGCCATCAACAAATCATCAAACAACAAGTGCTGGCGAGGGTGTGGAGAAAAGGGGACTCTAGTACACTGCTGGTGGGAATGCAGACTGGTGCAGCCACTATGGAAAACACTATGGTGTTACCTCAAAAAATTA